>NC_134119.1:54652500-55852500 GCF_040939455.1 Microcebus murinus | reverse complement strand
GCAGCAAAACGAGACTCTGTCTCAAAAAAAAAAAAAAAAAAAGAACACAGGGGGGAGGGCGGCACGGGCAACACATGTCACCTGAATACTTGTACTCCCATCATCTGCTTGAAAAGAGAGAGAAAAGAAAATGCAATCCTAGAGGTAAGAGACACTTTTTAAAAATAATGAATCCGAAGAGAAAAGTAAAAGGAGGCCTGTGGAGCAGGTCTGGGTGTGACTCCGGATCCCCCAACATCAGGTGCCACCACCAAAGATTCCTGCGTGTAGCCCATAGAACCCCAAAAGCAACGGGACGAGTTCTGGTCACATACTCCCTCAAAATGACATCCTGGCCTTCTTCTGGAACTCCCTCCCCTCTCAGACTCTCCAGGTTTCCTCCAGCGTGTCGGTTCCCACAGAGCAGACCTTTGGTCTGAGACCTGACAGTCCAGATGCCACGCATGCTGCCGCGTGGCGGCGGTGTCGCGGCTTGGGACAAGAGGAGGCCCCACGGTGCGGGCTGGGGCGCCAGGCACCGCGCGCGCGGGCGCTGAGGGTGGGGGTGACCCCCACCCCGGGCCGCCGCCGCGCTCCCAGAAAGGGGACAGAACAAGAGGCAAAAAAAAAAAAAAAAAAAAAAAAAGCAGCAGCCTGTGGCACCCGGTATTCCCAGGCGGTCTCCCATCCAAGTACTAACCAGGCCCGACCCTGCTTAGCTTCCGAGACCAGACGAGATCGGGGGCGTTCAGGGTGGTGTGGCCCTAGACGGCGGCGGAGGGCGCCCCTGCCCCGCTCGAGAAGCCGAGCCTCTCTGGGCTTCCCCGCCGCCGCCTCCCGCCCCAGGCCCCGCGCCGGGCCGGGCCGGTTGAGTTCGCCGGCCGGGTCCCGCGGGCTCCCAGGGACGGGGGTGATGGGCGGGGCGGGGCGGGGTGGGGGGCTGTCTCTCTCTACACACACACACACACTCACACTCACTCACACTCACACAAGATGCGCCTCCACGGCTGGACTCGCCAAGGTGGAGCCCTCCCAGCCCCCCTCGTCTCCTCGCCCGGCCTCCTTCACCTACCCGCTGCCCACCCCCAGCGCGTCGCTGCCGCTGACTGCGCACGCGCGGGACGCTCGCCCTTTGACCCCAGGCAGGGGCCGCCCTCCCCCACAACCCCTTTCAGCTGCGCCCCCCCCTCGCCCTGTGGGTGGGCTGCCGCCTATTCCCCCGGGCCAGGGCTGGGGCACAGCCAGTGTATGGGGCGTCTCTCTCTGGGGATGTGTCCCATGGGTGGGGTGGGGTGGCGTGGTTTGGGGGGCGCTGAAGAAATCAGTCCCCTCCATCTCCTACCTCTGGAAAACGCCCAAGCCCGTGGAGAACTGCCGGCACCGCTTCGTGGGGGCCGGGACCCTCCTCCGTGTCCTCCTGTGGCCCAGTCCAAGGGGCCTGGGCCTGGCCGGGGCTGCATTGGACCCCGACCACCCTGGCGTGTGGACTCGCTAAAAATCGGCCATTAGATATTGGATTCCAGCTTCCTTGAGGTCATTTCACTAATGAGTGCACCGGAAAGAGTTTCCTAATCCATCTGTGAGGGTGGCAACTGAAAGAGAATTTTAAAGCTGACAGAATAGGCGAGGGAAGGCATAGGAGATTTCCACACCCAGCAAGGAAGACTTTCCCGAAATGGAAGAAAGAAACGAGCAAACAGAGACACCGGTAGCCCGCCCGGAAAAGAGTCTGCCCCTGAGAGAAAGCACCCTGACCAGGTTCACCCGTGGGTGGGTGGCGAGCTAGCGGCATTCAGAAGAGCGAGGCCCGCAGTCTGTGCGGAAGACACCTGCGCTCGGGTGTGTGTGGCGGCGCGATTCACAAGCAGCTCTAGATGTTAAACCAAGGAGAAGCCAGGGAGTTCCCAACGCCCCAGGTGTCCTCAGCCCACGACTGGCTGCTGTGGGAATGCGAAGCCCGGCTCCTTGTCTCAGAGCGGGGTTCCCAGGAGGATCAGGCTGAAGCTGGGACTTGGCCTCCAAGTGTCCCCTCGCATGGCCACCCCCTTCCCCTTCCTGCTCCTCTACTCCTGGTGCCCCTCCATCCAGGGGCCAGACCTTAAAGAGTCACCGCAAGAGAATCCTGGTCCCAAAGGAGCCTTCTGGGGGACCGGTGCTGAGAGAGGTTGTGGGCATGGCCCGCTGGGGCTCTGCCCGACCCAGGGCTGAGAGATGCCACCTCCCAGCTCTGGGTCCCTGCAGGAAGTGTTGGCAAGCACAGGGCCGGTCCTCCAAAGGCCCAGGTGCAGGGAGCCCAGGCCAAGCAGCCTGTGGAAGAAGCCACTTGCCGTGCCACCCCGGGAACAGGACTGCAGGCCCCGGCCCTTCCCACCTCCTCCTCCTCCTCCTCCTCCTCCTCCCCCCCGCCCCGCCCCCACAGGGCACAGGGCTCAGAGACACCTCAGACTCTTGCTACCCAAAGTGCAAAGGGCATCAGTTGCTCCTCCAACCCCCCCCCCCCCCCCCCCGCCCAGCAGACCACGTTGTCCAGCCAGCCCCCGGGCCTCCCTGGGGTGCCCAGCACAAAAGTGCAGACACCCACCGGACCCTCAGTCTCAGTTTTCGGAGGTTTCTGCCACTCTAAGGACCCGCAGGCCAGCTGGGCCTTCGGGCAGGACAGAGAGCCCCGGAATCCGACGTGGAGAGCTGCGTGTACGTCCCCATCAGGAGGCGGTCCCCACCTCCGCGGCTCTCCCCTTGCGGGGAGCGGCAGCCCAGCCGGCAGCCGCAGGGCCTCAGGGAAGACACCAGGCTGGGCCCCCGCGGCACAGCGGGGGCACGTCCCCCGCACTCACGCGACTTAGGGACGGCTGCTGGAGACTGCTGCGGCCACCCTGCTGCCGGGTTTCTGGAGGGCTTCCTGGAAGCAGCATCCACACCAAGCCCTTGGAAGGCCCAGGCGACGGAGGAGCCGGTCAGGCAGGGGCCGAGGACGGTGAGAGGCCGGGCGGGAAGGAGCGTGTCAGGCAGGGGCAGAGGACGGTGACAGGCCGGGCGGGGAGGAGCCGGTCAGGCGGGGGCCCAGGACAGTGACGGGCCTGGCCGGGGAGGAGTGCGTCAGGCAGGGGCAGAGGAGACGGGCTGGGTAAGGGTTAGGGTGACAGTTAGGGCACAATTCACAATCCCAAAGACGTGGAAGCGACCCGAGTGCCCATCCATCCAGGAGTGCATCAATAAAATGTGGCGCGTGGACACCACGGAGTGCCATTCGGCTGTGAGGAGCAGCGGTGAGAGGGCGCCTCTCGTGTTCTCCTGGCCAGAGCTGGAACCCGTTCCAGTAAGCCAAGTATCCCAAGAATGGACACACGAGCACCACGTGAGCGCGCTCACCGGCAAATTGGTACGAACGGATGGACGCCTAAGTGGACAGAGAGGAATCACCTTCATCGGGTGGGTGTCGGGCGGGTGGGGGGAGGGGAGGGGCATACACATCCATTAGGCATGGGGTGGGTGCGCACCGACTGGGGGATGGGCGCACTTGAAGCTCTGACCCGAGGGGGGAGGCTTGGAGAGGGCAAGGCACCCGACCTTAACATTGGTACCCCCACAATACGCTGGAACAACATGAGAGGTATATGAATAAGAACACAGGGGGGGCCGGGCGCGGTGGCTCACGCCTGTAATCCTAGCTCTCTGGGAGGCCGAGGCGGGCGGATTGCTCCAGGTCAGGAGTTCGAAACCAGCCTGAGCAAGAGCGAGACCCCGTCTCTACTAAAAATAGAAAGAAATTAATTGGCCAACTAATATATATAGAAAAACACAGCCGGGCGTGGTGGTGCATGCCTGTAGTCCCAACTACTCGGGAGGCTGAGGCAGCAGGATTGCTTGAGCCCGGAGATTGAGGTTGCTGTGAGCTAGGCTGACGCCATGGCACTCACTCTAGCCTGGGCAGCAAAACGAGACTCTGTCTCAAAAAAAAAAAAAAAAAAGAACACAGGGGGGAGGGCGGCACGGGCAACACATGTCACCTGAATACTTGTACTCCCATCATCTGCTTGAAAAGAGAGAGAAAAGAAAATGCAATCCTAGAGGTAAGAGACACTTTTTAAAAATAATGAATCCGAAGAGAAAAGTAAAAGGAGGCCTGTGGAGCAGGTCTGGGTGTGACTCCGGATCCCCCAACATCAGGTGCCACCACCAAAGATTCCTGCGTGTAGCCCATAGAACCCCAAAAGCAACGGGACGAGTTCTGGTCACATACTCCCTCAAAATGACATCCTGGCCTTCTTCTGGAACTCCCTCCCCTCTCAGACTCTCCAGGTTTCCTCCAGCGTGTCGGTTCCCACAGAGCAGACCTTTGGTCTGAGACCTGACAGTCCAGATGCCACGCATGCTGCCGCGTGGCGGCGGTGTCGCGGCTTGGGACAAGAGGAGGCCCCACGGTGCGGGCTGGGGCGCCAGGCACCGCGCGCGCGGGCGCTGAGGGTGGGGGTGACCCCCACCCCGGGCCGCCGCCGCGCTCCCAGAAAGGGGACAGAACAAGAGGCAAAAAAAAAAAAAAAAAAAAAAAAAGCAGCAGCCTGTGGCACCCGGTATTCCCAGGCGGTCTCCCATCCAAGTACTAACCAGGCCCGACCCTGCTTAGCTTCCGAGACCAGACGAGATCGGGGGCGTTCAGGGTGGTGTGGCCCTAGACGGCGGCGGAGGGCGCCCCTGCCCCGCTCGAGAAGCCGAGCCTCTCTGGGCTTCCCCGCCGCCGCCTCCCGCCCCAGGCCCCGCGCCGGGCCGGGCCGGTTGAGTTCGCCGGCCGGGTCCCGCGGGCTCCCAGGGACGGGGGTGATGGGCGGGGCGGGGCGGGGTGGGGGGCTGTCTCTCTCTACACACACACACACACTCACACTCACTCACACTCACACAAGATGCGCCTCCACGGCTGGACTCGCCAAGGTGGAGCCCTCCCAGCCCCCCTCGTCTCCTCGCCCGGCCTCCTTCACCTACCCGCTGCCCACCCCCAGCGCGTCGCTGCCGCTGACTGCGCACGCGCGGGACGCTCGCCCTTTGACCCCAGCCAGGGGCCGCCCTCCCCCACAACCCCTTTCAGCTGCGCCCCCCCCTCGCCCTGTGGGTGGGCTGCCGCCTATTCCCCCGGGCCAGGGCTGGGGCACAGCCAGTGTATGGGGCGTCTCTCTCTGGGGATGTGTCCCATGGGTGGGGTGGGGTGGCGTGGTTTGGGGGGCGCTGAAGAAATCAGTCCCCTCCATCTCCTACCTCTGGAAAACGCCCAAGCCCGTGGAGAACTGCCGGCACCGCTTCGTGGGGGCCGGGACCCTCCTCCGTGTCCTCCTGTGGCCCAGTCCAAGGGGCCTGGGCCTGGCCGGGGCTGCATTGGACCCCGACCACCCTGGCGTGTGGACTCGCTAAAAATCGGCCATTAGATATTGGATTCCAGCTTCCTTGAGGTCATTTCACTAATGAGTGCACCGGAAAGAGTTTCCTAATCCATCTGTGAGGGTGGCAACTGAAAGAGAATTTTAAAGCTGACAGAATAGGCGAGGGAAGGCATAGGAGATTTCCACACCCAGCAAGGAAGACTTTCCCGAAATGGAAGAAAGAAACGAGCAAACAGAGACACCGGTAGCCCGCCCGGAAAAGAGTCTGCCCCTGAGAGAAAGCACCCTGACCAGGTTCACCCGTGGGTGGGTGGCGAGCTAGCGGCATTCAGAAGAGCGAGGCCCGCAGTCTGTGCGGAAGACACCTGCGCTCGGGTGTGTGTGGCGGCGCGATTCACAAGCAGCTCTAGATGTTAAACCAAGGAGAAGCCAGGGAGTTCCCAACGCCCCAGGTGTCCTCAGCCCACGACTGGCTGCTGTGGGAATGCGAAGCCCGGCTCCTTGTCTCAGAGCGGGGTTCCCAGGAGGATCAGGCTGAAGCTGGGACTTGGCCTCCAAGTGTCCCCTCGCATGGCCACCCCCTTCCCCTTCCTGCTCCTCTACTCCTGGTGCCCCTCCATCCAGGGGCCAGACCTTAAAGAGTCACCGCAAGAGAATCCTGGTCCCAAAGGAGCCTTCTGGGGGACCGGTGCTGAGAGAGGTTGTGGGCATGGCCCGCTGGGGCTCTGCCCGACCCAGGGCTGAGAGATGCCACCTCCCAGCTCTGGGTCCCTGCAGGAAGTGTTGGCAAGCACAGGGCCGGTCCTCCAAAGGCCCAGGTGCAGGGAGCCCAGGCCAAGCAGCCTGTGGAAGAAGCCACTTGCCGTGCCACCCCGGGAACAGGACTGCAGGCCCCGGCCCTTCCCACCACCTCCTCCTCCTCCTCCTCCTCCTCCTCCCCCCCGCCCCGCCCCCACAGGGCACAGGGCTCAGAGACACCTCAGACTCTTGCTACCCAAAGTGCAAAGGGCATCAGTTGCTCCTCCAACCCCCCCCCCCCCCCCCGCCCAGCAGACCACGTTGTCCAGCCAGCCCCCGGGCCTCCCTGGGGTGCCCAGCACAAAAGTGCAGACACCCACCGGACCCTCAGTCTCAGTTTTCGGAGGTTTTTGCCACTCTAAGGACCCGCAGGCCAGCTGGGCCTTCGGGCAGGACAGAGAGCCCCGGAATCCGACGTGGAGAGCTGCGTGTACGTCCCCATCAGGAGGCGGTCCCCACCTCCGCGGCTCTCCCCTTGCGGGGAGCGGCAGCCCAGCCGGCAGCCGCAGGGCCTCAGGGAAGACACCAGGCTGGGCCCCCGCGGCACAGCGGGGGCACGTCCCCCGCACTCACGCGACTTAGGGACGGCTGCTGGAGACTGCTGCGGCCACCCTGCTGCCGGGTTTCTGGAGGGCTTCCTGGAAGCAGCATCCACACCAAGCCCTTGGAAGGCCCAGGCGACGGAGGAGCCGGTCAGGCAGGGGCCGAGGACGGTGAGAGGCCGGGCGGGAAGGAGCGTGTCAGGCAGGGGCAGAGGACGGTGACAGGCCGGGCGGGGAGGAGCCGGTCAGGCGGGGGCCCAGGACAGTGACGGGCCTGGCCGGGGAGGAGTGCGTCAGGCAGGGGCAGAGGAGACGGGCTGGGTAAGGGTTAGGGTGACAGTTAGGGCACAATTCACAATCCCAAAGACGTGGAAGCGACCCGAGTGCCCATCCATCCAGGAGTGCATCAATAAAATGTGGCGCGTGGACACCACGGAGTGCCATTCGGCTGTGAGGAGCAGCGGTGAGAGGGCGCCTCTCGTGTTCTCCTGGCCAGAGCTGGAACCCGTTCCAGTAAGCCAAGTATCCCAAGAATGGACACACGAGCACCACGTGAGCGCGCTCACCGGCAAATTGGTACGAACGGATGGACGCCTAAGTGGACAGAGAGGAATCACCTTCATCGGGTGGGTGTCGGGCGGGTGGGGGGAGGGGAGGGGCATACACATCCATTAGGCATGGGGTGGGTGCGCACCGACTGGGGGATGGGCGCACTTGAAGCTCTGACCCGAGGGGGGAGGCTTGGAGAGGGCAAGGCACCCGACCTTAACATTGGTACCCCCACAATACGCTGGAACAACATGAGAGGTATATGAATAAGAACACAGGGGGGGCCGGGCGCGGTGGCTCACGCCTGTAATCCTAGCTCTCTGGGAGGCCGAGGCGGGCGGATTGCTCCAGGTCAGGAGTTCGAAACCAGCCTGAGCAAGAGCGAGACCCCGTCTCTACTAAAAATAGAAAGAAATTAATTGGCCAACTAATATATATAGAAAAACACAGCCGGGCGTGGTGGTGCATGCCTGTAGTCCCAACTACTCGGGAGGCTGAGGCAGCAGGATTGCTTGAGCCCGGAGATTGAGGTTGCTGTGAGCTAGGCTGACGCCATGGCACTCACTCTAGCCTGGGCAGCAAAACGAGACTCTGTCTCAAAAAAAAAAAAAAAAAAGAACACAGGGGGGAGGGCGGCACGGGCAACACATGTCACCTGAATACTTGTACTCCCATCATCTGCTTGAAAAGAGAGAGAAAAGAAAATGCAATCCTAGAGGTAAGAGACACTTTTTAAAAATAATGAATCCGAAGAGAAAAGTAAAAGGAGGCCTGTGGAGCAGGTCTGGGTGTGACTCCGGATCCCCCAACATCAGGTGCCACCACCAAAGATTCCTGCGTGTAGCCCATAGAACCCCAAAAGCAACGGGACGAGTTCTGGTCACATACTCCCTCAAAATGACATCCTGGCCTTCTTCTGGAACTCCCTCCCCTCTCAGACTCTCCAGGTTTCCTCCAGCGTGTCGGTTCCCACAGAGCAGACCTTTGGTCTGAGACCTGACAGTCCAGATGCCACGCATGCTGCCGCGTGGCGGCGGTGTCGCGGCTTGGGACAAGAGGAGGCCCCACGGTGCGGGCTGGGGCGCCAGGCACCGCGCGCGCGGGCGCTGAGGGTGGGGGTGACCCCCACCCCGGGCCGCCGCCGCGCTCCCAGAAAGGGGACAGAACAAGAGGCAAAAAAAAAAAAAAAAAAAAAAAAAAGCAGCAGCCTGTGGCACCCGGTATTCCCAGGCGGTCTCCCATCCAAGTACTAACCAGGCCCGACCCTGCTTAGCTTCCGAGACCAGACGAGATCGGGGGCGTTCAGGGTGGTGTGGCCCTAGACGGCGGCGGAGGGCGCCCCTGCCCCGCTCGAGAAGCCGAGCCTCTCTGGGCTTCCCCGCCGCCGCCTCCCGCCCCAGGCCCCGCGCCGGGCCGGGCCGGTTGAGTTCGCCGGCCGGGTCCCGCGGGCTCCCAGGGACGGGGGTGATGGGCGGGGCGGGGCGGGGTGGGGGGCTGTCTCTCTCTACACACACACACACACTCACACTCACTCACACTCACACAAGATGCGCCTCCACGGCTGGACTCGCCAAGGTGGAGCCCTCCCAGCCCCCCTCGTCTCCTCGCCCGGCCTCCTTCACCTACCCGCTGCCCACCCCCAGCGCGTCGCTGCCGCTGACTGCGCACGCGCGGGACGCTCGCCCTTTGACCCCAGCCAGGGGCCGCCCTCCCCCACAACCCCTTTCAGCTGCGCCCCCCCCTCGCCCTGTGGGTGGGCTGCCGCCTATTCCCCCGGGCCAGGGCTGGGGCACAGCCAGTGTATGGGGCGTCTCTCTCTGGGGATGTGTCCCATGGGTGGGGTGGGGTGGCGTGGTTTGGGGGGCGCTGAAGAAATCAGTCCCCTCCATCTCCTACCTCTGGAAAACGCCCAAGCCCGTGGAGAACTGCCGGCACCGCTTCGTGGGGGCCGGGACCCTCCTCCGTGTCCTCCTGTGGCCCAGTCCAAGGGGCCTGGGCCTGGCCGGGGCTGCATTGGACCCCGACCACCCTGGCGTGTGGACTCGCTAAAAATCGGCCATTAGATATTGGATTCCAGCTTCCTTGAGGTCATTTCACTAATGAGTGCACCGGAAAGAGTTTCCTAATCCATCTGTGAGGGTGGCAACTGAAAGAGAATTTTAAAGCTGACAGAATAGGCGAGGGAAGGCATAGGAGATTTCCACACCCAGCAAGGAAGACTTTCCCGAAATGGAAGAAAGAAACGAGCAAACAGAGACACCGGTAGCCCGCCCGGAAAAGAGTCTGCCCCTGAGAGAAAGCACCCTGACCAGGTTCACCCGTGGGTGGGTGGCGAGCTAGCGGCATTCAGAAGAGCGAGGCCCGCAGTCTGTGCGGAAGACACCTGCGCTCGGGTGTGTGTGGCGGCGCGATTCACAAGCAGCTCTAGATGTTAAACCAAGGAGAAGCCAGGGAGTTCCCAACGCCCCAGGTGTCCTCAGCCCACGACTGGCTGCTGTGGGAATGCGAAGCCCGGCTCCTTGTCTCAGAGCGGGGTTCCCAGGAGGATCAGGCTGAAGCTGGGACTTGGCCTCCAAGTGTCCCCTCGCATGGCCACCCCCTTCCCCTTCCTGCTCCTCTACTCCTGGTGCCCCTCCATCCAGGGGCCAGACCTTAAAGAGTCACCGCAAGAGAATCCTGGTCCCAAAGGAGCCTTCTGGGGGACCGGTGCTGAGAGAGGTTGTGGGCATGGCCCGCTGGGGCTCTGCCCGACCCAGGGCTGAGAGATGCCACCTCCCAGCTCTGGGTCCCTGCAGGAAGTGTTGGCAAGCACAGGGCCGGTCCTCCAAAGGCCCAGGTGCAGGGAGCCCAGGCCAAGCAGCCTGTGGAAGAAGCCACTTGCCGTGCCACCCCGGGAACAGGACTGCAGGCCCCGGCCCTTCCCACCACCTCCTCCTCCTCCTCCTCCTCCTCCTCCCCCCCGCCCCGCCCCCACAGGGCACAGGGCTCAGAGACACCTCAGACTCTTGCTACCCAAAGTGCAAAGGGCATCAGTTGCTCCTCCAACCCCCCCCCCCCCCCCCCGCCCAGCAGACCACGTTGTCCAGCCAGCCCCCGGGCCTCCCTGGGGTGCCCAGCACAAAAGTGCAGACACCCACCGGACCCTCAGTCTCAGTTTTCGGAGGTTTTTGCCACTCTAAGGACCCGCAGGCCAGCTGGGCCTTCGGGCAGGACAGAGAGCCCCGGAATCCGACGTGGAGAGCTGCGTGTACGTCCCCATCAGGAGGCGGTCCCCACCTCCGCGGCTCTCCCCTTGCGGGGAGCGGCAGCCCAGCCGGCAGCCGCAGGGCCTCAGGGAAGACACCAGGCTGGGCCCCCGCGGCACAGCGGGGGCACGTCCCCCGCACTCACGCGACTTAGGGACGGCTGCTGGAGACTGCTGCGGCCACCCTGCTGCCGGGTTTCTGGAGGGCTTCCTGGAAGCAGCATCCACACCAAGCCCTTGGAAGGCCCAGGCGACGGAGGAGCCGGTCAGGCAGGGGCCGAGGACGGTGAGAGGCCGGGCGGGAAGGAGCGTGTCAGGCAGGGGCAGAGGACGGTGACAGGCCGGGCGGGGAGGAGCCGGTCAGGCGGGGGCCCAGGACAGTGACGGGCCTGGCCGGGGAGGAGTGCGTCAGGCAGGGGCAGAGGAGACGGGCTGGGTAAGGGTTAGGGTGACAGTTAGGGCACAATTCACAATCCCAAAGACGTGGAAGCGACCCGAGTGCCCATCCATCCAGGAGTGCATCAATAAAATGTGGCGCGTGGACACCACGGAGTGCCATTCGGCTGTGAGGAGCAGCGGTGAGAGGGCGCCTCTCGTGTTCTCCTGGCCAGAGCTGGAACCCGTTCCAGTAAGCCAAGTATCCCAAGAATGGACACACGAGCACCACGTGAGCGCGCTCACCGGCAAATTGGTACGAACGGATGGACGCCTAAGTGGACAGAGAGGAATCACCTTCATCGGGTGGGTGTCGGGCGGGTGGGGGGAGGGGAGGGGCATACACATCCATTAGGCATGGGGTGGGTGCGCACCGACTGGGGGATGGGCGCACTTGAAGCTCTGACCCGAGGGGGGAGGCTTGGAGAGGGCAAGGCACCCGACCTTAACATTGGTACCCCCACAATACGCTGGAACAACATGAGAGGTATATGAATAAGAACACAGGGGGGGCCGGGCGCGGTGGCTCACGCCTGTAATCCTAGCTCTCTGGGAGGCCGAGGCGGGCGGATTGCTCCAGGTCAGGAGTTTGAAACCAGCCTGAGCAAGAGCGAGACCCCGTCTCTACTAAAAATAGAAAGAAATTAATTGGCCAACTAATATATATAGAAAAACACAGCCGGGCGTGGTGGTGCATGCCTGTAGTCCCAACTACTCGGGAGGCTGAGGCAGCAGGATTGCTTGAGCCCGGAGATTGAGGTTGCTGTGAGCTAGGCTGACGCCATGGCACTCACTCTAGCCTGGGCAGCAAAACGAGACTCTGTCTCAAAAAAAAAAAAAAAAAAAGAACACAGGGGGGAGGGCGGCACGGGCAACACATGTCACCTGAATACTTGTACTCCCATCATCTGCTTGAAAAGAGAGAGAAAAGAAAATGCAATCCTAGAGGTAAGAGACACTTTTTAAAAATAATGAATCCGAAGAGAAAAGTAAAAGGAGGCCTGTGGAGCAGGTCTGGGTGTGACTCCGGATCCCCCAACATCAGGTGCCACCACCAAAGATTCCTGCGTGTAGCCCATAGAACCCCAAAAGCAACGGGACGAGTTCTGGTCACATACTCCCTCAAAATGACATCCTGGCCTTCTTCTGGAACTCCCTCCCCTCTCAGACTCTCCAGGTTTCCTCCAGCGTGTCGGTTCCCACAGAGCAGACCTTTGGTCTGAGACCTGACAGTCCAGATGCCACGCATGCTGCCGCGTGGCGGCGGTGTCGCGGCTTGGGACAAGAGGAGGCCCCACGGTGCGGGCTGGGGCGCCAGGCACCGCGCGCGCGGGCGCTGAGGGTGGGGGTGACCCCCACCCCGGGCCGCCGCCGCGCTCCCAGAAAGGGGACAGAACAAGAGGCATAAAAAAAAAAAAAAAAAAAAAAAAAAGCAGCAGCCTGTGGCACCCGGTATTCCCAGGCGGTCTCCCATCCAAGTACTAACCAGGCCCGACCCTGCTTAGCTTCCGAGACCAGACGAGATCGGGGGCGTTCAGGGTGGTGTGGCCCTAGACGGCGGCGGAGGGCGCCCCTGCCCCGCTCGAGAAGCCGAGCCTCTCTGGGCTTCCCCGCCGCCGCCTCCCGCCCCAGGCCCCGCGCCGGGCCGGGCCGGTTGAGTTCGCCGGCCGGGTCCCGCGGGCTCCCAGGGACGGGGGTGATGGGCGGGGCGGGGCGGGGTGGGGGGCTGTCTCTCTCTACACACACACACACACTCACACTCACTCACACTCACACAAGATGCGCCTCCACGGCTGGACTCGCCAAGGTGGAGCCCTCCCAGCCCCCCTCGTCTCCTCGCCCGGCCTCCTTCACCTACCCGCTGCCCACCCCCAGCGCGTCGCTGCCGCTGACTGCGCACGCGCGGGACGCTCGCCCTTTGACCCCAGGCAGGGGCCGCCCTCCCCCACAACCCCTTTCAGCTGCGCCCCCCCCTCGCCCTGTGGGTGGGCTGCCGCCTATTCCCCCGGGCCAGGGCTGGGGCACAGCCAGTGTATGGGGCGTCTCTCTCTGGGGATGTGTCCCATGGGTGGGGTGGGGTGGCGTGGTTTGGGGGGCGCTGAAGAAATCAGTCCCCTCCATCTCCTACCTCTGGAAAACGCCCAAGCCCGTGGAGAACTGCCGGCACCGCTTCGTGGGGGCCGGGACCCTCCTCCGTGTCCTCCTGTGGCCCAGTCCAAGGGGCCTGGGCCTGGCCGGGGCTGCATTGGACCCCGACCACCCTGGCGTGTGGACTCGCTAAAAATCGGCCATTAGATATTGGATTCCAGCTTCCTTGAGGTCATTTCACTAATGAGTGCACCGGAAAGAGTTTCCTAATCCATCTGTGAGGGTGGCAACTGAAAGAGAATTTTAAAGCTGACAGAATAGGCGAGGGAAGGCATAGGAGATTTCCACACCCAGCAAGGAAGACTTTCCCGAAATGGAAGAAAGAAACGAGCAAACAGAGACACCGGTAGCCCGCCCGGAAAAGAGTCTGCCCCTGAGAGAAAGCACCCTGACCAGGTTCACCCGTGGGTGGGTGACGAGCTAGCGGCATTCAGAAGAGCGAGGCCCGCAGTCTGTGCGGAAGACACCTGCGCTCGGGTGTGTGTGGCGGCGCGATTCACAAGCAGCTCTAGACGTTAAACCAAGGAGAAGCCAGGGAGTTCCCAACGCCCCAGGTGTCCTCAGCCCACGACTGGCTGCTGTGGGAATGCGAAGCCCGGCTCCTTGTCTCAGAGCGGGGTTCCCAGGAGGATCAGGCTGAAGCTGGGACTTGGCCTCCAAGTGTCCCCTCGCATGGCCACCCCCTTCCCCTTCCTGCTCCTCTACTCCTGGTGCCCCTCCATCCAGGGGCCAGACCTTAAAGAGTCACCGCAAGAGAATCCTGGTCCCAAAGGAGCCTTCTGGGGGACCGGTGCTGAGAGAGGTTGTGGGCATGGCCCGCTGGGGCTCTGCCCGACCCAGGGCTGAGAGATGCCACCTCCCAGCTCTGGGTCCCTGCAGGAAGTGTTGGCAAGCACAGGGCCGGTCCTCCAAAGGCCCAGGTGCAGGGAGCCCAGGCCAAGCAGCCTGTGGAAGAAGCCACTTGCCGTGCCACCCCGGGAACAGGACTGCAGGCCCCGGCCCTTCCCACCTCCTCCTCCTCCTCCTCCTCCTCCTCCCCCCCGCCCCGCCCCCACAGGGCACAGGGCTCAGAGACACCTCAGACTCTTGCTACCCAAAGTGCAAAGGGCATCAGTTGCTCCTCCAACTTCCCCCCCCCCGCCCAGCAGACCACGTTGTCCAGCCAGCCCCCGGGCCTCCCTGGGGTGCCCAGCACAAAAGTGCAGACACCCACCGGACCCTCAGTCTCAGTTTTCGGAGGTTTTTGCCACTCTAAGGACCCGCAGGCCAGCTGGGCCTTCGGGCAGGACAGAGAGCCCCGGAATCCGACGTGGAGAGCTGCGTGTACGTCCCCATCAGGAGGCGGTCCCCACCTCCGCGGCTCTCCCCTTGCGGGGAGCGGCAGCCCAGCCGGCAGCCGCAGGGCCTCAGGGAAGACACCAGGCTGGGCCCCCGCGGCACAGCGGGGGCACGTCCCCCGCACTCACGCGACTTAGGGACGGCTGCTGGAGACTGCTGCGGCCACCCTGCTGCCGGGTTTCTGGAGGGCTTCCTGGAAGCAGCATCCACACCAAGCCCTTGGAAGGCCCAGGCGACGGAGGAGCCGGTCAGGCAGGGGCCGAGGACGGTGAGAGGCCGGGCGGGAAGGAGCGTGTCAGGCAGGGGCAGAGGACGGTGACAGGCCGGGCGGGGAGGAGCCGGTCAGGCGGGGGCCCAGGACAGTGACGGGCCTGGCCGGGGAGGAGTGCGTCAGGCAGGGGCAGAGGAGACGGGCTGGGTAAGGGTTAGGGTGACAGTTAGGGCACAATTCACAATCCCAAAGACGTGGAAGCGACCCGAGTGCCCATCCATCCAGGAGTGCATCAATAAAATGTGGCGCGTGGACACCACGGAGTGCCATTCGGCTGTGAGGAGCAGCGGTGAGAGGGCGCCTCTCGTGTTCTCCTGGCCAGAGCTGGAACCCGTTCCAGTAAGCCAAGTATCCCAAGAATGGACACACGAGCACCACGTGAGCGCGCTCACCGGCAAATTGGTACGAACGGATGGACGCCTAAGTGGACAGAGAGGAATCACCTTCATCGGGTGGGTGTCGGGCGGGTGGGGGGAGGGGAGGGGCATACACATCCATTAGGCATGGGGTGGGTGCGCACCGACTGGGGGATGGGCGCACTTGAAGCTCTGACCCGAGGGGGGAGGCTTGGAGAGGGCAAGGCACCCGACCTTAACATTGGTACCCCCACAATACGCTGGAACAACATGAGAGGTATATGAATAAGAACACAGGGGGGGCCGGGCGCGGTGGCTCACGCCTGTAATCCTAGCTCTCTGGGAGGCCGAGGCGGGCGGATTGCTCCAGGTCAGGAGTTCGAAACCAGCCTGAGCAAGAGCGAGACCCCGTCTCTACTAAAAATAGAAAGAAATTAATTGGCCAACTAATATATATAGAAAAACACAGCCGGGCGTGGTGGTGCATGCCTGTAGTCCCAACTACTCGGGAGGCTGAGGCAGCAGGATTGCTTGAGCCCGGAGATTGAGGTTGCTGTGAGCTAGGCTGACGCCATGGCACTCACTCTAGCCTGGGCAGCAAAACGAGACTCTGTCTCAAAAAAAAAAAAAAAAAAAAGAACACAGGGGGGAGGGCGGCACGGGCAACACATGTCACCTGAATACTTGTACTCCCATCATCTGCTTGAAAAGAGAGAGAAAAGAAAATGCAATCCTAGAGGTAAGAGACACTTTTTAAAAATAATGAATCCGAAGAGAAAAGTAAAAGGAGGCCTGTGGAGCAGGTCTGGGTGTGACTCCGGATCCCCCAACATCAGGTGCCACCACCAAAGATTCCTGCGTGTAGCCCATAGAACCCCAAAAGCAACGGGACGAGTTCTGGTCACATACTCCCTCAAAATGACATCCTGGCCTTCTTCTGGAACTCCCTCCCCTCTCAGACTCTCCAGGTTTCCTCCAGCGTGTCGGTTCCCACAGAGCAGACCTTTGGTCTGAGACCTGACAGTCCAGATGCCACGCATGCTGCCGCGTGGCGGCGGTGTCGCGGCTTGGGACAAGAGGAGGCCCCACGGTGCGGGCTGGGGCGCCAGGCACCGCGCGCGCGGGCGCTGAGGGTGGGGGTGACCCCCACCCCGGGCCGCCGCCGCGCTCCCAGAAAGGGGACAGAACAAGAGGCAAAAAAAAAAAAAAAAAAAAAAAAAAAAGCAGCAGCCTGTGGCACCCGGTATTCCCAGGCGGTCTCCCATCCAAGTACTAACCAGGCCCGACCCTGCT
The DNA here is from genome assembly GCF_040939455.1 of Microcebus murinus. NCBI lineage: Eukaryota > Metazoa > Chordata > Mammalia > Primates > Cheirogaleidae > Microcebus > Microcebus murinus. The sequence goes on along the minus strand of NC_134119.1, from coordinate 55,836,178 downwards.
TAGCTTCCGAGACCAGACGAGATCGGGGGCGTTCAGGGTGGTGTGGCCCTAGACGGCGGCGGAGGGCGCCCCTGCCCCGCTCGAGAAGCCGAGCCTCTCTGGGCTTCCCCGCCGCCGCCTCCCGCCCCAGGCCCCGCGCCGGGCCGGGCCGGTTGAGTTCGCCGGCCGGGTCCCGCGGGCTCCCAGGGACGGGGGTGATGGGCGGGGCGGGGCGGGGTGGGGGGCTGTCTCTCTCTACACACACACACACACTCACACTCACTCACACTCACACAAGATGCGCCTCCACGGCTGGACTCGCCAAGGTGGAGCCCTCCCAGCCCCCCTCGTCTCCTCGCCCGGCCTCCTTCACCTACCCGCTGCCCACCCCCAGCGCGTCGCTGCCGCTGACTGCGCACGCGCGGGACGCTCGCCCTTTGACCCCAGCCAGGGGCCGCCCTCCCCCACAACCCCTTTCAGCTGCGCCCCCCCCTCGCCCTGTGGGTGGGCTGCCGCCTATTCCCCCGGGCCAGGGCTGGGGCACAGCCAGTGTATGGGGCGTCTCTCTCTGGGGATGTGTCCCATGGGTGGGGTGGGGTGGCGTGGTTTGGGGGGCGCTGAAGAAATCAGTCCCCTCCATCTCCTACCTCTGGAAAACGCCCAAGCCCGTGGAGAACTGCCGGCACCGCTTCGTGGGGGCCGGGACCCTCCTCCGTGTCCTCCTGTGGCCCAGTCCAAGGGGCCTGGGCCTGGCCGGGGCTGCATTGGACCCCGACCACCCTGGCGTGTGGACTCGCTAAAAATCGGCCATTAGATATTGGATTCCAGCTTCCTTGAGGTCATTTCACTAATGAGTGCACCGGAAAGAGTTTCCTAATCCATCTGTGAGGGTGGCAACTGAAAGAGAATTTTAAAGCTGACAGAATAGGCGAGGGAAGGCATAGGAGATTTCCACACCCAGCAAGGAAGACTTTCCCGAAATGGAAGAAAGAAACGAGCAAACAGAGACACCGGTAGCCCGCCCGGAAAAGAGTCTGCCCCTGAGAGAAAGCACCCTGACCAGGTTCACCCGTGGGTGGGTGGCGAGCTAGCGGCATTCAGAAGAGCGAGGCCCGCAGTCTGTGCGGAAGACACCTGCGCTCGGGTGTGTGTGGCGGCGCGATTCACAAGCAGCTCTAGACGTTAAACCAAGGAGAAGCCAGGGAGTTCCCAACGCCCCAGGTGTCCTCAGCCCACGACTGGCTGCTGTGGGAATGCGAAGCCCGGCTCCTTGTCTCAGAGCGGGGTTCCCAGGAGGATCAGGCTGAAGCTGGGACTTGGCCTCCAAGTGTCCCCTCGCATGGCCACCCCCTTCCCCTTCCTGCTCCTCTACTCCTGGTGCCCCTCCATCCAGGGGCCAGACCTTAAAGAGTCACCGCAAGAGAATCCTGGTCCCAAAGGAGCCTTCTGGGGGACCGGTGCTGAGAGAGGTTGTGGGCATGGCCCGCTGGGGCTCTGCCCGACCCAGGGCTGAGAGATGCCACCTCCCAGCTCTGGGTCCCTGCAGGAAGTGTTGGCAAGCACAGGGCCGGTCCTCCAAAGGCCCAGGTGCAGGGAGCCCAGGCCAAGCAGCCTGTGGAAGAAGCCACTTGCCGTGCCACCCCGGGAACAGGACTGCAGGCCCCGGCCCTTCCCACCTCCTCCTCCTCCTCCTCCTCCTCCTCCCCCCCGCCCCGCCCCCACAGGGCACAGGGCTCAGAGACACCTCAGACTCTTGCTACCCAAAGTGCAAAGGGCATCAGTTGCTCCTCCAACCCCCCCCCCCCCCCCCCCGCCCAGCAGACCACGTTGTCCAGCCAGCCCCCGGGCCTCCCTGGGGTGCCCAGCACAAAAGTGCAGACACCCACCGGACCCTCAGTCTCAGTTTTCGGAGGTTTCTGCCACTCTAAGGACCCGCAGGCCAGCTGGGCCTTCGGGCAGGACAGAGAGCCCCGGAATCCGACGTGGAGAGCTGCGTGTACGTCCCCATCAGGAGGCGGTCCCCACCTCCGCGGCTCTCCCCTTGCGGGGAGCGGCAGCCCAGCCGGCAGCCGCAGGGCCTCAGGGAAGACACCAGGCTGGGCCCCCGCGGCACAGCGGGGGCACGTCCCCCGCACTCACGCGACTTAGGGACGGCTGCTGGAGACTGCTGCGGCCACCCTGCTGCCGGGTTTCTGGAGGGCTTCCTGGAAGCAGCATCCACACCAAGCCCTTGGAAGGCCCAGGCGACGGAGGAGCCGGTCAGGCAGGGGCCGAGGACGGTGAGAGGCCGGGCGGGAAGGAGCGTGTCAGGCAGGGGCAGAGGACGGTGACAGGCCGGGCGGGGAGGAGCCGGTCAGGCGGGGGCCCAGGACAGTGACGGGCCTGGCCGGGGAGGAGTGCGTCAGGCAGGGGCAGAGGAGACGGGCTGGGTAAGGGTTAGGGTGACAGTTAGGGCACAATTCACAATCCCAAAGACGTGGAAGCGACCCGAGTGCCCATCCATCCAGGAGTGCATCAATAAAATGTGGCGCGTGGACACCACGGACTGCCATTCGGCTGTGAGGAGCAGCGGTGAGAGGGCGCCTCTCGTGTTCTCCTGGCCAGAGCTGGAACCCGTTCCAGTAAGCCAAGTATCCCAAGAATGGACACACGAGCACCACGTGAGCGCGCTCACCGGCAAATTGGTACGAACGGATGGACGCCTAAGTGGACAGAGAGGAATCACCTTCATCGGGTGGGTGTCGGGCGGGTGGGGGGAGGGGAGGGGCATACACATCCATTAGGCATGGGGTGGGTGCGCACCGACTGGGGGATGGGCGCACTTGAAGCTCTGACCCGAGGGGGGAGGCTTGGAGAGGGCAAGGCACCCGACCTTAACATTGGTACCCCCACAATACGCTGGAACAACATGAGAGGTACATGAATAAGAACACAGGGGGGGCCGGGCGCGGTGGCTCACGCCTGTAATCCTAGCTCTCTGGGAGGCCGAGGCGGGCGGATTGCTCCAGGTCAGGAGTTTGAAACCAGCCTGAGCAAGAGCGAGACCCCGTCTCTACTAAAAATAGAAAGAAATTAATTGGCCAACTAATATATATAGAAAAACACAGCCGGGCGTGGTGGTGCATGCCTGTAGTCCCAACTACTCGGGAGGCTGAGGCAGCAGGATTGCTTGAGCCCGGAGATTGAGGTTGCTGTGAGCTAGGCTGACGCCATGGCACTCACTCTAGCCTGGGCAGCAAAACGAGACTCTGTCTCAAAAAAAAAAAAAAAAAAAGAACACAGGGGGGAGGGCGGCACGGGCAACACATGTCACCTGAATACTTGTACTCCCATCATCTGCTTGAAAAGAGAGAGAAAAGAAAATGCAATCCTAGAGGTAAGAGACACTTTTTAAAAATAATGAATCCGAAGAGAAAAGTAAAAGGAGGCCTGTGGAGCAGGTCTGGGTGTGACTCCGGATCCCCCAACATCAGGTGCCACCACCAAAGATTCCTACGTGTAGCCCATAGAACCCCAAAAGCAACGGGACGAGTTCTGGTCACATACTCCCTCAAAATGACATCCTGGCCTTCTTCTGGAACTCCCTCCCCTCTCAGACTCTCAAGGTTTCCTCCAGCGTGTGTCGGTTCCCACAGAGCAGACCTTTGGTCTGAGACCTGACAGTCCAGAAGCCACGCATGCTGCCGCGTGGCGGCGGTGTCGCGGCTCGGGACAAGAGGAGGCCCCACGGTGCGGGCTGGGGCGCCAGGCACCGCGGCGGGCGCTGAGGGTGGGGGTCACCCCCACCCCGGGCCGCCCCCGCACTCCCAGAAACGGGACAGAACCAGAGGCAAAAAAAAAAAAAAAAAGAAGAAGAAGCCTACGGCACCCGGGATTCCCGGGCGGTCTCCCATCCAAGTTCTAACCAGGCCCCACCCTGCTTAGCTTCCGAGACCAGACGGGATCGGGCGCGTTCGGGGTGGTGTGGCCGTGGACGGCGGAGGGCGCCCCTGCCCCGCTCAAGAAGCCGAGCCTCTCTGCGCTTCCCCGCCGCCTCCTCCCGCCCCAGGCCCCGCGCCGGGCCGGGCCTGTTGAGTTCTGTTGAGTTCGCCGGCCGGGTCCGGCGGGCTCCGAGGGACGGGGGTGACAGGCGGGGCGGGCAGGGAGCGGCGGGCCGGGGTTGGGGGCTGTCTCTCTATACACACACACTCACACTCACACTCACTCACTCACTCACACTCACACAAGATGCGCCTCCACGGCTGGACCCGCCAAGGTGGAGCCCTTCCAGCCCCCCTCCTCTCCTCGCCTGGCCTCCTTCACCTCCCCGCCCCCCACCCCCAGCGCGCCGCGGCCGCTGACTGCGCACGGGCGGGCGGGGCGCTCGCCCTTTGACCCCAGCCGGGGGCCGCCCTCCCCCACAACCCCTTTCAGCTGCGCCCCCCACCCTGTGGCCCGGTGGCCGCCTATTCCCCCGGGCCAGGGCTGGGGCACAGCGCACGGGGGAGGGGAGCGAGTGTATGGGGCGTGTGTGACTCTCTCTCTCTCTCTCTCTCTCTCTCTCTCTCTCTCTCTCTCTCTCTCTCTCTCTCTCTCTCTCTCTCTCTCGACGTGTCCCATGGGTGGGGTGGGGTGGCGTGGTTTGTGGGGCGCTGAAGAAATCAGTCCCCTCCATCTCCTCCTTCTGGAAAACACCCAAGCCCTTTGAGAACTGCCCGCACCGCTACCGTGGGGGCCGGGACCCCCCTCTGTGTCCTCCTGTGGCCCAGTCCAAGGGGCCTGGGCCTGGCCGGGGCTGCATTGGACCCCAACCACCCTGGCGTGTGGACTCGCTAAAAATCGGCGATTAGATATTGGATTCCAGCGTCATTGAGGTCATTTCACTAATGAGTGCACCGCAAAGAGTTTCCTAATCCATCTGTGAGGGTGGCAACCGAAAGAGAATTTGAAAGCTGACAGAATAGGCGAGGAAAGGCATAGGAGATTTCCACACCCAGTAAGGAAGCCTTTCCCGAAATGGAAGAAAGAAAGGAGCAAACAGAGACACCGGTAGCCCGCCCGGATCACAGTCTGCCCCTGAGAGAAAGTACCCTGACCAGGTTCACCCGTGGGTGGGTGGCGAGCTAGCGGCATTCAGAAGAGCCAGGCCCGCAGTCTGTGCAGAAGACACCTGCACTCGGGCGTGTGTGGCGGCACGATTCCCAAGCAGCTCCAGATGTTAAACCAAGGAGAAGCCAGGGAGTTCCCAACGCCCCAGGTGTCCTCAGCCCACGACTGGCTGCTGTGGGAATGCGAAGCCCGGCTCCTTGTCTCAGAGCGGGGCAACCAGGAGGTGTGATGTCCACCCCGGGGTTCCCAGGAGGATCAGGCTGAAGCTGGGACTTGGCCTGAAAGTGTCCCCTCGCATGGCCACCCCCTTCCCCTTCCTGCTCCTCTACTCCTGGTGCCCCTCCATCCAGGGGCCAGACCTTAAAGAGTCACCCGCAAGAGAATCCTGGTCCCAAAGGAGCCTTCTGGGGGACCCGTGCTGAGAGAGGTTGTGGGCATGGCCCGCTGGGGCTCTGCCCGACCCAGGGCTGAGAGATGCCACCTCCCAGCTCTGGGTCCCTGCAGGAAGTGTTGGCAAGCACAGGGCCAGTCCTCCAAAGGCCCAGGTGCAGGGAGCCCAGGCCAAGCAGCCTGTGGAAGAAGCCACATGCTGTGCCACCCCGGGGAACACGACTGCAGGCCACGGCCCTTCCCACCTCCTCCTCCTCCTCCTCCTCCTCCTCCTCCTCCTCCTCCTCCCACCCCGCCCCCGCCCCCGCCCCCACATGGCACAGGGCCCAGAGACACCTCAGACACTTGCTACCCAAAGTGCAAAGGGCATCAGTTGCTCCTCCAAACCGCCCCCCCCAGCCCAGCAGACCGCGTTGTCCAGCCAGCCCCCGGGCCTCCCTGGGGTGCCCAGCACAAAAGTGCAGACACCCACCGGACCCTCAATCTCAGTTTTCGGATGTTTTTGCCACTCTAAGGACCCGCAGGCCAGCTGGGCCTTCTGGCAGGACAGAGAGCCCCAGAATCCGACGTGGAGAGCTGGGTGTACGTCCCCATGAGGAGGCGGTCCCCACCTCCGCGGCTATCCCCTTGCGGGGAGCGGCAGCCGCGGGGCCTCAGAGAAGACACCAGGCTGGGCCCCCACGGCACAGCGGGAGCACGTCCCCCGCAGGCCACTTAGCGACGGCGGCCAGCCGGCGTACGGTTGGGTTGCGCGAGACGCTGCGGCCGCCCTGCTACCGGGTTCCTGGGAGGGCGTCCTGGAACCAGCGTCCACACCAAGCCCTTGGAAGGCCCAGGCGACGGAGGAGCCCCGTCAGGCAGGGGCCGAGGACGGTGACGGCCCGGGCGGGGAGGAGCGTGTCAGGCAGGGGCAGAGGACGGGAAGGAGTCAGTCAGGCAGGGGCCGTGGAGGGGACGGGCTGGGTAAGGGTTAGGGTTAGAGTCAGGGCACAAGTCACAATCGCAAAGACCTGGAAGCGACCCGAGTGCCCATCGACCCACGAGTGGGTAAATAAAATGTGGCACGTGGACACCACGGAGTGCTATTCGGCTATGAGGAGCAGCGGTGAGGGGGCACCTCTCGTGGTTCTCCTGGCCAGAGCTGGAACCCGTTCCAGTAAGCCAAGTATCCCAAGAATGGACACACGAGCACCACGTGCTCGCGCTCACCAGCAAATGGGTACGAACCGATGGACACCTAAGTGGACACAGAGGAATCACCTTCTTCGGGTGGGTGTCGGGCGGGTGGGGGGAGGGGATGGGCATACACATCCATTAGGAATGGGGTGGGTGCGCACCGACTGGGGGATGGGCGCACTTGAAGCTCTGACCCGAGGGGGGAGGCTGGGAGAGGGCAACGCACCCGACCTTAACATTGGTGCCCCCACAATATGCTGGAACAACATGAGAGGTAAATGAATAAGAACACGGGGGGGGGGGAGGGGGGCACGGGCAACACATGTCACCTTAATACTTGGACTCCCATCATCTGCTTGAAAAGAGAGAGGAAAGAAAATGCAATAATAGAGATAAGAGACACTTTTTAAAAATAATGAATCCGGCCGGGCGCTGTGGCTCACGCCTGTAATCCTAGCTCTTGGGAGGCCGAGGCGGGCGGATTGCTCAAGGTCAGGAGTTCAAAACCAGCCTGAGCAAGAGCGAGACTCCGTCTCTACTATAAATAGAAAGAAATTAATTGGCCAACTGATATATATATAAAGAATTAGCGGGGCATGGTGGCGCATGCCTGCAGTCCCAGCTACCCGGGAGGCTGAGGCAGAAGGATCACTCGAGCCCAGGAGTTTGAAGTTGCTGTGAGCTAGGCTGACGCCACGGCACTCACTCTAGCCTGGGCAACAAACCGAGACTCTGTCTCAAAAAAAAAAAAAAAAAAATGAATCCGAAGAGAAAAGTAAAAGGAGGCCTGTGGAGCAGGTCTGGGTGTGACTCCGGATCCCCCAACATCAGGTGCCACCACCAAAGATTCCTACGTGTAGCCCATAGAACCCCAAAAGCAACGGGACGAGTTCTGGTCACATACTCCCTCAAAATGACATCCTGGCCTTCTTCTGGAACTCCCTCCCCTCTCAGACTCTCAAGGTTTCCTCCAGCGTGTGTCGGTTCCCACAGAGCAGACCTTTGGTCTGAGACCTGACAGTCCAGAAGCCACGCATGCTGCCGCGTGGCGGCGGTGTCGCGGCTCGGGACAAGAGGAGGCCCCACGGTGCGGGCTGGGGCGCCAGGCACCGCGGCGGGCGCTGAGGGTGGGGGTCACCCCCACCCCGGGCCGCCCCCGCACTCCCAGAAACGGGACAGAACCAGAGGCAAAAAAAAAAAAAAAAAGAAGAAGAAGCCTACGGCACCCGGGATTCCCGGGCGGTCTCCCATCCAAGTTCTAACCAGGCCCCACCCTGCTTAGCTTCCGAGACCAGACGGGATCGGGCGCGTTCGGGGTGGTGTGGCCGTGGACGGCGGAGGGCGCCCCTGCCCCGCTCAAGAAGCCGAGCCTCTCTGCGCTTCCCCGCCGCCTCCTCCCGCCCCAGGCCCCGCGCCGGGCCGGGCCTGTTGAGTTCTGTTGAGTTCGCCGGCCGGGTCCGGCGGGCTCCGAGGGACCGGGGTGACAGGCGGGGCGGGCAGGGAGCGGCGGGCCGGGGTTGGGGGCTGTCTCTCTATACACACACACTCACACTCACACTCACTCACTCACTCACACTCACACAAGATGCGCCTCCACGGCTGGACCCGCCAAGGTGGAGCCCTTCCAGCCCCCCTCCTCTCCTCGCCTGGCCTCCTTCACCTCCCCGCCCCCCACCCCCAGCGCGCCGCGGCCGCTGACTGCGCACGGGCGGGCGGGGCGCTCGCCCTTTGACCCCAGCCGGGGGCCGCCCTCCCCCACAACCCCTTTCAGCTGCGCCCCCCACCCTGTGGCCCGGCGGCCGCCTATTCCCCCGGGCCAGGGCTGGGGCACAGCGCACGGGGGAGGGGAGCGAGTGTATGGGGCGTGTGTGACTCTCTCTCTCTCTCTCTCTCTCTCTCTCTCTCTCTCTCTCTCTCTCTCTCTCTCTCTCTCTCTCTCTCGACGTGTCCCATGGGTGGGGTGGGGTGGCGTGGTTTGTGGGGCGCTGAAGAAATCAGTCCCCTCCATCTCCTCCCTCTGGAAAACACCCAAGCCCTTTGAGAACTGCCCGCACCGCTACCGTGGGGGCCGGGACCCCCCTCTGTGTCCTCCTGTGGCCCAGTCCAAGGGGCCTGGGCCTGGCCGGGGCTGCATTGGACCCCAACCACCCTGGCGTGTGGACTCGCTAAAAATCGGCGATTAGATATTGGATTCCAGCGTCATTGAGGTCATTTCACTAATGAGTGCACCGCAAAGAGTTTCCTAATCCATCTGTGAGGGTGGCAACCGAAAGAGAATTTGAAAGCTGACAGAATAGGCGAGGAAAGGCATAGGAGATTTCCACACCCAGTAAGGAAGCCTTTCCCGAAATGGAAGAAAGAAAGGAGCAAACAGAGACACCGGTAGCCCGCCCGGATCACAGTCTGCCCCTGAGAGAAAGTACCCTGACCAGGTTCACCCGTGGGTGGGTGGCGAGCTAGCGGCATTCAGAAGAGCCAGGCCCGCAGTCTGTGCAGAAGACACCTGCACTCGGGCGTGTGTGGCGGCACGATTCCCAAGCAGCTCCAGATGTTAAACCAAGGAGAAGCCAGGGAGTTCCCAACGCCCCAGGTGTCCTCAGCCCACGACTGGCTGCTGTGGGAATGCGAAGCCCGGCTCCTTGTCTCAGAGCGGGGCAACCAGGAGGTGTGATGTCCACCCCGGGGTTCCCAGGAGGATCAGGCTGAAGCTGGGACTTGGCCTGAAAGTGTCCCCTCGCATGGCCACCCCCTTCCCCTTCCTGCTCCTCTACTCCTGGTGCCCCTCCATCCAGGGGCCAGACCTTAAAGAGTCACCCGCAAGAGAATCCTGGTCCCAAAGGAGCCTTCTGGGGGACCCGTGCTGAGAGAGGTTGTGGGCATGGCCCGCTGGGGCTCTGCCCGACCCAGGGCTGAGAGATGCCACCTCCCAGCTCTGGGTCCCTGCAGGAAGTGTTGGCAAGCACAGGGCCAGTCCTCCAAAGGCCCAGGTGCAGGGAGCCCAGGCCAAGCAGCCTGTGGAAGAAGCCACATGCTGTGCCACCCCGGGGAACACGACTGCAGGCCACGGCCCTTCCCACCTCCTCCTCCTCCTCCTCCTCCTCCTCCTCCTCCTCCTCCTCCCACCCCGCCCCCGCCCCCGCCCCCACATGGCACAGGGCCCAGAGACACCTCAGACACTTGCTACCCAAAGTGCAAAGGGCATCAGTTGCTCCTCCAAACCGCCCCCCCCAGCCCAGCAGACCGCGTTGTCCAGCCAGCCCCCGGGCCTCCCTGGGGTGCCCAGCACAAAAGTGCAGACACCCACCGGACCCTCAATCTCAGTTTTCGGATGTTTTTGCCACTCTAAGGACCCGCAGGCCAGCTGGGCCTTCTGGCAGGACAGAGAGCCCCAGAATCCGACGTGGAGAGCTGGGTGTACGTCCCCATGAGGAGGCGGTCCCCACCTCCGCGGCTATCCCCTTGCGGGGAGCGGCAGCCGCGGGGCCTCAGAGAAGACACCAGGCTGGGCCCCCACGGCACAGCGGGAGCACGTCCCCCGCAGGCCACTTAGCGACGGCGGCCAGCCGGCGTACGGTTGGGTTGCGCGAGACGCTGCGGCCGCCCTGCTACCGGGTTCCTGGGAGGGCGTCCTGGAACCAGCGTCCACACCAAGCCCTTGGAAGGCCCAGGCGACGGAGGAGCCCCGTCAGGCAGGGGCCGAGGACGGTGACGGCCCGGGCGGGGAGGAGCGTGTCAGGCAGGGGCAGAGGACGGGAAGGAGTCAGTCAGGCAGGGGCCGTGGAGGGGACGGGCTGGGTAAGGGTTAGGGTTAGAGTCAGGGCACAAGTCACAATCGCAAAGACCTGGAAGCGACCCGAGTGCCCATCGACCCACGAGTGGGTAAATAAAATGTGGCGCGTGGACACCACGGAGTGCTATTCGGCTATGAGGAGCAGCGGTGAGGGGGCACCTCTCGTGGTTCTCCTGGCCAGAGCTGGAACCCGTTCCAGTAAGCCAAGTATCCCAAGAATGGACACACGAGCACCACGTGCTCGCGCTCACCAGCAAATGGGTACGAACCGATGGACACCTAAGTGGACACAGAGGAATCACCTTCTTCGGGTGGGTGTCGGGCGGGTGGGGGGAGGGGATGGGCATACACATCCATTAGGAATGGGGTGGGTGCGCACCGACTGGGGGATGGGCGCACTTGAAGCTCTGACCCGAGGGGGGAGGCTGGGAGAGGGCAACGCACCCGACCTTAACATTGGTGCCCCCACAATATGCTGGAACAACATGAGAGGTAAATGAATAAGAACACGGGGGGGGGTGGGAGGGGGGCACGGGCAACACATGTCACCTTAATACTTGGACTCCCATCATCTGCTTGAAAAGAGAGAGGAAAGAAAATGCAATAATAGAGATAAGAGACACTTTTTAAAAATAATGAATCCGGCCGGGCGCTGTGGCTCACGCCTGTAATCCTAGCTCTTGGGAGGCCGAGGCGGGCGGATTGCTCAAGGTCAGGAGTTCAAAACCAGCCTGAGCAAGAGCGAGACTCCGTCTCTACTATAAATAGAAAGAAATTAATTGGCCAACTGATATATATATAAAGAATTAGCGGGGCATGGTGGCGCATGCCTGCAGTCCCAGCTACCCGGGAGGCTGAGGCAGAAGGATCACTCGAGCCCAGGAGTTTGAAGTTGCTGTGAGCTAGGCTGACGCCACGGCACTCACTCTAGCCTGGGCAACAAACCGAGACTCTGTCTCAAAAAAAAAAAAAAAAAAAAAATGAATCCGAAGAGAAAAGTAAAAGGAGGCCTGTGGAGCAGGTCTGGGTGTGACTCCGGATCCCCCAACATCAGGTGCCACCACCAAAGATTCCTACGTGTAGCCCATAGAACCCCAAAAGCAACGGGACGAGTTCTGGTCACATACTCCCTCAAAATGACATCCTGGCCTTCTTCTGGAACTCCCTCCCCTCTCAGACTCTCAAGGTTTCCTCCAGCGTGTGTCGGTTCCCACAGAGCAGACCTTTGGTCTGAGACCTGACAGTCCAGAAGCCACGCATGCTGCCGCGTGGCGGCGGTGTCGCGGCTCGGGACAAGAGGAGGCCCCACGGTGCGGGCTGGGGCGCCAGGCACCGCGGCGGGCGCTGAGGGTGGGGGTCACCCCCACCCCGGGCCGCCCCCGCACTCCCAGAAACGGGACAGAACCAGAGGCAAAAAAAAAAAAAAAAAGAAGAAGAAGCCTACGGCACCCGGGATTCCCGGGCGGTCTCCCATCCAAGTTCTAACCAGGCCCCACCCTGCTTAGCTTCCGAGACCAGACGGGATCGGGCGCGTTCGGGGTGGTGTGGCCGTGGACGGCGGAGGGCGCCCCTGCCCCGCTCAAGAAGCCGAGCCTCTCTGCGCTTCCCCGCCGCCTCCTCCCGCCCCAGGCCCCGCGCCGGGCCGGGCCTGTTGAGTTCTGTTGAGTTCGCCGGCCGGGTCCGGCGGGCTCCGAGGGACCGGGGTGACAGGCGGGGCGGGCAGGGAGCGGCGGGCCGGGGTTGGGGGCTGTCTCTCTATACACACACACTCACACTCACACTCACTCACTCACTCACACTCACACAAGATGCGCCTCCACGGCTGGACCCGCCAAGGTGGAGCCCTTCCAGCCCCCCTCCTCTCCTCGCCTGGCCTCCTTCACCTCCCCGCCCCCCACCCCCAGCGCGCCGCGGCCGCTGACTGCGCACGGGCGGGCGGGGCGCTCGCCCTTTGACCCCAGCCGGGGGCCGCCCTCCCCCACAACCCCTTTCAGCTGCGCCCCCCACCCTGTGGCCCGGCGGCCGCCTATTCCCCCGGGCCAGGGCTGGGGCACAGCGCACGGGGGAGGGGAGCGAGTGTATGGGGCGTGTGTGACTCTCTCTCTCTCTCTCTCTCTCTCTCTCTCTCTCTCTCTCTCTCTCTCTCTCTCTCTCTCTCTCTCTCGACGTGTCCCATGGGTGGGGTGGGGTGGCGTGGTTTGTGGGGCGCTGAAGAAATCAGTCCCCTCCATCTCCTCCCTCTGGAAAACACCCAAGCCCTTTGAGAACTGCCCGCACCGCTACCGTGGGGGCCGGGACCCCCCTCTGTGTCCTCCTGTGGCCCAGTCCAAGGGGCCTGGGCCTGGCCGGGGCTGCATTGGACCCCAACCACCCTGGCGTGTGGACTCGCTAAAAATCGGCGATTAGATATTGGATTCCAGCGTCATTGAGGTCATTTCACTAATGAGTGCACCGCAAAGAGTTTCCTAATCCATCTGTGAGGGTGGCAACCGAAAGAGAATTTGAAAGCTGACAGAATAGGCGAGGAAAGGCATAGGAGATTTCCACACCCAGTAAGGAAGCCTTTCCCGAAATGGAAGAAAGAAAGGAGCAAACAGAGACACCGGTAGCCCGCCCGGATCACAGTCTGCCCCTGAGAGAAAGTACCCTGACCAGGTTCACCCGTGGGTGGGTGGCGAGCTAGCGGCATTCAGAAGAGCCAGGCCCGCAGTCTGTGCAGAAGACACCTGCACTCGGGCGTGTGTGGCGGCACGATTCCCAAGCAGCTCCAGATGTTAAACCAAGGAGAAGCCAGGGAGTTCCCAACGCCCCAGGTGTCCTCAGCCCACGACTGGCTGCTGTGGGAATGCGAAGCCCGGCTCCTTGTCTCAGAGCGGGGCAACCAGGAGGTGTGATGTCCACCCCGGGGTTCCCAGGAGGATCAGGCTGAAGCTGGGACTTGGCCTGAAAGTGTCCCCTCGCATGGCCACCCCCTTCCCCTTCCTGCTCCTCTACTCCTGGTGCCCCTCCATCCAGGGGCCAGACCTTAAAGAGTCACCCGCAAGAGAATCCTGGTCCCAAAGGAGCCTTCTGGGGGACCCGTGCTGAGAGAGGTTGTGGGCATGGCCCGCTGGGGCTCTGCCCGACCCAGGGCTGAGAGATGCCACCTCCCAGCTCTGGGTCCCTGCAGGAAGTGTTGGCAAGCACAGGGCCAGTCCTCCAAAGGCCCAGGTGCAGGGAGCCCAGGCCAAGCAGCCTGTGGAAGAAGCCACATGCTGTGCCACCCCGGGGAACACGACTGCAGGCCACGGCCCTTCCCACCTCCTCCTCCTCCTCCTCCTCCTCCTCCTCCTCCTCCTCCTCCCACCCCGCCCCCGCCCCCGCCCCCACATGGCACAGGGCCCAGAGACACCTCAGACACTTGCTACCCAAAGTGCAAAGGGCATCAGTTGCTCCTCCAAACCGCCCCCCCCAGCCCAGCAGACCGCGTTGTCCAGCCAGCCCCCGGGCCTCCCTGGGGTGCCCAGCACAAAAGTGCAGACACCCACCGGACCCTCAATCTCAGTTTTCGGATGTTTTTGCCACTCTAAGGACCCGCAGGCCAGCTGGGCCTTCTGGCAGGACAGAGAGCCCCAGAATCCGACGTGGAGAGCTGGGTGTACGTCCCCATGAGGAGGCGGTCCCCACCTCCGCGGCTATCCCCTTGCGGGGAGCGGCAGCCGCGGGGCCTCAGAGAAGACACCAGGCTGGGCCCCCACGGCACAGCGGGAGCACGTCCCCCGCAGGCCACTTAGCGACGGCGGCCAGCCGGCGTACGGTTGGGTTGCGCGAGACGCTGCGGCCGCCCTGCTACCGGGTTCCTGGGAGGGCGTCCTGGAACCAGCGTCCACACCAAGCCCTTGGAAGGCCCAGGCGACGGAGGAGCCCCGTCAGGCAGGGGCCGAGGACGGTGACGGCCCGGGCGGGGAGGAGCGTGTCAGGCAGGGGCAGAGGACGGGAAGGAGTCAGTCAGGCAGGGGCCGTGGAGGGGACGGGCTGGGTAAGGGTTAGGGTTAGAGTCAGGGCACAAGTCACAATCGCAAAGACCTGGAAGCGACCCGAGTGCCCATCGACCCACGAGTGGGTAAATAAAATGTGGCGCGTGGACACCACGGAGTGCTATTCGGCTATGAGGAGCAGCGGTGAGGGGGCACCTCTCGTGGTTCTCCTGGCCAGAGCTGGAACCCGTTCCAGTAAGCCAAGTATCCCAAGAATGGACACACGAGCACCACGTGCTCGCGCTCACCAGCAAATGGGTACGAACCGATGGACACCTAAGTGGACACAGAGGAATCACCTTCTTCGGGTGGGTGTCGGGCGGGTGGGGGGAGGGGATGGGCATACACATCCATTAGGAATGGGGTGGGTGCGCACCGACTGGGGGATGGGCGCACTTGAAGCTCTGACCCGAGGGGGGAGGCTGGGAGAGGGCAACGCACCCGACCTTAACATTGGTGCCCCCACAATATGCTGGAACAACATGAGAGGTAAATGAATAAGAACACGGGGGGGGGTGGGAGGGGGGCACGGGCAACACATGTCACCTTAATACTTGGACTCCCATCATCTGCTTGAAAAGAGAGAGGAAAGAAAATGCAATAATAGAGATAAGAGACACTTTTTAAAAATAATGAATCCGGCCGGGCGCTGTGGCTCACGCCTGTAATCCTAGCTCTTGGGAGGCCGAGGCGGGCGGATTGCTCAAGGTCAGGAGTTCAAAACCAGCCTGAGCAAGAGCGAGACTCCGTCTCTACTATAAATAGAAAGAAATTAATTGGCCAACTGATATATATATAAAGAATTAGCGGGGCATGGTGGCGCATGCCTGCAGTCCCAGCTACCCGGGAGGCTGAGGCAGAAGGATCACTCGAGCCCAGGAGTTTGAAGTTGCTGTGAGCTAGGCTGACGCCACGGCACTCACTCTAGCCTGGGCAACAAACCGAGACTCTGTCTCAAAAAAAAAAAAAAAAAAAAAATGAATCCGAAGAGAAAAGTAAAAGGAGGCCTGTGGAGCAGGTCTGGGTGTGACTCCGGATCCCCCAACATCAGGTGCCACCACCAAAGATTCCTACGTGTAGCCCATAGAACCCCAAAAGCAACGGGACGAGTTCTGGTCACATACTCCCTCAAAATGACATCCTGGCCTTCTTCTGGAACTCCCTCCCCTCTCAGACTCTCAAGGTTTCCTCCAGCGTGTGTCGGTTCCCACAGAGCAGACCTTTGGTCTGAGACCTGACAGTCCAGAAGCCACGCATGCTGCCGCGTGGCGGCGGTGTCGCGGCTCGGGACAAGAGGAGGCCCCACGGTGCGGGCTGGGGCGCCAGGCACCGCGGCGGGCGCTGAGGGTGGGGGTCACCCCCACCCCGGGCCGCCCCCGCACTCCCAGAAACGGGACAGAACCAGAGGCAAAAAAAAAAAAAAAAAGAAGAAGAAGCCTACGGCACCCGGGATTCCCGGGCGGTCTCCCATCCAAGTTCTAACCAGGCCCCACCCTGCTTAGCTTCCGAGACCAGACGGGATCGGGCGCGTTCGGGGTGGTGTGGCCGTGGACGGCGGAGGGCGCCCCTGCCCCGCTCAAGAAGCCGAGCCTCTCTGCGCTTCCCCGCCGCCTCCTCCCGCCCCAGGCCCCGCGCCGGGCCGGGCCTGTTGAGTTCTGTTGAGTTCGCCGGCCGGGTCCGGCGGGCTCCGAGGGACCGGGGTGACAGGCGGGGCGGGCAGGGAGCGGCGGGCCGGGGTTGGGGGCTGTCTCTCTATACACACACACTCACACTCACACTCACTCACTCACTCACACTCACACAAGATGCGCCTCCACGGCTGGACCCGCCAAGGTGGAGCCCTTCCAGCCCCCCTCCTCTCCTCGCCTGGCCTCCTTCACCTCCCCGCCCCCCACCCCCAGCGCGCCGCGGCCGCTGACTGCGCACGGGCGGGCGGGGCGCTCGCCCTTTGACCCCAGCCGGGGGCCGCCCTCCCCCACAACCCCTTTCAGCTGCGCCCCCCACCCTGTGGCCCGGCGGCCGCCTATTCCCCCGGGCCAGGGCTGGGGCACAGCGCACGGGGGAGGGGAGCGAGTGTATGGGGCGTGTGTCTCTCTCTCTCTCTCTCTCTCTCTCTCTCTCTCTCTCTCTCTCTCTCTCTCTCTCTCTCGACGTGTCCCATGGGTGGGGTGGGGTGGCGTGGTTTGTGGGGCGCTGAAGAAATCAGTCCCCTCCATCTCCTCCCTCTGGAAAACACCCAAGCCCTTTGAGAACTGCCCGCACCGCTACCGTGGGGGCCGGGACCCCCCTCTGTGTCCTCCTGTGGCCCAGTCCAAGGGGCCTGGGCCTGGCCGGGGCTGCATTGGACCCCAACCACCCTGGCGTGTGGACTCGCTAAAAATCGGCGATTAGATATTGGATTCCAGCGTCATTGAGGTCATTTCACTAATGAGTGCACCGCAAAGAGTTTCCTAATCCATCTGTGAGGGTGGCAACCGAAAGAGAATTTGAAAGCTGACAGAATAGGCGAGGAAAGGCATAGGAGATTTCCACACCCAGTAAGGAAGCCTTTCCCGAAATGGAAGAAAGAAAGGAGCAAACAGAGACACCGGTAGCCCGCCCGGATCACAGTCTGCCCCTGAGAGAAAGTACCCTGACCAGGTTCACCCGTGGGTGGGTGGCGAGCTAGCGGCATTCAGAAGAGCCAGGCCCGCAGTCTGTGCAGAAGACACCTGCACTCGGGCGTGTGTGGCGGCACGATTCCCAAGCAGCTCCAGATGTTAAACCAAGGAGAAGCCAGGGAGTTCCCAACGCCCCAGGTGTCCTCAGCCCACGACTGGCTGCTGTGGGAATGCGAAGCCCGGCTCCTTGTCTCAGAGCGGGGCAACCAGGAGGTGTGATGTCCACCCCGGGGTTCCCAGGAGGATCAGGCTGAAGCTGGGACTTGGCCTGAAAGTGTCCCCTCGCATGGCCACCCCCTTCCCCTTCCTGCTCCTCTACTCCTGGTGCCCCTCCATCCAGGGGCCAGACCTTAAAGAGTCACCCGCAAGAGAATCCTGGTCCCAAAGGAGCCTTCTGGGGGACCCGTGCTGAGAGAGGTTGTGGGCATGGCCCGCTGGGGCTCTGCCCGACCCAGGGCTGAGAGATGCAACCTCCCAGCTCTGGGTCCCTGCAGGAAGTGTTGGCAAGCACAGGGCCAGTCCTCCAAAGGCCCAGGTGCAGGGAGCCCAGGCCAAGCAGCCTGTGGAAGAAGCCACATGCTGTGCCACCCCGGGGAACACGACTGCAGGCCACGGCCCTTCCCACCTCCTCCTCCTCCTCCTCCTCCTCCTCCTCCTCCTCCTCCTCCCACCCCGCCCCCGCCCCCGCCCCCACATGGCACAGGGCCCAGAGACACCTCAGACACTTGCTACCCAAAGTGCAAAGGGCATCAGTTGCTCCTCCAAACCGCCCCCCCCAGCCCAGCAGACCGCGTTGTCCAGCCAGCCCCCGGGCCTCCCTGGGGTGCCCAGCACAAAAGTGCAGACACCCACCGGACCCTCAATCTCAGTTTTCGGATGTTTTTGCCACTCTAAGGACCCGCAGGCCAGCTGGGCCTTCTGGCAGGACAGAGAGCCCCGGAATCCGACGTGGAGAGCTGGGTGTACGTCCCCATGAGGAGGCGGTCCCCACCTCCGCGGCTATCCCCTTGCGGGGAGCGGCAGCCGCGGGGCCTCAGAGAAGACACCAGGCTGGGCCCCCACGGCACAGCGGGAGCACGTCCCCCGCAGGCCACTTAGCGATGGCGGCCAGCCAGCGGACGGTTGGGTTGCGCGAGACGCTGCGGACGGTGACGGCCCGGGCGGGGAGGAGCGTGTCAGGCAGGGGCAGAGGACGGGAAGGAGTCAGTCAGGCAGGGGCCGTGGAGGGGACGGGCTGGGTAAGGGTTAGGGTTAGAGTCAGGGCACAAGTCACAATCGCAAAGACCTGGAAGCGACCCGAGTGCCCATCGACCCACGAGTGGGTAAATAAAATGTGGCGCGTGGACACCACGGAGTGCTATTCGGCTATGAGGAGCAGCGGTGAGGGGGCACCTCTCGTGGTTCTCCTGGCCAGAGCTGGAACCCGTTCCAGTAAGCCAAGTATCCCAAGAATGGACACACGAGCACCACGTGCTCGCGCTCACCAGCAAATGGGTACGAACCGATGGACACCTAAGTGGACACAGAGGAATCACCTTCTTCGGGTGGGTGTCGGGCGGGTGGGGGGAGGGGATGGGCATACACATCCATTAGGAATGGGGTGGGTGCGCACCGACTGGGGGATGGGCGCACTTGAAGCTCTGACCCGAGGGGGGAGGCTGGGAGAGGGCAACGCACCCGACCTTAACATTGGTGCCCCCACAATATGCTGGAACAACATGAGAGGTAAATGAATAAGAACACGGGGGGGGGAGGGGGGCACGGGCAACACATGTCACCTTAATACTTGGACTCCCATCATCTGCTTGAAAAGAGAGAGAAAAGAAAATGCAATAATAGAGATAAGAGACACTTTTTAAAAATAATGAATCCGGCCGGGCGCTGTGGCTCACGCCTGTAATCCTAGCTCTTGGGAGGCCGAGGCGGGCGGATTGCTCAAGGTCAGGAGTTCAAAACCAGCCTGAGCAAGAGCGAGACCCCGTCTCTACTATAAATAGAAAGAAATTAATTGGCCAACTGATATATATATAAAGAATTAGCGGGGCATGGTGGCGCATGCCTGCAGTCCCAGCTACCCGGGAGGCTGAGGCAGAAGGATCACTCGAGCCCAGGAGTTTGAAGTTGCTGTGAGCTAGGCTGACGCCACGGCACTCACTCTAGCCTGGGCAACAAACCGAGACTCTGTCTCAAAAAAAAAAAAAAAAAAAAAAAATGAATCCGAAGAGAAAAGTAAAAGGAGGCCTGTGGAGCAGGTCTGGGTGTGACTCCGGATCCCCCAACATCAGGTGCCACCACCAAAGATTCCTACGTGTAGCCCATAGAACCCCAAAAGCAACGGGACGAGTTCTGGTCACATACTCCCTCAAAATGACATCCTGGCCTTCTTCTGGAACTCCCTCCCCTCTCAGACTCTCAAGGTTTCCTCCAGCGTGTGTCGGTTCCCACAGAGCAGACCTTTGGTCTGAGACCTGACAGTCCAGAAGCCACGCATGCTGCCGCGTGGCGGCGGTGTCGCGGCTCGGGACAAGAGGAGGCCCCACGGTGCGGGCTGGGGCGCCAGGCACCGCGGCGGGCGCTGAGGGTGGGGGTCACCCCCACCCCGGGCCGCCCCCGCACTCCCAGAAAGGGGACAGAACCAGAGGCAAAAAAAAAAAAAAAAAGAAGAAGAAGCCTACGGCACCCGGGATTCCCGGGCGGTCTCCCATCCAAGTTCTAACCAGGCCCCACCCTGCTTAGCTTCCGAGACCAGACGGGATCGGGCGCGTTCGGGGTGGTGTGGCCGTGGACGGCGGAGGGCGCCCCTGCCCCGCTCAAGAAGCCGAGCCTCTCTGCGCTTCCCCGCCGCCTCCTCCCGCCCCAGGCCCCGCGCCGGGCCGGGCCTGTTGAGTTCTGTTGAGTTCGCCGGCCGGGTCCGGCGGGCTCCGAGGGACGGGGGTGACAGGCGGGGCGGGCAGGGAGCGGCGGGCCGGGGTTGGGGGCTGTCTCTCTATACACACACACTCACACTCACACTCACTCACTCACTCACACTCACACAAGATGCGCCTCCACGGCTGGACCCGCCAAGGTGGAGCCCTTCCAGCCCCCCTCCTCTCCTCGCCTGGCCTCCTTCACCTCCCCGCCCCCCACCCCCAGCGCGCCGCGGCCGCTGACTGCGCACGGGCGGGCGGGGCGCTCGCCCTTTGACCCCAGCCGGGGGCCGCCCTCCCCCACAACCCCTTTCAGCTGCGCCCCCCACCCTGTGGCCCGGCGGCCGCCTATTCCCCCAGGCCAGGGCTGGGGCACAGCGCACGGGGGAGGGGAGCGAGTGTATGGGGCGTGTGTCTCTCTCTCTCTCTCTCTCTCTCTCTCTCTCTCTCTCTCTCTCTCTCTCTCTCTCTCTCTCTCTCTCTCTCTCTCTCGACGTGTCCCATGGGTGGGGTGGGGTGGCGTGGTTTGTGGGGCGCTGAAGAAATCAGTCCCCTCCATCTCCTCCCTCTGGAAAACACCCAAGCCCTTTGAGAACTGCCCGCACCGCTACCGTGGGGGCCGGGACCCTCCTCTGTGTCCTCCTGTGGCCCAGTCCAAGGGGCCTGGGCCTGGCCGGGGCTGCATTGGACCCCAACCACCCTGGCGTGTGGACTCGCTAAAAATCGGCGATTAGATATTGGATTCCAGCGTCATTGAGGTCATTTCACTAATGAGTGCACCGCAAAGAGTTTCCTAATCCATCTGTGAGGGTGGCAACCGAAAGAGAATTTGAAAGCTGACAGAATAGGCGAGGAAAGGCATAGGAGATTTCCACACCCAGTAAGGAAGCCTTTCCCGAAATGGAAGAAAGAAAGGAGCAAACAGAGACACCGGTAGCCCGCCCGGATCAGAGTCTGCCCCTGAGAGAAAGTACCCTGACCAGGTTCACCCGTGGGTGGGTGGGGAGCTAGCGGCATTCAGAAGAGCCAGGCCCGCAGTCTGTGCAGAAGACACCTGCACTCGGGCGTGTGTGGCGGCACGATTCCCAAGCAGCTCCAGATGTTAAACCAAGGAGAAGCCAGGGAGTTCCCAACGCCCCAGGTGTCCTCAGCCCACGACTGGCTGCTGTGGGAATGCGAAGCCCGGCTCCTTGTCTCAGAGCGGGGCAACCAGGAGGTGTGATGTCCACCCCGGGGTTCCCAGGAGGATCAGGCTGAAGCTGGGACTTGGCCTGAAAGTGTCCCCTCGCATGGCCACCCCCTTCCCCTTCCTGCTCCTCTACTCCTGGTGCCCCTCCATCCAGGGGCCAGACCTTAAAGAGTCACCCGCAAGAGAATCCTGGTCCCAAAGGAGCCTTCTGGGGGACCCGTGCTGAGAGAGGTTGTGGGCATGGCCCGCTGGGGCTCTGCCCGACCCAGGGCTGAGAGATGCCACCTCCCAGCTCTGGGTCCCTGCAGGAAGTGTTGGCAAGCACAGGGCCGGTCCTCCAAAGGCCCAGGTGCAGGGAGCCCAGGCCAAGCAGCCTGTGGAAGAAGCCACATGCTGTGCCACCCCGGGGAACACGACTGCAGGCCACGGCCCTTCCCACCTCCTCCTCCTCCTCCTCCTCCTCCTCCTCCTCCTCCTCCTCCTCCTCCCACCCCGCCCCCGCCCCCGCCCCCACATGGCACAGGGCCCAGAGACACCTCAGACACTTGCTACCCAAAGTGCAAAGGGCATCAGTTGCTCCTCCAAACCGCCCCCCCCAGCCCAGCAGACCGCGTTGTCCAGCCAGCCCCCGGGCCTCCCTGGGGTGCCCAGCACAAAAGTGCAGACACCCACCTGACCCTCAATCTCAGTTTTCGGATGTTTTTGCCACTCTAAGGACCCGCAGGCCAGCTGGGCCTTCTGGCAGGACAGAGAGCCCCGGAATCCGACGTGGAGAGCTGGGTGTACGTCCCCATGAGGAGGCGGTCCCCACCTCCGCGGCTATCCCCTTGCGGGGAGCGGCAGCCGCGGGGCCTCAGAGAAGACACCAGGCTGGGCCCCCACGGCACAGCGGGAGCACGTCCCCCGCAGGCCACTTAGCGACGGCGGCCAGCCGGGGTACGGTTGGGTTGCGCGAGACGCTGCGGCCGCCCTGCTACCGGGTTCCTGGGAGGGCGTCCTGGAACCAGCGTCCACACCAAGCCCTTGGAAGGCCCAGGCGACGGAGGAGCCCCGTCAGGCAGGGGCCGAGGACGGTGACGGCCCGGGCGGGGAGGAGCGTGTCAGGCAGGGGCAGAGGACGGGAAGGAGTCAGTCAGGCAGGGGCCGTGGAGGGGACGGGCTGGGTAAGGGTTAGGGTTAGAGTCAGGGCACAAGTCACAATCGCAAAGACCTGGAAGCGACCCGAGTGCCCATCGACCCACGAGTGGGTAAATAAAATGTGGCACGTGGATACCACGGAGTGCTATTCGGCTATGAGGAGCAGCGGTGAGGGGGCACCTCTCGTGGTTCTCCTGGCCAGAGCTGGAACCCGTTCCAGTAAGCCAAGTATCCCAAGAATGGACACACGAGCACCACGTGCTCGCGCTCACCAGCAAATGGGTACGAACCGATGGACACCTAAGTGGACACAGAGGAATCACCTTCTTCGGGTGGGTGTCGGGCGGGTGGGGGGAGGGGATGGGCATACACATCCATTAGGAATGGGGTGGGTGCGCACCGACTGGGGGATGGGCGCACTTGAAGCTCTGACCCGAGGGGGGAGGCTGGGAGAGGGCAACGCACCCGACCTTAACATTGGTGCCCCCACAATATGCTGGAACAACATGAGAGGTAAATGAATAAGAACACGGGGGGGGGGAGGGGGGCACGGGCAACACATGTCACCTTAATACTTGGACTCCCATCATCTGCTTGAAAAGAGAGAGGAAAGAAAATGCAATAATAGAGATAAGAGACACTTTTTAAAAATAATGAATCCGGCCGGGCGCTGTGGCTCACGCCTGTAATCCTAGCTCTTGGGAGGCCGAGGCGGGCGGATTGCTCAAGGTCAGGAGTTCAAAACCAGCCTGAGCAAGAGCGAGACTCCGTCTCTACTATAAATAGAAAGAAATTAATTGGCCAACTGATATATATATAAAGAATTAGCGGGGCATGGTGGCGCATGCCTGCAGTCCCAGCTACCCGGGAGGCTGAGGCAGAAGGATCACTCGAGCCCAGGAGTTTGAAGTTGCTGTGAGCTAGGCTGACGCCACGGCACTCACTCTAGCCTGGGCAACAAACCGAGACTCTGTCTCAAAAAAAAAAAAAAAAAAAAAAATGAATCCGAAGAGAAAAGTAAAAGGAGGCCTGTGGAGCAGGTCTGGGTGTGACTCCGGATCCCCCAACATCAGGTGCCACCACCAAAGATTCCTACGTGTAGCCCATAGAACCCCAAAAGCAACGGGACGAGTTCTGGTCACATACTCCCTCAAAATGACATCCTGGCCTTCTTCTGGAACTCCCTCCCCTCTCAGACTCTCAAGGTTTCCTCCAGCGTGTGTCGGTTCCCACAGAGCAGACCTTTGGTCTGAGACCTGACAGTCCAGAAGCCACGCATGCTGCCGCGTGGCGGCGGTGTCGCGGCTCGGGACAAGAGGAGGCCCCACGGTGCGGGCTGGGGCGCCAGGCACCGCGGCGGTCGCTGAGGGTGGGGGTCACCCCCACCCCGGGCCGCCCCCGCACTCCCAGAAACGGGACAGAACCAGAGGCAAAAAAAAAAAAAAAAAGAAGAAGAAGCCTACGGCACCCGGGATTCCCGGGCGGTCTCCCATCCAAGTTCTAACCAGGCCCCACCCTGCTTAGCTTCCGAGACCAGACGGGATCGGGCGCGTTCGGGGTGGTGTGGCCGTGGACGGCGGAGGGCGCCCCTGCCCTGCTCAAGAAGCCGAGCCTCTCTGCGCTTCCCCGCCGCCTCCTCCCGCCCCAGGCCCCGCGCCGGGCCGGGCCTGTTGAGTTCTGTTGAGTTCGCCGGCCGGGTCCGGCGGGCTCCGAGGGACCGGGGTGACAGGCGGGGCGGGCAGGGAGCGGCGGGCCGGGGTTGGGGGCTGTCTCTCTATACACACACACTCACACTCACACTCACTCACTCACTCACACTCACACAAGATGCGCCTCCACGGCTGGACCCGCCAAGGTGGAGCCCTTCCAGCCCCCCTCCTCTCCTCGCCTGGCCTCCTTCACCTCCCCGCCCCCCACCCCCAGCGCGCCGCGGCCGCTGACTGCGCACGGGCGGGCGGGGCGCTCGCCCTTTGACCCCAGCCGGGGGCCGCCCTCCCCCACAACCCCTTTCAGCTGCGCCCCCCACCCTGTGGCCCGGCGGCCGCCTATTCCCCCGGGCCAGGGCTGGGGCACAGCGCACGGGGGAGGGGAGCGAGTGTATGGGGCGTGTGTCTCTCTCTCTCTCTCTCTCTCTCTCTCTCTCTCTCTCTCTCTCTCTCTCTCGACGTGTCCCATGGGTGGGGTGGGGTGGCGTGGTTTGTGGGGCGCTGAAGAAATCAGTCCCCTCCATCTCCTCCCTCTGGAAAACACCCAAGCCCTTTGAGAACTGCCCGCACCGCTACCGTGGGGGCCGGGACCCCCCTCTGTGTCCTCCTGTGGCCCAGTCCAAGGGGCCTGGGCCTGGCCGGGGCTGCATTGGACCCCAACCACCCTGGCGTGTGGACTCGCTAAAAATCGGCGATTAGATATTGGATTCCAGCGTCATTGAGGTCATTTCACTAATGAGTGCACCGCAAAGAGTTTCCTAATCCATCTGTGAGGGTGGCAACCGAAAGAGAATTTGAAAGCTGACAGAATAGGCGAGGAAAGGCATAGGAGATTTCCACACCCAGTAAGGAAGCCTTTCCCGAAATGGAAGAAAGAAAGGAGCAAACAGAGACACCGGTAGCCCGCCCGGATCACAGTCTGCCCCTGAGAGAAAGTACCCTGACCAGGTTCACCCGTGGGTGGGTGGCGAGCTAGCGGCATTCAGAAGAGCCAGGCCCGCAGTCTGTGCAGAAGACACCTGCACTCGGGCGTGTGTGGCGGCACGATTCCCAAGCAGCTCCAGATGTTAAACCAAGGAGAAGCCAGGGAGTTCCCAACGCCCCAGGTGTCCTCAGCCCACGACTGGCTGCTGTGGGAATGCGAAGCCCGGCTCCTTGTCTCAGAGCGGGGCAACCAGGAGGTGTGATGTCCACCCCGGGGTTCCCAGGAGGATCAGGCTGAAGCTGGGACTTGGCCTGAAAGTGTCCCCTCGCATGGCCACCCCCTTCCCCTTCCTGCTCCTCTACTCCTGGTGCCCCTCCATCCAGGGGCCAGACCTTAAAGAGTCACCCGCAAGAGAATCCTGGTCCCAAAGGAGCCTTCTGGGGGACCCGTGCTGAGAGAGGTTGTGGGCATGGCCCGCTGGGGCTCTGCCCGACCCAGGGCTGAGAGATGCAACCTCCCAGCTCTGGGTCCCTGCAGGAAGTGTTGGCAAGCACAGGGCCAGTCCTCCAAAGGCCCAGGTGCAGGGAGCCCAGGCCAAGCAGCCTGTGGAAGAAGCCACATGCTGTGCCACCCCGGGGAACACGACTGCAGGCCACGGCCCTTCCCACCTCCTCCTCCTCCTCCTCCTCCTCCTCCTCCTCCTCCTCCTCCCACCCCGCCCCCGCCCCCGCCCCCACATGGCACAGGGCCCAGAGACACCTCAGACACTTGCTACCCAAAGTGCAAAGGGCATCAGTTGCTCCTCCAAACCGCCCCCCGCAGCCCAGCAGACCGCGTTGTCCAGCCAGCCCCCGGGCCTCCCTGGGGTGCCCAGCACAAAAGTGCAGACACCCACCGGACCCTCAATCTCAGTTTTCGGATGTTTTTGCCACTCTAAGGACCCGCAGGCCAGCTGGGCCTTCTGGCAGGACAGAGAGCCCCGGAATCCGACGTGGAGAGCTGGGTGTACGTCCCCATGAGGAGGCGGTCCCCACCTCCGCGGCTATCCCCTTGCGGGGAGCGGCAGCCGCGGGGCCTCAGAGAAGACACCAGGCTGGGCCCCCACGGCACAGCGGGAGCACGTCCCCCGCAGGCCACTTAGCGATGGCGGCCAGCCGGCGGACGGTTGGGTTGCGCGAGACGCTGCGGACGGTGACGGCCCGGGCGGGGAGGAGCGTGTCAGGCAGGGGCAGAGGACGGGAAGGAGTCAGTCAGGCAGGGGCCGTGGAGGGGACGGGCTGGGTAAGGGTTAGGGTTAGAGTCAGGGCACAAGTCACAATCGCAAAGACCTGGAAGCGACCCGAGTGCCCATCGACCCACGAGTGGGTAAATAAAATGTGGCGCGTGGACACCACGGAGTGCTATTCGGCTATGAGGAGCAGCGGTGAGGGGGCACCTCTCGTGGTTCTCCTGGCCAGAGCTGGAACCCGTTCCAGTAAGCCAAGTATCCCAAGAATGGACACACGAGCACCACGTGCTCGCGCTCACCAGCAAATGGGTACGAACCGATGGACACCTAAGTGGACACAGAGGAATCACCTTCTTCGGGTGGGTGTCGGGCGGGTGGGGGGAGGGGATGGGCATACACATCCATTAGGAATGGGGTGGGTGCGCACCGACTGGGGGATGGGCGCACTTGAAGCTCTGACCCGAGGGGGGAGGCTGGGAGAGGGCAACGCACCCGACCTTAACATTGGTGCCCCCACAATATGCTGGAACAACATGAGAGGTAAATGAATAAGAACACGGGGGGGGGAGGGGGGCACGGGCAACACATGTCACCTTAATACTTGGACTCCCATCATCTGCTTGAAAAGAGAGAGAAAAGAAAATGCAATAATAGAGATAAGAGACACTTTTTAAAAATAATGAATCCGGCCGGGCGCTGTGGCTCACGCCTGTAATCCTAGCTCTTGGGAGGCCGAGGCGGGCGGATTGCTCAAGGTCAGGAGTTCAAAACCAGCCTGAGCAAGAGCGAGACCCCGTCTCTACTATAAATAGAAAGAAATTAATTGGCCAACTGATATATATATAAAGAATTAGCGGGGCATGGTGGCGCATGCCTGCAGTCCCAGCTACCCGGGAGGCTGAGGCAGAAGGATCACTCGAGCCCAGGAGTTTGAAGTTGCTGTGAGCTAGGCTGACGCCACGGCACTCACTCTAGCCTGGGCAACAAACCGAGACTCTGTCTCAAAAAAAAAAAAAAAAAAAAAAAAATGAATCCGAAGAGAAAAGTAAAAGGAGGCCTGTGGAGCAGGTCTGGGTGTGACTCCGGATCCCCCAACATCAGGTGCCACCACCAAAGATTCCTACGTGTAGCCCATAGAACCCCAAAAGCAACGGGACGAGTTCTGGTCACATACTCCCTCCAAATGACATCCTGGCCTTCTTCTGGAACTCCCTCCCCTCTCAGACTCTCAAGGTTTCCTCCAGCGTGTGTCGGTTCCCACAGAGCAGACCTTTGGTCTGAGACCTGACAGTCCAGAAGCCACGCATGCTGCCGCGTGGCGGCGGTGTCGCGGCTCGGGACAAGAGGAGGCCCCACGGTGCGGGCTGGGGCGCCAGGCACCGCGGCGGGCGCTGAGGGTGGGGGTCACCCCCACCCCGGGCCGCCCCCGCACTCCCAGAAACGGGACAGAACCAGAGGCAAAAAAAAAAAAAAAAAAGAAGAAGAAGCCTACGGCACCCGGGATTCCCGGGCGGTCTCCCATCCAAGTTCTAACCAGGCCCCACCCTGCTTAGCTTCCGAGACCAGACGGGATCGGGCGCGTTCGGGGTGGTGTGGCCGTGGACGGCGGAGGGCGCCCCTGCCCCGCTCAAGAAGCCGAGCCTCTCTGCGCTTCCCCGCCGCCTCCTCCCGCCCCAGGCCCCGCGCCGGGCCGGGCCTGTTGAGTTCTGTTGAGTTCGCCGGCCGGGTCCGGCGGGCTCCGAGGGACGGGGGTGACAGGCGGGGCGGGCAGGGAGCGGCGGGCCGGGGTTGGGGGCTGTCTCTCTATACACACACACTCACACTCACACTCACTCACTCACTCACACTCACACAAGATGCGCCTCCACGGCTGGACCCGCCAAGGTGGAGCCCTTCCAGCCCCCCTCCTCTCCTCGCCTGGCCTCCTTCACCTCCCCGCCCCCCACCCCCAGCGCGCCGCGGCCGCTGACTGCGCACGGGCGGGCGGGGCGCTCGCCCTTTGACCCCAGCCGGGGGCCGCCCTCCCCCACAACCCCTTTCAGCTGCGCCCCCCACCCTGTGGCCCGGCGGCCGCCTATTCCCCCAGGCCAGGGCTGGGGCACAGCGCACGGGGGAGGGGAGCGAGTGTATGGGGCGTGTGTCTCTCTCTCTCTCTCTCTCTCTCTCTCTCTCTCTCTCTCTCTCTCTCTCTCTCTCTCTCTCTCTCTCTCTCGACGTGTCCCATGGGTGCGGTGGGGTGGCGTGGTTTGTGGGGCGCTGAAGAAATCAGTCCCCTCCATCTCCTCCCTCTGGAAAACACCCAAGCCCTTTGAGAACTGCCCGCACCGCTACCGTGGGGGCCGGGACCCTCCTCTGTGTCCTCCTGTGGCCCAGTCCAAGGGGCCTGGGCCTGGCCGGGGCTGCATTGGACCCCAACCACCCTGGCGTGTGGACTCGCTAAAAATCGGCGATTAGATATTGGATTCCAGCGTCATTGAGGTCATTTCACTAATGAGTGCACCGCAAAGAGTTTCCTAATCCATCTGTGAGGGTGGCAACCGAAAGAGAATTTGAAAGCTGACAGAATAGGCGAGGAAAGGCATAGGAGATTTCCACACCCAGTAAGGAAGCCTTTCCCGAAATGGAAGAAAGAAAGGAGCAAACAGAGACACCGGTAGCCCGCCCGGATCAGAGTCTGCCCCTGAGAGAAAGTACCCTGACCAGGTTCACCCGTGGGTGGGTGGGGAGCTAGCGGCATTCAGAAGAGCCAGGCCCGCAGTCTGTGCAGAAGACACCTGCACTCGGGCGTGTGTGGCGGCACGATTCCCAAGCAGCTCCAGATGTTAAACCAAGGAGAAGCCAGGGAGTTCCCAACGCCCCAGGTGTCCTCAGCCCACGACTGGCTGCTGTGGGAATGCGAAGCCCGGCTCCTTGTCTCAGAGCGGGGCAACCAGGAGGTGTGATGTCCACCCCGGGGTTCCCAGGAGGATCAGGCTGAAGCTGGGACTTGGCCTGAAAGTGTCCCCTCGCATGGCCACCCCCTTCCCCTTCCTGCTCCTCTACTCCTGGTGCCCCTCCATCCAGGGGCCAGACCTTAAAGAGTCACCCGCAAGAGAATCCTGGTCCCAAAGGAGCCTTCTGGGGGACCCGTGCTGAGAGAGGTTGTGGGCATGGCCCGCTGGGGCTCTGCCCGACCCAGGGCTGAGAGATGCCACCTCCCAGCTCTGGGTCCCTGCAGGAAGTGTTGGCAAGCACAGGGCCGGTCCTCCAAAGGCCCAGGTGCAGGGAGCCCAGGCCAAGCAGCCTGTGGAAGAAGCCACATGCTGTGCCACCCCGGGGAACACGACTGCAGGCCAAGGCCCTTCCCACCTCCTCCTCCTCCTCCTCCTCCTCCTCCTCCTCCTCCTCCTCCTCCTCCCACCCCGCCCCCGCCCCCGCCCCCACATGGCACAGGGCCCAGAGACACCTCAGACACTTGCTACCCAAAGTGCAAAGGGCATCAGTTGCTCCTCCAAACCGCCCCCCCCAGCCCAGCAGACCGCGTTGTCCAGCCAGCCCCCGGGCCTCCCTGGGGTGCCCAGCACAAAAGTGCAGACACCCACCTGACCCTCAATCTCAGTTTTCGGATGTTTTTGCCACTCTAAGGACCCGCAGGCCAGCTGGGCCTTCTGGCAGGACAGAGAGCCCCGGAATCCGACGTGGAGAGCTGGGTGTACGTCCCCATGAGGAGGCGGTCCCCACCTCCGCGGCTATCCCCTTGCGGGGAGCGGCAGCCGCGGGGCCTCAGAGAAGACACCAGGCTGGGCCCCCACGGCACAGCGGGAGCACGTCCCCCGCAGGCCACTTAGCGACGGCGGCCAGCCGGCGTACGGTTGGGTTGCGCGAGACGCTGCGGCCGCCCTGCTACCGGGTTCATGGGAGGGCGTCCTGGAACCAGCGTCCACACCAAGCCCTTGGAAGGCCCAGGCGACGGAGGAGCCCCGTCAGGCAGGGGCCGAGGACGGTGACGGCCCGGGCGGGGAGGAGCGTGTCAGGCAGGGGCAGAGGACGGGAAGGAGTCAGTCAGGCAGGGGCCGTGGAGGGGACGGGCTGGGTAAGGGTTAGGGTTAGAGTCAGGGCACAAGTCACAATCGCAAAGACCTGGAAGCGACCCGAGTGCCCATCGACCCACGAGTGGGTAAATAAAATGTGGCACGTGGATACCACGGAGTGCTATTCGGCTATGAGGAGCAGCGGTGAGGGGGCACCTCTCGTGGTTCTCCTGGCCAGAGCTGGAACCCGTTCCAGTAAGCCAAGTATCCCAAGAATGGACACACGAGCACCACGTGCTCGCGCTCACCAGCAAATGGGTACGAACCGATGGACACCTAAGTGGACACAGAGGAATCACCTTCTTCGGGTGGGTGTCGGGCGGGTGGGGGGAGGGGATGGGCATACACATCCATTAGGAATGGGGTGGGTGCGCACCGACTGGGGGATGGGCGCACTTGAAGCTCTGACCCGAGGGGGGAGGCTGGGAGAGGGCAACGCACCCGACCTTAACATTGGTGCCCCCACAATATGCTGGAACAACATGAGAGGTAAATGAATAAGAACACGGGGGGGGGGAGGGGGGCACGGGCAACACATGTCACCTTAATACTTGGACTCCCATCATCTGCTTGAAAAGAGAGAGGAAAGAAAATGCAATAATAGAGATAAGAGACACTTTTTAAAAATAATGAATCCGGCCGGGCGCTGTGGCTCACGCCTGTAATCCTAGCTCTTGGGAGGCCGAGGCGGGCGGATTGCTCAAGGTCAGGAGTTCAAAACCAGCCTGAGCAAGAGCGAGACTCCGTCTCTACTATAAATAGAAAGAAATTAATTGGCCAACTGATATATATATAAAGAATTAGCGGGGCATGGTGGCGCATGCCTGCAGTCCCAGCTACCCGGGAGGCTGAGGCAGAAGGATCACTCGAGCCCAGGAGTTTGAAGTTGCTGTGAGCTAGGCTGACGCCACGGCACTCACTCTAGCCTGGGCAACAAACCGAGACTCTGTCTCAAAAAAAAAAAAAAAAAAAAAAAATGAATCCGAAGAGAAAAGTAAAAGGAGGCCTGTGGAGCAGGTCTGGGTGTGACTCCGGATCCCCCAACATCAGGTGCCACCACCAAAGATTCCTACGTGTAGCCCATAGAACCCCAAAAGCAACGGGACGAGTTCTGGTCACATACTCCCTCAAAATGACATCCTGGCCTTCTTCTGGAACTCCCTCCCCTCTCAGACTCTCAAGGTTTCCTCCAGCGTGTGTCGGTTCCCACAGAGCAGACCTTTGGTCTGAGACCTGACAGTCCAGAAGCCACGCATGCTGCCGCGTGGCGGCGGTGTCGCGGCTCGGGACAAGAGGAGGCCCCACGGTGCGGGCTGGGGCGCCAGGCACCGCGGCGGTCGCTGAGGGTGGGGGTCACCCCCACCCCGGGCCGCCCCCGCACTCCCAGAAACGGGACAGAACCAGAGGCAAAAAAAAAAAAAAAAAGAAGAAGAAGCCTACGGCACCCGGGATTCCCGGGCGGTCTCCCATCCAAGTTCTAACCAGGCCCCACCCTGCTTAGCTTCCGAGACCAGACGGGATCGGGCGCGTTCGGGGTGGTGTGGCCGTGGACGGCGGAGGGCGCCCCTGCCCTGCTCAAGAAGCCGAGCCTCTCTGCGCTTCCCCGCCGCCTCCTCCCGCCCCAGGCCCCGCGCCGGGCCGGGCCTGTTGAGTTCTGTTGAGTTCGCCGGCCGGGTCCGGCGGGCTCCGAGGGACCGGGGTGACAGGCGGGGCGGGCAGGGAGCGGCGGGCCGGGGTTGGGGGCTGTCTCTCTATACACACACACTCACACTCACACTCACTCACTCACTCACACTCACACAAGATGCGCCTCCACGGCTGGACCCGCCAAGGTGGAGCCCTTCCAGCCCCCCTCCTCTCCTCGCCTGGCCTCCTTCACCTCCCCGCCCCCCACCCCCAGCGCGCCGCGGCCGCTGACTGCGCACGGGCGGGCGGGGCGCTCGCCCTTTGACCCCAGCCGGGGGCCGCCCTCCCCCACAACCCCTTTCAGCTGCGCCCCCCACCCTGTGGCCCGGCGGCCGCCTATTCCCCCGGGCCAGGGCTGGGGCACAGCGCACGGGGGAGGGGAGCGAGTGTATGGGGCGTGTGTGACTCTCTCTCTCTCTCTCTCTCTCTCTCTCTCTCTCTCTCTCTCTCTCTCTCTCTCTCTCTCTCTCTCTCTCTCTCTCTCTCTCTCGACGTGTCCCATGGGTGGGGTGGGGTGGCGTGGTTTGTGGGGCACTGAAGAAATCAGTCCCCTCCATCTCCTCCCTCTGGAAAACACCCAAGCCCTTTGAGAACTGCCCGCACCGCTACCGTGGGGGCCGGGACCCTCCTCTGTGTCCTCCTGTGGCCCAGTCCAAGGGGCCTGGGCCTGGCCGGGGCTGCATTGGACCCCAACCACCCTGGCGTGTGGACTCGCTAAAAATCGGCGATTAGATATTGGATTCCAGCGTCATTGAGGTCATTTCACTAATGAGTGCACCGCAAAGAGTTTCCTAATCCATCTGTGAGGGTGGCAACCGAAAGAGAATTTGAAAGCTGACAGAATAGGCGAGGAAAGGCATAGGAGATTTCCACACCCAGTAAGGAAGCCTTTCCCGAAATGGAAGAAAGAAAGGAGCAAACAGAGACACCGGTAGCCCGCCCGGATCACAGTCTGCCCCTGAGAGAAAGTACCCTGACCAGGTTCACCCGTGGGTGGGTGGCGAGCTAGCGGCATTCAGAAGAGCCAGGCCCGCAGTCTGTGCAGAAGACACCTGCACTCGGGCGTGTGTGGCGGCACGATTCCCAAGCAGCTCCAGATGTTAAACCAAGGAGAAGCCAGGGAGTTCCCAACGCCCCAGGTGTCCTCAGCCCACGACTGGCTGCTGTGGGAATGCGAAGCCCGGCTCCTTGTCTCAGAGCGGGGCAACCAGGAGGTGTGATGTCCACCCCGGGGTTCCCAGGAGGATCAGGCTGAAGCTGGGACTTGGCCTGAAAGTGTCCCCTCGCATGGCCACCCCCTTCCCCTTCCTGCTCCTCTACTCCTGGTGCCCCTCCATCCAGGGGCCAGACCTTAAAGAGTCACCCGCAAGAGAATCCTGGTCCCAAAGGAGCCTTCTGGGGGACCCGTGCTGAGAGAGGTTGTGGGCATGGCCCGCTGGGGCTCTGCCCGACCCAGGGCTGAGAGATGCCACCTCCCAGCTCTGGGTCCCTGCAGGAAGTGTTGGCAAGCACAGGGCCGGTCCTCCAAAGGCCCAGGTGCAGGGAGCCCAGGCCAAGCAGCCTGTGGAAGAAGCCACATGCTGTGCCACCCCGGGGAACACGACTGCAGGCCACGGCCCTTCCCACCTCCTCCTCCTCCTCCTCCTCCTCCTCCTCCTCCTCCTCCTCCTCCTCCTCCCACCCCGCCCCCGCCCCCGCCCCCACATGGCACAGGGCCCAGAGACACCTCAGACACTTGCTACCCAAAGTGCAAAGGGCATCAGTTGCTCCTCCAAACCGCCCCCCCCAGCCCAGCAGACCGCGTTGTCCAGCCAGCCCCCGGGCCTCCCTGGGGTGCCCAGCACAAAAGTGCAGACACCCACCGGACCCTCAATCTCAGTTTTCGGATGTTTTTGCCACTCTAAGGACCCGCAGGCCAGCTGGGCCTTCTGGCAGGACAGAGAGCCCCGGAATCCGACGTGGAGAGCTGGGTGTACGTCCCCATGAGGAGGCGGTCCCCACCTCCGCGGCTATCCCCTTGCGGGGAGCGGCAGCCGCGGGGCCTCAGAGAAGACACCAGGCTGGGCCCCCACGGCACAGCGGGAGCACGTCCCCCGCAGGCCACTTAGCGACGGCGGCCAGCCGGCGGACGGTTGGGTTGCGCGAGTCGCTGCGGACGGTGACGGCCCGGGCGGGGAGGAGCGTGTCAGGCAGGGGCAGAGGACGGGAAGGAGTCAGTCAGGCAGGGGCCGTGGAGGGGACGGGCTGGGTAAGGGTTAGGGTTAGAGTCAGGGCACAAGTCACAATCGCAAAGACCTGGAAGCGACCCGAGTGCCCATCGACCCACGAGTGGGTAAATAAAATGTGGCGCGTGGACACCACGGAGTGCTATTCGGCTATGAGGAGCAGCGGTGAGGGGGCACCTCTCGTGGTTCTCCTGGCCAGAGCTGGAACCCGTTCCAGTAAGCCAAGTATCCCAAGAATGGACACACGAGCACCACGTGCTCGCGCTCACCAGCAAATGGGTACGAACCGATGGACACCTAAGTGGACACAGAGGAATCACCTTCTTCGGGTGGGTGTCGGGCGGGTGGGGGGAGGGGATGGGCATACACATCCATTAGGAATGGGGTGGGTGCGCACCGACTGGGGGATGGGCGCACTTGAAGCTCTGACCCGAGGGGGGAGGCTGGGAGAGGGCAACGCACCCGACCTTAACATTGGTGCCCCCACAATATGCTGGAACAACATGAGAGGTAAATGAATAAGAACACGGGGGGGGGGAGGGGGGCACGGGCAACACATGTCACCTTAATACTTGGACTCCCATCATCTGCTTGAAAAGAGAGAGGAAAGAAAATGCAATAATAGAGATAAGAGACACTTTTTAAAAATAATGAATCCGGCCGGGCGCTGTGGCTCACGCCTGTAATCCTAGCTCTTGGGAGGCCGAGGCGGGCGGATTGCTCAAGGTCAGGAGTTCAAAACCAGCCTGAGCAAGAGCGAGACTCCGTCTCTACTATAAATAGAAAGAAATTAATTGGCCAACTGATATATATATAAAGAATTAGCGGGGCATGGTGGCGCATGCCTGCAGTCCCAGCTACCCGGGAGGCTGAGGCAGAAGGATCACTCGAGCCCAGGAGTTTGAAGTTGCTGTGAGCTAGGCTGACGCCACGGCACTCACTCTAGCCTGGGCAACAAACCGAGACTCTGTCTCAAAAAAAAAAAAAAAAAAAATGAATCCGAAGAGAAAAGTAAAAGGAGGCCTGTGGAGCAGGTCTGGGTGTGACTCCGGATCCCCCAACATCAGGTGCCACCACCAAAGATTCCTACGTGTAGCCCATAGAACCCCAAAAGCAACGGGACGAGTTCTGGTCACATACTCCCTCAAAATGACATCCTGGCCTTCTTCTGGAACTCCCTCCCCTCTCAGACTCTCAAGGTTTCCTCCAGCGTGTGTCGGTTCCCACAGAGCAGACCTTTGGTCTGAGACCTGACAGTCCAGAAGCCACGCATGCTGCCGCGTGGCGGCGGTGTCGCGGCTCGGGACAAGAGGAGGCCCCACGGTGCGGGCTGGGGCGCCAGGCACCGCGGCGGGCGCTGAGGGTGGGGGTCACCCCCACCCCGGGCCGCCCCCGCACTCCCAGAAACGGGACAGAACCAGAGGCAAAAAAAAAAAAAAAAAGAAGAAGAAGCCTACGGCACCCGGGATTCCCGGGCGGTCTCCCATCCAAGTTCTAACCAGGCCCCACCCTGCTTAGCTTCCGAGACCAGACGGGATCGGGCGCGTTCGGGGTGGTGTGGCCGTGGACGGCGGAGGGCGCCCCTGCCCCGCTCAAGAAGCCGAGCCTCTCTGCGCTTCCCCGCCGCCTCCTCCCGCCCCAGGCCCCGCGCCGGGCCGGGCCTGTTGAGTTCTGTTGAGTTCGCCGGCCGGGTCCGGCGGGCTCCGAGGGACGGGGGTGACAGGCGGGGCGGGCAGGGAGCGGCGGGCCGGGGTTGGGGGCTGTCTCTCTATACACACACACTCACACTCACACTCACTCACTCACTCACTCACACTCACACAAGATGCGCCTCCACGGCTGGACCCGCCAAGGTGGAGCCCTTCCAGCCCCCCTCCTCTCCTCGCCTGGCCTCCTTCACCTCCCCGCCCCCCACCCCCAGCGCGCCGCGGCCGCTGACTTTGCACGGGCGGGCGGGGCGCTCGCCCTTTGACCCCAGCCGGGGGCCGCCCTCCCCCACAACCCCTTTCAGCTGCGCCCCCCACCCTGTGGCCCGGCGGCCGCCTATTCCCCCGGGCCAGGGCTGGGGCACAGCGCACGGGGGAGGGGAGCGAGTGTATGGGGCGTGTCTCTCTCTCTCTCTCTCTCTCTCTCTCTCTCTCTCTCTCTCTCTCTCTCTCTCTCTCTCTCGACGTGTCCCATGGGTGGGGTGGGGTGGCGTGGTTTGTGGGGCGCTGAAGAAATCAGTCCCCTCCATCTCCTCCCTCTGGAAAACACCCAAGCCCTTTGAGAACTGCCCGCACCGCTACCGTGGGGGCCGGGACCCTCCTCTGTGTCCTCCTGTGGCCCAGTCCAAGGGGCCTGGGCCTGGCCGGGGCTGCATTGGACCCCAACCACCCTGGCGTGTGGACTCGCTAAAAATCGGCGATTAGATATTGGATTCCAGCGTCATTGAGGTCATTTCACTAATGAGTGCACCGCAAAGAGTTTCCTAATCCATCTGTGAGGGTGGCAACCGAAAGAGAATTTGAAAGCTGACAGAATAGGCGAGGAAAGGCATAGGAGATTTCCACACCCAGTAAGGAAGCCTTTCCCGAAATGGAAGAAAGAAAGGAGCAAACAGAGACACCGGTAGCCCGCCCGGATCACAGTCTGCCCCTGAGAGAAAGTACCCTGACCAGGTTCACCCGTGGGTGGGTGGCGAGCTAGCGGCATTCAGAAGAGCCAGGCCCGCAGTCTGTGCAGAAGACACCTGCACTCGGGCGTGTGTGGCGGCACGATTCCCAAGCAGCTCCAGATGTTAAACCAAGGAGAAGCCAGGGAGTTCCCAACGCCCCAGGTGTCCTCAGCCCACGACTGGCTGCTGTGGGAATGCGAAGCCCGGCTCCTTGTCTCAGAGCGGGGCAACCAGGAGGTGTGATGTCCACCCCGGGGTTCCCAGGAGGATCAGGCTGAAGCTGGGACTTGGCCTGAAAGTGTCCCCTCGCATGGCCACCCCCTTCCCCTTCCTGCTCCTCTACTCCTGGTGCCCCTCCATCCAGGGGCCAGACCTTAAAGAGTCACCCGCAAGAGAATCCTGGTCCCAAAGGAGCCTTCTGGGGGACCCGTGCTGAGAGAGGTTGTGGGCATGGCCCGCTGGGGCTCTGCCCGACCCAGGGCTGAGAGATGCCACCTCCCAGCTCTGGGTCCCTGCAGGAAGTGTTGGCAAGCACAGGGCCAGTCCTCCAAAGGCCCAGGTGCAGGGAGTCCAGGCCAAGCAGCCTGTGGAAGAAGCCACATGCTGTGCCACGCCGGGGAACACGACTGCAGGCCACGGCCCTTCCCACCTCCTCCTCCTCCTCCTCCTCCTCCTCCTCCTCCTCCTCCTCCCACCCCGCCCCCGCCCCCGCCCCCACATGGCACAGGGCCCAGAGACACCTCAGACACTTGCTACCCAAAGTGCAAAGGGCATCAGTTGCTCCTCCAAACCGCCCCCCCCAGCCCAGCAGACCGCGTTGTCCAGCCAGCCCCCGGGCCTCCCTGGGGTGCCCAGCACAAAAGTGCAGACACCCACCGGACCCTCAATCTCAGTTTTCGGATGTTTTTGCCACTCTAAGGACCCGCAGGCCAGCTGGGCCTTCTGGCAGGACAGAGAGCCCCGGAATCCGACGTGGAGAGCTGGGTGTACGTCCCCATGAGGAGGCGGTCCCCACCTCCGCGGCTATCCCCTTGCGGGGAGCGGCAGCCCCGGGGCCTCAGAGAAGACACCAGGCTGGGCCCCCACGGCACAGCGGGAGCACGTCCCCCGCAGGCCACTTAGCGACGGCGGCCAGCCGGCGGACGGTTGGGTTGCGCGAGACGCTGCGGCCGCCCTGCTACCGGGTTCCTGGGAGGGCGTCCTGGAACCAGCGTCCACACCAAGCCCTTGGAAGGCCCAGGCGACGGAGGAGCCCCGTCAGGCAGGGGCCGAGGACGGTGACGGCCCGGGCGGGGAGGAGCGTGTCAGGCAGGGGCAGAGGACGGGAAGGAGTCAGTCAGGCAGGGGCCGTGGAGGGGACGGGCTGGGTAAGGGTTAGGGTTAGAGTCAGGGCACAAGTCACAATCGCAAAGACCTGGAAGCGACCCGAGTGCCCATCGACCCACGAGTGGGTAAATAAAATGTGGCACGTGGACACCACGGAGTGCTATTCGGCTATGAGGAGCAGCGGTGAGGGGGCACCTCTCGTGGTTCTCCTGGCCAGAGCTGGAACCCGTTCCAGTAAGCCAAGTATCCCAAGAATGGACACACGAGCACCACGTGCTCGCGCTCACCAGCAAATGGGTACGAACCGATGGACACCTAAGTGGACACAGAGGAATCACCTTCTTCGGGTGGGTGTCGGGCGGGTGGGGGGAGGGGATGGGCATACACATCCATTAGGAATGGGGTGGGTGCGCACCGACTGGGGGATGGGCGCACTTGAAGCTCTGACCCGAGGGGGGAGGCTGGGAGAGGGCAACGCACCCGACCTTAACATTGGTGCCCCCACAATATGCTGGAACAACATGAGAGGTAAATGAATAAGAACACGGGGGGGGGAGGGGGGCACGGGCAACACATGTCACCTTAATACTTGGACTCCCATCATCTGCTTGAAAAGAGAGAGAAAAGAAAATGCAATAATAGAGATAAGAGACACTTTTTAAAAATAATGAATCCGGCCGGGCGCTGTGGCTCACGCCTGTAATCCTAGCTCTTGGGAGGCCGAGGCGGGCGGATTGCTCAAGGTCAGGAGTTCAAAACCAGCCTGAGCAAGAGCGAGACTCCGTCTCTACTATAAATAGAAAGAAATTAATTGGCCAACTGATATATATATAAAGAATTAGCGGGGCATGGTGGCGCATGCCTGCAGTCCCAGCTACCCGGGAGGCTGAGGCAGAAGGATCACTCGAGCCCAGGAGTTTGAAGTTGCTGTGAGCTAGGCTGACGCCACGGCACTCACTCTAGCCTGGGCAACAAACCGAGACTCTGTCTCAAAAAAAAAAAAAAAAAAAAAAAATGAATCCGAAGAGAAAAGTAAAAGGAGGCCTGTGGAGCAGGTCTGGGTGTGACTCCGGA
Organism: Microcebus murinus; assembly: GCF_040939455.1. Taxonomy (NCBI): domain Eukaryota; kingdom Metazoa; phylum Chordata; class Mammalia; order Primates; family Cheirogaleidae; genus Microcebus; species Microcebus murinus. The sequence continues at coordinate 55,796,948 of NC_134119.1, read as the reverse complement.
TCCCCCAACATCAGGTGCCACCACCAAAGATTCCTACGTGTAGCCCATAGAACCCCAAAAGCAACGGGACGAGTTCTGGTCACATACTCCCTCCAAATGACATCCTGGCCTTCTTCTGGAACTCCCTCCCCTCTCAGACTCTCAAGGTTTCCTCCAGCGTGTGTCGGTTCCCACAGAGCAGACCTTTGGTCTGAGACCTGACAGTCCAGAAGCCACGCATGCTGCCGCGTGGCGGCGGTGTCGCGGCTCGGGACAAGAGGAGGCCCCACGGTGCGGGCTGGGGCGCCAGGCACCGCGGCGGGCGCTGAGGGTGGGGGTCACCCCCACCCCGGGCCGCCCCCGCACTCCCAGAAACGGGACAGAACCAGAGGCAAAAAAAAAAAAAAAAAGAAGAAGAAGCCTACGGCACCCGGGATTCCCGGGCGGTCTCCCATCCAAGTTCTAACCAGGCCCCACCCTGCTTAGCTTCCGAGACCAGACGGGATCGGGCGCGTTCGGGGTGGTGTGGCCGTGGACGGCGGAGGGCGCCCCTGCCCCGCTCAAGAAGCCGAGCCTCTCTGCGCTTCCCCGCCGCCTCCTCCCGCCCCAGGCCCCGCGCCGGGCCGGGCCTGTTGAGTTCTGTTGAGTTCGCCGGCCGGGTCCGGCGGGCTCCGAGGGACGGGGGTGACAGGCGGGGCGGGCAGGGAGCGGCGGGCCGGGGTTGGGGGCTGTCTCTCTATACACACACACTCACACTCACACTCACTCACTCACTCACACTCACACAAGATGCGCCTCCACGGCTGGACCCGCCAAGGTGGAGCCCTTCCAGCCCCCCTCCTCTCCTCGCCTGGCCTCCTTCACCTCCCCGCCCCCCACCCCCAGCGCGCCGCGGCCGCTGACTGCGCACGGGCGGGCGGGGCGCTCGCCCTTTGACCCCAGCCGGGGGCCGCCCTCCCCCACAACCCCTTTCAGCTGCGCCCCCCACCCTGTGGCCCGGCGGCCGCCTATTCCCCCGGGCCAGGGCTGGGGCACAGCGCACGGGGGAGGGGAGCGAGTGTATGGGGCGTGTCTCTCTCTCTCTCTCTCTCTCTCTCTCTCTCTCTCTCTCTCTCTCTCTCTCTCTCTCTCTCTCTCTCTCTCTCGACGTGTCCCATGGGTGGGGTGGGGTGGCGTGGTTTGTGGGGCGCTGAAGAAATCAGTCCCCTCCATCTCCTCCCTCTGGAAAACACCCAAGCCCTTTGAGAACTGCCCGCACCGCTACCGTGGGGGCCGGGACCCTCCTCTGTGTCCTCCTGTGGCCCAGTCCAAGGGGCCTGGGCCTGGCCGGGGCTGCATTGGACCCCAACCACCCTGGCGTGTGGACTCGCTAAAAATCGGCGATTAGATATTGGATTCCAGCGTCATTGAGGTCATTTCACTAATGAGTGCACCGCAAAGAGTTTCCTAATCCATCTGTGAGGGTGGCAACCGAAAGAGAATTTGAAAGCTGACAGAATAGGCGAGGAAAGGCATAGGAGATTTCCACACCCAGTAAGGAAGCCTTTCCCGAAATGGAAGAAAGAAAGGAGCAAACAGAGACACCGGTAGCCCGCCCGGATCACAGTCTGCCCCTGAGAGAAAGTACCCTGACCAGGTTCACCCGTGGGTGGGTGGCGAGCTAGCGGCATTCAGAAGAGCCAGGCCCGCAGTCTGTGCAGAAGACACCTGCACTCGGGCGTGTGTGGCGGCACGATTCCCAAGCAGCTCCAGATGTTAAACCAAGGAGAAGCCAGGGAGTTCCCAACGCCCCAGGTGTCCTCAGCCCACGACTGGCTGCTGTGGGAATGCGAAGCCCGGCTCCTTGTCTCAGAGCGGGGCAACCAGGAGGTGTGATGTCCACCCCGGGGTTCCCAGGAGGATCAGGCTGAAGCTGGGACTTGGCCTGAAAGTGTCCCCTCGCATGGCCACCCCCTTCCCCTTCCTGCTCCTCTACTCCTGGTGCCCCTCCATCCAGGGGCCAGACCTTAAAGAGTCACCCGCAAGAGAATCCTGGTCCCAAAGGAGCCTTCTGGGGGACCCGTGCTGAGAGAGGTTGTGGGCATGGCCCGCTGGGGCTCTGCCCGACCCAGGGCTGAGAGATGCCACCTCCCAGCTCTGGGTCCCTGCAGGAAGTGTTGGCAAGCACAGGGCCGGTCCTCCAAAGGCCCAGGTGCAGGGAGCCCAGGCCAAGCAGCCTGTGGAAGAAGCCACATGCTGTGCCACCCCGGGGAACACGACTGCAGGCCACGGCCCTTCCCACCTCCTCCTCCTCCTCCTCCTCCTCCTCCTCCTCCTCCTCCTCCTCCTCCCACCCCGCCCCCGCCCCCGCCCCCACATGGCACAGGGCCCAGAGACACCTCAGACACTTGCTACCCAAAGTGCAAAGGGCATCAGTTGCTCCTCCAAACCGCCCCCCCCAGCCCAGCAGACCGCGTTGTCCAGCCAGCCCCCGGGCCTCCCTGGGGTGCCCAGCACAAAAGTGCAGACACCCACCGGACCCTCAATCTCAGTTTTCGGATGTTTTTGCCACTCTAAGGACCCGCAGGCCAGCTGGGCCTTCTGGCAGGACAGAGAGCCCCGGAATCCGACGTGGAGAGCTGGGTGTACGTCCCCATGAGGAGGCGGTCCCCACCTCCGCGGCTATCCCCTTGCGGGGAGCGGCAGCCGCGGGGCCTCAGAGAAGACACCAGGCTGGGCCCCCACGGCACAGCGGGAGCACGTCCCCCGCAGGCCACTTAGCGACGGCGGCCAGCCGGCGTACGGTTGGGTTGCGCGAGACGCTGCGGCCGCCCTGCTACCGGGTTCCTGGGAGGGCGTCCTGGAACCAGCGTCCACACCAAGCCCTTGGAAGGCCCAGGCGACGGAGGAGCCCCGTCAGGCAGGGGCCGAGGACGGTGACGGCCCGGGCGGGGAGGAGCGTGTCAGGCAGGGGCAGAGGACGGGAAGGAGTCAGTCAGGCAGGGGCCGTGGAGGGGACGGGCTGGGTAAGGGTTAGGGTTAGAGTCAGGGCACAAGTCACAATCGCAAAGACCTGGAAGCGACCCGAGTGCCCATCGACCCACGAGTGGGTAAATAAAATGTGGCACGTGGATACCACGGAGTGCTATTCGGCTATGAGGAGCAGCGGTGAGGGGGCACCTCTCGTGGTTCTCCTGGCCAGAGCTGGAACCCGTTCCAGTAAGCCAAGTATCCCAAGAATGGACACACGAGCACCACGTGCTCGCGCTCACCAGCAAATGGGTACGAACCGATGGACACCTAAGTGGACACAGAGGAATCACCTTCTTCGGGTGGGTGTCGGGCGGGTGGGGGGAGGGGATGGGCATACACATCCATTAGGAATGGGGTGGGTGCGCACCGACTGGGGGATGGGCGCACTTGAAGCTCTGACCCGAGGGGGGAGGCTGGGAGAGGGCAACGCACCCGACCTTAACATTGGTGCCCCCACAATATGCTGGAACAACATGAGAGGTAAATGAATAAGAACACGGGGGGGGGAGGGGGGCACGGGCAACACATGTCACCTTAATACTTGGACTCCCATCATCTGCTTGAAAAGAGAGAGGAAAGAAAATGCAATAATAGAGATAAGAGACACTTTTTAAAAATAATGAATCCGGCCGGGCGCTGTGGCTCACGCCTGTAATCCTAGCTCTTGGGAGGCCGAGGCGGGCGGATTGCTCAAGGTCAGGAGTTCAAAACCAGCCTGAGCAAGAGCGAGACTCCGTCTCTACTATAAATAGAAAGAAATTAATTGGCCAACTGATATATATATAAAGAATTAGCGGGGCATGGTGGCGCATGCCTGCAGTCCCAGCTACCCGGGAGGCTGAGGCAGAAGGATCACTCGAGCCCAGGAGTTTGAAGTTGCTGTGAGCTAGGCTGACGCCACGGCACTCACTCTAGCCTGGGCAACAAACCGAGACTCTGTCTCAAAAAAAAAAAAAAAAAAAAAAAATGAATCCGAAGAGAAAAGTAAAAGGAGGCCTGTGGAGCAGGTCTGGGTGTGACTCCGGATCCCCCAACATCAGGTGCCACCACCAAAGATTCCTACGTGTAGCCCATAGAACCCCAAAAGCAACGGGACGAGTTCTGGTCACATACTCCCTCAAAATGACATCCTGGCCTTCTTCTGGAACTCCCTCCCCTCTCAGACTCTCAAGGTTTCCTCCAGCGTGTGTCGGTTCCCACAGAGCAGACCTTTGGTCTGAGACCTGACAGTCCAGAAGCCACGCATGCTGCCGCGTGGCGGCGGTGTCGCGGCTCGGGACAAGAGGAGGCCCCACGGTGCGGGCTGGGGCGCCAGGCACCGCGGCGGTCGCTGAGGGTGGGGGTCACCCCCACCCCGGGCCGCCCCCGCACTCCCAGAAACGGGACAGAACCAGAGGCAAAAAAAAAAAAAAAAAGAAGAAGAAGCCTACGGCACCCGGGATTCCCGGGCGGTCTCCCATCCAAGTTCTAACCAGGCCCCACCCTGCTTAGCTTCCGAGACCAGACGGGATCGGGCGCGTTCGGGGTGGTGTGGCCGTGGACGGCGGAGGGCGCCCCTGCCCTGCTCAAGAAGCCGAGCCTCTCTGCGCTTCCCCGCCGCCTCCTCCCGCCCCAGGCCCCGCGCCGGGCCGGGCCTGTTGAGTTCTGTTGAGTTCGCCGGCCGGGTCCGGCGGGCTCCGAGGGACCGGGGTGACAGGCGGGGCGGGCAGGGAGCGGCGGGCCGGGGTTGGGGGCTGTCTCTCTATACACACACACTCACACTCACACTCACTCACTCACTCACACTCACACAAGATGCGCCTCCACGGCTGGACCCGCCAAGGTGGAGCCCTTCCAGCCCCCCTCCTCTCCTCGCCTGGCCTCCTTCACCTCCCCGCCCCCCACCCCCAGCGCGCCGCGGCCGCTGACTGCGCACGGGCGGGCGGGGCGCTCGCCCTTTGACCCCAGCCGGGGGCCGCCCTCCCCCACAACCCCTTTCAGCTGCGCCCCCCACCCTGTGGCCCGGCGGCCGCCTATTCCCCCGGGCCAGGGCTGGGGCACAGCGCACGGGGGAGGGGAGCGAGTGTATGGGGCGTGTGTGACTCTCTCTCTCTCTCTCTCTCTCTCTCTCTCTCTCTCTCTCTCTCTCTCTCTCTCTCTCTCTCTCTCTCTCTCTCGACGTGTCCCATGGGTGGGGTGGGGTGGCGTGGTTTGTGGGGCACTGAAGAAATCAGTCCCCTCCATCTCCTCCCTCTGGAAAACACCCAAGCCCTTTGAGAACTGCCCGCACCGCTACCGTGGGGGCCGGGACCCTCCTCTGTGTCCTCCTGTGGCCCAGTCCAAGGGGCCTGGGCCTGGCCGGGGCTGCATTGGACCCCAACCACCCTGGCGTGTGGACTCGCTAAAAATCGGCGATTAGATATTGGATTCCAGCGTCATTGAGGTCATTTCACTAATGAGTGCACCGCAAAGAGTTTCCTAATCCATCTGTGAGGGTGGCAACCGAAAGAGAATTTGAAAGCTGACAGAATAGGCGAGGAAAGGCATAGGAGATTTCCACACCCAGTAAGGAAGCCTTTCCCGAAATGGAAGAAAGAAAGGAGCAAACAGAGACACCGGTAGCCCGCCCGGATCACAGTCTGCCCCTGAGAGAAAGTACCCTGACCAGGTTCACCCGTGGGTGGGTGGCGAGCTAGCGGCATTCAGAAGAGCCAGGCCCGCAGTCTGTGCAGAAGACACCTGCACTCGGGCGTGTGTGGCGGCACGATTCCCAAGCAGCTCCAGATGTTAAACCAAGGAGAAGCCAGGGAGTTCCCAACGCCCCAGGTGTCCTCAGCCCACGACTGGCTGCTGTGGGAATGCGAAGCCCGGCTCCTTGTCTCAGAGCGGGGCAACCAGGAGGTGTGATGTCCACCCCGGGGTTCCCAGGAGGATCAGGCTGAAGCTGGGACTTGGCCTGAAAGTGTCCCCTCGCATGGCCACCCCCTTCCCCTTCCTGCTCCTCTACTCCTGGTGCCCCTCCATCCAGGGGCCAGACCTTAAAGAGTCACCCGCAAGAGAATCCTGGTCCCAAAGGAGCCTTCTGGGGGACCCGTGCTGAGAGAGGTTGTGGGCATGGCCCGCTGGGGCTCTGCCCGACCCAGGGCTGAGAGATGCCACCTCCCAGCTCTGGGTCCCTGCAGGAAGTGTTGGCAAGCACAGGGCCGGTCCTCCAAAGGCCCAGGTGCAGGGAGCCCAGGCCAAGCAGCCTGTGGAAGAAGCCACATGCTGTGCCACCCCGGGGAACACGACTGCAGGCCACGGCCCTTCCCACCTCCTCCTCCTCCTCCTCCTCCTCCTCCTCCTCCTCCTCCTCCTCCTCCTCCCACCCCGCCCCCGCCCCCGCCCCCACATGGCACAGGGCCCAGAGACACCTCAGACACTTGCTACCCAAAGTGCAAAGGGCATCAGTTGCTCCTCCAAACCGCCCCCCCCAGCCCAGCAGACCGCGTTGTCCAGCCAGCCCCCGGGCCTCCCTGGGGTGCCCAGCACAAAAGTGCAGACACCCACCGGACCCTCAATCTCAGTTTTCGGATGTTTTTGCCACTCTAAGGACCCGCAGGCCAGCTGGGCCTTCTGGCAGGACAGAGAGCCCCGGAATCCGACGTGGAGAGCTGGGTGTACGTCCCCATGAGGAGGCGGTCCCCACCTCCGCGGCTATCCCCTTGCGGGGAGCGGCAGCCGCGGGGCCTCAGAGAAGACACCAGGCTGGGCCCCCACGGCACAGCGGGAGCACGTCCCCCGCAGGCCACTTAGCGATGGCGGCCAGCCGGCGGACGGTTGGGTTGCGCGAGACGCTGCGGACGGTGACGGCCCGGGCGGGGAGGAGCGTGTCAGGCAGGGGCAGAGGACGGGAAGGAGTCAGTCAGGCAGGGGCCGTGGAGGGGACGGGCTGGGTAAGGGTTAGGGTTAGAGTCAGGGCACAAGTCACAATCGCAAAGACCTGGAAGCGACCCGAGTGCCCATCGACCCACGAGTGGGTAAATAAAATGTGGCGCGTGGACACCACGGAGTGCTATTCGGCTATGAGGAGCAGCGGTGAGGGGGCACCTCTCGTGGTTCTCCTGGCCAGAGCTGGAACCCGTTCCAGTAAGCCAAGTATCCCAAGAATGGACACACGAGCACCACGTGCTCGCGCTCACCAGCAAATGGGTACGAACCGATGGACACCTAAGTGGACACAGAGGAATCACCTTCTTCGGGTGGGTGTCGGGCGGGTGGGGGGAGGGGATGGGCATACACATCCATTAGGAATGGGGTGGGTGCGCACCGACTGGGGGATGGGCGCACTTGAAGCTCTGACCCGAGGGGGGAGGCTGGGAGAGGGCAACGCACCCGACCTTAACATTGGTGCCCCCACAATATGCTGGAACAACATGAGAGGTAAATGAATAAGAACACGGGGGGGGGGAGGGGGGCACGGGCAACACATGTCACCTTAATACTTGGACTCCCATCATCTGCTTGAAAAGAGAGAGGAAAGAAAATGCAATAATAGAGATAAGAGACACTTTTTAAAAATAATGAATCCGGCCGGGCGCTGTGGCTCACGCCTGTAATCCTAGCTCTTGGGAGGCCGAGGCGGGCGGATTGCTCAAGGTCAGGAGTTCAAAACCAGCCTGAGCAAGAGCGAGACTCCGTCTCTACTATAAATAGAAAGAAATTAATTGGCCAACTGATATATATATAAAGAATTAGCGGGGCATGGTGGCGCATGCCTGCAGTCCCAGCTACCCGGGAGGCTGAGGCAGAAGGATCACTCGAGCCCAGGAGTTTGAAGTTGCTGTGAGCTAGGCTGACGCCACGGCACTCACTCTAGCCTGGGCAACAAACCGAGACTCTGTCTCAAAAAAAAAAAAAAAAAAAATGAATCCGAAGAGAAAAGTAAAAGGAGGCCTGTGGAGCAGGTCTGGGTGTGACTCCGGATCCCCCAACATCAGGTGCCACCACCAAAGATTCCTACGTGTAGCCCATAGAACCCCAAAAGCAACGGGACGAGTTCTGGTCACATACTCCCTCAAAATGACATCCTGGCCTTCTTCTGGAACTCCCTCCCCTCTCAGACTCTCAAGGTTTCCTCCAGCGTGTGTCGGTTCCCACAGAGCAGACCTTTGGTCTGAGACCTGACAGTCCAGAAGCCACGCATGCTGCCGCGTGGCGGCGGTGTCGCGGCTCGGGACAAGAGGAGGCCCCACGGTGCGGGCTGGGGCGCCAGGCACCGCGGCGGGCGCTGAGGGTGGGGGTCACCCCCACCCCGGGCCGCCCCCGCACTCCCAGAAACGGGACAGAACCAGAGGCAAAAAAAAAAAAAAAAAGAAGAAGAAGCCTACGGCACCCGGGATTCCCGGGCGGTCTCCCATCCAAGTTCTAACCAGGCCCCACCCTGCTTAGCTTCCGAGACCAGACGGGATCGGGCGCGTTCGGGGTGGTGTGGCCGTGGACGGCGGAGGGCGCCCCTGCCCCGCTCAAGAAGCCGAGCCTCTCTGCGCTTCCCCGCCGCCTCCTCCCGCCCCAGGCCCCGCGCCGGGCCGGGCCTGTTGAGTTCTGTTGAGTTCGCCGGCCGGGTCCGGCGGGCTCCGAGGGACGGGGGTGACAGGCGGGGCGGGCAGGGAGCGGCGGGCCGGGGTTGGGGGCTGTCTCTCTATACACACACACTCACACTCACACTCACTCACTCACTCACTCACACTCACACAAGATGCGCCTCCACGGCTGGACCCGCCAAGGTGGAGCCCTTCCAGCCCCCCTCCTCTCCTCGCCTGGCCTCCTTCACCTCCCCGCCCCCCACCCCCAGCGCGCCGCGGCCGCTGACTTTGCACGGGCGGGCGGGGCGCTCGCCCTTTGACCCCAGCCGGGGGCCGCCCTCCCCCACAACCCCTTTCAGCTGCGCCCCCCACCCTGTGGCCCGGCGGCCGCCTATTCCCCCGGGCCAGGGCTGGGGCACAGCGCACGGGGGAGGGGAGCGAGTGTATGGGGCGTGTCTCTCTCTCTCTCTCTCTCTCTCTCTCTCTCTCTCTCTCTCTCTCTCTCTCTCTCTCTCTCTCTCTCGACGTGTCCCATGGGTGGGGTGGGGTGGCGTGGTTTGTGGGGCGCTGAAGAAATCAGTCCCCTCCATCTCCTCCCTCTGGAAAACACCCAAGCCCTTTGAGAACTGCCCGCACCGCTACCGTGGGGGCCGGGACCCTCCTCTGTGTCCTCCTGTGGCCCAGTCCAAGGGGCCTGGGCCTGGCCGGGGCTGCATTGGACCCCAACCACCCTGGCGTGTGGACTCGCTAAAAATCGGCGATTAGATATTGGATTCCAGCGTCATTGAGGTCATTTCACTAATGAGTGCACCGCAAAGAGTTTCCTAATCCATCTGTGAGGGTGGCAACCGAAAGAGAATTTGAAAGCTGACAGAATAGGCGAGGAAAGGCATAGGAGATTTCCACACCCAGTAAGGAAGCCTTTCCCGAAATGGAAGAAAGAAAGGAGCAAACAGAGACACCGGTAGCCCGCCCGGATCACAGTCTGCCCCTGAGAGAAAGTACCCTGACCAGGTTCACCCGTGGGTGGGTGGCGAGCTAGCGGCATTCAGAAGAGCCAGGCCCGCAGTCTGTGCAGAAGACACCTGCACTCGGGCGTGTGTGGCGGCACGATTCCCAAGCAGCTCCAGATGTTAAACCAAGGAGAAGCCAGGGAGTTCCCAACGCCCCAGGTGTCCTCAGCCCACGACTGGCTGCTGTGGGAATGCGAAGCCCGGCTCCTTGTCTCAGAGCGGGGCAACCAGGAGGTGTGATGTCCACCCCGGGGTTCCCAGGAGGATCAGGCTGAAGCTGGGACTTGGCCTGAAAGTGTCCCCTCGCATGGCCACCCCCTTCCCCTTCCTGCTCCTCTACTCCTGGTGCCCCTCCATCCAGGGGCCAGACCTTAAAGAGTCACCCGCAAGAGAATCCTGGTCCCAAAGGAGCCTTCTGGGGGACCCGTGCTGAGAGAGGTTGTGGGCATGGCCCGCTGGGGCTCTGCCCGACCCAGGGCTGAGAGATGCCACCTCCCAGCTCTGGGTCCCTGCAGGAAGTGTTGGCAAGCACAGGGCCAGTCCTCCAAAGGCCCAGGTGCAGGGAGTCCAGGCCAAGCAGCCTGTGGAAGAAGCCACATGCTGTGCCACGCCGGGGAACACGACTGCAGGCCACGGCCCTTCCCACCTCCTCCTCCTCCTCCTCCTCCTCCTCCTCCTCCTCCTCCTCCCACCCCGCCCCCGCCCCCGCCCCCACATGGCACAGGGCCCAGAGACACCTCAGACACTTGCTACCCAAAGTGCAAAGGGCATCAGTTGCTCCTCCAAACCGCCCCCCCCAGCCCAGCAGACCGCGTTGTCCAGCCAGCCCCCGGGCCTCCCTGGGGTGCCCAGCACAAAAGTGCAGACACCCACCGGACCCTCAATCTCAGTTTTCGGATGTTTTTGCCACTCTAAGGACCCGCAGGCCAGCTGGGCCTTCTGGCAGGACAGAGAGCCCCGGAATCCGACGTGGAGAGCTGGGTGTACGTCCCCATGAGGAGGCGGTCCCCACCTCCGCGGCTATCCCCTTGCGGGGAGCGGCAGCCCCGGGGCCTCAGAGAAGACACCAGGCTGGGCCCCCACGGCACAGCGGGAGCACGTCCCCCGCAGGCCACTTAGCGACGGCGGCCAGCCGGCGTACGGTTGGGTTGCGCGAGACGCTGCGGCCGCCCTGCTACCGGGTTCCTGGGAGGGCGTCCTGGAACCAGCGTCCACACCAAGCCCTTGGAAGGCCCAGGCGACGGAGGAGCCCCGTCAGGCAGGGGCCGAGGACGGTGACGGCCCGGGCGGGGAGGAGCGTGTCAGGCAGGGGCAGAGGACGGGAAGGAGTCAGTCAGGCAGGGGCCGTGGAGGGGACGGGCTGGGTAAGGGTTAGGGTTAGAGTCAGGGCACAAGTCACAATCGCAAAGACCTGGAAGCGACCCGAGTGCCCATCGACCCACGAGTGGGTAAATAAAATGTGGCACGTGGACACCACGGAGTGCTATTCGGCTATGAGGAGCAGCGGTGAGGGGGCACCTCTCGTGGTTCTCCTGGCCAGAGCTGGAACCCGTTCCAGTAAGCCAAGTATCCCAAGAATGGACACACGAGCACCACGTGCTCGCGCTCACCAGCAAATGGGTACGAACCGATGGACACCTAAGTGGACACAGAGGAATCACCTTCTTCGGGTGGGTGTCGGGCGGGTGGGGGGAGGGGATGGGCATACACATCCATTAGGAATGGGGTGGGTGCGCACCGACTGGGGGATGGGCGCACTTGAAGCTCTGACCCGAGGGGGGAGGCTGGGAGAGGGCAACGCACCCGACCTTAACATTGGTGCCCCCACAATATGCTGGAACAACATGAGAGGTAAATGAATAAGAACACGGGGGGGGGGAGGGGGGCACGGGCAACACATGTCACCTTAATACTTGGACTCCCATCATCTGCTTGAAAAGAGAGAGAAAAGAAAATGCAATAATAGAGATAAGAGACACTTTTTAAAAATAATGAATCCGGCCGGGCGCTGTGGCTCACGCCTGTAATCCTAGCTCTTGGGAGGCCGAGGCGGGCGGATTGCTCAAGGTCAGGAGTTCAAAACCAGCCTGAGCAAGAGCGAGACTCCGTCTCTACTATAAATAGAAAGAAATTAATTGGCCAACTGATATATATATAAAGAATTAGCGGGGCATGGTGGCGCATGCCTGCAGTCCCAGCTACCCGGGAGGCTGAGGCAGAAGGATCACTCGAGCCCAGGAGTTTGAAGTTGCTGTGAGCTAGGCTGACGCCACGGCACTCACTCTAGCCTGGGCAACAAACCGAGACTCTGTCTCAAAAAAAAAAAAAAAAAAAAAAAAAAATGAATCCGAAGAGAAAAGTAAAAGGAGGCCTGTGGAGCAGGTCTGGGTGTGACTCCGGATCCCCCAACATCAGGTGCCACCACCAAAGATTCCTACGTGTAGCCCATAGAACCCCAAAAGCAACGGGACGAGTTCTGGTCACATACTCCCTCAAAATGACATCCTGGCCTTCTTCTGGAACTCCCTCCCCTCTCAGACTCTCAAGGTTTCCTCCAGCGTGTGTCGGTTCCCACAGAGCAGACCTTTGGTCTGAGACCTGACAGTCCAGAAGCCACGCATGCTGCCGCGTGGCGGCGGTGTCGCGGCTCGGGACAAGAGGAGGCCCCACGGTGCGGGCTGGGGCGCCAGGCACCGCGGCGGGCGCTGAGGGTGGGGGTCACCCCCACCCCGGGCCGCCCCCGCACTCCCAGAAACGGGACAGAACCAGAGGCAAAAAAAAAAAAAAAAAGAAGAAGAAGCCTACGGCACCCGGGATTCCCGGGCGGTCTCCCATCCAAGTTCTAACCAGGCCCCACCCTGCTTAGCTTCCGAGACCAGACGGGATCGGGCGCGTTCGGGGTGGTGTGGCCGTGGACGGCGGAGGGCGCCCCTGCCCCGCTCAAGAAGCCGAGCCTCTCTGCGCTTCCCCGCCGCCTCCTCCCGCCCCAGGCCCCGCGCCGGTCCGGGACTGTTGAGTTCTGTTGAGTTCGCCGGCCGGGTCCGGCGGGCTCCGAGGGACGGGGGTGACAGGCGGGGCGGGCAGGGAGCGGCGGGCCGGGGTTGGGGGCTGTCTCTCTATACACACACACTCACACTCACACTCACTCACTCACTCACACTCACACAAGATGCGCCTCCACGGCTGGACCCGCCAAGGTGGAGCCCTTCCAGCCCCCCTCCTCTCCTCGCCTGGCCTCCTTCACCTCCCCGCCCCCCACCCCCAGCGCGCCGCGGCCGCTGACTGCGCACGGGCGGGCGGGGCGCTCGCCCTTTGACCCCAGCCGGGGGCCGCCCTCCCCCACAACCCCTTTCAGCTGCGCCCCCCACCCTGTGGCCCGGCGGCCGCCTATTCCCCCGGGCCAGGGCTGGGGCACAGCGCACGGGGGAGGGGAGCGAGTGTATGGGGCGTGTCTCTCTCTCTCTCTCTCTCTCTCTCTCTCTCTCTCTCTCTCTCTCTCTCTCTCTCTCTCTCTCTCTCTCTCGACGTGTCCCATGGGTGGGGTGGGGTGGCGTGGTTTGTGGGGCGCTGAAGAAATCAGTCCCCTCCATCTCCTCCCTCTGGAAAACACCCAAGCCCTTTGAGAACTGCCCGCACCGCTACCGTGGGGGCCGGGACCCTCCTCTGTGTCCTCCTGTGGCCCAGTCCAAGGGGCCTGGGCCTGGCCGGGGCTGCATTGGACCCCAACCACCCTGGCGTGTGGACTCGCTAAAAATCGGCGATTAGATATTGGATTCCAGCGTCATTGAGGTCATTTCACTAATGAGTGCACCGCAAAGAGTTTCCTAATCCATCTGTGAGGGTGGCAACCGAAAGAGAATTTGAAAGCTGACAGAATAGGCGAGGAAAGGCATAGGAGATTTCCACACCCAGTAAGGAAGCCTTTCCCGAAATGGAAGAAAGAAAGGAGCAAACAGAGACACCGGTAGCCCACCCGGATCACAGTCTGCCCCTGAGAGAAAGTACCCTGACCAGGTTCACCCGTGGGTGGGTGGCGAGCTAGCGGCATTCAGAAGAGCCAGGCCCGCAGTCTGTGCAGAAGACACCTGCACTCGGGCGTGTGTGGCGGCACGATTCCCAAGCAGCTCCAGATGTTAAACCAAGGAGAAGCCAGGGAGTTCCCAACGCCCCAGGTGTCCTCAGCCCACGACTGGCTGCTGTGGGAATGCGAAGCCCGGCTCCTTGTCTCAGAGCGGGGCAACCAGGAGGTGTGATGTCCACCCCGGGGTTCCCAGGAGGATCAGGCTGAAGCTGGGACTTGGCCTGAAAGTGTCCCCTCGCATGGGCACCCCCTTCCCCTTCCTGCTCCTCTACTCCTGGTGCCCCTCCATCCAGGGGCCAGACCTTAAAGAGTCACCCGCAAGAGAATCCTGGTCCCAAAGGAGCCTTCTGGGGGACCCGTGCTGAGAGAGGTTGTGGGCATGGCCCGCTGGGGCTCTGCCCGACCCAGGGCTGAGAGATGCCACCTCCCAGCTCTGGGTCCCTGCAGGAAGTGTTGGCAAGCACAGGGCCGGTCCTCCAAAGGCCCAGGTGCAGGGAGCCCAGGCCAAGCAGCCTGTGGAAGAAGCCACATGCTGTGCCACCCCGGGGAACACGACTGCAGGCCACGGCCCTTCCCACCTCCTCCTCCTCCTCCTCCTCCTCCTCCTCCTCCTCCTCCTCCTCCTCCCACCCCGCCCCCGCCCCCGCCCCCACATGGCACAGGGCCCAGAGACACCTCAGACACTTGCTACCCAAAGTGCAAAGGGCATCAGTTGCTCCTCCAAACCGCCCCCCCCAGCCCAGCAGACCGCGTTGTCCAGCCAGCCCCCGGGCCTCCCTGGGGTGCCCAGCACAAAAGTGCAGACACCCACCGGACCCTCAATCTCAGTTTTCGGATGTTTTTGCCACTCTAAGGACCCGCAGGCCAGCTGGGCCTTCTGGCAGGACAGAGAGCCCCGGAATCCGACGTGGAGAGCTGGGTGTACGTCCCCATGAGGAGGCGGTCCCCACCTCCGCGGCTATCCCCTTGCGGGGAGCGGCAGCCGCGGGGCCTCAGAGAAGACACCAGGCTGGGCCCCCACGGCACAGCGGGAGCACGTCCCCCGCAGGCCACTTAGCGACGGCGGCCAGCCGGCGTACGGTTGGGTTGCGGGAGACGCTGCGGCCGCCCTGCTACCGGGTTCCTGGGAGGGCGTCCTGGAACCAGCGTCCACACCAAGCCCTTGGAAGGCCCAGGCGACGGAGGAGCCCCGTCAGGCAGGGGCCGAGGACGGTGACGGCCCGGGCGGGGAGGAGCGTGTCAGGCAGGGGCAGAGGACGGGAAGGAGTCAGTCAGGCAGGGGCCGTGGAGGGGACGGGCTGGGTAAGGGTTAGGGTTAGAGTCAGGGCACAAGTCACAATCGCAAAGACCTGGAAGCGACCCGAGTGCCCATCGACCCACGAGTGGGTAAATAAAATGTGGCACGTGGACACCACGGAGTGCTATTCGGCTATGAGGAGCAGCGGTGAGGGGGCACCTCTCGTGGTTCTCCTGGCCAGAGCTGGAACCCGTTCCAGTAAGCCAAGTATCCCAAGAATGGACACACGAGCACCACGTGCTCGCGCTCACCAGCAAATGGGTACGAACCGATGGACACCTAAGTGGACACAGAGGAATCACCTTCTTCGGGTGGGTGTCGGGCGGGTGGGGGGAGGGGATGGGCATACACATCCATTAGGAATGGGGTGGGTGCGCACCGACTGGGGGATGGGCGCACTTGAAGCTCTGACCCGAGGGGGGAGGCTGGGAGAGGGCAACGCACCCGACCTTAACATTGGTGCCCCCACAATATGCTGGAACAACATGAGAGGTAAATGAATAAGAACACGGGGGGGGGGAGGGGGGCACGGGCAACACATGTCACCTTAATACTTGGACTCCCATCATCTGCTTGAAAAGAGAGAGGAAAGAAAATGCAATAATAGAGATAAGAGACACTTTTTAAAAATAATGAATCCGGCCGGGCGCTGTGGCTCACGCCTGTAATCCTAGCTCTTGGGAGGCCGAGGCGGGCGGATTGCTCAAGGTCAGGAGTTCAAAACCAGCCTGAGCAAGAGCGAGACTCCGTCTCTACTATAAATAGAAAGAAATTAATTGGCCAACTGATATATATATAAAGAATTAGCGGGGCATGGTGGCGCATGCCTGCAGTCCCAGCTACCCGGGAGGCTGAGGCAGAAGGATCACTCGAGCCCAGGAGTTTGAAGTTGCTGTGAGCTAGGCTGACGCCACGGCACTCACTCTAGCCTGGGCAACAAACCGAGACTCTGTCTCAAAAAAAAAAAAAAAAAAAAAAAATGAATCCGAAGAGAAAAGTAAAAGGAGGCCTGTGGAGCAGGTCTGGGTGTGACTCCGGATCCCCCAACATCAGGTGCCACCACCAAAGATTCCTACGTGTAGCCCATAGAACCCCAAAAGCAACGGGACGAGTTCTGGTCACATACTCCCTCAAAATGACATCCTGGCCTTCTTCTGGAACTCCCTCCCCTCTCAGACTCTCAAGGTTTCCTCCAGCGTGTGTCGGTTCCCACAGAGCAGACCTTTGGTCTGAGACCTGACAGTCCAGAAGCCACGCATGCTGCCGCGTGGCGGCGGTGTCGCGGCTCGGGACAAGAGGAGGCCCCACGGTGCGGGCTGGGGCGCCAGGCACCGCGGCGGGCGCTGAGGGTGGGGGTCACCCCCACCCCGGGCCGCCCCCGCACTCCCAGAAACGGGACAGAACCAGAGGCAAAAAAAAAAAAAAAAAAGAAGAAGAAGCCTACGGCACCCGGGATTCCCGGGCGGTCTCCCATCCAAGTTCTAACCAGGCCCCACCCTGCTTAGCTTCCGAGACCAGACGGGATCGGGCGCGTTCGGGGTGGTGTGGCCGTGGACGGCGGAGGGCGCCCCTGCCCCGCTCAAGAAGCCGAGCCTCTCTGCGCTTCCCCGCCGCCTCCTCCCGCCCCAGGCCCCGCGCCGGGCCGGGCCTGTTGAGTTCTGTTGAGTTCGCCGGCCGGGTCCGGCGGGCTCCGAGGGACGGGGGTGACAGGCGGGGCGGGCAGGGAGCGGCGGGCCGGGGTTGGGGGCTGTCTCTCTATACACACACACTCACACTCACACTCACTCACTCACTCACACTCACACAAGATGCGCCTCCACGGCTGGACCCGCCAAGGTGGAGCCCTTCCAGCCCCCCTCCTCTCCTCGCCTGGCCTCCTTCACCTCCCCGCCCCCCACCCCCAGCGCGCCGCGGCCGCTGACTGCGCACGGGCGGGCGGGGCGCTCGCCCTTTGACCCCAGCCGGGGGCCGCCCTCCCCCACAACCCCTTTCAGCTGCGCCCCCCACCCTGTGGCCCGGCGGCCGCCTATTCCCCCGGGCCAGGGCTGGGGCACAGCGCACGGGGGAGGGGAGCGAGTGTATGGGGCGTGTGTCTCTCTCTCTCTCTCTCTCTCTCTCTCTCTCTCTCTCTCTCTCTCTCTCTCTCTCTCTCTCTCTCTCTCTCGACGTGTCCCATGGGTGCGGTGGGGTGGCGTGGTTTGTGGGGCGCTGAAGAAATCAGTCCCCTCCATCTCCTCCCTCTGGAAAACACCCAAGCCCTTTGAGAACTGCCCGCACCGCTACCGTGGGGGCCGGGACCCTCCTCTGTGTCCTCCTGTGGCCCAGTCCAAGGGGCCTGGGCCTGGCCGGGGCTGCATTGGACCCCAACCACCCTGGCGTGTGGACTCGCTAAAAATCGGCGATTAGATATTGGATTCCAGCGTCATTGAGGTCATTTCACTAATGAGTGCACCGCAAAGAGTTTCCTAATCCATCTGTGAGGGTGGCAACCGAAAGAGAATTTGAAAGCTGACAGAATAGGCGAGGAAAGGCATAGGAGATTTCCACACCCAGTAAGGAAGCCTTTCCCGAAATGGAAGAAAGAAAGGAGCAAACAGAGACACCGGTAGCCCGCCCGGATCACAGTCTGCCCCTGAGAGAAAGTACCCTGACCAGGTTCACCCGTGGGTGGGTGGCGAGCTAGCGGCATTCAGAAGAGCCAGGCCCGCAGTCTGTGCAGAAGACACCTGCACTCGGGCGTGTGTGGCGGCACGATTCCCAAGCAGCTCCAGATGTTAAACCAAGGAGAAGCCAGGGAGTTCCCAACGCCCCAGGTGTCCTCAGCCCACGACTGGCTGCTGTGGGAATGCGAAGCCCGGCTCCTTGTCTCAGAGCGGGGCAACCAGGAGGTGTGATGTCCACCCCGGGGTTCCCAGGAGGATCAGGCTGAAGCTGGGACTTGGCCTGAAAGTGTCCCCTCGCATGGCCACCCCCTTCCCCTTCCTGCTCCTCTACTCCTGGTGCCCCTCCATCCAGGGGCCAGACCTTAAAGAGTCACCCGCAAGAGAATCCTGGTCCCAAAGGAGCCTTCTGGGGGACCCGTGCTGAGAGAGGTTGTGGGCATGGCCCGCTGGGGCTCTGCCCGACCCAGGGCTGAGAGATGCAACCTCCCAGCTCTGGGTCCCTGCAGGAAGTGTTGGCAAGCACAGGGCCAGTCCTCCAAAGGCCCAGGTGCAGGGAGCCCAGGCCAAGCAGCCTGTGGAAGAAGCCACATGCTGTGCCACCCCGGGGAACACGACTGCAGGCCACGGCCCTTCCCACCTCCTCCTCCTCCTCCTCCTCCTCCTCCTCCCACCCCGCCCCCGCCCCCGCCCCCACATGGCACAGGGCCCAGAGACACCTCAGACACTTGCTACCCAAAGTGCAAAGGGCATCAGTTGCTCCTCCAAACCGCCCCCCCCAGCCCAGCAGACCGCGTTGTCCAGCCAGCCCCCGGGCCTCCCTGGGGTGCCCAGCACAAAAGTGCAGACACCCACCGGACCCTCAATCTCAGTTTTCGGATGTTTTTGCCACTCTAAGGACCCGCAGGCCAGCTGGGCCTTCTGGCAGGACAGAGAGCCCCGGAATCCGACGTGGAGAGCTGGGTGTACGTCCCCATGAGGAGGCGGTCCCCACCTCCGCGGCTATCCCCTTGCGGGGAGCGGCAGCCGCGGGGCCTCAGAGAAGACACCAGGCTGGGCCCCCACGGCACAGCGGGAGCACGTCCCCCGCAGGCCACTTAGCGACGGCGGCCAGCCGGCGGACGGTTGGGTTGCGCGAGACGCTGCGGCCGCCCTGCTACCGGGTTCCTGGGAGGGCGTCCTGGAACCAGCGTCCACACCAAGCCCTTGGAAGGCCCAGGCGACGGAGGAGCCCCGTCAGGCAGGGGCCGAGGACGGTGACGGCCCGGGCGGGGAGGAGCGTGTCAGGCAGGGGCAGAGGACGGGAAGGAGTCAGTCAGGCAGGGGCCGTGGAGGGGACGGGCTGGGTAAGGGTTAGGGTTAGAGTCAGGGCACAAGTCACAATCGCAAAGACCTGGAAGCGACCCGAGTGCCCATCGACCCACGAGTGGGTAAATAAAATGTGGCACGTGGACACCACGGAGTGCTATTCGGCTATGAGGAGCAGCGGTGAGGGGGCACCTCTCGTGGTTCTCCTGGCCAGAGCTGGAACCCGTTCCAGTAAGCCAAGTATCCCAAGAATGGACACACGAGCACCACGTGCTCGCGCTCACCAGCAAATGGGTACGAACCGATGGACACCTAAGTGGACACAGAGGAATCACCTTCTTCGGGTGGGTGTCGGGCGGGTGGGGGGAGGGGATGGGCATACACATCCATTAGGAATGGGGTGGGTGCGCACCGACTGGGGGATGGGCGCACTTGAAGCTCTGACCCGAGGGGGGAGGCTGGGAGAGGGCAACGCACCCGACCTTAACATTGGTGCCCCCACAATATGCTGGAACAACATGAGAGGTAAATGAATAAGAACACGGGGGGGGGAGGGGGGCACGGGCAACACATGTCACCTTAATACTTGGACTCCCATCATCTGCTTGAAAAGAGAGAGGAAAGAAAATGCAATAATAGAGATAAGAGACACTTTTTAAAAATAATGAATCCGGCCGGGCGCTGTGGCTCACGCCTGTAATCCTAGCTCTTGGGAGGCCGAGGCGGGCGGATTGCTCAAGGTCAGGAGTTCAAAACCAGCCTGAGCAAGAGCGAGACCCCGTCTCTACTATAAATAGAAAGAAATTAATTGGCCAACTGATATATATATAAAGAATTAGCGGGGCATGGTGGCGCATGCCTGCAGTCCCAGCTACCCGGGAGGCTGAGGCAGAAGGATCACTCGAGCCCAGGAGTTTGAAGTTGCTGTGAGCTAGGCTGACGCCACGGCACTCACTCTAGCCTGGGCAACAAACCGAGACTCTGTCTCAAAAAAAAAAAAAAAAAAAAATGAATCCGAAGAGAAAAGTAAAAGGAGGCCTGTGGAGCAGGTCTGGGTGTGACTCCGGATCCCCCAACATCAGGTGCCACCACCAAAGATTCCTACGTGTAGCCCATAGAACCCCAAAAGCAACGGGACGAGTTCTGGTCACATACTCCCTCAAAATGACATCCTGGCCTTCTTCTGGAACTCCCTCCCCTCTCAGACTCTCAAGGTTTCCTCCAGCGTGTGTCGGTTCCCACAGAGCAGACCTTTGGTCTGAGACCTGACAGTCCAGAAGCCACGCATGCTGCCGCGTGGCGGCGGTGTCGCGGCTCGGGACAAGAGGAGGCCCCACGGTGCGGGCTGGGGCGCCAGGCACCGCGGCGGGCGCTGAGGGTGGGGGTCACCCCCACCCCGGGCCGCCCCCGCACTCCCAGAAACGGGACAGAACCAGAGGCAAAAAAAAAAAAAAAAAAGAAGAAGAAGCCTACGGCACCCGGGATTCCCGGGCGGTCTCCCATCCAAGTTCTAACCAGGCCCCACCCTGCTTAGCTTCCGAGACCAGACGGGATCGGGCGCGTTCGGGGTGGTGTGGCCGTGGACGGCGGAGGGCGCCCCTGCCCCGCTCAAGAAGCCGAGCCTCTCTGCGCTTCCCCGCCGCCTCCTCCCGCCCCAGGCCCCGCGCCGGGCCGGGCCTGTTGAGTTCTGTTGAGTTCGCCGGCCGGGTCCGGCGGGCTCCGAGGGACGGGGGTGACAGGCGGGGCGGGCAGGGAGCGGCGGGCCGGGGTTGGGGGCTGTCTCTCTATACACACACACTCACACTCACACTCACTCACTCACTCACACTCACACAAGATGCGCCTCCACGGCTGGACCCGCCAAGGTGGAGCCCTTCCAGCCCCCCTCCTCTCCTCGCCTGGCCTCCTTCACCTCCCCGCCCCCCACCCCCAGCGCGCCGCGGCCGCTGACTGCGCACGGGCGGGCGGGGCGCTCGCCCTTTGACCCCAGCCGGGGGCCGCCCTCCCCCACAACCCCTTTCAGCTGCGCCCCCCACCCTGTGGCCCGGCGGCCGCCTATTCCCCCGGGCCAGGGCTGGGGCACAGCGCACGGGGGAGGGGAGCGAGTGTATGGGGCGTGTGTCTCTCTCTCTCTCTCTCTCTCTCTCTCTCTCTCTCTCTCTCTCTCTCTCTCTCTCTCTCTCTCTCTCTCTCTCTCTCGACGTGTCCCATGGGTGCGGTGGGGTGGCGTGGTTTGTGGGGCGCTGAAGAAATCAGTCCCCTCCATCTCCTCCCTCTGGAAAACACCCAAGCCCTTTGAGAACTGCCCGCACCGCTACCGTGGGGGCCGGGACCCTCCTCTGTGTCCTCCTGTGGCCCAGTCCAAGGGGCCTGGGCCTGGCCGGGGCTGCATTGGACCCCAACCACCCTGGCGTGTGGACTCGCTAAAAATCGGCGATTAGATATTGGATTCCAGCGTCATTGAGGTCATTTCACTAATGAGTGCACCGCAAAGAGTTTCCTAATCCATCTGTGAGGGTGGCAACCGAAAGAGAATTTGAAAGCTGACAGAATAGGCGAGGAAAGGCATAGGAGATTTCCACACCCAGCAAGGAAGACTTTCCCGAAATGGAAGAAAGAAACGAGCAAACAGAGACACCGGTAGCCCGCCCGGAAAAGAGTCTGCCCCTGAGAGAAAGCACCCTGACCAGGTTCACCCGTGGGTGGGTGGCGAGCTAGCGGCATTCAGAAGAGCGAGGCCCGCAGTCTGTGCGGAAGACACCTGCGCTCGGGTGTGTGTGGCGGCGCGATTCACAAGCAGCTCTAGACGTTAAACCAAGGAGAAGCCAGGGAGTTCCCAACGCCCCAGGTGTCCTCAGCCCACGACTGGCTGCTGTGGGAATGCGAAGCCCGGCTCCTTGTCTCAGAGCGGGGTTCCCAGGAGGATCAGGCTGAAGCTGGGACTTGGCCTCCAAGTGTCCCCTCGCATGGCCACCCCCTTCCCCTTCCTGCTCCTCTACTCCTGGTGCCCCTCCATCCAGGGGCCAGACCTTAAAGAGTCACCGCAAGAGAATCCTGGTCCCAAAGGAGCCTTCTGGGGGACCGGTGCTGAGAGAGGTTGTGGGCATGGCCCGCTGGGGCTCTGCCCGACCCAGGGCTGAGAGATGCCACCTCCCAGCTCTGGGTCCCTGCAGGAAGTGTTGGCAAGCACAGGGCCGGTCCTCCAAAGGCCCAGGTGCAGGGAGCCCAGGCCAAGCAGCCTGTGGAAGAAGCCACTTGCCGTGCCACCCCGGGAACAGGACTGCAGGCCCCGGCCCTTCCCACCTCCTCCTCCTCCTCCTCCTCCTCCTCCCCCCCGCCCCGCCCCCACAGGGCACAGGGCTCAGAGACACCTCAGACTCTTGCTACCCAAAGTGCAAAGGGCATCAGTTGCTCCTCCAACTTCCCCCCCCCCCGCCCAGCAGACCACGTTGTCCAGCCAGCCCCCGGGCCTCCCTGGGGTGCCCAGCACAAAAGTGCAGACACCCACCGGACCCTCAGTCTCAGTTTTCGGAGGTTTTTGCCACTCTAAGGACCCGCAGGCCAGCTGGGCCTTCGGGCAGGACAGAGAGCCCCGGAATCCGACGTGGAGAGCTGCGTGTACGTCCCCATCAGGAGGCGGTCCCCACCTCCGCGGCTCTCCCCTTGCGGGGAGCGGCAGCCCAGCCGGCAGCCGCAGGGCCTCAGGGAAGACACCAGGCTGGGCCCCCGCGGCACAGCGGGGGCACGTCCCCCGCACTCACGCGACTTAGGGACGGCTGCTGGAGACTGCTGCGGCCACCCTGCTGCCGGGTTTCTGGAGGGCTTCCTGGAAGCAGCATCCACACCAAGCCCTTGGAAGGCCCAGGCGACGGAGGAGCCGGTCAGGCAGGGGCCGAGGACGGTGAGAGGCCGGGCGGGAAGGAGCGTGTCAGGCAGGGGCAGAGGACGGTGACAGGCCGGGCGGGGAGGAGCCGGTCAGGCGGGGGCCCAGGACAGTGACGGGCCTGGCCGGGGAGGAGTGCGTCAGGCAGGGGCAGAGGAGACGGGCTGGGTAAGGGTTAGGGTGACAGTTAGGGCACAATTCACAATCCCAAAGACGTGGAAGCGACCCGAGTGCCCATCCATCCAGGAGTGCATCAATAAAATGTGGCGCGTGGACACCACGGAGTGCCATTCGGCTGTGAGGAGCAGCGGTGAGAGGGCGCCTCTCGTGTTCTCCTGGCCAGAGCTGGAACCCGTTCCAGTAAGCCAAGTATCCCAAGAATGGACACACGAGCACCACGTGAGCGCGCTCACCGGCAAATTGGTACGAACGGATGGACGCCTAAGTGGACAGAGAGGAATCACCTTCATCGGGTGGGTGTCGGGCGGGTGGGGGGAGGGGAGGGGCATACACATCCATTAGGCATGGGGTGGGTGCGCACCGACTGGGGGATGGGCGCACTTGAAGCTCTGACCCGAGGGGGGAGGCTTGGAGAGGGCAAGGCACCCGACCTTAACATTGGTACCCCCACAATACGCTGGAACAACATGAGAGGTATATGAATAAGAACACAGGGGGGGCCGGGCGCGGTGGCTCACGCCTGTAATCCTAGCTCTCTGGGAGGCCGAGGCGGGCGGATTGCTCCAGGTCAGGAGTTCGAAACCAGCCTGAGCAAGAGCGAGACCCCGTCTCTACTAAAAATAGAAAGAAATTAATTGGCCAACTAATATATATAGAAAAACACAGCCGGGCGTGGTGGTGCATGCCTGTAGTCCCAACTACTCGGGAGGCTGAGGCAGCAGGATTGCTTGAGCCCGGAGATTGAGGTTGCTGTGAGCTAGGCTGACGCCATGGCACTCACTCTAGCCTGGGCAGCAAAACGAGACTCTGTCTCAAAAAAAAAAAAAAAAAAAAGAACACAGGGGGGAGGGCGGCACGGGCAACACATGTCACCTGAATACTTGTACTCCCATCATCTGCTTGAAAAGAGAGAGAAAAGAAAATGCAATCCTAGAGGTAAGAGACACTTTTTAAAAATAATGAATCCGAAGAGAAAAGTAAAAGGAGGCCTGTGGAGCAGGTCTGGGTGTGACTCCGGATCCCCCAACATCAGGTGCCACCACCAAAGATTCCTGCGTGTAGCCCATAGAACCCCAAAAGCAACGGGACGAGTTCTGGTCACATACTCCCTCAAAATGACATCCTGGCCTTCTTCTGGAACTCCCTCCCCTCTCAGACTCTCCAGGTTTCCTCCAGCGTGTCGGTTCCCACAGAGCAGACCTTTGGTCTGAGACCTGACAGTCCAGATGCCACGCATGCTGCCGCGTGGCGGCGGTGTCGCGGCTTGGGACAAGAGGAGGCCCCACGGTGCGGGCTGGGGCGCCAGGCACCGCGCGCGCGGGCGCTGAGGGTGGGGGTGACCCCCACCCCGGGCCGCCGCCGCGCTCCCAGAAAGGGGACAGAACAAGAGGCAAAAAAAAAAAAAAAAAAAAAAAAAAAAGCAGCAGCCTGTGGCACCCGGTATTCCCAGGCGGTCTCCCATCCAAGTACTAACCAGGCCCGACCCTGCTTAGCTTCCGAGACCAGACGAGATCGGGGGCGTTCAGGGTGGTGTGGCCCTAGACGGCGGCGGAGGGCGCCCCTGCCCCGCTCGAGAAGCCGAGCCTCTCTGGGCTTCCCCGCCGCCGCCTCCCGCCCCAGGCCCCGCGCCGGGCCGGGCCGGTTGAGTTCGCCGGCCGGGTCCCGCGGGCTCCCAGGGACGGGGGTGATGGGCGGGGCGGGGCGGGGTGGGGGGCTGTCTCTCTCTACACACACACACACACTCACACTCACTCACACTCACACAAGATGCGCCTCCACGGCTGGACTCGCCAAGGTGGAGCCCTCCCAGCCCCCCTCGTCTCCTCGCCCGGCCTCCTTCACCTACCCGCTGCCCACCCCCAGCGCGTCGCTGCCGCTGACTGCGCACGCGCGGGACGCTCGCCCTTTGACCCCAGCCAGGGGCCGCCCTCCCCCACAACCCCTTTCAGCTGCGCCCCCCCCTCGCCCTGTGGGTGGGCTGCCGCCTATTCCCCCGGGCCAGGGCTGGGGCACAGCCAGTGTATGGGGCGTCTCTCTCTGGGGATGTGTCCCATGGGTGGGGTGGGGTGGCGTGGTTTGGGGGGCGCTGAAGAAATCAGTCCCCTCCATCTCCTACCTCTGGAAAACGCCCAAGCCCGTGGAGAACTGCCGGCACCGCTTCGTGGGGGCCGGGACCCTCCTCCGTGTCCTCCTGTGGCCCAGTCCAAGGGGCCTGGGCCTGGCCGGGGCTGCATTGGACCCCGACCACCCTGGCGTGTGGACTCGCTAAAAATCGGCCATTAGATATTGGATTCCAGCTTCCTTGAGGTCATTTCACTAATGAGTGCACCGGAAAGAGTTTCCTAATCCATCTGTGAGGGTGGCAACTGAAAGAGAATTTTAAAGCTGACAGAATAGGCGAGGGAAGGCATAGGAGATTTCCACACCCAGCAAGGAAGACTTTCCCGAAATGGAAGAAAGAAACGAGCAAACAGAGACACCGGTAGCCCGCCCGGAAAAGAGTCTGCCCCTGAGAGAAAGCACCCTGACCAGGTTCACCCGTGGGTGGGTGGCGAGCTAGCGGCATTCAGAAGAGCGAGGCCCGCAGTCTGTGCGGAAGACACCTGCGCTCGGGTGTGTGTGGCGGCGCGATTCACAAGCAGCTCTAGACGTTAAACCCAGGAGAAGCCAGGGAGTTCCCAACGCCCCAGGTGTCCTCAGCCCACGACTGGCTGCTGTGGGAATGCGAAGCCCGGCTCCTTGTCTCAGAGCGGGGTTCCCAGGAGGATCAGGCTGAAGCTGGGACTTGGCCTCAAAGTGTCCCCTCGCATGGCCACCCCCTTCCCCTTCCTGCTCCTCTACTCCTGGTGCCCCTCCATCCAGGGGCCAGACCTTAAAGAGTCACCGCAAGAGAATCCTGGTCCCAAAGGAGCCTTCTGGGGGACCGGTGCTGAGAGAGGTTGTGGGCATGGCCCGCTGGGGCTCTGCCCGACCCAGGGCTGAGAGATGCCACCTCCCAGCTCTGGGTCCCTGCAGGAAGTGTTGGCAAGCACAGGGCCGGTCCTCCAAAGGCCCAGGTGCAGGGAGCCCAGGCCAAGCAGCCTGTGGAAGAAGCCACTTGCCGTGCCACCCCGGGAACAGGACTGCAGGCCCCAGCCCTTCCCACCTCCTCCTCCTCCTCCTCCTCCTCCTCCCCCCCGCCCCGCCCCCACAGGGCACAGGGCTCAGAGACACCTCAGACTCTTGCTACCCAAAGTGCAAAGGGCATCAGTTGCTCCTCCAACCCCCCCCCCCCCCCCCGCCCAGCAGACCACGTTGTCCAGCCAGCCCCCGGGCCTCCCTGGGGTGCCCAGCACAAAAGTGCAGACACCCACCGGACCCTCAGTCTCAGTTTTCGGAGGTTTCTGCCACTCTAAGGACCCGCAGGCCAGCTGGGCCTTCGGGCAGGACAGAGAGCCCCGGAATCCGACGTGGAGAGCTGCGTGTACGTCCCCATCAGGAGGCGGTCCCCACCTCCGCGGCTCTCCCCTTGCGGGGAGCGGCAGCCCAGCCGGCAGCCGCAGGGCCTCAGGGAAGACACCAGGCTGGGCCCCCGCGGCACAGCGGGGGCACGTCCCCCGCACTCACGCTACTTAGGGACGGCTGCTGGAGACTGCTGCGGCCACCCTGCTGCCGGGTTTCTGGAGGGCTTCCTGGAAGCAGCATCCACACCAAGCCCTTGGAAGGCCCAGGCGACGGAGGAGCCGGTCAGGCAGGGGCCGAGGACGGTGAGAGGCCGGGCGGGAAGGAGCGTGTCAGGCAGGGGCAGAGGACGGTGACAGGCCGGGCGGGGAGGAGCCGGTCAGGCGGGGGCCCAGGACAGTGACGGGCCTGGCCGGGGAGGAGTGCGTCAGGCAGGGGCAGAGGAGACGGGCTGGGTAAGGGTTAGGGTGACAGTTAGGGCACAATTCACAATCCCAAAGACGTGGAAGCGACCCGAGTGCCCATCCATCCAGGAGTGCATCAATAAAATGTGGCGCGTGGACACCACGGAGTGCCATTCGGCTGTGAGGAGCAGCGGTGAGAGGGCGCCTCTCGTGTTCTCCTGGCCAGAGCTGGAACCCGTTCCAGTAAGCCAAGTATCCCAAGAATGGACACACGAGCACCACGTGAGCGCGCTCACCGGCAAATTGGTACGAACGGATGGACGCCTAAGTGGACAGAGAGGAATCACCTTCATCGGGTGGGTGTCGGGCGGGTGGGGGGAGGGGAGGGGCATACACATCCATTAGGCATGGGGTGGGTGCGCACCGACTGGGGGATGGGCGCACTTGAAGCTCTGACCCGAGGGGGGAGGCTTGGAGAGGGCAAGGCACCCGACCTTAACATTGGTACCCCCACAATACGCTGGAACAACATGAGAGGTATATGAATAAGAACACAGGGGGGGCCGGGCGCGGTGGCTCACGCCTGTAATCCTAGCTCTCTGGGAGGCCGAGGCGGGCGGATTGCTCCAGGTCAGGAGTTCGAAACCAGCCTGAGCAAGAGCGAGACCCCGTCTCTACTAAAAATAGAAAGAAATTAATTGGCCAACTAATATATATAGAAAAACACAGCCGGGCGTGGTGGTGCATGCCTGTAGTCCCAACTACTCGGGAGGCTGAGGCAGCAGGATTGCTTGAGCCCGGAGATTGAGGTTGCTGTGAGCTAGGCTGACGCCATGGCACTCACTCTAGCCTGGGCAGCAAAACGAGACTCTGTCTCAAAAAAAAAAAAAAAAAAAGAACACAGGGGGGAGGGCGGCACGGGCAACACATGTCACCTGAATACTTGTACTCCCATCATCTGCTTGAAAAGAGAGAGAAAAGAAAATGCAATCCTAGAGGTAAGAGACACTTTTTAAAAATAATGAATCCGAAGAGAAAAGTAAAAGGAGGCCTGTGGAGCAGGTCTGGGTGTGACTCCGGATCCCCCAACATCAGGTGCCACCACCAAAGATTCCTGCGTGTAGCCCATAGAACCCCAAAAGCAACGGGACGAGTTCTGGTCACATACTCCCTCAAAATGACATCCTGGCCTTCTTCTGGAACTCCCTCCCCTCTCAGACTCTCCAGGTTTCCTCCAGCGTGTCGGTTCCCACAGAGCAGACCTTTGGTCTGAGACCTGACAGTCCAGATGCCACGCATGCTGCCGCGTGGCGGCGGTGTCGCGGCTTGGGACAAGAGGAGGCCCCACGGTGCGGGCTGGGGCGCCAGGCACCGCGCGCGCGGGCGCTGAGGGTGGGGGTGACCCCCACCCCGGGCCGCCGCCGCGCTCCCAGAAAGGGGACAGAACAAGAGGCAAAAAAAAAAAAAAAAAAAAAAAAGCAGCAGCCTGTGGCACCCGGTATTCCCAGGCGGTCTCCCATCCAAGTACTAACCAGGCCCGACCCTGCTTAGCTTCCGAGACCAGACGAGATCGGGGGCGTTCAGGGTGGTGTGGCCCTAGACGGCGGCGGAGGGCGCCCCTGCCCCGCTCGAGAAGCCGAGCCTCTCTGGGCTTCCCCGCCGCCGCCTCCCGCCCCAGGCCCCGCGCCGGGCCGGGCCGGTTGAGTTCGCCGGCCGGGTCCCGCGGGCTCCCAGGGACGGGGGTGATGGGCGGGGCGGGGCGGGGTGGGGGGCTGTCTCTCTCTACACACACACACACACTCACACTCACTCACACTCACACAAGATGCGCCTCCACGGCTGGACTCGCCAAGGTGGAGCCCTCCCAGCCCCCCTCGTCTCCTCGCCCGGCCTCCTTCACCTACCCGCTGCCCACCCCCAGCGCGTCGCTGCCGCTGACTGCGCACGCGCGGGACGCTCGCCCTTTGACCCCAGGCAGGGGCCGCCCTCCCCCACAACCCCTTTCAGCTGCGCCCCCCCCTCGCCCTGTGGGTGGGCTGCCGCCTATTCCCCCGGGCCAGGGCTGGGGCACAGCCAGTGTATGGGGCGTCTCTCTCTGGGGATGTGTCCCATGGGTGGGGTGGGGTGGCGTGGTTTGGGGGGCGCTGAAGAAATCAGTCCCCTCCATCTCCTACCTCTGGAAAACGCCCAAGCCCGTGGAGAACTGCCGGCACCGCTTCGTGGGGGCCGGGACCCTCCTCCGTGTCCTCCTGTGGCCCAGTCCAAGGGGCCTGGGCCTGGCCGGGGCTGCATTGGACCCCGACCACCCTGGCGTGTGGACTCGCTAAAAATCGGCCATTAGATATTGGATTCCAGCTTCCTTGAGGTCATTTCACTAATGAGTGCACCGGAAAGAGTTTCCTAATCCATCTGTGAGGGTGGCAACTGAAAGAGAATTTTAAAGCTGACAGAATAGGCGAGGGAAGGCATAGGAGATTTCCACACCCAGCAAGGAAGACTTTCCCGAAATGGAAGAAAGAAACGAGCAAACAGAGACACCGGTAGCCCGCCCGGAAAAGAGTCTGCCCCTGAGAGAAAGCACCCTGACCAGGTTCACCCGTGGGTGGGTGGCGAGCTAGCGGCATTCAGAAGAGCGAGGCCCGCAGTCTGTGCGGAAGACACCTGCGCTCGGGTGTGTGTGGCGGCGCGATTCACAAGCAGCTCTAGATGTTAAACCAAGGAGAAGCCAGGGAGTTCCCAACGCCCCAGGTGTCCTCAGCCCACGACTGGCTGCTGTGGGAATGCGAAGCCCGGCTCCTTGTCTCAGAGCGGGGTTCCCAGGAGGATCAGGCTGAAGCTGGGACTTGGCCTCCAAGTGTCCCCTCGCATGGCCACCCCCTTCCCCTTCCTGCTCCTCTACTCCTGGTGCCCCTCCATCCAGGGGCCAGACCTTAAAGAGTCACCGCAAGAGAATCCTGGTCCCAAAGGAGCCTTCTGGGGGACCGGTGCTGAGAGAGGTTGTGGGCATGGCCCGCTGGGGCTCTGCCCGACCCAGGGCTGAGAGATGCCACCTCCCAGCTCTGGGTCCCTGCAGGAAGTGTTGGCAAGCACAGGGCCGGTCCTCCAAAGGCCCAGGTGCAGGGAGCCCAGGCCAAGCAGCCTGTGGAAGAAGCCACTTGCCGTGCCACCCCGGGAACAGGACTGCAGGCCCCGGCCCTTCCCACCTCCTCCTCCTCCTCCTCCTCCTCCTCCCCCCCGCCCCGCCCCCACAGGGCACAGGGCTCAGAGACACCTCAGACTCTTGCTACCCAAAGTGCAAAGGGCATCAGTTGCTCCTCCAACCCCCCCCCCCCCCCCCCCCCCCCCCCCGCCCAGCAGACCACGTTGTCCAGCCAGCCCCCGGGCCTCCCTGGGGTGCCCAGCACAAAAGTGCAGACACCCACCGGACCCTCAGTCTCAGTTTTCGGAGGTTTCTGCCACTCTAAGGACCCGCAGGCCAGCTGGGCCTTCGGGCAGGACAGAGAGCCCCGGAATCCGACGTGGAGAGCTGCGTGTACGTCCCCATCAGGAGGCGGTCCCCACCTCCGCGGCTCTCCCCTTGCGGGGAGCGGCAGCCCAGCCGGCAGCCGCAGGGCCTCAGGGAAGACACCAGGCTGGGCCCCCGCGGCACAGCGGGGGCACGTCCCCCGCACTCACGCGACTTAGGGACGGCTGCTGGAGACTGCTGCGGCCACCCTGCTGCCGGGTTTCTGGAGGGCTTCCTGGAAGCAGCATCCACACCAAGCCCTTGGAAGGCCCAGGCGACGGAGGAGCCGGTCAGGCAGGGGCCGAGGACGGTGAGAGGCCGGGCGGGAAGGAGCGTGTCAGGCAGGGGCAGAGGACGGTGACAGGCCGGGCGGGGAGGAGCCGGTCAGGCGGGGGCCCAGGACAGTGACGGGCCTGGCCGGGGAGGAGTGCGTCAGGCAGGGGCAGAGGAGACGGGCTGGGTAAGGGTTAGGGTGACAGTTAGGGCACAATTCACAATCCCAAAGACGTGGAAGCGACCCGAGTGCCCATCCATCCAGGAGTGCATCAATAAAATGTGGCGCGTGGACACCACGGAGTGCCATTCGGCTGTGAGGAGCAGCGGTGAGAGGGCGCCTCTCGTGTTCTCCTGGCCAGAGCTGGAACCCGTTCCAGTAAGCCAAGTATCCCAAGAATGGACACACGAGCACCACGTGAGCGCGCTCACCGGCAAATTGGTACGAACGGATGGACGCCTAAGTGGACAGAGAGGAATCACCTTCATCGGGTGGGTGTCGGGCGGGTGGGGGGAGGGGAGGGGCATACACATCCATTAGGCATGGGGTGGGTGCGCACCGACTGGGGGATGGGCGCACTTGAAGCTCTGACCCGAGGGGGGAGGCTTGGAGAGGGCAAGGCACCCGACCTTAACATTGGTACCCCCACAATACGCTGGAACAACATGAGAGGTATATGAATAAGAACACAGGGGGGGCCGGGCGCGGTGGCTCACGCCTGTAATCCTAGCTCTCTGGGAGGCCGAGGCGGGCGGATTGCTCCAGGTCAGGAGTTCGAAACCAGCCTGAGCAAGAGCGAGACCCCGTCTCTACTAAAAATAGAAAGAAATTAATTGGCCAACTAATATATATAGAAAAACACAGCCGGGCGTGGTGGTGCATGCCTGTAGTCCCAACTACTCGGGAGGCTGAGGCAGCAGGATTGCTTGAGCCCGGAGATTGAGGTTGCTGTGAGCTAGGCTGACGCCATGGCACTCACTCTAGCCTGGGCAGCAAAACGAGACTCTGTCTCAAAAAAAAAAAAAAAAAAAGAACACAGGGGGGAGGGCGGCACGGGCAACACATGTCACCTGAATACTTGTACTCCCATCATCTGCTTGAAAAGAGAGAGAAAAGAAAATGCAATCCTAGAGGTAAGAGACACTTTTTAAAAATAATGAATCCGAAGAGAAAAGTAAAAGGAGGCCTGTGGAGCAGGTCTGGGTGTGACTCCGGATCCCCCAACATCAGGTGCCACCACCAAAGATTCCTGCGTGTAGCCCATAGAACCCCAAAAGCAACGGGACGAGTTCTGGTCACATACTCCCTCAAAATGACATCCTGGCCTTCTTCTGGAACTCCCTCCCCTCTCAGACTCTCCAGGTTTCCTCCAGCGTGTCGGTTCCCACAGAGCAGACCTTTGGTCTGAGACCTGACAGTCCAGATGCCACGCATGCTGCCGCGTGGCGGCGGTGTCGCGGCTTGGGACAAGAGGAGGCCCCACGGTGCGGGCTGGGGCGCCAGGCACCGCGCGCGCGGGCGCTGAGGGTGGGGGTGACCCCCACCCCGGGCCGCCGCCGCGCTCCCAGAAAGGGGACAGAACAAGAGGCAAAAAAAAAAAAAAAAAAAAAAAAAGCAGCAGCCTGTGGCACCCGGTATTCCCAGGCGGTCTCCCATCCAAGTACTAACCAGGCCCGACCCTGCTTAGCTTCCGAGACCAGACGAGATCGGGGGCGTTCAGGGTGGTGTGGCCCTAGACGGCGGCGGAGGGCGCCCCTGCCCCGCTCGAGAAGCCGAGCCTCTCTGGGCTTCCCCGCCGCCGCCTCCCGCCCCAGGCCCCGCGCCGGGCCGGGCCGGTTGAGTTCGCCGGCCGGGTCCCGCGGGCTCCCAGGGACGGGGGTGATGGGCGGGGCGGGGCGGGGTGGGGGGCTGTCTCTCTCTACACACACACACACACTCACACTCACTCACACTCACACAAGATGCGCCTCCACGGCTGGACTCGCCAAGGTGGAGCCCTCCCAGCCCCCCTCGTCTCCTCGCCCGGCCTCCTTCACCTACCCGCTGCCCACCCCCAGCGCGTCGCTGCCGCTGACTGCGCACGCGCGGGACGCTCGCCCTTTGACCCCAGGCAGGGGCCGCCCTCCCCCACAACCCCTTTCAGCTGCGCCCCCCCCTCGCCCTGTGGGTGGGCTGCCGCCTATTCCCCCGGGCCAGGGCTGGGGCACAGCCAGTGTATGGGGCGTCTCTCTCTGGGGATGTGTCCCATGGGTGGGGTGGGGTGGCGTGGTTTGGGGGGCGCTGAAGAAATCAGTCCCCTCCATCTCCTACCTCTGGAAAACGCCCAAGCCCGTGGAGAACTGCCGGCACCGCTTCGTGGGGGCCGGGACCCTCCTCCGTGTCCTCCTGTGGCCCAGTCCAAGGGGCCTGGGCCTGGCCGGGGCTGCATTGGACCCCGACCACCCTGGCGTGTGGACTCGCTAAAAATCGGCCATTAGATATTGGATTCCAGCTTCCTTGAGGTCATTTCACTAATGAGTGCACCGGAAAGAGTTTCCTAATCCATCTGTGAGGGTGGCAACTGAAAGAGAATTTTAAAGCTGACAGAATAGGCGAGGGAAGGCATAGGAGATTTCCACACCCAGCAAGGAAGACTTTCCCGAAATGGAAGAAAGAAACGAGCAAACAGAGACACCGGTAGCCCGCCCGGAAAAGAGTCTGCCCCTGAGAGAAAGCACCCTGACCAGGTTCACCCGTGGGTGGGTGGCGAGCTAGCGGCATTCAGAAGAGCGAGGCCCGCAGTCTGTGCGGAAGACACCTGCGCTCGGGTGTGTGTGGCGGCGCGATTCACAAGCAGCTCTAGATGTTAAACCAAGGAGAAGCCAGGGAGTTCCCAACGCCCCAGGTGTCCTCAGCCCACGACTGGCTGCTGTGGGAATGCGAAGCCCGGCTCCTTGTCTCAGAGCGGGGTTCCCAGGAGGATCAGGCTGAAGCTGGGACTTGGCCTCCAAGTGTCCCCTCGCATGGCCACCCCCTTCCCCTTCCTGCTCCTCTACTCCTGGTGCCCCTCCATCCAGGGGCCAGACCTTAAAGAGTCACCGCAAGAGAATCCTGGTCCCAAAGGAGCCTTCTGGGGGACCGGTGCTGAGAGAGGTTGTGGGCATGGCCCGCTGGGGCTCTGCCCGACCCAGGGCTGAGAGATGCCACCTCCCAGCTCTGGGTCCCTGCAGGAAGTGTTGGCAAGCACAGGGCCGGTCCTCCAAAGGCCCAGGTGCAGGGAGCCCAGGCCAAGCAGCCTGTGGAAGAAGCCACTTGCCGTGCCACCCCGGGAACAGGACTGCAGGCCCCGGCCCTTCCCACCTCCTCCTCCTCCTCCTCCTCCTCCTCCCCCCCGCCCCGCCCCCACAGGGCACAGGGCTCAGAGACACCTCAGACTCTTGCTACCCAAAGTGCAAAGGGCATCAGTTGCTCCTCCAACCCCC
Organism: Microcebus murinus; assembly: GCF_040939455.1. NCBI lineage: Eukaryota > Metazoa > Chordata > Mammalia > Primates > Cheirogaleidae > Microcebus > Microcebus murinus. The sequence goes on along the minus strand of NC_134119.1, from coordinate 55,762,907 downwards.
CCCCCCCCCCCCCCCCGCCCAGCAGACCACGTTGTCCAGCCAGCCCCCGGGCCTCCCTGGGGTGCCCAGCACAAAAGTGCAGACACCCACCGGACCCTCAGTCTCAGTTTTCGGAGGTTTCTGCCACTCTAAGGACCCGCAGGCCAGCTGGGCCTTCGGGCAGGACAGAGAGCCCCGGAATCCGACGTGGAGAGCTGCGTGTACGTCCCCATCAGGAGGCGGTCCCCACCTCCGCGGCTCTCCCCTTGCGGGGAGCGGCAGCCCAGCCGGCAGCCGCAGGGCCTCAGGGAAGACACCAGGCTGGGCCCCCGCGGCACAGCGGGGGCACGTCCCCCGCACTCACGCGACTTAGGGACGGCTGCTGGAGACTGCTGCGGCCACCCTGCTGCCGGGTTTCTGGAGGGCTTCCTGGAAGCAGCATCCACACCAAGCCCTTGGAAGGCCCAGGCGACGGAGGAGCCGGTCAGGCAGGGGCCGAGGACGGTGAGAGGCCGGGCGGGAAGGAGCGTGTCAGGCAGGGGCAGAGGACGGTGACAGGCCGGGCGGGGAGGAGCCGGTCAGGCGGGGGCCCAGGACAGTGACGGGCCTGGCCGGGGAGGAGTGCGTCAGGCAGGGGCAGAGGAGACGGGCTGGGTAAGGGTTAGGGTGACAGTTAGGGCACAATTCACAATCCCAAAGACGTGGAAGCGACCCGAGTGCCCATCCATCCAGGAGTGCATCAATAAAATGTGGCGCGTGGACACCACGGAGTGCCATTCGGCTGTGAGGAGCAGCGGTGAGAGGGCGCCTCTCGTGTTCTCCTGGCCAGAGCTGGAACCCGTTCCAGTAAGCCAAGTATCCCAAGAATGGACACACGAGCACCACGTGAGCGCGCTCACCGGCAAATTGGTACGAACGGATGGACGCCTAAGTGGACAGAGAGGAATCACCTTCATCGGGTGGGTGTCGGGCGGGTGGGGGGAGGGGAGGGGCATACACATCCATTAGGCATGGGGTGGGTGCGCACCGACTGGGGGATGGGCGCACTTGAAGCTCTGACCCGAGGGGGGAGGCTTGGAGAGGGCAAGGCACCCGACCTTAACATTGGTACCCCCACAATACGCTGGAACAACATGAGAGGTATATGAATAAGAACACAGGGGGGGCCGGGCGCGGTGGCTCACGCCTGTAATCCTAGCTCTCTGGGAGGCCGAGGCGGGCGGATTGCTCCAGGTCAGGAGTTCGAAACCAGCCTGAGCAAGAGCGAGACCCCGTCTCTACTAAAAATAGAAAGAAATTAATTGGCCAACTAATATATATAGAAAAACACAGCCGGGCGTGGTGGTGCATGCCTGTAGTCCCAACTACTCGGGAGGCTGAGGCAGCAGGATTGCTTGAGCCCGGAGATTGAGGTTGCTGTGAGCTAGGCTGACGCCATGGCACTCACTCTAGCCTGGGCAGCAAAACGAGACTCTGTCTCAAAAAAAAAAAAAAAAAAAAGAACACAGGGGGGAGGGCGGCACGGGCAACACATGTCACCTGAATACTTGTACTCCCATCATCTCTTGAAAAGAGAGAGAAAAGAAAATGCAATCCTAGAGGTAAGAGACACTTTTTAAAAATAATGAATCCGAAGAGAAAAGTAAAAGGAGGCCTGTGGAGCAGGTCTGGGTGTGACTCCGGATCCCCCAACATCAGGTGCCACCACCAAAGATTCCTGCGTGTAGCCCATAGAACCCCAAAAGCAACGGGACGAGTTCTGGTCACATACTCCCTCAAAATGACATCCTGGCCTTCTTCTGGAACTCCCTCCCCTCTCAGACTCTCCAGGTTTCCTCCAGCGTGTCGGTTCCCACAGAGCAGACCTTTGGTCTGAGACCTGACAGTCCAGATGCCACGCATGCTGCCGCGTGGCGGCGGTGTCGCGGCTTGGGACAAGAGGAGGCCCCACGGTGCGGGCTGGGGCGCCAGGCACCGCGCGCGCGGGCGCTGAGGGTGGGGGTGACCCCCACCCCGGGCCGCCGCCGCGCTCCCAGAAAGGGGACAGAACAAGAGGCAAAAAAAAAAAAAAAAAAAAAAAAAGCAGCAGCCTGTGGCACCCGGTATTCCCAGGCGGTCTCCCATCCAAGTACTAACCAGGCCCGACCCTGCTTAGCTTCCGAGACCAGACGAGATCGGGGGCGTTCAGGGTGGTGTGGCCCTAGACGGCGGCGGAGGGCGCCCCTGCCCCGCTCGAGAAGCCGAGCCTCTCTGGGCTTCCCCGCCGCCGCCTCCCGCCCCAGGCCCCGCGCCGGGCCGGGCCGGTTGAGTTCGCCGGCCGGGTCCCGCGGGCTCCCAGGGACGGGGGTGATGGGCGGGGCGGGGCGGGGTGGGGGGCTGTCTCTCTCTACACACACACACACACTCACACTCACTCACACTCACACAAGATGCGCCTCCACGGCTGGACTCGCCAAGGTGGAGCCCTCCCAGCCCCCCTCGTCTCCTCGCCCGGCCTCCTTCACCTACCCGCTGCCCACCCCCAGCGCGTCGCTGCCGCTGACTGCGCACGCGCGGGACGCTCGCCCTTTGACCCCAGCCAGGGGCCGCCCTCCCCCACAACCCCTTTCAGCTGCGCCCCCCCCTCGCCCTGTGGGTGGGCTGCCGCCTATTCCCCCGGGCCAGGGCTGGGGCACAGCCAGTGTATGGGGCGTCTCTCTCTGGGGATGTGTCCCATGGGTGGGGTGGGGTGGCGTGGTTTGGGGGGCGCTGAAGAAATCAGTCCCCTCCATCTCCTACCTCTGGAAAACGCCCAAGCCCGTGGAGAACTGCCGGCACCGCTTCGTGGGGGCCGGGACCCTCCTCCGTGTCCTCCTGTGGCCCAGTCCAAGGGGCCTGGGCCTGGCCGGGGCTGCATTGGACCCCGACCACCCTGGCGTGTGGACTCGCTAAAAATCGGCCATTAGATATTGGATTCCAGCTTCCTTGAGGTCATTTCACTAATGAGTGCACCGGAAAGAGTTTCCTAATCCATCTGTGAGGGTGGCAACTGAAAGAGAATTTTAAAGCTGACAGAATAGGCGAGGGAAGGCATAGGAGATTTCCACACCCAGCAAGGAAGACTTTCCCGAAATGGAAGAAAGAAACGAGCAAACAGAGACACCGGTAGCCCGCCCGGAAAAGAGTCTGCCCCTGAGAGAAAGCACCCTGACCAGGTTCACCCGTGGGTGGGTGGCGAGCTAGCGGCATTCAGAAGAGCGAGGCCCGCAGTCTGTGCGGAAGACACCTGCGCTCGGGTGTGTGTGGCGGCGCGATTCACAAGCAGCTCTAGATGTTAAACCAAGGAGAAGCCAGGGAGTTCCCAACGCCCCAGGTGTCCTCAGCCCACGACTGGCTGCTGTGGGAATGCGAAGCCCGGCTCCTTGTCTCAGAGCGGGGTTCCCAGGAGGATCAGGCTGAAGCTGGGACTTGGCCTCCAAGTGTCCCCTAGCATGGCCACCCCCTTCCCCTTCCTGCTCCTCTACTCCTGGTGCCCCTCCATCCAGGGGCCAGACCTTAAAGAGTCACCGCAAGAGAATCCTGGTCCCAAAGGAGCCTTCTGGGGGACCGGTGCTGAGAGAGGTTGTGGGCATGGCCCGCTGGGGCTCTGCCCGACCCAGGGCTGAGAGATGCCACCTCCCAGCTCTGGGTCCCTGCAGGAAGTGTTGGCAAGCACAGGGCCGGTCCTCCAAAGGCCCAGGTGCAGGGAGCCCAGGCCAAGCAGCCTGTGGAAGAAGCCACTTGCCGTGCCACCCCGGGAACAGGACTGCAGGCCCCGGCCCTTCCCACCACCTCCTCCTCCTCCTCCTCCTCCTCCTCCCCCCCGCCCCGCCCCCACAGGGCACAGGGCTCAGAGACACCTCAGACTCTTGCTACCCAAAGTGCAAAGGGCATCAGTTGCTCCTCCAACCCCCCCCCCCCCCCCGCCCAGCAGACCACGTTGTCCAGCCAGCCCCCGGGCCTCCCTGGGGTGCCCAGCACAAAAGTGCAGACACCCACCGGACCCTCAGTCTCAGTTTTCGGAGGTTTTTGCCACTCTAAGGACCCGCAGGCCAGCTGGGCCTTCGGGCAGGACAGAGAGCCCCGGAATCCGACGTGGAGAGCTGCGTGTACGTCCCCATCAGGAGGCGGTCCCCACCTCCGCGGCTCTCCCCTTGCGGGGAGCGGCAGCCCAGCCGGCAGCCGCAGGGCCTCAGGGAAGACACCAGGCTGGGCCCCCGCGGCACAGCGGGGGCACGTCCCCCGCACTCACGCGACTTAGGGACGGCTGCTGGAGACTGCTGCGGCCACCCTGCTGCCGGGTTTCTGGAGGGCTTCCTGGAAGCAGCATCCACACCAAGCCCTTGGAAGGCCCAGGCGACGGAGGAGCCGGTCAGGCAGGGGCCGAGGACGGTGAGAGGCCGGGCGGGAAGGAGCGTGTCAGGCAGGGGCAGAGGACGGTGACAGGCCGGGCGGGGAGGAGCCGGTCAGGCGGGGGCCCAGGACAGTGACGGGCCTGGCCGGGGAGGAGTGCGTCAGGCAGGGGCAGAGGAGACGGGCTGGGTAAGGGTTAGGGTGACAGTTAGGGCACAATTCACAATCCCAAAGACGTGGAAGCGACCCGAGTGCCCATCCATCCAGGAGTGCATCAATAAAATGTGGCGCGTGGACACCACGGAGTGCCATTCGGCTGTGAGGAGCAGCGGTGAGAGGGCGCCTCTCGTGTTCTCCTGGCCAGAGCTGGAACCCGTTCCAGTAAGCCAAGTATCCCAAGAATGGACACACGAGCACCACGTGAGCGCGCTCACCGGCAAATTGGTACGAACGGATGGACGCCTAAGTGGACAGAGAGGAATCACCTTCATCGGGTGGGTGTCGGGCGGGTGGGGGGAGGGGAGGGGCATACACATCCATTAGGCATGGGGTGGGTGCGCACCGACTGGGGGATGGGCGCACTTGAAGCTCTGACCCGAGGGGGGAGGCTTGGAGAGGGCAAGGCACCCGACCTTAACATTGGTACCCCCACAATACGCTGGAACAACATGAGAGGTATATGAATAAGAACACAGGGGGGGCCGGGCGCGGTGGCTCACGCCTGTAATCCTAGCTCTCTGGGAGGCCGAGGCGGGCGGATTGCTCCAGGTCAGGAGTTTGAAACCAGCCTGAGCAAGAGCGAGACCCCGTCTCTACTAAAAATAGAAAGAAATTAATTGGCCAACTAATATATATAGAAAAACACAGCCGGGCGTGGTGGTGCATGCCTGTAGTCCCAACTACTCGGGAGGCTGAGGCAGCAGGATTGCTTGAGCCCGGAGATTGAGGTTGCTGTGAGCTAGGCTGACGCCATGGCACTCACTCTAGCCTGGGCAGCAAAACGAGACTCTGTCTCAAAAAAAAAAAAAAAAAAAGAACACAGGGGGGAGGGCGGCACGGGCAACACATGTCACCTGAATACTTGTACTCCCATCATCTGCTTGAAAAGAGAGAGAAAAGAAAATGCAATCCTAGAGGTAAGAGACACTTTTTAAAAATAATGAATCCGAAGAGAAAAGTAAAAGGAGGCCTGTGGAGCAGGTCTGGGTGTGACTCCGGATCCCCCAACATCAGGTGCCACCACCAAAGATTCCTGCGTGTAGCCCATAGAACCCCAAAAGCAACGGGACGAGTTCTGGTCACATACTCCCTCAAAATGACATCCTGGCCTTCTTCTGGAACTCCCTCCCCTCTCAGACTCTCCAGGTTTCCTCCAGCGTGTCGGTTCCCACAGAGCAGACCTTTGGTCTGAGACCTGACAGTCCAGATGCCACGCATGCTGCCGCGTGGCGGCGGTGTCGCGGCTTGGGACAAGAGGAGGCCCCACGGTGCGGGCTGGGGCGCCAGGCACCGCGCGCGCGGGCGCTGAGGGTGGGGGTGACCCCCACCCCGGGCCGCCGCCGCGCTCCCAGAAAGGGGACAGAACAAGAGGCATAAAAAAAAAAAAAAAAAAAAAAAAAAAGCAGCAGCCTGTGGCACCCGGTATTCCCAGGCGGTCTCCCATCCAAGTACTAACCAGGCCCGACCCTGCTTAGCTTCCGAGACCAGACGAGATCGGGGGCGTTCAGGGTGGTGTGGCCCTAGACGGCGGCGGAGGGCGCCCCTGCCCCGCTCGAGAAGCCGAGCCTCTCTGGGCTTCCCCGCCGCCGCCTCCCGCCCCAGGCCCCGCGCCGGGCCGGGCCGGTTGAGTTCGCCGGCCGGGTCCCGCGGGCTCCCAGGGACGGGGGTGATGGGCGGGGCGGGGCGGGGTGGGGGGCTGTCTCTCTCTACACACACACACACACTCACACTCACTCACACTCACACAAGATGCGCCTCCACGGCTGGACTCGCCAAGGTGGAGCCCTCCCAGCCCCCCTCGTCTCCTCGCCCGGCCTCCTTCACCTACCCGCTGCCCACCCCCAGCGCGTCGCTGCCGCTGACTGCGCACGCGCGGGACGCTCGCCCTTTGACCCCAGGCAGGGGCCGCCCTCCCCCACAACCCCTTTCAGCTGCGCCCCCCCCTCGCCCTGTGGGTGGGCTGCCGCCTATTCCCCCGGGCCAGGGCTGGGGCACAGCCAGTGTATGGGGCGTCTCTCTCTGGGGATGTGTCCCATGGGTGGGGTGGGGTGGCGTGGTTTGGGGGGCGCTGAAGAAATCAGTCCCCTCCATCTCCTACCTCTGGAAAACGCCCAAGCCCGTGGAGAACTGCCGGCACCGCTTCGTGGGGGCCGGGACCCTCCTCCGTGTCCTCCTGTGGCCCAGTCCAAGGGGCCTGGGCCTGGCCGGGGCTGCATTGGACCCCGACCACCCTGGCGTGTGGACTCGCTAAAAATCGGCCATTAGATATTGGATTCCAGCTTCCTTGAGGTCATTTCACTAATGAGTGCACCGGAAAGAGTTTCCTAATCCATCTGTGAGGGTGGCAACTGAAAGAGAATTTTAAAGCTGACAGAATAGGCGAGGGAAGGCATAGGAGATTTCCACACCCAGCAAGGAAGACTTTCCCGAAATGGAAGAAAGAAACGAGCAAACAGAGACACCGGTAGCCCGCCCGGAAAAGAGTCTGCCCCTGAGAGAAAGCACCCTGACCAGGTTCACCCGTGGGTGGGTGACGAGCTAGCGGCATTCAGAAGAGCGAGGCCCGCAGTCTGTGCGGAAGACACCTGCGCTCGGGTGTGTGTGGCGGCGCGATTCACAAGCAGCTCTAGACGTTAAACCAAGGAGAAGCCAGGGAGTTCCCAACGCCCCAGGTGTCCTCAGCCCACGACTGGCTGCTGTGGGAATGCGAAGCCCGGCTCCTTGTCTCAGAGCGGGGTTCCCAGGAGGATCAGGCTGAAGCTGGGACTTGGCCTCCAAGTGTCCCCTCGCATGGCCACCCCCTTCCCCTTCCTGCTCCTCTACTCCTGGTGCCCCTCCATCCAGGGGCCAGACCTTAAAGAGTCACCGCAAGAGAATCCTGGTCCCAAAGGAGCCTTCTGGGGGACCGGTGCTGAGAGAGGTTGTGGGCATGGCCCGCTGGGGCTCTGCCCGACCCAGGGCTGAGAGATGCCACCTCCCAGCTCTGGGTCCCTGCAGGAAGTGTTGGCAAGCACAGGGCCGGTCCTCCAAAGGCCCAGGTGCAGGGAGCCCAGGCCAAGCAGCCTGTGGAAGAAGCCACTTGCCGTGCCACCCCGGGAACAGGACTGCAGGCCCCGGCCCTTCCCACCTCCTCCTCCTCCTCCTCCTCCTCCTCCCCCCCGCCCCGCCCCCACAGGGCACAGGGCTCAGAGACACCTCAGACTCTTGCTACCCAAAGTGCAAAGGGCATCAGTTGCTCCTCCAACTTCCCCCCCCCCGCCCAGCAGACCACGTTGTCCAGCCAGCCCCCGGGCCTCCCTGGGGTGCCCAGCACAAAAGTGCAGACACCCACCGGACCCTCAGTCTCAGTTTTCGGAGGTTTTTGCCACTCTAAGGACCCGCAGGCCAGCTGGGCCTTCGGGCAGGACAGAGAGCCCCGGAATCCGACGTGGAGAGCTGCGTGTACGTCCCCATCAGGAGGCGGTCCCCACCTCCGCGGCTCTCCCCTTGCGGGGAGCGGCAGCCCAGCCGGCAGCCGCAGGGCCTCAGGGAAGACACCAGGCTGGGCCCCCGCGGCACAGCGGGGGCACGTCCCCCGCACTCACGCGACTTAGGGACGGCTGCTGGAGACTGCTGCGGCCACCCTGCTGCCGGGTTTCTGGAGGGCTTCCTGGAAGCAGCATCCACACCAAGCCCTTGGAAGGCCCAGGCGACGGAGGAGCCGGTCAGGCAGGGGCCGAGGACGGTGAGAGGCCGGGCGGGAAGGAGCGTGTCAGGCAGGGGCAGAGGACGGTGACAGGCCGGGCGGGGAGGAGCCGGTCAGGCGGGGGCCCAGGACAGTGACGGGCCTGGCCGGGGAGGAGTGCGTCAGGCAGGGGCAGAGGAGACGGGCTGGGTAAGGGTTAGGGTGACAGTTAGGGCACAATTCACAATCCCAAAGACGTGGAAGCGACCCGAGTGCCCATCCATCCAGGAGTGCATCAATAAAATGTGGCGCGTGGACACCACGGAGTGCCATTCGGCTGTGAGGAGCAGCGGTGAGAGGGCGCCTCTCGTGTTCTCCTGGCCAGAGCTGGAACCCGTTCCAGTAAGCCAAGTATCCCAAGAATGGACACACGAGCACCACGTGAGCGCGCTCACCGGCAAATTGGTACGAACGGATGGACGCCTAAGTGGACAGAGAGGAATCACCTTCATCGGGTGGGTGTCGGGCGGGTGGGGGGAGGGGAGGGGCATACACATCCATTAGGCATGGGGTGGGTGCGCACCGACTGGGGGATGGGCGCACTTGAAGCTCTGACCCGAGGGGGGAGGCTTGGAGAGGGCAAGGCACCCGACCTTAACATTGGTACCCCCACAATACGCTGGAACAACATGAGAGGTATATGAATAAGAACACAGGGGGGGCCGGGCGCGGTGGCTCACGCCTGTAATCCTAGCTCTCTGGGAGGCCGAGGCGGGCGGATTGCTCCAGGTCAGGAGTTCGAAACCAGCCTGAGCAAGAGCGAGACCCCGTCTCTACTAAAAATAGAAAGAAATTAATTGGCCAACTAATATATATAGAAAAACACAGCCGGGCGTGGTGGTGCATGCCTGTAGTCCCAACTACTCGGGAGGCTGAGGCAGCAGGATTGCTTGAGCCCGGAGATTGAGGTTGCTGTGAGCTAGGCTGACGCCATGGCACTCACTCTAGCCTGGGCAGCAAAACGAGACTCTGTCTCAAAAAAAAAAAAAAAAAAAAGAACACAGGGGGGAGGGCGGCACGGGCAACACATGTCACCTGAATACTTGTACTCCCATCATCTGCTTGAAAAGAGAGAGAAAAGAAAATGCAATCCTAGAGGTAAGAGACACTTTTTAAAAATAATGAATCCGAAGAGAAAAGTAAAAGGAGGCCTGTGGAGCAGGTCTGGGTGTGACTCCGGATCCCCCAACATCAGGTGCCACCACCAAAGATTCCTGCGTGTAGCCCATAGAACCCCAAAAGCAACGGGACGAGTTCTGGTCACATACTCCCTCAAAATGACATCCTGGCCTTCTTCTGGAACTCCCTCCCCTCTCAGACTCTCCAGGTTTCCTCCAGCGTGTCGGTTCCCACAGAGCAGACCTTTGGTCTGAGACCTGACAGTCCAGATGCCACGCATGCTGCCGCGTGGCGGCGGTGTCGCGGCTTGGGACAAGAGGAGGCCCCACGGTGCGGGCTGGGGCGCCAGGCACCGCGCGCGCGGGCGCTGAGGGTGGGGGTGACCCCCACCCCGGGCCGCCGCCGCGCTCCCAGAAAGGGGACAGAACAAGAGGCAAAAAAAAAAAAAAAAAAAAAAAAAAAAGCAGCAGCCTGTGGCACCCGGTATTCCCAGGCGGTCTCCCATCCAAGTACTAACCAGGCCCGACCCTGCTTAGCTTCCGAGACCAGACGAGATCGGGGGCGTTCAGGGTGGTGTGGCCCTAGACGGCGGCGGAGGGCGCCCCTGCCCCGCTCGAGAAGCCGAGCCTCTCTGGGCTTCCCCGCCGCCGCCTCCCGCCCCAGGCCCCGCGCCGGGCCGGGCCGGTTGAGTTCGCCGGCCGGGTCCCGCGGGCTCCCAGGGACGGGGGTGATGGGCGGGGCGGGGCGGGGTGGGGGGCTGTCTCTCTCTACACACACACACACACTCACACTCACTCACACTCACACAAGATGCGCCTCCACGGCTGGACTCGCCAAGGTGGAGCCCTCCCAGCCCCCCTCGTCTCCTCGCCCGGCCTCCTTCACCTACCCGCTGCCCACCCCCAGCGCGTCGCTGCCGCTGACTGCGCACGCGCGGGACGCTCGCCCTTTGACCCCAGCCAGGGGCCGCCCTCCCCCACAACCCCTTTCAGCTGCGCCCCCCCCTCGCCCTGTGGGTGGGCTGCCGCCTATTCCCCCGGGCCAGGGCTGGGGCACAGCCAGTGTATGGGGCGTCTCTCTCTGGGGATGTGTCCCATGGGTGGGGTGGGGTGGCGTGGTTTGGGGGGCGCTGAAGAAATCAGTCCCCTCCATCTCCTACCTCTGGAAAACGCCCAAGCCCGTGGAGAACTGCCGGCACCGCTTCGTGGGGGCCGGGACCCTCCTCCGTGTCCTCCTGTGGCCCAGTCCAAGGGGCCTGGGCCTGGCCGGGGCTGCATTGGACCCCGACCACCCTGGCGTGTGGACTCGCTAAAAATCGGCCATTAGATATTGGATTCCAGCTTCCTGGAGGTCATTTCACTAATGAGTGCACCGGAAAGAGTTTCCTAATCCATCTGTGAGGGTGGCAACTGAAAGAGAATTTTAAAGCTGACAGAATAGGCGAGGGAAGGCATAGGAGATTTCCACACCCAGCAAGGAAGACTTTCCCGAAATGGAAGAAAGAAACGAGCAAACAGAGACACCGGTAGCCCGCCCGGAAAAGAGTCTGCCCCTGAGAGAAAGCACCCTGACCAGGTTCACCCGTGGGTGGGTGGCGAGCTAGCGGCATTCAGAAGAGCGAGGCCCGCAGTCTGTGCGGAAGACACCTGCGCTCGGGTGTGTGTGGCGGCGCGATTCACAAGCAGCTCTAGACGTTAAACCAAGGAGAAGCCAGGGAGTTCCCAACGCCCCAGGTGTCCTCAGCCCACGACTGGCTGCTGTGGGAATGCGAAGCCCGGCTCCTTGTCTCAGAGCGGGGTTCCCAGGAGGATCAGGCTGAAGCTGGGACTTGGCCTCCAAGTGTCCCCTCGCATGGCCACCCCCTTCCCCTTCCTGCTCCTCTACTCCTGGTGCCCCTCCATCCAGGGGCCAGACCTTAAAGAGTCACCGCAAGAGAATCCTGGTCCCAAAGGAGCCTTCTGGGGGACCGGTGCTGAGAGAGGTTGTGGGCATGGCCCGCTGGGGCTCTGCCCGACCCAGGGCTGAGAGATGCCACCTCCCAGCTCTGGGTCCCTGCAGGAAGTGTTGGCAAGCACAGGGCCGGTCCTCCAAAGGCCCAGGTGCAGGGAGCCCAGGCCAAGCAGCCTGTGGAAGAAGCCACTTGCCGTGCCACCCCGGGAACAGGACTGCAGGCCCCGGCCCTTCCCACCTCCTCCTCCTCCTCCTCCTCCTCCTCCCCCCCGCCCCGCCCCCACAGGGCACAGGGCTCAGAGACACCTCAGACTCTTGCTACCCAAAGTGCAAAGGGCATCAGTTGCTCCTCCAACCCCCCCCCCCCCCCCCCCCGCCCAGCAGACCACGTTGTCCAGCCAGCCCCCGGGCCTCCCTGGGGTGCCCAGCACAAAAGTGCAGACACCCACCGGACCCTCAGTCTCAGTTTTCGGAGGTTTCTGCCACTCTAAGGACCCGCAGGCCAGCTGGGCCTTCGGGCAGGACAGAGAGCCCCGGAATCCGACGTGGAGAGCTGCGTGTACGTCCCCATCAGGAGGCGGTCCCCACCTCCGCGGCTCTCCCCTTGCGGGGAGCGGCAGCCCAGCCGGCAGCCGCAGGGCCTCAGGGAAGACACCAGGCTGGGCCCCCGCGGCACAGCGGGGGCACGTCCCCCGCACTCACGCGACTTAGGGACGGCTGCTGGAGACTGCTGCGGCCACCCTGCTGCCGGGTTTCTGGAGGGCTTCCTGGAAGCAGCATCCACACCAAGCCCTTGGAAGGCCCAGGCGACGGAGGAGCCGGTCAGGCAGGGGCCGAGGACGGTGAGAGGCCGGGCGGGAAGGAGCGTGTCAGGCAGGGGCAGAGGACGGTGACAGGCCGGGCGGGGAGGAGCCGGTCAGGCGGGGGCCCAGGACAGTGACGGGCCTGGCCGGGGAGGAGTGCGTCAGGCAGGGGCAGAGGAGACGGGCTGGGTAAGGGTTAGGGTGACAGTTAGGGCACAATTCACAATCCCAAAGACGTGGAAGCGACCCGAGTGCCCATCCATCCAGGAGTGCATCAATAAAATGTGGCGCGTGGACACCACGGACTGCCATTCGGCTGTGAGGAGCAGCGGTGAGAGGGCGCCTCTCGTGTTCTCCTGGCCAGAGCTGGAACCCGTTCCAGTAAGCCAAGTATCCCAAGAATGGACACACGAGCACCACGTGAGCGCGCTCACCGGCAAATTGGTACGAACGGATGGACGCCTAAGTGGACAGAGAGGAATCACCTTCATCGGGTGGGTGTCGGGCGGGTGGGGGGAGGGGAGGGGCATACACATCCATTAGGCATGGGGTGGGTGCGCACCGACTGGGGGATGGGCGCACTTGAAGCTCTGACCCGAGGGGGGAGGCTTGGAGAGGGCAAGGCACCCGACCTTAACATTGGTACCCCCACAATACGCTGGAACAACATGAGAGGTATATGAATAAGAACACAGGGGGGGCCGGGCGCGGTGGCTCACGCCTGTAATCCTAGCTCTCTGGGAGGCCGAGGCGGGCGGATTGCTCCAGGTCAGGAGTTTGAAACCAGCCTGAGCAAGAGCGAGACCCCGTCTCTACTAAAAATAGAAAGAAATTAATTGGCCAACTAATATATATAGAAAAACACAGCCGGGCGTGGTGGTGCATGCCTGTAGTCCCAACTACTCGGGAGGCTGAGGCAGCAGGATTGCTTGAGCCCGGAGATTGAGGTTGCTGTGAGCTAGGCTGACGCCATGGCACTCACTCTAGCCTGGGCAGCAAAACGAGACTCTGTCTCAAAAAAAAAAAAAAAAAAAGAACACAGGGGGGAGGGCGGCACGGGCAACACATGTCACCTGAATACTTGTACTCCCATCATCTGCTTGAAAAGAGAGAGAAAAGAAAATGCAATCCTAGAGGTAAGAGACACTTTTTAAAAATAATGAATCCGAAGAGAAAAGTAAAAGGAGGCCTGTGGAGCAGGTCTGGGTGTGACTCCGGATCCCCCAACATCAGGTGCCACCACCAAAGATTCCTACGTGTAGCCCATAGAACCCCAAAAGCAACGGGACGAGTTCTGGTCACATACTCCCTCAAAATGACATCCTGGCCTTCTTCTGGAACTCCCTCCCCTCTCAGACTCTCAAGGTTTCCTCCAGCGTGTGTCGGTTCCCACAGAGCAGACCTTTGGTCTGAGACCTGACAGTCCAGAAGCCACGCATGCTGCCGCGTGGCGGCGGTGTCGCGGCTCGGGACAAGAGGAGGCCCCACGGTGCGGGCTGGGGCGCCAGGCACCGCGGCGGGCGCTGAGGGTGGGGGTCACCCCCACCCCGGGCCGCCCCCGCACTCCCAGAAACGGGACAGAACCAGAGGCAAAAAAAAAAAAAAAAAGAAGAAGAAGCCTACGGCACCCGGGATTCCCGGGCGGTCTCCCATCCAAGTTCTAACCAGGCCCCACCCTGCTTAGCTTCCGAGACCAGACGGGATCGGGCGCGTTCGGGGTGGTGTGGCCGTGGACGGCGGAGGGCGCCCCTGCCCCGCTCAAGAAGCCGAGCCTCTCTGCGCTTCCCCGCCGCCTCCTCCCGCCCCAGGCCCCGCGCCGGGCCGGGCCTGTTGAGTTCTGTTGAGTTCGCCGGCCGGGTCCGGCGGGCTCCGAGGGACGGGGGTGACAGGCGGGGCGGGCAGGGAGCGGCGGGCCGGGGTTGGGGGCTGTCTCTCTATACACACACACTCACACTCACACTCACTCACTCACTCACACTCACACAAGATGCGCCTCCACGGCTGGACCCGCCAAGGTGGAGCCCTTCCAGCCCCCCTCCTCTCCTCGCCTGGCCTCCTTCACCTCCCCGCCCCCCACCCCCAGCGCGCCGCGGCCGCTGACTGCGCACGGGCGGGCGGGGCGCTCGCCCTTTGACCCCAGCCGGGGGCCGCCCTCCCCCACAACCCCTTTCAGCTGCGCCCCCCACCCTGTGGCCCGGTGGCCGCCTATTCCCCCGGGCCAGGGCTGGGGCACAGCGCACGGGGGAGGGGAGCGAGTGTATGGGGCGTGTGTGACTCTCTCTCTCTCTCTCTCTCTCTCTCTCTCTCTCTCTCTCTCTCTCTCTCTCTCTCTCTCTCTCTCTCTCTCGACGTGTCCCATGGGTGGGGTGGGGTGGCGTGGTTTGTGGGGCGCTGAAGAAATCAGTCCCCTCCATCTCCTCCTTCTGGAAAACACCCAAGCCCTTTGAGAACTGCCCGCACCGCTACCGTGGGGGCCGGGACCCCCCTCTGTGTCCTCCTGTGGCCCAGTCCAAGGGGCCTGGGCCTGGCCGGGGCTGCATTGGACCCCAACCACCCTGGCGTGTGGACTCGCTAAAAATCGGCGATTAGATATTGGATTCCAGCGTCATTGAGGTCATTTCACTAATGAGTGCACCGCAAAGAGTTTCCTAATCCATCTGTGAGGGTGGCAACCGAAAGAGAATTTGAAAGCTGACAGAATAGGCGAGGAAAGGCATAGGAGATTTCCACACCCAGTAAGGAAGCCTTTCCCGAAATGGAAGAAAGAAAGGAGCAAACAGAGACACCGGTAGCCCGCCCGGATCACAGTCTGCCCCTGAGAGAAAGTACCCTGACCAGGTTCACCCGTGGGTGGGTGGCGAGCTAGCGGCATTCAGAAGAGCCAGGCCCGCAGTCTGTGCAGAAGACACCTGCACTCGGGCGTGTGTGGCGGCACGATTCCCAAGCAGCTCCAGATGTTAAACCAAGGAGAAGCCAGGGAGTTCCCAACGCCCCAGGTGTCCTCAGCCCACGACTGGCTGCTGTGGGAATGCGAAGCCCGGCTCCTTGTCTCAGAGCGGGGCAACCAGGAGGTGTGATGTCCACCCCGGGGTTCCCAGGAGGATCAGGCTGAAGCTGGGACTTGGCCTGAAAGTGTCCCCTCGCATGGCCACCCCCTTCCCCTTCCTGCTCCTCTACTCCTGGTGCCCCTCCATCCAGGGGCCAGACCTTAAAGAGTCACCCGCAAGAGAATCCTGGTCCCAAAGGAGCCTTCTGGGGGACCCGTGCTGAGAGAGGTTGTGGGCATGGCCCGCTGGGGCTCTGCCCGACCCAGGGCTGAGAGATGCCACCTCCCAGCTCTGGGTCCCTGCAGGAAGTGTTGGCAAGCACAGGGCCAGTCCTCCAAAGGCCCAGGTGCAGGGAGCCCAGGCCAAGCAGCCTGTGGAAGAAGCCACATGCTGTGCCACCCCGGGGAACACGACTGCAGGCCACGGCCCTTCCCACCTCCTCCTCCTCCTCCTCCTCCTCCTCCTCCTCCTCCTCCTCCCACCCCGCCCCCGCCCCCGCCCCCACATGGCACAGGGCCCAGAGACACCTCAGACACTTGCTACCCAAAGTGCAAAGGGCATCAGTTGCTCCTCCAAACCGCCCCCCCCAGCCCAGCAGACCGCGTTGTCCAGCCAGCCCCCGGGCCTCCCTGGGGTGCCCAGCACAAAAGTGCAGACACCCACCGGACCCTCAATCTCAGTTTTCGGATGTTTTTGCCACTCTAAGGACCCGCAGGCCAGCTGGGCCTTCTGGCAGGACAGAGAGCCCCAGAATCCGACGTGGAGAGCTGGGTGTACGTCCCCATGAGGAGGCGGTCCCCACCTCCGCGGCTATCCCCTTGCGGGGAGCGGCAGCCGCGGGGCCTCAGAGAAGACACCAGGCTGGGCCCCCACGGCACAGCGGGAGCACGTCCCCCGCAGGCCACTTAGCGACGGCGGCCAGCCGGCGTACGGTTGGGTTGCGCGAGACGCTGCGGCCGCCCTGCTACCGGGTTCCTGGGAGGGCGTCCTGGAACCAGCGTCCACACCAAGCCCTTGGAAGGCCCAGGCGACGGAGGAGCCCCGTCAGGCAGGGGCCGAGGACGGTGACGGCCCGGGCGGGGAGGAGCGTGTCAGGCAGGGGCAGAGGACGGGAAGGAGTCAGTCAGGCAGGGGCCGTGGAGGGGACGGGCTGGGTAAGGGTTAGGGTTAGAGTCAGGGCACAAGTCACAATCGCAAAGACCTGGAAGCGACCCGAGTGCCCATCGACCCACGAGTGGGTAAATAAAATGTGGCACGTGGACACCACGGAGTGCTATTCGGCTATGAGGAGCAGCGGTGAGGGGGCACCTCTCGTGGTTCTCCTGGCCAGAGCTGGAACCCGTTCCAGTAAGCCAAGTATCCCAAGAATGGACACACGAGCACCACGTGCTCGCGCTCACCAGCAAATGGGTACGAACCGATGGACACCTAAGTGGACACAGAGGAATCACCTTCTTCGGGTGGGTGTCGGGCGGGTGGGGGGAGGGGATGGGCATACACATCCATTAGGAATGGGGTGGGTGCGCACCGACTGGGGGATGGGCGCACTTGAAGCTCTGACCCGAGGGGGGAGGCTGGGAGAGGGCAACGCACCCGACCTTAACATTGGTGCCCCCACAATATGCTGGAACAACATGAGAGGTAAATGAATAAGAACACGGGGGGGGGGGAGGGGGGCACGGGCAACACATGTCACCTTAATACTTGGACTCCCATCATCTGCTTGAAAAGAGAGAGGAAAGAAAATGCAATAATAGAGATAAGAGACACTTTTTAAAAATAATGAATCCGGCCGGGCGCTGTGGCTCACGCCTGTAATCCTAGCTCTTGGGAGGCCGAGGCGGGCGGATTGCTCAAGGTCAGGAGTTCAAAACCAGCCTGAGCAAGAGCGAGACTCCGTCTCTACTATAAATAGAAAGAAATTAATTGGCCAACTGATATATATATAAAGAATTAGCGGGGCATGGTGGCGCATGCCTGCAGTCCCAGCTACCCGGGAGGCTGAGGCAGAAGGATCACTCGAGCCCAGGAGTTTGAAGTTGCTGTGAGCTAGGCTGACGCCACGGCACTCACTCTAGCCTGGGCAACAAACCGAGACTCTGTCTCAAAAAAAAAAAAAAAAAAATGAATCCGAAGAGAAAAGTAAAAGGAGGCCTGTGGAGCAGGTCTGGGTGTGACTCCGGATCCCCCAACATCAGGTGCCACCACCAAAGATTCCTACGTGTAGCCCATAGAACCCCAAAAGCAACGGGACGAGTTCTGGTCACATACTCCCTCAAAATGACATCCTGGCCTTCTTCTGGAACTCCCTCCCCTCTCAGACTCTCAAGGTTTCCTCCAGCGTGTGTCGGTTCCCACAGAGCAGACCTTTGGTCTGAGACCTGACAGTCCAGAAGCCACGCATGCTGCCGCGTGGCGGCGGTGTCGCGGCTCGGGACAAGAGGAGGCCCCACGGTGCGGGCTGGGGCGCCAGGCACCGCGGCGGGCGCTGAGGGTGGGGGTCACCCCCACCCCGGGCCGCCCCCGCACTCCCAGAAACGGGACAGAACCAGAGGCAAAAAAAAAAAAAAAAAGAAGAAGAAGCCTACGGCACCCGGGATTCCCGGGCGGTCTCCCATCCAAGTTCTAACCAGGCCCCACCCTGCTTAGCTTCCGAGACCAGACGGGATCGGGCGCGTTCGGGGTGGTGTGGCCGTGGACGGCGGAGGGCGCCCCTGCCCCGCTCAAGAAGCCGAGCCTCTCTGCGCTTCCCCGCCGCCTCCTCCCGCCCCAGGCCCCGCGCCGGGCCGGGCCTGTTGAGTTCTGTTGAGTTCGCCGGCCGGGTCCGGCGGGCTCCGAGGGACCGGGGTGACAGGCGGGGCGGGCAGGGAGCGGCGGGCCGGGGTTGGGGGCTGTCTCTCTATACACACACACTCACACTCACACTCACTCACTCACTCACACTCACACAAGATGCGCCTCCACGGCTGGACCCGCCAAGGTGGAGCCCTTCCAGCCCCCCTCCTCTCCTCGCCTGGCCTCCTTCACCTCCCCGCCCCCCACCCCCAGCGCGCCGCGGCCGCTGACTGCGCACGGGCGGGCGGGGCGCTCGCCCTTTGACCCCAGCCGGGGGCCGCCCTCCCCCACAACCCCTTTCAGCTGCGCCCCCCACCCTGTGGCCCGGCGGCCGCCTATTCCCCCGGGCCAGGGCTGGGGCACAGCGCACGGGGGAGGGGAGCGAGTGTATGGGGCGTGTGTGACTCTCTCTCTCTCTCTCTCTCTCTCTCTCTCTCTCTCTCTCTCTCTCTCTCTCTCTCTCTCTCTCTCTCTCTCTCTCGACGTGTCCCATGGGTGGGGTGGGGTGGCGTGGTTTGTGGGGCGCTGAAGAAATCAGTCCCCTCCATCTCCTCCCTCTGGAAAACACCCAAGCCCTTTGAGAACTGCCCGCACCGCTACCGTGGGGGCCGGGACCCCCCTCTGTGTCCTCCTGTGGCCCAGTCCAAGGGGCCTGGGCCTGGCCGGGGCTGCATTGGACCCCAACCACCCTGGCGTGTGGACTCGCTAAAAATCGGCGATTAGATATTGGATTCCAGCGTCATTGAGGTCATTTCACTAATGAGTGCACCGCAAAGAGTTTCCTAATCCATCTGTGAGGGTGGCAACCGAAAGAGAATTTGAAAGCTGACAGAATAGGCGAGGAAAGGCATAGGAGATTTCCACACCCAGTAAGGAAGCCTTTCCCGAAATGGAAGAAAGAAAGGAGCAAACAGAGACACCGGTAGCCCGCCCGGATCACAGTCTGCCCCTGAGAGAAAGTACCCTGACCAGGTTCACCCGTGGGTGGGTGGCGAGCTAGCGGCATTCAGAAGAGCCAGGCCCGCAGTCTGTGCAGAAGACACCTGCACTCGGGCGTGTGTGGCGGCACGATTCCCAAGCAGCTCCAGATGTTAAACCAAGGAGAAGCCAGGGAGTTCCCAACGCCCCAGGTGTCCTCAGCCCACGACTGGCTGCTGTGGGAATGCGAAGCCCGGCTCCTTGTCTCAGAGCGGGGCAACCAGGAGGTGTGATGTCCACCCCGGGGTTCCCAGGAGGATCAGGCTGAAGCTGGGACTTGGCCTGAAAGTGTCCCCTCGCATGGCCACCCCCTTCCCCTTCCTGCTCCTCTACTCCTGGTGCCCCTCCATCCAGGGGCCAGACCTTAAAGAGTCACCCGCAAGAGAATCCTGGTCCCAAAGGAGCCTTCTGGGGGACCCGTGCTGAGAGAGGTTGTGGGCATGGCCCGCTGGGGCTCTGCCCGACCCAGGGCTGAGAGATGCCACCTCCCAGCTCTGGGTCCCTGCAGGAAGTGTTGGCAAGCACAGGGCCAGTCCTCCAAAGGCCCAGGTGCAGGGAGCCCAGGCCAAGCAGCCTGTGGAAGAAGCCACATGCTGTGCCACCCCGGGGAACACGACTGCAGGCCACGGCCCTTCCCACCTCCTCCTCCTCCTCCTCCTCCTCCTCCTCCTCCTCCTCCTCCCACCCCGCCCCCGCCCCCGCCCCCACATGGCACAGGGCCCAGAGACACCTCAGACACTTGCTACCCAAAGTGCAAAGGGCATCAGTTGCTCCTCCAAACCGCCCCCCCCAGCCCAGCAGACCGCGTTGTCCAGCCAGCCCCCGGGCCTCCCTGGGGTGCCCAGCACAAAAGTGCAGACACCCACCGGACCCTCAATCTCAGTTTTCGGATGTTTTTGCCACTCTAAGGACCCGCAGGCCAGCTGGGCCTTCTGGCAGGACAGAGAGCCCCAGAATCCGACGTGGAGAGCTGGGTGTACGTCCCCATGAGGAGGCGGTCCCCACCTCCGCGGCTATCCCCTTGCGGGGAGCGGCAGCCGCGGGGCCTCAGAGAAGACACCAGGCTGGGCCCCCACGGCACAGCGGGAGCACGTCCCCCGCAGGCCACTTAGCGACGGCGGCCAGCCGGCGTACGGTTGGGTTGCGCGAGACGCTGCGGCCGCCCTGCTACCGGGTTCCTGGGAGGGCGTCCTGGAACCAGCGTCCACACCAAGCCCTTGGAAGGCCCAGGCGACGGAGGAGCCCCGTCAGGCAGGGGCCGAGGACGGTGACGGCCCGGGCGGGGAGGAGCGTGTCAGGCAGGGGCAGAGGACGGGAAGGAGTCAGTCAGGCAGGGGCCGTGGAGGGGACGGGCTGGGTAAGGGTTAGGGTTAGAGTCAGGGCACAAGTCACAATCGCAAAGACCTGGAAGCGACCCGAGTGCCCATCGACCCACGAGTGGGTAAATAAAATGTGGCGCGTGGACACCACGGAGTGCTATTCGGCTATGAGGAGCAGCGGTGAGGGGGCACCTCTCGTGGTTCTCCTGGCCAGAGCTGGAACCCGTTCCAGTAAGCCAAGTATCCCAAGAATGGACACACGAGCACCACGTGCTCGCGCTCACCAGCAAATGGGTACGAACCGATGGACACCTAAGTGGACACAGAGGAATCACCTTCTTCGGGTGGGTGTCGGGCGGGTGGGGGGAGGGGATGGGCATACACATCCATTAGGAATGGGGTGGGTGCGCACCGACTGGGGGATGGGCGCACTTGAAGCTCTGACCCGAGGGGGGAGGCTGGGAGAGGGCAACGCACCCGACCTTAACATTGGTGCCCCCACAATATGCTGGAACAACATGAGAGGTAAATGAATAAGAACACGGGGGGGGGTGGGAGGGGGGCACGGGCAACACATGTCACCTTAATACTTGGACTCCCATCATCTGCTTGAAAAGAGAGAGGAAAGAAAATGCAATAATAGAGATAAGAGACACTTTTTAAAAATAATGAATCCGGCCGGGCGCTGTGGCTCACGCCTGTAATCCTAGCTCTTGGGAGGCCGAGGCGGGCGGATTGCTCAAGGTCAGGAGTTCAAAACCAGCCTGAGCAAGAGCGAGACTCCGTCTCTACTATAAATAGAAAGAAATTAATTGGCCAACTGATATATATATAAAGAATTAGCGGGGCATGGTGGCGCATGCCTGCAGTCCCAGCTACCCGGGAGGCTGAGGCAGAAGGATCACTCGAGCCCAGGAGTTTGAAGTTGCTGTGAGCTAGGCTGACGCCACGGCACTCACTCTAGCCTGGGCAACAAACCGAGACTCTGTCTCAAAAAAAAAAAAAAAAAAAAAATGAATCCGAAGAGAAAAGTAAAAGGAGGCCTGTGGAGCAGGTCTGGGTGTGACTCCGGATCCCCCAACATCAGGTGCCACCACCAAAGATTCCTACGTGTAGCCCATAGAACCCCAAAAGCAACGGGACGAGTTCTGGTCACATACTCCCTCAAAATGACATCCTGGCCTTCTTCTGGAACTCCCTCCCCTCTCAGACTCTCAAGGTTTCCTCCAGCGTGTGTCGGTTCCCACAGAGCAGACCTTTGGTCTGAGACCTGACAGTCCAGAAGCCACGCATGCTGCCGCGTGGCGGCGGTGTCGCGGCTCGGGACAAGAGGAGGCCCCACGGTGCGGGCTGGGGCGCCAGGCACCGCGGCGGGCGCTGAGGGTGGGGGTCACCCCCACCCCGGGCCGCCCCCGCACTCCCAGAAACGGGACAGAACCAGAGGCAAAAAAAAAAAAAAAAAAGAAGAAGAAGCCTACGGCACCCGGGATTCCCGGGCGGTCTCCCATCCAAGTTCTAACCAGGCCCCACCCTGCTTAGCTTCCGAGACCAGACGGGATCGGGCGCGTTCGGGGTGGTGTGGCCGTGGACGGCGGAGGGCGCCCCTGCCCCGCTCAAGAAGCCGAGCCTCTCTGCGCTTCCCCGCCGCCTCCTCCCGCCCCAGGCCCCGCGCCGGGCCGGGCCTGTTGAGTTCTGTTGAGTTCGCCGGCCGGGTCCGGCGGGCTCCGAGGGACCGGGGTGACAGGCGGGGCGGGCAGGGAGCGGCGGGCCGGGGTTGGGGGCTGTCTCTCTATACACACACACTCACACTCACACTCACTCACTCACTCACACTCACACAAGATGCGCCTCCACGGCTGGACCCGCCAAGGTGGAGCCCTTCCAGCCCCCCTCCTCTCCTCGCCTGGCCTCCTTCACCTCCCCGCCCCCCACCCCCAGCGCGCCGCGGCCGCTGACTGCGCACGGGCGGGCGGGGCGCTCGCCCTTTGACCCCAGCCGGGGGCCGCCCTCCCCCACAACCCCTTTCAGCTGCGCCCCCCACCCTGTGGCCCGGCGGCCGCCTATTCCCCCGGGCCAGGGCTGGGGCACAGCGCACGGGGGAGGGGAGCGAGTGTATGGGGCGTGTGTGACTCTCTCTCTCTCTCTCTCTCTCTCTCTCTCTCTCTCTCTCTCTCTCTCTCTCTCTCTCTCTCTCTCTCTCTCTCTCTCGACGTGTCCCATGGGTGGGGTGGGGTGGCGTGGTTTGTGGGGCGCTGAAGAAATCAGTCCCCTCCATCTCCTCCCTCTGGAAAACACCCAAGCCCTTTGAGAACTGCCCGCACCGCTACC
Source organism: Microcebus murinus (assembly GCF_040939455.1). Classification (NCBI taxonomy): domain Eukaryota; kingdom Metazoa; phylum Chordata; class Mammalia; order Primates; family Cheirogaleidae; genus Microcebus; species Microcebus murinus. The sequence goes on along the minus strand of NC_134119.1, from coordinate 55,740,235 downwards.
GTGGGGGCCGGGACCCCCCTCTGTGTCCTCCTGTGGCCCAGTCCAAGGGGCCTGGGCCTGGCCGGGGCTGCATTGGACCCCAACCACCCTGGCGTGTGGACTCGCTAAAAATCGGCGATTAGATATTGGATTCCAGCGTCATTGAGGTCATTTCACTAATGAGTGCACCGCAAAGAGTTTCCTAATCCATCTGTGAGGGTGGCAACCGAAAGAGAATTTGAAAGCTGACAGAATAGGCGAGGAAAGGCATAGGAGATTTCCACACCCAGTAAGGAAGCCTTTCCCGAAATGGAAGAAAGAAAGGAGCAAACAGAGACACCGGTAGCCCGCCCGGATCACAGTCTGCCCCTGAGAGAAAGTACCCTGACCAGGTTCACCCGTGGGTGGGTGGCGAGCTAGCGGCATTCAGAAGAGCCAGGCCCGCAGTCTGTGCAGAAGACACCTGCACTCGGGCGTGTGTGGCGGCACGATTCCCAAGCAGCTCCAGATGTTAAACCAAGGAGAAGCCAGGGAGTTCCCAACGCCCCAGGTGTCCTCAGCCCACGACTGGCTGCTGTGGGAATGCGAAGCCCGGCTCCTTGTCTCAGAGCGGGGCAACCAGGAGGTGTGATGTCCACCCCGGGGTTCCCAGGAGGATCAGGCTGAAGCTGGGACTTGGCCTGAAAGTGTCCCCTCGCATGGCCACCCCCTTCCCCTTCCTGCTCCTCTACTCCTGGTGCCCCTCCATCCAGGGGCCAGACCTTAAAGAGTCACCCGCAAGAGAATCCTGGTCCCAAAGGAGCCTTCTGGGGGACCCGTGCTGAGAGAGGTTGTGGGCATGGCCCGCTGGGGCTCTGCCCGACCCAGGGCTGAGAGATGCCACCTCCCAGCTCTGGGTCCCTGCAGGAAGTGTTGGCAAGCACAGGGCCAGTCCTCCAAAGGCCCAGGTGCAGGGAGCCCAGGCCAAGCAGCCTGTGGAAGAAGCCACATGCTGTGCCACCCCGGGGAACACGACTGCAGGCCACGGCCCTTCCCACCTCCTCCTCCTCCTCCTCCTCCTCCTCCTCCTCCTCCTCCTCCCACCCCGCCCCCGCCCCCGCCCCCACATGGCACAGGGCCCAGAGACACCTCAGACACTTGCTACCCAAAGTGCAAAGGGCATCAGTTGCTCCTCCAAACCGCCCCCCCCAGCCCAGCAGACCGCGTTGTCCAGCCAGCCCCCGGGCCTCCCTGGGGTGCCCAGCACAAAAGTGCAGACACCCACCGGACCCTCAATCTCAGTTTTCGGATGTTTTTGCCACTCTAAGGACCCGCAGGCCAGCTGGGCCTTCTGGCAGGACAGAGAGCCCCAGAATCCGACGTGGAGAGCTGGGTGTACGTCCCCATGAGGAGGCGGTCCCCACCTCCGCGGCTATCCCCTTGCGGGGAGCGGCAGCCGCGGGGCCTCAGAGAAGACACCAGGCTGGGCCCCCACGGCACAGCGGGAGCACGTCCCCCGCAGGCCACTTAGCGACGGCGGCCAGCCGGCGTACGGTTGGGTTGCGCGAGACGCTGCGGCCGCCCTGCTACCGGGTTCCTGGGAGGGCGTCCTGGAACCAGCGTCCACACCAAGCCCTTGGAAGGCCCAGGCGACGGAGGAGCCCCGTCAGGCAGGGGCCGAGGACGGTGACGGCCCGGGCGGGGAGGAGCGTGTCAGGCAGGGGCAGAGGACGGGAAGGAGTCAGTCAGGCAGGGGCCGTGGAGGGGACGGGCTGGGTAAGGGTTAGGGTTAGAGTCAGGGCACAAGTCACAATCGCAAAGACCTGGAAGCGACCCGAGTGCCCATCGACCCACGAGTGGGTAAATAAAATGTGGCGCGTGGACACCACGGAGTGCTATTCGGCTATGAGGAGCAGCGGTGAGGGGGCACCTCTCGTGGTTCTCCTGGCCAGAGCTGGAACCCGTTCCAGTAAGCCAAGTATCCCAAGAATGGACACACGAGCACCACGTGCTCGCGCTCACCAGCAAATGGGTACGAACCGATGGACACCTAAGTGGACACAGAGGAATCACCTTCTTCGGGTGGGTGTCGGGCGGGTGGGGGGAGGGGATGGGCATACACATCCATTAGGAATGGGGTGGGTGCGCACCGACTGGGGGATGGGCGCACTTGAAGCTCTGACCCGAGGGGGGAGGCTGGGAGAGGGCAACGCACCCGACCTTAACATTGGTGCCCCCACAATATGCTGGAACAACATGAGAGGTAAATGAATAAGAACACGGGGGGGGGTGGGAGGGGGGCACGGGCAACACATGTCACCTTAATACTTGGACTCCCATCATCTGCTTGAAAAGAGAGAGGAAAGAAAATGCAATAATAGAGATAAGAGACACTTTTTAAAAATAATGAATCCGGCCGGGCGCTGTGGCTCACGCCTGTAATCCTAGCTCTTGGGAGGCCGAGGCGGGCGGATTGCTCAAGGTCAGGAGTTCAAAACCAGCCTGAGCAAGAGCGAGACTCCGTCTCTACTATAAATAGAAAGAAATTAATTGGCCAACTGATATATATATAAAGAATTAGCGGGGCATGGTGGCGCATGCCTGCAGTCCCAGCTACCCGGGAGGCTGAGGCAGAAGGATCACTCGAGCCCAGGAGTTTGAAGTTGCTGTGAGCTAGGCTGACGCCACGGCACTCACTCTAGCCTGGGCAACAAACCGAGACTCTGTCTCAAAAAAAAAAAAAAAAAAAAAAATGAATCCGAAGAGAAAAGTAAAAGGAGGCCTGTGGAGCAGGTCTGGGTGTGACTCCGGATCCCCCAACATCAGGTGCCACCACCAAAGATTCCTACGTGTAGCCCATAGAACCCCAAAAGCAACGGGACGAGTTCTGGTCACATACTCCCTCAAAATGACATCCTGGCCTTCTTCTGGAACTCCCTCCCCTCTCAGACTCTCAAGGTTTCCTCCAGCGTGTGTCGGTTCCCACAGAGCAGACCTTTGGTCTGAGACCTGACAGTCCAGAAGCCACGCATGCTGCCGCGTGGCGGCGGTGTCGCGGCTCGGGACAAGAGGAGGCCCCACGGTGCGGGCTGGGGCGCCAGGCACCGCGGCGGGCGCTGAGGGTGGGGGTCACCCCCACCCCGGGCCGCCCCCGCACTCCCAGAAACGGGACAGAACCAGAGGCAAAAAAAAAAAAAAAAAGAAGAAGAAGCCTACGGCACCCGGGATTCCCGGGCGGTCTCCCATCCAAGTTCTAACCAGGCCCCACCCTGCTTAGCTTCCGAGACCAGACGGGATCGGGCGCGTTCGGGGTGGTGTGGCCGTGGACGGCGGAGGGCGCCCCTGCCCCGCTCAAGAAGCCGAGCCTCTCTGCGCTTCCCCGCCGCCTCCTCCCGCCCCAGGCCCCGCGCCGGGCCGGGCCTGTTGAGTTCTGTTGAGTTCGCCGGCCGGGTCCGGCGGGCTCCGAGGGACGGGGGTGACAGGCGGGGCGGGCAGGGAGCGGCGGGCCGGGGTTGGGGGCTGTCTCTCTATACACACACACTCACACTCACACTCACTCACTCACTCACACTCACACAAGATGCGCCTCCACGGCTGGACCCGCCAAGGTGGAGCCCTTCCAGCCCCCCTCCTCTCCTCGCCTGGCCTCCTTCACCTCCCCGCCCCCCACCCCCAGCGCGCCGCGGCCGCTGACTGCGCACGGGCGGGCGGGGCGCTCGCCCTTTGACCCCAGCCGGGGGCCGCCCTCCCCCACAACCCCTTTCAGCTGCGCCCCCCACCCTGTGGCCCGGCGGCCGCCTATTCCCCCGGGCCAGGGCTGGGGCACAGCGCACGGGGGAGGGGAGCGAGTGTATGGGGCGTGTGTCTCTCTCTCTCTCTCTCTCTCTCTCTCTCTCTCTCTCTCTCTCTCTCTCTCTCTCTCTCTCTCTCGACGTGTCCCATGGGTGGGGTGGGGTGGCGTGGTTTGTGGGGCGCTGAAGAAATCAGTCCCCTCCATCTCCTCCCTCTGGAAAACACCCAAGCCCTTTGAGAACTGCCCGCACCGCTACCGTGGGGGCCGGGACCCCCCTCTGTGTCCTCCTGTGGCCCAGTCCAAGGGGCCTGGGCCTGGCCGGGGCTGCATTGGACCCCAACCACCCTGGCGTGTGGACTCGCTAAAAATCGGCGATTAGATATTGGATTCCAGCGTCATTGAGGTCATTTCACTAATGAGTGCACCGCAAAGAGTTTCCTAATCCATCTGTGAGGGTGGCAACCGAAAGAGAATTTGAAAGCTGACAGAATAGGCGAGGAAAGGCATAGGAGATTTCCACACCCAGTAAGGAAGCCTTTCCCGAAATGGAAGAAAGAAAGGAGCAAACAGAGACACCGGTAGCCCGCCCGGATCACAGTCTGCCCCTGAGAGAAAGTACCCTGACCAGGTTCACCCGTGGGTGGGTGGCGAGCTAGCGGCATTCAGAAGAGCCAGGCCCGCAGTCTGTGCAGAAGACACCTGCACTCGGGCGTGTGTGGCGGCACGATTCCCAAGCAGCTCCAGATGTTAAACCAAGGAGAAGCCAGGGAGTTCCCAACGCCCCAGGTGTCCTCAGCCCACGACTGGCTGCTGTGGGAATGCGAAGCCCGGCTCCTTGTCTCAGAGCGGGGCAACCAGGAGGTGTGATGTCCACCCCGGGGTTCCCAGGAGGATCAGGCTGAAGCTGGGACTTGGCCTGAAAGTGTCCCCTCGCATGGCCACCCCCTTCCCCTTCCTGCTCCTCTACTCCTGGTGCCCCTCCATCCAGGGGCCAGACCTTAAAGAGTCACCCGCAAGAGAATCCTGGTCCCAAAGGAGCCTTCTGGGGGACCCGTGCTGAGAGAGGTTGTGGGCATGGCCCGCTGGGGCTCTGCCCGACCCAGGGCTGAGAGATGCAACCTCCCAGCTCTGGGTCCCTGCAGGAAGTGTTGGCAAGCACAGGGCCAGTCCTCCAAAGGCCCAGGTGCAGGGAGCCCAGGCCAAGCAGCCTGTGGAAGAAGCCACATGCTGTGCCACCCCGGGGAACACGACTGCAGGCCACGGCCCTTCCCACCTCCTCCTCCTCCTCCTCCTCCTCCTCCTCCTCCTCCTCCTCCCACCCCGCCCCCGCCCCCGCCCCCACATGGCACAGGGCCCAGAGACACCTCAGACACTTGCTACCCAAAGTGCAAAGGGCATCAGTTGCTCCTCCAAACCGCCCCCCCCAGCCCAGCAGACCGCGTTGTCCAGCCAGCCCCCGGGCCTCCCTGGGGTGCCCAGCACAAAAGTGCAGACACCCACCGGACCCTCAATCTCAGTTTTCGGATGTTTTTGCCACTCTAAGGACCCGCAGGCCAGCTGGGCCTTCTGGCAGGACAGAGAGCCCCGGAATCCGACGTGGAGAGCTGGGTGTACGTCCCCATGAGGAGGCGGTCCCCACCTCCGCGGCTATCCCCTTGCGGGGAGCGGCAGCCGCGGGGCCTCAGAGAAGACACCAGGCTGGGCCCCCACGGCACAGCGGGAGCACGTCCCCCGCAGGCCACTTAGCGATGGCGGCCAGCCAGCGGACGGTTGGGTTGCGCGAGACGCTGCGGACGGTGACGGCCCGGGCGGGGAGGAGCGTGTCAGGCAGGGGCAGAGGACGGGAAGGAGTCAGTCAGGCAGGGGCCGTGGAGGGGACGGGCTGGGTAAGGGTTAGGGTTAGAGTCAGGGCACAAGTCACAATCGCAAAGACCTGGAAGCGACCCGAGTGCCCATCGACCCACGAGTGGGTAAATAAAATGTGGCGCGTGGACACCACGGAGTGCTATTCGGCTATGAGGAGCAGCGGTGAGGGGGCACCTCTCGTGGTTCTCCTGGCCAGAGCTGGAACCCGTTCCAGTAAGCCAAGTATCCCAAGAATGGACACACGAGCACCACGTGCTCGCGCTCACCAGCAAATGGGTACGAACCGATGGACACCTAAGTGGACACAGAGGAATCACCTTCTTCGGGTGGGTGTCGGGCGGGTGGGGGGAGGGGATGGGCATACACATCCATTAGGAATGGGGTGGGTGCGCACCGACTGGGGGATGGGCGCACTTGAAGCTCTGACCCGAGGGGGGAGGCTGGGAGAGGGCAACGCACCCGACCTTAACATTGGTGCCCCCACAATATGCTGGAACAACATGAGAGGTAAATGAATAAGAACACGGGGGGGGGAGGGGGGCACGGGCAACACATGTCACCTTAATACTTGGACTCCCATCATCTGCTTGAAAAGAGAGAGAAAAGAAAATGCAATAATAGAGATAAGAGACACTTTTTAAAAATAATGAATCCGGCCGGGCGCTGTGGCTCACGCCTGTAATCCTAGCTCTTGGGAGGCCGAGGCGGGCGGATTGCTCAAGGTCAGGAGTTCAAAACCAGCCTGAGCAAGAGCGAGACCCCGTCTCTACTATAAATAGAAAGAAATTAATTGGCCAACTGATATATATATAAAGAATTAGCGGGGCATGGTGGCGCATGCCTGCAGTCCCAGCTACCCGGGAGGCTGAGGCAGAAGGATCACTCGAGCCCAGGAGTTTGAAGTTGCTGTGAGCTAGGCTGACGCCACGGCACTCACTCTAGCCTGGGCAACAAACCGAGACTCTGTCTCAAAAAAAAAAAAAAAAAAAAAAAATGAATCCGAAGAGAAAAGTAAAAGGAGGCCTGTGGAGCAGGTCTGGGTGTGACTCCGGATCCCCCAACATCAGGTGCCACCACCAAAGATTCCTACGTGTAGCCCATAGAACCCCAAAAGCAACGGGACGAGTTCTGGTCACATACTCCCTCAAAATGACATCCTGGCCTTCTTCTGGAACTCCCTCCCCTCTCAGACTCTCAAGGTTTCCTCCAGCGTGTGTCGGTTCCCACAGAGCAGACCTTTGGTCTGAGACCTGACAGTCCAGAAGCCACGCATGCTGCCGCGTGGCGGCGGTGTCGCGGCTCGGGACAAGAGGAGGCCCCACGGTGCGGGCTGGGGCGCCAGGCACCGCGGCGGGCGCTGAGGGTGGGGGTCACCCCCACCCCGGGCCGCCCCCGCACTCCCAGAAAGGGGACAGAACCAGAGGCAAAAAAAAAAAAAAAAAGAAGAAGAAGCCTACGGCACCCGGGATTCCCGGGCGGTCTCCCATCCAAGTTCTAACCAGGCCCCACCCTGCTTAGCTTCCGAGACCAGACGGGATCGGGCGCGTTCGGGGTGGTGTGGCCGTGGACGGCGGAGGGCGCCCCTGCCCCGCTCAAGAAGCCGAGCCTCTCTGCGCTTCCCCGCCGCCTCCTCCCGCCCCAGGCCCCGCGCCGGGCCGGGCCTGTTGAGTTCTGTTGAGTTCGCCGGCCGGGTCCGGCGGGCTCCGAGGGACGGGGGTGACAGGCGGGGCGGGCAGGGAGCGGCGGGCCGGGGTTGGGGGCTGTCTCTCTATACACACACACTCACACTCACACTCACTCACTCACTCACACTCACACAAGATGCGCCTCCACGGCTGGACCCGCCAAGGTGGAGCCCTTCCAGCCCCCCTCCTCTCCTCGCCTGGCCTCCTTCACCTCCCCGCCCCCCACCCCCAGCGCGCCGCGGCCGCTGACTGCGCACGGGCGGGCGGGGCGCTCGCCCTTTGACCCCAGCCGGGGGCCGCCCTCCCCCACAACCCCTTTCAGCTGCGCCCCCCACCCTGTGGCCCGGCGGCCGCCTATTCCCCCAGGCCAGGGCTGGGGCACAGCGCACGGGGGAGGGGAGCGAGTGTATGGGGCGTGTGTCTCTCTCTCTCTCTCTCTCTCTCTCTCTCTCTCTCTCTCTCTCTCTCTCTCTCTCTCTCTCTCTCTCTCTCTCTCTCGACGTGTCCCATGGGTGGGGTGGGGTGGCGTGGTTTGTGGGGCGCTGAAGAAATCAGTCCCCTCCATCTCCTCCCTCTGGAAAACACCCAAGCCCTTTGAGAACTGCCCGCACCGCTACCGTGGGGGCCGGGACCCTCCTCTGTGTCCTCCTGTGGCCCAGTCCAAGGGGCCTGGGCCTGGCCGGGGCTGCATTGGACCCCAACCACCCTGGCGTGTGGACTCGCTAAAAATCGGCGATTAGATATTGGATTCCAGCGTCATTGAGGTCATTTCACTAATGAGTGCACCGCAAAGAGTTTCCTAATCCATCTGTGAGGGTGGCAACCGAAAGAGAATTTGAAAGCTGACAGAATAGGCGAGGAAAGGCATAGGAGATTTCCACACCCAGTAAGGAAGCCTTTCCCGAAATGGAAGAAAGAAAGGAGCAAACAGAGACACCGGTAGCCCGCCCGGATCAGAGTCTGCCCCTGAGAGAAAGTACCCTGACCAGGTTCACCCGTGGGTGGGTGGGGAGCTAGCGGCATTCAGAAGAGCCAGGCCCGCAGTCTGTGCAGAAGACACCTGCACTCGGGCGTGTGTGGCGGCACGATTCCCAAGCAGCTCCAGATGTTAAACCAAGGAGAAGCCAGGGAGTTCCCAACGCCCCAGGTGTCCTCAGCCCACGACTGGCTGCTGTGGGAATGCGAAGCCCGGCTCCTTGTCTCAGAGCGGGGCAACCAGGAGGTGTGATGTCCACCCCGGGGTTCCCAGGAGGATCAGGCTGAAGCTGGGACTTGGCCTGAAAGTGTCCCCTCGCATGGCCACCCCCTTCCCCTTCCTGCTCCTCTACTCCTGGTGCCCCTCCATCCAGGGGCCAGACCTTAAAGAGTCACCCGCAAGAGAATCCTGGTCCCAAAGGAGCCTTCTGGGGGACCCGTGCTGAGAGAGGTTGTGGGCATGGCCCGCTGGGGCTCTGCCCGACCCAGGGCTGAGAGATGCCACCTCCCAGCTCTGGGTCCCTGCAGGAAGTGTTGGCAAGCACAGGGCCGGTCCTCCAAAGGCCCAGGTGCAGGGAGCCCAGGCCAAGCAGCCTGTGGAAGAAGCCACATGCTGTGCCACCCCGGGGAACACGACTGCAGGCCACGGCCCTTCCCACCTCCTCCTCCTCCTCCTCCTCCTCCTCCTCCTCCTCCTCCTCCTCCTCCCACCCCGCCCCCGCCCCCGCCCCCACATGGCACAGGGCCCAGAGACACCTCAGACACTTGCTACCCAAAGTGCAAAGGGCATCAGTTGCTCCTCCAAACCGCCCCCCCCAGCCCAGCAGACCGCGTTGTCCAGCCAGCCCCCGGGCCTCCCTGGGGTGCCCAGCACAAAAGTGCAGACACCCACCTGACCCTCAATCTCAGTTTTCGGATGTTTTTGCCACTCTAAGGACCCGCAGGCCAGCTGGGCCTTCTGGCAGGACAGAGAGCCCCGGAATCCGACGTGGAGAGCTGGGTGTACGTCCCCATGAGGAGGCGGTCCCCACCTCCGCGGCTATCCCCTTGCGGGGAGCGGCAGCCGCGGGGCCTCAGAGAAGACACCAGGCTGGGCCCCCACGGCACAGCGGGAGCACGTCCCCCGCAGGCCACTTAGCGACGGCGGCCAGCCGGGGTACGGTTGGGTTGCGCGAGACGCTGCGGCCGCCCTGCTACCGGGTTCCTGGGAGGGCGTCCTGGAACCAGCGTCCACACCAAGCCCTTGGAAGGCCCAGGCGACGGAGGAGCCCCGTCAGGCAGGGGCCGAGGACGGTGACGGCCCGGGCGGGGAGGAGCGTGTCAGGCAGGGGCAGAGGACGGGAAGGAGTCAGTCAGGCAGGGGCCGTGGAGGGGACGGGCTGGGTAAGGGTTAGGGTTAGAGTCAGGGCACAAGTCACAATCGCAAAGACCTGGAAGCGACCCGAGTGCCCATCGACCCACGAGTGGGTAAATAAAATGTGGCACGTGGATACCACGGAGTGCTATTCGGCTATGAGGAGCAGCGGTGAGGGGGCACCTCTCGTGGTTCTCCTGGCCAGAGCTGGAACCCGTTCCAGTAAGCCAAGTATCCCAAGAATGGACACACGAGCACCACGTGCTCGCGCTCACCAGCAAATGGGTACGAACCGATGGACACCTAAGTGGACACAGAGGAATCACCTTCTTCGGGTGGGTGTCGGGCGGGTGGGGGGAGGGGATGGGCATACACATCCATTAGGAATGGGGTGGGTGCGCACCGACTGGGGGATGGGCGCACTTGAAGCTCTGACCCGAGGGGGGAGGCTGGGAGAGGGCAACGCACCCGACCTTAACATTGGTGCCCCCACAATATGCTGGAACAACATGAGAGGTAAATGAATAAGAACACGGGGGGGGGGAGGGGGGCACGGGCAACACATGTCACCTTAATACTTGGACTCCCATCATCTGCTTGAAAAGAGAGAGGAAAGAAAATGCAATAATAGAGATAAGAGACACTTTTTAAAAATAATGAATCCGGCCGGGCGCTGTGGCTCACGCCTGTAATCCTAGCTCTTGGGAGGCCGAGGCGGGCGGATTGCTCAAGGTCAGGAGTTCAAAACCAGCCTGAGCAAGAGCGAGACTCCGTCTCTACTATAAATAGAAAGAAATTAATTGGCCAACTGATATATATATAAAGAATTAGCGGGGCATGGTGGCGCATGCCTGCAGTCCCAGCTACCCGGGAGGCTGAGGCAGAAGGATCACTCGAGCCCAGGAGTTTGAAGTTGCTGTGAGCTAGGCTGACGCCACGGCACTCACTCTAGCCTGGGCAACAAACCGAGACTCTGTCTCAAAAAAAAAAAAAAAAAAAAAAATGAATCCGAAGAGAAAAGTAAAAGGAGGCCTGTGGAGCAGGTCTGGGTGTGACTCCGGATCCCCCAACATCAGGTGCCACCACCAAAGATTCCTACGTGTAGCCCATAGAACCCCAAAAGCAACGGGACGAGTTCTGGTCACATACTCCCTCAAAATGACATCCTGGCCTTCTTCTGGAACTCCCTCCCCTCTCAGACTCTCAAGGTTTCCTCCAGCGTGTGTCGGTTCCCACAGAGCAGACCTTTGGTCTGAGACCTGACAGTCCAGAAGCCACGCATGCTGCCGCGTGGCGGCGGTGTCGCGGCTCGGGACAAGAGGAGGCCCCACGGTGCGGGCTGGGGCGCCAGGCACCGCGGCGGTCGCTGAGGGTGGGGGTCACCCCCACCCCGGGCCGCCCCCGCACTCCCAGAAACGGGACAGAACCAGAGGCAAAAAAAAAAAAAAAAAGAAGAAGAAGCCTACGGCACCCGGGATTCCCGGGCGGTCTCCCATCCAAGTTCTAACCAGGCCCCACCCTGCTTAGCTTCCGAGACCAGACGGGATCGGGCGCGTTCGGGGTGGTGTGGCCGTGGACGGCGGAGGGCGCCCCTGCCCTGCTCAAGAAGCCGAGCCTCTCTGCGCTTCCCCGCCGCCTCCTCCCGCCCCAGGCCCCGCGCCGGGCCGGGCCTGTTGAGTTCTGTTGAGTTCGCCGGCCGGGTCCGGCGGGCTCCGAGGGACCGGGGTGACAGGCGGGGCGGGCAGGGAGCGGCGGGCCGGGGTTGGGGGCTGTCTCTCTATACACACACACTCACACTCACACTCACTCACTCACTCACACTCACACAAGATGCGCCTCCACGGCTGGACCCGCCAAGGTGGAGCCCTTCCAGCCCCCCTCCTCTCCTCGCCTGGCCTCCTTCACCTCCCCGCCCCCCACCCCCAGCGCGCCGCGGCCGCTGACTGCGCACGGGCGGGCGGGGCGCTCGCCCTTTGACCCCAGCCGGGGGCCGCCCTCCCCCACAACCCCTTTCAGCTGCGCCCCCCACCCTGTGGCCCGGCGGCCGCCTATTCCCCCGGGCCAGGGCTGGGGCACAGCGCACGGGGGAGGGGAGCGAGTGTATGGGGCGTGTGTCTCTCTCTCTCTCTCTCTCTCTCTCTCTCTCTCTCTCTCTCTCTCTCTCTCTCGACGTGTCCCATGGGTGGGGTGGGGTGGCGTGGTTTGTGGGGCGCTGAAGAAATCAGTCCCCTCCATCTCCTCCCTCTGGAAAACACCCAAGCCCTTTGAGAACTGCCCGCACCGCTACCGTGGGGGCCGGGACCCCCCTCTGTGTCCTCCTGTGGCCCAGTCCAAGGGGCCTGGGCCTGGCCGGGGCTGCATTGGACCCCAACCACCCTGGCGTGTGGACTCGCTAAAAATCGGCGATTAGATATTGGATTCCAGCGTCATTGAGGTCATTTCACTAATGAGTGCACCGCAAAGAGTTTCCTAATCCATCTGTGAGGGTGGCAACCGAAAGAGAATTTGAAAGCTGACAGAATAGGCGAGGAAAGGCATAGGAGATTTCCACACCCAGTAAGGAAGCCTTTCCCGAAATGGAAGAAAGAAAGGAGCAAACAGAGACACCGGTAGCCCGCCCGGATCACAGTCTGCCCCTGAGAGAAAGTACCCTGACCAGGTTCACCCGTGGGTGGGTGGCGAGCTAGCGGCATTCAGAAGAGCCAGGCCCGCAGTCTGTGCAGAAGACACCTGCACTCGGGCGTGTGTGGCGGCACGATTCCCAAGCAGCTCCAGATGTTAAACCAAGGAGAAGCCAGGGAGTTCCCAACGCCCCAGGTGTCCTCAGCCCACGACTGGCTGCTGTGGGAATGCGAAGCCCGGCTCCTTGTCTCAGAGCGGGGCAACCAGGAGGTGTGATGTCCACCCCGGGGTTCCCAGGAGGATCAGGCTGAAGCTGGGACTTGGCCTGAAAGTGTCCCCTCGCATGGCCACCCCCTTCCCCTTCCTGCTCCTCTACTCCTGGTGCCCCTCCATCCAGGGGCCAGACCTTAAAGAGTCACCCGCAAGAGAATCCTGGTCCCAAAGGAGCCTTCTGGGGGACCCGTGCTGAGAGAGGTTGTGGGCATGGCCCGCTGGGGCTCTGCCCGACCCAGGGCTGAGAGATGCAACCTCCCAGCTCTGGGTCCCTGCAGGAAGTGTTGGCAAGCACAGGGCCAGTCCTCCAAAGGCCCAGGTGCAGGGAGCCCAGGCCAAGCAGCCTGTGGAAGAAGCCACATGCTGTGCCACCCCGGGGAACACGACTGCAGGCCACGGCCCTTCCCACCTCCTCCTCCTCCTCCTCCTCCTCCTCCTCCTCCTCCTCCTCCCACCCCGCCCCCGCCCCCGCCCCCACATGGCACAGGGCCCAGAGACACCTCAGACACTTGCTACCCAAAGTGCAAAGGGCATCAGTTGCTCCTCCAAACCGCCCCCCCCAGCCCAGCAGACCGCGTTGTCCAGCCAGCCCCCGGGCCTCCCTGGGGTGCCCAGCACAAAAGTGCAGACACCCACCGGACCCTCAATCTCAGTTTTCGGATGTTTTTGCCACTCTAAGGACCCGCAGGCCAGCTGGGCCTTCTGGCAGGACAGAGAGCCCCGGAATCCGACGTGGAGAGCTGGGTGTACGTCCCCATGAGGAGGCGGTCCCCACCTCCGCGGCTATCCCCTTGCGGGGAGCGGCAGCCGCGGGGCCTCAGAGAAGACACCAGGCTGGGCCCCCACGGCACAGCGGGAGCACGTCCCCCGCAGGCCACTTAGCGATGGCGGCCAGCCGGCGGACGGTTGGGTTGCGCGAGACGCTGCGGACGGTGACGGCCCGGGCGGGGAGGAGCGTGTCAGGCAGGGGCAGAGGACGGGAAGGAGTCAGTCAGGCAGGGGCCGTGGAGGGGACGGGCTGGGTAAGGGTTAGGGTTAGAGTCAGGGCACAAGTCACAATCGCAAAGACCTGGAAGCGACCCGAGTGCCCATCGACCCACGAGTGGGTAAATAAAATGTGGCGCGTGGACACCACGGAGTGCTATTCGGCTATGAGGAGCAGCGGTGAGGGGGCACCTCTCGTGGTTCTCCTGGCCAGAGCTGGAACCCGTTCCAGTAAGCCAAGTATCCCAAGAATGGACACACGAGCACCACGTGCTCGCGCTCACCAGCAAATGGGTACGAACCGATGGACACCTAAGTGGACACAGAGGAATCACCTTCTTCGGGTGGGTGTCGGGCGGGTGGGGGGAGGGGATGGGCATACACATCCATTAGGAATGGGGTGGGTGCGCACCGACTGGGGGATGGGCGCACTTGAAGCTCTGACCCGAGGGGGGAGGCTGGGAGAGGGCAACGCACCCGACCTTAACATTGGTGCCCCCACAATATGCTGGAACAACATGAGAGGTAAATGAATAAGAACACGGGGGGGGGAGGGGGGCACGGGCAACACATGTCACCTTAATACTTGGACTCCCATCATCTGCTTGAAAAGAGAGAGAAAAGAAAATGCAATAATAGAGATAAGAGACACTTTTTAAAAATAATGAATCCGGCCGGGCGCTGTGGCTCACGCCTGTAATCCTAGCTCTTGGGAGGCCGAGGCGGGCGGATTGCTCAAGGTCAGGAGTTCAAAACCAGCCTGAGCAAGAGCGAGACCCCGTCTCTACTATAAATAGAAAGAAATTAATTGGCCAACTGATATATATATAAAGAATTAGCGGGGCATGGTGGCGCATGCCTGCAGTCCCAGCTACCCGGGAGGCTGAGGCAGAAGGATCACTCGAGCCCAGGAGTTTGAAGTTGCTGTGAGCTAGGCTGACGCCACGGCACTCACTCTAGCCTGGGCAACAAACCGAGACTCTGTCTCAAAAAAAAAAAAAAAAAAAAAAAAATGAATCCGAAGAGAAAAGTAAAAGGAGGCCTGTGGAGCAGGTCTGGGTGTGACTCCGGATCCCCCAACATCAGGTGCCACCACCAAAGATTCCTACGTGTAGCCCATAGAACCCCAAAAGCAACGGGACGAGTTCTGGTCACATACTCCCTCCAAATGACATCCTGGCCTTCTTCTGGAACTCCCTCCCCTCTCAGACTCTCAAGGTTTCCTCCAGCGTGTGTCGGTTCCCACAGAGCAGACCTTTGGTCTGAGACCTGACAGTCCAGAAGCCACGCATGCTGCCGCGTGGCGGCGGTGTCGCGGCTCGGGACAAGAGGAGGCCCCACGGTGCGGGCTGGGGCGCCAGGCACCGCGGCGGGCGCTGAGGGTGGGGGTCACCCCCACCCCGGGCCGCCCCCGCACTCCCAGAAACGGGACAGAACCAGAGGCAAAAAAAAAAAAAAAAAGAAGAAGAAGCCTACGGCACCCGGGATTCCCGGGCGGTCTCCCATCCAAGTTCTAACCAGGCCCCACCCTGCTTAGCTTCCGAGACCAGACGGGATCGGGCGCGTTCGGGGTGGTGTGGCCGTGGACGGCGGAGGGCGCCCCTGCCCCGCTCAAGAAGCCGAGCCTCTCTGCGCTTCCCCGCCGCCTCCTCCCGCCCCAGGCCCCGCGCCGGGCCGGGCCTGTTGAGTTCTGTTGAGTTCGCCGGCCGGGTCCGGCGGGCTCCGAGGGACGGGGGTGACAGGCGGGGCGGGCAGGGAGCGGCGGGCCGGGGTTGGGGGCTGTCTCTCTATACACACACACTCACACTCACACTCACTCACTCACTCACACTCACACAAGATGCGCCTCCACGGCTGGACCCGCCAAGGTGGAGCCCTTCCAGCCCCCCTCCTCTCCTCGCCTGGCCTCCTTCACCTCCCCGCCCCCCACCCCCAGCGCGCCGCGGCCGCTGACTGCGCACGGGCGGGCGGGGCGCTCGCCCTTTGACCCCAGCCGGGGGCCGCCCTCCCCCACAACCCCTTTCAGCTGCGCCCCCCACCCTGTGGCCCGGCGGCCGCCTATTCCCCCAGGCCAGGGCTGGGGCACAGCGCACGGGGGAGGGGAGCGAGTGTATGGGGCGTGTGTCTCTCTCTCTCTCTCTCTCTCTCTCTCTCTCTCTCTCTCTCTCTCTCTCTCTCTCTCTCTCTCTCTCTCTCTCTCTCTCTCTCGACGTGTCCCATGGGTGCGGTGGGGTGGCGTGGTTTGTGGGGCGCTGAAGAAATCAGTCCCCTCCATCTCCTCCCTCTGGAAAACACCCAAGCCCTTTGAGAACTGCCCGCACCGCTACCGTGGGGGCCGGGACCCTCCTCTGTGTCCTCCTGTGGCCCAGTCCAAGGGGCCTGGGCCTGGCCGGGGCTGCATTGGACCCCAACCACCCTGGCGTGTGGACTCGCTAAAAATCGGCGATTAGATATTGGATTCCAGCGTCATTGAGGTCATTTCACTAATGAGTGCACCGCAAAGAGTTTCCTAATCCATCTGTGAGGGTGGCAACCGAAAGAGAATTTGAAAGCTGACAGAATAGGCGAGGAAAGGCATAGGAGATTTCCACACCCAGTAAGGAAGCCTTTCCCGAAATGGAAGAAAGAAAGGAGCAAACAGAGACACCGGTAGCCCGCCCGGATCAGAGTCTGCCCCTGAGAGAAAGTACCCTGACCAGGTTCACCCGTGGGTGGGTGGGGAGCTAGCGGCATTCAGAAGAGCCAGGCCCGCAGTCTGTGCAGAAGACACCTGCACTCGGGCGTGTGTGGCGGCACGATTCCCAAGCAGCTCCAGATGTTAAACCAAGGAGAAGCCAGGGAGTTCCCAACGCCCCAGGTGTCCTCAGCCCACGACTGGCTGCTGTGGGAATGCGAAGCCCGGCTCCTTGTCTCAGAGCGGGGCAACCAGGAGGTGTGATGTCCACCCCGGGGTTCCCAGGAGGATCAGGCTGAAGCTGGGACTTGGCCTGAAAGTGTCCCCTCGCATGGCCACCCCCTTCCCCTTCCTGCTCCTCTACTCCTGGTGCCCCTCCATCCAGGGGCCAGACCTTAAAGAGTCACCCGCAAGAGAATCCAGTTCCAAAGGAGCCTTCTGGGGGACCCGTGCTGAGAGAGGTTGTGGGCATGGCCCGCTGGGGCTCTGCCCGACCCAGGGCTGAGAGATGCCACCTCCCAGCTCTGGGTCCCTGCAGGAAGTGTTGGCAAGCACAGGGCCGGTCCTCCAAAGGCCCAGGTGCAGGGAGCCCAGGCCAAGCAGCCTGTGGAAGAAGCCACATGCTGTGCCACCCCGGGGAACACGACTGCAGGCCACGGCCCTTCCCACCTCCTCCTCCTCCTCCTCCTCCTCCTCCTCCTCCTCCTCCTCCTCCTCCTCCCACCCCGCCCCCGCCCCCGCCCCCACATGGCACAGGGCCCAGAGACACCTCAGACACTTGCTACCCAAAGTGCAAAGGGCATCAGTTGCTCCTCCAAACCGCCCCCCCCAGCCCAGCAGACCGCGTTGTCCAGCCAGCCCCCGGGCCTCCCTGGGGTGCCCAGCACAAAAGTGCAGACACCCACCTGACCCTCAATCTCAGTTTTCGGATGTTTTTGCCACTCTAAGGACCCGCAGGCCAGCTGGGCCTTCTGGCAGGACAGAGAGCCCCGGAATCCGACGTGGAGAGCTGGGTGTACGTCCCCATGAGGAGGCGGTCCCCACCTCCGCGGCTATCCCCTTGCGGGGAGCGGCAGCCGCGGGGCCTCAGAGAAGACACCAGGCTGGGCCCCCACGGCACAGCGGGAGCACGTCCCCCGCAGGCCACTTAGCGACGGCGGCCAGCCGGCGTACGGTTGGGTTGCGCGAGACGCTGCGGCCGCCCTGCTACCGGGTTCATGGGAGGGCGTCCTGGAACCAGCGTCCACACCAAGCCCTTGGAAGGCCCAGGCGACGGAGGAGCCCCGTCAGGCAGGGGCCGAGGACGGTGACGGCCCGGGCGGGGAGGAGCGTGTCAGGCAGGGGCAGAGGACGGGAAGGAGTCAGTCAGGCAGGGGCCGTGGAGGGGACGGGCTGGGTAAGGGTTAGGGTTAGAGTCAGGGCACAAGTCACAATCGCAAAGACCTGGAAGCGACCCGAGTGCCCATCGACCCACGAGTGGGTAAATAAAATGTGGCACGTGGATACCACGGAGTGCTATTCGGCTATGAGGAGCAGCGGTGAGGGGGCACCTCTCGTGGTTCTCCTGGCCAGAGCTGGAACCCGTTCCAGTAAGCCAAGTATCCCAAGAATGGACACACGAGCACCACGTGCTCGCGCTCACCAGCAAATGGGTACGAACCGATGGACACCTAAGTGGACACAGAGGAATCACCTTCTTCGGGTGGGTGTCGGGCGGGTGGGGGGAGGGGATGGGCATACACATCCATTAGGAATGGGGTGGGTGCGCACCGACTGGGGGATGGGCGCACTTGAAGCTCTGACCCGAGGGGGGAGGCTGGGAGAGGGCAACGCACCCGACCTTAACATTGGTGCCCCCACAATATGCTGGAACAACATGAGAGGTAAATGAATAAGAACACGGGGGGGGGGAGGGGGGCACGGGCAACACATGTCACCTTAATACTTGGACTCCCATCATCTGCTTGAAAAGAGAGAGGAAAGAAAATGCAATAATAGAGATAAGAGACACTTTTTAAAAATAATGAATCCGGCCGGGCGCTGTGGCTCACGCCTGTAATCCTAGCTCTTGGGAGGCCGAGGCGGGCGGATTGCTCAAGGTCAGGAGTTCAAAACCAGCCTGAGCAAGAGCGAGACTCCGTCTCTACTATAAATAGAAAGAAATTAATTGGCCAACTGATATATATATAAAGAATTAGCGGGGCATGGTGGCGCATGCCTGCAGTCCCAGCTACCCGGGAGGCTGAGGCAGAAGGATCACTCGAGCCCAGGAGTTTGAAGTTGCTGTGAGCTAGGCTGACGCCACGGCACTCACTCTAGCCTGGGCAACAAACCGAGACTCTGTCTCAAAAAAAAAAAAAAAAAAAAAAAAATGAATCCGAAGAGAAAAGTAAAAGGAGGCCTGTGGAGCAGGTCTGGGTGTGACTCCGGATCCCCCAACATCAGGTGCCACCACCAAAGATTCCTACGTGTAGCCCATAGAACCCCAAAAGCAACGGGACGAGTTCTGGTCACATACTCCCTCAAAATGACATCCTGGCCTTCTTCTGGAACTCCCTCCCCTCTCAGACTCTCAAGGTTTCCTCCAGCGTGTGTCGGTTCCCACAGAGCAGACCTTTGGTCTGAGACCTGACAGTCCAGAAGCCACGCATGCTGCCGCGTGGCGGCGGTGTCGCGGCTCGGGACAAGAGGAGGCCCCACGGTGCGGGCTGGGGCGCCAGGCACCGCGGCGGTCGCTGAGGGTGGGGGTCACCCCCACCCCGGGCCGCCCCCGCACTCCCAGAAACGGGACAGAACCAGAGGCAAAAAAAAAAAAAAAAAGAAGAAGAAGCCTACGGCACCCGGGATTCCCGGGCGGTCTCCCATCCAAGTTCTAACCAGGCCCCACCCTGCTTAGCTTCCGAGACCAGACGGGATCGGGCGCGTTCGGGGTGGTGTGGCCGTGGACGGCGGAGGGCGCCCCTGCCCTGCTCAAGAAGCCGAGCCTCTCTGCGCTTCCCCGCCGCCTCCTCCCGCCCCAGGCCCCGCGCCGGGCCGGGCCTGTTGAGTTCTGTTGAGTTCGCCGGCCGGGTCCGGCGGGCTCCGAGGGACCGGGGTGACAGGCGGGGCGGGCAGGGAGCGGCGGGCCGGGGTTGGGGGCTGTCTCTCTATACACACACACTCACACTCACACTCACTCACTCACTCACACTCACACAAGATGCGCCTCCACGGCTGGACCCGCCAAGGTGGAGCCCTTCCAGCCCCCCTCCTCTCCTCGCCTGGCCTCCTTCACCTCCCCGCCCCCCACCCCCAGCGCGCCGCGGCCGCTGACTGCGCACGGGCGGGCGGGGCGCTCGCCCTTTGACCCCAGCCGGGGGCCGCCCTCCCCCACAACCCCTTTCAGCTGCGCCCCCCACCCTGTGGCCCGGCGGCCGCCTATTCCCCCGGGCCAGGGCTGGGGCACAGCGCACGGGGGAGGGGAGCGAGTGTATGGGGCGTGTCTCTCTCTCTCTCTCTCTCTCTCTCTCTCTCTCTCTCTCTCTCTCTCTCTCTCTCTCTCTCTCTCTCTCTCTCTCTCGACGTGTCCCATGGGTGGGGTGGGGTGGCGTGGTTTGTGGGGCGCTGAAGAAATCAGTCCCCTCCATCTCCTCCCTCTGGAAAACACCCAAGCCCTTTGAGAACTGCCCGCACCGCTACCGTGGGGGCCGGGACCCTCCTCTGTGTCCTCCTGTGGCCCAGTCCAAGGGGCCTGGGCCTGGCCGGGGCTGCATTGGACCCCAACCACCCTGGCGTGTGGACTCGCTAAAAATCGGCGATTAGATATTGGATTCCAGCGTCATTGAGGTCATTTCACTAATGAGTGCACCGCAAAGAGTTTCCTAATCCATCTGTGAGGGTGGCAACCGAAAGAGAATTTGAAAGCTGACAGAATAGGCGAGGAAAGGCATAGGAGATTTCCACACCCAGTAAGGAAGCCTTTCCCGAAATGGAAGAAAGAAAGGAGCAAACAGAGACACCGGTAGCCCGCCCGGATCACAGTCTGCCCCTGAGAGAAAGTACCCTGACCAGGTTCACCCGTGGGTGGGTGGCGAGCTAGCGGCATTCAGAAGAGCCAGGCCCGCAGTCTGTGCAGAAGACACCTGCACTCGGGCGTGTGTGGCGGCACGATTCCCAAGCAGCTCCAGATGTTAAACCAAGGAGAAGCCAGGGAGTTCCCAACGCCCCAGGTGTCCTCAGCCCACGACTGGCTGCTGTGGGAATGCGAAGCCCGGCTCCTTGTCTCAGAGCGGGGCAACCAGGAGGTGTGATGTCCACCCCGGGGTTCCCAGGAGGATCAGGCTGAAGCTGGGACTTGGCCTGAAAGTGTCCCCTCGCATGGCCACCCCCTTCCCCTTCCTGCTCCTCTACTCCTGGTGCCCCTCCATCCAGGGGCCAGACCTTAAAGAGTCACCCGCAAGAGAATCCTGGTCCCAAAGGAGCCTTCTGGGGGACCCGTGCTGAGAGAGGTTGTGGGCATGGCCCGCTGGGGCTCTGCCCGACCCAGGGCTGAGAGATGCCACCTCCCAGCTCTGGGTCCCTGCAGGAAGTGTTGGCAAGCACAGGGCCGGTCCTCCAAAGGCCCAGGTGCAGGGAGCCCAGGCCAAGCAGCCTGTGGAAGAAGCCACATGCTGTGCCACCCCGGGGAACACGACTGCAGGCCACGGCCCTTCCCACCTCCTCCTCCTCCTCCTCCTCCTCCTCCTCCTCCTCCTCCTCCTCCTCCTCCCACCCCGCCCCCGCCCCCGCCCCCACATGGCACAGGGCCCAGAGACACCTCAGACACTTGCTACCCAAAGTGCAAAGGGCATCAGTTGCTCCTCCAAACCGCCCCCCCCAGCCCAGCAGACCGCGTTGTCCAGCCAGCCCCCGGGCCTCCCTGGGGTGCCCAGCACAAAAGTGCAGACACCCACCGGACCCTCAATCTCAGTTTTCGGATGTTTTTGCCACTCTAAGGACCCGCAGGCCAGCTGGGCCTTCTGGCAGGACAGAGAGCCCCGGAATCCGACGTGGAGAGCTGGGTGTACGTCCCCATGAGGAGGCGGTCCCCACCTCCGCGGCTATCCCCTTGCGGGGAGCGGCAGCCGCGGGGCCTCAGAGAAGACACCAGGCTGGGCCCCCACGGCACAGCGGGAGCACGTCCCCCGCAGGCCACTTAGCGACGGCGGCCAGCCGGCGGACGGTTGGGTTGCGCGAGACGCTGCGGACGGTGACGGCCCGGGCGGGGAGGAGCGTGTCAGGCAGGGGCAGAGGACGGGAAGGAGTCAGTCAGGCAGGGGCCGTGGAGGGGACGGGCTGGGTAAGGGTTAGGGTTAGAGTCAGGGCACAAGTCACAATCGCAAAGACCTGGAAGCGACCCGAGTGCCCATCGACCCACGAGTGGGTAAATAAAATGTGGCGCGTGGACACCACGGAGTGCTATTCGGCTATGAGGAGCAGCGGTGAGGGGGCACCTCTCGTGGTTCTCCTGGCCAGAGCTGGAACCCGTTCCAGTAAGCCAAGTATCCCAAGAATGGACACACGAGCACCACGTGCTCGCGCTCACCAGCAAATGGGTACGAACCGATGGACACCTAAGTGGACACAGAGGAATCACCTTCTTCGGGTGGGTGTCGGGCGGGTGGGGGGAGGGGATGGGCATACACATCCATTAGGAATGGGGTGGGTGCGCACCGACTGGGGGATGGGCGCACTTGAAGCTCTGACCCGAGGGGGGAGGCTGGGAGAGGGCAACGCACCCGACCTTAACATTGGTGCCCCCACAATATGCTGGAACAACATGAGAGGTAAATGAATAAGAACACGGGGGGGGGGGGAGGGGGGCACGGGCAACACATGTCACCTTAATACTTGGACTCCCATCATCTGCTTGAAAAGAGAGAGGAAAGAAAATGCAATAATAGAGATAAGAGACACTTTTTAAAAATAATGAATCCGGCCGGGCGCTGTGGCTCACGCCTGTAATCCTAGCTCTTGGGAGGCCGAGGCGGGCGGATTGCTCAAGGTCAGGAGTTCAAAACCAGCCTGAGCAAGAGCGAGACTCCGTCTCTACTATAAATAGAAAGAAATTAATTGGCCAACTGATATATATATAAAGAATTAGCGGGGCATGGTGGCGCATGCCTGCAGTCCCAGCTACCCGGGAGGCTGAGGCAGAAGGATCACTCGAGCCCAGGAGTTTGAAGTTGCTGTGAGCTAGGCTGACGCCACGGCACTCACTCTAGCCTGGGCAACAAACCGAGACTCTGTCTCAAAAAAAAAAAAAAAAAAAATGAATCCGAAGAGAAAAGTAAAAGGAGGCCTGTGGAGCAGGTCTGGGTGTGACTCCGGATCCCCCAACATCAGGTGCCACCACCAAAGATTCCTACGTGTAGCCCATAGAACCCCAAAAGCAACGGGACGAGTTCTGGTCACATACTCCCTCAAAATGACATCCTGGCCTTCTTCTGGAACTCCCTCCC
Organism: Microcebus murinus; assembly: GCF_040939455.1. Classification (NCBI taxonomy): domain Eukaryota; kingdom Metazoa; phylum Chordata; class Mammalia; order Primates; family Cheirogaleidae; genus Microcebus; species Microcebus murinus. The sequence continues at coordinate 55,717,572 of NC_134119.1, read as the reverse complement.
CTCTCAGACTCTCAAGGTTTCCTCCAGCGTGTGTCGGTTCCCACAGAGCAGACCTTTGGTCTGAGACCTGACAGTCCAGAAGCCACGCATGCTGCCGCGTGGCGGCGGTGTCGCGGCTCGGGACAAGAGGAGGCCCCACGGTGCGGGCTGGGGCGCCAGGCACCGCGGCGGGCGCTGAGGGTGGGGGTCACCCCCACCCCGGGCCGCCCCCGCACTCCCAGAAACGGGACAGAACCAGAGGCAAAAAAAAAAAAAAAAAAGAAGAAGAAGCCTACGGCACCCGGGATTCCCGGGCGGTCTCCCATCCAAGTTCTAACCAGGCCCCACCCTGCTTAGCTTCCGAGACCAGACGGGATCGGGCGCGTTCGGGGTGGTGTGGCCGTGGACGGCGGAGGGCGCCCCTGCCCCGCTCAAGAAGCCGAGCCTCTCTGCGCTTCCCCGCCGCCTCCTCCCGCCCCAGGCCCCGCGCCGGGCCGGGCCTGTTGAGTTCTGTTGAGTTCGCCGGCCGGGTCCGGCGGGCTCCGAGGGACGGGGGTGACAGGCGGGGCGGGCAGGGAGCGGCGGGCCGGGGTTGGGGGCTGTCTCTCTATACACACACACTCACACTCACACTCACTCACTCACTCACACTCACACAAGATGCGCCTCCACGGCTGGACCCGCCAAGGTGGAGCCCTTCCAGCCCCCCTCCTCTCCTCGCCTGGCCTCCTTCACCTCCCCGCCCCCCACCCCCAGCGCGCCGCGGCCGCTGACTGCGCACGGGCGGGCGGGGCGCTCGCCCTTTGACCCCAGCCGGGGGCCGCCCTCCCCCACAACCCCTTTCAGCTGCGCCCCCCACCCTGTGGCCCGGCGGCCGCCTATTCCCCCGGGCCAGGGCTGGGGCACAGCGCACGGGGGAGGGGAGCGAGTGTATGGGGCGTGTCTCTCTCTCTCTCTCTCTCTCTCTCTCTCTCTCTCTCTCTCTCTCTCTCTCTCTCTCTCTCTCTCTCGACGTGTCCCATGGGTGGGGTGGGGTGGCGTGGTTTGTGGGGCGCTGAAGAAATCAGTCCCCTCCATCTCCTCCCTCTGGAAAACACCCAAGCCCTTTGAGAACTGCCCGCACCGCTACCGTGGGGGCCGGGACCCTCCTCTGTGTCCTCCTGTGGCCCAGTCCAAGGGGCCTGGGCCTGGCCGGGGCTGCATTGGACCCCAACCACCCTGGCGTGTGGACTCGCTAAAAATCGGCGATTAGATATTGGATTCCAGCGTCATTGAGGTCATTTCACTAATGAGTGCACCGCAAAGAGTTTCCTAATCCATCTGTGAGGGTGGCAACCGAAAGAGAATTTGAAAGCTGACAGAATAGGCGAGGAAAGGCATAGGAGATTTCCACACCCAGTAAGGAAGCCTTTCCCGAAATGGAAGAAAGAAAGGAGCAAACAGAGACACCGGTAGCCCGCCCGGATCACAGTCTGCCCCTGAGAGAAAGTACCCTGACCAGGTTCACCCGTGGGTGGGTGGCGAGCTAGCGGCATTCAGAAGAGCCAGGCCCGCAGTCTGTGCAGAAGACACCTGCACTCGGGCGTGTGTGGCGGCACGATTCCCAAGCAGCTCCAGATGTTAAACCAAGGAGAAGCCAGGGAGTTCCCAACGCCCCAGGTGTCCTCAGCCCACGACTGGCTGCTGTGGGAATGCGAAGCCCGGCTCCTTGTCTCAGAGCGGGGCAACCAGGAGGTGTGATGTCCACCCCGGGGTTCCCAGGAGGATCAGGCTGAAGCTGGGACTTGGCCTGAAAGTGTCCCCTCGCATGGCCACCCCCTTCCCCTTCCTGCTCCTCTACTCCTGGTGCCCCTCCATCCAGGGGCCAGACCTTAAAGAGTCACCCGCAAGAGAATCCTGGTCCCAAAGGAGCCTTCTGGGGGACCCGTGCTGAGAGAGGTTGTGGGCATGGCCCGCTGGGGCTCTGCCCGACCCAGGGCTGAGAGATGCCACCTCCCAGCTCTGGGTCCCTGCAGGAAGTGTTGGCAAGCACAGGGCCAGTCCTCCAAAGGCCCAGGTGCAGGGAGTCCAGGCCAAGCAGCCTGTGGAAGAAGCCACATGCTGTGCCACGCCGGGGAACACGACTGCAGGCCACGGCCCTTCCCACCTCCTCCTCCTCCTCCTCCTCCTCCTCCTCCTCCTCCTCCTCCTCCCACCCCGCCCCCGCCCCCGCCCCCACATGGCACAGGGCCCAGAGACACCTCAGACACTTGCTACCCAAAGTGCAAAGGGCATCAGTTGCTCCTCCAAACCGCCCCCCCCAGCCCAGCAGACCGCGTTGTCCAGCCAGCCCCCGGGCCTCCCTGGGGTGCCCAGCACAAAAGTGCAGACACCCACCGGACCCTCAATCTCAGTTTTCGGATGTTTTTGCCACTCTAAGGACCCGCAGGCCAGCTGGGCCTTCTGGCAGGACAGAGAGCCCCGGAATCCGACGTGGAGAGCTGGGTGTACGTCCCCATGAGGAGGCGGTCCCCACCTCCGCGGCTATCCCCTTGCGGGGAGCGGCAGCCCCGGGGCCTCAGAGAAGACACCAGGCTGGGCCCCCACGGCACAGCGGGAGCACGTCCCCCGCAGGCCACTTAGCGACGGCGGCCAGCCGGCGGACGGTTGGGTTGCGCGAGACGCTGCGGCCGCCCTGCTACCGGGTTCCTGGGAGGGCGTCCTGGAACCAGCGTCCACACCAAGCCCTTGGAAGGCCCAGGCGACGGAGGAGCCCCGTCAGGCAGGGGCCGAGGACGGTGACGGCCCGGGCGGGGAGGAGCGTGTCAGGCAGGGGCAGAGGACGGGAAGGAGTCAGTCAGGCAGGGGCCGTGGAGGGGACGGGCTGGGTAAGGGTTAGGGTTAGAGTCAGGGCACAAGTCACAATCGCAAAGACCTGGAAGCGACCCGAGTGCCCATCGACCCACGATTGGGTAAATAAAATGTGGCACGTGGACACCACGGAGTGCTATTCGGCTATGAGGAGCAGCGGTGAGGGGGCACCTCTCGTGGTTCTCCTGGCCAGAGCTGGAACCCGTTCCAGTAAGCCAAGTATCCCAAGAATGGACACACGAGCACCACGTGCTCGCGCTCACCAGCAAATGGGTACGAACCGATGGACACCTAAGTGGACACAGAGGAATCACCTTCTTCGGGTGGGTGTCGGGCGGGTGGGGGGAGGGGATGGGCATACACATCCATTAGGAATGGGGTGGGTGCGCACCGACTGGGGGATGGGCGCACTTGAAGCTCTGACCCGAGGGGGGAGGCTGGGAGAGGGCAACGCACCCGACCTTAACATTGGTGCCCCCACAATATGCTGGAACAACATGAGAGGTAAATGAATAAGAACACGGGGGGGGGAGGGGGGCACGGGCAACACATGTCACCTTAATACTTGGACTCCCATCATCTGCTTGAAAAGAGAGAGAAAAGAAAATGCAATAATAGAGATAAGAGACACTTTTTAAAAATAATGAATCCGGCCGGGCGCTGTGGCTCACGCCTGTAATCCTAGCTCTTGGGAGGCCGAGGCGGGCGGATTGCTCAAGGTCAGGAGTTCAAACCAGCCTGAGCAAGAGCGAGACTCCGTCTCTACTATAAATAGAAAGAAATTAATTGGCCAACTGATATATATATAAAGAATTAGCGGGGCATGGTGGCGCATGCCTGCAGTCCAGCTACCCGGGAGGCTGAGGCAGAAGGATCACTCGAGCCCAGGAGTTTTGAAGTTGCTGTGAGCTAGGCTGACGCCACGGCACTCACTCTAGCCTGGGCAACAAACCGAGACTCTGTCTCAAAAAAAAAAAAAAAAAAAAAAAAAATGAATCCGAAGAGAAAAGTAAAAGGAGGCCTGTGGAGCAGGTCTGGGTGTGACTCCGGATCCCCCAACATCAGGTGCCACCACCAAAGATTCCTACGTGTAGCCCATAGAACCCCAAAAGCAACGGGACGAGTTCTGGTCACATACTCCCTCCAAATGACATCCTGGCCTTCTTCTGGAACTCCCTCCCCTCTCAGACTCTCAAGGTTTCCTCCAGCGTGTGTCGGTTCCCACAGAGCAGACCTTTGGTCTGAGACCTGACAGTCCAGAAGCCACGCATGCTGCCGCGTGGCGGCGGTGTCGCGGCTCGGGACAAGAGGAGGCCCCACGGTGCGGGCTGGGGCGCCAGCACCGCGGCGGGCGCTGAGGGTGGGGGTCACCCCCACCCCGGGCCGCCCCCGCACTCCCAGAAACGGGACAGAACCAGAGGCAAAAAAAAAAAAAAAAGAAGAAGAAGCCTACGGCACCCGGGATTCCCGGGCGGTCTCCCATCCAAGTTCTAACCAGGCCCCACCCTGCTTAGCTTCCGAGACCAGACGGGATCGGGCGCGTTCGGGGTGGTGTGGCCGTGGACGGCGGAGGGCGCCCCTGCCCCGCTCAAGAAGCCGAGCCTCTCTGCGCTTCCCCGCCGCCTCCTCCCGCCCCAGGCCCCGCGCCGGGCCGGGCCTGTTGAGTTCTGTTGAGTTCGCCGGCCGGGTCCGGCGGGGCTCCGAGGGACGGGGGTGACAGGCGGGGCGGGCAGGGAGCGGCGGGCCGGGGTTGGGGGCTGTCTCTCTATACACACACACTCACACTCACACTCACTCACTCACTCACACTCACACAAGATGCGCCTCCACGGCTGGACCCGCCAAGGTGGAGCCCTTCCAGCCCCCCTCCTCTCCTCCTCGCCTGGCCTCCTTCACCTCCCCGCCCCCAGCCGCGCGCGGCCGCTGACTGCGCACGGGGCGGGCGGGGCGCTCGCCCTTTGACCCCAGCCGGGGGGCCGCCCTCCCCCACAACCCCTTTCAGCTGCGCCCCCCACCCTGTGGCCCGGCGGCCGCCTATTCCCCCGGGCCAGGGCTGGGGCACAGCGCACGGGGGAGGGGAGCGAGTGTATGGGGCGTGTCTCTCTCTCTCTCTCTCTCTCTCTCTCTCTCTCTCTCTCTCTCTCTCTCTCTCTCTCTCTCTCTCTCTCTCTCGACGTGTCCCATGGGTGGGGGTGGTGGCGTGGTTTGTGGGGCGCTGAAGAAATCAGTCCCCTCCATCTCCTCCCTCTGGAAAACACCCAAGCCCTTTGAGAACTGCCCGCACCGCTACCGTGGGGGGCCGGGACCCTCCTCTGTGTCCTCCTGTGGCCCAGTCCAAGGGGCCTGGGCCTGGCCGGGGCTGCATTGGACCCCAACCACCCTGGCGTGTGGACTCGCTAAAAATCGGCGATTAGATATTGGAATTCCAGCGTCATTGAGGTCATTTCACTAATGAGTGCACCGCAAAGAGTTTCCTAATCCATCTGTGAGGGTGGCAACCGAAAGAGAATTTGAAAGCTGACAGAATAGGCGAGGAAAGGCATAGGAGATTTCCACACCCAGTAAGGAAGCCTTTCCCGAAATGGAAGAAAGAAAGGAGCAAACAGAGACACCGGTAGCCCGCCCGGATCACAGTCTGCCCCTGAGAGAAAGTACCCTGACCAGGTTCACCCGTGGGTGGGTGGCGAGCTAGCGGCATTCAGAAGAGCCAGGCCCGCAGTCTGTGCAGAAGACACCTGCACTCGGGCGTGTGTGGCGGCACGATTCCCAAGCAGCTCCAGATGTTAAACCAAGGAGAAGCCAGGGAGTTCCCAACGCCCCAGGTGTCCTCAGCCCACGACTGGCTGCTGTGGGGAAGCGAAGCCCGGCTTCCTTGTCTCAGAGCGGGGCAACCAGGAGGTGTGATGTCCACCCCGGGGTTCCCAGGAGGATCAGGCTGAAGCTGGGACTTGGCCTGAAAGTGTCCCCTCGCATGGCCACCCCCTTCCCCTTCCTGCTCCTCTACTCCTGGTGCCCCTCCATCCAGGGGCCAGACCTTAAAGAGTCACCCGCAAGAGAATCCTGGTCCCAAAGGAGCCTTCTGGGGGACCCGTGCTGAGAGAGGTTGTGGGCATGGGCCCGCTGGGGCTCTGGCCCGACCCAGGGCTGAGAGATGCCACCTCCCAGCTCTGGGTCCCTGCAGGAATGGTTGGCAAGCACAGGGCCGGGTCCTCCAAAGCCCAGGTGCAGGGAGCCCAGGCCAAGCAGCCTGTGGAAGAAGCCACATGCTGTGCCACCCCGGGGAACACGACTGCAGGCCACGGCCCTTCCCACCTCCTCCTCCTCCTCCTCCTCCTCCCTCCTCCTCCTCCTCCTCCTCCTCTCCCACCCCGCCCCCGCCCCGCCCCACATGGCACAGGGCCCAGAGACACCTCAGACACTTGCTACCCAAAGTGCAAAGGGCATCAGTTGCTCCTCCAAACCGCCCCCCCCAGCCCAGCAGACCGCGTTGTCCAGCCCAGCCCCCGGGCCTCCCTGGGGTGCCCAGCAACAAAAGTGCGACACCCACCGGACCCTCAATCTCAGTTTTCGGATGTTTTTGCCACTCTAAGGACCCGCAGGCCAGCTGGGCCTTCTGGCAGGACAGAGAGCCCCGGAATCCGACGTGGAGAGCTGGTGTACGTCCCCATGAGGAGGCGGTCCCCACCTCCGCGGCTATCCCCTTGCGGGGAGCGGCAGCCGCGGGGCCTCAGAGAAGACACCAGGCTGGGCCCCCACGGCACAGCGGGAGCACGTCCCCCGCAGGCCACTTAGCGACGGCGGCCAGCCGGCGGACGGTTGGGTTGCGCGAGACGCTGCGGACGGTGACGGCCCGGGCGGGGAGGAGCGTGTCAGGCAGGGGCAGAGGACGGGAAGGAGTCAGTCAGGCAGGGGCCGTGGAGGGGACGGGCTGGGTAAGGGTTAGGGTTAGAGTCAGGGCACAAGTCACAATCGCAAAGACCTGGAAGCGACCCGAGTGCCCATCGACCCACGAGTGGGTAAATAAAATGTGGCGCGTGGACACCACGGAGTGCTATTCGGCTATGAGGAGCAGCGGTGAGGGGGCACCTCTCGTGGTTCTCCTGGCCAGAGCTGGAACCCGTTCCAGTAAGCCAAGTATCCCAAGAATGGACACACGAGCACCACGTGCTCGCGCTCACCAGCAAATGGGTACGAACCGATGGACACCTAAGTGGACACAGAGGAATCACCTTCTTCGGGTGGGTGTCGGGCGGGTGGGGGGAGGGGATGGGCATACACATCCATTAGGAATGGGGTGGGTGCGCACCGACTGGGGGATGGGCGCACTTGAAGCTCTGACCCGAGGGGGGAGGCTGGGAGAGGGCAACGCACCCGACCTTAACATTGGTGCCCCCACAATATGCTGGAACAACATGAGAGGTAAATGAATAAGAACACGGGGGGGGGGGAGGGGGGCACGGGCAACACATGTCACCTTAATACTTGGACTCCCATCATCTGCTTGAAAAGAGAGAGGAAAGAAAATGCAATAATAGAGATAAGAGACACTTTTTAAAAATAATGAATCCGGCCGGGCGCTGTGGCTCACGCCTGTAATCCTAGCTCTTGGGAGGCCGAGGCGGGCGGATTGCTCAAGGTCAGGAGTTCAAAACCAGCCTGAGCAAGAGCGAGACTCCGTCTCTACTATAAATAGAAAGAAATTAATTGGCCAACTGATATATATATAAAGAATTAGCGGGGCATGGTGGCGCATGCCTGCAGTCCCAGCTACCCGGGAGGCTGAGGCAGAAGGATCACTCGAGCCCAGGAGTTTGAAGTTGCTGTGAGCTAGGCTGACGCCACGGCACTCACTCTAGCCTGGGCAACAAACCGAGACTCTGTCTCAAAAAAAAAAAAAAAAAAAATGAATCCGAAGAGAAAAGTAAAAGGAGGCCTGTGGAGCAGGTCTGGGTGTGACTCCGGATCCCCCAACATCAGGTGCCACCACCAAAGATTCCTACGTGTAGCCCATAGAACCCCAAAAGCAACGGGACGAGTTCTGGTCACATACTCCCTCAAAATGACATCCTGGCCTTCTTCTGGAACTCCCTCCCCTCTCAGACTCTCAAGGTTTCCTCCAGCGTGTGTCGGTTCCCACAGAGCAGACCTTTGGTCTGAGACCTGACAGTCCAGAAGCCACGCATGCTGCCGCGTGGCGGCGGTGTCGCGGCTCGGGACAAGAGGAGGCCCCACGGTGCGGGCTGGGGCGCCAGGCACCGCGGCGGGCGCTGAGGGTGGGGGTCACCCCCACCCCGGGCCGCCCCCGCACTCCCAGAAACGGGACAGAACCAGAGGCAAAAAAAAAAAAAAAAAGAAGAAGAAGCCTACGGCACCCGGGATTCCCGGGCGGTCTCCCATCCAAGTTCTAACCAGGCCCCACCCTGCTTAGCTTCCGAGACCAGACGGGATCGGGCGCGTTCGGGGTGGTGTGGCCGTGGACGGCGGAGGGCGCCCCTGCCCCGCTCAAGAAGCCGAGCCTCTCTGCGCTTCCCCGCCGCCTCCTCCCGCCCCAGGCCCCGCGCCGGGCCGGGCCTGTTGAGTTCTGTTGAGTTCGCCGGCCGGGTCCGGCGGGCTCCGAGGGACGGGGGTGACAGGCGGGGCGGGCAGGGAGCGGCGGGCCGGGGTTGGGGGCTGTCTCTCTATACACACACACTCACACTCACACTCACTCACTCACTCACTCACACTCACACAAGATGCGCCTCCACGGCTGGACCCGCCAAGGTGGAGCCCTTCCAGCCCCCCTCCTCTCCTCGCCTGGCCTCCTTCACCTCCCCGCCCCCCACCCCCAGCGCGCCGCGGCCGCTGACTGCGCACGGGCGGGCGGGGCGCTCGCCCTTTGACCCCAGCCGGGGGCCGCCCTCCCCCACAACCCCTTTCAGCTGCGCCCCCCACCCTGTGGCCCGGCGGCCGCCTATTCCCCCGGGCCAGGGCTGGGGCACAGCGCACGGGGGAGGGGAGCGAGTGTATGGGGCGTGTCTCTCTCTCTCTCTCTCTCTCTCTCTCTCTCTCTCTCTCTCTCTCTCTCTCTCTCTCTCTCTCGACGTGTCCCATGGGTGGGGTGGGGTGGCGTGGTTTGTGGGGCGCTGAAGAAATCAGTCCCCTCCATCTCCTCCCTCTGGAAAACACCCAAGCCCTTTGAGAACTGCCCGCACCGCTACCGTGGGGGCCGGGACCCTCCTCTGTGTCCTCCTGTGGCCCAGTCCAAGGGGCCTGGGCCTGGCCGGGGCTGCATTGGACCCCAACCACCCTGGCGTGTGGACTCGCTAAAAATCGGCGATTAGATATTGGATTCCAGCGTCATTGAGGTCATTTCACTAATGAGTGCACCGCAAAGAGTTTCCTAATCCATCTGTGAGGGTGGCAACCGAAAGAGAATTTGAAAGCTGACAGAATAGGCGAGGAAAGGCATAGGAGATTTCCACACCCAGTAAGGAAGCCTTTCCCGAAATGGAAGAAAGAAAGGAGCAAACAGAGACACCGGTAGCCCGCCCGGATCACAGTCTGCCCCTGAGAGAAAGTACCCTGACCAGGTTCACCCGTGGGTGGGTGGCGAGCTAGCGGCATTCAGAAGAGCCAGGCCCGCAGTCTGTGCAGAAGACACCTGCACTCGGGCGTGTGTGGCGGCACGATTCCCAAGCAGCTCCAGATGTTAAACCAAGGAGAAGCCAGGGAGTTCCCAACGCCCCAGGTGTCCTCAGCCCACGACTGGCTGCTGTGGGAATGCGAAGCCCGGCTCCTTGTCTCAGAGCGGGGCAACCAGGAGGTGTGATGTCCACCCCGGGGTTCCCAGGAGGATCAGGCTGAAGCTGGGACTTGGCCTGAAAGTGTCCCCTCGCATGGCCACCCCCTTCCCCTTCCTGCTCCTCTACTCCTGGTGCCCCTCCATCCAGGGGCCAGACCTTAAAGAGTCACCCGCAAGAGAATCCTGGTCCCAAAGGAGCCTTCTGGGGGACCCGTGCTGAGAGAGGTTGTGGGCATGGCCCGCTGGGGCTCTGCCCGACCCAGGGCTGAGAGATGCCACCTCCCAGCTCTGGGTCCCTGCAGGAAGTGTTGGCAAGCACAGGGCCAGTCCTCCAAAGGCCCAGGTGCAGGGAGTCCAGGCCAAGCAGCCTGTGGAAGAAGCCACATGCTGTGCCACGCCGGGGAACACGACTGCAGGCCACGGCCCTTCCCACCTCCTCCTCCTCCTCCTCCTCCTCCTCCTCCTCCTCCTCCTCCCACCCCGCCCCCGCCCCCGCCCCCACATGGCACAGGGCCCAGAGACACCTCAGACACTTGCTACCCAAAGTGCAAAGGGCATCAGTTGCTCCTCCAAACCGCCCCCCCCAGCCCAGCAGACCGCGTTGTCCAGCCAGCCCCCGGGCCTCCCTGGGGTGCCCAGCACAAAAGTGCAGACACCCACCGGACCCTCAATCTCAGTTTTCGGATGTTTTTGCCACTCTAAGGACCCGCAGGCCAGCTGGGCCTTCTGGCAGGACAGAGAGCCCCGGAATCCGACGTGGAGAGCTGGGTGTACGTCCCCATGAGGAGGCGGTCCCCACCTCCGCGGCTATCCCCTTGCGGGGAGCGGCAGCCCCGGGGCCTCAGAGAAGACACCAGGCTGGGCCCCCACGGCACAGCGGGAGCACGTCCCCCGCAGGCCACTTAGCGACGGCGGCCAGCCGGCGGACGGTTGGGTTGCGCGAGACGCTGCGGCCGCCCTGCTACCGGGTTCCTGGGAGGGCGTCCTGGAACCAGCGTCCACACCAAGCCCTTGGAAGGCCCAGGCGACGGAGGAGCCCCGTCAGGCAGGGGCCGAGGACGGTGACGGCCCGGGCGGGGAGGAGCGTGTCAGGCAGGGGCAGAGGACGGGAAGGAGTCAGTCAGGCAGGGGCCGTGGAGGGGACGGGCTGGGTAAGGGTTAGGGTTAGAGTCAGGGCACAAGTCACAATCGCAAAGACCTGGAAGCGACCCGAGTGCCCATCGACCCACGAGTGGGTAAATAAAATGTGGCACGTGGACACCACGGAGTGCTATTCGGCTATGAGGAGCAGCGGTGAGGGGGCACCTCTCGTGGTTCTCCTGGCCAGAGCTGGAACCCGTTCCAGTAAGCCAAGTATCCCAAGAATGGACACACGAGCACCACGTGCTCGCGCTCACCAGCAAATGGGTACGAACCGATGGACACCTAAGTGGACACAGAGGAATCACCTTCTTCGGGTGGGTGTCGGGCGGGTGGGGGGAGGGGATGGGCATACACATCCATTAGGAATGGGGTGGGTGCGCACCGACTGGGGGATGGGCGCACTTGAAGCTCTGACCCGAGGGGGGAGGCTGGGAGAGGGCAACGCACCCGACCTTAACATTGGTGCCCCCACAATATGCTGGAACAACATGAGAGGTAAATGAATAAGAACACGGGGGGGGGAGGGGGGCACGGGCAACACATGTCACCTTAATACTTGGACTCCCATCATCTGCTTGAAAAGAGAGAGAAAAGAAAATGCAATAATAGAGATAAGAGACACTTTTTAAAAATAATGAATCCGGCCGGGCGCTGTGGCTCACGCCTGTAATCCTAGCTCTTGGGAGGCCGAGGCGGGCGGATTGCTCAAGGTCAGGAGTTCAAAACCAGCCTGAGCAAGAGCGAGACTCCGTCTCTACTATAAATAGAAAGAAATTAATTGGCCAACTGATATATATATAAAGAATTAGCGGGGCATGGTGGCGCATGCCTGCAGTCCCAGCTACCCGGGAGGCTGAGGCAGAAGGATCACTCGAGCCCAGGAGTTTGAAGTTGCTGTGAGCTAGGCTGACGCCACGGCACTCACTCTAGCCTGGGCAACAAACCGAGACTCTGTCTCAAAAAAAAAAAAAAAAAAAAAAAATGAATCCGAAGAGAAAAGTAAAAGGAGGCCTGTGGAGCAGGTCTGGGTGTGACTCCGGATCCCCCAACATCAGGTGCCACCACCAAAGATTCCTACGTGTAGCCCATAGAACCCCAAAAGCAACGGGACGAGTTCTGGTCACATACTCCCTCCAAATGACATCCTGGCCTTCTTCTGGAACTCCCTCCCCTCTCAGACTCTCAAGGTTTCCTCCAGCGTGTGTCGGTTCCCACAGAGCAGACCTTTGGTCTGAGACCTGACAGTCCAGAAGCCACGCATGCTGCCGCGTGGCGGCGGTGTCGCGGCTCGGGACAAGAGGAGGCCCCACGGTGCGGGCTGGGGCGCCAGGCACCGCGGCGGGCGCTGAGGGTGGGGGTCACCCCCACCCCGGGCCGCCCCCGCACTCCCAGAAACGGGACAGAACCAGAGGCAAAAAAAAAAAAAAAAAGAAGAAGAAGCCTACGGCACCCGGGATTCCCGGGCGGTCTCCCATCCAAGTTCTAACCAGGCCCCACCCTGCTTAGCTTCCGAGACCAGACGGGATCGGGCGCGTTCGGGGTGGTGTGGCCGTGGACGGCGGAGGGCGCCCCTGCCCCGCTCAAGAAGCCGAGCCTCTCTGCGCTTCCCCGCCGCCTCCTCCCGCCCCAGGCCCCGCGCCGGGCCGGGCCTGTTGAGTTCTGTTGAGTTCGCCGGCCGGGTCCGGCGGGCTCCGAGGGACGGGGGTGACAGGCGGGGCGGGCAGGGAGCGGCGGGCCGGGGTTGGGGGCTGTCTCTCTATACACACACACTCACACTCACACTCACTCACTCACTCACACTCACACAAGATGCGCCTCCACGGCTGGACCCGCCAAGGTGGAGCCCTTCCAGCCCCCCTCCTCTCCTCGCCTGGCCTCCTTCACCTCCCCGCCCCCCACCCCCAGCGCGCCGCGGCCGCTGACTGCGCACGGGCGGGCGGGGCGCTCGCCCTTTGACCCCAGCCGGGGGCCGCCCTCCCCCACAACCCCTTTCAGCTGCGCCCCCCACCCTGTGGCCCGGCGGCCGCCTATTCCCCCGGGCCAGGGCTGGGGCACAGCGCACGGGGGAGGGGAGCGAGTGTATGGGGCGTGTCTCTCTCTCTCTCTCTCTCTCTCTCTCTCTCTCTCTCTCTCTCTCTCTCTCTCTCTCTCTCTCTCTCTCTCTCGACGTGTCCCATGGGTGGGGTGGGGTGGCGTGGTTTGTGGGGCGCTGAAGAAATCAGTCCCCTCCATCTCCTCCCTCTGGAAAACACCCAAGCCCTTTGAGAACTGCCCGCACCGCTACCGTGGGGGCCGGGACCCTCCTCTGTGTCCTCCTGTGGCCCAGTCCAAGGGGCCTGGGCCTGGCCGGGGCTGCATTGGACCCCAACCACCCTGGCGTGTGGACTCGCTAAAAATCGGCGATTAGATATTGGATTCCAGCGTCATTGAGGTCATTTCACTAATGAGTGCACCGCAAAGAGTTTCCTAATCCATCTGTGAGGGTGGCAACCGAAAGAGAATTTGAAAGCTGACAGAATAGGCGAGGAAAGGCATAGGAGATTTCCACACCCAGTAAGGAAGCCTTTCCCGAAATGGAAGAAAGAAAGGAGCAAACAGAGACACCGGTAGCCCGCCCGGATCACAGTCTGCCCCTGAGAGAAAGTACCCTGACCAGGTTCACCCGTGGGTGGGTGGCGAGCTAGCGGCATTCAGAAGAGCCAGGCCCGCAGTCTGTGCAGAAGACACCTGCACTCGGGCGTGTGTGGCGGCACGATTCCCAAGCAGCTCCAGATGTTAAACCAAGGAGAAGCCAGGGAGTTCCCAACGCCCCAGGTGTCCTCAGCCCACGACTGGCTGCTGTGGGAATGCGAAGCCCGGCTCCTTGTCTCAGAGCGGGGCAACCAGGAGGTGTGATGTCCACCCCGGGGTTCCCAGGAGGATCAGGCTGAAGCTGGGACTTGGCCTGAAAGTGTCCCCTCGCATGGCCACCCCCTTCCCCTTCCTGCTCCTCTACTCCTGGTGCCCCTCCATCCAGGGGCCAGACCTTAAAGAGTCACCCGCAAGAGAATCCTGGTCCCAAAGGAGCCTTCTGGGGGACCCGTGCTGAGAGAGGTTGTGGGCATGGCCCGCTGGGGCTCTGCCCGACCCAGGGCTGAGAGATGCCACCTCCCAGCTCTGGGTCCCTGCAGGAAGTGTTGGCAAGCACAGGGCCGGTCCTCCAAAGGCCCAGGTGCAGGGAGCCCAGGCCAAGCAGCCTGTGGAAGAAGCCACATGCTGTGCCACCCCGGGGAACACGACTGCAGGCCACGGCCCTTCCCACCTCCTCCTCCTCCTCCTCCTCCTCCTCCTCCTCCTCCTCCTCCTCCTCCCACCCCGCCCCCGCCCCCGCCCCCACATGGCACAGGGCCCAGAGACACCTCAGACACTTGCTACCCAAAGTGCAAAGGGCATCAGTTGCTCCTCCAAACCGCCCCCCCCAGCCCAGCAGACCGCGTTGTCCAGCCAGCCCCCGGGCCTCCCTGGGGTGCCCAGCACAAAAGTGCAGACACCCACCGGACCCTCAATCTCAGTTTTCGGATGTTTTTGCCACTCTAAGGACCCGCAGGCCAGCTGGGCCTTCTGGCAGGACAGAGAGCCCCGGAATCCGACGTGGAGAGCTGGGTGTACGTCCCCATGAGGAGGCGGTCCCCACCTCCGCGGCTATCCCCTTGCGGGGAGCGGCAGCCGCGGGGCCTCAGAGAAGACACCAGGCTGGGCCCCCACGGCACAGCGGGAGCACGTCCCCCGCAGGCCACTTAGCGACGGCGGCCAGCCGGCGTACGGTTGGGTTGCGCGAGACGCTGCGGCCGCCCTGCTACCGGGTTCCTGGGAGGGCGTCCTGGAACCAGCGTCCACACCAAGCCCTTGGAAGGCCCAGGCGACGGAGGAGCCCCGTCAGGCAGGGGCCGAGGACGGTGACGGCCCGGGCGGGGAGGAGCGTGTCAGGCAGGGGCAGAGGACGGGAAGGAGTCAGTCAGGCAGGGGCCGTGGAGGGGACGGGCTGGGTAAGGGTTAGGGTTAGAGTCAGGGCACAAGTCACAATCGCAAAGACCTGGAAGCGACCCGAGTGCCCATCGACCCACGAGTGGGTAAATAAAATGTGGCACGTGGATACCACGGAGTGCTATTCGGCTATGAGGAGCAGCGGTGAGGGGGCACCTCTCGTGGTTCTCCTGGCCAGAGCTGGAACCCGTTCCAGTAAGCCAAGTATCCCAAGAATGGACACACGAGCACCACGTGCTCGCGCTCACCAGCAAATGGGTACGAACCGATGGACACCTAAGTGGACACAGAGGAATCACCTTCTTCGGGTGGGTGTCGGGCGGGTGGGGGGAGGGGATGGGCATACACATCCATTAGGAATGGGGTGGGTGCGCACCGACTGGGGGATGGGCGCACTTGAAGCTCTGACCCGAGGGGGGAGGCTGGGAGAGGGCAACGCACCCGACCTTAACATTGGTGCCCCCACAATATGCTGGAACAACATGAGAGGTAAATGAATAAGAACACGGGGGGGGGGAGGGGGGCACGGGCAACACATGTCACCTTAATACTTGGACTCCCATCATCTGCTTGAAAAGAGAGAGGAAAGAAAATGCAATAATAGAGATAAGAGACACTTTTTAAAAATAATGAATCCGGCCGGGCGCTGTGGCTCACGCCTGTAATCCTAGCTCTTGGGAGGCCGAGGCGGGCGGATTGCTCAAGGTCAGGAGTTCAAAACCAGCCTGAGCAAGAGCGAGACTCCGTCTCTACTATAAATAGAAAGAAATTAATTGGCCAACTGATATATATATAAAGAATTAGCGGGGCATGGTGGCGCATGCCTGCAGTCCCAGCTACCCGGGAGGCTGAGGCAGAAGGATCACTCGAGCCCAGGAGTTTGAAGTTGCTGTGAGCTAGGCTGACGCCACGGCACTCACTCTAGCCTGGGCAACAAACCGAGACTCTGTCTCAAAAAAAAAAAAAAAAAAAAAAAATGAATCCGAAGAGAAAAGTAAAAGGAGGCCTGTGGAGCAGGTCTGGGTGTGACTCCGGATCCCCCAACATCAGGTGCCACCACCAAAGATTCCTACGTGTAGCCCATAGAACCCCAAAAGCAACGGGACGAGTTCTGGTCACATACTCCCTCAAAATGACATCCTGGCCTTCTTCTGGAACTCCCTCCCCTCTCAGACTCTCAAGGTTTCCTCCAGCGTGTGTCGGTTCCCACAGAGCAGACCTTTGGTCTGAGACCTGACAGTCCAGAAGCCACGCATGCTGCCGCGTGGCGGCGGTGTCGCGGCTCGGGACAAGAGGAGGCCCCACGGTGCGGGCTGGGGCGCCAGGCACCGCGGCGGTCGCTGAGGGTGGGGGTCACCCCCACCCCGGGCCGCCCCCGCACTCCCAGAAACGGGACAGAACCAGAGGCAAAAAAAAAAAAAAAAAGAAGAAGAAGCCTACGGCACCCGGGATTCCCGGGCGGTCTCCCATCCAAGTTCTAACCAGGCCCCACCCTGCTTAGCTTCCGAGACCAGACGGGATCGGGCGCGTTCGGGGTGGTGTGGCCGTGGACGGCGGAGGGCGCCCCTGCCCTGCTCAAGAAGCCGAGCCTCTCTGCGCTTCCCCGCCGCCTCCTCCCGCCCCAGGCCCCGCGCCGGGCCGGGCCTGTTGAGTTCTGTTGAGTTCGCCGGCCGGGTCCGGCGGGCTCCGAGGGACCGGGGTGACAGGCGGGGCGGGCAGGGAGCGGCGGGCCGGGGTTGGGGGCTGTCTCTCTATACACACACACTCACACTCACACTCACTCACTCACTCACACTCACACAAGATGCGCCTCCACGGCTGGACCCGCCAAGGTGGAGCCCTTCCAGCCCCCCTCCTCTCCTCGCCTGGCCTCCTTCACCTCCCCGCCCCCCACCCCCAGCGCGCCGCGGCCGCTGACTGCGCACGGGCGGGCGGGGCGCTCGCCCTTTGACCCCAGCCGGGGGCCGCCCTCCCCCACAACCCCTTTCAGCTGCGCCCCCCACCCTGTGGCCCGGCGGCCGCCTATTCCCCCGGGCCAGGGCTGGGGCACAGCGCACGGGGGAGGGGAGCGAGTGTATGGGGCGTGTGTGACTCTCTCTCTCTCTCTCTCTCTCTCTCTCTCTCTCTCTCTCTCTCTCTCTCTCTCTCTCTCTCTCTCTCTCTCTCGACGTGTCCCATGGGTGGGGTGGGGTGGCGTGGTTTGTGGGGCACTGAAGAAATCAGTCCCCTCCATCTCCTCCCTCTGGAAAACACCCAAGCCCTTTGAGAACTGCCCGCACCGCTACCGTGGGGGCCGGGACCCTCCTCTGTGTCCTCCTGTGGCCCAGTCCAAGGGGCCTGGGCCTGGCCGGGGCTGCATTGGACCCCAACCACCCTGGCGTGTGGACTCGCTAAAAATCGGCGATTAGATATTGGATTCCAGCGTCATTGAGGTCATTTCACTAATGAGTGCACCGCAAAGAGTTTCCTAATCCATCTGTGAGGGTGGCAACCGAAAGAGAATTTGAAAGCTGACAGAATAGGCGAGGAAAGGCATAGGAGATTTCCACACCCAGTAAGGAAGCCTTTCCCGAAATGGAAGAAAGAAAGGAGCAAACAGAGACACCGGTAGCCCGCCCGGATCACAGTCTGCCCCTGAGAGAAAGTACCCTGACCAGGTTCACCCGTGGGTGGGTGGCGAGCTAGCGGCATTCAGAAGAGCCAGGCCCGCAGTCTGTGCAGAAGACACCTGCACTCGGGCGTGTGTGGCGGCACGATTCCCAAGCAGCTCCAGATGTTAAACCAAGGAGAAGCCAGGGAGTTCCCAACGCCCCAGGTGTCCTCAGCCCACGACTGGCTGCTGTGGGAATGCGAAGCCCGGCTCCTTGTCTCAGAGCGGGGCAACCAGGAGGTGTGATGTCCACCCCGGGGTTCCCAGGAGGATCAGGCTGAAGCTGGGACTTGGCCTGAAAGTGTCCCCTCGCATGGCCACCCCCTTCCCCTTCCTGCTCCTCTACTCCTGGTGCCCCTCCATCCAGGGGCCAGACCTTAAAGAGTCACCCGCAAGAGAATCCTGGTCCCAAAGGAGCCTTCTGGGGGACCCGTGCTGAGAGAGGTTGTGGGCATGGCCCGCTGGGGCTCTGCCCGACCCAGGGCTGAGAGATGCCACCTCCCAGCTCTGGGTCCCTGCAGGAAGTGTTGGCAAGCACAGGGCCGGTCCTCCAAAGGCCCAGGTGCAGGGAGCCCAGGCCAAGCAGCCTGTGGAAGAAGCCACATGCTGTGCCACCCCGGGGAACACGACTGCAGGCCACGGCCCTTCCCACCTCCTCCTCCTCCTCCTCCTCCTCCTCCTCCTCCTCCTCCTCCTCCTCCTCCCACCCCGCCCCCGCCCCCGCCCCCACATGGCACAGGGCCCAGAGACACCTCAGACACTTGCTACCCAAAGTGCAAAGGGCATCAGTTGCTCCTCCAAACCGCCCCCCCCAGCCCAGCAGACCGCGTTGTCCAGCCAGCCCCCGGGCCTCCCTGGGGTGCCCAGCACAAAAGTGCAGACACCCACCGGACCCTCAATCTCAGTTTTCGGATGTTTTTGCCACTCTAAGGACCCGCAGGCCAGCTGGGCCTTCTGGCAGGACAGAGAGCCCCGGAATCCGACGTGGAGAGCTGGGTGTACGTCCCCATGAGGAGGCGGTCCCCACCTCCGCGGCTATCCCCTTGCGGGGAGCGGCAGCCGCGGGGCCTCAGAGAAGACACCAGGCTGGGCCCCCACGGCACAGCGGGAGCACGTCCCCCGCAGGCCACTTAGCGATGGCGGCCAGCCGGCGGACGGTTGGGTTGCGCGAGACGCTGCGGACGGTGACGGCCCGGGCGGGGAGGAGCGTGTCAGGCAGGGGCAGAGGACGGGAAGGAGTCAGTCAGGCAGGGGCCGTGGAGGGGACGGGCTGGGTAAGGGTTAGGGTTAGAGTCAGGGCACAAGTCACAATCGCAAAGACCTGGAAGCGACCCGAGTGCCCATCGACCCACGAGTGGGTAAATAAAATGTGGCGCGTGGACACCACGGAGTGCTATTCGGCTATGAGGAGCAGCGGTGAGGGGGCACCTCTCGTGGTTCTCCTGGCCAGAGCTGGAACCCGTTCCAGTAAGCCAAGTATCCCAAGAATGGACACACGAGCACCACGTGCTCGCGCTCACCAGCAAATGGGTACGAACCGATGGACACCTAAGTGGACACAGAGGAATCACCTTCTTCGGGTGGGTGTCGGGCGGGTGGGGGGAGGGGATGGGCATACACATCCATTAGGAATGGGGTGGGTGCGCACCGACTGGGGGATGGGCGCACTTGAAGCTCTGACCCGAGGGGGGAGGCTGGGAGAGGGCAACGCACCCGACCTTAACATTGGTGCCCCCACAATATGCTGGAACAACATGAGAGGTAAATGAATAAGAACACGGGGGGGGGGAGGGGGGCACGGGCAACACATGTCACCTTAATACTTGGACTCCCATCATCTGCTTGAAAAGAGAGAGGAAAGAAAATGCAATAATAGAGATAAGAGACACTTTTTAAAAATAATGAATCCGGCCGGGCGCTGTGGCTCACGCCTGTAATCCTAGCTCTTGGGAGGCCGAGGCGGGCGGATTGCTCAAGGTCAGGAGTTCAAAACCAGCCTGAGCAAGAGCGAGACTCCGTCTCTACTATAAATAGAAAGAAATTAATTGGCCAACTGATATATATATAAAGAATTAGCGGGGCATGGTGGCGCATGCCTGCAGTCCCAGCTACCCGGGAGGCTGAGGCAGAAGGATCACTCGAGCCCAGGAGTTTGAAGTTGCTGTGAGCTAGGCTGACGCCACGGCACTCACTCTAGCCTGGGCAACAAACCGAGACTCTGTCTCAAAAAAAAAAAAAAAAAAAAATGAATCCGAAGAGAAAAGTAAAAGGAGGCCTGTGGAGCAGGTCTGGGTGTGACTCCGGATCCCCCAACATCAGGTGCCACCACCAAAGATTCCTACGTGTAGCCCATAGAACCCCAAAAGCAACGGGACGAGTTCTGGTCACATACTCCCTCAAAATGACATCCTGGCCTTCTTCTGGAACTCCCTCCCCTCTCAGACTCTCAAGGTTTCCTCCAGCGTGTGTCGGTTCCCACAGAGCAGACCTTTGGTCTGAGACCTGACAGTCCAGAAGCCACGCATGCTGCCGCGTGGCGGCGGTGTCGCGGCTCGGGACAAGAGGAGGCCCCACGGTGCGGGCTGGGGCGCCAGGCACCGCGGCGGGCGCTGAGGGTGGGGGTCACCCCCACCCCGGGCCGCCCCCGCACTCCCAGAAACGGGACAGAACCAGAGGCAAAAAAAAAAAAAAAAAGAAGAAGAAGCCTACGGCACCCGGGATTCCCGGGCGGTCTCCCATCCAAGTTCTAACCAGGCCCCACCCTGCTTAGCTTCCGAGACCAGACGGGATCGGGCGCGTTCGGGGTGGTGTGGCCGTGGACGGCGGAGGGCGCCCCTGCCCCGCTCAAGAAGCCGAGCCTCTCTGCGCTTCCCCGCCGCCTCCTCCCGCCCCAGGCCCCGCGCCGGGCCGGGCCTGTTGAGTTCTGTTGAGTTCGCCGGCCGGGTCCGGCGGGCTCCGAGGGACGGGGGTGACAGGCGGGGCGGGCAGGGAGCGGCGGGCCGGGGTTGGGGGCTGTCTCTCTATACACACACACTCACACTCACACTCACTCACTCACTCACTCACACTCACACAAGATGCGCCTCCACGGCTGGACCCGCCAAGGTGGAGCCCTTCCAGCCCCCCTCCTCTCCTCGCCTGGCCTCCTTCACCTCCCCGCCCCCCACCCCCAGCGCGCCGCGGCCGCTGACTTTGCACGGGCGGGCGGGGCGCTCGCCCTTTGACCCCAGCCGGGGGCCGCCCTCCCCCACAACCCCTTTCAGCTGCGCCCCCCACCCTGTGGCCCGGCGGCCGCCTATTCCCCCGGGCCAGGGCTGGGGCACAGCGCACGGGGGAGGGGAGCGAGTGTATGGGGCGTGTCTCTCTCTCTCTCTCTCTCTCTCTCTCTCTCTCTCTCTCTCTCTCTCTCTCTCTCTCTCTCTCTCGACGTGTCCCATGGGTGGGGTGGGGTGGCGTGGTTTGTGGGGCGCTGAAGAAATCAGTCCCCTCCATCTCCTCCCTCTGGAAAACACCCAAGCCCTTTGAGAACTGCCCGCACCGCTACCGTGGGGGCCGGGACCCTCCTCTGTGTCCTCCTGTGGCCCAGTCCAAGGGGCCTGGGCCTGGCCGGGGCTGCATTGGACCCCAACCACCCTGGCGTGTGGACTCGCTAAAAATCGGCGATTAGATATTGGATTCCAGCGTCATTGAGGTCATTTCACTAATGAGTGCACCGCAAAGAGTTTCCTAATCCATCTGTGAGGGTGGCAACCGAAAGAGAATTTGAAAGCTGACAGAATAGGCGAGGAAAGGCATAGGAGATTTCCACACCCAGTAAGGAAGCCTTTCCCGAAATGGAAGAAAGAAAGGAGCAAACAGAGACACCGGTAGCCCGCCCGGATCACAGTCTGCCCCTGAGAGAAAGTACCCTGACCAGGTTCACCCGTGGGTGGGTGGCGAGCTAGCGGCATTCAGAAGAGCCAGGCCCGCAGTCTGTGCAGAAGACACCTGCACTCGGGCGTGTGTGGCGGCACGATTCCCAAGCAGCTCCAGATGTTAAACCAAGGAGAAGCCAGGGAGTTCCCAACGCCCCAGGTGTCCTCAGCCCACGACTGGCTGCTGTGGGAATGCGAAGCCCGGCTCCTTGTCTCAGAGCGGGGCAACCAGGAGGTGTGATGTCCACCCCGGGGTTCCCAGGAGGATCAGGCTGAAGCTGGGACTTGGCCTGAAAGTGTCCCCTCGCATGGCCACCCCCTTCCCCTTCCTGCTCCTCTACTCCTGGTGCCCCTCCATCCAGGGGCCAGACCTTAAAGAGTCACCCGCAAGAGAATCCTGGTCCCAAAGGAGCCTTCTGGGGGACCCGTGCTGAGAGAGGTTGTGGGCATGGCCCGCTGGGGCTCTGCCCGACCCAGGGCTGAGAGATGCCACCTCCCAGCTCTGGGTCCCTGCAGGAAGTGTTGGCAAGCACAGGGCCAGTCCTCCAAAGGCCCAGGTGCAGGGAGTCCAGGCCAAGCAGCCTGTGGAAGAAGCCACATGCTGTGCCACGCCGGGGAACACGACTGCAGGCCACGGCCCTTCCCACCTCCTCCTCCTCCTCCTCCTCCTCCTCCTCCTCCTCCTCCTCCCACCCCGCCCCCGCCCCCGCCCCCACATGGCACAGGGCCCAGAGACACCTCAGACACTTGCTACCCAAAGTGCAAAGGGCATCAGTTGCTCCTCCAAACCGCCCCCCCCAGCCCAGCAGACCGCGTTGTCCAGCCAGCCCCCGGGCCTCCCTGGGGTGCCCAGCACAAAAGTGCAGACACCCACCGGACCCTCAATCTCAGTTTTCGGATGTTTTTGCCACTCTAAGGACCCGCAGGCCAGCTGGGCCTTCTGGCAGGACAGAGAGCCCCGGAATCCGACGTGGAGAGCTGGGTGTACGTCCCCATGAGGAGGCGGTCCCCACCTCCGCGGCTATCCCCTTGCGGGGAGCGGCAGCCCCGGGGCCTCAGAGAAGACACCAGGCTGGGCCCCCACGGCACAGCGGGAGCACGTCCCCCGCAGGCCACTTAGCGACGGCGGCCAGCCGGCGGACGGTTGGGTTGCGCGAGACGCTGCGGCCGCCCTGCTACCGGGTTCCTGGGAGGGCGTCCTGGAACCAGCGTCCACACCAAGCCCTTGGAAGGCCCAGGCGACGGAGGAGCCCCGTCAGGCAGGGGCCGAGGACGGTGACGGCCCGGGCGGGGAGGAGCGTGTCAGGCAGGGGCAGAGGACGGGAAGGAGTCAGTCAGGCAGGGGCCGTGGAGGGGACGGGCTGGGTAAGGGTTAGGGTTAGAGTCAGGGCACAAGTCACAATCGCAAAGACCTGGAAGCGACCCGAGTGCCCATCGACCCACGAGTGGGTAAATAAAATGTGGCACGTGGACACCACGGAGTGCTATTCGGCTATGAGGAGCAGCGGTGAGGGGGCACCTCTCGTGGTTCTCCTGGCCAGAGCTGGAACCCGTTCCAGTAAGCCAAGTATCCCAAGAATGGACACACGAGCACCACGTGCTCGCGCTCACCAGCAAATGGGTACGAACCGATGGACACCTAAGTGGACACAGAGGAATCACCTTCTTCGGGTGGGTGTCGGGCGGGTGGGGGGAGGGGATGGGCATACACATCCATTAGGAATGGGGTGGGTGCGCACCGACTGGGGGATGGGCGCACTTGAAGCTCTGACCCGAGGGGGGAGGCTGGGAGAGGGCAACGCACCCGACCTTAACATTGGTGCCCCCACAATATGCTGGAACAACATGAGAGGTAAATGAATAAGAACACGGGGGGGGGGAGGGGGGCACGGGCAACACATGTCACCTTAATACTTGGACTCCCATCATCTGCTTGAAAAGAGAGAGAAAAGAAAATGCAATAATAGAGATAAGAGACACTTTTTAAAAATAATGAATCCGGCCGGGCGCTGTGGCTCACGCCTGTAATCCTAGCTCTTGGGAGGCCGAGGCGGGCGGATTGCTCAAGGTCAGGAGTTCAAAACCAGCCTGAGCAAGAGCGAGACTCCGTCTCTACTATAAATAGAAAGAAATTAATTGGCCAACTGATATATATATAAAGAATTAGCGGGGCATGGTGGCGCATGCCTGCAGTCCCAGCTACCCGGGAGGCTGAGGCAGAAGGATCACTCGAGCCCAGGAGTTTGAAGTTGCTGTGAGCTAGGCTGACGCCACGGCACTCACTCTAGCCTGGGCAACAAACCGAGACTCTGTCTCAAAAAAAAAAAAAAAAAAAAAAAATGAATCCGAAGAGAAAAGTAAAAGGAGGCCTGTGGAGCAGGTCTGGGTGTGACTCCGGATCCCCCAACATCAGGTGCCACCACCAAAGATTCCTACGTGTAGCCCATAGAACCCCAAAAGCAACGGGACGAGTTCTGGTCACATACTCCCTCCAAATGACATCCTGGCCTTCTTCTGGAACTCCCTCCCCTCTCAGACTCTCAAGGTTTCCTCCAGCGTGTGTCGGTTCCCACAGAGCAGACCTTTGGTCTGAGACCTGACAGTCCAGAAGCCACGCATGCTGCCGCGTGGCGGCGGTGTCGCGGCTCGGGACAAGAGGAGGCCCCACGGTGCGGGCTGGGGCGCCAGGCACCGCGGCGGGCGCTGAGGGTGGGGGTCACCCCCACCCCGGGCCGCCCCCGCACTCCCAGAAACGGGACAGAACCAGAGGCAAAAAAAAAAAAAAAAAGAAGAAGAAGCCTACGGCACCCGGGATTCCCGGGCGGTCTCCCATCCAAGTTCTAACCAGGCCCCACCCTGCTTAGCTTCCGAGACCAGACGGGATCGGGCGCGTTCGGGGTGGTGTGGCCGTGGACGGCGGAGGGCGCCCCTGCCCCGCTCAAGAAGCCGAGCCTCTCTGCGCTTCCCCGCCGCCTCCTCCCGCCCCAGGCCCCGCGCCGGGCCGGGCCTGTTGAGTTCTGTTGAGTTCGCCGGCCGGGTCCGGCGGGCTCCGAGGGACGGGGGTGACAGGCGGGGCGGGCAGGGAGCGGCGGGCCGGGGTTGGGGGCTGTCTCTCTATACACACACACTCACACTCACACTCACTCACTCACTCACACTCACACAAGATGCGCCTCCACGGCTGGACCCGCCAAGGTGGAGCCCTTCCAGCCCCCCTCCTCTCCTCGCCTGGCCTCCTTCACCTCCCCGCCCCCCACCCCCAGCGCGCCGCGGCCGCTGACTGCGCACGGGCGGGCGGGGCGCTCGCCCTTTGACCCCAGCCGGGGGCCGCCCTCCCCCACAACCCCTTTCAGCTGCGCCCCCCACCCTGTGGCCCGGCGGCCGCCTATTCCCCCGGGCCAGGGCTGGGGCACAGCGCACGGGGGAGGGGAGCGAGTGTATGGGGCGTGTCTCTCTCTCTCTCTCTCTCTCTCTCTCTCTCTCTCTCTCTCTCTCTCTCTCTCTCTCTCTCGACGTGTCCCATGGGTGGGGTGGGGTGGCGTGGTTTGTGGGGCGCTGAAGAAATCAGTCCCCTCCATCTCCTCCCTCTGGAAAACACCCAAGCCCTTTGAGAACTGCCCGCACCGCTACCGTGGGGGCCGGGACCCTCCTCTGTGTCCTCCTGTGGCCCAGTCCAAGGGGCCTGGGCCTGGCCGGGGCTGCATTGGACCCCAACCACCCTGGCGTGTGGACTCGCTAAAAATCGGCGATTAGATATTGGATTCCAGCGTCATTGAGGTCATTTCACTAATGAGTGCACCGCAAAGAGTTTCCTAATCCATCTGTGAGGGTGGCAACCGAAAGAGAATTTGAAAGCTGACAGAATAGGCGAGGAAAGGCATAGGAGATTTCCACACCCAGTAAGGAAGCCTTTCCCGAAATGGAAGAAAGAAAGGAGCAAACAGAGACACCGGTAGCCCGCCCGGATCACAGTCTGCCCCTGAGAGAAAGTACCCTGACCAGGTTCACCCGTGGGTGGGTGGCGAGCTAGCGGCATTCAGAAGAGCCAGGCCCGCAGTCTGTGCAGAAGACACCTGCACTCGGGCGTGTGTGGCGGCACGATTCCCAAGCAGCTCCAGATGTTAAACCAAGGAGAAGCCAGGGAGTTCCCAACGCCCCAGGTGTCCTCAGCCCACGACTGGCTGCTGTGGGAATGCGAAGCCCGGCTCCTTGTCTCAGAGCGGGGCAACCAGGAGGTGTGATGTCCACCCCGGGGTTCCCAGGAGGATCAGGCTGAAGCTGGGACTTGGCCTGAAAGTGTCCCCTCGCATGGCCACCCCCTTCCCCTTCCTGCTCCTCTACTCCTGGTGCCCCTCCATCCAGGGGCCAGACCTTAAAGAGTCACCCGCAAGAGAATCCTGGTCCCAAAGGAGCCTTCTGGGGGACCCGTGCTGAGAGAGGTTGTGGGCATGGCCCGCTGGGGCTCTGCCCGACCCAGGGCTGAGAGATGCCACCTCCCAGCTCTGGGTCCCTGCAGGAAGTGTTGGCAAGCACAGGGCCGGTCCTCCAAAGGCCCAGGTGCAGGGAGCCCAGGCCAAGCAGCCTGTGGAAGAAGCCACATGCTGTGCCACCCCGGGGAACACGACTGCAGGCCACGGCCCTTCCCACCTCCTCCTCCTCCTCCTCCTCCTCCTCCTCCTCCTCCTCCTCCTCCTCCCACCCCGCCCCCGCCCCCGCCCCCACATGGCACAGGGCCCAGAGACACCTCAGACACTTGCTACCCAAAGTGCAAAGGGCATCAGTTGCTCCTCCAAACCGCCCCCCCCAGCCCAGCAGACCGCGTTGTCCAGCCAGCCCCCGGGCCTCCCTGGGGTGCCCAGCACAAAAGTGCAGACACCCACCGGACCCTCAATCTCAGTTTTCGGATGTTTTTGCCACTCTAAGGACCCGCAGGCCAGCTGGGCCTTCTGGCAGGACAGAGAGCCCCGGAATCCGACGTGGAGAGCTGGGTGTACGTCCCCATGAGGAGGCGGTCCCCACCTCCGCGGCTATCCCCTTGCGGGGAGCGGCAGCCGCGGGGCCTCAGAGAAGACACCAGGCTGGGCCCCCACGGCACAGCGGGAGCACGTCCCCCGCAGGCCACTTAGCGACGGCGGCCAGCCGGCGTACGGTTGGGTTGCGCGAGACGCTGCGGCCGCCCTGCTACCGGGTTCCTGGGAGGGCGTCCTGGAACCAGCGTCCACACCAAGCCCTTGGAAGGCCCAGGCGACGGAGGAGCCCCGTCAGGCAGGGGCCGAGGACGGTGACGGCCCGGGCGGGGAGGAGCGTGTCAGGCAGGGGCAGAGGACGGGAAGGAGTCAGTCAGGCAGGGGCCGTGGAGGGGACGGGCTGGGTAAGGGTTAGGGTTAGAGTCAGGGCACAAGTCACAATCGCAAAGACCTGGAAGCGACCCGAGTGCCCATCGACCCACGAGTGGGTAAATAAAATGTGGCACGTGGACACCACGGAGTGCTATTCGGCTATGAGGAGCAGCGGTGAGGGGGCACCTCTCGTGGTTCTCCTGGCCAGAGCTGGAACCCGTTCCAGTAAGCCAAGTATCCCAAGAATGGACACACGAGCACCACGTGCTCGCGCTCACCAGCAAATGGGTACGAACCGATGGACACCTAAGTGGACACAGAGGAATCACCTTCTTCGGGTGGGTGTCGGGCGGGTGGGGGGAGGGGATGGGCATACACATCCATTAGGAATGGGGTGGGTGCGCACCGACTGGGGGATGGGCGCACTTGAAGCTCTGACCCGAGGGGGGAGGCTGGGAGAGGGCAACGCACCCGACCTTAACATTGGTGCCCCCACAATATGCTGGAACAACATGAGAGGTAAATGAATAAGAACACGGGGGGGGGAGGGGGGCACGGGCAACACATGTCACCTTAATACTTGGACTCCCATCATCTGCTTGAAAAGAGAGAGAAAAGAAAATGCAATAATAGAGATAAGAGACACTTTTTAAAAATAATGAATCCGGCCGGGCGCTGTGGCTCACGCCTGTAATCCTAGCTCTTGGGAGGCCGAGGCGGGCGGATTGCTCAAGGTCAGGAGTTCAAAACCAGCCTGAGCAAGAGCGAGACTCCGTCTCTACTATAAATAGAAAGAAATTAATTGGCCAACTGATATATATATAAAGAATTAGCGGGGCATGGTGGCGCATGCCTGCAGTCCCAGCTACCCGGGAGGCTGAGGCAGAAGGATCACTCGAGCCCAGGAGTTTGAAGTTGCTGTGAGCTAGGCTGACGCCACGGCACTCACTCTAGCCTGGGCAACAAACCGAGACTCTGTCTCAAAAAAAAAAAAAAAAAAAAAAAAAAATGAATCCGAAGAGAAAAGTAAAAGGAGGCCTGTGGAGCAGGTCTGGGTGTGACTCCGGATCCCCCAACATCAGGTGCCACCACCAAAGATTCCTACGTGTAGCCCATAGAACCCCAAAAGCAACGGGACGAGTTCTGGTCACATACTCCCTCAAAATGACATCCTGGCCTTCTTCTGGAACTCCCTCCCCTCTCAGACTCTCAAGGTTTCCTCCAGCGTGTGTCGGTTCCCACAGAGCAGACCTTTGGTCTGAGACCTGACAGTCCAGAAGCCACGCATGCTGCCGCGTGGCGGCGGTGTCGCGGCTCGGGACAAGAGGAGGCCCCACGGTGCGGGCTGGGGCGCCAGGCACCGCGGCGGGCGCTGAGGGTGGGGGTCACCCCCACCCCGGGCCGCCCCCGCACTCCCAGAAACGGGACAGAACCAGAGGCAAAAAAAAAAAAAAAAAGAAGAAGAAGCCTACGGCACCCGGGATTCCCGGGCGGTCTCCCATCCAAGTTCTAACCAGGCCCCACCCTGCTTAGCTTCCGAGACCAGACGGGATCGGGCGCGTTCGGGGTGGTGTGGCCGTGGACGGCGGAGGGCGCCCCTGCCCCGCTCAAGAAGCCGAGCCTCTCTGCGCTTCCCCGCCGCCTCCTCCCGCCCCAGGCCCCGCGCCGGGCCGGGACTGTTGAGTTCTGTTGAGTTCGCCGGCCGGGTCCGGCGGGCTCCGAGGGACGGGGGTGACAGGCGGGGCGGGCAGGGAGCGGCGGGCCGGGGTTGGGGGCTGTCTCTCTATACACACACACTCACACTCACACTCACTCACTCACTCACACTCACACAAGATGCGCCTCCACGGCTGGACCCGCCAAGGTGGAGCCCTTCCAGCCCCCCTCCTCTCCTCGCCTGGCCTCCTTCACCTCCCCGCCCCCCACCCCCAGCGCGCCGCGGCCGCTGACTGCGCACGGGCGGGCGGGGCGCTCGCCCTTTGACCCCAGCCGGGGGCCGCCCTCCCCCACAACCCCTTTCAGCTGCGCCCCCCACCCTGTGGCCCGGCGGCCGCCTATTCCCCCGGGCCAGGGCTGGGGCACAGCGCACGGGGGAGGGGAGCGAGTGTATGGGGCGTGTCTCTCTCTCTCTCTCTCTCTCTCTCTCTCTCTCTCTCTCTCTCTCTCTCTCTCTCTCTCTCTCTCTCTCGACGTGTCCCATGGGTGGGGTGGGGTGGCGTGGTTTGTGGGGCGCTGAAGAAATCAGTCCCCTCCATCTCCTCCCTCTGGAAAACACCCAAGCCCTTTGAGAACTGCCCGCACCGCTACCGTGGGGGCCGGGACCCTCCTCTGTGTCCTCCTGTGGCCCAGTCCAAGGGGCCTGGGCCTGGCCGGGGCTGCATTGGACCCCAACCACCCTGGCGTGTGGACTCGCTAAAAATCGGCGATTAGATATTGGATTCCAGCGTCATTGAGGTCATTTCACTAATGAGTGCACCGCAAAGAGTTTCCTAATCCATCTGTGAGGGTGGCAACCGAAAGAGAATTTGAAAGCTGACAGAATAGGCGAGGAAAGGCATAGGAGATTTCCACACCCAGTAAGGAAGCCTTTCCCGAAATGGAAGAAAGAAAGGAGCAAACAGAGACACCGGTAGCCCACCCGGATCACAGTCTGCCCCTGAGAGAAAGTACCCTGACCAGGTTCACCCGTGGGTGGGTGGCGAGCTAGCGGCATTCAGAAGAGCCAGGCCCGCAGTCTGTGCAGAAGACACCTGCACTCGGGCGTGTGTGGCGGCACGATTCCCAAGCAGCTCCAGATGTTAAACCAAGGAGAAGCCAGGGAGTTCCCAACGCCCCAGGTGTCCTCAGCCCACGACTGGCTGCTGTGGGAATGCGAAGCCCGGCTCCTTGTCTCAGAGCGGGGCAACCAGGAGGTGTGATGTCCACCCCGGGGTTCCCAGGAGGATCAGGCTGAAGCTGGGACTTGGCCTGAAAGTGTCCCCTCGCATGGCCACCCCCTTCCCCTTCCTGCTCCTCTACTCCTGGTGCCCCTCCATCCAGGGGCCAGACCTTAAAGAGTCACCCGCAAGAGAATCCTGGTCCCAAAGGAGCCTTCTGGGGGACCCGTGCTGAGAGAGGTTGTGGGCATGGCCCGCTGGGGCTCTGCCCGACCCAGGGCTGAGAGATGCCACCTCCCAGCTCTGGGTCCCTGCAGGAAGTGTTGGCAAGCACAGGGCCGGTCCTCCAAAGGCCCAGGTGCAGGGAGCCCAGGCCAAGCAGCCTGTGGAAGAAGCCACATGCTGTGCCACCCCGGGGAACACGACTGCAGGCCACGGCCCTTCCCACCTCCTCCTCCTCCTCCTCCTCCTCCTCCTCCTCCTCCTCCTCCTCCTCCCACCCCGCCCCCGCCCCCGCCCCCACATGGCACAGGGCCCAGAGACACCTCAGACACTTGCTACCCAAAGTGCAAAGGGCATCAGTTGCTCCTCCAAACCGCCCCCCCCAGCCCAGCAGACCGCGTTGTCCAGCCAGCCCCCGGGCCTCCCTGGGGTGCCCAGCACAAAAGTGCAGACACCCACCGGACCCTCAATCTCAGTTTTCGGATGTTTTTGCCACTCTAAGGACCCGCAGGCCAGCTGGGCCTTCTGGCAGGACAGAGAGCCCCGGAATCCGACGTGGAGAGCTGGGTGTACGTCCCCATGAGGAGGCGGTCCCCACCTCCGCGGCTATCCCCTTGCGGGGAGCGGCAGCCGCGGGGCCTCAGAGAAGACACCAGGCTGGGCCCCCACGGCACAGCGGGAGCACGTCCCCCGCAGGCCACTTAGCGACGGCGGCCAGCCGGCGTACGGTTGGGTTGCGGGAGACGCTGCGGCCGCCCTGCTACCGGGTTCCTGGGAGGGCGTCCTGGAACCAGCGTCCACACCAAGCCCTTGGAAGGCCCAGGCGACGGAGGAGCCCCGTCAGGCAGGGGCCGAGGACGGTGACGGCCCGGGCGGGGAGGAGCGTGTCAGGCAGGGGCAGAGGACGGGAAGGAGTCAGTCAGGCAGGGGCCGTGGAGGGGACGGGCTGGGTAAGGGTTAGGGTTAGAGTCAGGGCACAAGTCACAATCGCAAAGACCTGGAAGCGACCCGAGTGCCCATCGACCCACGAGTGGGTAAATAAAATGTGGCACGTGGACACCACGGAGTGCTATTCGGCTATGAGGAGCAGCGGTGAGGGGGCACCTCTCGTGGTTCTCCTGGCCAGAGCTGGAACCCGTTCCAGTAAGCCAAGTATCCCAAGAATGGACACACGAGCACCACGTGCTCGCGCTCACCAGCAAATGGGTACGAACCGATGGACACCTAAGTGGACACAGAGGAATCACCTTCTTCGGGTGGGTGTCGGGCGGGTGGGGGGAGGGGATGGGCATACACATCCATTAGGAATGGGGTGGGTGCGCACCGACTGGGGGATGGGCGCACTTGAAGCTCTGACCCGAGGGGGGAGGCTGGGAGAGGGCAACGCACCCGACCTTAACATTGGTGCCCCCACAATATGCTGGAACAACATGAGAGGTAAATGAATAAGAACACGGGGGGGGGGAGGGGGGCACGGGCAACACATGTCACCTTAATACTTGGACTCCCATCATCTGCTTGAAAAGAGAGAGGAAAGAAAATGCAATAATAGAGATAAGAGACACTTTTTAAAAATAATGAATCCGGCCGGGCGCTGTGGCTCACGCCTGTAATCCTAGCTCTTGGGAGGCCGAGGCGGGCGGATTGCTCAAGGTCAGGAGTTCAAAACCAGCCTGAGCAAGAGCGAGACTCCGTCTCTACTATAAATAGAAAGAAATTAATTGGCCAACTGATATATATATAAAGAATTAGCGGGGCATGGTGGCGCATGCCTGCAGTCCCAGCTACCCGGGAGGCTGAGGCAGAAGGATCACTCGAGCCCAGGAGTTTGAAGTTGCTGTGAGCTAGGCTGACGCCACGGCACTCACTCTAGCCTGGGCAACAAACCGAGACTCTGTCTCAAAAAAAAAAAAAAAAAAAAAAAAATGAATCCGAAGAGAAAAGTAAAAGGAGGCCTGTGGAGCAGGTCTGGGTGTGACTCCGGATCCCCCAACATCAGGTGCCACCACCAAAGATTCCTACGTGTAGCCCATAGAACCCCAAAAGCAACGGGACGAGTTCTGGTCACATACTCCCTCAAAATGACATCCTGGCCTTCTTCTGGAACTCCCTCCCCTCTCAGACTCTCAAGGTTTCCTCCAGCGTGTGTCGGTTCCCACAGAGCAGACCTTTGGTCTGAGACCTGACAGTCCAGAAGCCACGCATGCTGCCGCGTGGCGGCGGTGTCGCGGCTCGGGACAAGAGGAGGCCCCACGGTGCGGGCTGGGGCGCCAGGCACCGCGGCGGGCGCTGAGGGTGGGGGTCACCCCCACCCCGGGCCGCCCCCGCACTCCCAGAAACGGGACAGAACCAGAGGCAAAAAAAAAAAAAAAAAGAAGAAGAAGCCTACGGCACCCGGGATTCCCGGGCGGTCTCCCATCCAAGTTCTAACCAGGCCCCACCCTGCTTAGCTTCCGAGACCAGACGGGATCGGGCGCGTTCGGGGTGGTGTGGCCGTGGACGGCGGAGGGCGCCCCTGCCCCGCTCAAGAAGCCGAGCCTCTCTGCGCTTCCCCGCCGCCTCCTCCCGCCCCAGGCCCCGCGCCGGGCCGGGACTGTTGAGTTCTGTTGAGTTCGCCGGCCGGGTCCGGCGGGCTCCGAGGGACGGGGGTGACAGGCGGGGCGGGCAGGGAGCGGCGGGCCGGGGTTGGGGGCTGTCTCTCTATACACACACACTCACACTCACACTCACTCACTCACTCACACTCACACAAGATGCGCCTCCACGGCTGGACCCGCCAAGGTGGAGCCCTTCCAGCCCCCCTCCTCTCCTCGCCTGGCCTCCTTCACCTCCCCGCCCCCCACCCCCAGCGCGCCGCGGCCGCTGACTGCGCACGGGCGGGCGGGGCGCTCGCCCTTTGACCCCAGCCGGGGGCCGCCCTCCCCCACAACCCCTTTCAGCTGCGCCCCCCACCCTGTGGCCCGGCGGCCGCCTATTCCCCCGGGCCAGGGCTGGGGCACAGCGCACGGGGGAGGGGAGCGAGTGTATGGGGCGTGTCTCTCTCTCTCTCTCTCTCTCTCTCTCTCTCTCTCTCTCTCTCTCTCTCTCTCTCTCTCTCTCTCTCTCGACGTGTCCCATGGGTGGGGTGGGGTGGCGTGGTTTGTGGGGCGCTGAAGAAATCAGTCCCCTCCATCTCCTCCCTCTGGAAAACACCCAAGCCCTTTGAGAACTGCCCGCACCGCTACCGTGGGGGCCGGGACCCTCCTCTGTGTCCTCCTGTGGCCCAGTCCAAGGGGCCTGGGCCTGGCCGGGGCTGCATTGGACCCCAACCACCCTGGCGTGTGGACTCGCTAAAAATCGGCGATTAGATATTGGATTCCAGCGTCATTGAGGTCATTTCACTAATGAGTGCACCGCAAAGAGTTTCCTAATCCATCTGTGAGGGTGGCAACCGAAAGAGAATTTGAAAGCTGACAGAATAGGCGAGGAAAGGCATAGGAGATTTCCACACCCAGTAAGGAAGCCTTTCCCGAAATGGAAGAAAGAAAGGAGCAAACAGAGACACCGGTAGCCCACCCGGATCACAGTCTGCCCCTGAGAGAAAGTACCCTGACCAGGTTCACCCGTGGGTGGGTGGCGAGCTAGCGGCATTCAGAAGAGCCAGGCCCGCAGTCTGTGCAGAAGACACCTGCACTCGGGCGTGTGTGGCGGCACGATTCCCAAGCAGCTCCAGATGTTAAACCAAGGAGAAGCCAGGGAGTTCCCAACGCCCCAGGTGTCCTCAGCCCACGACTGGCTGCTGTGGGAATGCGAAGCCCGGCTCCTTGTCTCAGAGCGGGGCAACCAGGAGGTGTGATGTCCACCCCGGGGTTCCCAGGAGGATCAGGCTGAAGCTGGGACTTGGCCTGAAAGTGTCCCCTCGCATGGCCACCCCCTTCCCCTTCCTGCTCCTCTACTCCTGGTGCCCCTCCATCCAGGGGCCAGACCTTAAAGAGTCACCCGCAAGAGAATCCTGGTCCCAAAGGAGCCTTCTGGGGGACCCGTGCTGAGAGAGGTTGTGGGCATGGCCCGCTGGGGCTCTGCCCGACCCAGGGCTGAGAGATGCCACCTCCCAGCTCTGGGTCCCTGCAGGAAGTGTTGGCAAGCACAGGGCCGGTCCTCCAAAGGCCCAGGTGCAGGGAGCCCAGGCCAAGCAGCCTGTGGAAGAAGCCACATGCTGTGCCACCCCGGGGAACACGACTGCAGGCCACGGCCCTTCCCACCTCCTCCTCCTCCTCCTCCTCCTCCTCCTCCTCCTCCTCCTCCTCCTCCCACCCCGCCCCCGCCCCCGCCCCCACATGGCACAGGGCCCAGAGACACCTCAGACACTTGCTACCCAAAGTGCAAAGGGCATCAGTTGCTCCTCCAAACCGCCCCCCCCAGCCCAGCAGACCGCGTTGTCCAGCCAGCCCCCGGGCCTCCCTGGGGTGCCCAGCACAAAAGTGCAGACACCCACCGGACCCTCAATCTCAGTTTTCGGATGTTTTTGCCACTCTAAGGACCCGCAGGCCAGCTGGGCCTTCTGGCAGGACAGAGAGCCCCGGAATCCGACGTGGAGAGCTGGGTGTACGTCCCCATGAGGAGGCGGTCCCCACCTCCGCGGCTATCCCCTTGCGGGGAGCGGCAGCCGCGGGGCCTCAGAGAAGACACCAGGCTGGGCCCCCACGGCACAGCGGGAGCACGTCCCCCGCAGGCCACTTAGCGACGGCGGCCAGCCGGCGTACGGTTGGGTTGCGGGAGACGCTGCGGCCGCCCTGCTACCGGGTTCCTGGGAGGGCGTCCTGGAACCAGCGTCCACACCAAGCCCTTGGAAGGCCCAGGCGACGGAGGAGCCCCGTCAGGCAGGGGCCGAGGACGGTGACGGCCCGGGCGGGGAGGAGCGTGTCAGGCAGGGGCAGAGGACGGGAAGGAGTCAGTCAGGCAGGGGCCGTGGAGGGGACGGGCTGGGTAAGGGTTAGGGTTAGAGTCAGGGCACAAGTCACAATCGCAAAGACCTGGAAGCGACCCGAGTGCCCATCGACCCACGAGTGGGTAAATAAAATGTGGCACGTGGACACCACGGAGTGCTATTCGGCTATGAGGAGCAGCGGTGAGGGGGCACCTCTCGTGGTTCTCCTGGCCAGAGCTGGAACCCGTTCCAGTAAGCCAAGTATCCCAAGAATGGACACACGAGCACCACGTGCTCGCGCTCACCAGCAAATGGGTACGAACCGATGGACACCTAAGTGGACACAGAGGAATCACCTTCTTCGGGTGGGTGTCGGGCGGGTGGGGGGAGGGGATGGGCATACACATCCATTAGGAATGGGGTGGGTGCGCACCGACTGGGGGATGGGCGCACTTGAAGCTCTGACCCGAGGGGGGAGGCTGGGAGAGGGCAACGCACCCGACCTTAACATTGGTGCCCCCACAATATGCTGGAACAACATGAGAGGTAAATGAATAAGAACACGGGGGGGGGGAGGGGGGCACGGGCAACACATGTCACCTTAATACTTGGACTCCCATCATCTGCTTGAAAAGAGAGAGGAAAGAAAATGCAATAATAGAGATAAGAGACACTTTTTAAAAATAATGAATCCGGCCGGGCGCTGTGGCTCACGCCTGTAATCCTAGCTCTTGGGAGGCCGAGGCGGGCGGATTGCTCAAGGTCAGGAGTTCAAAACCAGCCTGAGCAAGAGCGAGACTCCGTCTCTACTATAAATAGAAAGAAATTAATTGGCCAACTGATATATATATAAAGAATTAGCGGGGCATGGTGGCGCATGCCTGCAGTCCCAGCTACCCGGGAGGCTGAGGCAGAAGGATCACTCGAGCCCAGGAGTTTGAAGTTGCTGTGAGCTAGGCTGACGCCACGGCACTCACTCTAGCCTGGGCAACAAACCGAGACTCTGTCTCAAAAAAAAAAAAAAAAAAAAAAAAAATGAATCCGAAGAGAAAAGTAAAAGGAGGCCTGTGGAGCAGGTCTGGGTGTGACTCCGGATCCCCCAACATCAGGTGCCACCACCAAAGATTCCTACGTGTAGCCCATAGAACCCCAAAAGCAACGGGACGAGTTCTGGTCACATACTCCCTCAAAATGACATCCTGGCCTTCTTCTGGAACTCCCTCCCCTCTCAGACTCTCAAGGTTTCCTCCAGCGTGTGTCGGTTCCCACAGAGCAGACCTTTGGTCTGAGACCTGACAGTCCAGAAGCCACGCATGCTGCCGCGTGGCGGCGGTGTCGCGGCTCGGGACAAGAGGAGGCCCCACGGTGCGGGCTGGGGCGCCAGGCACCGCGGCGGGCGCTGAGGGTGGGGGTCACCCCCACCCCGGGCCGCCCCCGCACTCCCAGAAACGGGACAGAACCAGAGGCAAAAAAAAAAAAAAAAAGAAGAAGAAGCCTACGGCACCCGGGATTCCCGGGCGGTCTCCCATCCAAGTTCTAACCAGGCCCCACCCTGCTTAGCTTCCGAGACCAGACGGGATCGGGCGCGTTCGGGGTGGTGTGGCCGTGGACGGCGGAGGGCGCCCCTGCCCCGCTCAAGAAGCCGAGCCTCTCTGCGCTTCCCCGCCGCCTCCTCCCGCCCCAGGCCCCGCGCCGGGCCGGGACTGTTGAGTTCTGTTGAGTTCGCCGGCCGGGTCCGGCGGGCTCCGAGGGACGGGGGTGACAGGCGGGGCGGGCAGGGAGCGGCGGGCCGGGGTTGGGGGCTGTCTCTCTATACACACACACTCACACTCACACTCACTCACTCACTCACACTCACACAAGATGCGCCTCCACGGCTGGACCCGCCAAGGTGGAGCCCTTCCAGCCCCCCTCCTCTCCTCGCCTGGCCTCCTTCACCTCCCCGCCCCCCACCCCCAGCGCGCCGCGGCCGCTGACTGCGCACGGGCGGGCGGGGCGCTCGCCCTTTGACCCCAGCCGGGGGCCGCCCTCCCCCACAACCCCTTTCAGCTGCGCCCCCCACCCTGTGGCCCGGCGGCCGCCTATTCCCCCGGGCCAGGGCTGGGGCACAGCGCACGGGGGAGGGGAGCGAGTGTATGGGGCGTGTCTCTCTCTCTCTCTCTCTCTCTCTCTCTCTCTCTCTCTCTCTCTCTCTCTCTCTCTCTCTCTCTCTCGACGTGTCCCATGGGTGGGGTGGGGTGGCGTGGTTTGTGGGGCGCTGAAGAAATCAGTCCCCTCCATCTCCTCCCTCTGGAAAACACCCAAGCCCTTTGAGAACTGCCCGCACCGCTACCGTGGGGGCCGGGACCCTCCTCTGTGTCCTCCTGTGGCCCAGTCCAAGGGGCCTGGGCCTGGCCGGGGCTGCATTGGACCCCAACCACCCTGGCGTGTGGACTCGCTAAAAATCGGCGATTAGATATTGGATTCCAGCGTCATTGAGGTCATTTCACTAATGAGTGCACCGCAAAGAGTTTCCTAATCCATCTGTGAGGGTGGCAACCGAAAGAGAATTTGAAAGCTGACAGAATAGGCGAGGAAAGGCATAGGAGATTTCCACACCCAGTAAGGAAGCCTTTCCCGAAATGGAAGAAAGAAAGGAGCAAACAGAGACACCGGTAGCCCGCCCGGATCACAGTCTGCCCCTGAGAGAAAGTACCCTGACCAGGTTCACCCGTGGGTGGGTGGCGAGCTAGCGGCATTCAGAAGAGCCAGGCCCGCAGTCTGTGCAGAAGACACCTGCGCTCGGGCGTGTGTGGCGGCACGATTCCCAAGCAGCTCCAGATGTTAAACCAAGGAGAAGCCAGGGAGTTCCCAACGCCCCAGGTGTCCTCAGCCCACGACTGGCTGCTGTGGGAATGCGAAGCCCGGCTCCTTGTCTCAGAGCGGGGCAACCAGGAGGTGTGATGTCCACCCCGGGGTTCCCAGGAGGATCAGGCTGAAGCTGGGACTTGGCCTGAAAGTGTCCCCTCGCATGGCCACCCCCTTCCCCTTCCTGCTCCTCTACTCCTGGTGCCCCTCCATCCAGGGGCCAGACCTTAAAGAGTCACCCGCAAGAGAATCCTGGTCCCAAAGGAGCCTTCTGGGGGACCCGTGCTGAGAGAGGTTGTGGGCATGGCCCGCTGGGGCTCTGCCCGACCCAGGGCTGAGAGATGCCACCTCCCAGCTCTGGGTCCCTGCAGGAAGTGTTGGCAAGCACAGGGCCGGTCCTCCAAAGGCCCAGGTGCAGGGAGCCCAGGCCAAGCAGCCTGTGGAAGAAGCCACATGCTGTGCCACCCCGGGGAACACGACTGCAGGCCACGGCCCTTCCCACCTCCTCCTCCTCCTCCTCCTCCTCCTCCTCCTCCTCCTCCTCCTCCTCCTCCCACCCCGCCCCCGCCCCCGCCCCCACATGGCACAGGGCCCAGAGACACCTCAGACACTTGCTACCCAAAGTGCAAAGGGCATCAGTTGCTCCTCCAAACCGCCCCCCCCAGCCCAGCAGACCGCGTTGTCCAGCCAGCCCCCGGGCCTCCCTGGGGTGCCCAGCACAAAAGTGCAGACACCCACCGGACCCTCAATCTCAGTTTTCGGATGTTTTTGCCACTCTAAGGACCCGCAGGCCAGCTGGGCCTTCTGGCAGGACAGAGAGCCCCGGAATCCGACGTGGAGAGCTGGGTGTACGTCCCCATGAGGAGGCGGTCCCCACCTCCGCGGCTATCCCCTTGCGGGAGCGGCAGCCGCGGGGCCTCAGAGAAGACACCAGGCTGGGCCCCCACGGCACAGCGGGAGCACGTCCCCCGCAGGCCACTTAGCGACGGCGGCCAGCCGGCGGACGGTTGGGTTGCGCGAGACGCTGCGGCCGCCCTGCTACCGGGTTCCTGGGAGGGCGTCCTGGAACCAGCGTCCACACCAAGCCCTTGGAAGGCCCAGGCGACGGAGGAGCCCCGTCAGGCAGGGGCCGAGGACGGTGACGGCCCGGGCGGGGAGGAGCGTGTCAGGCAGGGGCAGAGGACGGGAAGGAGTCAGTCAGGCAGGGGCCGTGGAGGGGACGGGCTGGGTAAGGGTTAGGGTTAGAGTCAGGGCACAAGTCACAATCGCAAAGACCTGGAAGCGACCCGAGTGCCCATCGACCCACGAGTGGGTAAATAAAATGTGGCGCGTGGACACCACGGAGTGCTATTCGGCTATGAGGAGCAGCGGTGAGGGGGCACCTCTCGTGGTTCTCCTGGCCAGAGCTGGAACCCGTTCCAGTAAGCCAAGTATCCCAAGAATGGACACACGAGCACCACGTGCTCGCGCTCACCAGCAAATGGGTACGAACCGATGGACACCTAAGTGGACACAGAGGAATCACCTTCTTCGGGTGGGTGTCGGGCGGGTGGGGGGAGGGGATGGGCATACACATCCATTAGGAATGGGGTGGGTGCGCACCGACTGGGGGATGGGCGCACTTGAAGCTCTGACCCGAGGGGGGAGGCTGGGAGAGGGCAACGCACCCGACCTTAACATTGGTGCCCCCACAATATGCTGGAACAACATGAGAGGTAAATGAATAAGAACACGGGGGGGGGGAGGGGGGCACGGGCAACACATGTCACCTTAATACTTGGACTCCCATCATCTGCTTGAAAAGAGAGAGGAAAGAAAATGCAATAATAGAGATAAGAGACACTTTTTAAAAATAATGAATCCGGCCGGGCGCTGTGGCTCACGCCTGTAATCCTAGCTCTTGGGAGGCCGAGGCGGGCGGATTGCTCAAGGTCAGGAGTTCAAAACCAGCCTGAGCAAGAGCGAGACTCCGTCTCTACTATAAATAGAAAGAAATTAATTGGCCAACTGATATATATATAAAGAATTAGCGGGGCATGGTGGCGCATGCCTGCAGTCCCAGCTACCCGGGAGGCTGAGGCAGAAGGATCACTCGAGCCCAGGAGTTTGAAGTTGCTGTGAGCTAGGCTGACGCCACGGCACTCACTCTAGCCTGGGCAACAAACCGAGACTCTGTCTCAAAAAAAAAAAAAAAAAAAAAAATGAATCCGAAGAGAAAAGTAAAAGGAGGCCTGTGGAGCAGGTCTGGGTGTGACTCCGGATCCCCCAACATCAGGTGCCACCACCAAAGATTCCTACGTGTAGCCCATAGAACCCCAAAAGCAACGGGACGAGTTCTGGTCACATACTCCCTCAAAATGACATCCTGGCCTTCTTCTGGAACTCCCTCCCCTCTCAGACTCTCAAGGTTTCCTCCAGCGTGTGTCGGTTCCCACAGAGCAGACCTTTGGTCTGAGACCTGACAGTCCAGAAGCCACGCATGCTGCCGCGTGGCGGCGGTGTCGCGGCTCGGGACAAGAGGAGGCCCCACGGTGCGGGCTGGGGCGCCAGGCACCGCGGCGGGCGCTGAGGGTGGGGGTCACCCCCACCCCGGGCCGCCCCCGCACTCCCAGAAACGGGACAGAACCAGAGGCAAAAAAAAAAAAAAAAAAAGAAGAAGAAGCCTACGGCACCCGGGATTCCCGGGCGGTCTCCCATCCAAGTTCTAACCAGGCCCCACCCTGCTTAGCTTCCGAGACCAGACGGGATCGGGCGCGTTCGGGGTGGTGTGGCCGTGGACGGCGGAGGGCGCCCCTGCCCCGCTCAAGAAGCCGAGCCTCTCTGCGCTTCCCCGCCGCCTCCTCCCGCCCCAGGCCCCGCGCCGGGCCGGGCCTGTTGAGTTCTGTTGAGTTCGCCGGCCGGGTCCGGCGGGCTCCGAGGGACGGGGGTGACAGGCGGGGCGGGCAGGGAGCGGCGGGCCGGGGTTGGGGGCTGTCTCTCTATACACACACACTCACACTCACACTCACTCACTCACTCACACTCACACAAGATGCGCCTCCACGGCTGGACCCGCCAAGGTGGAGCCCTTCCAGCCCCCCTCCTCTCCTCGCCTGGCCTCCTTCACCTCCCCGCCCCCCACCCCCAGCGCGCCGCGGCCGCTGACTGCGCACGGGCGGGCGGGGCGCTCGCCCTTTGACCCCAGCCGGGGGCCGCCCTCCCCCACAACCCCTTTCAGCTGCGCCCCCCACCCTGTGGCCCGGCGGCCGCCTATTCCCCCGGGCCAGGGCTGGGGCACAGCGCACGGGGGAGGGGAGCGAGTGTATGGGGCGTGTGTCTCTCTCTCTCTCTCTCTCTCTCTCTCTCTCTCTCTCTCTCTCTCTCTCTCTCTCTCTCTCTCTCTCTCTCTCTCTCGACGTGTCCCATGGGTGCGGTGGGGTGGCGTGGTTTGTGGGGCGCTGAAGAAATCAGTCCCCTCCATCTCCTCCCTCTGGAAAACACCCAAGCCCTTTGAGAACTGCCCGCACCGCTACCGTG
Source organism: Microcebus murinus (assembly GCF_040939455.1). Classification (NCBI taxonomy): domain Eukaryota; kingdom Metazoa; phylum Chordata; class Mammalia; order Primates; family Cheirogaleidae; genus Microcebus; species Microcebus murinus. Next base: position 55,676,523 of record NC_134119.1, on the reverse strand, counting down.
GGGGCCGGGACCCTCCTCTGTGTCCTCCTGTGGCCCAGTCCAAGGGGCCTGGGCCTGGCCGGGGCTGCATTGGACCCCAACCACCCTGGCGTGTGGACTCGCTAAAAATCGGCGATTAGATATTGGATTCCAGCGTCATTGAGGTCATTTCACTAATGAGTGCACCGCAAAGAGTTTCCTAATCCATCTGTGAGGGTGGCAACCGAAAGAGAATTTGAAAGCTGACAGAATAGGCGAGGAAAGGCATAGGAGATTTCCACACCCAGTAAGGAAGCCTTTCCCGAAATGGAAGAAAGAAAGGAGCAAACAGAGACACCGGTAGCCCGCCCGGATCACAGTCTGCCCCTGAGAGAAAGTACCCTGACCAGGTTCACCCGTGGGTGGGTGGCGAGCTAGCGGCATTCAGAAGAGCCAGGCCCGCAGTCTGTGCAGAAGACACCTGCACTCGGGCGTGTGTGGCGGCACGATTCCCAAGCAGCTCCAGATGTTAAACCAAGGAGAAGCCAGGGAGTTCCCAACGCCCCAGGTGTCCTCAGCCCACGACTGGCTGCTGTGGGAATGCGAAGCCCGGCTCCTTGTCTCAGAGCGGGGCAACCAGGAGGTGTGATGTCCACCCCGGGGTTCCCAGGAGGATCAGGCTGAAGCTGGGACTTGGCCTGAAAGTGTCCCCTCGCATGGCCACCCCCTTCCCCTTCCTGCTCCTCTACTCCTGGTGCCCCTCCATCCAGGGGCCAGACCTTAAAGAGTCACCCGCAAGAGAATCCTGGTCCCAAAGGAGCCTTCTGGGGGACCCGTGCTGAGAGAGGTTGTGGGCATGGCCCGCTGGGGCTCTGCCCGACCCAGGGCTGAGAGATGCAACCTCCCAGCTCTGGGTCCCTGCAGGAAGTGTTGGCAAGCACAGGGCCAGTCCTCCAAAGGCCCAGGTGCAGGGAGCCCAGGCCAAGCAGCCTGTGGAAGAAGCCACATGCTGTGCCACCCCGGGGAACACGACTGCAGGCCACGGCCCTTCCCACCTCCTCCTCCTCCTCCTCCTCCTCCTCCTCCCACCCCGCCCCCGCCCCCGCCCCCACATGGCACAGGGCCCAGAGACACCTCAGACACTTGCTACCCAAAGTGCAAAGGGCATCAGTTGCTCCTCCAAACCGCCCCCCCCAGCCCAGCAGACCGCGTTGTCCAGCCAGCCCCCGGGCCTCCCTGGGGTGCCCAGCACAAAAGTGCAGACACCCACCGGACCCTCAATCTCAGTTTTCGGATGTTTTTGCCACTCTAAGGACCCGCAGGCCAGCTGGGCCTTCTGGCAGGACAGAGAGCCCCGGAATCCGACGTGGAGAGCTGGGTGTACGTCCCCATGAGGAGGCGGTCCCCACCTCCGCGGCTATCCCCTTGCGGGGAGCGGCAGCCGCGGGGCCTCAGAGAAGACACCAGGCTGGGCCCCCACGGCACAGCGGGAGCACGTCCCCCGCAGGCCACTTAGCGACGGCGGCCAGCCGGCGGACGGTTGGGTTGCGCGAGACGCTGCGGCCGCCCTGCTACCGGGTTCCTGGGAGGGCGTCCTGGAACCAGCGTCCACACCAAGCCCTTGGAAGGCCCAGGCGACGGAGGAGCCCCGTCAGGCAGGGGCCGAGGACGGTGACGGCCCGGGCGGGGAGGAGCGTGTCAGGCAGGGGCAGAGGACGGGAAGGAGTCAGTCAGGCAGGGGCCGTGGAGGGGACGGGCTGGGTAAGGGTTAGGGTTAGAGTCAGGGCACAAGTCACAATCGCAAAGACCTGGAAGCGACCCGAGTGCCCATCGACCCACGAGTGGGTAAATAAAATGTGGCACGTGGACACCACGGAGTGCTATTCGGCTATGAGGAGCAGCGGTGAGGGGGCACCTCTCGTGGTTCTCCTGGCCAGAGCTGGAACCCGTTCCAGTAAGCCAAGTATCCCAAGAATGGACACACGAGCACCACGTGCTCGCGCTCACCAGCAAATGGGTACGAACCGATGGACACCTAAGTGGACACAGAGGAATCACCTTCTTCGGGTGGGTGTCGGGCGGGTGGGGGGAGGGGATGGGCATACACATCCATTAGGAATGGGGTGGGTGCGCACCGACTGGGGGATGGGCGCACTTGAAGCTCTGACCCGAGGGGGGAGGCTGGGAGAGGGCAACGCACCCGACCTTAACATTGGTGCCCCCACAATATGCTGGAACAACATGAGAGGTAAATGAATAAGAACACGGGGGGGGGAGGGGGGCACGGGCAACACATGTCACCTTAATACTTGGACTCCCATCATCTGCTTGAAAAGAGAGAGAAAAGAAAATGCAATAATAGAGATAAGAGACACTTTTTAAAAATAATGAATCCGGCCGGGCACTGTGGCTCACGCCTGTAATCCTAGCTCTTGGGAGGCCGAGGCGGGCGGATTGCTCAAGGTCAGGAGTTCAAAACCAGCCTGAGCAAGAGCGAGACCCCGTCTCTACTATAAATAGAAAGAAATTAATTGGCCAACTGATATATATATAAAGAATTAGCGGGGCATGGTGGCACATGCCTGCAGTCCCAGCTACCCGGGAGGCTGAGGCAGAAGGATCACTCGAGCCCAGGAGTTTGAAGTTGCTGTGAGCTAGGCTGACGCCACGGCACTCACTCTAGCCTGGGCAACAAACCGAGACTCTGTCTCAAAAAAAAAAAAAAAAAAAAAAAATGAATCCGAAGAGAAAAGTAAAAGGAGGCCTGTGGAGCAGGTCTGGGTGTGACTCCGGATCCCCCAACATCAGGTGCCACCACCAAAGATTCCTACGTGTAGCCCATAGAACCCCAAAAGCAACGGGACGAGTTCTGGTCACATACTCCCTCAAAATGACATCCTGGCCTTCTTCTGGAACTCCCTCCCCTCTCAGACTCTCAAGGTTTCCTCCAGCGTGTGTCGGTTCCCACAGAGCAGACCTTTGGTCTGAGACCTGACAGTCCAGAAGCCACGCATGCTGCCGCGTGGCGGCGGTGTCGCGGCTCGGGACAAGAGGAGGCCCCACGGTGCGGGCTGGGGCGCCAGGCACCGCGGCGGGCGCTGAGGGTGGGGGTCACCCCCACCCCGGGCCGCCCCCGCACTCCCAGAAACGGGACAGAACCAGAGGCAAAAAAAAAAAAAAAAAAGAAGAAGAAGCCTACGGCACCCGGGATTCCCGGGCGGTCTCCCATCCAAGTTCTAACCAGGCCCCACCCTGCTTAGCTTCCGAGACCAGACGGGATCGGGCGCGTTCGGGGTGGTGTGGCCGTGGACGGCGGAGGGCGCCCCTGCCCCGCTCAAGAAGCCGAGCCTCTCTGCGCTTCCCCGCCGCCTCCTCCCGCCCCAGGCCCCGCGCCGGGCCGGGCCTGTTGAGTTCTGTTGAGTTCGCCGGCCGGGTCCGGCGGGCTCCGAGGGACGGGGGTGACAGGCGGGGCGGGCAGGGAGCGGCGGGCCGGGGTTGGGGGCTGTCTCTCTATACACACACACTCACACTCACACTCACTCACTCACTCACACTCACACAAGATGCGCCTCCACGGCTGGACCCGCCAAGGTGGAGCCCTTCCAGCCCCCCTCCTCTCCTCGCCTGGCCTCCTTCACCTCCCCGCCCCCCACCCCCAGCGCGCCGCGGCCGCTGACTGCGCACGGGCGGGCGGGGCGCTCGCCCTTTGACCCCAGCCGGGGGCCGCCCTCCCCCACAACCCCTTTCAGCTGCGCCCCCCACCCTGTGGCCCGGCGGCCGCCTATTCCCCCGGGCCAGGGCTGGGGCACAGCGCACGGGGGAGGGGAGCGAGTGTATGGGGCGTGTGTGTCTCTCTCTCTCTCTCTCTCTCTCTCTCTCTCTCTCTCTCTCTCTCTCTCTCTCTCTCTCTCTCTCGACGTGTCCCATGGGTGGGGTGGGGTGGCGTGGTTTGTGGGGCGCTGAAGAAATCAGTCCCCTCCATCTCCTCCCTCTGGAAAACACCCAAGCCCTTTGAGAACTGCCCGCACCGCTACCGTGGGGGCCGGGACCCTCCTCTGTGTCCTCCTGTGGCCCAGTCCAAGGGGCCTGGGCCTGGCCGGGGCTGCATTGGACCCCAACCACCCTGGCGTGTGGACTCGCTAAAAATCGGCGATTAGATATTGGATTCCAGCGTCATTGAGGTCATTTCACTAATGAGTGCACCGCAAAGAGTTTCCTAATCCATCTGTGAGGGTGGCAACCGAAAGAGAATTTGAAAGCTGACAGAATAGGCGAGGAAAGGCATAGGAGATTTCCACACCCAGTAAGGAAGCCTTTCCCGAAATGGAAGAAAGAAAGGAGCAAACAGAGACACCGGTAGCCCGCCCGGATCACAGTCTGCCCCTGAGAGAAAGTACCCTGACCAGGTTCACCCGTGGGTGGGTGGCGAGCTAGCGGCATTCAGAAGAGCCAGGCCCGCAGTCTGTGCAGAAGACACCTGCACTCGGGCGTGTGTGGCGGCACGATTCCCAAGCAGCTCCAGATGTTAAACCAAGGAGAAGCCAGGGAGTTCCCAACGCCCCAGGTGTCCTCAGCCCACGACTGGCTGCTGTGGGAATGCGAAGCCCGGCTCCTTGTCTCAGAGCGGGGCAACCAGGAGGTGTGATGTCCACCCCGGGGTTCCCAGGAGGATCAGGCTGAAGCTGGGACTTGGCCTGAAAGTGTCCCCTCGCATGGCCACCCCCTTCCCCTTCCTGCTCCTCTACTCCTGGTGCCCCTCCATCCAGGGGCCAGACCTTAAAGAGTCACCCGCAAGAGAATCCTGGTCCCAAAGGAGCCTTCTGGGGGACCCGTGCTGAGAGAGGTTGTGGGCATGGCCCGCTGGGGCTCTGCCCGACCCAGGGCTGAGAGATGCAACCTCCCAGCTCTGGGTCCCTGCAGGAAGTGTTGGCAAGCACAGGGCCAGTCCTCCAAAGGCCCAGGTGCAGGGAGCCCAGGCCAAGCAGCCTGTGGAAGAAGCCACATGCTGTGCCACCCCGGGGAACACGACTGCAGGCCACGGCCCTTCCCACCTCCTCCTCCTCCTCCTCCTCCTCCTCCTCCTCCCACCCCGCCCCCGCCCCCGCCCCCACATGGCACAGGGCCCAGAGACACCTCAGACACTTGCTACCCAAAGTGCAAAGGGCATCAGTTGCTCCTCCAAACCGCCCCCCCCAGCCCAGCAGACCGCGTTGTCCAGCCAGCCCCCGGGCCTCCCTGGGGTGCCCAGCACAAAAGTGCAGACACCCACCGGACCCTCAATCTCAGTTTTCGGATGTTTTTGCCACTCTAAGGACCCGCAGGCCAGCTGGGCCTTCTGGCAGGACAGAGAGCCCCGGAATCCGACGTGGAGAGCTGGGTGTACGTCCCCATGAGGAGGCGGTCCCCACCTCCGCGGCTATCCCCTTGCGGGGAGCGGCAGCCGCGGGGCCTCAGAGAAGACACCAGGCTGGGCCCCCACGGCACAGCGGGAGCACGTCCCCCGCAGGCCACTTAGCGACGGCGGCCAGCCGGCGGACGGTTGGGTTGCGCGAGACGCTGCGGCCGCCCTGCTACCGGGTTCCTGGGAGGGCGTCCTGGAACCAGCGTCCACACCAAGCCCTTGGAAGGCCCAGGCGACGGAGGAGCCCCGTCAGGCAGGGGCCGAGGACGGTGACGGCCCGGGCGGGGAGGAGCGTGTCAGGCAGGGGCAGAGGACGGGAAGGAGTCAGTCAGGCAGGGGCCGTGGAGGGGACGGGCTGGGTAAGGGTTAGGGTTAGAGTCAGGGCACAAGTCACAATCGCAAAGACCTGGAAGCGACCCGAGTGCCCATCGACCCACGAGTGGGTAAATAAAATGTGGCGCGTGGACACCACGGAGTGCTATTCGGCTATGAGGAGCAGCGGTGAGGGGGCACCTCTCGTGGTTCTCCTGGCCAGAGCTGGAACCCGTTCCAGTAAGCCAAGTATCCCAAGAATGGACACACGAGCACCACGTGCTCGCGCTCACCAGCAAATGGGTACGAACCGATGGACACCTAAGTGGACACAGAGGAATCACCTTCTTCGGGTGGGTGTCGGGCGGGTGGGGGGTGGGGATGGGCATACACATCCATTAGGAATGGGGTGGGTGCGCACCGACTGGGGGATGGGCGCACTTGAAGCTCTGACCCGAGGGGGGAGGCTGGGAGAGGGCAACGCACCCGACCTTAACATTGGTGCCCCCACAATATGCTGGAACAACATGAGAGGTAAATGAATAAGAACACGGGGGGGGAGGGGGGCACGGGCAACACATGTCACCTTAATACTTGGACTCCCATCATCTGCTTGAAAAGAGAGAGGAAAGAAAATGCAATAATAGAGATAAGAGACACTTTTTAAAAATAATGAATCCGGCCGGGCGCTGTGGCTCACGCCTGTAATCCTAGCTCTTGGGAGGCCGAGGCGGGCGGATTGCTCAAGGTCAGGAGTTCAAAACCAGCCTGAGCAAGAGCGAGACCCCGTCTCTACTATAAATAGAAAGAAATTAATTGGCCAACTGATATATATATAAAGAATTAGCGGGGCATGGTGGCGCATGCCTGCAGTCCCAGCTACCCGGGAGGCTGAGGCAGAAGGATCACTCGAGCCCAGGAGTTTGAAGTTGCTGTGAGCTAGGCTGACGCCACGGCACTCACTCTAGCCTGGGCAACAAACCGAGACTCTGTCTCAAAAAAAAAAAAAAAAAAAAAAATGAATCCGAAGAGAAAAGTAAAAGGAGGCCTGTGGAGCAGGTCTGGGTGTGACTCCGGATCCCCCAACATCAGGTGCCACCACCAAAGATTCCTACGTGTAGCCCATAGAACCCCAAAAGCAACGGGACGAGTTCTGGTCACATACTCCCTCAAAATGACATCCTGGCCTTCTTCTGGAACTCCCTCCCCTCTCAGACTCTCAAGGTTTCCTCCAGCGTGTGTCGGTTCCCACAGAGCAGACCTTTGGTCTGAGACCTGACAGTCCAGAAGCCACGCATGCTGCCGCGTGGCGGCGGTGTCGCGGCTCGGGACAAGAGGAGGCCCCACGGTGCGGGCTGGGGCGCCAGGCACCGCGGCGGGCGCTGAGGGTGGGGGTCACCCCCACCCCGGGCCGCCCCCGCACTCCCAGAAACGGGACAGAACCAGAGGCAAAAAAAAAAAAAAAAGAAGAAGAAGCCTACGGCACCCGGGATTCCCGGGCGGTCTCCCATCCAAGTTCTAACCAGGCCCCACCCTGCTTAGCTTCCGAGACCAGACGGGATCGGGCGCGTTCGGGGTGGTGTGGCCGTGGACGGCGGAGGGCGCCCCTGCCCCGCTCAAGAAGCCGAGCCTCTCTGCGCTTCCCCGCCGCCTCCTCCCGCCCCAGGCCCCGCGCCGGGCCGGGCCTGTTGAGTTCTGTTGAGTTCGCCGGCCGGGTCCGGCGGGCTCCGAGGGACGGGGGTGACAGGCGGGGCGGGCAGGGAGCGGCGGGCCGGGGTTGGGGGCTGTCTCTCTATACACACACACTCACACTCACACTCACTCACTCACTCACACTCACACAAGATGCGCCTCCACGGCTGGACCCGCCAAGGTGGAGCCCTTCCAGCCCCCCTCCTCTCCTCGCCTGGCCTCCTTCACCTCCCCGCCCCCCACCCCCAGCGCGCCGCGGCCGCTGACTGCGCACGGGCGGGCGGGGCGCTCGCCCTTTGACCCCAGCCGGGGGCCGCCCTCCCCCACAACCCCTTTCAGCTGCGCCCCCCACCCTGTGGCCCGGCGGCCGCCTATTCCCCCGGGCCAGGGCTGGGGCACAGCGCACGGGGGAGGGGAGCGAGTGTATGGGGCGTGTGTCTCTCTCTCTCTCTCTCTCTCTCTCTCTCTCTCTCTCTCTCTCTCTCTCTCTCTCTCTCTCTCTCTCTCTCTCTCTCTCTCTCTCGACGTGTCCCATGGGTGGGGTGGGGTGGCGTGGTTTGTGGGGCGCTGAAGAAATCAGTCCCCTCCATCTCCTCCCTCTGGAAAACACCCAAGCCCTTTGAGAACTGCCCGCACCGCTACCGTGGGGGCCGGGACCCTCCTCTGTGTCCTCCTGTGGCCCAGTCCAAGGGGCCTGGGCCTGGCCGGGGCTGCATTGGACCCCAACCACCCTGGCGTGTGGACTCGCTAAAAATCGGCGATTAGATATTGGATTCCAGCGTCATTGAGGTCATTTCACTAATGAGTGCACCGCAAAGAGTTTCCTAATCCATCTGTGAGGGTGGCAACCGAAAGAGAATTTGAAAGCTGACAGAATAGGCGAGGAAAGGCATAGGAGATTTCCACACCCAGTAAGGAAGCCTTTCCCGAAATGGAAGAAAGAAAGGAGCAAACAGAGACACCGGTAGCCCGCCCGGATCACAGTCTGCCCCTGAGAGAAAGTACCCTGACCAGGTTCACCCGTGGGTGGGTGGCGAGCTAGCGGCATTCAGAAGAGCCAGGCCCGCAGTCTGTGCAGAAGACACCTGCGCTCGGGCGTGTGTGGCGGCACGATTCCCAAGCAGCTCCAGATGTTAAACCAAGGAGAAGCCAGGGAGTTCCCAACGCCCCAGGTGTCCTCAGCCCACGACTGGCTGCTGTGGGAATGCGAAGCCCGGCTCCTTGTCTCAGAGCGGGGCAACCAGGAGGTGTGATGTCCACCCCGGGGTTCCCAGGAGGATCAGGCTGAAGCTGGGACTTGGCCTGAAAGTGTCCCCTCGCATGGCCACCCCCTTCCCCTTCCTGCTCCTCTACTCCTGGTGCCCCTCCATCCAGGGGCCAGACCTTAAAGAGTCACCCGCAAGAGAATCCTGGTCCCAAAGGAGCCTTCTGGGGGACCCGTGCTGAGAGAGGTTGTGGGCATGGCCCGCTGGGGCTCTGCCCGACCCAGGGCTGAGAGATGCCACCTCCCAGCTCTGGGTCCCTGCAGGAAGTGTTGGCAAGCACAGGGCCGGTCCTCCAAAGGCCCAGGTGCAGGGAGCCCAGGCCAAGCAGCCTGTGGAAGAAGCCACATGCTGTGCCACCCCGGGGAACACGACTGCAGGCCACGGCCCTTCCCACCTCCTCCTCCTCCTCCTCCTCCTCCTCCTCCTCCTCCTCCTCCTCCTCCCACCCCGCCCCCGCCCCCGCCCCCACATGGCACAGGGCCCAGAGACACCTCAGACACTTGCTACCCAAAGTGCAAAGGGCATCAGTTGCTCCTCCAAACCGCCCCCCCCAGCCCAGCAGACCGCGTTGTCCAGCCAGCCCCCGGGCCTCCCTGGGGTGCCCAGCACAAAAGTGCAGACACCCACCGGACCCTCAATCTCAGTTTTCGGATGTTTTTGCCACTCTAAGGACCCGCAGGCCAGCTGGGCCTTCTGGCAGGACAGAGAGCCCCGGAATCCGACGTGGAGAGCTGGGTGTACGTCCCCATGAGGAGGCGGTCCCCACCTCCGCGGCTATCCCCTTGCGGGAGCGGCAGCCGCGGGGCCTCAGAGAAGACACCAGGCTGGGCCCCCACGGCACAGCGGGAGCACGTCCCCCGCAGGCCACTTAGCGACGGCGGCCAGCCGGCGGACGGTTGGGTTGCGCGAGACGCTGCGGCCGCCCTGCTACCGGGTTCCTGGGAGGGCGTCCTGGAACCAGCGTCCACACCAAGCCCTTGGAAGGCCCAGGCGACGGAGGAGCCCCGTCAGGCAGGGGCCGAGGACGGTGACGGCCCGGGCGGGGAGGAGCGTGTCAGGCAGGGGCAGAGGACGGGAAGGAGTCAGTCAGGCAGGGGCCGTGGAGGGGACGGGCTGGGTAAGGGTTAGGGTTAGAGTCAGGGCACAAGTCACAATCGCAAAGACCTGGAAGCGACCCGAGTGCCCATCGACCCACGAGTGGGTAAATAAAATGTGGCGCGTGGACACCACGGAGTGCTATTCGGCTATGAGGAGCAGCGGTGAGGGGGCACCTCTCGTGGTTCTCCTGGCCAGAGCTGGAACCCGTTCCAGTAAGCCAAGTATCCCAAGAATGGACACACGAGCACCACGTGCTCGCGCTCACCAGCAAATGGGTACGAACCGATGGACACCTAAGTGGACACAGAGGAATCACCTTCTTCGGGTGGGTGTCGGGCGGGTGGGGGGAGGGGATGGGCATACACATCCATTAGGAATGGGGTGGGTGCGCACCGACTGGGGGATGGGCGCACTTGAAGCTCTGACCCGAGGGGGGAGGCTGGGAGAGGGCAACGCACCCGACCTTAACATTGGTGCCCCCACAATATGCTGGAACAACATGAGAGGTAAATGAATAAGAACACGGGGGGGGGAGGGGGGCACGGGCAACACATGTCACCTTAATACTTGGACTCCCATCATCTGCTTGAAAAGAGAGAGGAAAGAAAATGCAATAATAGAGATAAGAGACACTTTTTAAAAATAATGAATCCGGCCGGGCGCTGTGGCTCACGCCTGTAATCCTAGCTCTTGGGAGGCCGAGGCGGGCGGATTGCTCAAGGTCAGGAGTTCAAAACCAGCCTGAGCAAGAGCGAGACCCCGTCTCTACTATAAATAGAAAGAAATTAATTGGCCAACTGATATATATATAAAGAATTAGCGGGGCATGGTGGCGCATGCCTGCAGTCCCAGCTACCCGGGAGGCTGAGGCAGAAGGATCACTCGAGCCCAGGAGTTTGAAGTTGCTGTGAGCTAGGCTGACGCCACGGCACTCACTCTAGCCTGGGCAACAAACCGAGACTCTGTCTCAAAAAAAAAAAAAAAAAAAAAAATGAATCCGAAGAGAAAAGTAAAAGGAGGCCTGTGGAGCAGGTCTGGGTGTGACTCCGGATCCCCCAACATCAGGTGCCACCACCAAAGATTCCTACGTGTAGCCCATAGAACCCCAAAAGCAACGGGACGAGTTCTGGTCACATACTCCCTCAAAATGACATCCTGGCCTTCTTCTGGAACTCCCTCCCCTCTCAGACTCTCAAGGTTTCCTCCAGCGTGTGTCGGTTCCCACAGAGCAGACCTTTGGTCTGAGACCTGACAGTCCAGAAGCCACGCATGCTGCCGCGTGGCGGCGGTGTCGCGGCTCGGGACAAGAGGAGGCCCCACGGTGCGGGCTGGGGCGCCAGGCACCGCGGCGGGCGCTGAGGGTGGGGGTCACCCCCACCCCGGGCCGCCCCCGCACTCCCAGAAACGGGACAGAACCAGAGGCAAAAAAAAAAAAAAAAGAAGAAGAAGCCTACGGCACCCGGGATTCCCGGGCGGTCTCCCATCCAAGTTCTAACCAGGCCCCACCCTGCTTAGCTTCCGAGACCAGACGGGATCGGGCGCGTTCGGGGTGGTGTGGCCGTGGACGGCGGAGGGCGCCCCTGCCCCGCTCAAGAAGCCGAGCCTCTCTGCGCTTCCCCGCCGCCTCCTCCCGCCCCAGGCCCCGCGCCGGGCCGGGCCTGTTGAGTTCTGTTGAGTTCGCCGGCCGGGTCCGGCGGGCTCCGAGGGACGGGGGTGACAGGCGGGGCGGGCAGGGAGCGGCGGGCCGGGGTTGGGGGCTGTCTCTCTATACACACACACTCACACTCACACTCACTCACTCACTCACACTCACACAAGATGCGCCTCCACGGCTGGACCCGCCAAGGTGGAGCCCTTCCAGCCCCCCTCCTCTCCTCGCCTGGCCTCCTTCACCTCCCCGCCCCCCACCCCCAGCGCGCCGCGGCCGCTGACTGCGCACGGGCGGGCGGGGCGCTCGCCCTTTGACCCCAGCCGGGGGCCGCCCTCCCCCACAACCCCTTTCAGCTGCGCCCCCCACCCTGTGGCCCGGCGGCCGCCTATTCCCCCGGGCCAGGGCTGGGGCACAGCGCACGGGGGAGGGGAGCGAGTGTATGGGGCGTGTCTCTCTCTCTCTCTCTCTCTCTCTCTCTCTCTCTCTCTCTCTCTCTCTCTCTCTCTCTCTCTCTCTCTCTCGACGTGTCCCATGGGTGGGGTGGGGTGGCGTGGTTTGTGGGGCGCTGAAGAAATCAGTCCCCTCCATCTCCTCCCTCTGGAAAACACCCAAGCCCTTTGAGAACTGCCCGCACCGCTACCGTGGGGGCCGGGACCCTCCTCTGTGTCCTCCTGTGGCCCAGTCCAAGGGGCCTGGGCCTGGCCGGGGCTGCATTGGACCCCAACCACCCTGGCGTGTGGACTCGCTAAAAATCGGCGATTAGATATTGGATTCCAGCGTCATTGAGGTCATTTCACTAATGAGTGCACCGCAAAGAGTTTCCTAATCCATCTGTGAGGGTGGCAACCGAAAGAGAATTTGAAAGCTGACAGAATAGGCGAGGAAAGGCATAGGAGATTTCCACACCCAGTAAGGAAGCCTTTCCCGAAATGGAAGAAAGAAAGGAGCAAACAGAGACACCGGTAGCCCGCCCGGATCACAGTCTGCCCCTGAGAGAAAGTACCCTGACCAGGTTCACCCGTGGGTGGGTGGCGAGCTAGCGGCATTCAGAAGAGCCAGGCCCGCAGTCTGTGCAGAAGACACCTGCACTCGGGCGTGTGTGGCGGCACGATTCCCAAGCAGCTCCAGATGTTAAACCAAGGAGAAGCCAGGGAGTTCCCAACGCCCCAGGTGTCCTCAGCCCACGACTGGCTGCTGTGGGAATGCGAAGCCCGGCTCCTTGTCTCAGAGCGGGGCAACCAGGAGGTGTGATGTCCACCCCGGGGTTCCCAGGAGGATCAGGCTGAAGCTGGGACTTGGCCTGAAAGTGTCCCCTCGCATGGCCACCCCCTTCCCCTTCCTGCTCCTCTACTCCTGGTGCCCCTCCATCCAGGGGCCAGACCTTAAAGAGTCACCCGCAAGAGAATCCTGGTCCCAAAGGAGCCTTCTGGGGGACCCGTGCTGAGAGAGGTTGTGGGCATGGCCCGCTGGGGCTCTGCCCGACCCAGGGCTGAGAGATGCAACCTCCCAGCTCTGGGTCCCTGCAGGAAGTGTTGGCAAGCACAGGGCCGGTCCTCCAAAGGCCCAGGTGCAGGGAGCCCAGGCCAAGCAGCCTGTGGAAGAAGCCACATGCTGTGCCACCCCGGGGAACACGACTGCAGGCCACGGCCCTTCCCACCTCCTCCTCCTCCTCCTCCTCCTCCTCCTCCTCCTCCTCCTCCCACCCCGCCCCCGCCCCCGCCCCCACATGGCACAGGGCCCAGAGACACCTCAGACACTTGCTACCCAAAGTGCAAAGGGCATCAGTTGCTCCTCCAAACCGCCCCCCCCAGCCCAGCAGACCGCGTTGTCCAGCCAGCCCCCGGGCCTCCCTGGGGTGCCCAGCACAAAAGTGCAGACACCCACCGGACCCTCAATCTCAGTTTTCGGATGTTTTTGCCACTCTAAGGACCCGCAGGCCAGCTGGGCCTTCTGGCAGGACAGAGAGCCCCGGAATCCGACGTGGAGAGCTGGGTGTACGTCCCCATGAGGAGGCGGTCCCCACCTCCGCGGCTATCCCCTTGCGGGGAGCGGCAGCCGCGGGGCCTCAGAGAAGACACCAGGCTGGGCCCCCACGGCACAGCGGGAGCACGTCCCCCGCAGGCCACTTAGCGACGGCGGCCAGCCGGCGGACGGTTGGGTTGCGCGAGACGCTGCGGCCGCCCTGCTACCGGGTTCCTGGGAGGGCGTCCTGGAACCAGCGTCCACACCAAGCCCTTGGAAGGCCCAGGCGACGGAGGAGCCCCGTCAGGCAGGGGCCGAGGACGGTGACGGCCCGGGCGGGGAGGAGCGTGTCAGGCAGGGGCAGAGGACGGGAAGGAGTCAGTCAGGCAGGGGCCGTGGAGGGGACGGGCTGGGTAAGGGTTAGGGTTAGAGTCAGGGCACAAGTCACAATCGCAAAGACCTGGAAGCGACCCGAGTGCCCATCGACCCACGAGTGGGTAAATAAAATGTGGCGCGTGGACACCACGGAGTGCTATTCGGCTATGAGGAGCAGCGGTGAGGGGGCACCTCTCGTGGTTCTCCTGGCCAGAGCTGGAACCCGTTCCAGTAAGCCAAGTATCCCAAGAATGGACACACGAGCACCACGTGCTCGCGCTCACCAGCAAATGGGTACGAACCGATGGACACCTAAGTGGACACAGAGGAATCACCTTCTTCGGGTGGGTGTCGGGCGGGTGGGGGGAGGGGATGGGCATACACATCCATTAGGAATGGGGTGGGTGCGCACCGACTGGGGGATGGGCGCACTTGAAGCTCTGACCCGAGGGGGGAGGCTGGGAGAGGGCAACGCACCCGACCTTAACATTGGTGCCCCCACAATATGCTGGAACAACATGAGAGGTAAATGAATAAGAACACGGGGGGGGGAGGGGGGCACGGGCAACACATGTCACCTTAATACTTGGACTCCCATCATCTGCTTGAAAAGAGAGAGGAAAGAAAATGCAATAATAGAGATAAGAGACACTTTTTAAAAATAATGAATCCGGCCGGGCGCTGTGGCTCACGCCTGTAATCCTAGCTCTTGGGAGGCCGAGGCGGGCGGATTGCTCAAGGTCAGGAGTTCAAAACCAGCCTGAGCAAGAGCGAGACCCCGTCTCTACTATAAATAGAAAGAAATTAATTGGCCAACTGATATATATATAAAGAATTAGCGGGGCATGGTGGCGCATGCCTGCAGTCCCAGCTACCCGGGAGGCTGAGGCAGAAGGATCACTCGAGCCCAGGAGTTTGAAGTTGCTGTGAGCTAGGCTGACGCCACGGCACTCACTCTAGCCTGGGCAACAAACCGAGACTCTGTCTCAAAAAAAAAAAAAAAAAAAAAAAATGAATCCGAAGAGAAAAGTAAAAGGAGGCCTGTGGAGCAGGTCTGGGTGTGACTCCGGATCCCCCAACATCAGGTGCCACCACCAAAGATTCCTACGTGTAGCCCATAGAACCCCAAAAGCAACGGGACGAGTTCTGGTCACATACTCCCTCAAAATGACATCCTGGCCTTCTTCTGGAACTCCCTCCCCTCTCAGACTCTCAAGGTTTCCTCCAGCGTGTGTCGGTTCCCACAGAGCAGACCTTTGGTCTGAGACCTGACAGTCCAGAAGCCACGCATGCTGCCGCGTGGCGGCGGTGTCGCGGCTCGGGACAAGAGGAGGCCCCACGGTGCGGGCTGGGGCGCCAGGCACCGCGGCGGGCGCTGAGGGTGGGGGTCACCCCCACCCCGGGCCGCCCCCGCACTCCCAGAAACGGGACAGAACCAGAGGCAAAAAAAAAAAAAAAAAAGAAGAAGAAGCCTACGGCACCCGGGATTCCCGGGCGGTCTCCCATCCAAGTTCTAACCAGGCCCCACCCTGCTTAGCTTCCGAGACCAGACGGGATCGGGCGCGTTCGGGGTGGTGTGGCCGTGGACGGCGGAGGGCGCCCCTGCCCCGCTCAAGAAGCCGAGCCTCTCTGCGCTTCCCCGCCGCCTCCTCCCGCCCCAGGCCCCGCGCCGGGCCGGGACTGTTGAGTTCTGTTGAGTTCGCCGGCCGGGTCCGGCGGGCTCCGAGGGACGGGGGTGACAGGCGGGGCGGGCAGGGAGCGGCGGGCCGGGGTTGGGGGCTGTCTCTCTATACACACACACTCACACTCACACTCACTCACTCACTCACACTCACACAAGATGCGCCTCCACGGCTGGACCCGCCAAGGTGGAGCCCTTCCAGCCCCCCTCCTCTCCTCGCCTGGCCTCCTTCACCTCCCCGCCCCCCACCCCCAGCGCGCCGGGGCCGCTGACTGCGCACGGGCGGGCGGGGCGCTCGCCCTTTGACCCCAGCCGGGGGCCGCCCTCCCCCACAACCCCTTTCAGCTGCGCCCCCCACCCTGTGGCCCGGCGGCCGCCTATTCCCCCGGGCCAGGGCTGGGGCACAGCGCACGGGGGAGGGGAGCGAGTGTATGGGGCGTGTGTCTCTCTCTCTCTCTCTCTCTCTCTCTCTCTCTCTCTCTCTCTCTCTCTCTCTCTCTCTCTCTCTCTCTCTCTCTCTCGACGTGTCCCATGGGTGCGGTGGGGTGGCGTGGTTTGTGGGGCGCTGAAGAAATCAGTCCCCTCCATCTCCTCCCTCTGGAAAACACCCAAGCCCTTTGAGAACTGCCCGCACCGCTACCGTGGGGGCCGGGACCCTCCTCTGTGTCCTCCTGTGGCCCAGTCCAAGGGGCCTGGGCCTGGCCGGGGCTGCATTGGACCCCAACCACCCTGGCGTGTGGACTCGCTAAAAATCGGCGATTAGATATTGGATTCCAGCGTCATTGAGGTCATTTCACTAATGAGTGCACCGCAAAGAGTTTCCTAATCCATCTGTGAGGGTGGCAACCGAAAGAGAATTTGAAAGCTGACAGAATAGGCGAGGAAAGGCATAGGAGATTTCCACACCCAGTAAGGAAGCCTTTCCCGAAATGGAAGAAAGAAAGGAGCAAACAGAGACACCGGTAGCCCGCCCGGATCACAGTCTGCCCCTGAGAGAAAGTACCCTGACCAGGTTCACCCGTGGGTGGGTGGCGAGCTAGCGGCATTCAGAAGAGCCAGGCCCGCAGTCTGTGCAGAAGACACCTGCACTCGGGCGTGTGTGGCGGCACGATTCCCAAGCAGCTCCAGATGTTAAACCAAGGAGAAGCCAGGGAGTTCCCAACGCCCCAGGTGTCCTCAGCCCACGACTGGCTGCTGTGGGAATGCGAAGCCCGGCTCCTTGTCTCAGAGCGGGGCAACCAGGAGGTGTGATGTCCACCCCGGGGTTCCCAGGAGGATCAGGCTGAAGCTGGGACTTGGCCTGAAAGTGTCCCCTCGCATGGCCACCCCCTTCCCCTTCCTGCTCCTCTACTCCTGGTGCCCCTCCATCCAGGGGCCAGACCTTAAAGAGTCACCCGCAAGAGAATCCTGGTCCCAAAGGAGCCTTCTGGGGGACCCGTGCTGAGAGAGGTTGTGGGCATGGCCCGCTGGGGCTCTGCCCGACCCAGGGCTGAGAGATGCAACCTCCCAGCTCTGGGTCCCTGCAGGAAGTGTTGGCAAGCACAGGGCCAGTCCTCCAAAGGCCCAGGTGCAGGGAGCCCAGGCCAAGCAGCCTGTGGAAGAAGCCACATGCTGTGCCACCCCGGGGAACACGACTGCAGGCCACGGCCCTTCCCACCTCCTCCTCCTCCTCCTCCTCCTCCTCCTCCCACCCCGCCCCCGCCCCCGCCCCCACATGGCACAGGGCCCAGAGACACCTCAGACACTTGCTACCCAAAGTGCAAAGGGCATCAGTTGCTCCTCCAAACCGCCCCCCCCAGCCCAGCAGACCGCGTTGTCCAGCCAGCCCCCGGGCCTCCCTGGGGTGCCCAGCACAAAAGTGCAGACACCCACCGGACCCTCAATCTCAGTTTTCGGATGTTTTTGCCACTCTAAGGACCCGCAGGCCAGCTGGGCCTTCTGGCAGGACAGAGAGCCCCGGAATCCGACGTGGAGAGCTGGGTGTACGTCCCCATGAGGAGGCGGTCCCCACCTCCGCGGCTATCCCCTTGCGGGGAGCGGCAGCCGCGGGGCCTCAGAGAAGACACCAGGCTGGGCCCCCACGGCACAGCGGGAGCACGTCCCCCGCAGGCCACTTAGCGACGGCGGCCAGCCGGCGGACGGTTGGGTTGCGCGAGACGCTGCGGCCGCCCTGCTACCGGGTTCCTGGGAGGGCGTCCTGGAACCAGCGTCCACACCAAGCCCTTGGAAGGCCCAGGCGACGGAGGAGCCCCGTCAGGCAGGGGCCGAGGACGGTGACGGCCCGGGCGGGGAGGAGCGTGTCAGGCAGGGGCAGAGGACGGGAAGGAGTCAGTCAGGCAGGGGCCGTGGAGGGGACGGGCTGGGTAAGGGTTAGGGTTAGAGTCAGGGCACAAGTCACAATCGCAAAGACCTGGAAGCGACCCGAGTGCCCATCGACCCACGAGTGGGTAAATAAAATGTGGCACGTGGACACCACGGAGTGCTATTCGGCTATGAGGAGCAGCGGTGAGGGGGCACCTCTCGTGGTTCTCCTGGCCAGAGCTGGAACCCGTTCCAGTAAGCCAAGTATCCCAAGAATGGACACACGAGCACCACGTGCTCGCGCTCACCAGCAAATGGGTACGAACCGATGGACACCTAAGTGGACACAGAGGAATCACCTTCTTCGGGTGGGTGTCGGGCGGGTGGGGGGAGGGGATGGGCATACACATCCATTAGGAATGGGGTGGGTGCGCACCGACTGGGGGATGGGCGCACTTGAAGCTCTGACCCGAGGGGGGAGGCTGGGAGAGGGCAACGCACCCGACCTTAACATTGGTGCCCCCACAATATGCTGGAACAACATGAGAGGTAAATGAATAAGAACACGGGGGGGGGAGGGGGGCACGGGCAACACATGTCACCTTAATACTTGGACTCCCATCATCTGCTTGAAAAGAGAGAGGAAAGAAAATGCAATAATAGAGATAAGAGACACTTTTTAAAAATAATGAATCCGGCCGGGCGCTGTGGCTCACGCCTGTAATCCTAGCTCTTGGGAGGCCGAGGCGGGCGGATTGCTCAAGGTCAGGAGTTCAAAACCAGCCTGAGCAAGAGCGAGACCCCGTCTCTACTATAAATAGAAAGAAATTAATTGGCCAACTGATATATATATAAAGAATTAGCGGGGCATGGTGGCGCATGCCTGCAGTCCCAGCTACCCGGGAGGCTGAGGCAGAAGGATCACTCGAGCCCAGGAGTTTGAAGTTGCTGTGAGCTAGGCTGACGCCACGGCACTCACTCTAGCCTGGGCAACAAACCGAGACTCTGTCTCAAAAAAAAAAAAAAAAAAAAAAATGAATCCGAAGAGAAAAGTAAAAGGAGGCCTGTGGAGCAGGTCTGGGTGTGACTCCGGATCCCCCAACATCAGGTGCCACCACCAAAGATTCCTACGTGTAGCCCATAGAACCCCAAAAGCAACGGGACGAGTTCTGGTCACATACTCCCTCAAAATGACATCCTGGCCTTCTTCTGGAACTCCCTCCCCTCTCAGACTCTCAAGGTTTCCTCCAGCGTGTGTCGGTTCCCACAGAGCAGACCTTTGGTCTGAGACCTGACAGTCCAGAAGCCACGCATGCTGCCGCGTGGCGGCGGTGTCGCGGCTCGGGACAAGAGGAGGCCCCACGGTGCGGGCTGGGGCGCCAGGCACCGCGGCGGGCGCTGAGGGTGGGGGTCACCCCCACCCCGGGCCGCCCCCGCACTCCCAGAAACGGGACAGAACCAGAGGCAAAAAAAAAAAAAAAAAAGAAGAAGAAGCCTACGGCACCCGGGATTCCCGGGCGGTCTCCCATCCAAGTTCTAACCAGGCCCCACCCTGCTTAGCTTCCGAGACCAGACGGGATCGGGCGCGTTCGGGGTGGTGTGGCCGTGGACGGCGGAGGGCGCCCCTGCCCCGCTCAAGAAGCCGAGCCTCTCTGCGCTTCCCCGCCGCCTCCTCCCGCCCCAGGCCCCGCGCCGGGCCGGGCCTGTTGAGTTCTGTTGAGTTCGCCGGCCGGGTCCGGCGGGCTCCGAGGGACGGGGGTGACAGGCGGGGCGGGCAGGGAGCGGCGGGCCGGGGTTGGGGGCTGTCTCTCTATACACACACACTCACACTCACACTCACTCACTCACTCACACTCACACAAGATGCGCCTCCACGGCTGGACCCGCCAAGGTGGAGCCCTTCCAGCCCCCCTCCTCTCCTCGCCTGGCCTCCTTCACCTCCCCGCCCCCCACCCCCAGCGCGCCGCGGCCGCTGACTGCGCACGGGCGGGCGGGGCGCTCGCCCTTTGACCCCAGCCGGGGGCCGCCCTCCCCCACAACCCCTTTCAGCTGCGCCCCCCACCCTGTGGCCCGGCGGCCGCCTATTCCCCCGGGCCAGGGCTGGGGCACAGCGCACGGGGGAGGGGAGCGAGTGTATGGGGCGTGTGTCTCTCTCTCTCTCTCTCTCTCTCTCTCTCTCTCTCTCTCTCTCTCTCTCTCTCTCTCTCTCTCTCTCTCTCTCTCTCTCTCTCGACGTGTCCCATGGGTGCGGTGGGGTGGCGTGGTTTGTGGGGCGCTGAAGAAATCAGTCCCCTCCATCTCCTCCCTCTGGAAAACACCCAAGCCCTTTGAGAACTGCCCGCACCGCTACCGTGGGGGCCGGGACCCTCCTCTGTGTCCTCCTGTGGCCCAGTCCAAGGGGCCTGGGCCTGGCCGGGGCTGCATTGGACCCCAACCACCCTGGCGTGTGGACTCGCTAAAAATCGGCGATTAGATATTGGATTCCAGCGTCATTGAGGTCATTTCACTAATGAGTGCACCGCAAAGAGTTTCCTAATCCATCTGTGAGGGTGGCAACCGAAAGAGAATTTGAAAGCTGACAGAATAGGCGAGGAAAGGCATAGGAGATTTCCACACCCAGTAAGGAAGCCTTTCCCGAAATGGAAGAAAGAAAGGAGCAAACAGAGACACCGGTAGCCCGCCCGGATCACAGTCTGCCCCTGAGAGAAAGTACCCTGACCAGGTTCACCCGTGGGTGGGTGGCGAGCTAGCGGCATTCAGAAGAGCCAGGCCCGCAGTCTGTGCAGAAGACACCTGCACTCGGGCGTGTGTGGCGGCACGATTCCCAAGCAGCTCCAGATGTTAAACCAAGGAGAAGCCAGGGAGTTCCCAACGCCCCAGGTGTCCTCAGCCCACGACTGGCTGCTGTGGGAATGCGAAGCCCGGCTCCTTGTCTCAGAGCGGGGCAACCAGGAGGTGTGATGTCCACCCCGGGGTTCCCAGGAGGATCAGGCTGAAGCTGGGACTTGGCCTGAAAGTGTCCCCTCGCATGGCCACCCCCTTCCCCTTCCTGCTCCTCTACTCCTGGTGCCCCTCCATCCAGGGGACAGACCTTAAAGAGTCACCCGCAAGAGAATCCTGGTCCCAAAGGAGCCTTCTGGGGGACCCGTGCTGAGAGAGGTTGTGGGCATGGCCCGCTGGGGCTCTGCCCGACCCAGGGCTGAGAGATGCAACCTCCCAGCTCTGGGTCCCTGCAGGAAGTGTTGGCAAGCACAGGGCCAGTCCTCCAAAGGCCCAGGTGCAGGGAGCCCAGGCCAAGCAGCCTGTGGAAGAAGCCACATGCTGTGCCACCCCGGGGAACACGACTGCAGGCCACGGCCCTTCCCACCTCCTCCTCCTCCTCCTCCTCCTCCTCCTCCCACCCCGCCCCCGCCCCCGCCCCCACATGGCACAGGGCCCAGAGACACCTCAGACACTTGCTACCCAAAGTGCAAAGGGCATCAGTTGCTCCTCCAAACCGCCCCCCCCAGCCCAGCAGACCGCGTTGTCCAGCCAGCCCCCGGGCCTCCCTGGGGTGCCCAGCACAAAAGTGCAGACACCCACCGGACCCTCAATCTCAGTTTTCGGATGTTTTTGCCACTCTAAGGACCCGCAGGCCAGCTGGGCCTTCTGGCAGGACAGAGAGCCCCGGAATCCGACGTGGAGAGCTGGGTGTACGTCCCCATGAGGAGGCGGTCCCCACCTCCGCGGCTATCCCCTTGCGGGGAGCGGCAGCCGCGGGGCCTCAGAGAAGACACCAGGCTGGGCCCCCACGGCACAGCGGGAGCACGTCCCCCGCAGGCCACTTAGCGACGGCGGCCAGCCGGCGGACGGTTGGGTTGCGCGAGACGCTGCGGCCGCCCTGCTACCGGGTTCCTGGGAGGGCGTCCTGGAACCAGCGTCCACACCAAGCCCTTGGAAGGCCCAGGCGACGGAGGAGCCCCGTCAGGCAGGGGCCGAGGACGGTGACGGCCCGGGCGGGGAGGAGCGTGTCAGGCAGGGGCAGAGGACGGGAAGGAGTCAGTCAGGCAGGGGCCGTGGAGGGGACGGGCTGGGTAAGGGTTAGGGTTAGAGTCAGGGCACAAGTCACAATCGCAAAGACCTGGAAGCGACCCGAGTGCCCATCGACCCACGAGTGGGTAAATAAAATGTGGCACGTGGACACCACGGAGTGCTATTCGGCTATGAGGAGCAGCGGTGAGGGGGCACCTCTCGTGGTTCTCCTGGCCAGAGCTGGAACCCGTTCCAGTAAGCCAAGTATCCCAAGAATGGACACACGAGCACCACGTGCTCGCGCTCACCAGCAAATGGGTACGAACCGATGGACACCTAAGTGGACACAGAGGAATCACCTTCTTCGGGTGGGTGTCGGGCGGGTGGGGGGAGGGGATGGGCATACACATCCATTAGGAATGGGGTGGGTGCGCACCGACTGGGGGATGGGCGCACTTGAAGCTCTGACCCGAGGGGGGAGGCTGGGAGAGGGCAACGCACCCGACCTTAACATTGGTGCCCCCACAATATGCTGGAACAACATGAGAGGTAAATGAATAAGAACACGGGGGGGGGGAGGGGGGCACGGGCAACACATGTCACCTTAATACTTGGACTCCCATCATCTGCTTGAAAAGAGAGAGAAAAGAAAATGCAATAATAGAGATAAGAGACACTTTTTAAAAATAATGAATCCGGCCGGGCACTGTGGCTCACGCCTGTAATCCTAGCTCTTGGGAGGCCGAGGCGGGCGGATTGCTCAAGGTCAGGAGTTCAAAACCAGCCTGAGCAAGAGCGAGACCCCGTCTCTACTATAAATAGAAAGAAATTAATTGGCCAACTGATATATATATAAAGAATTAGCGGGGCATGGTGGCACATGCCTGCAGTCCCAGCTACCCGGGAGGCTGAGGCAGAAGGATCACTCGAGCCCAGGAGTTTGAAGTTGCTGTGAGCTAGGCTGACGCCACGGCACTCACTCTAGCCTGGGCAACAAACCGAGACTCTGTCTCAAAAAAAAAAAAAAAAAAAAAAAATGAATCCGAAGAGAAAAGTAAAAGGAGGCCTGTGGAGCAGGTCTGGGTGTGACTCCGGATCCCCCAACATCAGGTGCCACCACCAAAGATTCCTACGTGTAGCCCATAGAACCCCAAAAGCAACGGGACGAGTTCTGGTCACATACTCCCTCAAAATGACATCCTGGCCTTCTTCTGGAACTCCCTCCCCTCTCAGACTCTCAAGGTTTCCTCCAGCGTGTGTCGGTTCCCACAGAGCAGACCTTTGGTCTGAGACCTGACAGTCCAGAAGCCACGCATGCTGCCGCGTGGCGGCGGTGTCGCGGCTCGGGACAAGAGGAGGCCCCACGGTGCGGGCTGGGGCGCCAGGCACCGCGGCGGGCGCTGAGGGTGGGGGTCACCCCCACCCCGGGCCGCCCCCGCACTCCCAGAAACGGGACAGAACCAGAGGCAAAAAAAAAAAAAAAAAAGAAGAAGAAGCCTACGGCACCCGGGATTCCCGGGCGGTCTCCCATCCAAGTTCTAACCAGGCCCCACCCTGCTTAGCTTCCGAGACCAGACGGGATCGGGCGCGTTCGGGGTGGTGTGGCCGTGGACGGCGGAGGGCGCCCCTGCCCCGCTCAAGAAGCCGAGCCTCTCTGCGCTTCCCCGCCGCCTCCTCCCGCCCCAGGCCCCGCGCCGGGCCGGGCCTGTTGAGTTCTGTTGAGTTCGCCGGCCGGGTCCGGCGGGCTCCGAGGGACGGGGGTGACAGGCGGGGCGGGCAGGGAGCGGCGGGCCGGGGTTGGGGGCTGTCTCTCTATACACACACACTCACACTCACACTCACTCACTCACTCACACTCACACAAGATGCGCCTCCACGGCTGGACCCGCCAAGGTGGAGCCCTTCCAGCCCCCCTCCTCTCCTCGCCTGGCCTCCTTCACCTCCCCGCCCCCCACCCCCAGCGCGCCGCGGCCGCTGACTGCGCACGGGCGGGCGGGGCGCTCGCCCTTTGACCCCAGCCGGGGGCCGCCCTCCCCCACAACCCCTTTCAGCTGCGCCCCCCACCCTGTGGCCCGGCGGCCGCCTATTCCCCCGGGCCAGGGCTGGGGCACAGCGCACGGGGGAGGGGAGCGAGTGTATGGGGCGTGTGTGTGTCTCTCTCTCTCTCTCTCTCTCTCTCTCTCTCTCTCTCTCTCTCTCTCTCTCTCTCTCTCTCTCTCTCTCTCTCGACGTGTCCCATGGGTGGGGTGGGGTGGCGTGGTTTGTGGGGCGCTGAAGAAATCAGTCCCCTCCATCTCCTCCCTCTGGAAAACACCCAAGCCCTTTGAGAACTGCCCGCACCGCTACCGTGGGGGCCGGGACCCTCCTCTGTGTCCTCCTGTGGCCCAGTCCAAGGGGCCTGGGCCTGGCCGGGGCTGCATTGGACCCCAACCACCCTGGCGTGTGGACTCGCTAAAAATCGGCGATTAGATATTGGATTCCAGCGTCATTGAGGTCATTTCACTAATGAGTGCACCGCAAAGAGTTTCCTAATCCATCTGTGAGGGTGGCAACCGAAAGAGAATTTGAAAGCTGACAGAATAGGCGAGGAAAGGCATAGGAGATTTCCACACCCAGTAAGGAAGCCTTTCCCGAAATGGAAGAAAGAAAGGAGCAAACAGAGACACCGGTAGCCCGCCCGGATCACAGTCTGCCCCTGAGAGAAAGTACCCTGACCAGGTTCACCCGTGGGTGGGTGGCGAGCTAGCGGCATTCAGAAGAGCCAGGCCCGCAGTCTGTGCAGAAGACACCTGCACTCGGGCGTGTGTGGCGGCACGATTCCCAAGCAGCTCCAGATGTTAAACCAAGGAGAAGCCAGGGAGTTCCCAACGCCCCAGGTGTCCTCAGCCCACGACTGGCTGCTGTGGGAATGCGAAGCCCGGCTCCTTGTCTCAGAGCGGGGCAACCAGGAGGTGTGATGTCCACCCCGGGGTTCCCAGGAGGATCAGGCTGAAGCTGGGACTTGGCCTGAAAGTGTCCCCTCGCATGGCCACCCCCTTCCCCTTCCTGCTCCTCTACTCCTGGTGCCCCTCCATCCAGGGGCCAGACCTTAAAGAGTCACCCGCAAGAGAATCCTGGTCCCAAAGGAGCCTTCTGGGGGACCCGTGCTGAGAGAGGTTGTGGGCATGGCCCGCTGGGGCTCTGCCCGACCCAGGGCTGAGAGATGCAACCTCCCAGCTCTGGGTCCCTGCAGGAAGTGTTGGCAAGCACAGGGCCAGTCCTCCAAAGGCCCAGGTGCAGGGAGCCCAGGCCAAGCAGCCTGTGGAAGAAGCCACATGCTGTGCCACCCCGGGGAACACGACTGCAGGCCACGGCCCTTCCCACCTCCTCCTCCTCCTCCTCCTCCTCCTCCTCCTCCCACCCCGCCCCCGCCCCCACATGGCACAGGGCCCAGAGACACCTCAGACACTTGCTACCCAAAGTGCAAAGGGCATCAGTTGCTCCTCCAAACCGCCCCCCCCAGCCCAGCAGACCGCGTTGTCCAGCCAGCCCCCGGGCCTCCCTGGGGTGCCCAGCACAAAAGTGCAGACACCCACCGGACCCTCAATCTCAGTTTTCGGATGTTTTTGCCACTCTAAGGACCCGCAGGCCAGCTGGGCCTTCTGGCAGGACAGAGAGCCCCGGAATCCGACGTGGAGAGCTGGGTGTACGTCCCCATGAGGAGGCGGTCCCCACCTCCGCGGCTATCCCCTTGCGGGGAGCGGCAGCCGCGGGGCCTCAGAGAAGACACCAGGCTGGGCCCCCACGGCACAGCGGGAGCACGTCCCCCGCAGGCCACTTAGCGACGGCGGCCAGCCGGCGGACGGTTGGGTTGCGCGAGACGCTGCGGCCGCCCTGCTACCGGGTTCCTGGGAGGGCGTCCTGGAACCAGCGTCCACACCAAGCCCTTGGAAGGCCCAGGCGACGGAGGAGCCCCGTCAGGCAGGGGCCGAGGACGGTGACGGCCCGGGCGGGGAGGAGCGTGTCAGGCAGGGGCAGAGGACGGGAAGGAGTCAGTCAGGCAGGGGCCGTGGAGGGGACGGGCTGGGTAAGGGTTAGGGTTAGAGTCAGGGCACAAGTCACAATCGCAAAGACCTGGAAGCGACCCGAGTGCCCATCGACCCACGAGTGGGTAAATAAAATGTGGCACGTGGACACCACGGAGTGCTATTCGGCTATGAGGAGCAGCGGTGAGGGGGCACCTCTCGTGGTTCTCCTGGCCAGAGCTGGAACCCGTTCCAGTAAGCCAAGTATCCCAAGAATGGACACACGAGCACCACGTGCTCGCGCTCACCAGCAAATGGGTACGAACCGATGGACACCTAAGTGGACACAGAGGAATCACCTTCTTCGGGTGGGTGTCGGGCGGGTGGGGGGAGGGGATGGGCATACACATCCATTAGGAATGGGGTGGGTGCGCACCGACTGGGGGATGGGCGCACTTGAAGCTCTGACCCGAGGGGGGAGGCTGGGAGAGGGCAACGCACCCGACCTTAACATTGGTGCCCCCACAATATGCTGGAACAACATGAGAGGTAAATGAATAAGAACACGGGGGGGGGGAGGGGGGCACGGGCAACACATGTCACCTTAATACTTGGACTCCCATCATCTGCTTGAAAAGAGAGAGGAAAGAAAATGCAATAATAGAGATAAGAGACACTTTTTAAAAATAATGAATCCGGCCGGGCGCTGTGGCTCACGCCTGTAATCCTAGCTCTTGGGAGGCCGAGGCGGGCGGATTGCTCAAGGTCAGGAGTTCAAAACCAGCCTGAGCAAGAGCGAGACCCCGTCTCTACTATAAATAGAAAGAAATTAATTGGCCAACTGATATATATATAAAGAATTAGCGGGGCATGGTGGCGCATGCCTGCAGTCCCAGCTACCCGGGAGGCTGAGGCAGAAGGATCACTCGAGCCCAGGAGTTTGAAGTTGCTGTGAGCTAGGCTGACGCCACGGCACTCACTCTAGCCTGGGCAACAAACCGAGACTCTGTCTCAAAAAAAAAAAAAAAAAAAAAATGAATCCGAAGAGAAAAGTAAAAGGAGGCCTGTGGAGCAGGTCTGGGTGTGACTCCGGATCCCCCAACATCAGGTGCCACCACCAAAGATTCCTACGTGTAGCCCATAGAACCCCAAAAGCAACGGGACGAGTTCTGGTCACATACTCCCTCAAAATGACATCCTGGCCTTCTTCTGGAACTCCCTCCCCTCTCAGACTCTCAAGGTTTCCTCCAGCGTGTGTCGGTTCCCACAGAGCAGACCTTTGGTCTGAGACCTGACAGTCCAGAAGCCACGCATGCTGCCGCGTGGCGGCGGTGTCGCGGCTCGGGACAAGAGGAGGCCCCACGGTGCGGGCTGGGGCGCCAGGCACCGCGGCGGGCGCTGAGGGTGGGGGTCACCCCCACCCCGGGCCGCCCCCGCACTCCCAGAAACGGGACAGAACCAGAGGCAAAAAAAAAAAAAAAAAAGAAGAAGAAGCCTACGGCACCCGGGATTCCCGGGCGGTCTCCCATCCAAGTTCTAACCAGGCCCCACCCTGCTTAGCTTCCGAGACCAGACGGGATCGGGCGCGTTCGGGGTGGTGTGGCCGTGGACGGCGGAGGGCGCCCCTGCCCCGCTCAAGAAGCCGAGCCTCTCTGCGCTTCCCCGCCGCCTCCTCCCGCCCCAGGCCCCGCGCCGGGCCGGGCCTGTTGAGTTCTGTTGAGTTCGCCGGCCGGGTCCGGCGGGCTCCGAGGGACGGGGGTGACAGGCGGGGCGGGCAGGGAGCGGCGGGCCGGGGTTGGGGGCTGTCTCTCTATACACACACACTCACACTCACACTCACTCACTCACTCACACTCACACAAGATGCGCCTCCACGGCTGGACCCGCCAAGGTGGAGCCCTTCCAGCCCCCCTCCTCTCCTCGCCTGGCCTCCTTCACCTCCCCGCCCCCCACCCCCAGCGCGCCGCGGCCGCTGACTGCGCACGGGCGGGCGGGGCGCTCGCCCTTTGACCCCAGCCGGGGGCCGCCCTCCCCCACAACCCCTTTCAGCTGCGCCCCCCACCCTGTGGCCCGGCGGCCGCCTATTCCCCCGGGCCAGGGCTGGGGCACAGCGCACGGGGGAGGGGAGCGAGTGTATGGGGCGTGTGTCTCTCTCTCTCTCTCTCTCTCTCTCTCTCTCTCTCTCTCTCTCTCTCTCTCTCTCTCTCTCTCTCTCTCTCTCTCGACGTGTCCCATGGGTGGGGTGGGGTGGCGTGGTTTGTGGGGCGCTGAAGAAATCAGTCCCCTCCATCTCCTCCCTCTGGAAAACACCCAAGCCCTTTGAGAACTGCCCGCACCGCTACCGTGGGGGCCGGGACCCTCCTCTGTGTCCTCCTGTGGCCCAGTCCAAGGGGCCTGGGCCTGGCCGGGGCTGCATTGGACCCCAACCACCCTGGCGTGTGGACTCGCTAAAAATCGGCGATTAGATATTGGATTCCAGCGTCATTGAGGTCATTTCACTAATGAGTGCACCGCAAAGAGTTTCCTAATCCATCTGTGAGGGTGGCAACCGAAAGAGAATTTGAAAGCTGACAGAATAGGCGAGGAAAGGCATAGGAGATTTCCACACCCAGTAAGGAAGCCTTTCCCGAAATGGAAGAAAGAAAGGAGCAAACAGAGACACCGGTAGCCCGCCCGGATCACAGTCTGCCCCTGAGAGAAAGTACCCTGACCAGGTTCACCCGTGGGTGGGTGGCGAGCTAGCGGCATTCAGAAGAGCCAGGCCCGCAGTCTGTGCAGAAGACACCTGCACTCGGGCGTGTGTGGCGGCACGATTCCCAAGCAGCTCCAGATGTTAAACCAAGGAGAAGCCAGGGAGTTCCCAACGCCCCAGGTGTCCTCAGCCCACGACTGGCTGCTGTGGGAATGCGAAGCCCGGCTCCTTGTCTCAGAGCGGGGCAACCAGGAGGTGTGATGTCCACCCCGGGGTTCCCAGGAGGATCAGGCTGAAGCTGGGACTTGGCCTGAAAGTGTCCCCTCGCATGGCCACCCCCTTCCCCTTCCTGCTCCTCTACTCCTGGTGCCCCTCCATCCAGGGGCCAGACCTTAAAGAGTCACCCGCAAGAGAATCCTGGTCCCAAAGGAGCCTTCTGGGGGACCCGTGCTGAGAGAGGTTGTGGGCATGGCCCGCTGGGGCTCTGCCCGACCCAGGGCTGAGAGATGCAACCTCCCAGCTCTGGGTCCCTGCAGGAAGTGTTGGCAAGCACAGGGCCAGTCCTCCAAAGGCCCAGGTGCAGGGAGCCCAGGCCAAGCAGCCTGTGGAAGAAGCCACATGCTGTGCCACCCCGGGGAACACGACTGCAGGCCACGGCCCTTCCCACCTCCTCCTCCTCCTCCTCCTCCTCCTCCTCCCACCCCGCCCCCGCCCCCGCCCCCACATGGCACAGGGCCCAGAGACACCTCAGACACTTGCTACCCAAAGTGCAAAGGGCATCAGTTGCTCCTCCAAACCGCCCCCCCCAGCCCAGCAGACCGCGTTGTCCAGCCAGCCCCCGGGCCTCCCTGGGGTGCCCAGCACAAAAGTGCAGACACCCACCGGACCCTCAATCTCAGTTTTCGGATGTTTTTGCCACTCTAAGGACCCGCAGGCCAGCTGGGCCTTCTGGCAGGACAGAGAGCCCCGGAATCCGACGTGGAGAGCTGGGTGTACGTCCCCATGAGGAGGCGGTCCCCACCTCCGCGGCTATCCCCTTGCGGGGAGCGGCAGCCGCGGGGCCTCAGAGAAGACACCAGGCTGGGCCCCCACGGCACAGCGGGAGCACGTCCCCCGCAGGCCACTTAGCGACGGCGGCCAGCCGGCGGACGGTTGGGTTGCGCGAGACGCTGCGGCCGCCCTGCTACCGGGTTCCTGGGAGGGCGTCCTGGAACCAGCGTCCACACCAAGCCCTTGGAAGGCCCAGGCGACGGAGGAGCCCCGTCAGGCAGGGGCCGAGGACGGTGACGGCCCGGGCGGGGAGGAGCGTGTCAGGCAGGGGCAGAGGACGGGAAGGAGTCAGTCAGGCAGGGGCCGTGGAGGGGACGGGCTGGGTAAGGGTTAGGGTTAGAGTCAGGGCACAAGTCACAATCGCAAAGACCTGGAAGCGACCCGAGTGCCCATCGACCCACGAGTGGGTAAATAAAATGTGGCGCGTGGACACCACGGAGTGCTATTCGGCTATGAGGAGCAGCGGTGAGGGGGCACCTCTCGTGGTTCTCCTGGCCAGAGCTGGAACCCGTTCCAGTAAGCCAAGTATCCCAAGAATGGACACACGAGCACCACGTGCTCGCGCTCACCAGCAAATGGGTACGAACCGATGGACACCTAAGTGGACACAGAGGAATCACCTTCTTCGGGTGGGTGTCGGGCGGGTGGGGGGTGGGGATGGGCATACACATCCATTAGGAATGGGGTGGGTGCGCACCGACTGGGGGATGGGCGCACTTGAAGCTCTGACCCGAGGGGGGAGGCTGGGAGAGGGCAACGCACCCGACCTTAACATTGGTGCCCCCACAATATGCTGGAACAACATGAGAGGTAAATGAATAAGAACACGGGGGGGGAGGGGGGCACGGGCAACACATGTCACCTTAATACTTGGACTCCCATCATCTGCTTGAAAAGAGAGAGGAAAGAAAATGCAATAATAGAGATAAGAGACACTTTTTAAAAATAATGAATCCGGCCGGGCGCTGTGGCTCACGCCTGTAATCCTAGCTCTTGGGAGGCCGAGGCGGGCGGATTGCTCAAGGTCAGGAGTTCAAAACCAGCCTGAGCAAGAGCGAGACCCCGTCTCTACTATAAATAGAAAGAAATTAATTGGCCAACTGATATATATATAAAGAATTAGCGGGGCATGGTGGCGCATGCCTGCAGTCCCAGCTACCCGGGAGGCTGAGGCAGAAGGATCACTCGAGCCCAGGAGTTTGAAGTTGCTGTGAGCTAGGCTGACGCCACGGCACTCACTCTAGCCTGGGCAACAAACCGAGACTCTGTCTCAAAAAAAAAAAAAAAAAAAAAAAATGAATCCGAAGAGAAAAGTAAAAGGAGGCCTGTGGAGCAGGTCTGGGTGTGACTCCGGATCCCCCAACATCAGGTGCCACCACCAAAGATTCCTACGTGTAGCCCATAGAACCCCAAAAGCAACGGGACGAGTTCTGGTCACATACTCCCTCAAAATGACATCCTGGTCTTCTTCTGGAACTCCCTCCCCTCTCAGACTCTCAAGGTTTCCTCCAGCGTGTGTCGGTTCCCACAGAGCAGACCTTTGGTCTGAGACCTGACAGTCCAGAAGCCACGCATGCTGCCGCGTGGCGGCGGTGTCGCGGCTCGGGACAAGAGGAGGCCCCACGGTGCGGGCTGGGGCGCCAGGCACCGCGGCGGGCGCTGAGGGTGGGGGTCACCCCCACCCCGGGCCGCCCCCGCACTCCCAGAAACGGGACAGAACCAGAGGCAAAAAAAAAAAAAAAGAAGAAGAAGAAGCCTACGGCACCCGGGATTCCCGGGCGGTCTCCCATCCAAGTTCTAACCAGGCCCCACCCTGCTTAGCTTCCGAGACCAGACGGGATCGGGCGCGTTCGGGGTGGTGTGGCCGTGGACGGCGGAGGGCGCCCCTGCCCCGCTCAAGAAGCCGAGCCTCTCTGCGCTTCCCCGCCGCCTCCTCCCGCCCCAGGCCCCGCGCCGGGCCGGGCCTGTTGAGTTCTGTTGAGTTCGCCGGCCGGGTCCGGCGGGCTCCGAGGGACGGGGGTGACAGGCGGGGCGGGCAGGGAGCGGCGGGCCGGGGTTGGGGGCTGTCTCTCTATACACACACACTCACACTCACACTCACTCACTCACTCACACTCACACAAGATGCGCCTCCACGGCTGGACCCGCCAAGGTGGAGCCCTTCCAGCCCCCCTCCTCTCCTCGCCTGGCCTCCTTCACCTCCCCGCCCCCCACCCCCAGCGCGCCGCGGCCGCTGACTGCGCACGGGCGGGCGGGGCGCTCGCCCTTTGACCCCAGCCGGGGGCCGCCCTCCCCCACAACCCCTTTCAGCTGCGCCCCCCACCCTGTGGCCCGGCGGCCGCCTATTCCCCCGGGCCAGGGCTGGGGCACAGCGCACGGGGGAGGGGAGCGAGTGTATGGGGCGTGTGTCTCTCTCTCTCTCTCTCTCTCTCTCTCTCTCTCTCTCTCTCTCTCTCTCTCTCTCTCTCTCTCTCTCTCTCTCTCTCGACGTGTCCCATGGGTGGGGTGGGGTGGCGTGGTTTGTGGGGCGCTGAAGAAATCAGTCCCCTCCATCTCCTCCCTCTGGAAAACACCCAAGCCCTTTGAGAACTGCCCGCACCGCTACCGTGGGGGCCGGGACCCTCCTCTGTGTCCTCCTGTGGCCCAGTCCAAGGGGCCTGGGCCTGGCCGGGGCTGCATTGGACCCCAACCACCCTGGCGTGTGGACTCGCTAAAAATCGGCGATTAGATATTGGATTCCAGCGTCATTGAGGTCATTTCACTAATGAGTGCACCGCAAAGAGTTTCCTAATCCATCTGTGAGGGTGGCAACCGAAAGAGAATTTGAAAGCTGACAGAATAGGCGAGGAAAGGCATAGGAGATTTCCACACCCAGTAAGGAAGCCTTTCCCGAAATGGAAGAAAGAAAGGAGCAAACAGAGACACCGGTAGCCCGCCCGGATCACAGTCTGCCCCTGAGAGAAAGTACCCTGACCAGGTTCACCCGTGGGTGGGTGGCGAGCTAGCGGCATTCAGAAGAGCCAGGCCCGCAGTCTGTGCAGAAGACACCTGCGCTCGGGCGTGTGTGGCGGCACGATTCCCAAGCAGCTCCAGATGTTAAACCAAGGAGAAGCCAGGGAGTTCCCAACGCCCCAGGTGTCCTCAGCCCACGACTGGCTGCTGTGGGAATGCGAAGCCCGGCTCCTTGTCTCAGAGCGGGGCAACCAGGAGGTGTGATGTCCACCCCGGGGTTCCCAGGAGGATCAGGCTGAAGCTGGGACTTGGCCTGAAAGTGTCCCCTCGCATGGCCACCCCCTTCCCCTTCCTGCTCCTCTACTCCTGGTGCCCCTCCATCCAGGGGCCAGACCTTAAAGAGTCACCCGCAAGAGAATCCTGGTCCCAAAGGAGCCTTCTGGGGGACCCGTGCTGAGAGAGGTTGTGGGCATGGCCCGCTGGGGCTCTGCCCGACCCAGGGCTGAGAGATGCCACCTCCCAGCTCTGGGTCCCTGCAGGAAGTGTTGGCAAGCACAGGGCCGGTCCTCCAAAGGCCCAGGTGCAGGGAGCCCAGGCCAAGCAGCCTGTGGAAGAAGCCACATGCTGTGCCACCCCGGGGAACACGACTGCAGGCCACGGCCCTTCCCACCTCCTCCTCCTCCTCCTCCTCCTCCTCCTCCTCCTCCTCCTCCTCCTCCCACCCCGCCCCCGCCCCCGCCCCCACATGGCACAGGGCCCAGAGACACCTCAGACACTTGCTACCCAAAGTGCAAAGGGCATCAGTTGCTCCTCCAAACCGCCCCCCCCAGCCCAGCAGACCGCGTTGTCCAGCCAGCCCCCGGGCCTCCCTGGGGTGCCCAGCACAAAAGTGCAGACACCCACCGGACCCTCAATCTCAGTTTTCGGATGTTTTTGCCACTCTAAGGACCCGCAGGCCAGCTGGGCCTTCTGGCAGGACAGAGAGCCCCGGAATCCGACGTGGAGAGCTGGGTGTACGTCCCCATGAGGAGGCGGTCCCCACCTCCGCGGCTATCCCCTTGCGGGAGCGGCAGCCGCGGGGCCTCAGAGAAGACACCAGGCTGGGCCCCCACGGCACAGCGGGAGCACGTCCCCCGCAGGCCACTTAGCGACGGCGGCCAGCCGGCGGACGGTTGGGTTGCGCGAGACGCTGCGGCCGCCCTGCTACCGGGTTCCTGGGAGGGCGTCCTGGAACCAGCGTCCACACCAAGCCCTTGGAAGGCCCAGGCGACGGAGGAGCCCCGTCAGGCAGGGGCCGAGGACGGTGACGGCCCGGGCGGGGAGGAGCGTGTCAGGCAGGGGCAGAGGACGGGAAGGAGTCAGTCAGGCAGGGGCCGTGGAGGGGACGGGCTGGGTAAGGGTTAGGGTTAGAGTCAGGGCACAAGTCACAATCGCAAAGACCTGGAAGCGACCCGAGTGCCCATCGACCCACGAGTGGGTAAATAAAATGTGGCGCGTGGACACCACGGAGTGCTATTCGGCTATGAGGAGCAGCGGTGAGGGGGCACCTCTCGTGGTTCTCCTGGCCAGAGCTGGAACCCGTTCCAGTAAGCCAAGTATCCCAAGAATGGACACACGAGCACCACGTGCTCGCGCTCACCAGCAAATGGGTACGAACCGATGGACACCTAAGTGGACACAGAGGAATCACCTTCTTCGGGTGGGTGTCGGGCGGGTGGGGGGAGGGGATGGGCATACACATCCATTAGGAATGGGGTGGGTGCGCACCGACTGGGGGATGGGCGCACTTGAAGCTCTGACCCGAGGGGGGAGGCTGGGAGAGGGCAACGCACCCGACCTTAACATTGGTGCCCCCACAATATGCTGGAACAACATGAGAGGTAAATGAATAAGAACACGGGGGGGGGAGGGGGGCACGGGCAACACATGTCACCTTAATACTTGGACTCCCATCATCTGCTTGAAAAGAGAGAGGAAAGAAAATGCAATAATAGAGATAAGAGACACTTTTTAAAAATAATGAATCCGGCCGGGCGCTGTGGCTCACGCCTGTAATCCTAGCTCTTGGGAGGCCGAGGCGGGCGGATTGCTCAAGGTCAGGAGTTCAAAACCAGCCTGAGCAAGAGCGAGACCCCGTCTCTACTATAAATAGAAAGAAATTAATTGGCCAACTGATATATATATAAAGAATTAGCGGGGCATGGTGGCGCATGCCTGCAGTCCCAGCTACCCGGGAGGCTGAGGCAGAAGGATCACTCGAGCCCAGGAGTTTGAAGTTGCTGTGAGCTAGGCTGACGCCACGGCACTCACTCTAGCCTGGGCAACAAACCGAGACTCTGTCTCAAAAAAAAAAAAAAAAAAAAAAATGAATCCGAAGAGAAAAGTAAAAGGAGGCCTGTGGAGCAGGTCTGGGTGTGACTCCGGATCCCCCAACATCAGGTGCCACCACCAAAGATTCCTACGTGTAGCCCATAGAACCCCAAAAGCAACGGGACGAGTTCTGGTCACATACTCCCTCAAAATGACATCCTGGTCTTCTTCTGGAACTCCCTCCCCTCTCAGACTCTCAAGGTTTCCTCCAGCGTGTGTCGGTTCCCACAGAGCAGACCTTTGGTCTGAGACCTGACAGTCCAGAAGCCACGCATGCTGCCGCGTGGCGGCGGTGTCGCGGCTCGGGACAAGAGGAGGCCCCACGGTGCGGGCTGGGGCGCCAGGCACCGCGGCGGGCGCTGAGGGTGGGGGTCACCCCCACCCCGGGCCGCCCCCGCACTCCCAGAAACGGGACAGAACCAGAGGCAAAAAAAAAAAAAAAGAAGAAGAAGAAGCCTACGGCACCCGGGATTCCCGGGCGGTCTCCCATCCAAGTTCTAACCAGGCCCCACCCTGCTTAGCTTCCGAGACCAGACGGGATCGGGCGCGTTCGGGGTGGTGTGGCCGTGGACGGCGGAGGGCGCCCCTGCCCCGCTCAAGAAGCCGAGCCTCTCTGCGCTTCCCCGCCGCCTCCTCCCGCCCCAGGCCCCGCGCCGGGCCGGGCCTGTTGAGTTCTGTTGAGTTCGCCGGCCGGGTCCGGCGGGCTCCGAGGGACGGGGGTGACAGGCGGGGCGGGCAGGGAGCGGCGGGCCGGGGTTGGGGGCTGTCTCTCTATACACACACACTCACACTCACACTCACTCACTCACTCACACTCACACAAGATGCGCCTCCACGGCTGGACCCGCCAAGGTGGAGCCCTTCCAGCCCCCCTCCTCTCCTCGCCTGGCCTCCTTCACCTCCCCGCCCCCCACCCCCAGCGCGCCGCGGCCGCTGACTGCGCACGGGCGGGCGGGGCGCTCGCCCTTTGACCCCAGCCGGGGGCCGCCCTCCCCCACAACCCCTTTCAGCTGCGCCCCCCACCCTGTGGCCCGGCGGCCGCCTATTCCCCCGGGCCAGGGCTGGGGCACAGCGCACGGGGGAGGGGAGCGAGTGTATGGGGCGTGTGTCTCTCTCTCTCTCTCTCTCTCTCTCTCTCTCTCTCTCTCTCTCTCTCTCTCTCTCTCTCTCTCTCTCTCTCTCGACGTGTCCCATGGGTGGGGTGGGGTGGCGTGGTTTGTGGGGCGCTGAAGAAATCAGTCCCCTCCATCTCCTCCCTCTGGAAAACACCCAAGCCCTTTGAGAACTGCCCGCACCGCTACCGTGGGGGCCGGGACCCTCCTCTGTGTCCTCCTGTGGCCCAGTCCAAGGGGCCTGGGCCTGGCCGGGGCTGCATTGGACCCCAACCACCCTGGCGTGTGGACTCGCTAAAAATCGGCGATTAGATATTGGATTCCAGTGTCATTGAGGTCATTTCACTAATGAGTGCACCGCAAAGAGTTTCCTAATCCATCTGTGAGGGTGGCAACCGAAAGAGAATTTGAAAGCTGACAGAATAGGCGAGGAAAGGCATAGGAGATTTCCACACCCAGTAAGGAAGCCTTTCCCGAAATGGAAGAAAGAAAGGAGCAAACAGAGACACCGGTAGCCCGCCCGGATCACAGTCTGCCCCTGAGAGAAAGTACCCTGACCAGGTTCACCCGTGGGTGGGTGGCGAGCTAGCGGCATTCAGAAGAGCCAGGCCCGCAGTCTGTGCAGAAGACACCTGCACTCGGGCGTGTGTGGCGGCACGATTCCCAAGCAGCTCCAGATGTTAAACCAAGGAGAAGCCAGGGAGTTCCCAACGCCCCAGGTGTCCTCAGCCCACGACTGGCTGCTGTGGGAATGCGAAGCCCGGCTCCTTGTCTCAGAGCGGGGCAACCAGGAGGTGTGATGTTCACCCCGGGGTTCCCAGGAGGATCAGGCTGAAGCTGGGACTTGGCCTGAAAGTGTCCCCTCGCATGGCCACCCCCTTCCCCTTCCTGCTCCTCTACTCCTGGTGCCCCTCCATCCAGGGGCCAGACCTTAAAGAGTCACCCGCAAGAGAATCCTGGTCCCAAAGGAGCCTTCTGGGGGACCCGTGCTGAGAGAGGTTGTGGGCATGGCCCGCTGGGGCTCTGCCCGACCCAGGGCTGAGAGATGCAACCTCCCAGCTCTGGGTCCCTGCAGGAAGTGTTGGCAAGCACAGGGCCAGTCCTCCAAAGGCCCAGGTGCAGGGAGCCCAGGCCAAGCAGCCTGTGGAAGAAGCCACATGCTGTGCCACCCCGGGGAACACGACTGCAGGCCACGGCCCTTCCCACCTCCTCCTCCTCCTCCTCCTCCTCCTCCTCCTCCTCCTCCTCCTCCTCCCACCCCGCCCCCGCCCCCGCCCCCACATGGCACAGGGCCCAGAGACACCTCAGACACTTGCTACCCAAAGTGCAAAGGGCATCAGTTGCTCCTCCAAACCGCCCCCCCCAGCCCAGCAGACCGCGTTGTCCAGCCAGCCCCCGGGCCTCCCTGGGGTGCCCAGCACAAAAGTGCAGACACCCACCGGACCCTCAATCTCAGTTTTCGGATGTTTTTGCCACTCTAAGGACCCGCAGGCCAGCTGGGCCTTCTGGCAGGACAGAGAGCCCCGGAATCCGACGTGGAGAGCTGGGTGTACGTCCCCATGAGGAGGCGGTCCCCACCTCCGCGGCTATCCCCTTGCGGGGAGCGGGGGAGCGGCAGCCGCGGGGCCTCAGAGAAGACACCAGGCTGGGCCCCCACGGCACAGCGGGAGCACGTCCCCCGCAGGCCACTTAGCGACGGCGGCCAGCCGGCGTACGGTTGGGTTGCGCGAGACGCTGCGGCCGCCCTGCTACCGGGTTCCTGGGAGGGCGTCCTGGAACCAGCGTCCACACCAAGCCCTTGGAAGGCCCAGGCGACGGAGGAGCCCCCTCAGGCAGGGGCCGAGGACGGTGACGGCCCGGGCGGGGAGGAGCGTGTCAGGCAGGGGCAGAGGACAGGAAGGAGTCAGTCAGGCAGGGGCCGTGGAGGGGACGGGCTGGGTAAGGGTTAGGGTTAGAGTCAGGGCACAAGTCACAATCGCAAAGACCTGGAAGCGACCCGAGTGCCCATCGACCCACGAGTGGGTAAATAAAATGTGGCGCGTGGACACCACGGAGTGCTATTCGGCTATGAGGAGCAGCGGTGAGGGGGCACCTCTCGTGGTTCTCCTGGCCAGAGCTGGAACCCGTTCCAGTAAGCCA
Organism: Microcebus murinus; assembly: GCF_040939455.1. Classification (NCBI taxonomy): domain Eukaryota; kingdom Metazoa; phylum Chordata; class Mammalia; order Primates; family Cheirogaleidae; genus Microcebus; species Microcebus murinus. Next base: position 55,638,497 of record NC_134119.1, on the reverse strand, counting down.
AGTATCCCAAGAATGGACACACGAGCACCACGTGCTCGCGCTCACCAGCAAATGGGTACGAACCGATGGACACCTAAGTGGACACAGAGGAATCACCTTCTTCGGGTGGGTGTCGGGCGGGTGGGGGGAGGGGATGGGCATACACATCCATTAGGAATGGGGTGGGTGCGCACCGACTGGGGGATGGGCGCACTTGAAGCTCTGACCCGAGGGGGGAGGCTGGGAGAGGGCAACGCACCCGACCTTAACATTGGTGCCCCCACAATATGCTGGAACAACATGAGAGGTAAATGAATAAGAACACGGGGGGGGAGGGGGGCACGGGCAACACATGTCACCTTAATACTTGGACTCCCATCATCTGCTTGAAAAGAGAGAGAAAAGAAAATGCAATAATAGAGATAAGAGACACTTTTTAAAAATAATGAATCCGGCCGGCCGCTGTGGCTCACGCCTGTAATCCTAGCTCTTGGGAGGCCGAGGCGGGCGGATTGCTCAAGGTCAGGAGTTCAAAACCAGCCTGAGGCCGGGCGCTGTGGCTCACGCCTGTAATCCTAGCTCTTGGGAGGCCGAGGCGGGCGGATTGCTCAAGGTCAGGAGTTCGAAACCGGCCTGAGCAAGAGCGAGACCCCGTCTCTACTATAAATAGAAAGAAATTAATTGGCCAACTGATATATATATAAAAAAAAATTAGCCGGGCATGGTGGCGCATGCCTGTAGTCCCAGCTACCCGGGAGGCTGAGGCAGAAGGATCACTCGAGCCCAGGAGATTGAGGTTGCTGTGAGCTAGGCTGACGCCACGGCACTCACTCTAGCCTGGGCAACAAAGCGAGACTCTGTCTCAAAAAAAAAAAAAAAAAAAAAAAAAAAAAAAAAAAAAAAAAAAAAAAAGAAAAACCAGCCTGAGCAAGAGCGAGACCCCGTCTCTACTATAAATAGAAAGAAATTAATTGGCCAACTGATATATATATAAAGAATTAGCGGGGCATGGTGGCGCATGCCTGCAGTCCCAGCTACCCGGGAGGCTGAGGCAGAAGGATCACTCGAGCCCAGGAGTTTGAAGTTGCTGTGAGCTAGGCTGACGCCACGGCACTCACTCTAGCCTGGGCAACAAACCGAGACTCTGTCTCAAAAAAAAAAAAAAAAAAAAAAATGAATCCGAAGAGAAAAGTAAAAGGAGGCCTGTGGAGCAGGTCTGGGTGTGACTCCGGATCCCCCAACATCAGGTGCCACCACTAAAGAATCCTACGTGTAGCCCATAGAACCCCAAAAGCAATGGGACGAGTTCTGGTCACATACTCCCTCAAAATGACATCCTGGCCTTCTTCTGGAACTCCCTCCCCTCTCAGACTCTCAAGGTTTCCTCCAGCGTGTCGGTTCCCACAGAGCAGATGCTGTGAGGATCTTCCCGTATCCACACACCCACGGGAGACAGGCAGGCAGGGTGGTGTGTGGAACTGGCTGTGTCCACACACCCATGGGTGATGGTCAGGCAGGGCACAGTGTGGAACTTGTTGTGTCCACACACCCACTGGAGATCGGCAGGAAGTGCGCTGTGTGGACATGGCTGTTTCCACTGATTCACGGGAGACGGGCAGGCAGGGCGCTGTGTGGATCTGGGTGTGTCCACACACCCACGGGAGACGGGCAGGCAGGGCGCAGTTGGAACTGGCTGTTTCCTCACACCCATGGGATATGGTCAGGCCGGGCGCGGTGTGGATCCGGCTGTGTCCACTCACCCACGAGACGGGCAGGCAGGACTCAGTGTGGATGTTGCTGTGTCCACTCACCCATGGGAGACAGGCAGGCAGAGCTCTGTGTTGAACTGGCTGTGTCCACTCACCCACGGGAGATGGGCAGGCAGGGCGCAGTGTGGATGTGGCTGTATCCACACACCCACGGGAGACGGTCAGGCAGAATGCTGTGTGGATGTGGCTTGTCCACACACCCACGGGAGAAGGGCAGGCTGGGCGCCTAGTGGATCGGGCTGAGTCCACACACCCAAGGGAGACGGGCAGGTAGGGCACAGTGTGGATGTGACTGTGTCCACTCACCCCCAGTAGACCGGCAGGCTGGGCGCAGTGTGGAACTGGCTGTGTCCAATGACCCAAGTGAGACGGGCAGGCCGGGCGCAGTGTGGATGTGGCTGTGTCCACTCACCCACGGGAGACCGGCAGGTAGGGCGCAGTGTGGAACTGGCTGTGTCCACTCACCCACGAGATACGGGCAGTCAGGGCGCAGTGTGAAACTGGCTTTGTGCACACACCAAAGGGAGACGGGCAAGCAGGGCGCATAGTGGACCTGGCTGTGTCCACTCACCCATGGGTGACGGGCAGGCAGGGTGCAGTGTGGAACTGGCTGTGTCCACACACTCACGAGAGATGAGCAGGCAGGGCTCTGTGTGGAACTGGCTGTGTCCACAAACCCATAGAGACGGGCAGGCCGTGCGCTGCGTTGATCTGGGTGTGTCCACACACCCTTGGTAGACTGGCAGGCCGTGCGCTGTGTTGATCTGGGTGTGTCCACACACCCACGGGAGACGGGCAGGCAGGACGCTGTGTGTAACTGGCTGTGTCCACACACCCATGGGTGACGGGCAGGCAGGGCACAGTGTGGAACTTGCTGTGTCCACACACCCACCGGAGACTGGCAGGAAGGGCGCTGTGTGGACATGGCTTTTTCCACTGACCCACAGGAGATGGGCAGGCAGGGCGCTCTGTGGACTTGGCTGTGTCCACTCACCCAAAGGAGACAGGCAGGCAGGGCGCTGTGTGGATCTGTGTGTGTCCACACACCAACAGGAGACGGGCAGGCAGGGCGCAGTTGGAACAGGCTGTGTCCACAAACCCATGGAAAATGGTCAGGCAGGTTGCTGTGTGGATCTGGCTGTGTCCACACACCCAAGGGAGATGGGCTGGTAGGGTGCTGTGAGGAACTGGCCGTGTCCACACACCCACGGGAGACGAGCAGTCAGGGCACAGTGTGGAACTTGCTGTGTCCACATACCCACAGGAGACTGGCAGGAAGGGCGCTTTGTGTACATGGCTGTTTCCACTGACCCACGGGAGACAGGCAGGCAGGGCGCTCTGTGGACGTGGCTGTGTCCACTCTCCCAAAGGAGAGAGGCAGGCAGGGCGCAGTGTGGATGTGCCTGTGTCCACTCACCCACGGGAGACGGGAAGGTAGGGCAGAGTGTGGAACTTGCTATGTCCACTCACACATGGGCGACGGGCAGGTAGGGCAAAGTGTGGATCTTGCCGTGTCCACACACCCACCGAGGATGGGCAGGCAGGGCGCAGTGTGGAACTGGCTTTGTCCACTCACCCATGGGTGACGGGAAGACAGGGCGCAGTGTGGATGTGGCTGTGTCCACTCACCCATGGGAGACTTGCAGGCAGGGCGCAGTGTGGATCGGGCTGTGTCTACTCACCCATGCGTGACGGGCAGGCAGGGCACAGTGTGGATCTTGCCGTGTCCACACACCCATGGCAGACTTGCAGGCAGGGTTCAGTGTGGATCGGGCTGTGTCCACACACCCATGCATGACGGGCAGGCAGGGCGCTGTGTGGATGTGGCTGTGTCCACTCACCCATGGGAGACGGGCAGGCAGGGCGCTGTGTGGATGTGGCTGTGTCCACTCACACATGGGAGACGGGCAAGCTGGGTGCCGTGTGGATCTGGCTGTGTCCACTCACCCATGCGTGACGGGCAGGCAGAGCTCTGTGTGGAACATGCTGTGACCACACACCCACGCGAGACGGGCAGGCAGGGCGCAGTGTGGATCTGGCTGTGTCCACTCACACACGGGAGATGGGCAGGCTGGGTGCCGTGTGGAATTGGCTGTGTCCACACACCCACGGGAGACGGGCAGGCAGGGCGCAATGTGGATCTTGCCGTGTCCATACACCCACGGGAGACGGGCAGTCAGGGTGAAGTGTGGATGTGGCTGTATCCACTCACCCATGGGAGACGGGCAGGTAGGGCGCAGTGTGGAACTAGCTGTGTCCACTCAAACATGGGTGATGGGCCGGCAGGACACAATTTGGAACTGGTGGTGTCCACACACCCACCGGAGAGGGGCAGGCAGGGCTCTGTGTAGAACTGGCTATGTCCACACACCCACGGGAGACGGGCAGGCAGGGTGCAGTGTGGATCTGGCTGTGTCCACTCACCCACGGGAGACGGGCAGGCAGGGTGCAGTGTGGATCTGGCTGTGTCCACTCACCCATGGGTGACGGGCAGGCAGGGCGCAGTGTGGAACTGGCTGTGTCCACAACCCATGGGAGACGGGCAGGCCGTGCGCTGTGTTGATCTGGCTGTGTCCACTCACCCACGGGAGACGGGCAGGCTGGGCGCTGAGTTGATCTGGATGTGTCCCCACACCGATTAGACATGGGCATGAAGGGCGCAGTGTGGAACTGGGTGTGTCCACACACGCACGGGAGTCGGGCAGGCAGGGCGCAGTGTGGATCTGGCTGTGTCCACTCACCCATGGGTGACGGGCAGGCAGGGCGCAGTGTGGTACTGGCTGTGACCTCACACCCATGGGAGACGGGCAGGCCGTGCGCTGTGTTGATCTGGGTCTGTCCACACACCCATGGGAGACTGGCAAGCAGGGCTCTGTGTGGAACTGGCTATCTACACAGCCCATGGGAGACGGTCAGGCAGGGCGCTGTGTGGAACTTGCTGTGTCCACACACTCATCGGAGACAAGCAGGCAGGGCGCAGTGTGGATCTGGCTGTGTCCACTAACCCATGGGAGACGGGCAGGCAGGGCGCTGTGTGGATCTTGCCGTGTCCACAAAGCCACGGGAGATGGGCAGGCAGGGCACTGTGTGGGTCTGGCTGTGTCCAATTACCCATGGGGGACAGGCAGGCAGGGCGCTGTGTGGATCTGGCTGTGTCCACACACCCACGGGAGACGGGCAGGCAGGGAGCAGTGTGGAACTGGCTGTGTCTACACACCCTCGGGAGACGGGCAGGCAGTGCGCTGTGTGGATCTAGATGTTTCCACACAACCATGGGATACGGTCAGGCTGGGTGCTGTGTGGATGTGGCTGTGTCCACACACCCACGGGAGACGGGCAGGCTGGGCGCCGTGTGGATCTGGCTGTGTCCACACACCCCCGGGAGACGGACAGGGAGGGCACGTTGTGGATGTGGCTGTGTCCACTCAACCACAAGAGATGGGCAGGAAGGGCGCAGTGTGGAACCGGCTGTGTCCACTCACCCACGGGATACAGGCAGGTAGGGTGCAGTGTGGCTCTTGCCATGTCCACACACCCACGGGAGACGGGCAGGCAAGGCACAGTGTGGAACTGGCTGTGTCCACTCACCCATGGGTGACGGGCACACAAGGCACAGTGTAGAACTGGCTGTGTCCACTCACCCATGGGAGACGGGAAGGCAGGGCGCAGTGTGGATATGACTGTGTCCACTCACCCATGGGTGATGGGCAGGCAGAGCTCTGTGTAAATCTGGCTGTGTCCACACACCCACCGGAGAAGGGAAGGTAGGGCGCTGTGTGGATCTGGGTGTGTCCACTCACCCATGGGAGACAGTCAGGCAGGGGGCTGTGTGGATGTGGCTGTGTCCACTCACCCATGGGAGACGGGCTGGCTGGGCGCTGTGTGGATCTGGCTGTGTCCACACACCCACGGCAGACGGGCAGGCAGGGCGCTGTGTGGATCTGGCTGTGTCCACTAACCCACGGAAGAGGGGCAGACAGGGCACGGTGTGGATCTGGCTGTATCCACTCACCCACGGGAGATGGGCAGACAGGGCGCAGTGTAGATCTGGCTGTATCCACTCACTCACAGGAGACGGGCTGGCAGAGCGCAGTGTGGATCTTGCCATGTTCACACACCCACGGGAGACGGGCAGGCAGTGTGCAGATTCGATGAGGCCGTGTCCACACACCCACAGGAGATGGGCAAGCAGGGCGCAGTGTGGATCTTGTCGTGTCCACACACCCACGGGAGACCAGCAGGCAGGGCGCAGTGTGGAAATGGCTGTGTCCACACACCCTCGGGAGACAGGCAGGCAGGGCGCTGTGTGGATCTGGCTGTGTCCAATCACCCAGGGGAGACGGGCAGGCAGGGTGCAGTGTGGATCTGGCCGTGTCCACAAACCCACGGGTGACGGACAGGCAGGGGGCAGTTTGGATGTGGCCGTGTCCACACACCCATGGTAGACGGGCAGGGAGGGCGCTGTGTGGATCTGGCTGTGTCCACTCACCCACGGGAGATGGTAAGGAAGGTCGCTGTGTGGAACTGGCTGTGTCCACACACCCATGGGAGACGATCAGGCAGGGTGCTCTGTGGATGTGCCTGTGTCCACTCACCCATGGAAGATGGGCAGGCTGGGCGACGTGTGGCTCTGGCTGTGTCCACTCACCCATGGGAGACGGACAGGCAGGGCGCAGTGTGGATCTGGCTATGTCCACTCACCCACGGGAGACGGGCAGGAAGGGCGCAGTGTGGATCTGACTGTGTCCACTCACCCATGGGTTACGGGCAGGCAGAGTTCTGTGTGGATCTGCCTGAGTCCACACACCCACCGGAGACGGGCAGGCAGGGCGCTGTGTAGATCTGGCTGTCTCCACACACCCAAGGGATACGGTCAGGCAGGGCACTGTGTGGATCTGGCTGTATCCACTGACCCACGGGTGACGGGCAGGTAGGGCGCTGTGTGGAACTGGCAGTGTCCACTCACCCAAGGGAGAGGGGCAGGCAGGGCGCGGTGTGGAACTGACGCTGTCCACTCACCCATGGTAGAGAGGCAGGCAGTGCGCCCTGTGGGACGGGCTGTGTCCACTGACCCACGGGTGACGGGTAGGTAAGGCACTGTGTGGAACTGGCTTTGTCCACTCACCCACGGGAGACGGGCAGGCATGTCGCTGTGTTGAACTGGCTGTGTCCACTCACACATGGGAGACTGGCAGGCAGGGCGCTGTGTTGAATTGGCAGAGTCCACTCACCCACGGGAGACGGGCAGGCAGGTCACGGTGTTGACCTGGCTGTGTCCACTCATGCATGGGACACGGGCAGTCAGGGCGCGGTGTGGAACTGGCAATGTCCACTCAAAGACGGTTGACGGGCAGTTAGGGCGCTGTGTGGAACTGGCTGTGTCCACAGACACACGGGTGACGGGCAGGTAGGGCGATGTGTGGAACTGGAAGTGTCCACTCACCCACGGGAGACGGGCAGGCAGGGCACGGTGTGGAACTGGCACTGTCCACTCACCCATGGTAGAGAGGCAGGTTGGGCGCTGTGTGGAACTGGCTGTGTCCCCTGACCCACGGGTGACAGGCAGGTAGGGCGCTGTGTGGAACTGGCAGTGTCCACTCACCCAAGGTTGACGGGCAGGTAGGGCGCTGTGTGGAACTGGCTGTGTCCACTGACCCACGGGTTAGGGGAAGGTAGGGCGCTGTGTTGAACTGGCAGTGTCCACTCAACCAAGGTTGACGGGCAGGTAGGGCGCTGTGTGGAACTGGCTGTGTCCACTGACCCACGGGTGACGGGAAGGTAGGGCACTGTGTGGAACTGGCGCTGTCCACTCACCCATGGTAGAGAGGCAGGCAGTGCACCATGAGGGACGGGCTGTGTCCGCTGACCCACGGGTGACGGGTAGGTAAGGCATTGTGTGGAACTGGCTTTGTCCACTCACCCACGGGAGACGGGCAGGCAGGTCGCTGTGTTGAACTGGCTGTGTCCACTCACACAGGGGAGACGGGCAGGCAGGGAGCTGTGTTGAACTGGCAGAGTCCACACACCCACGGGAGATGGGCAGGCAGGTCACTGTGTTTACCTGGCTGTGTCCACTCACGCACGGGACACGGGCAGTCAGGGCGCGGTGTTGAACTGGCACTGTACACTCACCCACGGGAGACGGGCAGGCAGGTCACTGTGTTGACCTGGCTGTGTCCACTCACCCACAGGACACGGGCAGGCAGAGCGTGGTGTGGAACTGGCAGTGTCCACTCACCCACGGGAGTCGGGCAGGCAGTTCGCTGTGATGAACTGGCAGTGTCCACTCAACGACGGGAAACGGACAGGCAGGGCACTATGTGGAACAGACGTTGTCCACTCACCCATGGTAGACAGGCAGGTACGGCGCTCTGTGGGACGGGCTGTGTCCACTGTCCCATGGGTGACGGGTAGATAAGGCACTGTGTGGAACTGGCTGTGTCCACTCACCGACGGGAGACGGGCAGGCAGGGCCCTGTTTTGTACTGGCAGTGTCCACTCACCCACGGGACTTGGGCAGGCCGGGCGTGGTGTGGAACTGGCAGTGTCCACTCACCCACGGCTGACAGGCAGGTAGGACGCTGTGTGGAACTGGCTCTGTCCACTGACCCACGGGTGACAGGCAAGTAGGGCGCTGTGTGGAACTGGCAGTGTCCACTCACCCATGGGAGACGAGCAGGTAGGGCGCTGTGTGGAACTGGCTGTGTCCAATGACCCACGGGTGACAGGCAGGTAGGGCGCTGTGTAGAACAGGCAGTGTCCACTCACCCATGGGAGACGGGCAAGCAGCTCGCTGTGTTGAACTGGCTGTGTGCACTCACACACGGGAGATGGGCAGGCAAGGTGCTGTGTTGAACTGGCAGTGTCCACTCACCCACGGGAGACGGGCAGGCAGGTCACTGTGTTTACCTGGCTGTGTCCAGTCACGCACGGGACACGGGCAGGCAGGGCGCGGTGTGGAACTGGCAGTGTCCACTCACCCACGGTTGACGGGCAGGTAGGGTGCTGTGTGCAACTGGCTGTGTCCACTGACCCACGGGTGAAAGGCAGGTAGGGCACTGTGTGGAACTGGCAGTGTCCACTCACCGACGAGAAATGGACAGGCAGGGCACTATGTGGAACAGGTGCTGTCCACTCACCCATGGTAGAGATGCAGGTTGGGCGCTCTGTGGGACGGGCTGTGTCCACTGACGAACGGGTGACGGGCAGGTAGGGTGCTGTGTGGAATGGCTGTGTCCACTGACCCACGGGTGACAGGCAGGCAGGTCGCTGTGTTGAACTGGCTGTGTCCACTCACACATGGGAGACGTGCAGGCAGGTCACTGTGTTGACCTGGCTGTGTCCACTCACCCACGGGACACGGGCAGGCAGGGCGCGTTGTGGAACTAACAGTGTCCACTCACCTACGGTTAATGGGGAGGTCGGGCGCTGTGTGGAACTGGCTGTGTCCACTGACCCACGCGTGACGGGCAGGTAGGGTGCTGTGTGGAACTGGCAGTGTCCACTCATCCTCGGGAGACGGGCAGGCAGGGCATGGTGTGGAACTTCGCTGGCCACTCACCCATGGTAGAGAGGGAGGTACGGCGCTCTGTGGGACGGGCTGTGTCCACTGACCCACGCGTGAACTGTAGGTAAGGCACTGTGTGGAACTGGCTTAGTTCACTCACCCAAGGGGGACGAGCAGGCAGGGCGCTGTTTTGTACTGGCAGTGTCCACTCACCCATGGGACACGGGCAGACAGGGTGTGGTGTGGAACTGGCAGTGTCCACTCACCCACGGCTGACGGGCATGTAGGGCACTGTGTGGAACTGGCTGTGTCCACTGACCCACCGGTGACAGGCAGGTTGGGCGCTGTGTGGAACTGGCAGTGTCCACTCACCAACGGTTGACGCACATGTAGGGCGCTGTGTGGAACTCGCTGTGTCCACTGACTCACGGGTGACGGGCAGGTAGGGCGCTGTCTGGAACTGGCAGTGTCCACTCACCCACGGGAGACGGGCAGGCAGGGTGCGGTGTGGAACTGGCACTGTCCACTCACCCATGGTAGAGAGGCAGGTAGGGCGCTCTGTGTGACGGGCTGTGTCCACTGACCCACGGGTGACGGGTAGGTAAGGCACTGTGTGGAACTGGCTTTGTCCACTCTCCCACGTGGGACGGGCAGGCAGAGCGCTGTGTTGAACTGGCAGTGTCCACTCACTCACGGCTGATGGCAGGTAGGGCGCTGTGTGGAATTGGCTCTGTCCACTGACCCATGGGTGACAGGCAGGTAGGGCACTGTGTGGAACTGGCAGTGTCCACTCACCCACGGTTGACAGGCAGGTAGGGTGCTGTGTGGAACTGGCAGTGTCCACTCACCCACGGTTGACGCGCAGGTAGGGCGCTGTGTGGAACTCGCTGTTTCCACTGACCCACGGGTGACGGGCAGGAAGGGCGCTGTGTGGAACTGGAAGTGTCCACTCACCCACGGGATATGGGCAGGCAGGGTGTGGTGTGGAACTGGCGCTGTCCACTCACCCATGGTGGAGAGGCAGGTAGGGCACTCTGTGTGACGGGCTGTGTCCACTGACCCACGGGTGACGGGTAGGTAAGGCACTGTGTGACACTGGCTTTGTCCACTCACCCACTCGGGACGGGCAGGCAGGGCGCTGTGTTGAACTGGCAGTGTCCAATCACACACGGTATACGGGCAGGCAGGTCACTGTGTTGACCTGGCTGTGTCCACTCACCCACGGGACACGGGCATGCAGGGCGCGGTGTGGAACTGGCAGTGTCCACTCACCCACGGTTGACAGGCAGTTAGGGCGCTGTGTGGAACTGGTGTATCCACTGACCCACGGGAGACGGGCAGGTAGGGCGCTGTCTGGAACTGACTGTATCCACTCACCCAAGGGAGATGGGCAGGCAGGGCGCGGTGTGGAACTGGCGCTGTCCACTCACCCATGGTAGAGAGGCAGGTAGGGCGCTTTCTGGGACGGGCTGTGTCCACTGACCCACCAGTGACGGGTAGTTAAGGCACTGTGTGGAACTGGCTTTGTCCACTCACCCACGGGGGACGGGCAGACAGGGCGCTGTTTTGTACTGGCAGTGTCCACTCACACATGGGACACGGGCAGGCAGGGCATGGTGTTGAACTGGCAGTGTCCACTCACCCATGGGAGATGGGCAGGCAGGTCACTCTGTTGAACTGGCTGTGTCCAATCACACACGGGAGACGAGCAGGCAGGTCACTGTGTTGACCTGGCTGTGTTCACTCACCCACGGGATATGGGCAGGCAGGGCGCATTGTGGAACTGGCAGTGTCCACTCACCCACGGCTCACGGGCATGTAGGGCACTGTGTGGAACTGGCTGTGTCCACTGACCCACCGGTGACAGGCAGGTTGGGCGCTGTGTGGAACTGGCAGTGTCCACTCACCCACGGTTGACGCACATGTAGGGCGCTGTGTGGAACTCGCTGTGTCCACTGACCCACGGGTGACGGGCAGGTAGGGTGCGGTGTGGAACTGGCGCTGTCCACTCACCCATGGTAGAGAGGCAGGAAGGGTGCTCTGTGGGACGGGCTGTGTCCACTGACCCATGGGTGACGGGTAGGTAAGGCACTGTGTGGAACTGGCTTTGTCCACTCTCCCACGCGGGACGGGCAGGCAGAGCGCTGTGTTGAACTGGCAGTGTCCACTCACTCACGGCTGATGGCAGGTAGAGCGCTGTGTGGAATTGGCTCTGTCCACTGACCCATGGGTGACAGGCAGGTAGGGCGCTGTGTGGAACTGGCTGTGTCCACTGACCCACTGGTGACAGACAGGTAGGGCACTGTGTGGAACTTGCAGTGTCCACTCACCCACGGGAGACGGGCAGGCAGGTCACTGTGTTGACCTGGCTCTGTCCACTCACCCAGGGGACACGGGCAGGCAGGGCGCGGTGTGGAACTGGCAGTGTCCACTAACCGACGGTTGACGTGCAGGTAGGACGCTGTGTGGAACTGGCTGTGTCCACTGACCCACGGGTGAAAGGCAAGTAGGGGGCTGTGTGGAACTGGCAGTGTCCTCTCACCGACGGGAGACGGGCAGGCAGGGCGCGGTGAGGAACTGGCGCTGTCCACTCACCCATGGTAGAGAGGTAGGTAGGGCGCTCTGTGGGACGGGCTGTGTCCACTGACCCAAGGGTGACGGATAGGTAAGGGACTGTGTGGAACTGGCTTTGTCCACTCACCCACAAGGGACGGCAGGCAGGGCGCTGTTTTGCACGGGCAGTGTCCACTCACCCACGGGACACGGGCAGGCAGGGCGTGGTGTGGAACTGGCAGTGTCCACTCACCGACGTCTGACGGGCAGGTAGTGCGCTGTGTGGAACTTGCTGTGTCCACTGACCCACGGGTGACAGGCAGGTAGGGCGCTGTGTGGAACTGGCAGTGTCCATGCTCCCACGGTTGACAGGCAGGTAGGGCGCTGTGTGGAACTGTCTGTGTACACTGAGCCACAGGTGACGGGCTTGTAGGGCGCTGTGTGGAACTGGCAGTGTCCACTCACCCACGGGAGACAGGCAGGCAGGGCGCGGTGTGGAACTGGCAGTGTCCACCTACCCACGGCTGACGGGCAGGTAAGGCGCTGTGTGGAACTGGCTGTGTCCACTGACCCACGGGTGACGGGGAGGTAGGGCGCTGTCTGGAACTGGCAGTGTCCACTCACCCACGGGAGATGGGCAGGCAGGGCGCTGTTTTGTACTGGCAGTGTCCACTCACCCACGGGACACAGGCAGGCAGGGCACTGTGTGGAACTGGCTGTGTCCACTGACCCACGGGTGACGGGTAGGTAGAGCGCTGTGTGGAACTGGCAGTGTCCACTGACACACGGGACACTGGCAGGCAGTGCGCAGTGTGGAACTGGTGCTGTCCACTCACCCACGGTTGACGGGCAGGTAGGGAGCTCTGTGGGACGGGCTGTGTCCATGACCTATGGGTGACAGGTAGGTAAGGCACAGTGTGGAACTGGCTGTGCCCACTCACCCACGGGACACGAGCAGGCAGGGCGCGGTGTGGATCTTGCAGGGTCCACTCACCCACAGCTGACGGTCAAGTAGGGCGCTGTGTGGAACTGGCTATGTCCACTGACCCACAGGTGACAGGCAGGTAGGGCGCTGTGTGGAACTGGCAGTGTCCACTCACCCACGGGAGATGGGCAGGCAGGTCACTGTGTTGACCTTGCTGTGTCCACTGACCCACGGGAGACGGGCAGATAGGGCGCTGTGTGGAACTGGCTGTGTCCACTCACTGACGGGAGACGGGCAGGAAGGACGCAATGTGGAATAGGCGCTGTGCACTCACCCATGGTAGAGAGGCAGGTACGGCGCTCTGTGGGACGGGCTGGGTCCACTGACCCATGGGTGACGGGCAGGTAGGGCGCTGTATGGAACTGGCAGTGTCCACTCACAAATGGGGGATGGGCAGGTGGGGCGCTGTGTGGAACTGGCTGTGTCCACTCACCCACGGGAGACGGGCAGGCAGGGCACAATGTGGAACTGGCACTGTCCACTCACCCATGGTAGAGAGGCAGGTAGGGCGCTCTGTGGGACGGGCTGTGTCTACTGACCCACGGGTGACGGGTAGGTAAGGCACTGTGTGGAACTGGCTTTGTCCACTCACCCACGCGGGATGGGCAGGCAGGGCACTGTGTTGAACTGGCTGTGTCCACTCAAACAAGGGAGACGGGAAGGCAGGGCGCTGTGTGGAACTGGCTGTGCCCACTGACCCACGGGTGTCGGGCAGGTAGGGCGCTGTGTGGAACTGGCAGTGTCCACTCACCCACGGGAGATGGGCAGGTGGTGCGCTGTGTGGAACTGGCAGTGTCCACTCACCCACGGTTGACGGGCAGGTAGGGCGCTGTGTGGAACTGCCTGTGTCCACTGACCCACGGGTGACGAGCAGGTAGCGCGCTGTGTGGAACTGGCAGTGTCCACTCACCCAAGGGAGACGGGCAGGCAGGGCGCGGTGTGGAACTGGCGCTGTCCACTCACCCAAGGTAGAGAGGCAGGTAGTGTGCTCTGTGGGACGGGCTGTGTCCACTGACCCACGGGAGACGGGTAGGTAAGGCACTGTGTGGAACTGGCTTTGTCCACTCACCCAAGGGAGACGGGCAGGCAGGGCGCTGTGTTGAACTGGCAGAGTCCACTCACCCATGGGAGACGGGCAGGCAGGTCACTGTGTTGACCTGGCTGTGTCCACTCACGGACGGGACATGGGCAGTCAGGGTGCGGTGTGGAACTGGCAGTGTCCACTCACCGATGGTTGACGGGCAGGTAGGGCGCTGTGTGGCACTGGCTGTGTCCACAGACCCATGGGTGACAGGCAGGTAGGGCGCTGTGTGGAACTGACAGTGTCCACTCACCCACGGTTGACGGACAGTTAGGGCGCTCTGTGGAACTGGCTGTGTCCACTTTCCCATGGGTCACGGGCAGGTAGGGCTCTGTATGGAACTGGCAGTGTCCACTCACCCACAGGAAACGGGCAGGAAGGGCGCGGTGTGGAACTGGCTGTGTCCACTCACCGACGGAAGACGGGAAGGCAGGGCACAATGTGGAACAGGCGCTGTCCACTCACCCATGGACAGAGGCAGGTAGGGCCTCTGTGGGACGTGCTGTGTCCACTGACCCATGGGTGACAGGCAGGTAGGGCGCTGAGTGGACCTGACTGTGTCCACTCACCCAGGAAAGACGGGCACGCAGGGCGCTGTGTTGGACTGGTAGTCTCCACTCAACCACGGGACATGGGCAGGCAGGGCGCGGTGTGGAACTGGCAGTGTCCACTCACCTACGGTAGACGGCAGGTAGGGTGCTGTGTGGAACTGGCTGTGTCCACAGACCCCTGGGTGACGGGCAGGTAGGGCGCTTTGTGGAACTGGCAGTGTCCACTCACCCACCGTTGACGGGCAGGAAGGGCACTGTGTGGAACTGGCTGTGCCCACTCACCAACGGGGGACAGGCAGGTGGGGCGTTGTGTGGAACTGGCAGTGTCCACTCACCCACGGTTGACGGGCAGGTAGGGCGCTGTGTGGAACTGCCTGTGTCCACTGACCCACGGGTGACCGGCCGGTAGGGCGCTGTGTGGAACTGGCAGTGTCCACTCACCCACGGGAGACGGGCAGGCAGGGCACAATGTGGAACTGGCGCTGTCCACTCACCCATGGTAGAGAGGCAGGTAGGGCGCTCTGTGGGACGGGCTGTGTCCACTGACCCACGGGTGACGGGTAGGTAAGGCACTGTGTGGAACTGGCTTTGTCCACTCACCCACGCGGGATGGGCAGGCAGGGCGCTGTGTTGAACTGGCTGTGTCCACTCACACAAGGGCGACGGGCAGTCAGGGCGCTGTGTTGAACTGGCAGTGTCCACTCACCCACGGGAGACGGGCAGGCAGGTCACTGTGTTGACCTGGCTGTGTCCACTCATCCACGGGAGACGGGCAGCCAGGGTGCTGTTTTGTACTGGCAGTGTCCACTCACCCACGGGACACGGGCAGGCAGGGCGCGGTGTGGAACTGGCAGTGTACACTCACCAACAGTTGACGGGCAGGTAGGGCGCTGTGTGGAACTGGCTGTGTCCACTGACCCATGGGTGACAGGCAGGTAGGGCACTGTGTGGAACTGGCAGTGTCCACTCACCCACGGTTGACGGACATGTAGGGCGCTCTGTGGAACTGGCTGTGTCCACTTTCCCATGGGTGACGGGCAGGTAGGGCGCTGTATGGAACTGGCAGTGTCCACTCACCCACGGGAAACGGGCAAGCAGGGTGCGGTGTGGAACTGGCTGTGTCCACTCACCGACGGGAGACGGGAAGGCAGGGCACAATGTGGAACAGGCGCTGTCCACTCACCCATGGTACAGAGGCAGGTAGGGCCTCTGTAGGACGTGCTGTGTCCACTGACCCACGGGTGACGGGCAGGTAGGGTGCTGAGTGGACCTGACTGTGTCCACTCACCCAGGAAAGACGGGCACGCAGGGCGCTGTGTTGGACTGGCAGTCTCCACTCAACCACGGGACACGGGCAAGCAGGGCGCGGTGTGGAACTGGCAGTGTCCACTCACCCACGGTAGACGGCAGGTAGGGCGCTGTGTGGAACTGGCTGTGTCCACTCACCCACGGGACACGGGCAGGCAGGGCGTGGTGTGGAACTGGCAGTGTCCACTCACCCACGGTTGACCGTCAGATAGGGCGCTGTGTGGAACTGGCTGTGTCCACTGACCCACGGGTGATGGGCCGGTATGTTGCTGTGTGGAACTGGCAGTGTCCACTCACCCACGGTTGACCGGCAGATAGGGCGCTGTGTGGAACTGGCTGTGTCCACTGACCCACGGGTGATGGGCCGGTATGTTGCTGTGTGGAACTGGCAGTGTCCACTCACCCACGGGAGATGGGCAGGCAGGTCACTCTGTTGACCTGGCTGTGTCCACTGACCCACGGGAGTCGGGCAATAGGGCGCTGTGTGGAACTGGCAGTGTCCACTCAACCACGGGAGACGGGCAGGCAGTGCGCTGTTTTCTACTGGCAGTGTCCACTCACCCATGGAAGACGGGCAGGCAGGTCAGTGTGTTGACCTGGCTGTGTCCACTCACGCACGGGACACGGGCAGGCAGGGCGCAGTGTGGAACTGGCAGTGTCTACTCACACACGGGGGACGGGCAGGCAGTGCGCTGTTTTGTACTGGCAGTGTCAACTCAACCACGGGACATGAGAAGGCAGGGCGTGGTGTGAAAATGGCAGTGTCCACTCACCAATGGCTCACGGGCAGGTGGGGCGCTGTGTGGAACTGGCAGTGTCCACTCACCCACAGTTGACGGGCAGGTAGGGCGCTGTGTGGAACTGGAAGTGTCCACTCACCCACGGGATACGGGCAGGCAGGGTGTGGTGTGGAACTGGCGCTGTCCACTCACCCATGGTGGAGAGGCAGGTAGGGCGCTCTGTGGGACGGGCTGTGTCCACTGACCCACGGGTGACGGGTAGGTAAGGCACTGTGTGACACTGGCTTTGTCCACTCACCCACGCGGGACGGGCAGGCAGGTCGCTGTGTTGAACTGGCTGAGTCCACTCACACACGGGAGAGGGGCAGGCAGGGCGCTGTGTTGAACTGGCAGTGTCCAATCACACACGGTATACGGGCAGGCAGGTCACTGTGTTGACCTGGCTGTGTCCATTCACCCACGGGACACAGGCATGGAGGGCGCGGTGTGGAACTGGCAGTGTCCACTCACCCACGGTTGACAGGCAGTTAGGGCGCTGTGTGGAACTGGTGTGTCCACTGACCCACGGGAGACGGGCAGGTAGGGCGCTGTCTGGAACTGACTGTATCCACTCACCCAAGGGAGATGGGCAGGCAGGGCGTGGTGTGGAACTGGCGCTGTCCACTCACCCATGGTAGAGAGGCAGGTAGGGCGCTCTGTGGGACGGGCTAAGTCCAATGACCCATGGGTGCCGGGTAGGTAAGGCACTGTGTGGAACTGGCTTTGTCCACTCACCCACGGGGGATGGGCAAGCAGGGCGCTGTTTTGTACTGGCAGTGTCCACTCACCCACGGGACACGGGCAGGCAGGGTGTGGTGTAAAACTGGCAGTGTCCACTCACCCAAGGCTGATGGGCAGATAGGGTGCTGTGTGGAACTGGCTGTGTCCACTGACCCATGGGTGTTAGGCAGGGAGGGCGCTGTGTGGAACTGGAAGTGTGCACTCACCCAAGGTTGACGGGCAGGTAGCGCGCTGTGTGGAACTGGCTGTGTCCACTGACCCATGGGTGACGGGCAGGTAGGGCACTGTGTGGAACTGGCTGTGTCCACTGACCCACGGGTGACAGGCAGGTAGAGCGCTGTGTGGAACTGGCAGTGTCCACTCACCCACAGGTGACGGTCAGGTAGGGCGCTGTGTGGAACTGGCAGTGTCCACTCACCCACGGGAGATGAGCAGGCAGGGCGCGGTGTGGAACTGGAGCTGTCCACTCACCCATCGTAGAGAGGCAGGTAGGGCTCTCTGTGGGACGGGATGTGTCCACTGACCCACGCGTGACAGGTAGTAAAGTCACTGTGTGGAACTGGCTTTGTCCACTCACCCACAGGGGACGGGCAGGCAGGGCGCTGTTTTGTACTGGCAGTGTCCATTCACCCACGGGACACGGGCAGACAGGACGTGGTGTGGAACTGGCAGTGTTCACTCACCCACGGCTGACGGGCAGGTAGGGCGCTGTATGGAACTGGCTGTGTCCACTGACCCACGGGTGATAGGCAGGTAGGGCGCTGTGTGGAAGTGGCAGTGTCCACTCACCCACGGTTGACGGGCAGTTAGGGCGCTGTGTGGAACTGGCTGTGTCCACTGACCCCCGGGTGACGGGCAGTTAGGGCGCTGTGTGGAACTGGCAGTGTCCACTCACCCACGGGAGATGGGCAGGCAGGGCGCTGTTTTGTACTGGCAGTGTCCACTCACCCACGGGACACGGGCAGGCAGGGCGTGGTGTGGAACTGGCAGTGTCCACTCACCCACGGCTGACGGGCATGTGGGGTGCTGTGTGGTACTGGCAGTGTCCACTCCCCTCGGTTGACGGGCAGGTAGGGCGCAGTGTGGAACTCGCTGTGTCCACTGAGCCACAGGTGACGGGTAGGTAGAGCGCTGTGTGGAACTGGCTGTGTCCACTGACCCCCGGGTGACGGGCAGTTAGGGCGCTGTGTGGAACTGGCAGTGTCCACTCACCCACGGGAGATGGGCAGGCAGGGCGCTGTTTTGTACTGGCAGTGTCCACTCACCCACGGGACACGGGCAGGCAGGGCGTGGTGTGGAACTGGCAGTGTCCACTCACCCACGGCTGACGGGCATGTGGGGTGCTGTGTGGTACTGGCAGTGTCCACTCCCCTCGGTTGACGGGCAGGTAGGGCGCAGTGTGGAACTCGCTGTGTCCACTGAGCCACAGGTGACGGGTAGGTAGAGCGCTGGGTGGAACTGGCAGTGTCCACTGACCCACGGGACACTGGCAGGCAGTGCGCAGTGTGGAACTGGTGCTGTCCACTCACCCACGGTTGACGGGCAGGTAGGGAGCTCTGTGGGACGGGCTGTGTCCATGACCTATGGGTGACAGGTAGGTAAGGCACAGTGTGGAACTGGCTGTGCCCACTCACCCACGGGACACGAGCAGGCAGGGCGCGGTGTGGATCTTGCAGGGTCCACTCACCCACAGCTGACGGTCAAGTAGGGCGCTGTGTGGAACTGGCAGTGTCCACTCACCCACGGGAGACGGGCAGGCAGGTCACTGTGTTGACCTTGCTGTGTCCACTGACCCACGGGAGACGGGCAGATAGGGCGCTGTGTGGAACTGGCTGTGTCCACTCACTGACGGGAGACGAGCAGGAAGGGCGCAATGTGGAATAGGCGCTGTGCACTCACCCATGGTAGAGAGGCAGGTAGGGCGCTCTGTGGGACAGGCTGTGTCCACTGACCCACGGGTGACGGGCAGGTAGGGCGCTGTATGGAACTGGCAGTGTCTACTCACCAACGGGGGACGGGCAGGTGGGGCGCTGTGTGGAACTGGCAGTGTCCACTCACCCACGGTTGATGGGCAGGTAGGGCGCTGTGTGGAACTGCCTGTGTCCACTGACCCACGGGTGACAGGCAGGTAGGGCGCTGTGTGGAACTGGCAGTGTCCACTCACCCACGGGAGACGGGCAGGCAGGGCACAATGTGGAACTGGCGCTGTCCACTCACCCATGGTAGAGAGGCAGGTAGGGCGCTCTGTGGGACGGGCTGTGTCCACTGACCCACGGGTGACGGGTAGGTAAGGCACTGTGTGGAACTGGCTTTGTCCACTCACCCACGCGGGATGGGCAGGCAGGGCGCTGTGTTGAACTGGCTGTGTCCACTCACCGATGGGAGACGGGCAGGCAGGGCGCTGTGTGGAACTGGCTGTGCCCACTGAACCACGGGTGACGGGCAGGTAGGGTGCTGTGTGGAACTGGCAGTGTCCACTCATCCTCGGGAGACGGGCAGGCAGGGCATGGTGCGGAACTTCGCTGGCCACTCACCCATGGTAGAGAGGGAGGTACGGCGCTCTGTGGGACAGGCTGTGTCCACTCACCCACGGGTGAAGTGTAGGTAAGGCACTGTGTGGAACTGGCTTAGTTCACTCACCCAAGGGGGACGGGCAGGCAGGGTGCTGTTTTGTACTGGCAGTGTCCACTCACCCACGGGACATGGGCAGGCAGGGTGTGGTGTGGAACTGGCTGTGTCTACTCACCCACGGCTGACGGGCATGGAGGGCACTGTGTGGAACTGGCTGTGTCCACTGACCCACCGGTGACAGGCAGGTTGGGTGCTGTGTGGAACTGGCAGTGTCCACTCACCCACAGAAGACAACAGGCAGGGCGCGGTGTGGAACTGGCGCTGTCCACTCACCCATGGTAGAGAGGCAGGTAGGGCGCTCTGTGGGACGGGCTGTGTCCACTGACCCACGGGTGACGGGTAGGTAAGGCACTGTGTGGAACTTGCTTTGTCCACTCACCCACGGGGGACGGGCATGCAGGGCGCTGTTTTGTACTGGCAGTGTCCACTCATCCACGAGATACGCGAAGGCAGAGCGCGGTGTGGACTTGGCAGTGTCCACTCACCCACGGTTGACGGGCAGGTAGGGCGCTGTGTGGAACTGGCAGTGTCCACTCACCCACGGGAGATGGGCAGGCCGGTCACTGTGTTGACGTGGCTGTGTCCACTGACTCACGGGATACGGGCAGATAGGGTGCTGTGTGGAACTGGCTGTGTCCACACACCGACGGGAGACGGGCAGTCAGGGCGCAATGCGGAACAGGCGCTGTCCACTCACACGTGGTAAAGAGGCAGGTAGGGCACTCTGTGGGACGCGCTGTGTCCACTCACCCACAGGGGACGTGCAGGCAGGGCGCTGTTTTGTACTGGCAGTGTCCACTCACCCACGGGACACGGGTAGGCAGGGCGTGGTGTGGAACTGGCAGTGTCCACTCACCCACGGTTGACGGGCAGGTAGGGCGCTTGTGGAACTGGCTGTGTCCACTGATCCACGGGTGACGGGTAGGTAAGGCACTGTGTGGAACTGGCTTTGTCCACTGACCCACGGGAGATGGGCAGATACGGCGCTGTGTGGAACTGGCTGTGTCCACTCACCGACGGGAGACGGGCAGACAGGGCGCAATGTGGAACAGGCGCTGTCCACTCACCCATGGTAAAGAGGCAGGTAGGGCACTCTGTGGGACGGGCTGTGTCCACTGACCCACGGGTGATGGGCAGGTAGGGCGCTGTGTGGAACTGGCTGTGTCCACTGACCCACGGGTGATGGGCAGGTAGGGCGCTGTGTGGAACTGGCTGTGTCCACTGACCCACGGGTGACAGGCAGCTAGTTGCGCTGTGTTGAACTGGCTGTGTCCACTCACACACAGGAGACGGGCAGGCAGGTCACTGTGTTGACCTGGCTGTTTCCACTGACCCACGGGAGACGGGCAGAAAGGGCGCTGTGTGGAACTGGCTGTGCCCACTCAGCGACGGGAGACGGGCAGGCAGGGTGCAATGTGGAACAGGCGCTGTCCACTCACCCATGGTAGAGAGGCAGGTAGGGCGCTCTGTGGGACGGGCTGTGTCCAATGACCCACGGGTGATTGGCAGGTAGGGCGCTGTGTGGAACTGGTTGTGTCCACTGACCAACGGGTGACAGGCAGGTAGGGCGCTGCGTGGAAGTAGCAGTGTCCACTTACCCATGGGAGACGGGCAGGCAGGGCGCTGTGTTGAACTGGCAGTGTCCACTCACCCACGGGAGACGGGCAGGCAGGTCACTGTGTTGACCTGGCTGTGTCCTCTCACCCACGGGACATGGGCAGGCAGATCGCGGTGTGGAACTGGCAGTGTCCACTCACCCACAGTTGACGGGCAGGAGGGCGCTGTGTGGAACTGGCTGTGTCCACTCACCAATGGGAGACGTGCAGGCAGCTCGCTGTGATGAACTGGCAGTGTCCACTCAACGACAGGAAACGCACAGGCAGAGCACTATGTGGAACAGACGCTGTCCACTCACCCATGGTAGGGAGGAAGTTAGGGCGATCTGTGGGACGGGCTGTGTTCACTGACCAAGGGGTGACAGGCAGGCAGGTCGCTGTGTTGAACTGGCTGTGTCCACTCACCCATGGCTGACGGGAAGGTAGGGCTCTGTGTGGAACTGGCTGTGTCCACTGACCCACGGGTGACTGGCAGGTAGGGCACTGTGTGGAACTGGCAGTGTCCAATCACCCGTGGATGACGGGCGGGTACGGCGCTGTGCGGAACTGGCTGTGTCCACTGACCCACGGGTGACGGGAAGGTAGGGCACTGTGTGGAACTGACAGTGTCCACTCACCCACTGGAGATGGGCAGGCAGGGCGCAGTGTGGATCTGTCGCTGTCCACTCACCCATGGTAGAGAGGAAGGTAGGGCGCTCTGTGGGACGGGCTGTGTCCACTCACCCACGGGTGACGGGTAGGTTAGGCACTGTGTGGAACTGGCTTTGTCCACTCACCCACGGGGGACGGGCAGGCAGGGCGCTGTTTTGTACTGGCAGTGTCCACTCACCCATGGGACACGGGCAGGCAGGGCGCTGTTTGGAAATGCCAGTGTCCACTCACCGACGGGAGACGGGCAGGCAGGGCGCAATGTGGAACAGGCCCTATCCACTCACCCATGGTAGAGAGGCAGGTAGGGCGCTCTGTGGAACGGGCTGTGTCCACTGACCCACGGGTGACGGGTAGGTAAGGCACTGTGTGGAACTGGCTTTGTCCAAACCCACGGGGGACGGGCAGGCAGGGCACTGTTTTGTACTGGCAGTGTCCACTCACCCACGGGACACGGGCAGACATGGCATGGTGTGGAACTGGCAGTGTCCACTCACCCACGGCTGACGGGCAGGTAGGGAACTGTGTGGGACTGGCTATGTCCACTGACCATCGGGTGACTGGCAGGCAGGGCGCAGTGTAGAACTGGCGCTGTCCACTCACCCATGGTAGAGAGGCAGGTAGGGCGCTCTGTGGGACGGGCTGTGTCCACTGACCACGGGTGACGGGTAGGTAAGGCACTGTGTGGAACTGGCTTTGTCCACTCACCCACGGGACACGGGCAGGCAGGGCATGGTGTGGAACTGGCAGTGTCCACTCACCCACGGCTGATGGGCAGGTAGGGCGCTGTGTGGAACTGGCTGTGTCCACTGACTCATGGGTGACAGGCAGTTAGGGCGCTGTGTGGAAGTGGCAGTGTCCACCTACCCATGGTTGATGGGCAGGTAGTGCGCTGTGTGGAACTGGCTGTGTCCACTGACCCACAGGTGACGGGCAGGTAGGGCGCTGTGTGGAACTGGCAGTGTCCACTCACCCACGGGAGTCGAGCAGGCAGGTCACTGTGTTGACCTGGCTGTGTCCACTGACCCACGGGATACGGGCGGATAGCGCCCTGTGTGGAACTGGCTGTGTCCACACACCGATGGGAGACGGGCAGTCAGAGCGCAATGTGGAACAGGCGCTGTCCACTCACCCATGGTAGAGAGGCAGGTAGGGCACTCTGTGGGACGGGCTGTGTCCACTGACCCACGGGTGACGGGCAGGTAGAGCGCTGTGTGGAACTGACTTTGTCCATTGACCCACGGGTGACAGGCAGGTAGGGCGCTGTGTGGAACTGGCAGTGACCACTCACCCACGGGAGATGGCAGGCAGGGTGCGTTGTGGAACTGGCGCTGTCCACTCACCCATGGTAGAGAGGCAGGTAGGGCGCTCTGTGGGACGGGCTGTGTCCACTGACCCACAGGTGACAGGTAGGTAAGGCACTGTGTGGAACTGGCTTTGTCCACTCACCCACTGGGGACGGGCAGGCAGGGCGCTGTTTTGTACTGGCAGTGTCCACACACCCACGGGACACGGGCAGGTAGGGCGCTGTGTGGAACTGGCAGTGTCCACTCACCCACAGGTGATGGGCAGGTAGGGCGCTGTGTGGAACTGGCTGTGTCCACTGACTCATGGGTGACAGGCAATTAGGGCGCTGTGTGGAAGTGGCAGTGTCCACTCACCCATGGGAGATGGGCAGTCAGGTCTCTGTGTTGACCTGGCTGTGTCCACTGACCCACGGGATACGGGCGGATAGCGCCCTGTGTGGAACTGGCTGTGTCCACACACCGATGGGAGACGGGCAGTCAGGGCACAATGTGGAACAGGCGCTGTCCACTCACCCATGGTAGAGAGGCAGGTAGGGCACTCTGTGGGACGGGCTGTGTCCACTGACCCACGGGTGACGGGCAGGTAGAGCGCTGTGTGGAACTGACTTTGTCCACTGACCCACGGGTGACAGACAGGTAGGGCGCTGTGTGGAACTGGCAGTGTCCACTCACCCACGGGAGACGGCAGGCAGGGCGCGTTGTGGAACTGGCGCTGTCCACTCACCCATGGTAGAGAGGCAGGTAGGGCGCTCTGTGGGACGGGCTGTGTCCACTGACCCACAGGTGACGGGCAGGTAGGGCACTTTGTGGAACTGGCAGTGTCCACTCACCCACAGAAGACAGGCAGGCAGGGCGCGGTGTGGATCTGGCGCTGTCCACTCACCCATGGTAGAGAGGCAGGTAGGGTGCTCTGTGGGACGGGCTGTGTTCACTGACCCACGGGTGACGGTTAGGTAAGGCACTATGTGGAACTAGCTTTGTCCAGAGACCCACGGGGGACGGGCAGGCAGGGCACTCTTTTGTACTGACAGTGTCCACTCACCATCGGGACACGGGCAGGCAAGGCGTGGTGTGGAACTTGCAATGTCCACTCACCCACGGCTGACGGGCAGGTAGGGAACTGTATGGAACTGGCTGTGTCCACTGACCCACGGGTGACTGGCAGGTAGGGCGCTGTGTGGAACCGGCAGTGTCCACTCACCCACGGGTGATGGGCAGGAAGGTCGCTGTGTTGAACTGGCTGTGTCCACTCACCCACGGGAGACGGGCAGGCAGGTCGCGTTGTGGAACTGGCGCTGTCCACTCACCCATGGTAGAGAGGCAGGTAGGGCGCTCTGTGGGACGGGCTGTGTCCACTGACCTACGGGTGACGGGTAGGTAAGGCACTGTGTGGAACTGGCTTTGTCCACTCACCCACAGGGGACGGGAAGGCAGGGCGCTGTATTGTACTGGCAGTGTCGACTCACCCACGGGACACGGGCAGGCAGGGCGTGGTGTGGAACTGGCATTGTCCACTCACCCACGGGCGACGGGCAGGCAGGTCACTGTGTTGACCTGGCTGTGTCCACTCACCCACAGGAGACGGGCAGGCATTGCGCTGTGTGAATCTGGCTGTGTCCACTCACCCACGGGAGACGGGCAGGCAGGGCGCAGTGTGGATCTGGCCATGTACACTCACCCACGAAAAGGGGCAGGCAGTGCGCTGTGTGGTTGTGTCTGTGTCCACTCACCCACGGGAGACGGGCAGGTAGGCGCAGCGTGGAACTGGGTGTGTCCACTCACCCATGGGAGACGGACAGGCAGGGCGCAGTGTGGATTTTCCCGTGTCCACACACCTATGAGAGAGGGGCAGGCAGGGCGCAGTGTGGATGTGGCTGTGTCCACTCACCCACGGGAGACGGGCAGGTAGGGCACAGTTTGGAACTGGCTGTGTCCACTCACCCACGGGAGACGGGCAGGACGGGTGCGGTGTGGATCTGGCTGTTTTCCCACACCCATTGGATACGGTCAGGCCGGGCGCTTTGTGGATCCGGCTGTGTCCACTCACCCACGAGACGGGCAGGCAGGACTCAGTTTGGATGTTGCTGTGTCCACTCATCCATGGGAGACGGGCAGGCAGAGCTCTGTGGGGAACTGGCTGTGTCCACTCACCCACGGGAGAAGGGCAGGCAGGGCACAGTGTGGATCTGGCTGTGTTCACTCACCCACGGGATATGGGCTGGCAGGGCGCAGTGTGGATCTTGTCGTGTCCACACACCCACGGGAGACCGGCATGCAGGGCGCAATGTGGAAATGGCTGTGTCCACACACCCTCGAGAGACGGGCAGGCAGGGCGCTGTGTGGATCTGGCTGTGTCCAATCACCCACGGGAGACGGGCAGGCAGGGCGCAGTGTGGATCTGGCCGTGTCCAGAAACCCACGGGAGACGGACAGGCAGGGGGCAGTCTGGATGTGGCCGGGTCCACACACCCACGGTAGACGAGCAGGCAGGGCACTGTGTGGATCTGGCTGTGTCCACACACCCATGGGAGACGGTCAGTCAGGGTGCTCTGTGGATGTGCCTGTGTCCACTCACCCACGGGAGGTGGGCAGGCTGGGCGCCGTGTGGATCTGGCTGTGTCCACACACCCACAGGAGATGGGTAGGCAAGGCGCTGAGTGGATCTGGCTGTGTCCACTCACCCACGGGAGACGGTCAGGAAGGTCGCTGCGTGGAACTGGCTGTGTCCACACACCCATGGGAGACGGTCAGGCCGGGTGCGGTGGGGATCCGGCTGTGTCCACTCACCCACGAGACAGGCAGGCAGGACTCAGTGTGGATGTTGCTGTGTCCACTCACCCATGGGAGACGGGCAGGAAGGGCTCTGTGTGGAACTGGCTGTGTCCACTCACCCATGGGAGATGGGCAGGCAGGGCGCAGTGTGGATGTGACTGTATCCACACACCCATGGGAGACAGTCAGGCCGAATGCTGTGTGGATGTGGCTTGTCCACACACCCATGGGAGACGGGCAGGTAGGGCACAGTGTGGATGTGACTGTGTCCACTCACCCACGGTAGACCGGCAGGCTGGGCGCAGTGTGGAACTGGCTGTGTCCAATAACCCAAGTGAGACGGGCAGGCCGGGTGCAGTGTGGATGTGGCTGTGTCCACTCACCCACGGGAGACGGTCAGGAAGGTCGCTGTGTGGAACTGGCTGTGTCCACACACCCATGGGAGACGGTCAGGCCGGGCACAGTGTGGATCCGGCTGTGTCCACTCACCCATGAGACGGGCAGGCAGGACTCAGTGTGGATGTTGCTGTGTCCACTCACCCATGGGAGACGGGCAGGCAGGGCTCTGTGTGGAACTGGCTGTGTCCACTCACCCATGGGAGATGGGAAGGCAGGGCGCACTGTGGATGTGGCTGTATCCACACACCCATGGGAGACGGGCAGGCTGGGCTCCTAGTGGATTGGGCTGAGTCCACACACCCAAGGGAGACGGGCAGGTTGGGCACAGTGTGGATGTGGCTGTGTCCACTCACCCACGGGAGACCGGCAGGTAGGGGGCAGTGTGGAACTGGCTGTGTCCACTCACCAATGAGATACGGGCAGTCAGGGCGCAGTGTGAAACAGGCTGTGTGCACACACCAAAGGGAGATGGGCAAGCAAGGAGCATTGTGGATCTGGCTGTGTCCACTCACCCATGGGTGACGGGCAGGCAGGGTGCAGTGTGGAACTGGCTGTGTCCACACACACATGGGTGACGGGCAGGCCGTGCGCTGTTGATCTGGGTGTGTCCACACACCCATGGGAGACTGGTAGGCCGTGCGCTGTGTTGATCTGGGTGTATGGGAGACTGGTAGGCCGTGCGCTGTGTTGATCTGGGTGTGTCCACACACCCACGGGAGACGGGCAGGCAGGGCGCAGTGTGGAACTGGCTGTGTCCACTCACCCACGGGAGACGGGCAAGCAGGGCTCTGTGTGGAACTGGCTGTCTACACAGCCCATGGGAGACGGTCAGGCAGGGCGCTGTGTGGAACTTGCTGTGTCCACACACTCACGAGAGACAAGCAGGCAGGGCGCAGTGTGGATCTGGCTGTGTCCACTAACCCACGGGAGATGGGCAGGCAGGGCGCTGTGTGGATCTTGCTGTGTCCACACAGCCACGGGAGATGGGCAGGCAGGGCGCTGTGTGGGTCTGCCTGTGTCCAACTACCCATGGGGGACGGGCAGGCAGGGCGCTGTGTGGATCTGGCTCTGTCCACACACCCATGGGAGATGGGCAGGCAGGCGCTGTGTGTATCTGGCCGTGTTCACTCACCCACGGGAGATGGGCAGGCAGGGCACAGTGTGGATGTGGCCTTGTCCACACATCCATGGGAGACAGGCAGGCAGGGTGCAGTGTGGATGTGGCCGTGTCCACACACCCACGGGAGACGGGCAGGCAGGGCGCGGCACTGTGTGGATCTGGCTGTGTCTACTCACCCACGGTAGACGGGCAGGCAGGGCGCTGTGTGGATCTGCCTGTGTCTACTCACCCACGGGAGACGGGCAGGCAGGGCACAGTGTGGAACTGGCTGTGTCCACTCAACCACAGGAGACGGGCAGGTAGGGCGCAGTGCGGATCTTGCCGTGTCCACACACTCATGGGAGACGGGCAGGCAGGGCCCAGTGTTGAACTGGCTGGTTCCACTCACCCAGGGGTGTCGGTCAGACAGGGCGCAGTGTGGAACTGGTGTGTCCACACACCCACGGGAAACGGGAGGCAGGGCGCAGTGTGGATGTGGCTGTGTCCACTCACCCACGGGAGACGGGCAGGCAGAGCGCAGTGTGGATGTGGCTGTATCCACACACCCATGGGAGACGGTCAGGCAGAATGCTGTGTGGATGTGGCTTGTCCACACACCCATGGGAGACGGGCAGGCTGTGCGCCTAGTGGATCGGGCTGAGTCCACACACCCAAGGGAGACGGGCAGGTAGGGCACAGTGTGGATGTGACTGTGTCCACTCACCCACGGTAGACCGGCAGGCTGGGCGCAGTGTGGAACTGGCTGTGTCCAATGACCCAAGTGAGACGGGCAGGCCGGGTGCAGTGTGGATGTGGCTGTGTCCACTCACCCATGGGAGACGGTCAGGAAGGTCGCTGTGTGGAACTGGCTGTGTCCACACACCCATGGGAGACGGTCAGGCCGGGCGCGGTGTGGATCCGGCTGTGTCCACTCACCCATGAGACGGGCAGGCAGGGCTCTGTGTGGAACTGGCTGTGTCCACACACCCATGGGAGACTGTCAGGAAGGGTGCTGTGTGGATGTGGCTGTGTCCACTCACCCACCCGAGATGGGCAGGCTGGGCACTGTGACGATATGGCTGTGTCCACTCACCCACGGGAGACGGTCAGGCAGGGTGCTGTGTGGATCTTGCCATGTCCACACACCCACGGCAGACGGGCAGGCAGGGCACAGTGTGGAACTGGCTGCGTCCACTCACCCATGGGTGACGGGCAGACAGGGCGCAGTATGGCACGTGCTGTGTCCACACACCCACTGGAGACGGGCAGGCAGGGCGCAGTATAGATGTGGCTGTGGCCACTCACACACGGGAGACGGGCAGGCAGGGCGCAGTGTGGATCTTGCCGTATCCACACACCCACGGGAGACTGGCAGGCAGGGTGCTGTGTGGATGTGGCTGTGTCCACTCACCCACCCGAGATGGGCAGGCTGGGCACTGTGACGATATGGCTGTGTCCACTCACCCACGGGAGACGGTCAGGCAGGGTGCTGTGTGGATCTTGCCATGTCCACACACCCACGGCAGACGGGCAGGCAGGGCACAGTGTGGAACTGGCTACGTCCACTCACCCATGGGTGACGGGCAGACAGGGCGCAGTATGGCACGTGCTGTGTCCACACACCCACTGGAGACGGGCAGGCAGGGCGCAGTATAGATGTGGCTGTGGCCACTCACACACGGGAGACGGGCAGGCAGGGCGCAGTGTGGATCTTGCCGTATCCACACACCCACGGGAGACTGGCAGGCAGGGCGCAGTGTGGATGTGGCTGTGTCCACTCACCCATGGGAGATTGGCAGGCAGCGCGTGGTGTGGATCTTGCCGTATCCACACACCCACGGGAGACTGGCAGGCAGGGCGCAGTGTGGATGTGGCCGTGTCCAATCACCCATGGGAGATGGGCAGGCAGGGCGCAGTGTGGATCTTGCCGTATCCACACACCCACGGGAGACTGGCAGGCAGGGCGCAGTGTGGATGTGGCCGTGTCCACACACCCACGGGAGATGGGCAGGCTGGGAGCGGTGTGGATCTGGCTGTGTCCACTCACTCACGGGAGACAGGCAGGCTGGGCGCCGTGTTGATCTCGCTGTGTCCACTCACACATCAGTGACGGGCAGGCAGGGCGCAGTTTGGAACTGGCAGTGTCCACAACCACCATCAGAGATGGGCAGGCAGGACTCTGTGTGGATGTGCCTGTCTCCACTCACCCACGGAAGATGGGCAGGCAGGGCGCAGTGTGGTAATGGCAGTGTCTACTCACCCACGGGAGACGGGCAGGCAGGGCGCAGTGTGGAACTGGCTGTGTC
Organism: Microcebus murinus; assembly: GCF_040939455.1. Classification (NCBI taxonomy): domain Eukaryota; kingdom Metazoa; phylum Chordata; class Mammalia; order Primates; family Cheirogaleidae; genus Microcebus; species Microcebus murinus. The sequence goes on along the minus strand of NC_134119.1, from coordinate 55,608,466 downwards.
CACTCACCCACGGGAGACGGGCAGGCTGGGTGCAGTGTGGAACTGGCTGTGTCCACTCAACCACGGGAGACGGGCAGGCTGGGTGCAGTGTGGATCTGGCTTGTCCAATCTCCAATGGGTGACGGGCAGGCAGGGTGCAGTGTGGAACTGGCTGTGTCCACTCACCCACGGAAGACGGGCAGGCAGGGTGCAGTGTGGATCTGGCTTGTCCAATCTCCAATGGGTGACGGGCAGGCAGGGCGCTGTGTGGATCTGGCTGTGTCCACTCACCCACGGAAGACGGGCAGGCAGGGTGCAGTGTGGATCTGGCTTGTCCAATCTCCAATGGGTGACGGGCAGGCAGGGCGCAGTGTGGAACTGGCTGTGTCCACGCACCCACTGCAGACGGGCAGGCTGGGCGCAGTGTGGATGTGGCTTTGTCCACTCACCCCTGGGAGAAGGGCCGGCAGGGCTCTCTGTGGACGTGTCTCTGTCCACTCACCCATGGGTGAGGGGCAGGCAGGGGGCATTCTGGAACTGGCTGTGTCCACTCACCCACGTGAGATGGGCAGACAAGGCTCTGTGTGGAACTGGCTGTGTCCACTCACCCACAGGAGACAGGCAGGTAGGGCGCAGTGTGGATTTGACTGTGTCCACTCACCCACGGGAGACGGGCACAAAGGGCGCAGTGTGGAAATGGCTGTGTCCACTCACCCAAGGGAGATGGGCAGGCAGCGTGCAGTGTGGATGTGGCTGTGTCCACTCACACACGTGAGATGGGCAAGCAGGGCGCAGTGTGGATCTTTCCATGTCCACACACCCACGGGAGACGGGCAGGCAGTGTGCCCTGTGGAACTGGCTGTGTATACACACCCACGGGAGATGGGCAGGCAGGGCGCAGTGTGGATGTGGCTTTGTCCACTCACCCACAGGGGACGGGCAGGTAGGGCGCAGTGTGGATTTGACTGTGTCCACTCACCCATGGGGAGAAGGGCTGGCTGGGTGTCGTGTGGATCTGGCTGTGTCCACACACCCATGAGAGATGGGCAGGCAGGGTGCAGTGTGGATGTGGCTGTGTCCACTCACCCACGGGAGATGAGCAGGCTGGGCGCCGTGTGGAACTGGCCGTGTCCACACACCCAAGGGAGATGGGCAGGCAGGGCGCTGTGTCGATGTGGCTGTGTCCACTCACCCACGGGAGAAGGGCAGGCAGGGCACAGTGTGGATCTGGCTGTGTTCACTCACCCATGGGATATGGGCTGGCAGGGCGCAGTGTGGATCTTGTCGTGTCCACACACCCACGGGAGACCGGCATGCAGGGCGCAATGTGGAAATGGCTGTGTCCACACACCCTCGGGAGACGGGCAGGCAGGGCGCTGTGTGGATCTGGCTGTGTCCAATCACCCACAGGAGACGGGCAGGCAGGGCGCAGTGTGGATCTGGCCGTGTCCAGAAACCCACGGGAGACGGACAGGCAGGGGGCAGTCTGGATGTGGCCGGGTCCACACACCCACGGTAGACGAGCAGGCAGGGCACTGTGTGGATCTGGCTGTGTCCACTCACCCACGGGAGACGGTCAGGAAGGTTGCTGTGTGGAACTGGCTGTGTCCACACACCCATGGGAGACGGTCAGTCAGGGTGCTCTGTGGATGTGCCTGTGTCCACTCACCCACGGGAGGTGGGCAGGCTGGGCGCCGTGTGGATCTGGCTGTGTCCACTCACCCACGGGAGACGGGCAGGAAGGGCGCAGTGTGGATCTGACTGTGTCCACTCACCCATGGGTTACGGGCAGGCAGAGCTCTGTGTGGATCTGCCTGAGTCCACACACCCACCGGAGACGGGCAGGCAGACGCAGTGTAGATCTGGCTGTCTCCACACACCCAAGGGATACGGTCAGGCAGGGCACTGTGTGGATCTGGCTGTGTCCACTCACTCACGGTAGATGGGCAGACAGGGTGCTCTGTGGATCTGGCATGTCCACTCACCCACGAGAGACGGGCAGGCAGGGCACAGTGTGGAACTGGCTGTGTCCACTCACCCACGGGAGATGGGCAAGCAGGGCTCTGTGTGGAACTGGCTGTCTACACAGCCCATGGGAGACGGTCAGGCAGGGCAGTGTGTGGATCTGGCTGTGTCCACACACCCACGGGAGTCGGGCAGGCAGGGCGCTGTGTGGAACTTGCTGTGTCCACACAGCCACGGGAGATGGGCAGGCAGGGCGCTGTGTGGAACTGGCCCTGTCCACACACCCACGGGAGATGGGCAGGCAGGCGCTGTGTGTATCTGGCCGTGTCCACACATCCACGGGAGACAGGCAGGCCGGGCACTGTGTGAATCTGGCTGTGTCCACTCACCCACAGGAGATGGGTAGGCAAGGCGCTGAGTGGATCTGGCTGTGTCCACTCACCCACGGGAGACGGTCAGGAAGGTCGCTGCGTGGAACTGGCTGTGTCCACACACCCATGGGAGACGGTCAGGCCGGGCGCGGTGGGGATCCGGCTGTGTCCACTCACCCACGAGACAGGCAGGCAGGACTCAGTGTGGATGTTGCTGTGTCCACTCACCCATGAGAGACGGGCAGGAAGGGCTCTGTGTGGAACTGGCTGTGTCCACTCACCCATGGGAGATGGGCAGGCAGGGCGCAGTGTGGATGTGACTGTATCCACACACCCATGGGAGACAGTCAGGCCGAATGCTGTGTGGATGTGGCTTGTCCACACACCCATGGGAGACGGGCAGGCTGGGCGCCTAGTGGATCGGGCTGAGTCCACACACCCAAGGGAGACGGGCAGGTAGGGCACAGTGTGGATGTGACTGTGTCCACTCACCCACGGTAGACCGGCAGGCTGGGCGCAGTGTGGAACTGGCTGTGTCCAATAACCCAAGTGAGACGGGCAGGCCGGGTGCAGTGTGGATGTGGCTGTGTCCACTCACCCACGGGAGACGGTCAGGAAGGTCGCTGTGTGGAACTGGCTGTGTCCACACACCCATGGGAGACGGTCAGGCCGGGCACAGTGTGGATCCGGCTGTGTCCACTCACCCATGAGACGGGCAGGCAGGACTCAGTGTGGATGTTGCTGTGTCCACTCACCCATGGGAGACGGGCAGGCAGGGCTCTGTGTGGAACTGGCTGTGTCCACTCACCCATGGGAGATGGGAAGGCAGGGCGCACTGTGGATGTGGCTGTATCCACACACCCATGGGAGACGGTCAGGCAGAATGCTGTGTGGATGTGGCTTGTCCACACACCCATGGGAGACGGGCAGGCTGGGCTCCTAGTGGATTGGGCTGAGTCCACACACCCAAGGGAGACGGGCAGGTTGGGCACAGTGTGGATGTGGCTGTGTCCACTCACCCACGGGAGACCGGCAGGTAGGGGGCAGTGTGGAACTGGCTGTGTCCACTCACCAATGAGATACGGGCAGTCAGGGCGCAGTGTGAAACAGGCTGTGTGCACACACCAAAGGGAGATGGGCAAGCAGGGAGCATTGTGGATCTGGCTGTGTCCACTCACCCATGGGTGACGGGCAGGCAGGGTGCAGTGTGGAACTGGCTGTGTCCACACACACATGGGTGACGGGCAGGCCGTGCGCTGTTGATCTGGGTGTGTCCACACACCCATGGGAGACTGGTAGGCCGTGCGCTGTGTTGATCTGGGTGTGTCCACACACCCACGGGAGACGGGCAGGCAGGGCGCAGTGTGGAACTGGCTGTGTCCACTCACCCACGGGAGACGGGCAAGCAGGGCTCTGTGTGGAACTGGCTGTCTACACAGCCCATGGGAGACGGTCAGGCAGGGCGCTGTGTGGAACTTGCTGTGTCCACACACTCACGAGAGACAAGCAGGCAGGGCGCAGTGTGGATCTGGCTGTGTCCACTAACCCACGGGAGATGGGCAGGCAGGGCGCTGTGTGGATCTTGCTGTGTCCACACAGCCACGGGAGATGGGCAGGCAGGGCGCTGTGTGGGTCTGCCTGTGTCCAACTACCCATGGGGGACGGGCAGGCAGGGCGCTGTGTGGATCTGGCTCTGTCCACACACCCATGGGAGATGGGCAGGCAGGCGCTGTGTGTATCTGGCCGTGTTCACTCACCCACGGGAGATGGGCAGGCAGGGCACAGTGTGGATGTGGCCTTGTCCACACATCCATGGGAGACAGGCAGGCAGGGTGCAGTGTGGATGTGGCCGTGTCCACACACCCACGGGAGACGGGCAGGCAGGGCGCGGCACTGTGTGGATCTGGCTGTGTCTACTCACCCACGGGAGACGGGCAGGCAGGGCGCTGTGTGGATCTGCCTGTGTCTACTCACCCACGGGAGACGGGCAGGCAGGGCACAGTGTGGAACTGGCTGTGTCCACTCAACCACAGGAGACGGGCAGGTAGGGCGCAGTGCGGATCTTGCCGTGTCCACACACTCATGGGAGACGGGCAGGCAGGGCCCAGTGTTGAACTGGCTGGTTCCACTCACCCAGGGGTGTCGGTCAGACAGGGCGCAGTGTGGAACTGGTGTGTCCACACACCCACGGGAAACGGGAGGCAGGGCGCAGTGTGGATGTGGCTGTGTCCACTCACCCACGGGAGACGGGCAGGCAGAGCGCAGTGTGGATGTGGCTGTATCCACACACCCATGGGAGACGGTCAGGCAGAATGCTGTGTGGATGTGGCTTGTCCACACACCCATGGGAGACGGGCAGGCTGTGCGCCTAGTGGATCGGGCTGAGTCCACACACCCAAGGGAGACGGGCAGGTAGGGCACAGTGTGGATGTGACTGTGTCCACTCACCCACGGTAGACCGGCAGGCTGGGCGCAGTGTGGAACTGGCTGTGTCCAATGACCCAAGTGAGACGGGCAGGCCGGGTGCAGTGTGGATGTGGCTGTGTCCACTCACCCATGGGAGACGGTCAGGAAGGTCGCTGTGTGGAACTGGCTGTGTCCACACACCCATGGGAGACGGTCAGGCCGGGCGCGGTGTGGATCCGGCTGTGTCCACTCACCCATGAGACGGGCAGGCAGGGCTCTGTGTGGAACTGGCTGTGTCCACACACCCATGGGAGACTGTCAGGAAGGGTGCTGTGTGGATGTGGCTGTGTCCACTCACCCACCCGAGATGGGCAGGCTGGGCACTGTGACGATATGGCTGTGTCCACTCACCCACGGGAGACGGTCAGGCAGGGTGCTGTGTGGATCTTGCCATGTCCACACACCCACGGCAGACGGGCAGGCAGGGCACAGTGTGGAACTGGCTACGTCCACTCACCCATGGGTGACGGGCAGACAGGGCGCAGTATGGCACGTGCTGTGTCCACACACCCACTGGAGACGGGCAGGCAGGGCGCAGTATAGATGTGGCTGTGGCCACTCACACACGGGAGACGGGCAGGCAGGGCGCAGTGTGGATCTTGCCGTATCCACACACCCACGGGAGACTGGCAGGCAGGGCGCAGTGTGGATGTGGCTGTGTCCACTCACCCATGGGAGATTGGCAGGCAGCGCGTGGTGTGGATCTTGCCGTATCCACACACCCACGGGAGACTGGCAGGCAGGGCGCAGTGTGGATGTGGCCGTGTCCAATCACCCATGGGAGATGGGCAGGCAGGGCGCAGTGTGGATCTTGCCGTATCCACACACCCACGGGAGACTGACAGGCAGGGCGCAGTGTGGATGTGGCCGTGTCCACACACCCACGGGAGATGGGCAGGCTGGGAGCGGTGTGGATCTGGCTGTGTCCACTCACTCACGGGAGACAGGCAGGCTGGGCGCCGTGTTGATCTCGCTGTGTCCACTCACACATCAGTGACGGGCAGGCAGGGCGCAGTTTGGAACTGGCAGTGTCCACAACCACCATCAGAGATGGGCAGGCAGGACTCTGTGTGGATGTGCCTGTCTCCACTCACCCACGGAAGATGGGCAGGCAGGGCGCAGTGTGGTAATGGCAGTGTCTACTCACCCACGGGAGACGGGCAGGCAGGGCGCAGTGTGGAACTGGCTGTGTCCACTCACCCACGGGAGACGGGCAGGCTGGGTGCAGTGTGGAACTGGCTGTGTCCACTCAACCACGGGAGACGGGCAGGCTGGGTGCAGTGTGGATCTGGCTTGTCCAATCTCCAATGGGTGACGGGCAGGCAGGGTGCAGTGTGGAACTGGCTGTGTCCACTCACCCACGGAAGACGGGCAGGCAGGGTGCAGTGTGGATCTGGCTTGTCCAATCTCCAATGGGTGACGGGCAGGCAGGGCGCTGTGTGGATCTGGCTGTGTCCACTCACCCACGGAAGACGGGCAGGCAGGGTGCAGTGTGGATCTGGCTTGTCCAATCTCCAATGGGTGACGGGCAGGCAGGGCGCAGTGTGGAACTGGCTGTGTCCACGCACCCACTGCAGACGGGCAGGCTGGGCGCAGTGTGGATGTGGCTTTGTCCACTCACCCCTGGGAGAAGGGCCGGCAGGGCTCTCTGTGGACGTGTCTCTGTCCACTCACCCATGGGTGAGGGGCAGGCAGGGGGCATTCTGGAACTGGCTGTGTCCACTCACCCACGTGAGATGGGCAGACAAGGCTCTGTGTGGAACTGGCTGTGTCCACTCACCCACAGGAGACAGGCAGGTAGGGCGCAGTGTGGATTTGACTGTGTCCACTCACCCACGGGAGACGGGCACAAAGGGCGCAGTGTGGAAATGGCTGTGTCCACTCACCCAAGGGAGATGGGCAGGCAGCGTGCAGTGTGGATGTGGCTGTGTCCACTCACACACGCGAGATGGGCAAGCAGGGCGCAGTGTGGATCTTTCCATGTCCACACACCCACGGGAGACGGGCAGGCAGTGTGCCCTGTGGAACTGGCTGTGTATACACACCCACGGGAGATGGGCAGGCAGGGCGCAGTGTGGATGTGGCTTTGTCCACTCACCCACAGGGGACGGGCAGGTAGGGCGCAGTGTGGATTTGACTGTGTCCACTGACCCATGGGGAGAAGGGCTGGCTGGGTGTCGTGTGGATCTGGCTGTGTCCACACACCCATGAGAGATGGGCAGGCAGGGTGCAGTGTGGATGTGGCTGTGTCCACTCACCCACGGGAGATGAGCAGGCTGGGCGCCGTGTGGAACTGGCCGTGTCCACACACCCAAGGGAGATGGGCAGGCAGGGCGCTGTGTCGATGTGGCTGTGTCCACTCACCCACGGGAGACGGGCAAGTAGGGCGCAGTGTGGATCTTTCCGTGTACACACACCAACGGGAGAAGGGAAGGCTGGGCGCCGTGTGGATCTGGCTGTGTCCACACACCCACGGGAGACTTGCAGGCAGGGCGCAGTGTGCATCTGGCTGTGTCCAATCACCCATGCATGACGGGCAGGCAGGGCCCAGTGTGGAACTGGCTGTGTCCACACCCCCAACGGAGACAGACAGGCAGGGCGCTGTGTGGATGTGGCTGTCTCAACTCACCCATGGAAGATGGGCAGGCAGGGCGCAGTATGGAACTAGCTGCGTCTACTCACCCACGGAGACGGGCAGGCAGGGCGCTGTGTGGATCTGGCTGTTTCCACACACCAATGGGATACGTTCAGGCAGGGCGCTGTGTGGAACTTGCTGTGTCCACACACCGACTGGAGACGGGCAGGCAGGGCGTAGTGTGGAACTGGCTGTGTCCACTCAACCACGGGAGACGGGCAGGTAGGGCACAGTGTGGATCTTGCCGTGTCCACACACCCATGGGTGATGGGCAGGCAGGGCCCAGTGTTGAACTGGCTGGTTCCACTCACCCAGGGGTGTCGGGCAGACAGGGCACAGTGTGGAACTGGCTGTGTCCACACACACACGGTAGACAGGAGGCAGGGCGCACTGTGGATGTGGCTGTGTCCACTCACCCATGGGAGACGGGCAGGCAGGGCGCAGTGTGGAACTTGCTGTGTCCACACACCCACCGGAGACGGGCAGGTAGGGCACTGTGTGGAACTGGCTGTGTCCACACACCCATGGGAGATGGTCAGGAAAGGTGCTCTGTGGATGTGGCTGTGTCCACTCACCAATGGGAGACAGGCAGGCTGGGCGCCGTGTGTATCTGGCTGTGTCCACACACCCACGGGGAGACGGGCAGGCAGGGCGCAGTGTGGATCTGACTGTGTCCACTCACCCATGGGTGATGGGCAGGCAGAGCTCTGTGTGGATCTGGCTTTGTCCACACACCCACCGGAGATGGGAAGGCAGGGCGCTGTGTGGATCTGGGTGTGTCCACTCACCCATGGGATACGGTCAGGCAGGGCACTGTGTGGAAATGGCTGTGTCCACTCACCTACGGGAGACAGGGAGGCAGGGCGCAGTGTGGATCTTGCCGTGTCCACACACCCACGGGAGACGGGATGGCCCGGTGCAGTGTGGATGTGGCTGTGTCCACTCACACACGGGAGACGGGCTGGCAGGGCGCAGTGTGGAACTTGCTGTGTCCACAAATCCACCGAAGAGGGGCAGGTAGTGCGTTGTGTGGAACTTCCTGTGTCCACACAGCCATGGGAGACGGTCAGGCAGGGCGCCGTGTGGATCTGGCTGTTTCCACTGACCCACGGTAGATGGGCAGGCAGGGCGCTGTGGGGATGTGGCTGTGTCCACACACCCACGTGAGACGGGCAGGAAGGGCACTGTGTGGAACTTGCTGTGTCCACACACCCACTGGAGACAGGCAGGCAGGGCGTAGTGTGGAAGTGGCTGTGTCCACAAACCCATGGGAGACGGTCAGGCAGGGTGCTGTGTGGATCTGGCTGTGTCCACACACCCACGGGAGACATGCAGGCTGGGCGCCGGGTGGATCTGGTTGTGTCGACACACTCATGGGAGACGGGCAGGCAGGGCACTGTGTGGATCTGGCTGTGTCCACTAACCCACAGGAGACGGGCAGGCAGGGCGCAGTGCTGTGTGGATCTGGCTGTGTCCACACATCCACCGGAGACGGGCAGGCAGGGCGCTGTGTGGATCTGGCTGTGTCCACACACCCACGGGAGACGGGCAGGCAGGGCGCTGTGTGGATCTGGCTGTGTCCACTCACCCATGGGAGACGGGCAGGCAGGGCGCTGTGTGGATATGGCTGTGTCCACACACCAACTGGAGATGGGCAGGCAGGGCCCTGAGTGGATCTGGCTGTGTCCACTCACACATGGTTGACGGGCAAGCAGGGCGCAGTGTGGAAATGGCTGTGTACACACACCCACGGGAGACGGGCAGGCAGGGCGCTGTGTGGATGTGGCTGTCTCCACTCAACCACAGGAGACTGGCAGGCAGGGCGCAGTGTGGAACTGGCTGTGTCCACTCACCCACGGGAGACGGGCAGGCTGGGTGCAGTGTGGAACTGGCTGTGACAACTCAACCACGGGAGACGGGCAGGCTGGGCGCCGTGTGGATCATGCTGTGTCCACTCACCCACGGAAGACGGGCAGGCAGGGTGCAGTGTGGATCTGGCTTGTCCAATCTCCAATGAGTGACGGGCAGGCAGGGCGCAGTGTGGAACTGGCTGTGTCCACTCACCCACGGGAGACGGGCAGGCTGGGCGCAGTGTGGATGTGGCTGTGTCCACTCACCCACAGGAGACGGGCAAGTAGGGCGCAGTGTGGATCTTTCCGTGTACACACGCCAATGGGAGAAGGGAAGGCTGGGCGCCATGTGGATCTGGCTGTGTCCACACACCCACGGGAGACTTGCAGGCAGGGCGCAGTGTGCATCTGGCTGTGTCCAATCACCCATGCATGACGGGCAGGCAGGGCCCAGTGTGGAACTGGCTGTGTCCACACCCCCAACGGAGACAGACAGGCAGGGCGCTGTGTGGATGTGGCTGTCTCAACTCACCCATGGAAGATGGGCAGGCAGGGCACAGTGTGGAACTAGCTGCGTCTACTCACCCACGGGAGACGGGCAGGCAGGGCGCTGTGTGGATCTGGCTGTTTCCACACACCAATGGGATACGTTCAGGCAGGGCGCTGTGTGGAACTTGCTGTGTCCACACACCGACTGGAGACGGGCAGGCAGGGCGTAGTGTGGAACTGGCTGTGTCCACACACCCATGGGAGACTGTCAGGCAGGGTGCTGTGTGGATGTGGCTGTGTCCACTCACCCACGGGAGACGGTCAGGCAGGGTGCTGTGCGGATCTTGCCATGTCCACACACCCATGGCAGACGGGCAGGCAGGGCGCAGTGTGGAACTGGCTATGTCCACTTACCCATGGGTGACGGGCAGACAGGGCGCAGTATAGATGTGGCTGTGCCCACTCACACACGGGAGACGGGCAGGCAGGGCGCAGTGTGGATCTTGCCGTATCCACACACCCACGGGAGACTGGCAGGCAGGGCGCAGTGTGGATGTAGCCGTGTCCACACACCCACGGGAGATGGGCAGGCTGGGAGCGGTGTGGATCTGGCTGTGTCCACTCACTCACGGGAGACAGGCAGGCTGGGCGCCGTGTTGATCTCGCTGTGTCCACTCACACATCAGTGACGGGCAGGCAGGGCGCAGTTTGGAACTGGCAGTGTCCACAACCACCATCAGAGATGGGCAGGCAGGACTCTGTGTGGATGTGCCTGTCTTCACTCACCCACGGAAGATGGGCAGGCAGGGCGCCGTGTGGAAATGGCAGTGTCTACTCACCCACGGGAGACGGGCAGGCAGGGCGCTGCGTGGATCTGGCTGTTTCCACACACCCATGGGATACGGTCAGGCACGGTGCTGTGTGGATCTGGCTGTGTCCACACACCCACGGGAGACGGGCAGGAAGGGCGCTGTGTGGATCTGGCTGTGTCCACACACCCATGGGAGACGGGCAGGCTGGGCGTCGTGTGGATCTGGCTGTGTGCACACACCCATGGGAGACTGCCAGGCAGGGTTCTGTGTGGAACTCACTGTGTCCACACACCCACGGGAGATGGGCAGGCGAGTGCACTGTGGTTCTGGCTGTGTCCACACACCCATGGGAGACGGGCAGGCAGGGTGCAGTGTGGATCTGGCTGTGTCAACACACCCATGGGATATGGTCAGGCAGGGCGCTGTGTGGACCTGGCTGTGTCCACTCACCCACGGTAGACAGGCAGGCAGGTCACTGTGTGGATGTGGCTGTGTCCACTACCCAAGGGAGACGGGCAGGCAGGGCGCTGTGTGGATCTGGCTGTGTCCACACACCCACGGGAGACGTGCAGGCTGGGCGCCGGGTGGATCTGGTTGTGTCGACACACTCATGAGAGACGGGCAGGCAGGGCGCTGTGTGGATCTGGTTGTGTCGACACACTCATGGGAGACGGGCAGGCAGGGCGCTGTGTGGATCTGGCTGTGTCCACTCACCCACGGGAGACGGGCTGGCAGAGCGCAGTGCTGTGTGGATCTGGCTGTGTCTACTCACCCACGGGAGACGGGCAGGCAGGGCACAGTGTGGATCTTGCCGTGTCCACACACCCACGGTAGACGGGAGGCAGGGCGCAGTGTGGATGTGGCTGTGTCCACTCACCCATGGGAGACGGGCAGGCAGGACGCAGTGTGGAACTTGCTGTGTCCACACACCCACCGGAGACGGGCAGGTAGGGCACTGTGTGGAACTGGCTGTGTCCACACACCCATGGGAGTTGGTCAGGAAAGGTGCTCTGTGGATGTGGCTGTGTCCACTCACCAATGGGAGACGGGCAGGCTGGGCACCGTGTGTATCTGGCTCTGTCCACTCACCCACGGGAGATGGGCAGGCAGCGCGCAGTGTGGATCGTGCTGTTTCCACTCAACCACGGAAGACGGGCAGGCAGGGCACAGTGTGGATCTGACTGTGTCCACTCACCCATGGGTGATGGGCAGGCAGAGCTCTGTGTGGATCTGGCTTTGTCCACACACCCACCGGAGACGGGAAGGCAGGGTGCTGTGTGGATCTGGGTGTGTCCACTCACCCATGGGATACGGTCAGGCAGGGTGCTGTGTGGAACTGGCTGTGTCCACTCACCCATGGGAGACAGGGAGGCAGGGCGCAGTGTGGATCTTGCCGTGTCCACACACCCACGGGAAACGGGGAGGCAGGGCGCAGTGTGGATGTTGCCGTGTCCACACACCCACTGTAGACGGGATGGCCCGGTGCAGTGTGGATGTGGCTGTGTCCACTCACACACGGGAGACGGGCAGGCAGGGTGCAATGTGCATATAGCTGTGTCCACTCCCCCATGGGAGACGGGCAGGCAGGGCGCAGTGTGGAACTTGCTGTGTCCACAAACCCACCGAAGAGGGGCAGGTAGTGCGTTGTGTGGAACTTCCTGTGTCCACACAGCCATGGGAGACGGTCAGGCAGGGCGCCGTGTGGATCTGGCTGTTTCCACTGACCCACGGTAGATGGGCAGGCAGGGCGCTGTGTGGATGTGGCTGTGTCCACTCACGCACGGGAGACGGGCAGGCTGGGCGCCGTGTGGATGTTGCCGTGTACACACACTCACGGGAGACGGGCACGGAGGGCGTGTGTGGATCTGGCTGTTTCCACACACCAAGGGGATACGTTCAGGCAGGGCGCTGTGTGGATCTGGCTGTGTCCACACACCCACTGGAGACAGGCAGGCAGGGCATAGTGTGGAAGTGGCTGTGTCCACACACCCATGGGAGACTGCCAGGCAGGGTGCTGTGTTGATGTGGCTGTGTCTACTCACCCACCTGAGATGGGCAGGCTGGGCACCGTGACGATCTGGCTGTGTCCACTCACCCATGGGAGACGGGCAGGCAGGGCACTGTGTGGATGTGGCTATGTCCACTCACCCTCGGGATATGGGCAGGCAGGGCACAGTGTGGATGTGGCTGTGTCCACTCACCCACGGGAGACGGGCAGACAGGGCTCTGTGTGGAACTGGCTGTGTCCACTCACCCGCGTGAGACAGGCAGGCAGGGCGCAGTGTGGATGTGGCTGTGTCCACTCACCCATGGGTGATGGGCAGGCAGGGCACACTGTGGAACTGGCTGTGTCCGCACACCCACAGGAGACTTGCAGGCAGGGCGCAGTGTGCATCTGGATGTGTCCACTCACCCATGCATGACGGGCAGGCAGGGCCCAGTGAGGACCTGGATGTGTCCACACCCCCACCAGAGACGGGCAGGCAGGGCGCTGTGTTGATGTGGCTGTCTCCACTCACCCACGGAAGATGAGCAGGCAGGGCGCAGTGTGGAACTAGCTGTGTCTGCTCACCCAAGGGAGACGGGCAGGCAGGGCGCTGTGTGGATCTGGCTGTGTTCACACACCCACCGGAGATGGACAGGCAGGGTGCTATGTGGATATGGCTGTGTCCACTCACCCACCAAAGATGGGCAGGCTGGGCACCGTGACGATCTGGCTGTGTCCACTCACCCACGGGAGACTGGCAGGCATGGCGCTGTGTGGATGTGGCTGTGTCCACTCACCCTCGGGATATGGGCAGACAGGGCACAGTCTGGAACCGGCTCAGTCCACTCACCCACGGGAGACGGGCAGACAAGGCTCTCTGTGGAACTGGCTGTGTCCACTCACCTACGGGAGAACGGCAGGTAGGGCACAGTGTGGATCTTGCTCTGTCCACACACCCATGGGAGACGGGCAGGCATGGCGCAGTGTGATTCTGGCTGTGTCCACTCACCCATGGGCAATGGGCAGGTAGGGCGCAGTGTGGATCTTGCCTTGTCCACACACCCACGGAATATGGGCAGTCAGGGCGCAGTATGGAACTGGCTGTGTCCACACACCCACGGGAGAGGGGCATGCAGGGTGCAGTGTGGATTTGGCTGTGTCCACTCACCAACGGGAGACGGGCAGACAGGGCACATTCTGGAACTGGCTGTGTCCACTCACCCATGGGAGACGGGCAGGCAGGGCACAGTGTGGATCTTGCTATGTCCACACTCTCATGAGAGACGGGCAGGCACGGCGCAGTGTGGATCTGGCTGTGTCCACTCACCCACGGGAGACGGGCAGGCTGGGCGCCATGTGGATCTGGTTGTGTCCACACACTCATGGGAGACGGGAAGGCAGGGCGCATTGTGGAACTGGCTGTGTCCACACACCCACGGGAGACGGGCAGGCAGGGTGCGGTGTGGATCTGGCTGTGTCCACTCACCCATGGGTGATGGGCAGGCCGGGCACAGTGTGGAACTGGCTGTGTCCACACACCCACGGGAGACGGGCAGGCAGGGTGCAGTGTGGATTTGGCTGTGTCCACTCACCCATGGGAGATAGGCAGGAAGGGAGCCGTGTGGAACTGGCTGTGTCCACACACCCACAGGAGATGGGCAGGCTGGGCGCCGTGTGGATCTGGCTGTGTCCACTCACCCACAGAAGACGGGCAGGCAGGGTGCAGTTTGGATCTGGCTTGTCCAATCTCCAATGGGTGACGGGCAGGCAGGGCGCAGTGTGGACGTGGCTTTGTCCACTCACCCCTGGGAGATGGGCCAGCAGGGCTCTCTGTGGACGTGTCTGTGTCCACTCACCCATTGGTGAGGGGCAGGCAGGGGGCATTCTGGAACTGGCTGTGTCCACTCACCCATGGGAGATGGGCAGGCAGGGCGCAGTGTGGATCTGGCTGTGTCCACTCACCCATGGGTGATGAACAGGCAGGGCACAGTGTGGAACTGCCTGTGTCAACACACGCACCAGAGACGTGCAGGTAGGACTCTGTGTGGAACTGGCTGTGTCCACACACCCACAGGAGACGGGCAGGCAGGGCGCAGTTTGGATCTTGCCGTGTCCACACACCCACGGGAGACGGGCAGGCAGGGCGCAGTGTGGATCTGGCTGTTTCCACACACCCATGGGATACTTTCAGGCAGGGCTCTGTGTGGATCTGGCTGTGTCCACTCACCACGTGAGACTGGCAAGAAGGGTGCTGTGTGGATGTGGCTGTGTCCACTCACCCAGACGAGATGGGCAGGCTGGGCACCATGACGATCTGGCTGTGTCCACTCACCCACGGGAGACGGGCAGGCAGGGTGCAGTGTGGATCTGGCTGTGATCACTCACCCATGGGTGACGGGCAAGCAGGACGCAGTGTGGAAATGGCTGTGTCCACACACCCACCAGAGACGGGCAGGCAGGGCATGTGTGGATGTGGCTGTCTCCACTCACCCACGGGAGACGGTCAGGCAGGGTGCTGTGTTGATGTGGCTGTGTCAACACAGCCACGGGAGACGGGCAGGCTGGGAGCCGTGTGGATCTGGCTGTGTCCACACACAAACGGGAGACGAGCATGCAGGGTGCAGTGTGCATCTGGCTGTGTCCACTCACGCATGGGTGACGAGAAGGCAGAGCGCAGTGTGGAACTGGCTATGTCCACACACCTACGGGAGACGGTCAGGCAGTGCTCTGTGTGGAACTGACTGTGTCCACACAAGCAAGGGAGACGAGCAGGCCGGGCGCAGTGTGGATCTAGCTGTGTCCACTCACCCATGGGTGACGGGCATGCAGGGTGCAGTACGGATGTGGAGGTGTCCACTCACCTAAGGGAGATGGGCAGGCAGGGCTCTGTGTGGAACTGGCTGTGTCCACTTACTCATGGGAGACGGGCAGGCAGGGCGTCGTGTGGATGTGGCTGTGTCCAAAAACCCAAGGGAGACGGTCAGGCAGGGCGCAGTGTGGATGTGGCTGTGTCCACTCAACCATGGGAGACGGGCAGGCTGTTCGCCGTGTGGATCTGGCTGTGTCCACTCACCCACGGGAGACGGGCAGGCAGGGCGCAGTGTGGATCTGGCTGTGTCCACTCACCCATGGGTGATGAACAGGCAGGGCACAGTGTGGAAATGGCTATGTCCACACACCTACGGGAGACGGTCAGGCAGTGCTCTGTGTGGAACTCACTGTGTCCACACAAGCACGGGAGATGAGCAGGCCGGGCACAGTGTGGATCTAGCTGTGTCCACTCACCCATGGGTGACGAGCAGGCTAGGCGCAGTGTGGAACTGGCTGTGTCCACTCACCCATGGGAGACGGGCATGCAGGGCGCAGTACGGATGTGAAGGTGTCCACTCACCAAAGGGAGATGGGCAGGCAGGGCTCTGTGTGGAACTGGCTGTGTCCACTTACTCACGGGAGACGGGCAGGCAGGGCGTCGTGTGGATGTGGCTGTGTCCAAAAACCCAAGGGAGACGGTCAGGCAGGGCGCAGTGTGGATCTGGCTGTGTCCACTCACCCATGGGTGATGAACAGGCAGGGCACAGTGTGGAACTGGCTAAGTCAACACACGCACCGGAGACGCACAGGTAGGACTCTGTGTGGAACTGGCTGTGTCCACACACCCACGGGAGACGGGCAGGCAGGGCGCAGTTTGGATCTTGCCGTGTCCACACACCCACGGGAGACGGGCAGGCAGGGCGCAGTGTGGATGTGGCTGTGTCCACTCACCCATGGGAGACGGGCAGGCAGGGCGCAGTGAGGAACTGGCTGTGTCTACTCACCCACGGGAGACGGTCAGGCAGGGTGCTGTGTGGATGTGGCTGTGTCAACACAGCCTCGGGAGACGGGCAGGCTGGGAGCCGTGTGGATCTGGCTGTGTCCACACACAAACGGGAGACGGGCATGCAGGGCGCAGTGTGCATCTGGCTGTGTCCACTCACGCATGGGTGACGAGAAGGCAGAGCGCAGTGTGGAACTGGCTATGTCCACACACCTACGGGAGACGGTCAGGCAGTGCTCTGTGTGGAACTCACTGTGTCCACACAAGCACGGGAGACGAGCAGGCCGGGCGCAGTGTGGATCTAGCTGTGTCCACTCACCCATGGGTGACGGGCAGGCTAGGCGCAGTGTGGAACTGGCTGTGTCCACTCACCCATGGGTGACGGGCATGCAGGGTGCAGTACGGATGTGGAGGTGTCCACTCACCTAAGGGAGATGGGCAGGCAGGGCTCTGTGTGGAACTGGCTGTGTCCACTTACTCATGGGAGACGGGCAGGCAGGGCGTCGTGTGGATGTGGCTGTGTCCAAAAACCCAAGGGAGACGGTCAAGCAGGGCGCAGTGTGGATCTGGCTGTGTCCACTCACCCACGGGAGACGGGCAGGCAGGGCGCAGTGTGGATCTGGCTGTGTCCACTCACCCATGGGTGATGAACAGGCAGGGCACAGTGTGGAAATGGCTATGTCCACACACCTACGGGAGACGGTCAGGCAGTGCTCTGTGTGGAACTCACTGTGTCCACACAAGCACGGGAGATGAGCAGGCCGGGCGCAGTGTGGATCTAGCTGTGTCCACTCACCCATGGGTGACGGGCAGGCTAGGCGCAGTGTGGAACTGGCTGTGTCCACTCACCCATGGGAGACGGGCATGCAGGGCGCAGTACGGATGTGGAGGTGTCCACTCACCAAAGGGAGATGGGCAGGCAGGGCTCTGTGTGGAACTGGCTGTGTCCACTTACTCACGGGACACGGGCAGGCAGGGCGTCGTGTGGATGTGGCTGTGTCCAAAAACCCAAGGGAGACGGTCAGGCAGGGCGCAATGTGGATGTGGCTGTGTCCACTCAACCATGAGAGACGGGCAGGCTGTTCGCCGTGTGGATCTGGCTGTGTCCACTCACCCTCAGGAGATGGGCAGGCAGGGCGCAGTGTGGATGTGGCTGTGTCCACTCACCCATGGGTGATGAACAGGCAGGGCACAGTGTGGAACTGGCTAAGTCAACACACGCACCGGAGACGCACAGGTAGGACTCTGTGTGGAACTGGCTGTGTCCACACACCCACGGGAGACGGGCAGGCAGGGCGCAGTTTGGATCTTGCCGTGTCCACACACCCATGGGAGACGGGCAGGCAGGGCGCAGTGTGGAACTGGCTGTGTCTACTCACCCACGGGAGACGGTCAGGCAGGGTGCTGTGTGGATGTGGCTGTGTCAACACAGCCACGGGAGACGGGCAGGCTGGGAGCCGTGTGGATCTGGCTGTGTCCACACACAAACGGGAGACGGGCATGCAGGGCGCAGTGTGCATCTGGCTGTGTCCACTCACGCATGGGTGACGAGAAGGCAGAGCGCAGTGTGGAACTGGCTATGTCCACACACATACGGGAGACGGTCAGGCAGTGCTCTGTGTGGAACTGACTGTGTCCACATAAGCACGGGAGACGAGCAGGCCGGGCGCAGTGTGGATCTTGCTGTGTCCACTCACCCATGGGTGACGGGCAGGCTAGGTGCAGTGTGGAACTGGCTGTGTCCACTCACCCATGGGAGACGGGCATGCACGGCGCAGTACGGATGTGTTGGTGTCCACTCACCAAAGGGAGATGGGCAGGCAGGGCTCTGTGTGGAACTGGCTGTGTCCACTTACTCACGGGACACGGGGAGGCAGGGCGTCGTGTGGATGTGGCTGTGTCCAAAAACCCAAGGGAGACGGTCAGGCAGGGCGCAGTGTGGATGTGGCTGTGTCCACTCAACCATGGGAGACGGGCAGGCAGGGTGCAGTGTGGATCTGGCTGTGTCCACTCACCCACGGGAGACGGGCAGCCAGGGCGCAGAGTGGATCTGGCTGTGTCCACTCACCCACGGGAGACGGGCAGGCAGGGCGCAGTGTGGATCTGGCTGTGTCCACTCACCCATGGGTGATGAACAGGCAGGGCACAGTGTGGAACTGGCTGTGTCAACACACGCACCGGAGACGTACAGGTAGGACTCTGTGTGGAACTGGCTGTGTCCACACACCCACGGGAGACGGGCAGGCAGGGTGCAGTGTGGATGTGGCTGTGTCCACTCACCCATGGGAGACAGGCAGGCAGGGCGCAGTGTGGATCTGGCTGTGTCCACTCACCCATGGGAGACGGGCAGGCAGGTCGCAGTGTGGATCTGGCTGTGTCCACTCACCCATGGGAGATGGGCAGGCAGGGCGTAGTGTGGATGTGGCTGTGTCCAATCACCCATGGGAGATGGGCAGGCAGGGCGCAGTGTGTATCTTGCCGTGTCCACACACCAACGGGAGAAGGGCAGGCAGGGCACAGTGTGGAACTGGCTGTGTCCACACACCCAGGGGAGACGGGCAGGCAGGGTGCAGTGTGGATCTTGCTGAGTCCACACTCCCATGGGAGACGGGCAGGCACGGCGCAGTGTGATTCTGGCTGTGTCCACTCACACAGGGGTGATGGACAGGCAGGGTGCAGTGTGGAACTGGCTGTGTCCACACACCCACGGGAGATGGGCAAGCAGGGCGCAGAGTGAATTTGGCTGTGTCCACTCACGCACGGGAGAATTGCAGGCTGGGCGCGGTGTGGATCAGTCTGTGTCCACACACCCATGAGAGACGGGCAGGCATTGCGCTTTGTGGAATGACTGTGTCCACTCACCCACGGGAGATGGGCAGGCAGGGGGCAGTATGGATGTGGTTGTGTCCACTCACCCAGGGGAGACGGGCAGGTAGGGCGCAGTTTGGATTTGACTGTGTCCACTCACCCACGGGAGTCGGGCACATAGGGCGCAGTGTGGAAATGAATGTGTCCACTCACCCACGGGAGACGGGCAGGCGGCGTGCAGTGTGGATCTTGCCGTGTCCACATACCTGCGTGAGACAGGCAGGCAGGGCGCAGTGTGGATGTGGCTGTATCTACTCACCCACAAGAGACGGGAAGGTAGGGCACAGTGTGGAACTTTCAGTGTCCACTCATCCATGGATGACCGGCAGGTAAGGCGCAGTGTGGATCTTGCTTGTCCACACACCCACGGGAGACGGGCAGGCAGGGCGCAGTGTGGAACTGGCTGTGTCCACTCACCCATGGGTGACAGGCAGACAGGGAGCATTATGGAACTGGCTGTGTCCACACACCCATGGGAGACGGGCAGGCAGGGCGCAGTGTGGATGTGGCTGTGTCCACTCACACACGCGAGATGGGCAAGCAGGGCGCAGTGTGGATCTTGCTGTGTTCACACACCCACGGGAGACGGGCAGGCATGGCGCTGTGTGGATCTGGCTGTGTCCACTCACCCACGGGAGACAGGCAGGCAGGGCGCAGTGTGGATCTTGCCGTGTCCACACACCAATGGGACAAGGGCAGGCTGGGCGCCGTGTGGATCTGGCTGTGTCCACACACCAACAGGACAAGGGCAGGCAGGGCGCAGTGTGGAACTGGCTGTGTCTACTCACCCACGGGTGACAGGCAGGCAGGGCGCTGTGTGGATCTGCCTGTTTCCACACACCCATGGGATACGTTCAGGCAGGGCGTAGTGTGGAACTGGCTGTGTCCACACACCCATGGAAGACTGTCAGGCAGGGTGCTGTGTGGATGTGGCTGTGTCTACTCACCCACCGGAGATGGGCAGGCTGGGCACCGTGACGATTTGGCTGTGTCCACTCACCGATGGGAGACGGGCAGGCTGGGCGATGTGGGGATCTGTCTGTGTCCACTCACCCACAGGAGATGGGCAGACAGGGCGCAGTGTGGAACTGTCTGTGTCCACACACCCATGGGAGGCGGTCAGCCAGGGTGCTGTGCGGATGTGGCTGTGTCCACACACCCACAGGAGACGGTCAGGTAGGGTGCAGTGTGGAACTGGCAGTGTGCACTCTCCCACGGGAGACGGGCTGGCAGGTCGCAGTGTGCATGTGGCTGTGTCCACTAACCCACCGGAGATGGGCAGGAAGGGCGCTGTGTGGATGTGGCTGTGTCCACTCACCCACGGGTGATGGGCAGGCAGGGTGCTGTGTGGATGTGGCTGTGTCCACTCACCCACCTGAGACAGGCAGTCAGGGTGCAGTGTGGAACTGGCTGTGTCCACAAACCAACGGGAGGCGGGCAGGTAGGGCTCTGTGTGGAACTTTCTGTGTCCACAGACATATGGCAAACGGGCAGACAGGGCGCAGTGTGGAACTTGCTGTATCCACTCACCCATGGGTGACATGCAGGCTGGGCTATGTGTGGAACTGTCATTGTACACATACCCACGGGACACGGGCAGACAGGGAGCAGTGTGGAACTTGCTGTGTCCACACATCAAACAGAGTCGGGTAGGCAGGACGCTGTGTGGACGTGGCTGTGTCCACTCACCCACGGGAGACGGGTGGCAGGGCGCTGTGTGGAACTTGTTGTGTCCACACACCCAGCAGAGACAGGCAGACAGGGCGCAGTGTGGATGTGACTGTGTAAACTAACCCACGGGAGATGGGCAGTCAGGGCGCAGTGTGGAACTGGCTGTGTCCACACACCAAAGGGACACAGGCAGGCAGGGCGCAGTGTGGATCAGGCTGTGTCCACTCACCCATGGGTGACAGGAAGGCAGGGCTCTGTGTGGATCTAGCTGTTTCCACACACCCATGGGAGATGGGCAGACCGTGCGCTGTGTCGATCTGGGTGTGTCCACACACCCATGGGGGATGGTCAGACAGAGTGCCAGACCTTTGGTCTGAGACCTGAGAGTCCAGATGCCACGCATGCTGCCGCGTGGCGGAGGTGTCGCAGCTTGGGACAAGAGGAGGCCCCACGGTGCGGGCTGGGGTGCCAGGCACCGCGGTGGGCCCTGAGGGTGGGGGTCACCGCCACCCCGGGCCGCCGCCTTGCTCCCAGAAAGGGGACAGAACAAGACGCAAAAAAAAAAAAAAAAGAAGAAGAAGCCTGTGGCACCCAGTAATCCCAGGCTGTCTCCCATCCAAGTACTAACGAGGCCCGACCCTGCTTAGCTTCCGAGATCAGACGAGATCGGGCGCGTTCAGGGTGGTGTGGCCCTAGACAGCGGCGGAGGGCGCCCCTGCCCCGCTCAAGAAGCTGAGCCTCTCTGCGCTTCCCCGCCGCCTCCTCCCGCCCCAGGCCCCGCGCGGGCACTGACCCGAGCCGGGCCGGGCCTGTTGAGTTCACCGGCCAGGTCCGGCGGGCTCCAAGGGACGGGGGTGATGGGCGGGGCGGGGCGGGGCAGGGTTGGGGGCTGTCTCTCTATACACACACACACACTCACACTCACTCACACTCACACAAGATGTGCCTCCACGGCTGGACTCGCCAAGGTGGAGCCCTTCCAGCCCCCCTCGTCTCCTCCCCCGGCCTCCTTCACCTACCCCCTGCCCACCCCCAGCGGGTCGCCACCGCTGACTGCCCACGCGGGGCGCTCGCCCTTTGACCCCAGCCAGGGGCCGCCCTCCCCCACAACCCCTTTAAGCTGCGACCCCCTCGCCCTGTGGGTGGGCTGCTGCCTATTCCCCCAGGCCAGGGCTGGGGCACAGCCCAAGGGGAAGGGGAGCCAGTGTATGGGGCGTCTCTCTCTGGGGATGTGTCCCATGGGTGGGGTGGGGTGGCGTGGTCTGTGGGGCGCTGAAGAAATCAGTCCCCTCCATCTCCTACCTCTGGAAAACGCCCAAGCCCGTGGAGAACTGCCGGCACCGCTTCGTGGGGGCCGGGACCCTCCTCTGTGTCCTCCTGTGGCCCAGTCCAAGGGCCCTGGGCCTGGCCGGGGCTGCATTGGACCCCGACCACCCTGGCATGTGGACTCGCTAAAAGTCGGCGATTAGATATTGGATTCCAGCTTCATTGAGGTCATTTCACTAATGAGTGCACCGGAAAGAGTTTCCTAATCCATCTGTGAAGGTGGCAACTGAAAGAGAATTTGAAAGCTGACAGAATAGGCGAGGGAAGGCATAGGAGATTTCCACACCCAGCAAGGCAGACTTTCCCGAAATGGAAGAAAGAAACGAACAAACAGAGACACCCGTAGCCCGCCCGGATCAGAGTCTGCCCCTGAGAGAAAATACCCTGACAAGGTTCACCCGTGGGTGGGTGGCGAGCTAGCGGCATTCAGAAGAGCGAGGCCCGCAGTCTGTGCGGAAGACACCTGCACTCGGGTGTGTGTGGCGGCACAATTCACAAGCAGCTCCAGATGTTAAGCCAAGGAGAAGCCAGGGAGTTCCCAACGCCCCAGGTGTCCTCAGCCCACGACTGGCTGCTGTGGGAATGTGAAGCCCGGCTCCTTGTCTCAGAGTGGGGTTCCCAGGAGGATCAGGCTGAGGCTGGGACTTGGCCTCAAAGTGTCCCCTCGCATGGCCACCCCCTTCCCCTTCCTGCTCCTCTACTCCTGGTGCCCCTCCATCCAGGGGCCAGACCTTAAAAAGTCACCCAAGGGAATCCTGGTCCCAAGGGAGCCTTCTGGGGGACCGGTGCTGAGAGAAGTTGTGGGCATGGCCTGCTGGGGCTCTGCCCGACCCAGGGCTGAGAGATGCAACCTCCCAGCTCTGGGTCCCTGCAGGAAGTGTTGGCAAGCACAAGGCCGGTCCTCCAAAGACCCAGGTGCAGGGAGCCCAGGCCAAGCAGCCTGTGGAAGAAGCCACTTGCCGTGCCACCCCGGGAACAGGACTGTAGGCCCCGGCCCTTCCCACCTCCTCCTCCTCCTCCTCCCCCCTGCACCCCCCCCGACATGGCACAGGGCTCAGAGACACCTCAGACTCTTGCTACCCAAAGTGCAAAGGGCATCAGTTGCTCCTCCAAACCCCCCGCCCAGCAGACCACGTTGTCCAGCCAGCCCCCGGGCCTCCCTGGGGTGCCCAGCACAAAAGTGCAGACACCCACCGGACCCTCAGTCTCAGTTTTCGGAGGTTTTTGCCACTCTAAGGACCCGCAGGCCAGCTGGGCCTTTGGGCATGACAGAGAGCCCCGGAATCCGACGTGGAGAGCTGCGTGTACGTCCCCATCAGAAGGCGGTCCCCACCTCCGCGGCTCTCCCCTTGCGGGGAGCGGCAGCAGGCAGCCTCAGGGCCTCAGGGAAGACACCAGGCTGGGCCCCCGCGGCACAGCGGGGGCACGTCCCCCGCATGCGACTTAGGGACAGCTGCTGGAGACTGCTGCAGCCACCCTGCTGCCGGGTTTCTGGAGGGCTTCCTGGAAGCAGCGTCCACACCAAGCTTTTGGAAGGCCCAGGCGACGGAGGAGCCGGTCAGGCAGGGGCCGAGGACGGTGAGAGGCCGGGCGGGAAGGAGCCGGTCAGGTGGGGGCCCAGGACAGTGACGGGCCTGGCCGGGGATGAGTGCGTCAGGCAAGGGCAGAGGAGACGGGCTGGGTAAGGGTTAGGGTTACAGTTAGGGCACAATTCACAATCGCAAAGATGTGGAAGCGACCCGAGTGCCCATCCATCCAGGAGTGCATTAATAAAATGTGGCGCGTGGACACCACGGAGTGCTATTCGGCTGTGAGGAGCAGCGGTGAGAGGGCACCTCTCGTGTTCTCCTGGCCAGAGCTGGAACCCGTTCCAGTAAGCCAGGTATCCCAAGAATGGACACACGAGCACCACGTGCGCGGGCTCACCGGCAAATTGGTACGAACGGATGGACACCTAAGTGGACGGACAGGAATCACCTTCATCGGGTGGGTGTCGGGCGGGTGGGGGGAGGTGATGGGCATACACATCCATTAGGAATGGGGTGGGTGCGCACCGACTGGGGGATGGGCGCACTTGAAGCTCTGACCCGAGGGGGGAGGCTTGGAGAGGGCAACGTACCCGACCTTAACATTGGTACCCCCACAATACGCTGGAACAACATGAGAGGTATATGAATAAGAACACAGGGGGGAGGGGGGCACGGGCAACACATGTCACCTGAATACTTGTACTCCCATCATCTGCTTGAAAAGAGAGAGGAAAGAAAATGCAATAATAGAGGTAAGAGACACTTTTTAAAAATAATGAATCCGAAGAGAAAAGTAAAAGGAGGCCTGTGGAGCAGGTATGGGTGTGACTCCGGATCCTCCAACATCAGGTGCCACCACCAAAGATTCCTAGGTGTAGCCCATAGAACCCCAAAAGCAACGGGACGAGTTCTGGTCACACACTCCCTCAAAATGACATCCTGGCCTTCTTCTGCAACTCCCTCCCCTCTCAGACTCTCAAGGTTTCCTCCAGCATGTCGGTTCCCACAGAGCAGACCTTTGGTCTGAGACCTGACAGTCCAGATGCCACGCATGCTGCCGCGTGGCGGCGGTGTCGCGGCTCGGGACAAGAGGAGGCCCCACGGTGCGGGCTGGGGCGCCAAGCACCGCGGCGGGCGCCGAGGGTGGGGGTCACCCCCACCCCGGGCCGCCGCCGCGCTCCCAGAAAGGGGACAGAACAAGGGGCAAAAAAAAAAGAAGAAGCCTGTGGCACCCGGTATTCCCAGGCGGTCTCCCATCCAAGTACTAACCAGGCCCGACCCTGCTTAGCTTCCTAGACCAGACGGGATCGGGCGCGTTCAAGGTGGTGTGGCCCTAGACAGAAGAGGGCGCCCCTGCCCCGCTCAAGAAGCCGATCCTCTATGTGCTTTCCCGCCGCCTCCTCCCGCCCCAGGCCCCGCGCCGGGCCGGGCCTGTTGAGTTTGCCTGGTCTGGTGGGCTCCAAGTGACAGGGGTGACGGGCGGGGCGGGGCGGGGGGCTGTCTCTCTATACACACACACACACTCACACTCACACAAGATGCGCCTCCACGGCTGGACTCGCCAAGGTGGAGCCCTTCAAGCCCCCCTCGTCTCCTCCCCCGGCCTCCTTCACCTACCCGCTGCCCACCCCCAGCGAGTCGCCACCGCTGACTGCGCTCGCCCTTTGACCCCAGCCAGGGGCCGCCCTCCCCCACAACCTCTTTCAGCTGCCCCCCCCTCGCCCTGTGGGTGGGCTGCCACCTATTCCCCCAGGCCAGGGCTGGGGCACAGCCCAAGGGGGAGGGGAGCCAGTGTATGGGACGTCTCTCTCTGGGGATGTGTCCCATGGGTGGGGTGGGGTGGCGTGGTTTGTGGGGCGCTGAAGAAATCAGTCCCCCGCCCAGCAGACCGCGTTGTCCAGCCAGCCCCCGGGCCTCCCTGGGGTGCCCAGCACAAAAGTGCAGACACCCACCGGACCCTCAATCTCAGTTTTCGGATGTTTTTGCCACTCTAAGGACCCGCAGGCCAGCTGGGCCTTCTGGCAGGACAGAGAGCCCCGGAATCCGATGTGGAGAGCTGGGTGTACGTCCCCATGAGGAGGCGGTCCCCACCTCCGCGGCTCTCCCCTTGCGGGGAGTGGCAGCCGAGGGGCCTCAGAGAAGACACCAGGCTGGGCCCCCGCGGCACAGCGGGAGCACGTCCCCCGCAGGCCACTTAGCGAGGGTGGCAGGTGGACGGTTGGGTTGCCCGAGACGCTGCGGCCGCCCTGCTACCGGGTTCCTGGGAGGGCGTCCTGGAACCAGCGTCCACACCAAGCCCTTGTAAGGCCCAGGCGACGGAGGAGCCCTGTCAGGCAGGGGCCGGGCACGGTGACAGGTGACAGGTGACAGGCCGGGTGGGAAGGAAGAAGCCAAAAAAAAGAAGAAGCCTATGGCACCCGGTATTTCCAGGCCCGACCCTGCTTAGCTTCCGAGATCAGACGAGATGGGGCGCATTCGGGGTGGTGTGGTGGTAGACGGCGGAGGGTGCCCCTACCCCGCTCAAGAAGCGGAGCCTCTCTGCGGTTCCCCGCTGCCTCCTCCCACCCCAGGCCCCGCGGGGGCCTGTTGAGTTTGCCTGCCGTGTTGGTCGGGCTCCCAGGGACGGGGGTGACGGGCGGGGCGGGGCGGGCAGGGAGGGGCGGGCCGGGGTGCGGGGCTGTCTCTCTACACACACAGACACACAGACACACAGACAACACACACACTCACACTCACACTCACTCACTCACACTCACACAAGATGCGCCTCCAGGGCTGGACTGGCCAAGGTGGCGACCTTCCAGCCTCCCTCCTCTCCTAGCCTGGCCTCCTTCACCTCCCCGCCCCCAGCCCCCACCCCCAGCACCTCTCAGCCGCCACCCAATGACAGGGCGCTCGCCCTTTGACCCCAGCCAGGGGCCGCCCTCCCCCACAACCCCTTTCAGCTGTGCCCCCGGCCCTGTGGGTGGGCGGCCGCCTATTCCCCCGGGTCAGGGCTGGGGCACAACGCATGGGGGAGGGGAGCCAGTGTATGGGGCGTCTCTCTCTGGGGATGTGTCCCATGGGTGGGGTGGGGTGGCTTGGTCTGTGGGACACTGAAGAAAGCAGTCCCCTCCATCTCCTACCTCTGGAAAACGCCCAAGCCCTTGGGGAACTGCCTGCACTGCTACCGTGGGGGCCGGGACCCTGCTCTGTGTCCTCCTCTGGCCCAGTCCAAGGGGCCTGGGCCTGGCCGGGGCTGCATTGGACCCCAACCACCCTGGCGTGTGGACTCGCCAAAAATCGGCGATTAGATATTGGATTCCAGCTTCATTGAGGTCATTTCACTAATGAGTGCACCGGAGTTTCCTAATCCATCTGTGAGGGTGGCAACTGAAAGAGAATTTTTTTTTTTTTTTTGAGACAGAGTCTCGCTTTGTTGCCTAGGGTAGAGTGAGTGCCGTGGCGTTAGCCTAGCTCACAGCAACCTCAAACTCCTGGGCTCAAGCAATCCTTCTGCCTCAGCCTCCCAAGTAGCTGGGACTACAGGCATGCGCCACCATGCCTGGCTCATTTTCCTATATATATTAGTTGGCCAATTAATTTCTTTCTATTTACAGTAGAGACGGGGGTCTGGCTCTTGCTCAGGATGGTTTCGAACTCCTGACCTCGAGCAATCCGCCTGCCTCAGCCTCCCAGAGGGCTAGGATTACAGGCTTGAGCCACCGCGCCCGGCCTGAAAGAGAATTTTAGAGCTGACAGAATAGGCGAGGAAAGGAATAGGAGATTTCCACACCCAGTAAGGAAGCCTTTCCCGAAGTGGAAGAAAGAAAGGAGCAAACAGAGACACCGGTAGCCCGCCCGGATCACAGTCTGCCCCTGAGAGAAAGTACCCTGACCAGGTTCACCCGTGGGTGGGTCGCCAGCTAGCGGCATTCAGAAGAGCGAGGCCCGCAATCTGTGCAGAAGACACCTGCACTCGGGTGTGTGTGGCGGCACAATTCCCAAGCAGCTCCAAATGGTAATCCAAAGAGAAGCCAGGGAGTTCCCAATGCCCCAGGTGTCCTCAGCCCATGACTGGCTGCTGTGGGAATGCGAAGCCCGGCTCCTTGTCTCAGAGCGGGACAACCAGGAGGTGTGACGTCCACCCCGGGGTTCCCAGGAGGATCAGGCTGAAGCTGGGACTTGGCCTGAAAGTGTCCCCTCGCATGGCCACCCCCTTCCCCTTCCTGCTCCTCTACTCCTGGTGCCCCTCCATCCAGGGGCCAGACCTTAAAGAGTCACCCGCAAGAGAATCCTGGTCCCAAAGGAGCCTTCTGGGGGACCCGTGCTGAGAGAGGTTGTTGGCATGGCCCGCTGGGACTCTGCCCGACCCAGGGCTGAGAGATGCAACCTCCCAGCTCTGGGTCCCTGCAGGAAGTGTTGGCAAGCACAGGGCCAGTCCTCCAAAGGCCCAGGTGCAGGGAGCCAGGCCAAGCAGCCCGTGGAAGAAGCCACATGCCATGCCACCCCGGGAACACGACTGCAGGTCACGGCCTCCCCCCCCTCCTCCTCCTCCTCCACCGCGCCCCCCCCCACATGGTGCAGGGATCAGGGACACCTGAGACACTTGCTACCCAAAGTGCAAAGGGCATCAGTTGCTCCTCCAAACCCCCCGCCCAGCAGACCGGGTTGTCCAGCCAGCCCCCGGGCCTCCCTGGGGTGCCCAGCACAAAAGTGCAGACACCTACCGGACCCTCAATCTCAGTTTTCGGATGTTTTTGCCACTCTAAGGACCCGCAGGCCAGCTGGGCCTTCTGGCAGGACAGAGAGCCCCGGAATCCGACATGGAGAGCAGGGTGTACGTCCCCATGAGGAGGTGGTCCCCACCTCCGCGGCTCTCCCCTTGCGGGGAGTGGCAGCCACAAGCCTCAGAGAAGATACCAGTTGGGCCCCCGTGGCACAGCGGGAGCACGTCTTCCGCAGGCCACTTAGCGATGGCGGCTGGCAGACCGACGATTGGGTTGCGCCAGACGCTGCGGCCGCCCTGCTACCGGGTTCCTGGGAGGGCGTCCTGCAACCAGCGTCCACACCAAGCCCTTGGAAGGCCCAGGCGACAGAGGAGCCCCCTCAGGCAGGGGCCGAGGACGGTGAGGGGCGGGGAGGAGCGTGTCAGGCACGGGCCGAGGAGGACGGTGACAGGCCTGGCCGGGGAGGAGTGAGTCAGGCAGTGGCCGAGGTGGTGGGCCCGGCGGGGAGCAGCCTGTCAGGCAGGGGCAGAGGACGGTGACGGTGACGTGAGGGGCCGGGGCGGGAAGGAACCGGTCAGGCAGGGGCATGGGCCGAGGACAGTGACGGGCCTGGCGGGGGAGGAGCGCGTCAGGCAGGGGCAGAGGAGACAGGCTGGGTAAGGGGTAGGGTGACAGTTAGGGCACAATTCACAATCGCAAAGATGTGGAAGCGACCCGAGTGCCCATCCATCCAGGAGTGCATTAATAACATGTGGCGCGTGGACACCACGGAGTGCCATTCGGCTGTGAGGAGCAGCGGCGAGAGGGCGCCTCTCGTGTTCTCCTGGCCAGAGCTGGAACCCGTTCCAGTAAGCCAGGTAGCCCAAGAATGGACACACGAGCACCACGTGCGCGGGCTCACCGGCAAATTGGTAAGAACGGATGGACACCTAAGTGGACAGAGAGGAATCACCTTCATCGGTTGGGTGTCGGGCGGGCGGGGGGAGGGAGTGGGCATACACGCCCATTAGGGAGGGGGTGGGTGCGCACCACCGACTGGGGGATGGGCGCACTTGGAGCTCTGACCCGAGGGCGGAGGCGGGGAAAGAGCAATGCACCTGACCTGAACATTGGTACCCCCACAATACGCTGGGAGAAAATGAGAAATAAATAAGGAAACAGGGGGGAGGGGGGCACGGGCGACACATGTCACCTCAATACTTGTACTCCCATCATCTGCTTGAAAAGAGAGAGAAAAGAAAATGCAATAATAGAGATAAGAGACACTTTCTAAGAAAATGAATCCGAAAAGAAAAGTAAAAGGAGGCCTGTCGAGCAGGTCTGGGTGTGACTCCGGATCCCCCAACCTCCAGTGCCACCACCAGAGATTCCTACGTGTAGCCCACAGAACCCCAAAAGCAACGGGACGAGTTCTGGTCACATACTCCCTCAAAATGACATCCTGGAATCCTTCCGGAACTCCCTCCCCTCTCAGACTCTCAAGGTTTCCTCCAGCGTGTGTCGGTTCCCACAGAGCAGACCTTTGGTCTGAGACCTGACAGTCCAGATGCCACGCATGCTGCCGCGTGGCGGCGGTGTCCCGGCTTGGGACAAGAGGAGGCCCCACGGTGCGGGCTGGGGCGCCAGGCACCGCGGCGGGCGCTGAGGGTGGGGGTGATCCGCCGGACCGCCGCCCCGCCGCGCTCCCAGCAAGGGGACAGAGCAACAGGCAAAAAAAAAAAAAAAAAAAGCCTACGACACCCGGGATTCCCAGGCGGTCTTCTCCCATCCAAGTAGTAACCAGGCCCGACGCTGCTTAGCTTCGGAGATCAGACGAGATGGGGCGCGTTCAGGGTGGTGTGGCCCTAGACGGCGGAGGGCGCCCCTGCCCCGCTCAAGAGGCCAGCCTCACCGCGCTTCCCCGCGATAGCGCTGACCCGCGCCGGGCCTGTGGAGTTCGCCGGCCCGGTCGGGCGGACTCCGGAGGACTGAAGTGAGGGACGGGGCGGGGTGGGGTGGGGTGGGGGGAAGTCTACACACACACACACACACACACACACACACACACAGACACGATGCGCCTCCACGGCTGGACCCGCCAAGGTGGAGACCTTCCAGCCCCCCTCCTCTCCTCACCTCGCCTCCTTCACCTACCCGCCCCCACCCCCAGCGCGCAGCTGCTGACTGCGCATGCGCACGCGGGGCGCTCGCCCTTTGACCCCAGCCAGGGGCCGCCCTCCCGCACAACCCCTTTCAGCTGCCCCCCCCGCCCCGTGGGTGGGCTGCCGCCTATTCCCCAGGGCCAGGGCTGGGGCACAGCGCATGGGGGAGGGGAGCGAGTGTAGGGGCGTCGCTCGGGATGTGTCCCATGGGTGGGGTGGGGCGGGGTGGTTTGGGGGGCGCTGAAGACATCAGTCCCCTCCATCTCCTACCTCTGGAAAACCCCCAAGCCCTTGGAGACCTGCCGGCACCGCTACCGTGGGGGCCGGGACCCTGCTCTGTGTCCTCCTGTGGCCCAATCCAAGGGGCCTGGGCCTGGCCCGGGGCTGGATTGGACCCCAACCACCCTCGGGTGTGGACTTGCTAAAAGTCGGCCATTAGATATTGGATTCGAGCTTCCTTGAGGTCATTTCACTAAGGAATGCACCGAAAAGAGTTTCCTAATCCATCTGTGAGGGTGGCAACTGAAAGAGAATTTGAAAGCTGACAGAATAGGCGAGGAAAGGCATAGGAGATTTCCAAACCCAGTAAGGAAGACTTTCCCGAAATGGAAGAAAGAAACGAGCAAACAGAAACACCGGTAGCCCGCCCGGATCAGAGTCTGCTCCTTAGAGAAAGTACCCTGACCAGGTTCACCCGTGGGTCACGAGCGGCTTTCAGAAGAGCCAGGCCTGCAGCCTATGCAAAAGACACCTGCGCTCAGGTGTCTGTGGCGGCACAATTCACATTTGCAAAGATGTGGAAGAGACCCGAATTCCTACTGATCCATGAGTGGATTAATAAAATGTGGCACGTCGACACCACGGAGTGCTATTCGGCTATGAGGAACAGCGGTGAGAGGGCACCTCTCGTGTTCTCCTGGCCGGAGCTGGAACCCGTTCCATTAAGCCAAGTATCCCAAGAATGGACACAGGAGTACCACGTGCATTCTCCCTGGGAAATTGGTAGGAACCCATGGACACCTAAGTGGACGTAGAGGAATCACCTTGATCGGGTGGAGGTTGGTCGGGGGTGGGGAGGGGGTGGGCATACACACCCATTAGGAATGGGGTGGGTGCGCACCAACTGGGGGATGGGTGCACTTGAAGCTCTGACCAGAGGGGGGAGGTGGGGAGAGGGCAATATACCCGACCTTAACATTGGTACCCCCACAATATGCTGCTAAAGTATGAGAGATAAATGAATAAGACAACAGGGGGAGGGGGACACGGGCAATACATGCACCGTTAATACTTGTACTCCCATAATCTGCTTGAAAAAAGAGAGAAAAGAAAATGCAATAATGTAGGTTAGATGCAGTTTTTTTTTGGAGACAGAGACTTGCTTTGTTGCCCTGGCTAGAGTGAGTGCCATGGCGTCAGCCTAGCTCACAGCAACCTCAATCTCCTGGACTCAAGCAATCCTGCTGCCTCAGCCTCCCAAATAGCTGGGACTACAGGCATGCGCCACCATGCCCGGCTAATATTTTTTATATATATATATATATTAGTTGGCCAATTAATTTCTTTCTATTTATAGTTGAGATGGGGTCTCGCTCTTGCTCAGGCTGGTTTCGAACTGCTGACCTCGAGCAATCCACCCACCTCGGCCTCCCAGTGTGCTAGGATTACAGGCGTGAGCCACCACGCCCGGCCAAGAGGCATTTTTTTTTAAAAAAAAATGACTCCAAAATGAAAAGTAAAAGGAGGCCTGTCAAGCACGTCTGGGTGTGACTGTGCATCCCCCAACATCCGGTGCCACCACCAAAGATACGTGTATCCCATAGAACACCAAAATCAATGGGACGAGTTCTGGTCACCTACTCCCTCAAAATGACAACCTGGCCTTCTGCACCTCCCTCCCCTCTCTGAATCTCAAGGTTTCCTCCAGCGTGTTGGTTCCCACAGACGAGACCCTTGGTCTGAGACCCGACAGTGCAGATGCCACGCCTGCTGCCACGTGGCGGTGTTGCTGCAGCTTGGGCCAAGAGGAGGCCCCACGGAGCAGGCTGGGGTGCCAGGCATGGTGGTGGGTGCTGAGGGTTGGGGTCACCCCCCTGGACCCCCACCACGCTCTCCGAATGGTGACAGAACAAATGACATCGACAGTGACAATAACATTAACAGTGACAATGACATCGACAGTGACAATGACAATGACAGTGACAATGACATCGTCAGTGACAATAACATCGACAGTGACAATCATAATGACAGTGACAATGACAACAGTGACAATGACATCGACAGTGACAATGAGAACAGTGACAATGACATCAACAGTGACAATGACAAAAGTGACAATGACATCGACAGTGACAATGACAGTGACAATGACATCATCAGTGAAAATGACAATGACATCAACAGTGATTATGATATCGACAGTGACAATGACAGTGTCAGTGACATTGACAGTTACAAGGACATTGACAGTGACAATGACAATGACAGTGACAATGACATCGACAGTGACAATAACATCAACAGTGACAATCACAATGACAGTGACAATGAGTGACAATGACATCAACAGTGACAATGACAGTGGCAATGACATCGACAGTGACAATGACAGTGACAATGACATCGACAGTAACATCAACAGTGACAAGGACAATAGTGACAATGACATCGGCAATGACAATGACATCAACAGTGACAATAACAATGACATCGTCAGTGACAATGACTACAACAGTAACAATGACAATGACAGTGACAATGACAATAATGACAATGACAACAGTGACAATGACAATGACATCGACAGTGACAATGACAATGACATCAACATTGACAATGACAATGACATCGACAGTTACAATGACATCGACAGTAACAATGACAGTGACAATGACATCCACAGTGCCAATGACATCGACAGTGACAATGACATCGTCAGTGACATCAACAGTGACAATGACAACAGTGACAATGACATCGGCAGTGACAATGACAACAGTGACAATGACATCGGCAGTGACAATGACATCGACTGTGACAAAGACATCGACAGTGACGACATCGACAGTGACAATGACATCAACAGTGACAATGACATCAACAGTGACAATGACATTGACAGTGACAATGACATCGACAGTGACAATGACAATGACAGTGACAATGACATCAACAGTGACAATGACATCAACAGTGACAATGACATCGACAATGACAATCACTTCGGCAGTGACAATGACATCGGCAGTGACAATGACATCGACAGTGACAATGACAATGACATCGACAATGACAATGACATCAAAGTGACAATGATAGTCACAATGACATGAACAGTTACAATGACATCGACAGTGACAATGACATTGACAGTGACATCGACAGTGACGACATCAACAGTGATGATGACAACAGTGATGACAACAGTGACATCGACAGTGACAATGACATCGACAATGATGAATGACATCGACAGTGACAACAATGATATCAACATATTGTCACCATATTTTCACCTGTTGTCACCTGTTGTCACCAAATTGTCACCTGTTGTCACCTGTTGTCACCAAATTGTCACCAAATTGTCACATGTTGTCACCATATTGTCACCAAATTGTCACATGTTTTCACCATGTTGTCACCTGTTTCCACCATATTGTCACCAAATTGTCACATGTTGTCACCAAATTGTCACAATATTGTCACATGTCACCATATTGTCACCTGTTGTCACCTGTTGTTACCATATTGTCACCAAATTGTCACCTGTTGTCACCATATTGTCACCTGTTGTTACCATATTGTCACCAAATTTTCACCTGTTGTCACCTATTGTCACCAAATTGTCACCATGTTGTCACCAAATTATCACCAAATTGTCATATGTTGTCACCATATTGTCACCAAATTTTCTCATATTGTCACCAAATTGTCATCATGTTGTCACCAAATTGTCACATGTTGTCACATTATTGTCACCAAATTGTCACATTCTGTCACAATATTGTCACCAAATTGTCATGTTTTCACATTATTGTCACCAAATTGTCACATGTCACAATATTGTCACATGTTTGTCTCCATATTGTCTCATGTTGTCACCATATTGTCACATGTTTGTCAGAATTTTGTCACCATATTGTCACATGTTGTCACATTATTGTCACCAAATTGTCACATGTCAAAATATTCTCACCAAATTGTCACATGTCACAATATTGTCACATGTTTGTCACAATATTGTCACAATTTTGTCACAATATTGTCACCAAATTGTCACATATTTGTCACAATATTGTCACATGTTTGTCACAATATTGTCTCATGTTTGTCACGTTTGTCACATTTTTGTCACTTGTTTGTCACAATATTGTCACATGTTTGTCACAATATTGTCACATGTTTGTCACATTTTTGTCACAATATTGTCACGTTTGTCACAATATTGTCACGTTTGTCACATATTTGTCACAATATTGTTACATGATTTTCACATGTCATAATATTGTTACATCATTTTCACAGCATGTCACAATATTGTCACAATATGATTTTCACATGTGACAATATTGTCACAATATTGTCACACAATATTGTCACATGTTTGTCACAATATTGTCACAATATTGTCACGTTTGTCACAATATTATCACAATATTGTCACTTGTTTGTCACAATATTGTCACATGATTTTCACAACATGTCACAATATTGTCACAATATGATTTTCACGTGTCACAATATTATCACAATATTGTCACAATATGATTTTCACAGTATGTCACAATATTGTCACATGTTTTTCACAACATGTCACAATATTGTCACAATATGGGTTTCAAAACATTTCACAATATTGTCACAATATGATTTTCACAATATGTCACAATAATGTCAAAATATTGTCACAATATGGTTTTCACAACATGTCACAATATTGTCACAATATGATTTTCACATGTCATAATGTCACAATATTGTCACAATATGATTTTCACAACATGTCACAATATCTCATAATATTGTCACTATATGATTTTCACAACGTCACATTGTCACAATATTGTCACAATATGATTTTCTACAGAGCTGAAAATAACCAACCGCTCCCGTGTGACAGCGTAGCCTCCTGTCTTTTCGCTGAGCCTCAAATACTTTTCTCGTGGGACAAGAATGGCATCCTGGACCGTTGGTGCCTCTCTCCGATCCAAGATGTTCCCCAAATCCACTGGGGTCTTCAGAGGGGGTTTCCTCGTCAGCTCTAGCTTGCAGCGCAGAGAAGTGATGTCTCAAGTGGGCCTCTTTCTGTCATTTTTCTCTATATTTTGGCACACCCACACACATGCACACAACAATGCATGCCAAACACTATCCTACACACACACACACACACACACACGCACGCACGCGCACGGGTAAGAAAAAGAAATAACCACTTCGCTACTTAAGACTCTAACTGGAAAAGGCAGAGGCAGGCCAACTGGCAAAATGCATGGTCATGGGCTTGCTTTCTTCTTTTTCCTGACTCCCAGATTTATTCCTGGGACTCCCGGACAAATTTCTAGGCTGTGAAGATGGGGATGGGGAGAGTTGAATTGCTCTAGCATTTGCACCAAGAAAAAAAATCACACTGAAAAAGGAGAAGAAAGAAGAGAGGGACCCAACATTTTATGGGCTACTCACCAGCACTGCGCAAGGCATTTAGAGAAGGCTCTCGGTTCAGTTCGGTCTTGGAGAACAGTCTGTTGAAGGAGCAGGCTTCTCACCATTTTACAGGGAAGTAACACTGCAGCTCAGAGAGGTTGCTGACTGGCCGAAAGCCACACAGCTAGTGGCTTCGAGGAGAGAGGGGACGTCTGACCCAGAGCTGATTCCAAAGCTCGCCCTCACTTCCATGCAGCACAGGCTTCTCTAGGTGGCCTTGAAGATGCCAGACGGGTGATTCCTGAGAACTCAGCCATCATGGCTGCACCACATTGTGCATGTGCTCAGTGCCACTAACCAACACACTTATAAATGGGTAAGGTGCCAAAGTTTATGGTATAAATATTGTACCACCATTAAAAAAAATATTTCATGCCATGATAGTG
The DNA here is from genome assembly GCF_040939455.1 of Microcebus murinus. NCBI lineage: Eukaryota > Metazoa > Chordata > Mammalia > Primates > Cheirogaleidae > Microcebus > Microcebus murinus. The sequence goes on along the minus strand of NC_134119.1, from coordinate 55,571,762 downwards.
GATAAGTTTTTTTTTAAAAAAAAATATTTCCTGGTTTTCCCCTTTTACAGAAGCTACAGCTGCCCCGATTCCAAAGCTCTTTATTAGAATCTGCTCTTGCTAGTTGCAAAGAGACGTAAGAGAGAGGAAAAGTCAATGCCTGAATTTGAAGGTTCAAAGGACAGGCTGACTCTCGTTAGGGGCCGATGCAGCTGATAACTCTCAGCCAATGCTCACTGACCATTCTGGAAAACCTGGGGCCCTTCAAAGAATCTTGCTAAATCTCTATTCTGCCTGTGCTCTATAAACGGCTAAACAAAGCCTGGATGACAGCGTGTGTGTTTCCAGAATGGTTTACCAAATATCTTCAGCCACTGCTGAGACCTGCTGCTCAGAAGAAAGATTTCTTTCAAATATGAACAGCTTGTTAATCCTAGCACTCAGGGAGGCCGAGGCGGGAGGATCACTCAAGGTCAGGAGTTCGAAACCAGACTGAGCAAGAGCGAGATCCCCGTCTCTACTAAAAATAGAAAGAAATTAATTGGCCAACTAAAAATATATAGAAAAAAAAATTAGCCAGGCATGATGGCACATGCCCATAGTTCCAGCTACTCGGGAAGCTAAGGCAGGAGGATCACTTGAGGTCAGGAGTTCGAAACCAGCCTGAGCAAGAGCAAGACCCCGTCTCTACTATAAATGGAAAGAAATTCATTGGCCAACTAATATATATAGAAAAAATTAGCCAGGTGTGGTGGCGCATGCCTGTAGTCCCAGTTACTCAGGAGGCTGAGGTAGGAGGATCGCTTGAGCCCAGGAATTTGAGGTTGCTGTGAGCTAGGCTGATGCCACGGCACTCTAGCCCAGGTGACAGAGCAAGACTCTGTCTAAAAAAATATATATATATAAAATTTATTACAGCTTGTTGACAAGGTACCTGGTCACCCAAGAGCTCTAATGGAGATATACACACAGATGAATGTTACTTTCATGCTCCATTCTGCAACTCATGGATCAAGTTGTAACTCTGACTTTCAAGTCTTATTATTTAATAAGTATAATTTGTAAGGCTACAGCTGCCATAGATAGCGAATCTTCTGATAGATTTGGGCAACGTCGACTGAAAACCCTCTGGAAAGGATTCGGCATTCTAGATGCCATTAAGAACCCCTGTGATTCATGAGAGGAGGTCAAAATAGCCAGGTGAACAGGAGCTTGCAATCAGTGGATTCCAACCCTCGTGGATGACTTTGGGGACTTCAGGCTTCAGCAGAGGGAATGACCACAAAGGTGGAAATAACAAGAGAGCTAGAAGTGGAGCTCGAAGATGCGACTAAACTCGATCCAATCTCATGATGGAACTTGAACAGAGGAGGAGTTGCTTCTTATGGGTGACCAAAGAAAGTGGTTTCTTGAGATGGAATTTACTCCTGGTGAAGATGCTGTGAGTATTGCTGAAATGGCTACCAAGGATTTAGAACTTTCCAGCAACTTAGTGAGTAAAGCGGCCGCAGCCTTGGAAAGGACTGACTCCAATGTCGAAAGGAGTTGTCCTGTGGCTGATCAAATAGTATCACGTGCTCAAGAGAAACCTTTTGCCGAAGGAAGAGTCCATCGAAGAGGCAACCCGCACAGGTCTCTTATCTTAAGCAATTGCCACAGCTACCTTAACCTCCAGTGACCACCACCCTAATCAATCAGTAGCCACCAATATGCAGGCAAGACCTTTGATCAGCAAAAAAAAAAAAAAAACCATTAAGATTCAGCGGAAGGCTGAGATGGTCATTACCACTTTTTAGCAATAAAGTATTTTTATTTAGTTATATTTTTAATTTTTTAATTTTTTTTTGAGACAGAGTCTCACTCTGTCGCCCAGACTAGAGTACCATGTGGTCAGCCTCGCTCACAGCAACCTCCAACTCCTGGGCTCAAGCGATCCTCCTGCCCCAGCCTCCCAAGTAGCTGGGACTATAAGCATGCAACACCATGCCCGGATGATTTTTTCTATGTATTTTTAGTTGGCCAATTAATTTCTTTCTATTTATAGTAGAGATGGGGTCTCGCTCTTACTCAGGCTGGTTTTGAACTCCTGACCTCGAGCAATCTGCCTGCCTCGGCCTCCCAGAGTGCTAGGATGACAGGTGTGAGCCACTGCACCCGGCCAATAAAGTATTTTTAAATCAAGGTATGTACATTATTTTTTCTGACAAGATGCTATTGCATACTTAATACACTACAGTATAATATAAACATAACTTTTATATCTGCACTGGAAGACCAAAAACTTTGTGTGACTTGCTTTTATTGCAACATTCACTTTATTGCAGTGGTCTAGAAGTGACCCTCCAGTGTTTCTGAAGTCTCCCTGTCACTTAAACATTTGCAGCAACCCCAGTTTCCTCATGTGAATAATGATGTCTATCTCATAAATGCTTTAAGAATTTAATACAAAAATGCAAGAACGTGCTTAGACTATGATATCCCTGGCATATTGTAAATGTTCAATTAAAGATAGCTAATAGGATGATGATAAAATTCATAATCTGGGCCCAGCCCGGGTGGCTCACAGCTGTCATCCTAGCACTCTGGGCGGCTGAGGCAGGCGGATTGCTCGAGGTCAGGAGTTCAAAACCAGCCTGAGCAAGAGCAAGACCCCGTCTTTACTATAAATGGAAAGAAATTCATTGGCCAACTGATATATATAGAAAAAATTAGCCGGGTGTGGTGGCGCATGCCTGTAGTCCCAGCTACTCGGGAGGCTGAGGCAGGAGGATCGCTTGAGCCCAGGAGTTTGAGGTTGCTGTGAGCGAGGCTGACGCCATGGCACTCACTCTAGCCTGGACAACAAAGCAAGACTCTGTCTTAAATAAGAAAAAAAAAATCATGATCTGTTATTACTTCAGATCATTTATATTCTGATAAACCTAGATCCTTTCCCACTGGATTTAAAGAAATCAGAGAGTAGAAAGTACAATTAATGATATACATTTTTTTCTGGTTGTATTTACAGAGAAGTGGGAGGTGGAATGAGCCAGCTTTGGCAGGATTTTGTGGAGATGGGACCCATTTCTAAAATTACTAAGCATTTCCTTTTCTGAGGAAGCCTGTTCTTTTCCTTTGAAAGTGGATTTATTACCCAGACATTAATTGAAAGGCCCCAGGGCCGAAAGCTCTTCCTCCAAATAACCGTGCACACACTACCAGTTCATTTCTTATCCATCGCCCTGGCAAGGTTCAACAAAAGCAAAGAGAAGATGAATGGACTCAGTAGAGTGGCCTGGGCTCAGCTGATTCAGAGAGCTGACCTCATCAATACAGGGGGCAGCAAATTCCATCACATAATTCCATGCATTTGTAGCAGCTTGTGCAATCGCTTCCTGTTGCAAGCATGCAAAGCATATTCCTCACGTGGCTGCCCCAAGGTTAAGGCCCCGCCCTTAACTTAACCAGTGCCACCACCTTTCACAGGTAATATATGCAGGAAGTCCTGCTTGTGCACACTGCTTTAGAATATAAAACTGTGTTTGGGTTGGGCTCAGTGGCTCACACCTGTAATCCTAGCACTGTGGGAGGCCGAGGCGGGAGGCTCTCTTGAGGCCAGGACTTCAAGACTAGCCTGAGCAAGAGCAAGACCCCATCTCTACTAAAAATAGAAAGAAATTAGTTGGCCAACTAAAAACATATAGAAAAAATTAGCTGGGCATGGTGGCACATGCCTGTAGTCCCAGCTACTCGGGAGGCTGAGACAGGAGGATCACATGAGCCCAGGAGTCTGAGGTTGCTGTGAGCGAGGCTGACCACATGGTACTCTAGTCTGGGCGACAGAGTGAGACTCTGTCTCAAAAAAAAAAAAAAAAAAAAAGAATTAGCCAGGTGCAGCGGCATGTGCCTGTAGTCTCAGCTACTTGGGAGGCTGAGGCAGGAGGATCACCTGAGCCCAGGGGTTAGAGGCTGCAGTGAGCTATGCTGACGCCACTGCACTCCAGCCCGGGCCACAGAGCAAGACCCTGTCTCAAAGAAGAAGAAAAAAAAAGAAACCCACATGTGCTTTATGCTTTATTGTCATAACTATTACAATGGATTAAATAGTGGTTCCCCCAAAAGATATGTCACCTCCAAATGTGACCTCATTTGGAAAAAAGTCTTTGCAGATGTAATGAGGTTAAGGATCTTGAGATGAGAGCAGGCTGGATTAGGGTGGGTCTAAATTCAGTAAGTCCTTATAAGAGACAGGAAGAAGCAGAGAGACACAAAGAACACGCCAAGTGACGGTAGAGCCAGAGACAGGAGTGACGTGTCCACGGCCCAGAACACCAAAGATGCCAGCAGCCACAAGAAACTAGGACGGCAACACAGAAAAGATGGCCCTTGGAGCCTCAGGCAGGAATCGATCCTGCAGACACCTTGATTTGTGGCCTCAAGCCACCAGAAATGTGAGAAAAATAAGCTTCTGTCATTTTAAGTCACCCAGTTGACAGTAATTTGTTCCAGCAATTCTAGGAAACCCACACAACCGTGTAAAACTCCACGGCAAGAAAAACAGACTAGAAGGAAATCACAACATAACGCTAAGAGTATTCATTACTAGACGATGGAATTATGCTATTTTTTTTCCAGAAATCACTTGAGTTTGCCGCATTTTCCAAATTGTCTAAGCCGGACATTTATTATCCAACAAGTGCATCAAAATTAATTTAAAATAAGAAGTGGGCTGGGCGTGGTGGCTCACGCCTGTAACCCTAGCACTCTGGGAGGCCGAGGCGGGCAGATCGCTCAAGGTTAGGAGTTCGAAACCAGCCTGAGCAAGAGCGAGACCCCATCTCTATTATAAATAGAAAGAAATTAATTGGCCAACAAATATATATAGAAAAAATTAGCTGGGCGTGGTGGCGCATGCCTGTAGTCCCAGCTACTCGGGAGGCTGAGGCAGGAGGGTTGCTTGAGCCCAGGAGTTGGAGGTTGCTGTGAGCGAGGCTGACGCCACGGCACTCACTCTAGCCTGGGCAACAAAGCGAGACTCTGTCTCAAAAATAAAATAAAATAAAATAAAATAAAATAAAATAAGAAGTAAACCTGCCTTACCCCTTTGCACTCGGATGTCGAATGTGGATAATGTAGAGTGGAAAATGAGAAAAAAGCAAGCGAGTGCAAAGGGTTAAAAATGCTGTTATCAAAAAAAAAGAAAAAAGAAAAAGTAAAAAAAAGTTCACCCATTCTACATGAACAAAAATAAAAGATAAATAAACAAATAAAACGGCTGTTATCACCAAGATGTTGAAACTCTGTTTTAAAAATCTGCAATGCCAAGCAGTGGGACACATCTATGAGGTCATTCCACCTTCTCGGAACCCAGGAAAACATATGTCTGTCCCCTTCCCGGTGGCTACAGATATTCCAGGCCCGAGATGACAGACACGTGCCCTACTGTCTCCAGATTTGGGACTTCAAGAAGATGAGAGCAGTCTGTCGTTGGGATCTCCCAACAATTGAATAAATGGGTGGAGAAGGTCCAACGGCCCAGTGGTCGGGGATGACAATACCAGGATCACTCCTGGGCGCCTGACTGTGGGACAAACGCCAGAGAAATTGTGTCATCAGGGTAATTTTGTAGCATCCTTGAAGAAAGAAAACCCCTGCATTCTTCTAATAGGTCCCCCGGAGGCCCAATTCAAACTCCAAGTTGGAGGGGCCACTCTGGGTGTCACATGCACACGCACAATCACATAACGAGCCAATGTTTTAAGAACTGTGAAAGCAATTTCCGCATCACCAAGAGGTTTACCAAACATAAAATCAAAAAACGCCCTCGTTAAACGCCTTCCAACGGCCAAAAGTGCTTTTGCTCGAGTCTCTTTTGCCAACGTGGGTGGCAGCAATAACCCTAAAGCATTGGGGGTCGCATGTTCAAACGCTTGGGTCCAAAGTCCGGATGATGACCTTCTTGTTTGTTTTTATGCTTGTTGATGTGCAGTTGGCCGCGGTTGGATGAACTGCAAACTCCATCCCTCCACTGATCCCTTTTGGGGTGTTTTCTTCTAGGGAACGTTAGGCGAATGGCATTTCCAAAGAAGCAGCCCCCAGCCGGGCGCGGTGGCTCACACCTGTCATCCTAGCACTCTGGGAGGCCGAGAAGGGAGGATCGCTCAAGGTCAGGAGTTCAAACCAGCCTGAGCAAGAGCAAGACCCCGTCTCTACTAAAAATAGAAAGAAATTAATTGGCCAACTACAAATACATAGAAAAAATCAGCCGGTCATAGTGGCACATGCCTGTAGTCCCAGCCACTCGGGAGGCTGAGGCAGGAGGATGGCTTGAGCTCAGGAGTTGGAGGTTGCTGTGAGCGAGGCTGACGCCACGGCACTCACTCACACCTGGGTGACAGAGTGAGACTCTGTCTCAAAAAAAAAAAACAGCAGCTCCTTTCACGATCTGTCCCATTTGGCCCAATTTAACGCCACATTTTTTTGCATGGTGAACAGAGGATTTGGAAGATCTGATTAGAAAACTGCAAGTGGCCTCCTGAGTAACCGGAAATCGAGTTGCATTTGATTCGCTTTCTTACTATGCTGCATCTTTCTGATACCTCGGTAAGCTGGACACCATGTACTCTGATTTGAGAGACAGGCATTTCACTCTTAAGACCCCAGCCTCAAATAAACCAACTAGCCCAGGGGTCTTCAGACACCCTGTTCCTGGCAGACACTGGTCCAATCTCATGCCCAAGCCATACAGAATGCAAGACTATATTTCCCCCAAGCTACAGTTTTCTATTTACACCCAGGAGAGTAAAAAAAAATGCCAGATCTCTGTCGCAACCGAGAACCAAGAACTTGCCATCTTGAACCCCCAAAAACCCGATTTCATGCCTTGACTCCACTATTTAGTCTTGTGTGGACCAGGGCATGTTATCTAACTTCCCTGTTTCCTTGTCTTTAAAAAAGTGGAGGACAGGCCGGGCGTGGTGGCTCGCACCTGTCATCCTAGCACTCTGGGAGGCCGAGGCGGGAGGATAGCTCCAGTTCAGGAGTTCAAGACCAGCCTGAGCAAGAGCGAGACCCCGTCTCTACTAAAAAAATACATAGAAATTAATTGGCCAACTAAAAATATAAAGCACAAAAATGAGCCGGGCATGGTGGCACATGCCTGTAGTCCCAGCCACTAGGGAGGCTGAGGCAGGAGGATCGCTTGAGCCCAGGAGATTGAGGTTACTGTGAGCTAGGCTGATGCCATGGCACTCACTCTAGCCCGGGTGACAGAGTGAGACTCTGTCTCAAAAAATAAAATAAAATAAAAACTAGAAAAGTGGAGGATAAAAGAGGAGCCCCAGGAAGGAGGGCGTCCTGGAACCAGCGTCCACACCAAGCCCTTGGGAGGCCCAGGCGACGGAGGAGCCCCGTCAGGCAGGGGTTGAGGTGACGGGCCGGGCGGGGAGGAGCATGTCAGGCAGGGGCAGAGGACAGTGACAGGCCTGGAGGGAAGGAGCCAGTGAGGAAGAGACAGGCTGGGTAAGGGTTAGGGTAAGAGTCAGGGCACAAGTCACAATTGCAAAGACCTGGAAGCGACCCGAGTGCCCATCGACCCATGAGTGCGTAAATAAAATGTGGCGCTTGGTCACCACGAGGTGCTGTTTGGCTATGAGGAACAGCGGTGAGAGGGCACTTCTCGGGGTTCTCCTGGCCAGAGCTGGAACCCGTTCCAGTAAACCAAGTATCCCAAGAATGGACACACGAGCACCACGTGAGCACGCTCACCAGCAAATTGGTACGGACTGATGGACACCTAAGTGGACACAGAGGAACCACTTTCATCGGGTGGGTGTCGGGCGGGTGGGGAGGGGATGGGCATACACATCCGTTAGGAATGGGGTGGGTGCGCACCGACTGGGGGATGGGCGCACTTGAAGACCTGACCCGAGGGGGGAGGCTGGGAGAGGGCAACGTACCCGACCTTAACATTGGTGCCCCCACAATATGCTGGAACCACATGAGAGGTAAATGAATAACACAGGGGGGAGGGGGGCACGGGCAACACATGTCACCTGAATACTTGGACTCCCATCATCTGCTTGAAAAGACAGAGAAAAGAAAATGCAATAATAGAGATAAGAGACACTTCTTAAAAAAATGAATCTGAAGAGAAAAGTAAAAGGAGGCCTGTGGAGCAGGTCTGGGTATGACTCCAGATCCCCCAACATCAGGTGCCACCACCAAAGATTCCTACGTGTAGCCCATAGAACCCCAAAAGCAACGGGAAGAGTTCTCATCACATACTCCCTCAAAATGACATCCTGGCCTTCTTCTGGAACTCCCTCCCCTCTCAGACTCTCGAGGTTTCCTCCAGCGTGTCGGTTCCCACAGAGCAGACCTTTGGTCTGAGACCTGACAGTCCAGATGCCACGCATGCTGCCGCGTGGTGGCGGTGTCGCAGCTTGGGACAAGAGGAGGCCCCACGGTGCGGGCTGGGGCGCCAGGCACCGCGGCGGGCGCTGAGGGTGGGGGTGACCCCCACCCCAGGCCGCCGCCGCGATCCCAGAAAGCGGACAGAACAAGAGGCAAAAAAAAAAAGGAAGAAGCCTACGGCACCCGGTATTCCCAGGCGGTCTCCCATCCAAGTACTAACCAGGCCCGACCCTGCTTAGCTTCCGAGATCAGACGAGATCGGGGGCGATCAGGGTGGTGTGGCCCTAGACGGCGGCGGAGGGCGCCCCTGCCCCGCTCAAGAAGCCGAGCCTCTCTGCGCTTCCCCGCCGACTCCTCCCGCCCCAGGCCCCACGCGGGCGCTGACCAGCGCCGGGCCTGGCCGGGTTGGGCCTGTGGAGTTTGCCGGCCATGTCTGGCGGGCTCCGCAGGATGGGAGTGAGGGGCGGGGCAGGGTGGGGCGGGCAGGGAGAGGTGGGCCGGGGTGGGGGGCCCTCTCCACACACACAGACACACACACACACTCACACTCACACAAGATGCGCCTCCACGGCTGGAACCGTCAAGGTGGAGACCTTCCAGCCCCCCTCCTCTCCTCGCCTGGCCTCCTTCACCTCCCCGCCCCCCACCCCCACCCCCAGCACGTCACTACAACTGACTGCACACACGCGGGGCGCTCGCCCTTTGACCCCATCCAGGGGCCGCTCTACCCAACAACCCCTTTCAGCTGCGCCCCCCGCCCCGTGGGTGGGCTGCCACCTATTCCCCAGGGCCAGGGCTGGGGCACAGCACGTGGGGGAGGGGAGCTAGTGTAGGGGCGTCTCTCGGGATGTGTCCCATGGGTGGGGTGGGACGGGGTTGTTTGGGGGGCGTTGAAGAAATCAGTTCCCTCCATCTCCTCCCTCTGGAAAACCCCCAAGCCCTTGGAGACCTGCCGGTACCGCTACCGTGGGGGCCGGGACCCTGCTCTGTGTCCTCCTGTGGCCGAGTCCAAGGGGCCTGGGCCTGGCCCGGGGTGGATTGAACCCCAACCACCCTCGGGTGTGGACTTGCTAAAAGTCGGCGATTAGATATTGGATTAGAGCTTCCTTGAGGACATTTCACTAATGAATGCACCGAAAAGAGTTTCCTAATCCATCTGTGAGGGTGGCAACTGAAAGGGAATTTTAAAGCTGACAGAATAGGCGAGGAAAGGCATAGGAGATTTCCAAACACAGTAAGGAAGACTTTTCCAAAATGGAAGAAAGAAACGAGCAAACAGAGACACCGGTAGCCCGCCCGGATCACAGTCTGCCCCTGAGAGAAAGTACCCTGACCAGGTTCACCCGTGGGTGGGTGGCGAGCTAGCGGCATTCAGAAGAGTGAGGCCCGCAGTCTGTGCGGAAGACACCTGCACTCCGGTGTGTGTGGCGGCACAATTCACAAGCAGCTCCCGATGGTAATCCAAAGAGAAGCCTGGGAGTTCCCAGCGCCCCAGGTGTCCTCAGCCCAGGACTGGCTGCTGTGGGAATGCGAAGCCCGGCTCCTTGTCTCAGAGCGGGACAACCAGGAGGTGTGATGTCCACCCCAGGGTTCCCAGGAGGATCAGGCTGAAGCTGGGACTTGGCCTGAAAACGTCCCCTCGCATGGGCACCCCCTTCCCCTTCCGGCTCCTCTACTCCTGGTGCCCCTCCATCCAGGGGACAGACTTTAAAAAGTCACCCGCAGGAGAATCCTGGTCCCAAAGGAGCCTTCTGGGGGACCCGTGCTGAGAGAGGTTGTGGGCATGGCCCGCTGGGGCTCTGCCCGACCCAGGGCTGAGAGATGCAACCTCCCAGCTCTGGGTCCCTGCAGGAAGTGTTGGCAAGCACAGGGCCAGTCCTCCAAAGGCCCAGGTACAGGGAGCCCAGGCCGAGCAGCCTGTGGAAGAAGCCACATGCCGAGCCACCCCGGGAACAGGACTGCAGGCCACGACCCCTCCACCTCCTCCCCCTCCTCCTTCCACCCCCCCACATGGCGCAGGGCTCAGAGACACCTCAGACGCTGCTACCCAAAATGCAAAGGGCATCAGTTGCTCCTCCAAACCCCCCCCCACGCCTAGCAGACCGCGTTGTCCGGCCAGCCCCCGGGCCTCCCTGGGGTGCCCAGCACAAAAGTACAGACACCCACCGGACCCTCAATCTCAGTTTTTGGATGTTTTTGCCACTCTAAGGACCCGCAGGCCAGCTGGGCCTTCTGGCAGGACAGAGAGCCCCGGAATCCGACGTGGAGAGCTGGGTGTACGTCCCCATGAGGAGGCGGTCCCCACCTCAGCGGCTCTCCCCTTGCTAGGAGCAGCAGCCGCAGGGCCTCAGAGAAGACACCAGGCTGGGCCCCCGAGGCACAGTGGGAGCACGTCCCCCACAGGCCACTTAGCGATGGCGGCTGGCGGACGGTTGGCTTGCGCGAGACGCTGCGGCCGCCCTGCTACCGGGTTCCTGGGAGGGCGTCCTGGAACCAGCGTCCACACCAAGCCCTTGGAAGGCCCAGGCGATGGAGGAGCCCCGTCAGGCAGGGGCCGAGGATGGTGACGGCCCGGGTGGGGAGGAGCGTGTCAGGCAGGGGCAGAGGACAGTGACAGGTGACTGGCTGGGCGGGAAGGAGTCAGTCAGGCAGGGGCTGAGTAGGAGATGGGCTGGCTAAGGGTTAGGGTTAGAGTCAGGGCACAAGTCACAATCGCAAAGACCTGGAAGCGACCCGAGTGCCCATCGACCCACGAGTGCGTAAATAAAATGTGGTGCATGGACACCACGGAGTGCTATTCAGCTATGAGGAACAGCGGTGAAAGGGCACCTCTCATGGTTTCCTGGCCAGAGCTGGAACCCGTTCCAGTAAGCCAAGTATCCCAAGGATGGACACACGAGCACCACGTGCGCGCACTCACCAGCAAATTGGTACGAACCGATGGACACCTAAGTGGACACAGAGGAATCACCTTCATCGCGTGGGTGTCGGGCGGGTGGCGGGAGGGGATGGCCATACACACCCATTAGGAATGGGGAGGGTGCGCACCAACTGGGGAATGGGTGCACTTGCAGCTCTGACCCGAGGGAGGAGGCAGGGAGAGGGTGATGTACCCGACCTTAACATTGGTACCCCCACAATACGCTGGAACCACATGAGAGGTAAATGAATAAGAACACAGGGGGGAGGGGGGCACGGGCAACACATGTCACCTTAATACTTGTACTCCCATCATCTGCTTGAAAAGAGAGAGAAAAGAAAATGCAATAATAGAGATAAGAGACACTTTTTAAAAATAATGAATCCGAAGAGAAAAGTAAAAGGAGGCCAGTGGAGCAGGTCTGGGTGTGACTCCGGATCCCCCAACATCAGGTGCCACCACCAAAGATTCCTACGTGTAGCCCATAGAACCCCAAAAGCAACGGGACAAGTTCTGGTCACATACTCCCTCAAAATGACATCCTGGCCTTCTTCTGGAATTCCCTCCCCTCTCAGACTCTCAAGCTTTCCTCCAGCATGTCGGTTCCCACAGAGAGACCTTTGGTCTGAGACCTGACAGTCCAGATGCCACGCATGCTGCCGCGTGGCGGCGGTGTCGCGTCTTGGGACAAGAAGGGGCCCCACGGTGCGGGCTGGGGCCTCAGGCACTGCGACGGGCTTTTAGGGTGTGGGTGACCCCCTGGACCGTCACCGCGCTCTTCGAATGGGGACAGAACAAGTGACATCGACAGTGACATCGACAGTGACAATGACGTCAACAGTGACAATATCGCCATGACAATGACAATGACAGTGACAATGACAGTGAAAATGACATCAACAGTGACAATGACAGTGACAATGACATCCACAGTCAGAATGACATCGACAGTGACAATGACATCAACAGTGACAATGACAACAGTGACAATGACATCGGCAGTGGCCACGACAACCACAGTCACAATGACATCGACAGTGACAATGACAGTGACAATGACATCAACATTGAAAATGACAATGACATCAACTATGATAATGACATCGACAGTGATAATGACAGTGACAGTGACATCGACAGTGACAATGACATTGGCAGTGACAATGACATCGACAGTGAAAATGACAACAGTGACAATGACATCAGCCGTGACAATAACATCAACAGTGACAATGACAATGACAGTGACAATGACATCGACAATGACGATAACATCAACAGTGACAATCACATTGACAGTGACAATGACAGTGACAATGACATCAACAGTGACTATGACATCGACAGTGACGACATCAACAGTGACAATGACATCGATAGTGACAATGACAGTGACAAAGACATCGACAGTGACAATGACAACAGTGACAATGACAATGACATCGACAGTGACAATGACATCTACAATGACAATGACAGTGGCAATGACACCAACAGTGACAAAGACAATAACATCAACAGTGACAATGACAACAGTGACAATGACAGTGACAATGACATCAACATTGACAATGACAGTGATCATTACATCAACAGTTACAATGACATCTACAGTGACAATGACATCAACAATGACAATTACAATGACAGTGACAATGACATCGACAGTGACAATGACAACAGTGATAATGACATTGGCAGTGACAATGACATCGAGTGACAATGACAACAGTAACAATGACATCGGCAGTGACAATGACATCGACAGTTACAGTGACAATGACATCGACAGTGACAATAACATCAAGAGGGACAATCACAATGACAGTGACAATGGCATCGACAGTGACAATGACAATGACATCGACAGTGACATCTACAGTGACAATGACAACTGTGACAATCGCATCGGCAGTTACAATGACATCGACAGTGAGAATGACAACAGTGATAATGACATTGGCAGTGACAATGACATCGACAGTGACAATAACATCGACAGTTACAGTGACAATGACATTGACAGTGACAATACCATCAAGAGGGACAATCACAATGAAAGTGACAATGACAGTGACAATAACATTGACAGTGACATCAACAGTGACAATGACAGTGACAATGACATCGACAGTGACAATGACATCGACAGTGACATCTACAGTGGCAATGACAACTGTGACAATTGCATAGGCAGTGACAATGATATCGACAGTAACAATGACAACAGTGACAATGACATCGGCAGTGACAATGACATCAGCAGTGACAATGACAACAGTGATAATGACATTGGCATTGAGAATGACATCGACAGTGAGAATAACATCGACAGTGACAATGACATTGACAGTTACAATGACATCGGCAGTGACAATGACATCGACAGTGACAATGACAGTGACAGTGACATCGGCAGTGACAATGACATCGACAGTGACAATGACAACAGTGACAATGACTTCGGCAGTGACAATTACATCGACAGTGACAATGACAACAGTGACAATGACATTGGCAGTTACAATTACATCAACAGTGACAATGACAATGACAGTGACAATGACATCGGCAGTGACAATTACATCAAAAGTGACAATGACAATGACATTAATAATGACATCTACAGTGACAATAACATCAACAGTGACAATCACAATGACAGTGACAATGACAACAGTGATAATGACTTTGGCAGTGATAATGACATCGACAGTGACAATGACATCAGCAGTGACAATGACATCGACAGTGACAATGACAGTGACAGTGACATCGGCAGTGACAATGACATCGACAGTGACAATGACAACAGTGACAATGACATCGGCAGTGACAGTTACATCGACAGTGACAATGACAATGACAATGACATAGGCAGTGACAATGACATCGACAGTGAAAATGACAGTGACAATGACATCGACAGTAACAATAACATCAACAGTGACAATGACAATGACAGTGACAATGACAACAGTGACAATGACAGTGACAATGACATTCACAGTGACAATGACATCCACAGTGACAATGACATCGACAGTGACAATGACAGTGACGATGACATCTATAGTGACAATGACAACAGTGACAATGACATCGACAGTGACAATGACAATGACATCGACAGTGACAATGACAGTGCCAATGACATCTACAGTGACAATGACAACAGTGACAATGACATCGGCAGTGACAATGACATCAACAGTGACAATGACAGTGACAATGACAATGACATCTACAGTGACATCGACAGTGACAATGACAGTGACAATGACATCTACAGTGACAATGACATCTACAGTGACATCGACAGTGACAATGACATTGACAGTGACATTGACAGTGACAATGACCGTGACAATCACATCGGCAGTGACAATGACATCAACAGTGACAATGATAGCCGTGACAATGACATCTGCAGTGACAATGACAATGACATCAACAGTGACAATGACAATGACACCAACAGTGACAATGCCATCGACAGTGACAATGACAATGCCATCGACAGTGACAATGACAATGACATCAACAGTGACAATGACAATGACATCGACAGTGACAATGACAGTGAAAATTACATCGACAGTGACAATGACAACAGTGACAATCACATCGGCAGTGTCAATGATAACGACAGTGACACTGACAACAGTGACAATGACATCGACAGTGACAATGACAATGACTGTGACAATGACAATGACAGTGACAATGACATAGGCAGTGACAAGATGACAGTGACAATGACATCGACAGTGACATTGACAGTGACAATGAGATCAACAGCAACAATGACATCGACAATGACACCAACAGTGACAATGACATCAACAATGACGATGACACCAACACTGCCACCCCCACCCAGCCCCACTGAGGCAGCGGCTCCACGGCCTTTGGTTTGACTTTGCCCTCAGGCAAGGGAAAACCTTGGAGCTCTTGGTAACGTCCTTGTTCCAGAGATGAGCAAGGCAAGGCCCAGAAAGGTCCCACGACCTGCTCAGGGCCACACAGCAAGCACCTCCAGCTCACTCTTCTCCATCTCCCCATCTGTGAGTGGCGACCAAAGGCCCGTGCCCCTTGCAGGGCTTGGCGGCGACTAAACACTGCGCCCAGCAGGCTCATCACAGTGCCCAGGACACAGGAGGAAGCAAAACAGACGTCTGGCATGAATCCTTCTTTCCTGCCTCACCCATCCTCAGAGCAGGGGGCCCTTTCGACAAATCTGAAAAGTCGCCAAGTCTGGCGGCTTTGGGTTCGAATGTCTCTACCGCTGTGTCTGTTATGGCTAAAAAAAAAAAAGAAAAAAGAAAAAGAAAAAGGAGAAAGAAAAAAAAAGTCAGAAAGGCTAACTCTAAGATGAACCCCCTTCTGCCCTTGAACTTCACAAACTAGACCCAAAGGCCGTGGGGGGGGTGGGGAGAGAAAGGGACGAGGGACATCTCGCCTTCCAGAACAAAATGACCCTTCTTCCTGCAGGCAAAGGACGGCCTGCAGGATAGCCAGGAAGTTGGCTCCCCTTTAGGAAGCCTAATTAAAGCGACTTCTCTCGTGCATTCTTCTTCTTTGCTTAAACCCACATGTCTGCAAAGGATGCCTCGAGCTGCGTGAGAGACTGCCCCCTGCCGGGGGATTTCATTATTGCAGGGAGGCTTCATTTCCAAACCCTCCCCAAGTCTGCAGAACGCCAAAGCCATCGGCAACAGGCAGATGCAAGATACCTCTGCTCCTCTTTCTATATTGAAAAATACTTTGGAAGCTCCTACACACCACGACACTGTGCTGGTCTGAGTCTCTCGTGGTGCCATGCAGGGCTGGGAGGAAACTTCCGGATGGACGTGTACAATAATCCGGAGGTCACAGTGGACCAGTGATGATGAGCTTCCATCTCTCCAGGTAATCAGACAGAATCCGGATGATTCCTCAGAGAAGGGGAGTGGGGGGGGGGAGAAACATCAACATTCCAGCTTCAGAAGGCGGCTGGTCTACACCACCAGTCTCAGCAGAGTCTGAGATTGTACAGATGAGAAAAACGTCCAGAGCTATATATAGAGTTTCAAGACATTTGTAAAAAATCCATTGTTTAATATCACCACGATTTCTTAGAAAAACAACTGTTTAACAGAAAAGTCAAAGACAAACATTATTATTTTTTTTTTTTGAGACAGAGTCTCATTCTGTTGCCCGGGCTAGAGTGCTGTGGCATCAGCCTCGCTCACAGCAACCTCAAACTCCAGGCCTCAAGCAATCCTCCTGCCTCAGCCTCCCAAGTGGCTGGGACTACAGGCATGCACCACCATACCTGGCTAATTTTTTCTATGTATTTTTAGTTGGCCAATTAATTTCTTTCTATTTTTAGTAGAGACGGGGTCTCGCTCCTGCTCAGGCTGGTTTTGAACTCCTGACCTTGAGCGATCCTCCCGCCATGGCCTCCCAGAGTGCTAGGATGACAGGCGTGAGCCACCGTGCCTGGCCCAAGCGTCATGATTTTTGAAACTGAATGGATTTACTTGCATGCACTTCATGACCTTTAGCCTTCACTTTTTTTTATAGGAACCAATGAAAACATGATCACAGAACAGACTCTTTTTTTTTTAACCCATGAGCTTTGGAAAAAACTTTGTTTTACAATCGAAGCAGTTGATAAAGCTATTTGCACTTTGGAAAAAAATAAGAAAAGATCCCATCCGATCTGAGAGCGTGTCCAGGCTCACCCACTGGCCCCAGTGGAGGCTGAAAGACAAGAGAAGCCACCCAGCCAATCCACAAAGTCGCAAGTCTGTGGAAGTCGGTGCTCAGTGCTGCCTGCCACTGAGATTTGGGGGTTAATTGTTGCACATCCTTAGGGTAATGACAGCTGGCTGATGCAGGACTCAAATTGCAGAAGTCCCCCAGTGTAGAAGAGAGTGACCAGATGCCACTAGGGCTTGGGGAAAGACAGTGATGACAGGCACAGTGCAATTTCTTCCTCACTCTCATGTCCCCCAGCTTCTGTGCAAGCTAGTGACTCCTTTCCTATTTGCTGGCTCTAATCAAAAGTTCAGTCTTTTGCTGGAGCAAAGAAACAAATTAGCTGAGTCCCCATCTTTTGTTATTCCAGTCACTTGACTCCAATGGATAGGAGCTTTTTTGCAAAAGCCTTTTGCATGTTGTCTTTTTAGAAGCCCGACTTTAATCAGTTTTGCTTGCAATTGTTCCAAACGTGTGACAGTCCTGCCTGTACCTTAGCAGGCAGGGCAAATAACCACAGTTCTGACTTCCATGTTGGAAGGCAGCATACATAGGACATATTATTCTGCAGAAATAAGTCCAAACTCTACAGCCTCCGGGCGCAGTGGCTCACGCCTGTAACCCTGGCACTCTGGGAGGCTGAGGCAGGAGGATTGTTTGAGGTCAGGAGTTCAAGACCAGCCTGAGCAAGAGTGAGACCCTGTCTCTGCTAAAAAAAATATACAAAGAAATGAGCTGGATGACTACAAATATATATAGAAAAAATGAGCCGGGCATGGTGGCGCATGCCTGTAGTCCCAGCTACTCGGGAGGAGGCTGAGGCAGGATCGCCTGAGGCCAGAAGTTTGAGGTTGCTGTGAGCGAGGCTGATGCCACAGCACTCTAGCCTGGGCAGCAGAGCGAGACAATGTCTCAAAAAAAAAAAAAAAAAAAACCACAAAAAACAAAAAAAAAACTCTACAATCTAATAACTTTCGATCTTATGCAAGATATTTAACATCTATGAGCCTGTTTTCTCATCTGCAGAATGGGATTTCTAGTTGCCGAAGAGGGTTGTGGAATAGTAAATGAGGTGCTGTATGCATTACTCAGTTATGCAAGGCACCCCGAAATCCCATACTGATGTGTTGGTCCGTATGGACTTGAGCTGCCCCATGCAGAGACCATTTGGGGCAGGGGTGAGAGATCGGGTTTTAGAGTCAGAACCGGATTCTTAACCCGGCTCTACAACATACCAGCTGTTCTGAACAAGCCACTTCACCTTTCTCTTTCTGAGCCCTGATTTCATCCTCTGTCAAATGGTGATTGTAAAAATCAAAAGCGAAAACAAGCCAAAAATTCCATGCTACTGATATCATGAGATAAGGTATACAAACAGGTTTTGTTTTTGTTTTTTTTTTATGTTTGTTTTTTTTTGAGACAGAGTCTCACTCTGTTGCCCAGGCTAGAGAGAGTGCTGTGGCATCAGCCTCGCTCACAGCAACCTCCAACTCCTGGGCTCAAGTGATCCTCCTGCCTCAGCCTCCCCAAGTAGCTAGGTCTACAGGCATGCACCACCATGCCCGGCTAATTTTCTCTATATATATTTTTTAGTTGCCCAATTAATTTCTATTTTTAGTAGAGACAGGGGTCTCGCTCTTGCTCAGGCTGGTCTCACACTCCTGACCTCAAGCAATCCTCCCGCCTCAGCCTCACAGAGTGCTAGGATTACAGGTGTGAGCCACCGCGCACAGCCTGCAAAAAGGTTTTTAAAAACCCTAAAGACCTGAGCAAGTATCAGGTTATTCTTATTCCTGGAGAGACCACAGGGGTGTATTCAGGCGGCATTTCTGTTTTAATGGTGCTTAATAAATGGAACGTAACCAATGGTGTTTAAAATAGATACTTAATAATTAAATACTACTGAAGCCTGTTAATGCAAAACCCAATGGGCTTCAATTATTGAGGCGTAGGCGGTCAAAACTGAAAATGCAATTTGAAGAGGTTTTTCCAAGAAGGTAGAAAACTGCAGAGCTCTACCCTGAAGAACGTTCCTTTCAGTCTGAGAAGACCCTGCTCACGAAACGCAACCCTAGAACGTGAAAGAACACAGGACTCCAAGTGGCCTCATTTCTTGATCGCCCAGATCGGAGGGACAGAGACAGGGAACAGCTGCCACGCGGAGAATGCAGCTCAGGAAATCTCTGCCCTGAAAACTGAGAACCGCCATTTAAGTGGAGCTTTTATGTGGCTTGTCATCCAACCTGACTGTGGTTCCCATACTGAAACTGATTAAACATACGGGTCATCTTTCCAGGAAAAACAAAACAAAACAAACAAAAAAAAAAACGCCCAACGTTATTATTTTTGCATAGATGCAAGCTGATGTCGCAGGTTGTCCGATTGCGCATTGGCAGAGGTGGGATTGGAAAATGTCTTTACAGCCTGGGCCCTGGGGTCTGCGTGCAGGGACTTGGTCCCCAGGATGAAGGTCACGATTAGTCCCAAGTCTGAGAAGCGGTGAGATGATTACACATCTCTGCATTGTTCCTGCTACATTTCTTGTTCTTTCCCTCGTTTTAAATGGCACTTTTGTGTCCCTGCTGTGAGACTCAGATTCCAAGGATAACTTAAGGGGCTAGGAACAAAATATGGAGACACACTGGTTCAATCAGGACCCTGGGAAGGAATAGCCTAAAATCAAAGGATTTATCTGAATACGGACACAGGAGATGACGGGGGAAAAAGTTAACATGCCAACTATGCAACTAGCAAATATCATCTTTTCCTACTGGTAAAAATTGTCGCATTCAGTTGGGCTAAGAGAGATTAGCAGCTCCTCCTAATTGAAAAGAAAAAAAGGGGGGGGGGAGGAAAAATTTTAGCCAGTTAGAAGCACGTCTTGATATTACAGAGAAGTGGTGGTGCTGTCTTGGTTAGCATGGACTCAAGTTCAAGAGTAGAGGCCAGGCCGGGCGCTGTGGCTCACGCCTGTAATCCTAGCTCTTGGGAGGCCGAGGCGGGCGGATTGCTCAAGGTCAGGAGTTCAAAACCAGCCTGAACAAGAGCGAGACCCCGTCTCTACTATAAATAGAAAGAAATTAATTGGCCAACTGATATATATATAAAAAAAAAATTAGCCGGGCATGGTGGCGCATGCCTGTAGTCCCAGCTACTCGGGAGGCTGAGGCAGAAGGATCACTCGAGCCCAGGAGTTTGAGGTTGCTGTGAGCTAGGCTGACGCCACGGCACTCACTCTAGCCTGGGCAACAAAGCGAGACTCTGTCTCAAAAAAAAAAAAAAAAAAAAAAGAGTAGAGGCCAGGCGTGGTGGCTCACACCTGTCATCCTAGCACTCTGGGAGGCCAAGGTGGGAGGATTGCTTGAGCTGAGGAGTTCGAGACCAGCCTGAGCAAGAGCAAGACCCCACCATCTCTACTAAAAATAGAAAAAAAATAGCTGAACAACTAAAAATATATATATAGAAAAAATTAGCCGGGCATGGTGGCGCATGCCTGTAGTCCCACCTACTCAGGAGGCTGAGGCAGGAGGATCGCTTGAGCCCAGGAGTTGGAGGTTGCTGTGAGCAAGGCTGACGCCATGGCACTCACTCTAGCCTGGGCAACAGAGCGAGACTTTGTCTAAATTAAAATAAAATAAAATAAAATAAATAAAATAAAAATAAAATAAATACAATAAAAAATAAAATAATAAAATAAAATATAAAAAAATAAAATAGCTCCAGAGATGAGATGAATAAAATGAGAAGCAGAACAGACTAGCACCAAATCCTTAACACCAAGCACTCTGCCTGTTTCCACCCGACCTGAGGCAGAAGACAAATGCACCTTCTGAGAACGCCACAATCCTGCAGTGATCACATTACCAGTAGCTGAATGCTGTCCCCACGCTGGTCCAAGCTTCATAAGGACAGTTTGTCTTATTTCCATAGAGACTTCACCAGGATAAAATTACCTGCAACTTCCCATCTTAGTACCAGGGGGTGAAATCCATCTCAGTGGCTTTCGCAAAAACTTGAAGTTGGCAAATGAAAGGAACGAATAAAAATGGTGTTCCAGTTATGTAAACTTGTTACCACAATTAAAAAAAAAAATTGTAAATAGCATTCCAAACAGTTTGTTGAAGTTAAGTGCTTAGCCATTTAAAATTAGCCAGTTTTGTAATTTCAGACAAACTCATAGACCTATACATTTTTGGAAACTATTTTTTCCCCCTCATTTAGCAATATTCACCTAATTAAAATTAGGTGTATTTGTACTTTGAAACATTATCATGCATCTGGCAAATCAACTCTATGTTTTGGAAATACAGTTTTTCTGTTTCCTAATTCTCTATAAATTGCAAAATTATAATAAAATGCAATAATAATGATGTCAGAAATGTATATGTACAAAGTTGGTCGGATGTTATACATTGATGCATATATACACATAGCCTTGGCTTCAGTGATTCTAATTCTAGGAATTTATCTGACAGTTTCACACACAGAGGCAATGATAATGGACAGAAAAGAATGTCTACTGAGGCATCATTTTTGATAACTAGAACCTTAAAACAACTTAAATGATCATCAGAGGAGAACTGATAAAAAAAATAAATTATGATATAGCTATACAATGGGTTATGCCATGGAAGTTTTAAATTTTTAATTAAGAATATTTATGTAGGCCAGGTGCGGTGGCTCACGCCTGTAATCCTAGCACTCTGGGAGGCCGAGGCTGGCAGATTGCTCAAGGTCAGGAGTTCGAAACCAGCCTGAGCAAGAGCGAGACCCTGTCACTACTATAAATAGAAAGAAATTAATTGGCCAACTAATATATATAGAAAAAATTAGCCAGGCATGGTGGCACAAGCCTGTAGTCCCAGCTACTCGGGAGGCTGAGGCAGGAGGATCACTTGAGCCCAGGAGTTTGAGGTTGCTGTGAGCTAGGCCGACGCCATGGCACTCACTCTAGCCTGGGCAACAAAGTGAGACTCTGTCTCAAAAAAAAAAAAAAAAAGAAAAGAATATTTATGTATACTGATAATGAAATCTCTCCAAGATCTACTGTTAAGTGAAAAAGAGGAAGTATATACAAGGTACTCTATTTGTGTTAAAAAAAACATGGCCAGGCGCGGTGGCTGACGCCTGTAATCCTAGAACTATTGGAGGCCAAGGCAGGAGGATCCCTCAAGGTCAGGAGTTCCAAAACAGCCTGAGCAAGAGCCAGACCCCATCTCTACTAAAAATAGGAATTAGTTAGCCAACTAAAAATATATAGAAAAAATTGGGGGGGGGCGGGGAAAAAAAAAAAAAGAAAAAATTAACTGGGCATGGTGGCACATGCCTGTAGTCCCAGGTACTGTGCATCCCCCAACATCCGGTGCCACCACCAAAGATTCCTACCTGTAGCCCATAGAACGCCAAAATCAACGGGACGAGTTCTGGTCACATACTCCCTCAAAATGACATCCTGGCCTACTTCTGCAACTCCCTCCCCTCTCAGACTCTCAAGGTTTCCTCCAGCGTGTCGCTTCCCACAGACCAGACCCTTGGTCTGAGACCAGACAGTCCAGATGCCACGCCTGCTGCCGCTCGGCAGCTGTGCTGCGGCATAGGGCAAGAGGAGGCCCCACGGAGCGGGCTGGGGCGCCAGGCACCCTGGCGGGCGTTGAGGATGGGGGTGCCCCACCCCCAGACTCCCGCGGCGCTCACCGAATGGGGACAGAACAAGAGGCAAAAAAAAAAAAAGATTCCTACCGCACCCGGTATTCCCAGGCAGTCTCCCATCCAAGTACTAACCAGGCCCGACCCTGCTTAGCTTCCAAGATCAGACGAGATCAGGCGCGTTCGGGGTGGTGTGGCCGTGGACGGCGGAGGGCGCCCCTGCCCCGCTCAAGAAGCCGAGCCTCTCTGCGCTTCCCCGCCGCCTCCTCCCGCCCCAGGCCCCGCGCCGGCGCTGACCCACTCGGGGACGGGCCGGGCTTGTTGAGTTCGCTGGCCGGGTCCGGAGGTCTCCACGGGACTGGGGTGCGGGGCGTGGTGGGCTCGGCGGGGTGGAGGGCTGTCTTCACACACACACACTCACACACTCACACACACCAGATGCGCCTCCAGCCTCCACGGCTGGACCCGCCTAGGTGGAGACCTCCAGCCGCCCCCCTCTCCTGGCCTCGCCTCCCTCACCTACCCACCCCCAACCCCAGTGCGCCGCTGCTGACTGCGCATGCGCGGGCGGTCGCCTTTGGCCCCCAGGGGCCGCCCTCCAGCACAATCCCTTTCAGCTGTGCCCCCGCCCTGCGTGTGGGCTGCCGCCTATCCGCCCCGGACCAGGGCCAGGGCACAGCGCATAGGGGAGGGGAGCGAGTGTAGGGGCGTCTCTCGGGATGTGTGCCATGGGTGGGGTGGTTTTGGGGGCGCTGAAGAAATCAGTCCCCTCCATCTCCTACCTCTGGAAACCCCCCAAGCCCTTGCAGAACTGCCCGCACCGCTACCGTGGGGGCCGGGACCCTGCTCTGTGTCCTCCTGTGGCCCAGTCCAAGGGGCCTGGGCCTGGCCGGGGCTGGATTGGACCCCAACCACCCTGGGGTGTGGACTTGCTAAAAATGGGCGATTAGAGATTTGGTTCCAGCTTCATTGAGGGTCATTTCACTAACGAAATCACCGTAAAGACGTTCCTAAGACGTTTGTGAGGGTGGCAACTGAAAGAGAATTTGAAAGCTGACAGAATAGGCGAGGAAAGGCATAGGAGATTTCCACACCCAGTAAGGAAGCCTTTCCCGAAATGGAAGAAAGAAACGAGCAAACAGAGACACCGGTAGCCCGCCCGGATCAGAGTCTGCTCCTTAGAGAAAGTACCCTGACCAGGTTCAGCCGTGGGTGGGTGGCGAGCTAGCGGCATTCAGAAGAGCCAGGCCGCAGCCTACGCAAAAGACACCTGCGCTCGGGTGTCTGTGGCGGCACAATTCACAATTGCAAAGATGTGGAAGCGACCCGAGTGCCCATCGATCCACGAGTGGATTAATAAAATGTGGCGCGTGGACACCACGGAGTGCTATTCGGCTATGAGAAACGGCGGTGAGAGGGCACCTCTCGTGGTTCTCCTGGCCGGAGCTGGAACCCGTTCCAGTAAGCCAGGTATCCCAAGAATGGACACAGGAGCACCACGTGCGCGTGCTCACCGACAAATTGGTAGGAACCCATGGACACCTAAGTGGACGTAGAGGAATCACCTTCATCGGGTGGGGGGAGGGGATGGGCATACACACCCATTAGGAATGCGGTGGTTGCGCACCGACTGGGGGATGGGCGCACTTGAAGCTCTGACCAGAGGGGGGAGGCGGGGAGAGGGCAATGTACCTGACCTTAACATTGGTACCCCCACCATAGGCTGCTAAGACAACAGTGGGGAGGGGGGCACGGGCAATACATGGAACCTTAATACTTGTACTCCCATAATCTGCTTGAAAAGAGAGAGAAAAAAAATGCAATAATGGAGGTAAGAGGCCTTTTTTTTTTTTTTTTTGGAGACAGAGTCTCGCTTTGTTGCCCTGGCTAGAGTGAGTGCCATGGCGTCAGCCTAGCTCACAGCAACCTCAATCTCCTGGGCTCAAGCAATCCTGCTGCCTCAACCTCCCAAGTAGCTAGGACTACAGGCATGCGCCACCATGCCCGGCTAATATTTTTTTTGTATATATATATCTATATATTAGTTGGCCAATTAATTTCTTTCTATTTATAGTAGAGATGGGGGTCTCCCTCTTGCTCATGCTGGTTTCGAACTCCTGACCTCGAGCAATCCGCCCACCTCGGCCTCCCAGAGTGCTAGGATTACAGGCGTGAGCCAGCACGCCCGGCCAAGAGGCATTTTTTTTTAAAAAATATGACTCCGAAAAGAAAAGGAAAAGGAGGCCTGTCGAGCACGTCTGGGTGTGACTGTGCATCCCCCAACATCCGGTGCCACCACCAAATATTCCTACGTGTAGCCCATAGAACGCCAAAATCAACAGGACGAGTTCTGGTCACAACTCCCTCAAAATGACATCCTGGCCTTCTTCTGCAACTCCCTCCCCTCTCAGACTCTCAAGGTTTCCTCCAGCGTGTCGGTTCCCACAGAGCAGACCCTTGGTCTGAGACCGGACAGTCCAGATGCCACGCCTGCTGCCGCGTGGCGGCGGTGCTGCGGCTCGGGACAAGAGGAGGCCCCACGGTGCGGGCTGGGGCGCCAGGCACCGTGGCGGGCGCTGAGGGTGGGGGTGACCCCACCCCCCACTGCCGCCGCGCTCTCCGAATGGGGACAGAACACGAGGCAAAAAAAAAAAAAAAGCCTACCGCACCCGGTATTCCCGGGCGGTCTCCCATCCAAGTACTAACCAGGCCCGACCCTGCTTAGCTTCCGAGACCAGACGGGATCGGGCGCGTTCGGGGTGGTGTGGCCGTGGACGGCGGAGGGCGCCCCTGCCCCGCTCAAGAAGCCGAGCCTCTCTGC
Organism: Microcebus murinus; assembly: GCF_040939455.1. Lineage (NCBI taxonomy): Eukaryota > Metazoa > Chordata > Mammalia > Primates > Cheirogaleidae > Microcebus > Microcebus murinus. Next base: position 55,546,257 of record NC_134119.1, on the reverse strand, counting down.
GCTTCCCCGCCGCCTCCTCCCGCCCCAGGCCCCGCGCCGGGCCGGGCCTGTTGAGTTCGCTGGCTGGGTCTGGCAGGCTCGGAGGGACGGGGGTGACAGGCGGGGCGGGGCGGGCAGGGAGCGGCGGGACGGGGTGGGGGGCTGTCTCTCTACACACACACTCACACTCACACTCACACTCACACTCACGCTCACTCACTCACACTCACACAAAATGCGCCTCCACGGCTGGACCCGCCAAGGTGGAGACATTACAGCCCTCCTCCTCTCCTCACCTGGCCTCCTTCACCTCCCCGCCCCCCACCCCCAGCGCGCAGCTGCTGCTGACTGCGTATGCTACGCGCGTGGGGTGCTCGCCCTTTGACCCCAGCCAGGGGCCGCCCTCCCCCACAACCCCTTTCAGCTGCGACCCCCACCCTGTGGCCCGGCGGCCGCCTATTCCCCTGGGCCAGGGCTGGGGCACAGCGCACGGGGGAGGGGAGCGAGTGTATGGGGCGTCTCTCTCTCTCGGGATGTGTCCCATGGGTGGGGTGGGGTGGCGTGGTTTGTGGGGCGCTGAAGAAATCAGTCCCCTCCATCTCCTACCTCTGGAAAACGCCCAAGCCCTTGGGGAACTGCCCGCACCGCTATCGTGGGTGCCGGGACCCTGCTCTGTGTCCTCCTGTGGCCCAGTCCAAGGGGCCTGGGCCTCGCCGGGGCTGCATTGGACCCCGACCACCCTGGCGTGTGGACTCGCTAAAAATCGGCGATTAGATATTGGATTCCAGCTTCATTGAGGTCATTTCACTAGCGCGCTGCCTGCCCATCTCCTGTGGGTGAGTGGACACAGCCAGATCCACACTGTGCCCTGCCTGCCCTTCTCCCATCGGTGAGTGGACACAGCCAGTTCCACACAGCACGCTGCCTGCTCGTCTCCCATTGGTGAGTGGACACAGCCAGATCCACACCGCGCCATGCTTGCCTGTGTCCCATGGGTGAGTAGACACAGCCAGTTCAACACAGCGCCCTGCTTGCCCATCTCGTGTGGTTTTGTGGACACAGCCCGTTCCACACCACACCCTGCCTGCCTGTTTCCCGTGGGTGTATGGACACAGCCAGATCTACACAGGGCCCTGCCTGCCGGTCACCCTTGGGTGAGTAGACGCAGCCAGTTCCACACATCGCCCTGCCTGCCCATCGCCATTGGGTGTGTGGACACAGCCAGATCCACACAACGCCCTGCCCTCCTGTCTCCTGTGGTTGTGTGGACACAGCCAGATCCACATAGCGCCCTGCCTGCCCGTCTCCCCTGGGTGAGTGGAAACAGACAGTTCCACACAGCACGCTGCCTGCCTGTCTCCCGTGGGTGAGTGGACACAGCCAGTTCCACACAGCGCCCTTCTTGCCCGTCTCCCATGGTTGTGTGGACACAGCCATATACACACAGGGCCCTGCCTGCCCGGCTCTCATGGCTGAGTGGATAGAGCCAGTTCCACACAGCACCCTGTCTGCCCGTATCCCGTGGGTAGGTGGACACTGCCAGTTCCTCACAGCGCGCTGCCTGCCCGTCTCCCGTGGGTGATGGACATAGCCAGTTCCACACAGCGCCCTGCCTGCCCGTCCTTCTTGGTTTCGTGGTCACAGTCAGTTGAACACGGCTCCCTACCTGCCCATCTCCCGTGGTTAAGTGGACACAGCCGGTTCCACACAGTGCCCTGACTTCCCATCTCCCTTGAGTGTCTGGACAAAGCCCGTTCCACACAGCGCCTTGCATTACACTATCACGTGAGTGTGTGGACACAGACACTTCCACACTCCGCACTACATGCGCATCTCTCGTGTGTGAGTGGACACAGCCAGTTCCACACAGCGCCCTGCCTGCCCGTCCTTCGTAGTTTCGTGGTCACAGCCAGTTCAACACGGCGCCCTACCTGCCCGTCTCCCGTGGCTGAGTGGACACAGCCTGTTCAACACAGCGCACTGCTTGCCCGTCGACTGTGGGTGAGTAGACATAGCCAGTTCCACATAGCGCGTTGCCGGCCGGTCTTCCGTGAGTGAGTGGACACAGCAAGATCCACACAGCGCCCTGCCTGCCCGTCTCCAGTGGGTGTGTGGACACAGCCAGATCCACACAGCGCCCTGCCAGCCCGTCTCCCATGGGTGAGTGGACACAGCCAGTTCCACACACCTCCCTGCCTGACCGTCCTTTGAGCTCTCGTGGTCATAGCCAGTTCAACATGGCGCCCTACTTGCCAGTCTCCCATGGCGGGGAACACAGCCAGTTCCACACAGCGCCCTGCCTGCCCGTCTCCCAAGGGTGAGGGGACACAGCCAGTTCCACACAGCGCCCTGCCTGCCCATGTCCAGTGGGTGAGTGGACACAGCCAGTTCAACACAGTGCCTTGCCTTCCCGTCTCCCATGAGTCTCTGGACACCGCCAGTTCCACAAAGCACCCTGCCTGCCACTGTCCCTTGAGTGTTTGGACACAGCAAGTTCCCGAATCACCCTGCCTGCCCGTGTCCAGTGGGTGAGTGGACACAGTCAGTTCCACACACCACCCTGCCAGCCCATCTCCTATGGGTGAGGGAACACAGCCAGTTCAACACAGCGCACTCATTCCCGTCTCCCAAGTGTGTATGGACACAGCCAGTTCCACACAGCGCCCTGCCTGCCCGTCTCACGTGGGTGAGTGGACATAGCAAGTTCCAACCCTAACCCTAACCCTACCTGCCCGTCTACCGTGGGTGAATGGACACAGCCAGTTCCACACAGCGCCCTGCCTGTCTGTCTCCCTTGGGTGTGTGGACACAGCCATTTCAACAGAAGATCGAATCTGTCCGTCTCCCGTGGGTGTGTGGACACAGCCAGTTTCACACAGCGCTCTGCCTGTCTGTCTCTCGTGGGTGAGTGGACACAGCCAATTCCACATGGCACCCTACCTGGCCATCTCCAATCGGTGTGGGGACACAGCCAGTTCCACACAGCGCCCTTCCTGCCCGTATCCCGTGGGTGAGAGGAAAGGGCCAGTTAAACACAGCGCAGTGCCTGCCCGTCTCCCATGGGTGAGTGGACACAGCAAGTTCCACACAGCACCGTGCCTGCCCGTCTCCCGTGGGTGAGTGGACACAGCCAGTTCCACACAGCACCCTACCTGCCCATCTCCCTTGGGTGAGTGGACACAGCCAGTTCCACACAGCGCCCTGCCTGCCCCGTCTCCCTTGGGTGAGTGGACACAGCATGTTCCACACAGCGCCGACCTGCCCGTCACCCGTGGGTGAGTGGACACAGCCAATTCCACACAGCGCCCTTCCTGCCCGTCTCCCGTGGGCGTGGGAACACAGCCAGTTAAACACAGCACCGTGCCTGCCTGTCACCCGTGGGAGAGTAGACACAGCCAGTTCCACACAGCACCCTGCCTGCCCATCTCCCATGTGTGTGTTGACACAGCCAATTCCACACAGCACCCTATCTGCCCGTCTCCGTTGCGTGACAGGACACAGTCAGTTCCACACAGCGCTCTGCCTTTCCGTCTCCCATTGGTGTTTGGACACAGCCTGTTCCACAGAGCACCCAGCATGCCCACCTCCGAGGGTGTGTGGACTAATCCCGTTCAACACAGCTCCCTCCTGCCCATCTCCCATCGGTGAGTGGACACAGCCAGTTCCACACCGCGCCATGCCTGCTCGTCTCCCGTGGGGGAGTGGAAACAGCCAGTTCCACACAGCACTCTGCCTACCCATCTCCCGTGGGTGAGTGGAACCAGCCAGTTCCACAGAGCGCTGTGCCTGACCGTCTCCTGTGGGTGAGAGGACACAGACAGTTCCACACAGCGCCTTGCCTTCCCGTTTCCCATGGGTGTATCGACACAGCCAGATCCACATCGCGCCCTGCCTGTCCGTCTTCCGTGGGTGTGTAGACACAGCCAGTTCCATACAGCGCCGTGCCTTCCCATGTCCTGTGGGTGTGTGGACACAGCCAGTTCCACACAGTGGCCTGCCTGCCAGTCTCCCGTGGGTGAGTGGACACAGCCAGGTCCACACAGTGCCCTGCCGGCCCATCACGCATGGGTGAGTGGACACAGCTAGTTAAACCCAGCGCTCTACCTGCCCATCTTCCTTGGGTGTGTGGACACTGCCAGTTAAACACAGCGCCCTGCCGGCCCGTCATGCATGGGTGAGTGGACACAGCCAGTTCAACACAGCACCCTACCTGCCCGTCTCCCGTGGGTGAGTGGAAACAACCAGTTCCAGAAGAAGGGCACACTCCCTGCCCTTCTTCTGTGGGTGTATGGACACAGCCATTTCAACAGAGCACCCAGCCTGTCCGTGGGTGTGTGGACACAGCCATTTCAACACAGCACCCAGCCTACCCATCTCCCGTGGGTGAGTTGACACAGCCAGTCCCAAACCGCGCCCTGCCTGCCTGTCTCCCATGGGTGAGTGGAAACAGCCAGATCCACACAGAGCCCTGCCTGCCCGACTCCAGTGGGTGTGTGGACATAGCCAGTTCGACACAGCGCCCTGAATGCCCGTCTCCCGTGGGTGAGTGGACACAGTCAGATCCACACAGTGCCGTGAATTCCTGTCTCCCGTTGGTGTGTGGACACAGCCAGATCCACACCACTCCCTGTCTGACCCTCTTATGTGGGTGTGGGGACACAGCCAGCTCAACATTGCGCCCTGCCTGCCTGTCTCCCGTAGGTGAGTGGACACAACCAGTTCCACACTGCGCCCTGTCTGCCCATCTCCCATGTTTGTGGGGACACGGACAGCTCAACACTGCGCCTTGCCTGCCTGTCTCCCGTGGGTGAGTGGACAAAACCAGTTGCACACAGTGCCCTGCCTGCCTGTCTCCCATGGGTGAGTGGACACAGCCAGATATAAACAGCGCCGTGCCAGCCCGTCTCCCCTGGGGGAGTTGACACAGCCAGTTACAAACAGCACCCAGCCTGCCTGTCTCTCGTGAGTGAGTGGACACAACCAGTACCACATAGCGCCCTGACTACCCCTATCCAATGGGTGAGTGGACACAGCCAGTTACACAAAGCACTGTGCCTGCCTGTCTCCGTGGGAGAGTGGACACAACTAGTTTCACAAAGCGCCCTGTCTATCCTTCTTAAGACAGTAAGTTGACACAGCCCTAACCCTAACCCTAACCCTTAACCCTAACTCTAACCCTAACCCTAAAACCAAACCTTAACCCTAAGGATAAACCTAACCCTAACCCTAACCCTAACCCTAATCCCAACCCTAACCCTAACCCTAATTCTAAACCTAACCCTATCCCTAACCGTAATCATAAACCCAACCCTAACCCTAACACCAAGCCTAACCCTAACCCTAACCCCAACACTAAACCTAACGCTACACCAAACCGTAACCCTAAACGAAACCCTATCCTTAAACCAAACGCTAACCCCCTCACTAACCCCAACCCTAACCCTACCCCTAATGCTAACCTTAACCCTAACCCTAACTCTAAGCCTACCCCTAATTCTAACCCTAAACCTAACCCTAACCCTAACACCAACCCTAAACCTAACCCTAACCATAACCCTAAAAATAACCCCATGCCTAACCCAAACTATAACTTCAAACCTAAACCTAACCCTAACCCCAACTCTAACCTTAAACCTAACCCTAAACACCTCCCTAACCCCAACAGTAACCATAACCATAATGCAAACCCTAACCCTAACTCTAAGCCTAACCCTAATTCTAACCCTTAACCCTAAACCTAACCCAAACCTCAACCCGTAACCCTAACCCTAACCCTAACCTGAACCCGTAACCCTAACCCTAACCCTAACCCTAAACACAACCCTAACCGTCACCCTAACCCCAACCCTAACCCCAACTCGAAACCTAAACCTCACCCTAACACTAACCCTAACCGTTAAACCTAACGCTAACCCGAACCCCAACACTTAACACTAACCCTAACCATAACCGTAACCCTAAACCCAAACCAAACACTCACCATAACAGTAACCCTAACCCCAAACCTAACCCCAACCCTAACCCTAAACCTAACCCTAACCCAAAAAATAACCCTAAAAATAACTAACACTCACTCCAAACCTAATTCTAACCCTAAACCTAACCCAATACCTAACATCAACCCTAACCCTAACCCTAACCCCAAATATAACCCTAAACCAAACCCGAACCCTATCAACAACCCTAATGCTAAACCCAACCCTAACCCTGACCCTAAAACCAACCCTAACCCTAAACCCAACCCTAACCCTAACCTCAACCCTAACCCTGACCCTGACCGTGACCCTGATTCTGACACTAACCCTAACCCTAAACCCAAACGTAACCCTAACCATACTCCTAACCCTAACAAAAACCCTAAACCCAACCATAACCCTAATGCTACCCTAATCCGAACCCTTAACCCTAACCCAACCCTAACACTAACCCTAACCTTAATTCTAACCCTAACCCTAACCCTAACACTGACCCTAACCCCAACCTTAACTCTAACCCTAACTCTAACCCGCTCCCTAACACCAAACCTAAACCGAACCCTAACCGCAACGCTAAACCTAAACCCTACCCAAACCCTAACCCCAACTCGAAACCTAACCCTGACATTAAACCAAATCATAACCCTTAACCCTAACCCTAACCCTAACACTAACCCCAAACTTAAACCTTAACCCGAATCCTAACCCTAAACCCAACCATAAACCTAACTCTAACAACAAACCTAACCCTAACCCTAATCCTAACTCTAACGCTAACCGTAACCCTAACCCAAACTGTAAGCCTAACCCTAAACACAACCATAACACTAACCCCAACCCTAAAACTAACACTAACGCTAACACTAACCCTAAACCTAATTCTAAGCCTAACCCTAATTCTAACCCTAACCCTAAACCAAACAATTAACCCTAAACCTAACCCTAACCCTAACCCTAACCCTAACCCTAACCCTAAACCTAATTCTAAGCCTAACCCTGACCCTAACCATAACCATAACCATAACCTTAACACTAACCCTAACCCTAACCCTTAACCCAACCCTAACCCTCACACTAAACCTAACCCTAACCCTAACCCTCACACTAAGCCTAACCCTAACCCAAATCCTAAACCCAACCCTAACCTTAAACCGAACACTAACCTTAAACCCAACCCAAACTCTAACCATAACCCTAACCCCCTCGCTAACACCAACCCTAACCCTAACCCCAACGATAACCCTAACCCCAAACCTAACCCAACTCCAAGCCTAAACCTGACCCTAACACCAAACCTAACCCTAACTCCAACACTAACGCTAACCCCAACACTAACCCTGACCCTGACCCTAAACCTAAACCTAACCCTAACTTCAACCCTAACCCTAACGCCAACCCTAAGCGTAACCCTAACAACAACCCTAACCCTAACCCTAACCCTAACCCTAATGCTACCCTAATCCCAACCCTTAACCTAACCCCAACTCTAACCTTAATCCTAACCCTAAATCTAATCCTAACTCTAACCCTTAACCCTAACTCTAACCATAACACCAACACTTAACACTAACCCTAATGCTAACCGTAACCCTAACCCTAACTGTAAGCCAAACCCTAACCATAACCATAACCCTAACCCCAACCCTAAACCTAAGACTAACACTAACACAAACCCTAAACCTAATTCTAAGCCTAACCCTAATTCTAACCCTAACCCTAACACAAAAGCTTAAACCTAACCCTAAACCTAACGCCAAACCTTAAACCTAACCATAACCTTAACACTAACCCTAACCCTAACCCTAAACCCAACCCTAACCTTAAACCTAACACTAACCTTAAACCCAACCCTAACTCTAACCCTAACCCTAACCCCCTCACTAACACCAAACCTAACCCTAAACCTAACCCCAACAATAACCATAACCCTAACCCCAAACATAACCCACACTCCAACCCTAACCCTGACCCTAACACCAAACCTAACCCTAACTCCAACACTAACGCTAACCCCAACACAAAACCTGACACTGAACCTAACCCTGACCCTACACCTAAACCTAACCCTAACCTCAACCCTAACCCTAACCCCAACCCTAACCCTAACCCGAAAAAAAACCCTAACACTAACACCAACCCTAACCCTAATGCTACCCTAATCCCAACCCTTAACCTAACCCCAACGCTAAACCAAACCCTAATTCTAATCCTAACCCTAACACTTAACCCTAACTCTAACCATAACACCGACCCTTAACCCTAACCCTAACCGTAACCCTAAACCCAACCCTAAGCCTCACTCTAACGCCAAACCTAACCCTAACCCTAACCGCAACCCTAACCCTAAACCTAACAATAATCCTAAGCCGAAACCTAACTCTAAGCTTAACTCTAACCCTTCCCTAACACCAACCCTAAACCTAACCCTAACCCCAACACTAACCCGAACCCCTACGCCAACCCTAACACCAACTCCAACCCTAAACCTGAACTAGACCCGAATCGTAACCCTAACCCTAACCCTAACCCTAACACTTAACCCTAACCCTAACCCTGAACCTAACCCCAACTCAAACCCTAACCTTGAGCCTAACCCCAACACTAACCCTAACCTCAAACCTAACCCTAACACCAAACCTAAACCTCACCAGGACCACAACCCTGACCCTGACCTTAAACCTGAAGCTAACCCTAACACCAACCCTAACAGTAACCCTAAACCCAACCCTAATCCTAACTCTAATAAACCTAAACCTAACCCTAACTCTAATCCTAACACTAACCCTAACCCTAACTGTAAGCCTAACCCTAACCTTAACCCTAACCCTAACTCTAAGCCTAACCCTAATTCTAACCCTAACCCTAACCCAAACGCTTAACCCTAACCCTAACACCAACCCTTAACCCTAACCCTAACCCTAACCCTAAGCGCAACCCTAACTCTAACCCTAACTCTAACCCTTCCCTAACACCAACCATAAACCTAAGCCTAACCGCAACACTAATCCTAACCCCATCCCCAAGCATAACCCCAACTCCAACCCTAACCCTGACCCTAACCCTAACCCTAACCCTTAACACTAACTCTAACCCTAAAACCAACACTTAACCCTAACCCTAACCTTAACCCTAAACCCAAACCTAACCCTCACCCTAACCCCAACGCTAACCCTAACCCTAATGCCAAATCTAACACTAAACCTAACACTAACCCTAACCCCAAACATAACTCTAAACCTAACCCTAACCCCCTCGCTAACACCAACCCTAGCCCTAACGTTAACACCAACCCTAACCCTAACTTTAACCCCAACCCTAACCCAAACCGCAACACCAACCCTAACCCCAACTCCAACCTTAACCCTGACAATAACCCCATCACAAACCCTAATGCCAACTCTAACCCTAACCCAAATCCTAACCCTAATCCCGACCCTAACCCTGACCCTGAAACTGACCCTGACACTAAGCCTAAGCATAACCCTAAACCTAACCCTAACCCCAACCCTAACCCTAACACTAAACCCAACCCTAACCCTAACCCTAACCATAACCCCAACCATAACCCTAACCCAAACGCTAACCCACACCCTAAACCTAACTGTAAGCCTAACCCTAATTATAAACCTAACCCTAACCCTAATCCTAACCCTAACCCTAACTAAAACCTAACCCTAAAAATAAACCCAAAGCTAACCCTAACCCTAACCACAAGCCTAACCCTAACCCTAACCCCAAACTTAAGCCTAACCCGAACCCAAACCCTAACACTAAACCCAACGCTATCCTTAAACCTAAACCTAACCCCCTCCCTAACCCCAAACCTAACCATAACCCTAATGCTAACCCTAAATCTAACCCTAACTCTAAGCCAAATCCTAATTCTAACCCTAACCCTAACCATAACCATAACCCTAACCCCAACCCGAACCCTAACCCTAACCTTAAGCCTAACTCCAAGCCTAATCCTAACCGAAACTACAACCATAAACCTAACCCTAACCCTAACCCCAATCTAACCTTAAACCTAAACTTAACCCCCTCCCTAACCCCAACATTAACCCTAACCCTAACCCTAACACTGACCATAACCCCAACCTTAACTCTAACCCTAACACTAATCCACTCCCTAACACCAAACTTAACCCGAACCCTAACCCCAACGCTACCCTAAACCCTACCCAAACCCTAAACTCAACTCCAAACCTAACCCTGACCTTAAACCGAATCATAACACTTAACCCTAACCCTAACACTAACACTAACCCCAACCTTTAACCCTAACCCGAACCCTAACCCTAAACCCAACCCTAAATCTAACCCTAACCCAAACCCCCTACTGAATACCAACTATAACCCTATAATTAACCCCAACCCAAACCCTAACCCCAACTCAGACACTAATCCTGACCCGAACCCCAATACTAACCCTAACCCCAACCCGAATCCTAACCCCACACCTAACCCTGACCCTGAACATGACCCTGAAAATGACCCTAACCTTAAACCTCATCATAACCCCAACCCTAACACTAACCCTAAACCCAACCATAAACCTAACTCTAACAACAAACCTAACCCTAACCCTAATCCTAACCCTAACGTTAACCGTAACCCTAACCCTAACTGTAAGCCTAACCCTAACCATAACCATAACCCTAAACCCAACCCTAAACCTAACGCTAATGCTAACACTAACCTTAAACCTAATTCTAAGCCTAACCCTAATTCTACCCTAACCCTAACCCAAACAATTAACCCTAACCCTAAACCTAACCCCAACCCTTAACCCTAACCCTAACCTTAACACTAACCCTAACCCTTAACCCAACCCTAACTTTCACACTAACCCTAACACTAACCATAACCCTAACCGTAACCCTAACAACAACCCTAACCCTAACCCTAAACCTAACCCTAATGCTACCCTAATCCCAACCCTTAACCTAACCCCAACCCTAACCTTAAACCTAACCCTAATTCTAATCCTAACTCTAACCCTTAACCCAAACTCTAACCATAACACCAACACTTAACACTAACCCTAATGCTAACCGTAACCCTAACCCTAACTGTAAGCCTAACCCTAACCATAACCATAACCCTAACCCCAACCCTAAACCTAACGCTAACGCTATCACTAACCCTAAACCTAATTCTAAGCCTAACCCTAATTCTAACCCTAACCCTAACACAAATGCTTAACCCTAACCCTAAACCTAACCCCGAACATTAACCCTAACCCTAACCTTAACACTAACCCTAACCCTAAACCTTAACCCAACCCTAACCCTCACACTAACCCTAACCCTAACCCTAACCCTAAACCCAACGCTAACCTTAAACCTAACACTAACCTTAAACCCAACTCTAACTCTAACCCTAACCCTAACCCCCTCGCTAACACCAACCCTAACCCTAACCCTAACCCCAACGATAACACTAACCATAACCCCAAACCTAACCAAAACTCAAACCCTAACCCTGAACCTAACACCAAACCTAACCCTAAATCCAACACTAACGTTAACCCCAACACTAAACCTGACCCTGAACCTAACCCTGACCCTAAACCTAAACCTAACCCTAACCTCAACTCTAACCCTAACCCCAACCCTAAACCTCACCCTAACAAAAACCCTAACGCTAACACCAACCCTAACCCTAATGCTACCCTAATCCCAACCCTTAACCTAACCCCAAACCAAACCCAAACCCTAACCCTAATTCTAATCCTAACCCTAACTATTAACCCTAACTCTAACCATAACACCGACCCTTAACCCTAACCCTAACCATAACCCTAAACCCAACCCTAAGCCTCACTCTAACCCCAAACCTAACCCTAACCCTAACCGCAACTCTAACGCTAAACCTAACACTAACCCTAAGCCGAACCCTAACTCTAACCCTAACTCTAACCCTTCCTTGACACCAAGCCTAAACCTAACCCTACCCCAACACTAACCCGAACCCCTACGCCAACCCTAACACCAACTCCAACCCTAACCCTGACCATAACCCGAATCATAACCCTAACCCTAACCCTAAACCTAACTCTTAACCCTAATCCTAACCCTAAACCTAACCCCAACTCCAACCCTAACCCTGAGCCTAACCCCAACACTAATGCTAACCCAAACCTAACCCTAACCCCAAACCTAAACCTGACCAGGACCACGACCCTGACCCTGACCTTAAACCTAAAGTTAACCCTAACCACAACCCTAACACTAACCCTAAACCCAACCCTAACCCTAACTCTAATAAACCTAAACCTAACCCTAACACTAATCCTAACGCTAAACCTAACCCTAACTGTAAGCCTAACCCTAAACCTAACCCTAACTCTAAGCCTAACCCTAATTCTAAACTTAACCCTAACCCAAACGCTTAACCCTAACCCTAACCCCAACCCTTAACCCTAACCCTAACCCTAAACCCAACCCTAACCCTCACCATAACCCTAACCCTAAACCTAACCCTAAAAGCAAACCTAACCCTAAACCTAACATTAACACTAAGCCCAACCCTAACTTTAAACTTAACTCTAACCCTTCCCTAAGACCAACCATAAACCTAAGCCTAACCCCAACACTAACACTAACCCCATCCCCAAGCATAACCCCAACTCCAACCATAACCCTGACCCGAATGCTAACCCTAACCCTTAACCCTAACTCTAACCCTAAACTCAACACTTAACCCTAACCCTAAACTTAACCCTAAACCCAACCCTAACCATCACCCTAACCCCAACGCTAACCCTAACCCTAATCCCAAATCTAACACTAAACCTAACACTAACCCTAACCCCAAACATAACTTTAAACCTAACCCTAACCCCCTCGCTAACACCAACCCTAACTCTAACTTTAACACCAATCCTAACCCTAACTTTAACCCCAACCCTAACCCTAACCCCAACCCTAACCCTAACCCTAAACCCAACCCTAACCCTAACCCTAATCCTAACCCCAACCCTAACCCTAACCAAAACGATAACCCAAACCATAACCATAACTGTAAGCCTAAGCCTAATTCTAAACCTAACCCTAACCCTAATTCTAACCCTAACCCTAACTCAACCCTAACCCTAACACTAAACCCAAAGTTAACCCTAACCCTAAACACAAGCCTAACCCTAACCCTAACCCCAAACTTAAGCCTAACCCGAACCCAAACCCTAACACTAAACCCAACGCTATCCTTAAACCTAAACCTAACCCCCTCCCTAACCCCAACCCTAACCCTAACCCTAATGCTAACCCTAAATCTAACCCTAACTCTAAGCCTAATCCTAATTCTAACCCTAACCCTAACCATAACCCTAACCCCAACCCGAACCCTAACCCTAACCTTAAGCCTAACTCCAAGCCTAATCCTAACCCTAACTCCAACCATAAACCTAACCCTAACCCTAACCCCAACCCTAACCTTAAACCTAACCTTAACCCCCTCCCTAACCCCAACAGTAATCCTAACCCTAACGCTAACCCTAACCCTAAACCTAAGCTTAACTCTAATTATAACCCTAACGCTAACCCTTAAACCTAATGGTAACCCTAACATCAACACTTAACCTTAACCCTAACCCTAACCCTAAACCCAAACCTAACTCTCACCCTAACCCCAAACGTAACCCTAACCCTAACCCGAAAACTAACCCTAAACCTAAAAATAACCCTAAACCCAACCCTAACTCTAACCCTAAACCTAACACCTTCCCTAACACCAACCCTAACCCTAAACCTAACCCTAATCGTAACATAACCCTAACCCAAAACCTAACCCCAACTCCAACCCTAACCCTTAAACCCAAACCTAACCCACACCCTAAACATAACCCAACCCTTACCTCTAAACCTAACCCTAACCCTAACCCTAAACCTAACCCTAAACACAACCCTAACCCTCATCCTAACCCCAACTCTAACCATAACCCTAATCCCAGGCCTAACACTAAACCTAACACTAAACCTAACCCCAACACTAACTCTAACCCTAACCCTAACACCCTCCCTAAAACAAATCCTAACCCTAAATTTAACCCCAACCCTAACCCTAATCCTAACAACAGCCCTAACCCTAACCCTAACCCTAACCCTAAACCCAACACTAACCCTCACACTAATGGTAACAGTAATCCCAACCCTAAGCCTAAACATAACACTAAGACTCACCCCAACCCTAATTCTAACCCTAACCCTAACCCAATCCCTAACACAAACCCTAACCCTAACCCCAACCATAACCCTAATCCCAACCCAAACCCTAATAACAACCCTAACACTAACACCAACCCTAACCCTAACCCTAACACCAACCCTAAACCTAACACCGACCCTAACCCTAACCTCAACCCTAACCCTGACCCTGACCATGACCCTGACCCTGACCCTTACCCTAACCCTAAAGCCAACCCTAACCCTAACACAAAACCTACTCCTAACCATAACAACAAGCCTAAACCAAAACCCAACCATAACCCTAACGCTACCCTAATCCCAACCCTTAATACTAACGCCAACCCTAACACTAACCCTAAGCTTAATACTAACCCTAAGCATAAACCTTAACCATAACCTTAACCCGAACCCTTAATCCTAACCCTAACCCTAACCCTAACCCTAACCCTAACCCTACCTCAACCCTAACCCCAACTCCAACCCTAACCCTGATCTTAACTCGAACCATAACCCTTAACCCTAACACTAACCCTAAACCCAACATTTAACCCGAACACGAACCATAACCTTAAACCAAACCCTAACATTAACCCCAACCCTAACCCCTCCCGAACACCAACCATAACCCTAACATTAATCCCAACCCTAACCCTAACGTCAACCCTAACCCTAACCCCAACTCCAAATCTAACCCTGACCCTAACCCCAAAACTAACCCTAAACCCAACCCTAACCCTAAACCTAAACCTAACCCTGACCCTGACCATGACCCTGACCCTGACCCTAACCTTAAACCTCACCCTAACGCCAACCCTAACACTAACCCTAAACCGAACAGTACCCTAACTCTAACAACAAACCTAACCCTAACCCTAACCCTAACGCTAACCCTAAACATAAACCTAACTGTAAGCCTAACCTAACCCTAACCCTAACCCTAACCCAACCCTTAACCCTAACCCTAACCCTAACCCTAACCCTAACCCTCACCCTAACCCTAACCCTAAACCTAACCCTAAACCCAACCATAACCCTAAACCTAACACTAACCCTAACCCCAACCCTAACCCTAACCCTAACCCTAAACCAAACCATAACCCTAAACCCAACCCTAACCCTAACCCCAACCCTAAACATAACCCTAAAAAAACCCTAACCCTAACCCCAACCCTAACCCTAATGCTACCCTAATCCCAACCCTTAACCTAACCACAGCCTTAACCCTAACCCTAACCCTAATTCTAATCATAACCCTAACACTTAACCCTAACTCTAACCATAACACCAACCATTAACCCTACCCCTAACCCTAACCCTAAACCCAACTGTAACCAGCACCCTGACCCTAATGCTAACCCTAACACTAAACCTAATACCAACCCTAACCCTAACCCTAACACTGACCCTATCCCCAAACTTAACTCTAACACTAACCCTAACCCCCTCCCCATCACGAACCCTAACACTAACACTAACCCAAACCCAACACTAAACCTCACCCTAACCAAAACCCTAACCCCAAATTCAACCCTAAAGCTGACCCTAACCCTAAACCTAACCCTTAAACCTAACACTAACCCTAAACCCACCCTTAACACCAACCCTAACCCTAACCCTAACCGCAACCCTTTCCCTAACGCTACCTTAATACCAACCCTTAACAATAACCCCAACCCTAACCCTAACCCTAACCCTAATTCTAACCCTAACACTAACCCTTAACGATAACCCTAACCCTAACCCCAACACTTAACCCTAACCCTAACCCTAACCCTAACCCTAACCCTAAAACCAACCCTAAACCTAAACCTAACAACAACCCTAACCCTAATCCTAACCCGAACCCTAACCCTAACCCAAACGCTAACCCAAACCATAACCCTAACTGTAAGCCTAACCCTAATCCTAAACCTAACCCTAACCCTAATTCTAACCCTAACCCTAACTCAACCCTAACCCTAACACTAAAACCGAAGCTAACCCTAACACTAACCACAAGCCAAACCCTAACCCTAACCCCATCCTTAAACCTAACCCTAACCCAAACACTAACACTAAACCCAACGCTATCCTTAAACCTAAACCTAAACCCCTCCCTAAACCCAACCCTAACCCTAACCCTAATGCTAACCCTAAATCTAACCGTAACTCTAAGCCTAATCCTAATTCTAACCCTAACCCTAACCCACACCTAAACCCTAACCCTAACCTTAACCCTAACTCCAAGCCTACTTCTAACCCTAACCCTAATCCTAACCCTAACCCTAAGCCTAACGCTAACCCTAACCCCAAAACTTAACCCTAACCCTAACCCTAACCCTAACTCTTAACCCTAACCCTAACCCTAACTATAACCCAACACTTAACTCTAACCCTAACCATAACCCTAACCCTAAACCGAACCCTAACCCTCATCCTAACCCCAACTCTAACCCTAACCCTAATCCCAGGCCTAACACTAAACCTAACACTAAACCTAACCCCAACCCTAACTCTAACCCTAACCGTAACACCCTCCCTAACACCAACCCTAACCCTAAATTTAACCCCAACCCTAACCCTAACCCCAATTTCAACCCTACCCCAACTCCAACCCTAACCCTGACCCTAACCCTAAGCCTAACCCTAAAGCTAACCCTAACCCCAAAATTAATCCTAACCCTAAACCCAACACTAACCCTAACCATAACAACAACCTTAACCCTAACCCTAACCCTAACCCCGTCCCTAACCACAATCCTAACCATAACCCTAACCCAAAACCTAACAATAACCCCAATCCAAAACGTAATCCCAACACCAACCCTAACCCTAAACCAAACCTTAAACCCAACCCCGACGCTAACCCTAACCCTGACCCTGACACTAACACTAACCCTGACACTAACCCTAACCCTAACCCTAAACCCAACACTAACCCTCACCCTAACAGTAACACTAACCCCAACCCTAAGCCTAAACATAACACTAAGACTCACCCCAACCCTAATTCTAACCTTAACCCTAACCCAATCCCTAACACAAACCCTAACCCTAACCCTAACCCCAACCATAACACTAATCCCAACCCCAACCCTAACAACAACCCTAACCCTAACCCCAACCCCAACCCTAACCCTGACCCTAACACCAACCCTAACCCTAACACCAACCCTAACCCTAACTTTAACCCTAACCCTGACCCTGACCATGACCCTGACCCTGACCCTTACCCTAACGCTAAACCCAACCCTAACCCTAAGCCCAACCCTACTCCTAACCCTAATAACAACCCTAACCCTAAACCCAACCACAACCCTAACGCTACCCTAATCCCAACCCTTAACACTAACCCCAATCCCAACATTAACCCTAAGCTTAATTCTAACCCTAAGCATAAACCTTAACCCTAACCTTAACCCCAACCCTTAATCCTAACCCTAATCCTAACACTACCCTAACCCCAACCCTAACACTAAATCTAACATTAACCCTGACCCCAAACCTAACTCTAACCCTAAACCTAACCCCCTCCCTAACACAAACCCTAAACCGAACCCTAACCCCAAACGAACCCCTAACCCCTACCTCAACCCTAACCCCAACTCCAACCTTAACCCTGACCTTAACTCGAACCATAACCCTTAACCCTAACCCTAACCCTAAACCAAACCTTTAACCCAAAAACGAAGCCTAACACTAAACCCAACCCTAAATCTAACCCTAACCCTAACCCCCTGCCGAACACCAACCATAACCCTAACATTAATCCCAACCCTAACCCTAACCTCAACCCCAACCCTAACGCCAACTCCAACCCTAACCCTGACGCTAACCCCAACACTAACCCTAAACCCAACCCTAACCCTAACCCTAAACCTAACCCTGACCCTGACCATGACCCTGAATCTGACCCTAACCCTAAACCTCACCCTAACGCCAATCCTACAAATAACCCTAAACCCAACCCTAACCCTAACTCTAACAACAAACCTAACCCTAACCCTAACCCTAACGCTAACCCTAAACCTAACCCTAACTGTAAGCCTAACCTAACCCTAACCCTAACCTTACCCCAACACTTAACCCTAACCCTAACCCTAACACTAACGCAACACTAACCCTCAACCTAACCCCAAACCTAACTAAAACTCCAACCCTAAACCTGACCCTAACACTAACCCTAAACCTTAACCCTAACCCTAACCCTAACCCCAACCCTTAACCTTAACTCTAACCCTAAACCGAACCCTAACCCTCACCCTAACCCTAACCCTAACCCTAACTCTAAACCCAACCATAACCCTAAACCTAACACTAACCCTAACCCCAACCCTAACTCTAACCCTAACCCTATCCACTCACTAACACCAAACCTAACCCTAACCCTAACCCCAACAATAACCCTAACCCAAAGCCCAAAACTGACGCCAACTCCAACCCTAACACTGACCCTAACCACAAATCCAAACCTAACCCCAACACTAACCCTCACCCTAACCCTGACCCTGACCCTAACCCTAACCCTAACCCTAACCCTAACCCCAACTCTAACCCTAACCCCAACCCTAAACCTAACCCTAAAAAAAACCCTAACCCTAACACTAACCCTGACACTAACCCTAACCCTAACCCTAAACCCAACACTAACCCTCACCCTAACAGTAACACTAACCCCAACCCTAAGCCTAAACATAACACTAAGACTCACCCCAACCCTAATTCTAACCTTAACCCTAACCCAATCCCTAACACAAACCCTAACCCTAACCCTAACCCCAACCATAACACTAATCCCAACCCCAACCCTAACAACAACCCTAACCCTAACCCCAACCCCAACCCTAACCCTGACCCTAACACCAACCCTAACCCTAACACCAACCCTAACCCTAACTTTAACCCTAACCCTGACCCTGACCATGACCCTGACCCTGACCCTTACCCTAACGCTAAACCCAACCCTAACCCTAAGCCCAACCCTACTCCTAACCCTAATAACAACCCTAACCCTAAACCCAACCACAACCCTAACGCTACCCTAATCCCAACCCTTAACACTAACCCCAATCCCAACATTAACCCTAAGCTTAATTCTAACCCTAAGCATAAACCTTAACCCTAACCTTAACCCCAACCCTTAATCCTAACCCTAATCCTAACACTACCCTAACCCCAACCCTAACACTAAATCTAACATTAACCCTGACCCCAAACCTAACTCTAACCCTAAACCTAACCCCCTCCCTAACACAAACCCTAAACCGAACCCTAACCCCAAACGAACCCCTAACCCCTACCTCAACCCTAACCCCAACTCCAACCTTAACCCTGACCTTAACTCGAACCATAACCCTTAACCCTAACCCTAACCCTAAACCAAACCTTTAACCCAAAAACGAAGCCTAACACTAAACCCAACCCTAAATCTAACCCTAACCCTAACCCCCTGCCGAACACCAACCATAACCCTAACATTAATCCCAACCCTAACCCTAACCTCAACCCCAACCCTAACGCCAACTCCAACCCTAACCCTGACGCTAACCCCAACACTAACCCTAAACCCAACCCTAACCCTAACCCTAAACCTAACCCTGACCCTGACCATGACCCTGAATCTGACCCTAACCCTAAACCTCACCCTAACGCCAATCCTACAAATAACCCTAAACCCAACCCTAACCCTAACTCTAACAACAAACCTAACCCTAACCCTAACCCTAACGCTAACCCTAAACCTAACCCTAACTGTAAGCCTAACCTAACCCTAACCCTAACCTTACCCCAACACTTAACCCTAACCCTAACCCTAACACTAACGCAACACTAACCCTCAACCTAACCCCAAACCTAACTAAAACTCCAACCCTAAACCTGACCCTAACACTAACCCTAAACCTTAACCCTAACCCTAACCCTAACCCCAACCCTTAACCTTAACCCTAACCCTAAACCTAACCCTAAACCGAACCCTAACCCTCACCCTAACCCTAACCCTAACCCTAACTCTAAACCCAACCATAACCCTAAACCTAACACTAACCCTAACCCCAACCCTAACTCTAACCCTAACCCTATCCACTCACTAACACCAAACCTAACCCTAACCCTAACCCCAACAATAACCCTAACCCAAAGCCCAAAACTGACGCCAACTCCAACCCTAACACTGACCCTAACCACAAATCCAAACCTAACCCCAACACTAACCCTCACCCTAACCCTGACCCTGACCCTAACCCTAACCCTAACCCTAACCCTAACCCCAACTCTAACCCTAACCCCAACCCTAAACCTAACCCTAAAAAAAACCCTAACCCTAATCCCAACCCTAACCCTAATGCTACTCTAATCCAAACCCTTAACCTAACCCCAAACTTAACCCTAACCCTAACCCTAATTCTAATTCTAACCCTAACCCTTAACCCTAACTCTAACCATAACACCAACCATTAACCCTAACCTTAACCCTAACCCTAAACCCAACTGTAACGCTCACCATAACCCTAATCCTAACTCTAACACTAAACCTAATACCAACCCTAACCCTAAACCTAACATTAACCCTATCCCCAACCTTAACTCTAACCCTAACCCTAACCCGCTCCCCAAGACCAACCCTAACCCTAACACTAACCCTAACCGAACATTAACCCTAACACATACTCCAATCCTAAACCTGACGCTAACACTAACCCTACCCTTAACCCTAACACTAACCCTAACCCCACCCTTAACACTAACCCTAACCCTAACCCTAACCACACCCTTTCACTAACGCTACCTTAACACCAACACTTAAACCTAACCCCAACCCTAACCCAAACCCTAACCCTAATTCTAACACTAACACTAACCCTTAACGCTAACCCTAACCCTAACCCCAACCCTTAACCCTAACCCTAACCCTGACCCTAAACCCAACCCTAACCCTCACCCTAACCCCAACCCTAACCCTAACCCGAATCCTAACCCTAAACATAACAATAACCCTAACCCCCAACCTAACTCTAACCCTAACCCTAACCCCCTCGGTAACACCAATCCTAACCCTAACCCTAACCTCAATCCTAACCCTAACCCCAACCCAAACCCTAACCACAACTCCAACCCTAACCCTGACACTAAACCTAACCCTAACCCTTAACCCTAACCCTAACACTAACATCAACCCTTAACCCTAACCCTAACCCTAAACCCAACACTAACCCTCACCATAACTTCAAACCTAACCCTAACCCTAATCCCAACCCTAAGACTAAACCTAACAATAAACCTAACCCCAACCCTAACTCTAACCCTAAACCTAACACCCTCCCGAACACCAACATTAACCCTAACTTTAACCTCAATCCAAACTCTAACCACAACTTCAACCCTAACCCCAACTCCAACCCTAACCCTGACAATAACCATAAACCTAACCCTAAACCTATCCTAACCCCCACCCTAGCCCTAACCCTAACCCTAACACCCTCCCTAACCACAACCCTAACCATAACCCTAACCCCAAACCTAACCCTAAACCCAACCCAAAACTTAACCCCAACTCCAACCCTAACCCTAACCCCAACCCTAACCCTGACCCCGACCCTAACCCAAACCCTGACCCTGACCCTTATCCTTACCCTGAACTTGACCCTAACCCTAAGCCTAACCGTAAGCCTAACACTAACCCTAACCCTAAACCTGTCACTAACCCTGACCCTAACCCTAAAACTGACCCTAAAAATAACACTAACACTGACCCTAACACTAACCCTGACCTGACCCTGATCCTGACCCTGATGCTAAACCTAACCCTGACCATTACTCTGACCCTAACCCTGACCCAGCACCTGACCCAGATCCTACCCTGACCCTAACCTTAACCCTGACCCTGACCCAGACCCTGACCCTGATCCTAGCCCTAACCCTGACCTAACCCTGACCCTCACCCTAACCCTAACTCTGACCCTAACCCTAACTCTGACCCTGACCCTCAACCTAACCCTGAACCTCACCCTAACCATAACCCTCACCCAACCGTAACCCCAAC
Source organism: Microcebus murinus (assembly GCF_040939455.1). Lineage (NCBI taxonomy): Eukaryota > Metazoa > Chordata > Mammalia > Primates > Cheirogaleidae > Microcebus > Microcebus murinus. Next base: position 55,524,094 of record NC_134119.1, on the reverse strand, counting down.
ACCAAAACTACACCTGACCCTAACCCTAACCCTTAACCCTAACACTATCCCTAACCCCAACAGGTAACCATAACCCTAACCCTAACCCTAAGCCTAAACCCAAACGTAACCCTCAACCTAACCCTAATCCTAACGCTAACACGAACCCTAACCCCAACCCTAACCCTAACACTAACCCTATCCCCAAACTTAATTCTAACCCTAACCCTAACCCCCTCCCCAACACCAACCCTAACACTAACCCTAAGCCCAACCATAAATCTAACCCCAACTCTAACCCTAAACCTGACCCTAACCCCAACCCTAACCATAATCCCAACCCTAAACCTAACCCCAACAATAACCCTGACCCTGATCCTGACCCTGACCCTGACCCTAACCCTAACCCTAACCTTAAACCTAACCCTAACCCAAACACTAACCCTAACCCCAACACTAACCCTAACCCTAAGAACAACCCGAACCCCAATCCAAACCTAAACCTGACCCTAACCCTAACCTTAACCCTTAACCTAACCCTCACATTAACCCCAACACTTAACCCAAACACTAACTCTAACTCTAACCCTAAACTCAACACTAATCCTCACCCTAAACCCAACCCTAACCCCAACTCCAACCCTAAACCTGACCCTAACCCTAACACTTAACCATAACAATAACCCTAACCCCAACCCTTAACACTAACCCCAACCCTAACCCTAACCCTAACCCTAATTCTAACCCTAACACTAACCCTTAACGATAAACCTAACCCTAACCTCAACCATTAACCCTAACCCTAACCCCCTCCCTAACACCAAACCTAAGACTAACCCTAACCACAACCCTTAAACCTAACACTAACCCTAACCCCAACACTTAACCCTAACCCTAACCCTAACCTTAACCGTAACACTAACCCTAAACCCAACCCTTAACCCTAACCCTAACCCCCTCCCTAACACCAACCCGACCACTTACCCTAACCCTAACCCTAACACTAACCCTAACCCTAACCCCCTCCCTAAAACCAACCCGAACCATAACCCTAACCCCAATACTAACCCTAACCCCAACCCGAAGCATAACCCCAACTGCAACCCTAACACTGATCCTAACCCTAACCCTAACCCTTAATCCAAACACTAACCCTAACCCCACCCTTAACACTAACCCTAACCCTAACCCTAACCGCAACCCTTTCCCTAACGCTACCCTAATACCAACCCTTAACCCTAACCCCAACCCTAACCCTAACCCTAACACTAATCCTAACCCTCACAATAACCCTTAACACTAACTCTAACCCTAACCCCAACAATTAACCCTAAGCCTAACCCTAACCCTAAACCCAACCCTAACCCTCACCCTAACCCCAACCCTAACCCTAACCCTAACCCGAATCCTAACCCTAAACATAAAAATAACCCTAACCCCACCTTAACTCTAACACTAACCCTAACCCCCTCCGTAACACCAATCCTAACCCAAACCCTAACCTCAATCCTAAACATAACCCCAACCAAAACCCTAACCACAACTCCAACCCTAACACTGACCCTAAACCTAACCCTAACACTTAACCCTAACCCTAACCCTAACCCCAACCCTTAACCCTAACCCTAACCCTAAACCCAACACTAACCCTCACCCTAACTTCAACCCTAACCCCAACTCCAACCCTAACCCTGACAATAACGCTAAGCCTAACCCTAAACCTAACCTAACCCCACCCTAGCCCTAACCCTAACCCTAACACCCTCCCTAACCACAACCCTCACCATAACCCTAGCCCCAAACCTAACCCTAAACCCAACCCAAAACTTAACCCCAACTCCAACCCTAACCCTAACCCCAACCCTAACCCTGACCCCGACCCTAACCCTAACCCTGACCCTGACCCTTATCCTTACCCTGAACTTGACCTTAACCCTAAGCCTAGCCCTAAACCTAACCCAAACCTGACACTAACACTGACCCTTACCCTAAAACTGACCCTAAAACTAACACTAACACTGACCCTAACACTAACCCTGACCTGACCCTGATCCTGACCCTGACGCTAAACCTAACCCTGACCATTGCTCTGACACTAACCCTGACCCAGCACCTGACCCAGATCCTACCCTGACCCTAACCTTAACCCTGACCCTGACCCAGACCCTGACCCTGATCCTAGCCCTAACCCTGACCTGACCCTGACCCTCACCCTAACCCTAACTCTGACCCTAACCCTAACTCTGACCCTGACCCTCACCCTAACCCTGAACCTCACCCTAACCCTAACCCTCACCCAACCGTAACCCCAACTCCAAACCTACACCTGACCTTAACCCTGACCCTTAACCCTAAAACTAACCCTAACCCCAACACGTAACCATAACCCTAACCCTAACCCTAAGCCAAAAGCCAACCGTAACCCTCACCCTAACCCTAATCCTAACCCTAACACTAACCCTAACCCCAACCCTAACCCTAACCCTAACACTAACCCTATCCCCAAACTTAACTCTAACCCTAACCCTAACCCCCTCCCCAACACCAACCCTAACCCTAACCCTAAGTCCAACCATAACTCTAACCCCAACACCAACCCTAAACCTGACCCTAACCCAACCCTAACGATAACCCTAACCCCAACTGTAAACCTAACCCCAACAATAACCCTGACCCTGATCCTGACCCTGACCTTGACCCTGACCCTAACCCTAACCTTAAACCTAACCCTAACCCTAACCCCAACCCTAACCCTAACCCTAAGAAAAACCCAAACCCCAACTCCAAACCTAAACCTGACCCTAACCCTAACCTTAACCCTTAAACCTAACCCTCACACTAACCCCAACACTTAACCCAAACACTAACCCTAACCCTAACCCTAAACCCAACCCTAACCCTCACCCTAACCCCGACCCTAAACCTAAACCTAATCCCACCCCTAACACTAAACCTAACACTAAACCTAACGCCAACCCTAACTCTAACCTTAACCTTAACACCCTCCCTGACACCAACCCTAACCCTAACTTTAACCCCAACCCTAACCATAACACCAACTTCAACCGTAATCCCAACTCCAACCCTAACCCTGACCCTAACACTAACCCTAACCCTAAACCTAAACCTAACCCTAACCCTAACACCAACCGAACCCTAACCCTAACCCCAAACCTAACGATAACGTTACCATAATCCCAAACCTTAATCCTAAAACCAACCCTAACCCTAACCCTAACCCTAACCCTAAACCTAACCCCCACTTTGAACCTAACCCTAACCCTAACCCCCTCCCTAATCCCAAACCTAACCCTAACCCTAAACCTAAACCTAACCCAAACCCCCACCCTAACCCTAACCCTACACCTAAACCCCTCCCGAACCACAACCCTACCCATAAACCTAACCTAAAACCTAACCCTAACCCCAACCCAAAACTTAACCCCAACTCCAACCCTAACACTAACCCCAACCCGACTCCTAAACCCGACCCTAACCCTAACCCTGACCCTGACCCTTATCCTTACCCTGACCCTGACCCTAACCCTAAGCCTAACCCTAACCATAACACTAACCCTAACCCTAACCCCAGCCCTAACCCTGAACCTGACCCTGACCATGGCCTTGACACTAACACTAACCCTAACCTTAAAAACAACCCTAACCCTCACCCTAACACTAACCCTAACCCTTAACCCTAACCCTAACCCTACCCTAACCCCTAAGCCTGAACCTAACCCTAACCCTAACACTAACCCTCACCCTCACCCTCACCCTAACCCTAACCCTGACCATAACCATAACCCTAACCCTAACACTAACCCTCACCCTCACCCTAACCCTAACTCTAACCCTAACCCTAACCCTAACCCTGCCTGTCTACCGTGGGTGTGTGGACACAGCGAGTTCCACCCAGCGTCCTGCCAGCCCATCTCCTGTGTGTGAGTGGACACAACCAGTTACACACTGTACCCGTCATGCCGGTCTCTGTGGGTGTGTGGAATCCGCCAGTTCCACACAAGGCCCTGCCTGCCCGTCTCCCGTGGGTGTGTGGACACAGTCATATCCACACAGCACCCTGTCTTCCCATCTCCCGTGGCTGCGTGGACACAGCCATCTCCACACAGCACTTTGCCTGCTTGTCTCCCATGGGTGTGTGGACACAGTATTTCCACACAGAGTCATGGTTGTCTGTCTCCTTAGGTGTGTGGACACAGCCATTTCCAAAAAGCGTCCTGCGTGCCCGTTTCCCTAGGATGTGTGGAAACAGACAGTTCCACTCAGCGCCCTGCCTCCAAGTCACCCGTGGGAGTGTGGACACAGCCATTTCCACACCGCGCAATTCCAGCCCGGCTCCTGTAGGTGTCTGGACACAGCCAGTTCCACACAGCATCCAGTCTGCCCGTCTCCCTTGGGTGAGTGGACACAGCCAGTTAAACACAGCGCCCTGCCTGCCATCTTCCGTGGGTGTGTGGACACATCCACTTCAAAACAGCGCCCTGCTTGGCCGTCTCCAGGGGCAGAGTGGACACAGCAAGCTCCACACAGCGCCCTGCCTGCCCGACTCCCGTGGGTGAGTGGACACAGCCAGTTCCAATCAGCACCCTGTCGGCCCGTCTCCCGTGGATGAGTGGACACAACCTGTTCCACACAGCGCCGTGCCTGCCCATCTCACATGAGTGAGTGGACACAGCCAGTTCCACACAGGGCCCTGTGTATCCATCTCTCGTGAGTGACTGGACACAGCCTGTTCCACATAGTACCCTGACTGCCCGTCTCCAATGTGTGAGTGTACACAGCCAGTTACACAAATCACTGTGCCTGCCTATCTCCCGTGGGTGAGTGGACACAGTTAGTTGCACAGAGCGCCTTGCCTATCCGACTCCAGAGAGTGAGTGGACACAGCCCTAACCCTAACTCTAACCCTAATCCTAACCCTAACACTAAACCTAACCCTAACCCTTAACCCTAACCCTAACCCTAACCCGAACCCTAACACTTAAATCTAACCCTATCGCTAATACCAACCCTAACCCTAACCCTAACTCTAACCCCAAGCCTAACCCTAAACCTAACCCTAACCCCCTCCATAACCACAACCGTAAACCTAACCCCAACCCTATCCCTAACCCCACACCAACCCAAACCCCAACTCCAACCCTAACTCTGACCCTAACCCCAAACCTAACCCTAACCCCAACCCTAACCCTAACCCCAACCCTAACCCTAACCCTAACCCTACACTAACCCCTAACACTGACCCTAACCCTAACCCTAACCCTCACCCTCACCCTAACCCTAACCCTAACCCTAACCCTCACCCTCACCCTAACTCTAACCCTAACTCTAACCCTAACCCTCACCCTAACCCTAACCCTGCCCGTCTCCTGTGGGTTAGTGGACACAGCCAGTTCCACACAGCGCCCTGTCTGCCCGTCTCACATCGGTGTGTGGACACGGCCAGTTCAACAAAGCGCTCTGCCTGCCCGTCTCCCGTGGCTGTGTGGACAAACCCAGTTCCACACAGCGCCCTGCCTGCCGGTCTCTGGTGGGTGTGTGGACACAGGCAGTTCCACACAGCACATTGTCTGCCCGTGTCCCGTGTTTGAGTGGACACAGCCAGGTCCACACAGCGCCCTGCATGCCCGTCTCGTGTGGGTGTGTGGCCATAGCCAGTTCCACACAGCACCCTGCCTGCCAATCTTGGATGGGTGTGTAGACACAGCCGTTCCACACAGCGTGTTGTCTGTCCGTCTCCCGTGGGTGAGTGGACACAGCCAGTTCAACACAACGCCTTGCCTGCCGGTCTCCCGTGGGTGAGTGGACACAGACAGTTTCAAACAGCACCCTGCCTGCCCATCTCCCGTTGGTCAGTGGACACAGCAAGTTGAACACAGCGCCCTGCCTGCCCGTCACCCTGGGTGAGTAGACACAGCCTGTTCCACACAGTGCTCTGCCTGCCCATCTCTCGTTTGTGTGTGGACACAGCCAGTTAAACACAGCACTGTACCTGCCCGTCTCCCGTGGGTGAGTGGACACAGCCAGTTCCACACAGCGCCCTGCCTGCCCGTCTCCCATGGGTGTGTTCAACACAGCCAGTTCCACACAGCGCCCAGTCTGCCTGTCTCCCATAGGTGTTTTGACATGGCCAGTTCAACACAGCGCCCTGCCTGCCCGTCTGCCATGGGTGAGTGGACACAGCTAGTTCCACACAGCCAGTTCCACACAGCGCCCTGCCTGCCCGTCTCCCTTGGGTAAGTGGCCAAAGCCAGTACCACACAGCGCCCTGCCTATCCGTCTCCCGAAGGTGAGCGGACACAGCCAATCCATACAGCACCCAGCATGCCCGTCTCCCGTGGGTGTGATAACATGGCCAGTTCAACACAGCACCGTACATGACCTTCTCCCGTGGGTCAGTGAACACAGCCAGTTCAACACAGCGACCTGACTCCCCGTCTCCCGTGACACTGTGTACACAGCCAGTTAAACACCCTGCCATGCCTGTCTATCTCCAGTGGGTGTGTGGACACATCCAGGTCCACACCGCGCCCTACCTACCCATCTCCCGTGGGTGTGTGGACACAGCCAGTCCACACAGCGCCGTGCCTCCCGTCTCCTGTGGGTGTGTGGACACAGCCCGTTACACACAGCACACTTCCTGCCAATCTCCCGTGGCTGTGTGGACACAGCCAATTCAACACAATGCCCTGCCTGCCCGTCTCCCGTGTGTGTGTGGACACAGCCAGTTCCACACACCGCCCAACGTGCCCGACTCCCAAGGGTGTGTGGACACAGCCAGATCCACACAGCACCCCACCTGCCTGTCTCCCGTGGGTGAGTGGACACAGCCAGTTCCACACAGCGCCGTGCCAGTCCGTCTCCCATGGGTGAGTGTACACAGCCAGTTCCACAAAGTGCACTGCCTGCCCGTCTCCCGTGGGTCAGTGGACACAGCCAGATCCACACAGCGCCCTTCCTGCCCAAGTCCAGTGGGTGACTGGACACAGCCAGTTCCACACAGCGCCCTGCCTGCCCGTCTCCCATGAGTGTCTGGATGCTGCCAGTTCCACACAGCGCCCTGCTTGCCCCTGTCCTGTGAGTGTTTGGACACAGCCAGTTCCATACCCCGCCCTACCTGCGCACCTCCCATGGGTGAGTGAACACAGCAAGTTCAAAACCGCGCCCAGCCTGCCAGTCGCCCATGGGTGTGTGGACACAGCCAGTTCCACACAGCACGCTGTCTGCCCATCACCCGTGGGTGAGTTGACACAGCCAATTCCACACAGCGCCCTGCCTGCCTGACTCCCGTTGGTGTGTGGTCGAAGCCAGTTCCACACAGCGACCTGACTCTCCGTCTCTCGTGACAGTGTGTACACAGCCAGTTAAACACACTGCCATGCCTGTCCATCTCCTGTGGGTCTGTGGACACAGCCAGGTCCACACCGCGCCCTACCTACCCGTCTCCTGTGGGTGTGTGGACACAGCCACTCCACACAGTGCCATGCCTACCCATCTCCCGTGGGTGTGTGGACACATCCCGTTTCACACAACACCCTGCCTGCCTGTCACCCGTGGGTGTGTGGACACAGCCAGTCACACACAGCGCCTAACGTGCCCGTCTCCCAAGGGTGTGTGGACACAGCCAGATCCACACAGCACCCCACCTGCCTGTCTCCCGTGGGTGAGTGGACACAGCCAGTTCCACACAGCGCCCTGCCTGCCCATCTCCCGTGGGTGAGTGGACAGAGCCAGATCCACACAGCGCCATGCCGGCCCATCTCCCGTGGGTGACTGTACACAGCCAGTTCCACACAGTGCTGTGTCTGCCCGTCTCCCATAGGTGAGTGGACATAGCCAGTTCCACACATGGCCCTGCCTGCCCGTCACCCTTGGGTTGAGGACACAGCCAGTTGAACACAGCGCCGTGCCTGCCCTACTCCCGTGGGTGAGTGGACACAGCCAGTTCAACACAGCCCCTGCTTGCCCGTCTCCCGTGGGTGAGTGGACACAGCCAGTTCCACACAGCGCCCTGCCTGCCCGTCTCCCATGGGTGAGTGGAAACAACCAGTTCCACACAGCGCCTTGCCTGCCCGTCTATCGTGGATGTGTGGAAACAACCAGTTCCACTCAGTACCCTGCCTGCCCATCTCCCATCGGTGAGTGGACACAGCCGGTTCCCCACAGCGCCGTGCCTGCCCCTCTGCCCTGGGGGAGTGGACACAGCCAGTTCCACAGAGCGCCCTGACTGTCCATCTCCAATGGGTGAGTGGACACAGCCAGTTCCACACAGCACTGTGCCTGCCTGTCTTCCGTGGGTGAGTGGACACAGCTAGTTCCACACAGCGCCCTGCCTGCCACTATCCTGTGAGTGTTTGGACATAGCCAGTTCCACATCCCACACTACCTGCACATCTCCTGTGGGTTAGTGGACACAGCCAATTCAACACAGCGCCCTGCCTGCACGTCTCCCGTAGGTGAGTGGACACAGCCAGTTCCACACAGCGCCCTGCCTGCCAGTCTCTCATGGGTGAGGGAACACAGTCAGTTCCATACAGCGTGCTGCCTTCCCGTCTCCCGTGGGTGAGTGGACACAGCGAGATCCACACAAGGCCCTACCGGACCGTCTCGCGTGGGTGAGAGGACACAGCCAGTTCAACACAGCGCCCAGCCTGCCGCTCTCCAATGGGTGAGTGGACACAGCTAGCTCCACACAGCGCACTGCCTGCTCGTCCCGCGTGTGTATGTGGACACAGGCAGTTCCACACGGCGCCCTGCCTAGCCGTGTCCCGTGGATGAGTGGACATAGCCAGTTCCACACAGCGCGCTGTGTTGGAGACTAAGACCCTCCACATTCCAACGACTTGTCCTGACTTGTCCTATGCGCGGGCCTCGCCCCGGAAAATAGCACCCAGCCCCGCAGCTATAGTTCGGAGAAGAATGCATTCCATGCCGTGCTTGCTCCAGGGCATGCTACCTGCAATTGTTCCCAACCCCCTGCCAGGTTGGGGTTGAGTGATCCATCACAAACAGTTTCCTGTGCCATTGGGATGCTGATTGGGGCTGATTAGCCCACAGGAAAGCCTCATCATTCCCCCACTCTATTTTTCTGTTTCTACTTCCTTGTTTCTATATATAAAACCTACTAAAAATCCAGGTAAATAGACCTTGACAAGCCTTTGCTTGGTCTCGTTTCTTTCTCTCGTCCATCTCTTTCAGGCACAGTCCCCCTTGCCCCCGCAAGTAACAGAAGGTCCCGCGGGCCAGGACAGCACTGCCTGCCCATCTCCCGTGGGTGTGTGGACAGAGCCAGTTCCACACAGCATCCTGCCTGCCCATCTCCCATGGTGAGTGGACACAGCCAGATCCACACAGCGCCTTGTCCCCCATCTCCCGTGAGAGTCTGGACACAGCCAGCTCCACACAGCGCCCTGCCTGCCCGTCTCCCATGGGTGAGTGGACACAGCCAGTTCCACACACCTCCCTGCCTGACCGTCCTTCAAGCTCTCGTGGTCACAGCCAGTTCAACATGGCGCCCTACCTGCCCGTCTCCCATGGGGGGGGGAACACAGCCAGTTCCACACAGCGCCTTGCCTGCCCGTCTCCCATGGGTGAGGGGACACAGCCAGTTCCACACAGCGCCCTGCCTGCCCGTGTCCAGTGGGTGAGTGGACACAGCCAGTTCAACACAGTGCCTTGCCTGCCCGTCTCCCATGAGTGTCTGGACACCGCCAGTTCCACAAAGCGCCCTGCCTGCCACTGTCCCTTCAGTGTTTGGACACACCCAGTTCCCCAATCACCCTGTCTGCCCATGTCCAGTGGGTGAGTGGACACAGTCAGTTCCACATAGCACCCTGCCTGCCCATCTCCTATGGTTGAGGGAACACAGCCAGTTCAACACAGTGCCCTCGTTCCCGTCTCCCAAGGGTGTATGGACACAGCCAGTTCCACACAGCGCCCTGCCTGTCTGTCTCCCGTTGGTGAGTGGACACAGCCAACTCCACACAGCTTCCTCCTGCCCGTCTCCCATGGGTGTGTGACACAGCCAGTTTCACACAGAGCCCTGCCTGCCCGTCTCCCATGCATGAGTGGAAACAGCCAGTTCAACCCAGCGTCCTACCTGCCCATCTCCCGTGGGTGTGTGGACACAGCCAGTTCCAAACAGCAGTCAGCATGACCATCTCCCGTGGGTGTGTGGACACAGCCAGTTCAACACAGCGCCCTGCCTGCCCGTCTCCCGTGGGAGAGTGGACACAGCCAGTTCCACACAGCTCCGTGCCTGCCCGTCTCTTGTGGGTGAGTGGACACAGCCAGTTCCACACAGCACACAGCATGCCCGTGTCCCATGGGTGTGTGGAAACAGCCAGTTCAACACAGTGCCCTGCCTACCGATCTCCCTTGGGTGACTGGACACAGCCATTTGCACACAGCACCCAGCATGCCAGTATTCCATGGGTGTGTGGATACATCCAGTTCAACACAGCGCCTTGCTTGGCCGTCTACTGTGGATGAGTGGACACAGCCAGTCCAACACCCTGCCTGCCTGTCTCCCGTGAGTCAGTGTACACAGCCAGTTCCACATAGCGCCCTGCCTGCCCACCTCCTGTGGGTGAGTGGACACAGCCAGATCCACACAGGGCCCTGGCTGCCCAACTCCCGTGGCTGAGTGGACACAGCCAGTTCAACACTGCGTCCAGCCTAACGGTCTCCCATGGGTGTGTGGACACAGCCAGATCCACACAGGACCCTGCCTGCCTGTCTCCCGTGGGTGAGTGGACACAGCCTGGTCCACACAGCGCCCTGCATGCCAGTTCCACACAGCACCCTGCCTTCCCGTTTCCCATGAATGAGTGGACACAGCCAGTTCCACACAGCGCCGTGCCTTCCCATCTCACATGGTTGAGTGGACACAGCCAGTTACACACAGCACCCTGCCTGCCCATCTCCCATGGGTGTATGGACCCAGACAGTTCCACACAGCGCACTACCTGCCCGTCTCCCATGGGTGAGTAGACATAGCCAGTTCCACACAGCACCCAGCATGCCCGTCTCCCGTAGGTGAGTGGACACAGCCATTTCAACACTGTGCCTTGCCTGCATGTATCCCGTGGGTGTGAGGACACGGCCAGTCCAAAACAGCACCGTGCCTACACGTCTCCCGTGGTTGTGTGGACACAGCAAGTTCCACACAGCGCCCTGCCTGCCCATCTCCGGTGGTTGAGTGGACAAAGCCAGTTCCACACAGCGCCATGCCTGCCCGTCTCCCGTGGGTCAGTGGAGACAGCCAGATCCACACAGCGCCCTACCTGCCCATCTCCAGTGGGTGAGTGGACACAGCCAGTTCCACACAGCCAGTTCCACACAGCGCCCTGCCTGCCTGTGTCCCGAGGGTGAGTGGACACAGCCAGTCCACACAACACACAGCATGCCCGTCTCCCGTGGGAGTGTGGACACAGCCAGTCCAACACCACGCCCTGCCTGCCCTTCTCCCGTGAGTGTGTGAACACAGCCAGATCCACACAGCAGCCTACCTGCCAGTCTTCCATGGGTGAGTGGACACAGCCAGTTCCACACCGCGCCCTGCCTGCCCATCTCCCGTGGGTGTGTGGAGACAGCCAGATCCACACAGCACCCTACCTGCCCGTCTCCCTAGGGTGTGTGGACACAGCCAGATCCACACAGCACCCCACCTGTCCGTCTCCCGTGGGTGAGTGGACACAGACAGTTCCACACAGCGCCGTGCCAGTCCGTCTCCCATGGGTCAGTGGACAAAGCCAGTCCCACATAGCGCCCTGCCTGCCCATCTCCCGTGGGTGAGTGGACACAGACAGTTCCACACAGCGCCCTGCCTGCCTGTCTCCCGAGGCTGTGTGGACACACAGTTCCAAACTGCGCCGTGTCTTCCCGTCTCCCATGTGTGTGTGGACAAGGCCAGTTAAACACAGCGCCCTGTCTGCCCGTATCCCATTGGTGTGTGGACACAGCCAGTTCCACACAGCGCCCATCATGCCCATATCCCTTGGTTGTGTGGACACGCCAGTTCAACACAGCGCCCTGCCTGCCATCTCCATTGGGTGAGTGGACACAGCCAATTCCACGAAGCGCCCTGACTGCCCGTATCCAGTGGGTGAGTAGACACAGCCTGTTACACACAGCGCTGTGCCTGCCCGTCTCTCGTGGGTGAGTGGACACAGCTATTTCCACACTGCGCCCCGCCTGCCCGTCTCCCGTGGCTGTGTGGACACACCCAGTTCCACACAGTGCCCTGTCTGCCTGTCTGCCTTGGGTCAGTGGACACAGCCAGTCCCACAAAGCCGGTTCCACACAGCGCCCTGCCTGCCTGTGTCCCTTGGGTAAGTGGTCACAGCCAGTACCACACAGTGCCCTGCCTGTCCGTCTCCCGAAGGTGAGTGGACACAGCCAGTCCACACAGCAGCCAGCATGCCCATCTCCCAGGGATGTGTTGACACAGCCAGTCCAACACCTCGCCCTGCCTGCCTGATCCCGTCATTGTGTGGACACAGCCAGATCCACACAGCACCCTACCTGCCCGTCCCCGTGGGTGTGTGGACACAGCCAGTACCACACAGCGCCCAGCGTTCCCGTCTCCCAAGGGTGTGTTGACATGGCCAGATCCACACAGAACCCTAGCTGCCCTTTTCCGGTGGTTGAGTGCACAAAGGAAGTTCCACACAGGACCGTGCCATTCCGTCTCCCGTGGGTGAGTGGACAAGCCAGTTCTACACAGCGCACTGCCTGCCCTTCTCCCATGGGTTAGTGGACACAACCAGTTCCACAGAGTGCAGTTTCTGCTCGTCTCCCGTGGGTGTGTGGAAACAGCCAGTACCACACAGCGCCCTGCCTGCCCATCTTCCGTGGGTTAATGGACAAAGTCAATTCCACACAGCCCCGTGCCTGCCCGTCTCCCGTGGGTGAGTGGAGATAGCCAGATACACACAGCGCCCTGCCTGTCCGTGTCCCGTGGGTGTGGGGACACAGTTAGATCCACACAGGGCGCTGCCTGCCCGACCCGAGGGTGTGTGGTCACAGCCAGTTCCACACAGCGCCCTGCCTGCCTGTCTCCCTTGGGTGAGGGACACAGCCAGTTCCACAGTGCACCCTACCGGCCCGTCTGGCGTGGGTGTGAGGACAAGGCCAGTCCTACACAGCGCCCTGCCTGCCTATCTCCCTGGGGTGAGGGACACAGCCAATTCCGCAGTGCGCCCTACTGGCCCGTCTGGTGTGGGTGTGAGGACACAGCCAGTCCCACACAGCGCCCTGCCTTCCCGTTTCCTGTGGGTGAGTGGACACAGCCAATACCACACATCGCCCTGCCTGTCCGTCTCACATGGTTGAGTGGACACGGCCGATCCACACTGCGCCTTGCCTGCATGTATCCCGTGAGTGTGAGGACACAGCCAACCCAAAACAGCACCGTTCCGGCCCATATCCCATGGTTGTGTGGACACAGCCAGTTCCACACAGCGCCCTACTTGCACGTCTTCCGTGGAAGAGGGGACAAAGCCAGTTCTACACATCGCCGTGCCTGCCCGTCTCCCGTGGGTCAGTGGACGCAGCCAGTTGCACACAGCGACATGCCTGTCGATCTCCCGTGGGTGAGTGGACACAGCTCGTTCCTCACAGTGCCCTGCCTATCCGCCTCCAGAGAGTGAGTGGACACAGCCCTAAGACTAACACTAACCTTAACCCTAACCCTTACCCTAACCCTTAACCCTAACCCTAACCCCAAAACATAAACCAAACCCTAACCCTAACACGAACCCTAACACTAACCCTAACCCCAACCCTAACACTAACCCTAACACTACCCCTAACCCTAACCCTAACCCCAACCCTAACCCTAACCCTAAAACTAACCCTAACCCTAACCCTAATTCTAACCCTAACCCTAACCCTTAACCTAACCCTAAAACTAACCCTAACCCCAACACTTAAGGCTAATCCTAACGTTAACCCTAACACCAACGCTAACTTTAACCCTAAACCTATTCCTAACACTGACCCTAACCCTAATCCTGACCCTGACCCTGACCCTGACCCTGACCCTAACCCTGACCATGACCCTGACCATAAGCCTGATCCTGACCCTGACCCAGAACCTGACCCAGAGTCTAACCTTAACAGTGACTCTGACCCAGGCCCTGACACTGACCCTGACCCTAAATCTAACCCTGACACTGACACTTACCTTAACCCTAACCATGACCCTACCCTCACCCAAACCCTCACCCTCACCCTAACCCTCACCATAAACCTTACCCTAACCTTAACCCTAACCCTCACCCTAACTCTAACCCTAACCCTCACCCTCACCCTAAACCTAACCTTAACCCTAACCCTAACCCTTAACCCTAACCATAACCATAACCCTCACCCTAACCCTAACCCTAACCCTAATCTTAACCCTAAGACTCACCCTAACCCTAACTCTAACCTCACCCTCACCCTCATCCTAACCCTAACCCTAAACCTAACCCTAACCCTCACCCTCATCCTCACCCTAACCCTAACCCTGCCCGTCTACCTTGGGTGAGTGGACACAGCCAGTTCCACAAAGCACCCTGCCTGCCTGTATACCATAAGTGTGTGGACACAGCCAGTTCCACACAGTGCCCTGCATGTCTGTCTCCCGTGGGTGTGTGAACACAGCGAGTTCCACCCAGCGTCCTGCTAGCCCGTCTCCTGTGTGTGAGTGGACACAACCAGTTACACACTGTACCCGACATGCCCGTCTCCGTGGGTGTGTGGAATCCGCCAGTTCCACACAATGCCCTGCCTGCCCGTATCCCAAGAGTGTGTGGAAACAGCCAGATCCACACAGCACCCCACCTGCCCATCTCCCGTGGGTGAGAGGACACAGCCAGTAACACACAGCGCTGCGCCAGTCTGTTTCCCCTAGTTCAGTGGACACAATCAGTTCCACACAGAACCCTAACTGACCGTGTCCCATGCCTGTGTGGACACAGCCAGTTCCACACAGCACCCTGCCTGCCCATCTCGCGTGGGTGAGTGGACACAGCCAGATTCACAAGGCGCCATGCCTGCCCGTCTCCCATGGGTGACTGTACACAGCCAGTTCAAAACAGTGCTGTGCGAGCAAGTCTCCCATGAGTGAGTGTACACAGGCAGTTCCACACAGCGCCCTGCCTGCCCATCTGTCGTGGGTGAGGGTACACAGCTAGTTCCACAAAGCGCCCTGCCTATCCGTCTCCAGAGAGTGAGTGGACACAGCCCTAAAACTAACTCTAACCCTAACCCTAACACTAACCCTTACCCCTAAGCCTAACGCTAACCCTAACCCCAACCCTTACGCCTAACATAACCCTAAACCTAACCTAAACACTAACCCCCTCCCTAACCTCAAACCTAACCCTAATCCTACCATAACCCTAACCCGAACCCGAACACTAACCTCAAACCCAACACTAACCCTAACTTCAACCCTAACCCTAACCCTAACCCCAACCCTAACACTAACACTAACCCCAAACCTAACCCTAACCCTAACCTCAACCCTAACCCTAACCCTAACCCTAACCCCCTCCCTAACCCCAACTCTAACCCTAACCCCGACCCTAACCCTCAATCTACCCTGAACCTGACCCTGACCTTAAACATAAAGCTAACCCTAAGCCTACCATAAAGCCTAACCCTGACCCTAAACCTAACCCCTAACCCTAACCCTGACCCTAACCCTACCCTAACCCTGATCATTACCCTAACCATGACCCTAACCCTAACACTGACCCTAACCCTAACTGTGACCCTGACCCTGACCCTGACACTAACCCTAACCCTGACAATGACCCTGACCCTGACCATCACCCTCACCCTAACCCAGACCCTGACCCTGACCCTAACCTTAACCCTGACCCTGACCCTAACACTAACCCTGACCCTGACCCAGACCCTGACCCTGACCCTGACCCTGACCCTAACCCTAACCCTGACCCTGACCCTAACCCTAACCCTGACCCTGACCCTAACCCTAACACAGAACATGACCCTTACCCTAACCCTCACCCTCACCCTAACCCTCACCGTAATCCTCACCCTAACCCTAACCCTAACCCTAAACCTAACCCTTAACTCTAAACATAACCCTTAACCCTAACCCTTAACCCTAACCCTAACCCTACCCTAACCCCTAACCCCAACCCTAACCCTAACACTAACCCTAACCCTCACCCTCACCCTAACCCTCACCCTCACCCTCACCCTAACCCTAACCCTAACCCTAACCCTCACCCTCACCCTAACCCTAACCCTAACCCTAATCTTGCCCGTCTACCATGGGTGTGTGGACACAGCCAGTTCCACAAAGCACCCTGCACGTATGTCTCCCGTGGGTGTGTGAACACAGCGAGTTCCACCCAGTGTCCTGCCAGCCCGTCTCCTGTGTGTGAGTGGACACAACCAGTTACACACTTTACCCGTCATGCCCGTCTCCGTGGGTGTGTGGAATCCGCCAGTTCCACACAACGCCCTGCCTGCCCGTCTCCCGTGGGTGTGTGGACACAACCAGTTCCACAACACGCTCTGCACGCCCATCTCCTGTGGGTGCGTGGACACAGCCAGTTCCAAACAACCCCCTGCCTGCCCGTGTCCCGTGGGTGTGGGGACACTGCCAGTTCCACATCGTGTCCTGCTCACCCATATCCGGTGGGTGTGTAGACACATCCAGATCCACACAGAGCACTGCGAACCCCTCTCTCATTGGTGTGTGGACACAGTCATATTCACACAGCACCCTGTCTTCCCATCTCCCGTGGCTGCGTGGACACAGCCATCTCCACACAGCACCCTGCCTACTTGTCTCCCGTGGGTGTGTGGACACAGTATTTCCACACAGAGTCATGGTTGCCCATCTCCTTAGGTGTGTGGACACAGCCCATTCCACACAGCGCCCTGCCTGCCCATCTCTCATGGGTATGTGGACACAGCCAGTTCAAACTAGCACCCTGCCCGTCTCCCTTGGGTGTGTGGATACGCCGGTTCAACACAGCGCCTGTCATCTCCAGTGGGTGAGTGGACACAGCCAGTTACAAACAGCACTGTGCCTGCCCGTCTTCCTTGGGTGAGTGGACACAGCTAGTTCCACACAGCGCCCTGCCAGCCCATCTCCAGTGAGTGAGTGGACATAGCCAGTTCCACACAGCACCCTGCCTGCCCATCTCCCGTGGGTGTGTGGACATAGCCAGTTCCACACAGCACCCAGCATGCCCATCTCCCGTGGGTGAGTGGACATAGCCAGTTCAACACAGTACCCTGCCTGCCCGTCTCCTGTGGGTGAGTGGACACAGACAGTTCCACATAGCGCGTTGCCTGCCCGTCTCCCTTGGCGTGAGGACATGGCCAGTTGAACACAGTGCCGTGCCTGCCCGTCTCCCGTGGGTGTGTGGATACAGCCAGTTCCACACAGCACTCAGACTGCCCGTCTCCCTTGGGTGCGTGGACACGCAGGTTCATCACAGCACCCTGCCTGCCATCTCCATTGGCTGAGTGGACACAGCCAGTTACACACAACGCCCTTCCTGCCCGTCTCCCGTTGGTCAGTGGACACAGCAAGTTCAACACAGCGCCCTGCCTGCCCATCTCCCGTGGGTGAGTGGACACAGACAGTTCCACACAGCGCCCTTCCTGCCCATCACCCTGGGTGAGTAGACACAGCCTGTTCCACAAAGTGCCCTGCCTGCCCATCTCCGGTGTGTGTGGACACAGCCAGTTAAACACAGCACCGGAACTGCCTGTCTCCCGTAGGTGAGTGGACACAGCCAGTTTCACACCATACCCTGCCAGCCCGTTTCCCATGGGTGTGTGGACACAGCCAGATCCACACAGCACCCTCCCTTCCTGTCTGCCATGTGTGAGTGGACAAAGCCAGTTCTACACAGCCAGTTCCACACAGTGCCCTGCCTGCCCATTTTCCATGCGTGAGTGGACACAGCCAGTTCCACACAGCGCCCTGCCTGTCCGACTCCCATGGGTGAGTGGAAACAACCAGTTCCACACAGCGCCGTGGAACATCTGCCTGCCCATCTTCCGTGGGTGAGTGGACACAGCCAGTTCCGCACAGCGCCCTGCCTGCCCGTCTCCCGTGGGTGAATGGAAACAACCAGTTCCACACAGCACCCTACCTGCCCATCTCCCATGGGTGAGTGGAAACAGCCTGTTCCACACAGCGCCCTGCCTGCCCATCTCCCGTGGGTGTGTGCACACAGCCAGTTCCACACAGCGCCCTGTCTGCCCGTCTCAAATCGGTTTGTGGACATGGCCAGTTCCACACAGCGCCCTGCCTGCCCGTCTCCCGTGGGTGAGTTCAACACAGCCAGTTCCACACAGTGCACTGTCTGCCCATCTCCCATCGGTGTGTGGACACGGCCAGTTCAACACAGCGCCCTGCCTGCCCGTCTGCCGTGGGTCAGTGGACACAGCCAGTCCCACAAAGCCAGGTCCACACAGCGCCCTGCCTGCCTGTCTCCCTTGGGTAAGTGGTCATAGCCAGTACCACACAGTGCCCTGCCTGTCCTTCTCTCGAAGGTGAGTGGACACAGCCAGTCCACACAGCAGCCAGCATGCCCATCTCCCGGGGATGTGTTGACACAGCCAGTCCAACACCTCGCCCTGCCTGCCCAATCCCGTCATTGTGTGGACACAGCCAGATCCACACAGCACCCTACCTGCCCGTCCCCGTGGGTGTGTGGACATAGCCAGTTCCACACAGCGCCCTGCCTGCCCATCTCCCGTAGGTGAGTGGACACAGCCAGTTCCACATAGCGCACTGTCTGCCCATCTCCCATGGGTGGGTGGACACAGCCAGTTCCACACAGTGACCTGCCTTCCCGTCTCTCTTGGGTGAGTGTTCACAGGCAGTTCAACACAGCGCCCTGCCTGCCCGTCTCCCGTGGATGAGTGGACACAGCCCATTCCACACAGCACACTGCCAGCCCGTCTCCTGAAGGTGGGTGGACATAGCCAGTTCCACACAGCGCACTGTCTGCCCATCTCCCATGGGTGTGTGGACACAGCCAGTTCCACACCGTGTCCTGCCTGCCCGTCTCCCATGGATGAGTGGACATAGCCAGTTATACACAGTGCCCTGACTGCCCATCTCCCATGGGTGAGTGGACGAAGCCAGTTCCACACAACGCCCTGCCTAACCGTCTACCGTGGGTGAGTGGACACAACCCGTTCCACACAGTGCACTGCCTGCCCATCTCCCGTGGGTGGGTGGACATAGACAGTTCCACATTTCGCCCTGCCCACCCTTCTCCCATGGGTGAGTGCACACAGCCAGATCCACACAGCACCCTACCTGCCCATCCCCGTGGGTGTGTGGACATAGCCAGTTCCACACAGCGCCCTGCCTGCCCATCTCCCATAGGTGAGTGGACACAGCCAGTTCCACATAGCGCACTGTCTGCCCATCTCCCATGGGTGGGTGGACACAGCCAGTTCCACACAGCGCCCTGCCTAAGCATCTCCCATGGGTGTGTGCACACTGCCAGATCCACACAGCACACTACCTGCCTGTCTTTCGTGGGTGAGTGGACACAGCCAGTTCCACACAGCGCCCTTCCTGACAGTTTCCCGTAGGTGTGTAGTCCCAGCCAGTTCAACACAGCACCCAATCTGCCCGTCTCCCGTGGGTTGTGGACACAGCAAGGTCCACACAGCGACCTGCCTGCCCATCTCCCATGGGTGAGTGGTTCCGGGCAATTCCACTCAGTGCCCAGCCTGCCCTTCTTCCATGGGTGTGTAGACCCAGCCAGTTCAACACAGCACCCAATCTTCCCTGCTCCCATGGGTTGTGGACACAGACAGTTCAACACAGCACCCTGCCTGCCCGTTTCCCGTGGGGAAATGGACAAGCCGGTTCCACACAGCACCCAGCCCGCCCATCTCCCGTGGGTGGGTGGACACAGCAAGTTCACACAGCTCCCTACATGCCCGTACTTCGTGGGTGTGAGGACACGCCAGTTCAACACAGCGCCTTCCTTGCCCATCTCCTGTGGATGAGTGGACACAGACAGTTCCACACCGCGCCCTGCCTGCCCATCTTCCATGGGTAAGTGGACACAGCCAGTTCAACACAGCCTCGTCCCTGTCCATCTCCCGTGGGTGAATGGACACAGACAGTTCCACACTGCGCCCTGCGTGCCCATCTCCCGTGGATGAAAGGACACAGCTAGATCCACACAGCGCCCTGCCTGCCCGGCACCAGTGAGTGAGTGGACACAGCCAGTTCCACACAGCACCCTGCCTGCCAGTCTCCCGTGGGTGAGTGGACACTGCCAGTTCCACACCACAACCTGCCTGCCCATCTCCCGTGGGTGAGTGGACACAGCCTGTTCCACACAGCACCCTAATTGCCCATCACCCGTGGGGGTGTGGACACAGCCAGATCCAAACAGCGCCCTACCTGCCCGTTTCCCATGGGTGTGTGGACACAGCCAGATCCACATAGCACCCTGCCTGCCCGACTCCCATGGGTGAGTGGACACAGCCAGTTCCACACAGCGCCCTGCCTGCCCGTCTCTCATGGGTGAGTGGACACAGCCAGTTCCACACAGCACCATGCCTGCCTGTCTCCAGTGGGGGAGTGGACACAGCCAGTTCCACACAGCGACCTGCCTGCCGGTCTCCCGTTGGTTAGTGGACACAGCCAGTTCAACACAGTGCACTATCTGGCCGTCAAAGTGGGTGTGTGGACACAGCCAGTTCCACACAGCGCCCTGCCTGCCCGTGTACGTGGATGTGTGGACACAGCGAGTTCAACACAGCACGCAGCCTGCCCGTCTCCCATGGGTGAGTGGACATAGACAGTTCCACACAGAGCACTGCATGCCCCCTCCTGTGGGTGAGTGGACACACCCAGTTCCATACAGCCCCCTGCCTGCCCCTCTCCCATGGTTGTGTGGACACAGCCAGTTCAACACAACGCCCCGCTTGCCCGTCTCCCGTGGGTGTGTAGACATGGCCAGTTACACACAGCGCCCTACATGCCCCTCACCCATGGGTGAGTGGACAGAGCTAGTTCCACACAGCGCCCTGCCTGCCCAACTCCCGTGGGTGAGTGGACCCAGCCATTTCAACACAGCACCCTTCCTGCCCATCTCCCATAGGTGAGTGGACACAGACAGTACCACACAGCGCCCTGCCTGCCCGTCTCCCGTGGGTAAGTGGACACAGCCAGTTCCAAACAGCACCCAGAACGCCCATCTCCCGTGGTGGGTGGACACAGCAAGTTCCACACAGCTCCCTACCTGCCCGTCCTTCGTGGGTGTGAGGACATGCCAGTTCAACACAGCGCTGTCTCTGCCCGTCTGCCGTGGGTGACTGGACACAGCCAGTTCCACACTGCGCCCTGCCTGCGCGTCTCCCGTGGGTGCGTGGACACAGCCAATTCCACACAGCGGGCTGCCTGCCCGTCTCCCATGGGTGTGTACACACTGCCAGATCCACACAGCACCCTACCTGCCTGTCTTTCGTGGGTGTGTGGACACAGCCAGTTGCACACAGCGCCCTTCTTGCCTGTCTCCCAAGTGTGTGTGGACACAGTCAGATCCACACAGCACCCTACCTGCCGGTCTCCCGTGGTTGAGTGGATACAGTCTGTTCCACACCGAGCACTGCCTGCCCATCTCCCGTGGGTGTGTAGACCCAGCCAGGTGAACACAGCACCCAATCTGACCGTCTCCCATGGTTGTGTGGACACAGCAAGGTCCACACAGCGCCCTGCCTGCCCATCTCCCGTGGGTGAGTGGTCCCAGCCAGTTCCACTCAGTGCCCAGCCTGCCCTTCTCCCGTGGGTTGTGGATACAGCCAGTTCAACACAGCAACCTGCCTGCCCGTTTCCCGTGGGGAAGTGGACAAGCCAGTTCCACACAGCACCCAACCCACTCGTCTCCCGTGGGTGGGTGGACACAGCAAGTTCCACACAGCTCCCTACCTGCCCACCTTCGTGGGTGTGAGAACACGCCAGTTCAACACAGCACCGTCCCTGCCTATATCCCGTGGGTGAGTGGACAAGGACATTTCCACTCCGTGCCTGTCTGCGCGTCTCCCGTGGGTGAGTGGACATAGCCAGTTCCACACAGCCCCCTGCCTGCCCGACTCCCGTGCTTGTGAGGATGCGGTGAGTTCCACACAGCACCCTGCCTGCCCGTCTCCCGTGGGTGAGTGGACACAGCCACTTCCACCTAGCGACCTACCTGCCCATCTCCCATAGGTGTGTGGACACAGCCAGGGCCACACAGCGCCCTGCCTGCTGGTCTCCGGTGGGTGAGTGGACATAGCCAGATCCACACAGCTGCCTGCCTGCTCTTCTCCCGTGGTTGAGTGGACACAGCCATTTCCACACAGCGCTCTGCCTGCCCGTCACTCGTGGGTGATTGGACACAGCCAGTTTGACACAGCGCCCTACCTGCCCATCACCTGTGGGTGTATGGACACAGCCAAATACACAAGCGCACTGCCTGCTTATCTCCCGTTGGTGTGTGGACACAGCCAGTGCCACACAGCCCCCTGCCAGCCCATCACCCATGGGTAAGTCGACACAGCCAGTTCCAAACAGCGCCCTGCCTGCTCGTCTCTCGGGTGAGTGGACACACCCAGTTCCACACAGCGCTCTGCCTCCCCGTCTCCCGTGGGTGAGTAGACACAGCCAGTCCAACACCGTGCCCTCCCTGCCCGTCTTCCGTGAGTGTGTGGACACAGCCATATCCACACAGCACCCTACCTGCCTGTCTCCCGTGGGTGAGTGGACACAGACAATTCCACACCGCGCCCTGACTGCCCATCTTCCATGGGTGTGTGAACACAGCCAAATCCACACAGCACCCTACCTGCTCGTCTCCCGTGGGTTTGTGGACACAGCCATTTCCACAGAGTGCCCCTCTTGCCCGTCTCCAATGGGTGTGTGGACATGCCAGATCAACACAGCACCGTATATTCCCGTCTCCTGTGGGTGAGTGGACACAGCCAGTTCCACACCGCACCCTGCTTGCCCGTCTCCCAGTGGTGAGTGGACACAGCCAGTTCCACACAGTGTACTTCCTGCCCGTCTCCCGTGGGTGTGTGGACACAGCCAGTTCCACACAGCGCCCTGCCTGCCCATCTCCCATGGGTGAGGGGACACAGCCAGTTACACACAGTGCCCTGCCTGCCTGTCTCCCATGGGTGTGTGGAAACAGCCATTTCCACACCGCGCCCTACCTAACCGTCTGCCGTGGGTGAGTCGGCACAGCCAGTTCAACATAGCACCCAGCCTGCCCGTCTACCGTGGGTGTGTGGACACAGCCATTTCCACACTGTGCCCTGCGTTCCCGTCTCCCGTGGGTGTGTGGACAGAGCCAGATCCACATCGCGCCCTGCCTGCCCGTCACCTGTTGGTGTGTGGACACAGCCATTTCCACACAGTGCTGTGCTTACCCTTCTCCCGGGGGTGTGTGGACACAGCCCATGACATACAGCGCCCTGCCTACACATCTCCCATGGATGAGTGGACACAGCCAGTTCAACACAGCACCCTGTCTGCCCGTCTCCTGTGGGTGAGTGGACGTAGCCAGATCCACACAGCCCCGTGCCTGTCCATCTCCCGTCGTGTGTGGACACAGTAAGTTCCACACAGCGCCCTGCCTGCCCGTCTCCCATGGGTGAGTGGACACAGCCTGTTCCACACAGCACCCAGCCTGCCCGTCTCCCGTATGATAGTGGACACAGACAGTTCCACACAGCGCCCTGCGTGCCTGTGTCTCATGGGTGAGTGGACACAGCCAGATCTACACAGCGTCCTGCCTGCCCATCTCCCGTGGGTGTGTGGACACAGCCAGTTCCACACAGCACCCTGCCTGCCCTTCTCCCGTAGTGAGTGGACACAGCCAGTTCAACACAGCACCCTGCTTGCCCGTCTCCCGTGGGTGAGTGCACACAGCCAGTTCCACAGGCACCCTGCCTTCCCGTCTCCCATGGGTGAGTGGAAACACCAGTCCCACACAGCGCCCTGTCTGCCCATCTCCTGTGCCTGAGTGGACACAGCAAGTTCCACACAGTGCCCTGCCTGCCCGTCTCTAATGGGTGGTTGGACACAGCCAGATCCACACAGCAAACTACCTTCGCGTCTCCTGTGGGTTAGTGGACACAGCCAGTTCCACACACGCCCTGCATGCACGTCTCCCCTTTGTGAGTAGACACAGCCAGTTCCACACAGCGTCCTTCCTGCCCGTCTCCCTTTGGTGTGTGGAAACAGCCAGTTCTACACAGCACCCAGCCTGCCCGTCTACCGTTGGTGTGTGGACACCGACATTTCCACACCGTGCCCTGCCAGCCTGTCTCCCGTGGGTGTGTGGACACAGCCTGGTCCACACTGCACCCTGCCTGCCATCTCAGGTGTGTGTGTAGACACAGCCTGGTCCACACAGCGCCCTGCTGGCCCATCTCCTATGGGTGTGTGGACACAGCCAGTTCCACACAGCGCCCTGCCTGCCTGTCTCCCATGGGTGTGTGGACACAGCAAGTTCAAAACAGCACCCTGCCTGCCAATCTCCCGTGGGTGAGTGGACATAGCCAGATACACACAGCCCCGTGCCTGTCCGTCTCCTGTGGATGTGTGGACACAGCCAGTTCCCGACAGCGCCCTCCCTGCCCATCTCCCATGGGTGAGTGGACACAGCCAGATCCACACAGTGCCCTGCCTGCCCATCTCCCGAGAGTGAGTGGAACTGGCTGTGTCCACTCACCCACGGGAGATGAGAAGTTAGGGTGCTGTGTGGATCTGGCTCTGTCCACACACCCATTGGAGATATGGAGGCAGGGCACTGTGTGGAACTGGCTGTGTCCACTCACCCAAGGGAGACGGGCAGGCAGGGCGCTGTGTGGAACTGTGTCCACTCACCCACAGAAGACCGGAAAACAGGGTGCTGTGTGGAAATGGCCCTGTCCACACACCCACGGGTGACGGGCAGGCTGGGTGATGTGTTGAACTGGCTGTATCCGCACACCCACAAGAGACGGGCAGGCACGGCACTGTGTGGATCTGGCTGTGTCCACTTACACACGGGAGATGGGCAGGCAGGGTGCTGTGTGGAACTGGCTGTGTCCACACACCCACGGGAGATGGGCAGGCACAGCGCTGTGTTGAACTGGCTGTGTCAACACACCCATGGGAGACGGGAAGCCTGGGCACTGTGTGGAACTGGCTGTGTCCACACACCCATAAGGGACGGACAGACAGGGCGCTGTGTGTACTGGCTATGTCCACTCACCCATGGGAGACGGGCAGGCAGGGTGCTGTGTTCAACTGGCCATATCAACAGACCCATGGGAGAGGTGCTGACAGGGTGCTGTGTGTAACTGGCTGTGTCCACTCAGCCACAGGCAAGGGGCAGGCAGGGAGTTGTGTGGAACTGGCTGTGTCCACACAACCACGGGAGATGGGCAGGCAGAGCGCTGTGTGGAACTGGTTGTGTCCACTCACCCATGGGAGATGGGCATGCAGGGTGCTGTGTGGAACTGGCTGTGTTCACACACCCAAGGGAGACGGGCAGGTAGGGTGATATGTGGTACTTGCAGTGTCTAATCACCCAGGGGAGATGGGCAGGCAGGGCACTCTGTGGAACTGGCTGTGTCCACTCACCCAAGGGACACGGGCAGGCAGGGCACTGTGTAGAACTTGCTGTGTCCACACATCCACGGGAGACAGGAAGGTAGGGCGCTGTGTCGAACTGGCTGTGTCCACTCACTCACTGGATATGGGCAGGTAGGGCGCTGTGTGGAACTAGCTGTGTCCACTCACCCACCGGAGACGGGCAGGCATGCGCTGTGTGTAACAAGCTGTGTCCACTCCCACACTGGAGATGGGCAGGCAGGGCACTGTTTTGAACTGTCTGTGACCACACACCCAGGGGAGATGAGCAGGCTGGGTGCTGTTTGGAATGGGCTGTGTCCACACACCCAAGGGAGACGGGAAGACAGGGTGCTGTGTGGAACTGGCTGTGTCCACACAACCACGGGAGATGGGCAGGTGGGGTGCTGTGTGGAACTGGCTGTGTCACTCACACACGGGAGACGGGCAGGCTAGGTGCTGTGTGGAACTGGCTGTGTCCACTCCCCCACCAGAGACGGGCAGGCAAAGCGCTGTGTGTAACAGGCTGTGTCCACTCACCCACTGGAGATGGGCAGTCAACTTGCTGTGTGGAACTGGTTGTGTCCACTCACCCACGGGAGATGGGCAGGCAGGGCGCTGTGTGGAAATGGCTGTGTCCACACACCCAGGGGAGACGGGCAGGCAGTGTGCTGTGTGGAACTGGCTGTGTACACTCACCCATGGGAGATGGGCAGGCAGGACACGGCGTGGAACTGTCATTGTCCACACACCCATGGGATTCGGCAGGAATTGCGCTGTGTGGAACTGGCTGTGTCCACTCACCCACGGGTGAGGGGCAGGCAGGGCGTGGTGTGGAACTGGCTGTGTCCACACACCCACCGGAGACGGGCATGCAATGCGCTTTGTGGAACTGGCTGTGTCCAGTCACCCACGGGCGACGGGCAGGCAGGGCACTGTGTGGAACTGGCTGTGTCCACTCTACCACGGGCGAGGGACAGGCAGGGCATTGTGTGGAATTGGCTTGTACACTCACCCACTAGAGATGGGCCGGCAGGGAGCTGTGTTGAACTGGCAGTGGCCACACACCCACGGGAGCTGGGCTGGTGGGTGCTGTGTGGAACTGGCTATGTCCACACACCCATGGGAGACGGGCAGACAGGGTGCTGTGTGGAACTGGCTGTGTCCACTAACCAAAGGAAGACTGGCAGGCAGGGCGCTGTGTGGAACTGATGTGTCCACTCACCCATGGGAGATGGGCAGGCAGGGCGTGGCGTGGAACTGTCGTTGTACACACACCCATGGGATTCGGCAGGAATTGTGCTGTATGGAACTGGCTGTGTCCACTCACCCACGGGCGAGGGGCAGGCAGGGCGTGGTGTGGAACTGGCTGTGTCCACACACCCACCGGAGACGGGCATGCAATGCGCTTTGTGGAACTGGCTGTGTCCAGTCACCCACGGGCGACGGGCAGGAAGGGCACTGTGTGGAACTGGCTGTGTCCACTCTACCATGGGCGAGGGACAGGCAGGGCGTTGTGTGGAATTGGCTTGTACACTCACCCACTAGAGATGGGCAGGCAGGGAGCTGTGTTGAACTGGCAGTGGCCACACACCCACGGGAGCCGGGCAGGTGGGTGCTGTGTGGAACTGGCTATGTCCACACACCCATGGGAGAAGGGCAGACAGGGCGCTGTGTGGAACTTGCTGTGTCCACTCACCAACGGAAGACGGGTAGGCAGGGAGCTGTGTTGAACTGGCCGTGTCCACACACCAATAGGAGACGTGAAGACAGGGCGCCTTGTGGAACTGGCTGTGTCCACACACCCATGGGAGACAGGCAGGCTGTGTACTGCGTGGAACTGGCTGTGTCCACTCACCATGGGAGATGGGCAGGCTGGGTTCTGCATGGAACTGGCTGTGTGACCACAGCCACAAGAGATGGGCAGGCTGGATGCTGTGTGGAACTGGCTGTGTCCACTCACCGACGGGCAAGGGACATGCAGGTCATGGTGTGGAACTGGCTGTGTCCACTCACCCACTGGAGACGGGCAGTCAGGGCGCTGTGTGGAACTGGCTGTGTCCACACACCCACGGGAGACGGGCAGGCAGGGCGCTGTGTGGAACTAGCTGTTTCCTTTCACCCACGGGAGATGGGCAGGCACGGCACTGTGTGTAACTGGCTGTGTCCACTCACCCACTGGAGATGGGCAGGCAGGGAGCTGTGTGGAACTGATGTGTCCACCCACCCACGGGAGACGGGCAGGCAGGGTGCTGTGTGGAACTGGCTGTGTCCACTCACCCACTTGAGACGGGCATTCAAGGCGCTGTGTGGAAGTGGCTGTGTCCACTGACCCACGGGAGACGGGCAGGTAGGGTGCCTTGTTGAACTGGCTGTGACCACGAAACCACGAAGGACGGGAAGGGAGGGCACTGTGTGGAACTGGCTGTGTCCACTCACCCACGGGAGACGGGCAGGCAGGACGCTGTATGGAACTGGCTGTTTACACTCACCCACGAGAGAAGGGCAGGCAGGGCGCGGTGTGGAACTGGCTGAGCCCACACACCCAAGCGCCCTGCCTGACCGTATTTCATGGGTGTGTGGACACAGCCAGTTCCACACAGCGCCCTGCCTGCCCGTCTCCCGTGGGTGAGAGGACACAGCTAGATCCACACTCCGCCCTACCTGCCCATCTCCCGTGGGTGAATGGACACAGCCAGATCCACACTGCGCCCTGCCTGCTCCTCTCTTGTGGCTGAGTGGACACAGCCAGTTCCACACAGAGCACTGACTGCCTGTCTCCCGTGGGTTTGTGGATACAGCTAGATCAACACAGCGCCGTGCCTGCCCAGCTCATGCGGGACAGTGGACACAACCAGTTCCACACAGCGCCCTACCTGCCAGTCTCATCGTGAGTGTGTGGACACAGCCAGATCCACACAGCGCCCTGCTTGCCCATTACCGTGGGTGAGTGAACACAGCCAGATCCACACCCCGCCCTACTTGCCAATCTCCTGTGGGTGAGTGGACACAGCCAGATCCACACTGTGTGCCCTGCCTGCCCCTCTCTTGTGGCTGAGTGGACACAGCCAGTTTCACACTGCCCACTGCCTGCCCATCTCCCATGGGTGTTTGGACACAGCTAGATCAACACAGCGCCGTGCCTGCCCAGCTCACGTGGGTCAGTGGACACAGCCAGTTCCACACAGCGCCCTACCTGCCCATCTCCTGTGGGTGAGTGGACACTGCCAATTCCACACAGCGCCCTACCAGCCCATCTCCCGTGGGTGAGTGGACACAGCCAGATCCACACAGCCCCCTGCCTGCCCGTCTTCCGTGGCTGAGTGGACAAAGCCAGATCCACACCCCGTGCTACCTGCCCATCTCCTGTGGGTGTGTGGACACAGCCAGATCCACACAGCGCCCTGCCTGTCCCTCTCCTGTGGCTGAGTGGACACAGCCAGTTCCACACAGCGCCCTGCCTGCCCGTCTCCCGTGGGGGAGTGGACACAGCCAGTTCCACACACCGCCCTGCCTGCCCGTCTCCCGTGGGGGAGTGGACACAGCCAGTTGCACACAGCGCCCTGCCTGCCTGTTTCCCGTGGGTGTGTGGACACAGCCAGATCCACACAGCACCCTGCCTGCCTGTCTCCCGCGGGCCATTGGACACAGCCAGTTCCACACAGTGCCCTACCTGCCTGTCTCCCACGGGTGAGAGGACGTAGGCAGATCCACACTGTGCCCTGCCTGCCCGTCTCCCGTGGGTGTGAGGACACAGCCAGATCCACGCAGCGCCCTACATACCCGTCTCCTGTAGGTGAGTGGACAGAGCCAGATCCGCACAACTCCCTGCCTGCCCATCTCCCGTGAGTCAGTGGATACAGCCAGTTCCCCACAGCGCCCTGCCTGCTCATCGCCCGTGGGTGTGTGGACATAGCAAGATACACACAGCGCCATGCCTGACAGTATTTCATGGGTGTGTGGATCCAGCCAGTTCCACACAGCGCCCTGCCTGCCCGTCTCCCGTGGGTGAGTGGACACAGCCAGATCCACACTGCACCCTGCCTGCCCCTCTCTTGTGGCTGAGTGGACACAGCAAGTTCCACACAGCGCACTGCCTGCCCGTCTCCCATGGGGGTGTGGACACAGCTAGATCAACACAGCGCCGTGCTTGCCCAGCTCACGTGGGTCAGTGGACACAGCCAGTCCCACACAGCGCCCTATCTGCCAGTCTCCCATGGCTGATTGGACAAAGCCAGTACCACACAGCGCCCTACCTGCCCATCTAGCGTGGATGAGTGGACACAGCCAGATCCACACAGCACCCTGCCTGCCCGTCTCCCGAGGGTGTGTAGACACAGCCAGTTCCACACAGCGCCCTGCCTTCCCGTCTCCTGTGAGTGTGTGGACACAGCCAATTGCACAGAGCGACCTGCTTGCCCGTCTCCCGTGGCTGAGCGGACACAGCCAGTTACACACAGTGCCCTACCTGCCAATCTTCCGTGGGTGAGTGGACACAGCCAGATCCACACAGCGCCCTGCCTGCCCTTGTCCCGTGGCTGAGTGGACAAAGCAAGTTCCACACAGCGCCTTTACTGCCCATCTACCGTGGGTGTGTGGACACAGCCAGATCCACACAGCACCCTGCCTGCCCATCTCCCGTGGGTGGGTGGACACAGCCAGTTCCACACAGCACCCTGCCTGCCAGTCTCCCGTAGGTGTGTGGACACAGCCAGTTGCACACAGCGCCCTGCCTGCTCGTCTCCCGTGAGTGTGTGGACACAGCCAGATCCACACAGCACCCTGCCTGCCCGTCTCCGGTGGGTGAGTCGACACAGCCAGTTCCACACAGTGCCCTGCCTTTCCATCTCCCATGGGTGAGTGGACATAGCCAGTTCTACACATCGCCCTGCCTGCCCATCTCCCGTGGGTGTGTGGACACAGCCAGATCCACACAGTGCCCTACATACCCGTCTCCCATGGCTGAGTTGACACAGCGAGTTCTACACAGCACCCTGCCTGCCCATCTCCCGTGGGTGTGTGGACACTGGCAGATCCAAACAGCGCCCTACCTGCCCGTCTCCGGTGGGTGAGTGGACACAGCCAGTTCCACACAGCGCGCTGCCTGCCACTCTCCCGTGAGTTTGTGGACACACCCATTTCCACAACCTGCCCTACCTTCCCATCTCCCGTGCGTGAGTGGACACAGCCATATCCACACTGTGCCCTGCCTGCCCATCTCCCGTGGGTGTGTGGACACAGTGAAATCCAGACAGCACCCTGCCTGCCCATCTCCAGTGGGTGAGTGGAAACAGCCAGTTCCACCCAGCGCCCTGCCTGTCGGTCTCCCGTGGCTGAGTCGACACAGCAGTTTCACACAGCGCCCTACCTTCCCATCTACAGCGGGTGAGTGGACACAGCCAGTTCCACACAGCATCCTGCCCGCTAGTCTCCCGTGTGTGAGTGGACACAGCCTGTTCAACACAGCACCCTGCCTGCTCGTATCCCGTGGGTGAGTGGACAAAGCCAAATCCACACAGCGCCGTGCCTGCCACTCGCCCGTGCGTGTGTGGACACAGCCAGTTCCACACCCCGCCCTACCTGGTCATCTACCGTGAGTGAGTGGACACAGCCACATCCACACAG
Source organism: Microcebus murinus (assembly GCF_040939455.1). Taxonomy (NCBI): domain Eukaryota; kingdom Metazoa; phylum Chordata; class Mammalia; order Primates; family Cheirogaleidae; genus Microcebus; species Microcebus murinus. The sequence goes on along the minus strand of NC_134119.1, from coordinate 55,492,848 downwards.
CGCCCTGCCTGTCCTTCTCCCGTGGCTGAGTGGACACAGCCAGTTCCACACAGCGCTCTGCCTGCCCGTCTCCAGTCGGTGTGTTGACACAGCCAGATCCACACAGCGCCCTGCCTACCTGACTCTCATGGGTCAGTGGACACAGCTGGTTCCACACAGCACCCCACCTGCCCATCCCCCGTGGGTGAGTGGACACAGCCAGATCCACACCCCGCCCTAACTGCCCATCTCCCGTGGATGAGTGGACACAGCCAGTTCCATACAGCGCACTGCCTGCCCGTCTCCCGTGGGTGTGTGGACACAGCTAGAAAAATACAGCGCCCTGCTTGCCCATCTCACGTTGGTCAGCGGACACAGCCAGTTCCACATAGCGCCCTACCTGCCCGTCTCCCATGGGTGAGTGGACACTGCCAGTTCCACACAGCACCCTGCCTGCCCATCTCCCATGAGTTTGTGGACACAGCCAGTTCCACACAGCACCCTGCCTGTCCGTCTCCTGTGAGTGTGTGCACACAGCCAGATGGACAGAGCAACCTGCTGGCCTGTCTCCCGTGGCCATTGGACACAGCCAGTTCCACACAGCGCCCTACCTGCCCATCTACCGTGGATGTGTGGACACAGCCAGATCCACACAGCGCCCTGCCTGCCTGTCCCCCGTTGGTGTGTGGACACAGCCAGATCCACGCAGAACCCTACATACCCGTCTCCTGTGGCTGAGTGGGCACAGCCAGTTCCTCACAGTGCCCTGCCTGCCCGTCTCCCATTGGTGAATGGACACAGCCTGATCCACATAGCGTGCTGCCTGCCACTCTCCCGTGAGTTTGTGGACACAGACATTTCCACACCCCGCCCTACCTGCCCATCTCCCGTGCGTGATTGGACACAGCCAGATCCACACTGCGCCCTTCCTGCCCGTATCTCGTTACTGAGTGGACACAGCCAGTTCCACCCGGCGTACTGCCTGCCCGTCTCCCGAGGGTGTGTGGACACAGCGAGATCCACACAGCTCTCTGCATGCCCGTCTACAGTGGATGGGTGGAAACAGCCAGTTCCACACAGTGCCCTGCCTGCCCGTCTCCCGTGGGTGAGTGGACACAGCCAGTTCCACATTGCATCCTGCCTGCCACTCTTCCATGAGAGTGTGAACACAGCCAGTTCCATACAGCACCCTACCTGCTCATATCCGTGGGTGTGTGGACACAGCCAGATCCACACTGCGCGCTTCCTGCCATACAGCGCCCTATGTGCCCATCTCTCGTGGGTGAGTGGACACAGCCAGTTCAACACAGCGCGCTGCCTGCCCGTCTCCCGTGGGTGTGCGGACACAGCCAGTTCCACAGTGCGCCCTTCCTGCCCGTCTCTCGTGGGTGAGTGGACACAGCCAGTTCAACAGAGCGGCCTCCCTGCCCATCTCCCTTGGGTGAGTGGACACAACCAGTTCCACATAGCGCCCTGCCTGCCCGTCTCCCGTGGGGCAGTGGACACAGCCAGTTCCCCACAGCGCCCTGCCAGCTCATCGCTCCTGGGTGTGTGGACACAGCAAGATCCACACAGCGCCCTGCCTGCCCATCTCCGGTGGGTGAGTGGACACAGCCAGTCCCACACAGCGCCCTGCCTGCCCGTCTACCGTGGGTTAGTGGACACAGCCAGTTCCACACAGCGCCCTGCCTGCCACTCTCCCGTCAGTGTGTGGACATAGCCAGTTCCACACCCTGCCCTACCTGCCCAACTCCAGTGGGTGTTTGGACACAGCCAGTTCCACACAGCGCCCTGCCTGCCCGTCTCTCATGTGTGTGTGGACACACCAGATCCACACAGCGCCCTGGCTCCCATCTCTCGTGGGTGAGTGGACACAGCCAGTTCCTCACAGCCCCCTGCCTTCCCATCTACCATGGTTGTGTGACACAGCCAGTTCCACACAGCGCCCTGCCTGCCCATCTCCCGTGGGTGTGTGGACGCGCCCAGATCCACAGAGCGCCCTACATGCCCGAATCCCTTGGGACTGTGGACACAGCCAGTTCCACACAGCGCCCTGCCTGCCCATCTCCAGTGGGTGTGGACACAGCCATATTTACACAGCGCCCTGCCTGCTCGTCTCCCGTGGCTGACTGGACACAACCAGTTCCACATAGCCCCCCGTCTGCCCGTCTCCCGTGGGTGAGTGGACACAGCCAGTTCCACACAGCGCCCTGCCTGCCCCTCTCCCGTGGGTGAGTGGACACAGCCAGATCCACACAGCGCCCTGCCTGCCCGTCACCCATGGGTGTGTGGACACAGCCACATCCACACAGCACCCTGCCTGCCCATCTCCCATAGGTGTGTGGACACAGCCAGTTCCACACAGTGCCCTGCCTGCTCGTCTCCCGTGGGTGTGTGGATACTGGCAGATCCACACAGCACCCTACCTGCCCGTCTCCTGTGGGTGAGTGGACACAGCCAGTTCCACACATCCCCTGCCTGCCCATCTCCCGTTGGTGAGTGGACACAGCCAGATCCACATAGCGCGCTTCCTGCCACTCTCCCGTGAGTTTGTGGAGACAGCCATTTCCACACCCGCCCTACCTGCCCATCTCCCGTGCGTGATTGGACACAGCCAGATCCACACTGAGCCCTGCCTGCCCATCTCCCGTGGGTGTGTGGACACAGCGAGATCCACACAGCACCCTACCTGCCCGTGTCCACTGGATGAGTGGAAACAGCCAGTTCCACACAGCGCCCTGTCTGCCTGTCTCCCGTGGGTGAGTGGACACAGACAGATCCAGACAAAGCCCAGCCTGCCCGTCACCCATGGTTCAGGGGACACACCCAGTTCCACACAGTACCCCGCCTACCAGTCTCCCGCTGGTGAGTGGACACAGCCAGTTCCACACAGCGCCCTCTTGCCCGTCACTCATGGGTGTGTGGGCACAGCCAGATCCACACAGCACCCTGCCACCCCATCTCCCATGAGTGTCAGGACACAGCCAGTTCCACAGAGCGCCGTGCCTGCCCGTCTCCCATTGGTGAGTGGACAGAGACAGTTCCACAGAGCGCCCTGCCTGCCCGTCTCCAGTGAGTTAGTGGACACAGGCAGTTCCACACAGCGCCCTGTCTGCCCGTCTCCTGTTGGTGAGTGAACACAACCAGTTCCACACAGCGCCCTGCCTGACCGAGTCCTGTGGGTTAGAGGACAAAACCAGTTCCACACAGCACCCAGCCTGCCCGTCTCCAGTGGGTGAGTGGACACAGCAAGTTCCACACAGCGCCTTGCCTGCCCGTCGCTTGTGGGTGCGTGTACACAGCCAGTCCAACACCGCGCCCAGAATGCCCGTCTCCCAAGGGTGTGTGGACCCATGCAGTTCAACACAGCGCTGTTCCTGCCCTTCTCCTGTGGGTGTGTGGACACAGCAAGTTCAACACAGCACCCTACCTGCCAGTCCCTCATGGGTGAGTTGACACAGCCAGTTCCACACAGCTCCCTGCCTGCCCGTCTCCCGTGGGTGTGTGGACACTGCCAGTTCCACACAGCACCCTACCTACCCGTCTCCCATGGGTGAGGGGACACAGCCAATTCACAGCACCCAGCATGCCCGTCTCCCATGGGTGTGTGGTCACAGCCACTTCAACACAGCGCCGTGTCTGCCCGTTTCTTGTGGGTGTGTGGACACAACCAGTTCCACACAGCGCCCTCTCTGTCTGTCTCCCATGGGTGTGTGGACACAGCCAGTGCCACACAGTGCCCTACCTACCCGTCTCCCATGGGTGAGGGGACACAGCCAATTCCTCACAGCACCCAGCATGCCCGTCTCCCGTGGGTGTGTGGTCACAGCCACTTCAACACAGCGCCGTGCCTGCCCGTTTCTTGTGGGTGTGTGGACACAACCAGTTCCACACAGCGCCCTCTCTGTCTGTCTCCCATGGGTGTGTGGACACAGCCAGTGCCACACCGCGCCCTGCCTGCCCGTCTCCCGTGGGTGAGTGGACACAGCCAGTTCAACACAGCGCCCTGTGTGCCAATCTCCATTGGGTGAGTGGACACAACCAGTTCCACACAGCGCCCTGCCTGCCCATTTCCAGTGGGTGAATGGACAAAGCCAGTTACACCCAGCGCCGTGCCAGTCCATATCCCGTGGGTGAGTTGACACAGCTAGTTCCACACAGCGCCCTGCCTGCCCGTCTCCAGTCAGTGAGTGGACACAGCCAGTTCCACACAGCGCCCTGCTTGCACATCTCCCATGGGTGTGTGGACACCGAGTTCCACACAGCGCCGTACCTGCCCATCTCCCATGGGTGAGGGGACACAGCCAATTCCTCACAGCACCCAGCATGCCCGTCTCCCGTGGGTGTGTGGTCACAGCCACTTCAACACAGCGCCGTGCCTGCCCGTTTCTTGTGGGTGTGTGGACACAACCAGTTCCACACAGCGCCCTCTCTGCCTGTCTCCCATGGGTGTGTGGACACAGCCAGTGCCACACCGTGCCCTGCCTGCCCGTCTCCCGTGGGTGTGTGGACACAGCTAGTTCCACACAGTGCCCTGTCTGCCTGTCTCCCATGGGTGTGTGGACACAGCCAGTTCCACACCACGCCGTGCCTGCCCGTCTCCCGTAGGTGAGTGTACACAGCCAGATCTACACAGAGACATGCCTGTCCCTCACCCGTGGATGTGTGGACACAGCCAGTTCCACACAACATCCTGCCTGCCCATCTCCCGTGGGTGTGAGGACACGCCCAGTTCAACACAGCACCATGCCTGCCTGTCTCTTATGGGTGTGTGGACACAACCAGTCCAGACAGTGCCCTGTCTGCCCGTCTCCCATGGGTGTGTGGACACAGCCAGTTCCACACAGCGCCTAGCCTTCCCGTCTCCCGTGGATGTGTGGACACAGCCAATTCAACACAGCGCCCTGCCTGCCCATCTCCAGTGGGTGATTGGACTCAGCCAGTTCCATGCAGCGCCCTGCCTGTCCATCACCAGTGGGTCAGTGGACAAAGCCAGTTACACACAGCGCCGTGCCTGCCGGTCTCCCGTGTGTGAGTGGACACAGCTAGTTCCACACAGCGCCCAGCCTGCGAGTCTCCAGTGAGTGAGTGGACACAGCCAGTTTTACACAGCGCCCTGCCTTCCCATCTCCCGTGGGTGAGTGGAAACAGCCAGTTCCACACAGGGCCCTGCCTGACCATCTCCTGTGGGTGAGTGGACACAGCTAGTTCAACACAGCACCATACCTGCACGACTCCCGTGGGTGAGTGGACACAGCCAGTTCTACACAGTGCCCTGCCTGCCCATCTCCCGTGGGTGAGTGGAAACAACCAGTTCCACACAGTGTCCTGCCTGACCATCTCCCGTGGGTGAGTGGACACAGCCAGTTCTACACAGCGCCGTGCCTGCCAGTCTCCCCTGGTGGAGTGGACACAGCCAGTTCCACACAGCGCCCTGCCTGCACGTCTCCCGTGGGTGAGTCGACACAGCTATTTCCCGTGGGTGAGTGGACACAGTCAGTTCAAACAGCGCCCTGCCTGCCCGTCTCCTGTGGGTGAGTGGACACAGCCAGTTCCACAAAGCGCCCTACATGCCCGAATCCCTTGGGACTGTGGACACAGCCAGTTCCACACAGCGCCCTGCCTGTCCATCTCCAGTGCGTGTGTGGACACAATCATATTTACACAGCGCCCTGCCTGCTCGTCTCCCGTGGCTGACTGGACACAACCAGTTCCACACAGCCCCCTGCCTGCCCGTCTCCCGTGGGTGAGTGGACACAGCCAGTTCCACACAGCGCCCTGCCTGCACGTCTCCCGTGGGTGAGTTGACACAGCTATTTCCACACAGTGCCCTGCCTGCCTGTATCCCGTCGGTGTGTGGACACAGCCATTTCTACACAGTACCCAGGCTGCCCGTCTTCCGTGGGTGAGTGGAAACCCCCAGTTCAACACAGTGCCCTGCCTGCCCATCTCCAGTGGGTGAATGGACAAGGGAGTTCAAACCAGCGCCCTGCCTGCCCGTCTCCCGTTGGAGTGTGGACACAGCCAATTCAACAGAGCATCCTACCTCCCCATCTCCCGTGGGTGACTGGACACAGACAGATCCACACAGCACCCTACCTGCCGGTCTCCCAAGGGTGTGAGGACACAGCCAGATCCACACAGCACTCTACCTCCCGTCTCCCGTGGGTGAGTGGACACTGCCAGTTCCACACAGCGCCCTATCTGCCCATCTCCCGTGCATGTGTGGACACAGCCAGTTCCACACAGCACCCTGCCTGCCCATATCCCATGGGTGTGGGACATAGCCAGTTGAACACAGCACCCAGCCCACCCGTCTCCCGTGGGTGTGTGGACACAGCCAGTTCTACACAGCGCCCTACCTGCCCGTTTCCAATGGGTGAGTGGACACAGCCAGTTCTACACAGCGCCCTGCCTGCCTGTCTCCCGTGGGTGTATGGACACAGCCAGTTCCACACCACGCCCTGCCTGCCCGTCTTCCATTGGTGAGTGGACATAGCCAGTTCCACACAGCGGCCTGCCTGCCAGTCTCCTGTGGGTGTGTACACAGCGAGTTCCACACAGCGCCCTATCTGCCCGTCTCCCGTGCATGTGTGGACACAGCCAGTTCAACACAACGCCATGCCTGCCCGTCTCCCGTGGGTGAGTGGACACAGCCAGTTCCACACAGCGCACTGCCTGCCAATTTCCCGTGGGTGTGTGGACACAGTCAGTTCTACAAAGCGCCCTGCCTGCCCGTCTCCCGTGGGTGAGTGGACACAGCCAATTCCTCACAGCGCCCTGCCTGCCCGTCCCCGTGGGTGAGTGGACACAGCCATATCCACAGAGTGCCCTACCTGCCCGTCACCCGTGGGTGTGTGGACACAGCCTGCTCCACACAGTTCCCTACCTGCCCGTCACCTGTGGGTGTTTGGACACAGCCTGTTCCACACAGCGCTTTGCCTGCCCGACTCCCATGGGTGTGTGCACACAGCAAGTTAAACACAGCGCCCTGCTTGCCTGTCTCCCGTGGGTGAGTGGACACAGCCCGTTCCACACAGCGCCCTGCCTGCCCGTCTCCCTTGGGTGTGTGGACACAGCTATTTCCACATAGCGCCCTGCCTGCCCGTATCCCGTGGGTGAGAGTACACAGACAGTTCCACACCGCGCCCTTCCTGGCCATTTCCCGTGGGTATGTGGACACAGACAGATCCACACAGCACCCTACCTGCCCATCTCCCGTGGGTGAGTGGACACAGCCAGTTCCAGACAGCGCCCTGCCTGCCAGTCTCCTGTGAGTTAGTGGACACAGCCAGTTCAACACAGTGCCCTGCCTTCCCATCTCCCGTTGGTGTAGGGACATGGCCAGTTCAACACAGCGCCACGCCTGCCCGCCTCCCGTGGGTGAGTGAACACAGCCAGGACGAGACAGCGCACTACCTGCCCGTCTCCCGTTCGTGTGAGGACACAGCCAGTTCACCACATCGCCCTGCCTGCCCGTCTCCCGTGGGTGAGTGGACACAGCCAGTTTCACACAGCACCCAGATTGCCCGTCTCCCGTGGGTGTGTGAACACAGCCAGTTCAACACAGAGCCCTTCGTGCCTGTCTCCCATGACTGAGTGGACACTTCCAGTTTCACACAGCGCCCTTCCTGCCCGTCTCCCATGGTGAGTGGACACAGCCAGTTCAACACAGAGCCCTTCGTGCCCGTCTCCCGTGGTGAGTGGACACAGCCAGTTCCACACCGCGTTCTGCCTGCTCGTCTCCCGTGAGTTTGTGATCACAGCCAGTTCCACACAGCACCCTGCCTGCCTGTGTCCCATGGGTGTGTGGACATAGCCAGTTCAACAGAGCACCCAGCCTGCCCGTCTCCCGTGGGTGAGAGGACACAGCCAGTTCCACACAGCGCCCTGCCTGCCTGTCTCCCATGGGTCAGTGGACACAGCCAGTTCAACACAGCGTCTTGCCTGCCTGTCTCCCGTGGGTGAGTGGACACAGACAGTTACACACTGCGCCCTGCATGCCCATCTCCCATGGGTGTGTGGACACAGCCAGATCCACACAGCGCCCTGCCTGCCCGTCCAGAGTCTCGCTTGTTGACCAGGCTAGAGTGAGTGCCTTGGCGTCAACCTAGATCACAGCAACCTCAAACTCCTGGGCTCAAGCAATCTTTCTGCCTCAGCCTCCCTAGTAGCTGGGACTACAGGCATGCGCAACCATACCCGGCTAATTTTCTATATATATTAGTTGGCCAATTAATTTCTTTCTATTTATAGTAGTGACAGGGTCTTGCTCTTGCTCAGGCTGGTTTCGAACTCCTGACCTCGAGCAATCTGCCCGCCTCAGCCTCCCAGAGTACTAGGATTACAGGCGTGGGCTATCGCACCCGGCTGAGTGTATCTTTTTTGATATCAGAAAACAGTTAAGTTGTAGATTAGAAAACTGCTTAAGCGAGGGGGCTATCAAAGTGAGGTAAGTTTGAAAGAACAAGAACTGTTTTGTTTTCTGGTTTAATGAAGATATATACTACCTGTTCCTTTGTATTTCGCTTCTCCTTTGTTCTTATCTGTATAAATACAGCAACGGAAATAAACGAGGCGCGGGAGTCACCAAGGACTCCGTCCTCCCGTCCCCATCTATTTGTTGTCTCCTCATTTCTCAGCCTCGCCCCCTAACTCCAGGTGATGCACGTCGCCGGCTGGCACCGGCAGGCGGTGGCCCGTATAGGGAACCCTCTCTCCAAGACGGCCTTCGGTGGTACTTGGTGACACGGGGATTCAGTGAAGGCTGCTGCCCGTGGAAGGCCGGCTGTGACAGAAAGAAAGGTGAGTTGGGCAGAGAGTGTAATTGATGGGAGTAAGAAATTATGGGACAAGGAACTAGTAGGATGCTGTTTGTACATGTGTTGAAGACTATGCTTCGGGCCCGCAGTGTTAAAATAGGAAAAAAGCAGTTAGAAAATTTTTTAAGTTTTGTAGAAGAAGTATGTCTTTGGATCCCTGAGGAAGGAACGGTAAATTTCGATACATGGAAGAAGGTAAGAGTTAAATTGCAGGACTATTACTCAGCCCACGGACCTGAGAAGGTTCCGGTTGGACGCTTTTTATCTTTGAAATCTTATTCGGGATTGTCTAAACCCCCGGCATACTCAGAAACAGGCACATAACGTGTAAGGAATTAGAAAATCTAAAAAATATGATGCAACAACTTCTTATTCAAAATGCTGCTATAGGCTTGTTATTAGGTAGAAGTAGTATCACTTTGAAAAGCTTACTGGTGACACTGGGAATTATAGATCAGGATTATACAAGAGAAATTAAAGTTTTGTACTCCTCTCCTAGCTCTATTTCTGTTGTCAATCCTGGCCAGCGCATTGCTCAGCTTGTTTTGATTTCTTTGATATCCCTTGGTAAAGTACAATCGCAACAAGCCAGGGTACCCTCTGCTTTTTGCTTCTCAGATGCTTACTGGATGCTATTACTAGGAATAAGCCTGAAATGGTTTTGTGGGTGAATGGCAAGGCATTTAAAGGAATTGTAGATACTGAAGCTGATGTTCCTGTCATCACTGAGCAACACTGGCCCTCCTGTGGCCCAAGCAGGAAGCCGTTGGTTTGCTCCAAGGTATAGGCTAAGCCCGTAATCCTGAACAGTAGTGAATTGCTTACCTGTGTTGATGAGTAGGGACATTCCGGACAATTCCAACCATATGTTCGACTTACTCTACCCGTTAATCTTTCGGGAAGAGATTTTATGCAGGCTATGAGAGTTTATTTGTATAGCCCGAACTTGTGCCAAAGATTTGTTGCCAATGCTTTGCTACTAGAATCAAATATCCTACTGTATATATCATCCACTATATGGATGACATTTGTTTAGCCTATGCAGATGAAGGATTCTTACTGCAAGTTTTTGATCATGAAACAACACAATTAAACAGGGCCTTGTCATTGCTCGGGAAAAGGTGCAGAGGCACCCTCCTTATTGTTATTTGGGATACCAACCACATAAATACCATTTTATTAACCAAGGAATTCAACTTCGTAAAGATGGCTTAAAAACTCTTAATGATTTCAAAAGACTTCTGGGAGATATCAATTGGATTCGACCCTATTTGAAAATTACCACTGGAGACCTTAAGCCTCTTTTTGACATCTTACAGGGCGATAACAATCCTGATTCTCTTCGTCAATTAACCTCTGACTGGAGGCAAGCCTTAAAATTAGTAGAACAGGAATTGTCCCGCCAACATGTTCCCTATGTAAACTATAACTTGGAATGGGCTGGCTATGTTTTACACAACTCTCATACTCCCACAGCAGTCCTCTATCAATGCGGACCACTAATGTGGCTACATTTGCCCTCCTATCCCTCTAAAGTTCTAACTCCTTATTATGAGATGGTTGCTACCTTAATCCATATGCTGCGTTCAGAATCCTGCAAATTACTAGGTAAAGAGCCACACTTTTTTTGTGTTCCTTTTTCTAGTCTGCAGCAGGAGTGGTTGTTCTAGCATAGTGACTCCTAGGCCATAGCCCTGGCCAATTACCCTGGAAAAATTGATAACCATTACACCCCTGATAAGTTGTTACATTTTGCTAGCCTACATCCGTTTATTTTTGTTGGCCAAGTGTCTCCTGTACCCCTTGACAATGCTGTTCTGATTTTTACAGATGGGTTTTCTAACGGTATGCAGTCTATTCAGTTAACAATGACATTAAATCTTGGCACACTGGGTCTTCCTCGTCTCAAGAGGTCGAATTGCAGGCAGTTTTTTCAGCTTTAGAGGCCATCCCTGCTACGCCTGTTAACCTTTATTCAGATAGTCATTATGTGATTCGGGCACTCCAAGTCATAGAGAATGTGCCCTTTATTGGGACTTCTAATAGTAATGTTCAGAAATTGTTTCGTGCCTTGCAAGCTCTCATTCACTCACGTACAGGAAGATGTTTCTTTGGGCACCTTCGTGCTCATTCTCACCTGCCTGGTCCCCTCGACCAAGGAAATGAAATTGTAGATCTTGCCACTAGAACCAAACCCCTTCTTATTTTGTTAAGCGCAGTTAGCACAGCAGTCCCATGCTTTGCACAACCAAAATAGCCGCGCTCTCAAGCAAAGTTCAATATCACTAGAGAAGCGGTTCCAAAAATTGTAAAAGCTTGTTCTTCCTGTTCTCAGTTACTCCCTGTCCCCCATTATGGTAATACCAGAGGCCTTTTATCTAACCACTTATGGCAAATGGATGTGACGTTTATTACTTCTTTGGGTTGATTAAAATATGTTCATCTGACCATAGACATTCTGAATTTTTAATGGCCTCATTTCAATTAGGCGAGGCTGGTAAACATTGTGTAGCCCATTGCCTCCGATGCTTTGCATCAATGGGCCAGCCTAAATGTATAAAAACAGACAATGACCCTGGATACACGGGTAACAAATTTCAAACATTCTTACGGAAAATGGGGATCAATCATAAAACAGAAACTCCTTGTAACGCCCAAGGACAAGGCATTGTAGAACGTGCCCACTAGACTCTCAAATATCAACTTTTGAAAATAAAAAAGGGGGAACTGTACCACCTCACCCCCCAGAATTATCTAAACCATGATCTCATTATTTTAAATTTTTTAATTTTGGACAAAGAAGATCATTCAGCAGCCCAGCGATTTTGGTGTACTAATTCCAACAAAGACACGCCGTTGGTTTTGTGGAAGGACCCACTGACTAGCCAGTGCTCAGGATTGGATCCAGTTCTTATTTGGAGTCGAGGTCATGTTTGTGTATTTCAACAAGATGCTGAAGGCCCGTGCTGGCTACCGGAGAGGCTGGTAAGCCAGGCAGGATCCTTCCATAGAAAACACGATGAAGAAACTGAAGCTACAGGTCGACCAGCAACCTCCAGTTAGGAGGACAACTAGACAAGCTCTGCTGCCATCTTGGAGTCAGATTGAGACTTACTGAGATTGCTTCCAAGCTGGTTCGAGAGACAGGACAGCCATTGAATTCTTTGACCTTGTTTTTAGCTATGATAACCCTGCTATGGACGCCTACCCAGGCAGCCAACTATTGGACTTATATAACCCAACCATAACCCAAACCCTGAACCTGACCCTGACCCTAAACTTGACCCTGACCCTTACCTTAACGCTGATTCTGATTCTGAACCTGACCGTGACGTTGACCTTGACCCTGACCCTGAACCTAACGCTAACCATGACACTGACACGTTGACACTAACAATGACCCTGACACTGTCGCTGACCCTGACCTTGACGCTGACCCTAACCCTAACCCTAACCCTGACCCTGACCTTAACCCTAACCCTAACACCTAACCCTAACCCTAACCCTAACTCTAACCGTACTCTAACCCTAACCCTGACCCTGACAATGACTCTGACCCTTACCCTAACCCTGATCCTGATTCTGACTCTGACCCTGCTTCTGACTTTGACCAGACCCTGACCCAAACGCTAAACATGACCCTGACCCTGACGCTGACCCTAACTGTGACCATGACCCTGTCGCTGACCCTGACCTAGACACAGACCCTGACCTTAACCGTAACACTAACACCTAACCCTAACCCTAACCCTAACACTAACCCTACTCTAACCCTAACCCTGACCCTGATCCTGACCCTGACCCTTACTCTAACCCTGACCCTGATTCTGACACTGACCCTGGCTCTGACCTTGACCAGGACCTGGACCCTAGCGCTAACCATGACCATGACCCTGATGCTGACCATGAAGTTATAAGTCTATAACTTCATAAAGAAGTTCCAAAAGCCAAAAATTAAAGTGACTTACACAAAGAAATGAGAATTTGCATTGATAATGCAGTTGCTGTTCTCTGAGGAATGAAGCATTTTGTAGAGTTTCGTAGAAAACACACCTAAGGTACAATAAGTTATTACACAAAAACGTCCCAAGGAAAATATTCACATTGACTTACACAGAGATGCCAAAATGTGCATTCCTTACACACTTGCAGTTTCTGAGAATGGAAGCAGTGTATACAGTTCTTAGCAAACAAGGCTAAGTTTCAATAAGTTATATCATACAGATATTATAAAGACACATATTTACAGTTACACAAAGAAGTCACAATGTGCATTGATTATAAACTTGTGTCTCCCAGACAACTGAACAAGTGTTTATAGTTTGCCTTCACATTCGTAAAACAACCATAAGTTTCTCTCTAAGGATCTCCATAAAGAACCCTATGCGTAACCATGGCTCAAAACCTTAGCCCTAATCGTAGCTCAGCCCTTAACCCTTACCTGAACCCCAAACCTAAACCTAACCGTAACCATTCCCCTGGCGCTACCACGAAACCCTGCTTCTGACCCTAACCCTAGTGCGAAACCCAAACTCTAAAGCTGACACTATCCTAGCAATACGTTGACTACATGTTTGCTTCCTCTGAATGATAAGTGCTTATAATGGCCTGTGAATCGGACAGAGTAACAGCGTACACTTTCATAAAGAATTTCCAAATGCAATATTTAGAGTGAGTTCACAATGAAGTGAGAAATTGCATTGAGTAGTGAAGCTGTGTGTAGAGTTTCATAGAAAAACAGGAATAAGGCACAATGAGAAATGACATATATAACTTCCAAAAGTAAATATTTACAGTGACTTACAAAGGAAGCCTCAATGTACATTACTAACACACTTGCTTTTCTCAAAAAACGGAATCAGTGCATAGAGTTATTGGAAAACAACGCTAAGATTCAATGAGTTACATCATAAAGATAATCAAAAGATACGTATTTACAGTTACATATAGAGTGACAGTGTGTATTGATAGGAAACTTGGGTTTCCCTCACTACTGAACCAGTGTTCGTAGTTTCTCGTCATATTCATACATCAAACATAATGTTCGTTCTAAGGATATTGATATGGGACCCTAACCCTAACGCTGGCTCAAAAGTCTAACCCTAACCCTAGCTCCACATTTAGCCCTAACACTAACCTTAACGATAACCCTAACTGTAACCATACCCTAAACCTAACCGTATCCGTAACCCTAACCCTAACTCTAACCCTACCCTAATATTAACCCTGAACCTGACCCTGACCCTAACCCTGACCCTGACCCTTACCCAAACCCTGACACTGATTCTGAACCTGACCATGGCTCTAACATTGACGCGGACCCTGACCCTAACGCTAAACATGACTCTGACCCTTACGCTGACGCTAACCATGAACTTGACCCTGTTGCTAACTCTGAACTTGACACTGACCCTAACCGTAACCCTGACCCTGACCTGTATGCTAACACTAACCCTAACACCAAACCCTAACAATAACCACTAACCTTAACCCTAACCCTAGCTCTGCATTTAACCCTAACCCTAACCCTAACCATAAATCTAACCCTATTCTAACCCTAACTCTGAACCCGACCATGACCCTGATCCTTACCCTAAACCTGACCCTGATTCTGACCCTGACCCTGCTTCTGACCTTGACCAGGACCCTGACCCTAATGCTAAACATGACCCTGATGCTGACCCTAACCATGACCATGACCCTGTCACTGATCCTGAACCTGACGCAGACCCTGACCTTAACCATAACACTAACACCTAGCCCTAACCCTAACCCCTAACCCTAACCCTAAGCCTAGCTCTGCATTTAACCCTAACCCTAACCTTAACCATAACCCAGATCGTAACCTACCCTAACCCTAACCTAACCATAACTCTAACCCTACTCTAACCCTAACCCTGACCCTGATCCTGACCCTGTACCTCATTCTAACCCTGACCCTGATTCTGACCCTGACCCTGACTCTGACCTTGACCAGGACCCTGACCCTAACGATAACCATGACCTTGACCCTGACGCTGACCCTGAACCTGTCGATGAACCTGACCTTGACGCTAACCTTAAGCATAACCCTGACACTGACCTTAACCCTAACCCTAACCCTATCCCTAACCCCTAACCCTAACCCAGCCCTTAAACCTAACCCTAATACAAACCCTAGCCCAGCCCTTAACCCCAACCCTTACCCTAGTTGAAAACCCTAAACCGCTCCCTATTTATGTCCTTCACCGTATCCCTAACCTTAACATTAGCCCAGCCCTTCCTAACCCTAACCCTAAACCTAGCTCAAAATTCTACCCCTCTTTTTATCTCTGACCTTCACCCCAACCCTAAACTGAACACTAAACCCTGAGTCTAACCCTAAGTCTGCCTAAGTCCTTGTCTAGGAGAGTGTTTCCAACTTTTTCCTCTAGAATTCTGATAGTTTCATACTTTAGGCTTAAGTCTGTTATCCAGCGTGAGTTGATTTTTGTGAGAGGTGAACGGTGTGGGTCGTGCTTTAGCCTTCTACAAGTGGCTATCCAGTTTTCCCAGCACCATTTATTGAAAAGGGATTCTTTTCCCCAGTGTAATCATTAAATATGATTTCCAGAAGAACAAGTTCCCTGGAGAGTATAGCCATGAAGATAATGCACAAAAGGAAAAACTTAAAATAAAACTCTGTATGATGATTTACTAGTCTAAGGAAACAAAACCTTCCCATATATTAAGAAATAAATCCAGTTACAATGGCACTAATAGGTCTTTGTGGAGAGGCTCTGGTATAACAACTGAAAATGGCTAGCTATTTACGAGATACACAAGCAGGAACAGTGCACCTAGCCCAGCATTGGCCCTCAGAAGCCGAAAGTGTTCTCTCCGCTGTAGGCCACATACAAGAATCCATATTCATTTTTTCTTTCTTGTAAAGCTGTCCCATAGTTAGGTTGGACTGTGGGACTGTCTTATCCACAAACAGGAAGATAGCCTTTTCAGAAGGAAGCTGGATCCTTTTCCTGATGATCCACATGAACTGAGCCACAGTGATATCAGATGGAACTAAGTACTTCGTTTGTCAATGTCAACAATCTGAGAGCCTGAGACCTTTTCCACAATCACTGGAACCCGGTCAGGATATTTCGCTCGGATCTTCGAGGATTGCACACATCTGTGTTCCAGTGAGTGGTCCTCCTTGGACATCCACTTCATGGCGGCGACGGGAAAGGGACGGACCGGCTCTCGGAGCCGCGGAGCTCGGTGCACCAACCAGAACAACGACAGCAGAGGAAGCAGAGGAAGCATACATTGTATCTTTTATCTCTTTGGGATCAGTTGTGATATCTCCTTTTTTGTTCCTGATTGAGCTTATGAGTGATTTTTCTTTTCTACTTTTCATTAGCTTAGCCAGTGGCGTGTCAATTTTGTTTATTTTTTCAAAGAACCAACTTTTTGTTTGTTAATGTCCTGAAATGCTTCCCTGTTTTCAATTTGGTTTAGTTCTGATTTGATCTTGTTGATTTCACTTCTTCTGGGTTTGGGGCTGGTCTGTTCTTCTTTTTCCAGCTCTTTGAGTCGTTTCATTAGACTGTCTATTTGTGATCTTTTTGACTTTTGGTTATAGGCATTTATGGAGATAAACTTTCCTCTCGGAACTGCTTTAGCTGTGTCCCAGAGGAGTTGATATCTTGTCTCTCCATTGTCATTTTCTTCATAGAATTATTTAATTTCCATCTTGATTTATTATTTATTATTATTTATTTAGTTAGTTATTTTATTACTACATTTATGAAGTTATCATTTAGTAGGAGATTGTTTAATTACTGTAGAAAGGTGAGTTTCTGTTACAGTTGATTTCTACTTTTATTCCACTCTGATCTGAGTAGATACATGGTATGATTTCTATTTGTTTAAATTTCTTGAGGTTTACTTTGTGTCCTAGGATATGGTCAATCTTAGAGAATGTCCCATGTGCTGATGAGAAGAATGTATATTCAGTGGATTTGGGGTAGAATGTTCTGTAAATGTCAGTCAGTTCCAATGGTTCTAGAGTTTTGAGTCCATTATTTCGTTATTTTTTGTTTGGAGGATGTGTGTGGTGCCCTCAGTGTGGTATTGAAATCTCTGGTAATTATGCAGTTGCTATAGATCCATTTGCTTAGATCCCGTAAGGGCTGCTTTATGAATCTTGGTGCACCTAATTTGAGTGCCTATATATTTAAAATTGTTATCTCTTCTAGTTGAACTGTGCCCTTCACTATTATATAATGACCCTCTTTGTCTTTCACTACTTTTTTTGGTTTAAAAACTAAATCGTCTGAAATTAGAACGGCAACGCCAAGCTTCTTTTGGTTTCCACTTGCTTGGAATACTGATCACCCTTTTACCTTTAGTCTATATGAATCCTTGCAGGTCAGATGTGTTTCCTGAAGACAGCATATACTTGGCCTGTATTTTCTTATCCATTCAGCCAGCCTATGTCTCTTGAGTGGAGAGTTTAAGCCATTCACATTTATTGAGAGTACTAATAGGTAAGGTAGATTTCTGTTCATTCTGTTGGGTTTGATGTTGTTGCTATGATTTCTGTCTTGAGCAATTGTAATATCTTTGGGGTTTTTTGTTTTTATATTCGTGGGTTATTATTTTTGATGTTCCATGCGTAACACTGTTTTGAGTACTTCTTGTAGGGCTAGTCTTGTCTTGGTAAATTCGCTGAGGCGTTACTTGTCTGGAAATGTCTTTATTTCTCCTTCATATACGAAGCTTAGTTTTGCAGGGAATAAGATTTTTAAGCCGGGCATTGTTTTGCTTCAAAAGAGTGAGAATGGGGCTCCCGTCTCTTTTTGCTTGTGAAGTCTCATTAGAGAAGTCTGGTGTTATGCGAATTGGCTTTCCCTTGTATGTTACTGGCTTCTTTCGTCTTACAGCTCTTAGAAGGGCCTCTTTAGTTGATATTTTGGTCCGTCTGATGACTGCTTGTCATGACTCTTCCTGTTTGCATTGAATCTCCCAGAGTCAATTGTGCTTTGAACCTGTATATCGAGATATTTAGCAAGGCCTGGGAAATTTTCCTCTATTATATCTTCAAATAGTTTGTCCAACCTGTGAGTGTTGTCTTCATCCCCTTCTGGTAACCCTAAGACATTAGATTTCTTCACATAATCCAATGTCTCTGTAGGCTTTGCCCATTTCTTGAATATACAGGGCTCTCATGCTCTTTTTTCTGTCTTGTGACTGTTTTCAGGAAAACGGGCTTCGGAATGTCTATTTATTTGACATATTCATCAGTAATCATGGTCTTTGGCCTTTTAACTCCAATGAATATACTAAATTTTGTTACCTTGTGTCTCTAAGCTAAATATGGCACGTAAAACATTAATATGGGACGTGCAAAATGTTCAGTGGTTGTAAAGCAACAGAATTACAACCACAAAAATTACCAAAATAGTGTTTTTATTTGATATTAAGAAATTATGGGAGCCGCCGCCAGCGGAGGGCCGGGCAGCGGCCTTGGCCTGGGCGGGCGCAAAGCCAAGCGCAGGGGGGGGGCGCCCCCCCCCACGCCGCGGGGCAGGGCCGGCGCGGCGGGGGGAGGCGGAGGATGGAAACACCCTTCTACAGCGGCAGTGGCAGCGCCAGCAGCTTCGCGTCCCCGGGCCGCTTGTTCCCCGGGGCGTCCCTGACGGCAGCGGCCAGCAGCATGATGAAGAAGGACGCGCTGACGCTGAGCCTGAGCGAGCAGGTGGCCGGCGGCGTTCAAGCTGGGGGTCGCGCCGCCTCCGGCGCCCCCAGAACCGCACCCCCCGACGGCCTGCTCGCCTCCCCAGACCTGGGGCTGCTCAAGCTCGCCTCCCCGGAGCTCGAGCGCCTCATCATCCAGTCCAACGGGCTGGTCACCACCACGCCGACCAGCACGCAGTTCCTCTACCCCAAGGTGGCGGCCAGCGAGGAGCAGGAGTTCGCCGAGGGCCTTGTCAAGGCCCTGGAGGATTTGCACAAGCAGAACCAGCTCAGCGCGGGCGCGGCCGCCGCTGCCGCCGCCGCCGCCGGGGGCCCCTCGGGCACGGCGGCGGGCTCCGCGCCCTCCGGCAAGCTGGCCGCCGCGCCCGAGGCGCCCGTCTACGTGAACCTGAGCAGCTACGCGGGCGGCGATGGTCGCCTTCGCCGCCGAGCCCATGCCCTTCCCGCCGCCGCCGCCACCCCCGGGCGCGCTGGGGCCGCCGCGCCTGGCCGCGCTCAAGGATGAGCCACAGACGGTGCCCGACGTGCCGAGCTTTGGCGAGAGCCCGCCGCTGTCGCCCATCGACATGGACACGCAGGATCGCATCCAGGCGGAGCGCAAGCGGCTGCGCAATCGCATCGCCGCCTCCAAGTGCCGCAAGCGCAAGCTGGAGCGCATCTCGCGCCTCGAGGAGAAAGTGAAGACGCTCAAGAGCCAGAACACGGAGCTGGCTTCCACGGCGAGCCTGCTGCGCGAGCAGGTGGCGCAGCTCAAGCAGAAAGTCCCCAGTCACGTCAACACCGGCTGCCAGCTGCTGCCCCAGCACCAGCTGCCCGCGTACTGAGCCGGCGTGCGGCGCGCATGCGCGGCCGCCCTCCCGAGGGGCGGGCTCCCGGGGGGGGGGGGGTTCGCGGGCGCCCGGACTCGGAGAGTGCGCGGCCCGGGACCCTCCTTTGGGCGCCCGGGACGCGGAGAGGGCACTGCCCCCGGGGACCCCCCGGAGGGAGCCCAGGATTCGGAGAGGGCGCCCCGGACTCGACAAGCTGGACCCCCTACTGGGGGGGCGAGCGCATGACCCCCGCCCTCGCGCTGCCTCTGTCCCCGCGGCAGCCGCGCGCCGCACGCACCCGCGCGTCCCAGCCGCCCTTCCTGCGCACCGCTGCGGAAGGCCCCGCGGGCCCAGCCCCGAGCCCTGCGTCTCCTTTTCCTTTTCTGACTTTGGAAGAGAGAAGGACAGAGTGTTCTATCCTGCCCTATTTATGTTTCTACTTGGGAACAAACGTCGGTTGTGTGTGTGTGTGTTTTTCGTGTGGGTTTTTTAAAGAAATGGGAAGAAGAAAAAAATCCTCTACCCCTTCCCTCGCTCCTTGCCCGCCTATATCCGAGGAGGGTCGGAAGGAGGAGTACGAGACCACGGGAGACTCCATAGGAGGAGGTCACGGAGGAGATCTGAAAGCTGGGACCCCCGGAGCAGCCCGGAGACCAGCGGGAAGTGTACGTGAATCGGCCATTTCTTCTCCACTGCATCCCGGACTGCTGGTGGGCACCCCAGTGAGTGGCGAGACCTGTAGACACCAGCCCAGCGATGACAGCTGCCAGTGAGTGGTAAGCCAGTAGCGGACGTGACAACAGGATCCGAACTCCCTTGGGGCACCTCCATGTGCACAGACCCAAGCTGCGAGGCAGACTCCATATTGCCTCCTCGTCCCCTCCCCCAACACTACCCACGGCTGCCCAGAGGGACAGAGAGACAATATAGCCACCAGCAGGAGGCACCTACAGGGAACGGGACCTTCCCATTTGGGGCCCCACAGCTGACTAAGTGGAACACAGACTGTGAGCTCCCTACCCTCCAGCCCTCCCAGGTGCTGCTGGCACGGTGATCCCAGGAGGAAGGGGCAGACCCTGAGCTTGAGAGACATAGACCCAGCGTGGGCTGCATGTGGGTGAATTGGGACTGGCACTGCTCTCCCTGGTGGGGATATAGTTTGAACTCTGGGACCCAGTGGTCAGACCTGCAGACCCCATTCTGTGCATCGAGGCCTTGCATTGCCTGGGGCAGAGAAAGGATATTTGTGACCAGCCTACTGAGGTGTGTGTGCCTTTAGGGGCAGATCAGCGTTCTAGAAGGCAACCCTCACCCCAGGGGAGGCCTGGTGGCGTGTGGTCTGGCCTGCTGGCAGAGGCCCAGGAGTAGCCGTGGAGTTGGGGAGGGTGGAAAGAGGCCAGGCCCGCTCCAGAGTGCGAGTCTCAGACAGCCCCACCCCCACACGCAGACTTTCTGACTGAGTGGGGCTATTCCAGCCCCTCACTGTCAGCTTTGCCTGGAAGCAGAGAACAGAACTTTGACCCCTGCTAACGACATTGTTGGTGCCTGACGGCAGCCCAACCCAGCTCCGCACAGACTCTCTCCTAGACTAGCCCTCACTGAAGGGGAGAAAAGGACACACCTGGAGGTACCAGGGTCCACCTACCACCTGAGGCACTAGAGTTCTGTCTACAGGAACAAGAGCTGATAACAGGCCATAAAAACAACAGCGTAGCCTGTTCCGTCAAGCAAGCGCCACCTACTGACAGGGAGGGCATCCTGCACACCCTTTTCATGACACCTACTGACTCATTATACAGGGAGTGGTCGAATCTCACCACAGACACCACCTACTGGCTCAGAAACTAAACAAGGCAACTGAATACCCAAACAAAAACCTAAAGAAAAGAAGCAACAACTGAGAGAAATGGGAAGAAATCAGCGAAGGAACTCAGGAAGTATGAAGAACCAAACGGAAAACACACCCCCAAAGAGGAGCCCCAGCCCCCTATAAAAAGGCACCAACCAAAATCAGGCAACCAAAGTAACAGAGGAATTCCGTATGTGGATCTTAAGAACAGTCTCTCATGCACCTTAGGTCTTTGCTTTGTCTCTTGTGGAGAACGCTTTCCCTTCCTCTCTTCCTAGGGCATCGCTTATCAGTTCTGATATGAAGAGTTAATACCATTCTAAAGTAGGTCTTCCCCACTCTGCCCTGACTCCATCATTCTTCATGAAAACACCTTAATGGCTCATTTTATGAAACTTTCTGATTTATAATTTATGTACTTATCACTGTACTGCCTGTCTTATTAAATTATAAGTCTTGAGAAAAAATATTTTTGTCTCTCTTGGCCATGACATTTGGGTAAAAACCAAAAAAAGATTGGGAGAGGGAAAGAGAGAAGGAAAGAGACAAAGTGAGAGAGGGAGAAACAGTGAAAATCACATAGGAAGTGAAATCCCATCAGAACAGCCTCAAATTTGAAAATGTTAGGAAAAAGCAGACTATGTATGCTATACTAAAAATTGATGTCCTATGTCCTTTTGTCATATGACAAAGGACCTTAGAGTCATGAGAAAGAGAAGATGCTACCAGGTGGAGGAAATGAAGAATAGAAAGTGTTAGAAAGAAGGTAACACTTCATTTGGATCAGATCTCAGCACGGAATGTGCAAAAGGTCATTTAACACGTAGACCTTTAAATGTTGGTGGCCAATCATATCACACAGAACCCCTGGATCTGTGAAATTGAAACCACACAGTGGCTGCTTTAGGCAAATTGGCCTACATCTGCCCACATAACTATGTGGAGTCTCTTCCTCTCTGCCTCACCATGTTAGGACACCACATTTACCTCAATTAAAATGATGAACATGTTCTTCAAACTTGGACTAATGGCACTGATAAGTGTAAAGTAAATTTAGAGGGGATAAACCAGCAGGAACCCAGTCAGAAAACAGCTGCAGGCATAGAGATATGGTTCAGACCAGTGTGGACTCAGGGGAAGCAGTGAGAAGTGGTCACATGTTGTGCACATTCAGAAGTACTTCCTGTTAGATTGGTTGGAGAATGTGAGATTATAATAGTCTAGGATTGCTCAAGTTTTTTGGTTTGTGCTAATAAAAGCATAAACTTGTTTATCAAGGTAGAGAAAGGTTTAGGCATCACTAATATATTAAATATTGCATAAAAACGTCCTGAATGAAAGTGTATGAAATGGCAAGAAGGATTAAATTTGGGTATTTTAGTCGAAGTATAGAGAACAAGTATCTCAGTAAATGAGGCTGGAATCACTACAAGTGTGAAAATAAACATTTAGATTTCATCTCATACTGTTAAAATAAATACCACATCAATTAAAGTTAAAGTGGTCAAAATATAAAATATAAAAATTATATATGCATATGCATTCAACTGGTTTTTGAAAAGGTGGTATAAAATACACAAGAGGATTCAATAGTTTCTTCAATAAATGGTACTGCCAAGACTAGATATGTAGATACAAAAAATTGAAATTGGACCCTTATCTATTAAACCATGCATAAAAAGCAACTCAAAATTGATAAAAGACTTACATATATAACCTGAAAACATAACATCTGGAAGAAATCATAGGGTAAAATTTCATGACACAGGTGTACTGGCAAAGATTTCTTGGAAATGACACCAAAAGCACTGGTAACAATAGCAAAAATAAACAAACGGGACTGCATCAAACTATGAAGTTTCTGCACAGCAAAAGAAATACTTAAAAAGGCCAGCCATGGTGGCTCACCCCTGCAATCCCACACTCTGAGAGGCCAAGGCGGGAGAATTGTTTGAGCTCAGGAGTTCGAGACCAGCCTGAGCAAAAACGAGACCCTGTCACTAATATAAATATAAATAGAAAGAAATTAGCCACACAATTAAAAATAGAAAAAAGGAGTTAGGCACGGTAGTGCGTGCCCATAGTCCCAGACACCTGGGAGGCTGAAACAGGAGGATCACTTGAGCCCAAGAGTTTGAGGTTGCTGTAAGCTAGGCTAATGCCATGGCACTCAAGCCCAGGCTAAAGAGTGAGACTCTGTCTCCAAAAAAAATAATAATAGAACATAAAAAGACAACGCAAGAAATGGGAGAAAATATTTGCAATCCACATATCCGGTAACAGGGTAATACGTAAAATATTTAAGAAAAACATTCAACTAAATAGCAGAAAAGCAATCTTATCTGAAAAAATTAATAAAGGAGCCATATGAACATTTTCCATGAAAGATGTACAAGTTGTCATCAGGTATAAAAGCAGTGCTCAACACCACTCCTCATTATGGTGATGCAAATGTAAACCACAATGAGATGTCACCTCAGACCTATTAAGGTGGATTTTCATAGAAAGGTAAAAAATAACAAGTGCTATCCAGGATTTGGACAAAAGGGTATACATAAATTGTTCATGGGATGTAAATAATATGGAGGGTCTGCAAATAAAATTAGAAATAAACTAGTCTATGATCTTGTAATCCCACTTTGTGGTATATACCCAAAGAAAATAAAATCACCATCTCTAAGAGACACATACACTTCCATGTCCATTTCAACATTATTCATAATAACCAAGATAATGAAAACAATCAGTGTCTCTTAACAGATTAATGGATAAAGAGAATGTGGCAAACATAAAATAGAATGTTATTCAACCATAAAAATACGCCATTTGCAACAACACGGATGGACATAGAGGGCATTACACTAACTGAAATAGACCAGTTATGTTTATAGCGGAACAAGGACACCTGCATTCCAAGCAACATGATGTTTGCAATATAAACTGTTCTCCCTAAGATATCTTACATAAGCTTGGTGAAACTCATGACACTTTTTTAAACAAAGTGTCCAGCCCTTTGGTCCATCCCTGAAGAACTGAGCGTCCTGGGAATTTAACCATTACAATTCAGTCGTTTCTACACATTTACTAAAAAAATGGTAATGTTTATAGATTTTTTTTTGAAAGAGGTCTCTCTGTGTTGCTAGACTGGTCTTGAACTCCTGGGCTCCAGTGATCATCAGGCCTCAGCCTTCCGAATACATGGACCACAGGCCGAGCCAACACACCAGATTTCTTTAAACATTTTTTTTAAGATTTGAAAACAAAAAGAAGCTAAATCAGGACTGTAAAAAGAATACTAAATAATTTCCCATTATAACTCATGATCTGTGCATACTTGATGAGAGGACTGAGAGGAACATTGTCCTGGTGGAGAAGGATATTCTGGTGAAACTTTCCCAGGTGTGTTCTGCTAAAGCCTTGGATAACTTTGTCAAAACACTGCCACAGTAAGCAGATATTATTGTTCTTTGGCCACGCAGAAAGTCAACCAGCAAAATGCCTTGAGCATTCAAACAACTGTTCCCATGATCTTTCCTATCCCATGAGCTGTTTTTACTTTATATAGACCACTTCTCTTGCTATCCACTGATTTACTTGTACTTCCTTCTCATGGTAGCCATTAGTGAGCTTGTAAAGGCGTGTTTCAGTGCTTGCTACAATTCCTGGGGGAGATGCTTCATGACCACGACACCGTTTAAGACGTCCCTTGATAGCTCGTCTCTTGTTGGACCAAGAGGCAGGAAGACCAGGGAAGGTCAGAGAACTTTGGCTTCTGAGGCCTTCATTTAGGATGGTTTTCTGAGCCTTATCAACATGATACTGCTTTAGACTGACAAAAAGCCTTTGGTATATTATTTCATTTCCTTTTATGGCCGAGTAGATACTCCATTTGTGTGTGTGTGTGTGTGTGTGTGTGTGTGTGTGTGTGTATCTGTATAACATTTTATTTATCCACTCATGAATTGAGGGGCACTTAAGTCGATATCACGTCTTTGCAATTGTGAATTGTGCTGCAATAAACATTCAAGTGCAGGTGTTTTTGATAAAATGATTTCATTTTCTTTGGGCAGATACCCAGTAGCAGGATAGCTGGATAAAAAGATAGGTCTACATTTATTTCTTGGAGGACTCTTCAGAATTTCCCATAGAGGTTATATTAATTTGCAGTCCCACAAACAGTGCATAAGTGTTCAATTCTCTCCATATTTGGACCAGCATCTATCATTTTATGGCTTTTTAATTATGACCATTCTGGTATGGATAAGGCAGTATCATGTGGTGGTTTTATTTGCATTTCCCTGATGATTACTGATATTGAGCATTTTTCAGGTTTATCAGCCTTGGCTATCTTCTATCATAAACTGTTCATAACTTTTGACAACTTTTCCATGAGGTTGTTTGTTCACTTCTGGCTGGTTTGTTTGAGTTCTTTGTATGCTCTGGCTATCAGTCTTTTGTCAGATGTACCAGGGCTGTCCAGAAATTATCCAGCCATGTGTGTCTTTAGTTTTCATATTACATGACTGGATATTTTTTGGACATGCATTGTATACTTTGGGAATATTTTCTTCCATTCTTTTGGTTGTCTATTCACTCTGTTGATTATTTACTTTACTGTGCAGTAGTTTTTAATTAAATCCCATATATTTCTTTTTGTTGTTGCTATATTTGCCTTTGAGGTTCTACACATAAATTCTTTCCCTAGGGTGATGTCTAAAAGAGTTTTCTTATATATTCTTCCAGAATTAGGACCTCCAGTAATAATCCTGCTTGCCCTCCTTTTTGTCCTTGTATATTACAAATTTTAATGCATTTTATTCAAAACAGAGTCCAAGGTATCACCAATAAATCTACTGGAGAAATCTCGATGAGACAGATCTTTGCCCACTATCAACCAGTACCTCAAACTTTCACAACATAAGACTCCACCCCCAGCCAGCAGGAAGCAGTCAAAAGACCATATTCAATGCCCCTAATCCTAGGCCCACATGTATTCTTGGCCTTATATATATATATATATGAGAGAGAGTCTGGAATATTAGGCAGGTAGCCTTTGCCAGACACCTAGGGAGATAAAAGCATGTAATGCAAAAAGGGAGCTTGCATTCCTTTTCCTCCTGGTAGAGGCGAAGTTTCTCCCTCCTGCTCTCTCCTGAGAAGGATGGCGTGGGAGCTGAAGGGTAGGTGTGATTGGGGCAAAGGTCCTAGGAGCTGGTTGTTTGAAAAATAATTTATTACAAGTGGCTGTTCTGACCAACTTACCAACTACCCACCCCCAGAAAAACCCTCTATAAAACCCTGTGCTCTCCCTTTTCTGGGGTGGATGCTTTATCGGCCTCCACCCATCTCCACCCAGATGCTCAGAATAAACAACATTTTGCCGCACTTGAGGCTTTGTGTGTCACTCTCTCGGCTCCAGACCTAACAAGCAGCAGCTCCTCTGCTGCAAGTCCAGGACATCACAGCCCAAGCTGGGCATTGCCCATCTGCCTTGCAGGGACAGATCCTGGAGTGGGCATGGGAGGAGCAGCAGGAATGAATTGGAAATAAAGTGACTGCCACATGGTAAAAGCAATTCCAAGCAGCTGTTTCTTCTACCTGAAAACAGTCACAAGCTGCTAGGATATTATTCCCTTGAAGCTCCTGTGCTGTTGCTGTTGCACTTTACACTGAAAGTGGCAAGCCAAGAAGACAAAGTGTCTTCTGGGTTCTTGCAGTTGGAATTCAGAGTGCCCAGCAAGACCAGGGAGGAGGCTGCTGAGGGATCATCCAGAATTTGCATTGGGATTATTAAAACTTCATGTTACAAACACATGTTCAAGTTGATATGGCAAAACAAATTCTGCATCTTCAATGAGGTCAACCTACCTGGCCAGCAGGTATGTTGACTCTTGTACACACCTTCAGCTCTGCGGCACCAGATGGGGGTCGGGGTGGGCATGACTGGACTGTAAGAGGAAAGGAAAGGAGGAGGGTGGCTTGAGACCCTGGGCCTTGGCAAGAGAGACAAAGTGAGCTGTAGCCTGGCATGGAAATTTGTCCAGGGCCTCAACAGCCAGAGCAAGGATGCAGATCCTGTATACTTGCATGGGGGAAGGGGTGGCCCCAGGCCTGAGAACTGGACAAATAAAGCTTCAAGTCTTGCCACTCCTGGTTCCTTACTGTGGACTTGGCACATGATCCAAGCTTTCCTTGCCCAAACATGAGCTCTCGATGGTGCCCTTGCAGAGTGACATAAGCTCAGGCTAGCGCCTTGCCCAGGGCCTAGCATATAGCAGTTGCTCAAAAGCCCTGACCTCTTTCCTTCTGAAGGCTCAGGAATGCAGGGGTCTGAATTCAGCTGGCCTTTCACCAAGCGACTCTTGTGATCCCAGACAACTATTCACCTTTGTCTCATTGTTTGTTCTTTACAAAAACAGGAAGCAAAACTGGTGATGTCCAATTTGTAAAGTATCCCACATGAATTTCTGTCTATACAATTCTTTTAATAAAACCATATTCTTCTTATTATCACTAGACCGTCAGAAGATAAAAATGGCTCCTTAAATGAAATTTAAAAAATTGGAATAGGAAGACAATCGTGCCAGATGAAAGAGACCAAGTGAATACAGATAAAAAGCGCTAAGAATCTAATATTTTCTTTCCTTGTTTCTCTGTTTTCCTGCCTTGTTCCACCACTAAAAGCAGAGGAATGAGCTGTATTTTCCAGCAAAGGCATACCTCCAGCAGACATGGAAGACCAACAACTTGACCTTGTAAATCCAACCATGTTGCTCTGGAGCCCTTGAGACTTTCCCCTTATTCTGCCCACCAGGCAGTAGCTGGTCTTCCATGTAAACATATGAGCACTCATAGCCAAAACCCAAAAAAGAGTGGGCAATGACCATAAAGCATCGTCAGGGGAAGTTGGTTTGGACAAGAAGCACCTCCTTAATAGGTTGCTGGAAAGGCAACCTATTAAGCCACACGAACCACGTGGGGCTCTTATGGGGAGTTTCCCTGCTCCTCCAGGCTTCTGAGCGAATGACTTGCAAGCCGGAAATCAGGATGTCATTCCCCAGCTGGTGACTCTGCTCCCTTCTCAGCTCTGCCCAATTGCCAGAATGAAAGTGCTCTCTCTGCCAATAATTTCAAGACAGTACCTTCAAGCAGACCCTGGCAAAAAGGTCACCTGGACACGGGTGCCTCACTGGCCTGCTTGCCTCTCCTTTCTCTGCCATCTGGCCTGGCACTTCCAATGGTGTTTAACTTGCTAACCCGCTGTTCAAGAAACGTGGGGTCAAGAGCTTGATTCCCAGGGCAGTGGCTGGCACTGTCCAGGTCTCAGTGCAGCACAAGAACATGCTCTAGTAATATTTCAGCCATTCTTTAATTATGCTTTTAGTTCTAAGTCATCAAGCTTTTATTGGGCATGTTATATGAGCTGGATGCCACGATGGCTGCTGGGGATACAGCGGTGAGCAGGAGAGACACACGGCCCTTGTCCCGGCTGACGCAGAGTTGCATTATCCTGGGGTAGGCGGCTGCATGCCTAGGAGCAGACAGAATGGCTGTGAAGAGTGACAGGCACTGAAGCGGGTGGCTGGGCATAAAGGGGCACAGATCTTCTTCCAAGTGCTGTGGGAAGCCCTGAGGGATGATCTGAGGGAGGGTGAGGAGGGCTGGGCTAGGAGTGGCAGCTAAGTGAGAAGAGGCAGAGTTAAGATGCAGCTTGGGTCTGGAATCAGTAAGGGCAACCAATGGGCTGATGAGAATTTTAAAAAGCAGAAAGAATCAAGGGTGACATGGAAGTTTCCAGCTAAACCAGTAAAGCTAGTGGGGTATAGAGAATGCCAGTAAACATATAAAAAATGTTCAGCATCACTAATCATCAGGTAAATGCAAATTAAAACCTAAATGAGATAGTGCCTTATCCCAGTTATTATAGAATGACTTTTATTTAAAAGTGCAAAAGCAATAGATGCTGGTGTAGATGCAGAGAGAAAGGAATGCTTATACACTGTTGGTGGGACTCCAAATTAGTACAACCTCCATGAAAAATAGTATGGAAATTCCTCAAAGAACTAGAAGTAGACCTACCATTCAATCCAGCAATCCTACTACTATCTACCCAAAGGAAAATAAGCTTATTTATCACAAAGATGCCTCCACTCAAATGTTTATTGCAGCACAACTCACAATTGCAAAGATGTGGAATCACCTCAAGTGCCCATCAATTCATGAATGGATCAATAAAATGTCGTGTATGTATATCATGGAGTACCAGACAGCCATAAAAAGGGTGAATTATTGACTATTGCAACAATTTTGATGTAACTGGAGACCATTCTGCTAAGTGAAGTATCTCAAGAACAGAAAAAAAACACCACATGTACTCACTATTAAATCGGAGCTAACGGATGAGCACACATGGGCGCAGAGGGGAGTAAAACTCATTGGAAATCAACTGGGGGAAGGGGGAAAGAGGGAAGGGGCAAAAACCTACTTAATGAGTACAACAAAAACTATGTGTGTGATGGGCACATCTACAGCTGTGAATCAGGCATTACAAAAGCAACTCATATAACCAAAAATATGTGTACTTCTTTAATAACATATTTTGAAATAAAAAATGTTATTAAAAATAAATAAATCCACGGTTCTTCTGCTATGATGAATACAATTTTTGTAGGGTCAGACTGGGGGATCAAAATGGGACATGACGGGCACCATGACTCCTGGGTGCTTCGAGACACTAAGGTGGCACTGACCTCTGCTCTGGGACCTAATGCTGCTTCTCATTCACTGTCTGGCAGGAGGCGCAAGTTCTAGGCTGCAGTTGGTCTTTCCTACTATAGTAACTCTCACTCTGCAGGTCAGAGAACCAGAGTGAAGGTTCTTCCAATTGTTGCATGTCCTTCCTACATGTGTTTAGGATTCTGGGAATTACCACAGGGTGGGTGTGTGGACTCATTGCACCCACCTGGAGACATACCTGGGCCAGAGCTTTATTTGCTACCTGACTTCCATATGGCTTGTGGTAGTATGGAAGCCAGGATGATGTTTTGTATCAACCCAGACCCTTCTATCCAAGGCCCTTGACACATCTGACTATTACTTTTCCCCCAGTGAAAAGTTGCTTGAGTAAATGGCCACAAGGTCTCTGGGATATTAAGTGAAAGAGTCTCTACTTATCTGCTTGCTTTTCCACCTTGAGGCAAGGGACCTGTCATTGACACCCTTGGATCAGATAGTCATTGGCTGAGTGTGTGGTTGGTAGCCTGCTTGGCAAGGCACTCCTGTTGGCTGGGGGACGTTCTACCAAATGGAGCAGCTGAGATGAGAGATAAACGCATAGTAGCCAGGGACAGGGGGCCTGGAATGTTAGAGGGGCTGTAGGTAGGATACCAATAGCATTCACCATAGTCAACTCCTGAGAGCAGGGTTGATGGGGAGGTTGGGGGTTAAGGAAAACAAAGGAAGGTCAAAATATACTTTTTGGAGAGAGATTGCAGACATAGTCACCCCTCTGAGCTTAGCG
Organism: Microcebus murinus; assembly: GCF_040939455.1. NCBI lineage: Eukaryota > Metazoa > Chordata > Mammalia > Primates > Cheirogaleidae > Microcebus > Microcebus murinus. Next base: position 55,462,152 of record NC_134119.1, on the reverse strand, counting down.
ACAATGTGTCATGATGGGATCTGTATGAGCCACGTTCTCTAGAGAAACAGCTCCAATAAAAATCAGATAGATTTATTATAAAGAATTGGCTTATGAAATTATGGAGACCAACAAGTCCCTAGCTCTGCAGTCAGCGAGGTGGAGACCCAGGAGAGTCAATAGCATAGTTCCCATCTGAAGTTCAGCAGGCTCTGGACCCAGGAAGGGCAGATGTTTCAGTCTGAATCCAAAGGCAAGGAAAAAAACAAACAAATGAACAAAAATACCACAATGCTCCAGCTCAAAAGCCGTCAGGCAGGAAGGATTCCCTCTTATGTTCTAGTCAATCTGGGCATAGCCCATCCACCCTGGGGAGGGCACCGCTTCACTCAGTGTGCTGGTCAGGTTTATATGTGTGGTGCCCCTGCTCCCCGGTTCCTAGTGTCAAGAATGAGCACTGGTACCAAGTCAAGCTGATGACAGAGTGATCCCAGATACAGAGCAATTTTATGCTCTGTTTATCACAGAAAAGAAAGAATGAAAGAAGGAAGCACAAAGTGAAAACACGTTCCAGAGAGAGTAGAGCAGATCAGTGTCCACCAGTGGAGAAAGACAATGGAGGCTGAGCACAGCTGCCTTTTATAAGCTGACTAGTTTGTCCCGCCTTTACCTTGGCAGGATTGGTTGTCATTTCCCACCTTTGGGGATGATTGACTGGTTGGTGTTATATAATAGGTCACACAACAGGTTACATAACAGGGTAGGTTATATAACAGTTTCCATTTCTGCACAAGAGTCCTCCCGAAAATTCTTCACAAGTCTCCACCCATGTTATGCTAATTAAATGTTAATGAGCTCTAGGTCAGTTAAATGTTACTACTAGGAACTTTTCACAATGTATGTTCTCACTAGGGAACAGTTTCCTAGCTACAATTCAGTTCCTGCTCTCTGCCCTTAGCCATTTCCTTGCCACCTGTTTACCCTCCACCAGACCTAACATACTGACTCAAATATTACTCTCACCCCAAAACACTCTCATGACAGAATAGTGTTTGACCAAACATCTAGGCATAAAATGAACCACAGATTCCACCCATTGTGCTGGCCTACGAGGCAGAAGAGAAAACAGTAGCATTAGGCTTAGGGTTCTTCCAGAAATCTGTGAAGAAGGAAAGGGGCAAAAGAGTTTAGGATACCAGTGTTGTAAACCAACGGATTAAGGGGACTCGGACACCAGGAGCTAATTATTAAAATTTTATTATTGCCCGCCTGAAGGGGCCGTCACCCATCTATGCAAGGAAGGAGAAGCGGGCCCCCGTAGAATATACTTAGGGATTTTATACCCTCGAAGCAGGTAGCTATGCAAGCAAGCGGGCTTACAGAAGCGGAACTTGGCGGTTAACGTTTATGAGAAACACACCTGCTGTGAGGACGTACTTTTTAGATCGCCCTCTCTCCCCCTACCCGCAGGCCCAACTTCTTCTAGAAAATTTTCCACAGTTGGTTAATGTTATAACATTTTTTACTGATCTTGTTAATCTAATCAAAACTTTGATTTTTTAAAGGGATCTGTATTGGGCAAGGGTTGATACTGAGTATTTAGCATAAGTAGCTTTATAGCCTGTATTTGATTTTGAATAAAAGCCATAATACAGTTAATGATGAGGGGGCTATAAGTGAGCCCAAGGAGGAGGAGTATCAGGGGGCCAGCAATGGCAGATATTAAGTTTGTTAGCCAGGGTGACCACGTGAAGAGAGATTTGTATTAGTTTGGCTTTTGTTGCTATTTTTTTTTTTGGCTTTAATTTATTTTTTTATTAAAGCCAGATTATTTTTGATAACTCTTGATTTGTTAGCATAAAAGCAACATGTTTTCTTGAGAGGCATATAAAGTCTATCTTGCTTTAGAAAGAGTAAGTTTAGCCTGTGGCGGTTTTGTAGGGCAACTTTAGCTAATGAGTTTAGAGAATTTTTTAGATGGGAAATGGAATTTTTTAGTTTTATGAAGTCTGCATTTATTTGGGAGGTGAGAACCTGGAAGCTGGGGCTCAGGGGTCCAGTGGCTAAGGCAGTGACACTTAAGGCAGCTGATTTGGCCATTTTAACCCCTACTGGAAGAGGCACCAGAATAGGGGCTCTGGTCTATCTATGTAGACCAGAGCCCCTAATGCTTAAATGCTTTAGTCCCCCTTTTTTTAGTAGTAATATACTTGGGGAATAATATGAGTCAGGATATATATTTGTGGTTGGTCAGCCATTGCAAGGGAGGATAATCATGGAGTTAGCCTCCCTAGACACGCGAACCAGGTGCCATTTGGGGCCATTACGGTATAGGTGGCAGCTTTTTTGGTGCTCAACTAGCTTTTGGGTAGGATTATGGTTAGATTGTAGTTATTTTATATTTAGAACTTGACATTTGATAAGAGGAGGAGGCTATGCAGGTTTTTTGACCCAGCAAGTCTCACAGGGTTAACATAGGCAGCTTTGTCTAGTTATACTGTGAGTTTTTGCTCACATCATTAATATTATTTAGATTGTTTTTTGGGGACGTACTGGCAGTACATAATAGGGAGGAGCAGGGTTTAGGCAAAACCAACAATTTTTGGCTGTATCTGGACTGGTCTTATTGATAAAATTAAACACTGAATCTAGGGTGTTTAAAACTGAGTTTTGGGGAAATTTATTTGGCTCTAGAGGAACTTTTGTTTGTGGGCTGGGTGCCAGCAATTCCCCGATCTATATCTGGTTTTAATACAATCTTGGGCCCCACGGTTTTCGACTCTTTGTATATTCCAACGTCTTAGTATAGTTTGTCTTTTTATATCTCATATATCTTTATGTTTTCTACGTTTTTAAATTAGGATAAAAACACATAGCATTAAATTAATCATTGTAATCATTGTACAGTTCAGTAGTGTTGAGTATATTCACATTGTTGTGCAGATCTCCAGAATTTTTTCATCTTGCAACCTTGAAATTTTGTTCCCACTAGACACTATCCCCTGCCGATTTCCCTAGTCTTTGTTAACCACCTTTCTACTCTCTTTCTATGATTTTGACATTAGATACTTCATATGGGTGGAATCCTATAGTAGTTGTCCGTTTATGGCTGACTTACTATGCATAGTAGAATGTCCTCGACGTACAATATGGTATGTTGTAGCATGTGATAGAATGTTCTTCTCTTTTATGGCTGAAAAATATTCCATTGTATGTACATGCACATTTTCTTTATCCATTCATCTGCTGCTAGACATCCGAGTGGCTTCCACCCTCAGGGTGGACGCTCTTTGCACCCAGATGCCCAAAATAAACAGCATTTTGCTACACACAAGGCTCTGAGTGTCTCTCACAGCTCCAGACCTAACAGAGTCCAGGGATGCTGCAGAGAATTGGACTGGAGGATGCAGAGAGGGGAGAGGGAGGGCAGTTGGCGGGCGGATGTCCATGTGGGAGAAGAAAAGGGCCTGGACCAGGAGGATGGCAGCTGAGATGGAGAGGACCAAGTTAGGGGCATGTTCTGAGCTAGGATCCCAAAATGTGGGTATCTATAAGAGGGAAGGAGGTGGGAAGATGAAGGCAAGTTGTCCAGGTGTTACCCAGCACAAGCAGTAGGGCTTGTTTGAAGGTGCTATAGAGATAGAGACAGAGTAGGAGGAAATGGAGCAGGAGAGATGGAATTGATGCCTTTGTGGAAAAAGAGTTTTGTAGGGAATGACCTTTGCACACCTCCCAGTTTCCTCTTGCCCTTCACTTCCTACTTTGTGCCATCTGCTGTTTATGCCTGATGGACAGTCACTCCTCACGCTCATCCATGCACCCATTTTCTAAAACACTGTCAACCGCATGCATATAAGGGTGCTCAGTGTTGAGGTCAGATAAAATAAGGTTCTGGTTGTAGAAGAAAGCAAAGCCATCCACTTGTAACTGAATGCATATTCTGCCAGTCACATGTTGTAACATTTTACTGTACCCCAGACTAACTGACGCTATCTGCTACTGTAAACAGCTTGCTTTGGGATAGTTCTCGGTGCAGGGGCTCAAGGCCGCCCAGGGCTCCGGCCATCTGGAGAGAACATGACAAAATGTAGAAAACAATACCCTCACTTATGTGCCTCTAGTTATGTAGGCCCTGACCCCATTATGTGCCTCTAGTCACGTAGCCCCCAACACAAAATAGTATAATAGCTTTCTGCCATCATGGCTCAGAGCTGTTCTCTGTGCTTGCGTCTGCCAAGACAGGAAGAGTTTGTGGCCAGCTAACAAAGGCTCAGAGATTCAATTTAGTTCAGTCTCAGTGGTCTTTTCTCGCACTCCGGACCATGACACTTGGCACTGTCATACATGTGCCGCACGTAAACTGCAAACTGCTCTTAGTAAAGCAGCTCTACTAAAAACTGTTCTGAGGAACATTCTGGGCTACTTCTGCAGTAAGTATTAATCAGAGATTCATTGAGCTGACATTAACACTCTAGGGCAGGGGGCAGCAAACTTTGACGCACAAATTGGCCCACTGCATAATTTTATGAATAAAGTTTGATTGGAACACAGTCACGCTTATCCATTTACATATTGTCCCTGGGTCTTTCCATGCTACAATAGCATAGTTGTGACAGCAACAGAGACTGTAAGGCTAGCAAAGTTGAGAGTGTTAGCCATCTGGCCCTCTACAGAATATGTTTGTCCACCCTGCTCTAGCGTGTTCCCTTCTCTCCCCGGTGCCGAAGTGGTATTTGATGGTAATGGGGGCCTTAGTCCTTCTTTTCCTCAAAGCCCTCACGCCTAAGAACAAAAGCCCAGCTTCCTAGCTTGCTGATGGGAAGCAGACACCCTCCCCATCATTGTGTAAAGCCTTGTGCATTGCACTTGTTTCTTGTGCCTTGAATTTTGACACAATAGTTCCATTGATCAAAATCTATTCCAAGGGAAGAATCCACATGACAGAGGAAGTATTTTCTCCTTGGCTTGGCCACAGCCACTTATTTGGCCTCAGTTTTTACAAGGTACCACCTCTCACACAAATGAAAAAATATGTAAGGGGTGGGCACGTGCTAAAAGTCTTAGGAAAAAAAATTATAGCAGGGAAAGAGGCCAAAGAGTACAGAGGGCTCTTTCTCAGATAGGGCAATGTGGAAAATCCCAAGATCTGACCCTACACTTGGGAGACTCACCTAGCCCACTTCCTCTTCATCCTACCCCATTGGGTCCTGCCTTTATTTTAAAAGTTGACATTCATTTTGATTTTTAAATATTGCAGTAAATATTATTTACCTTTGATGACTGACTTTTCAGTACTTCCTTAAATGTTGTTCCCAAGGCAAAAGCCTCACCTCACTCTAGTCTTGGCTCTGGGAGCAGGAGTGACCAGGGAAGGGGAGGAAATAGAGCCCAGCATCGTGGAGGCCAGGTGTGGAAAGTTTACCCAGAAGAGGGCTGATACAACAGGATGAAGGTCAAAAATGTGATGCCAAATGAAAGAAATGTGATGCCAAAATGTGATGTGTACTATATGATCCCATTTTTATGAAATGTGCAGAAAAGGCAAATCTGAAATCTATAGAGACAGAACATAGGTTGGTGGTTGCCAAGGGCTGAGAAGCAGTAGTGACTGCAGGTGGGCCCAAGGTTTATTTTGGGGATGTTGGTAATATTCCAAAATTAGATTGTGTTCATGGTTGCACATTCTATGAATACACTAAAAACCACTGAATGGTACAGTTAAAATGAATGCATTTTATGGTGTGTAAATCATACCTGAATAAAGGCTGTTAGAAAGAAAGAAAGAAGGCTGAGCAAGCTGAGGATTGAGAATTAAGCCTTGAATGAATGAACAAGTGAATCAATGACTCAAAGACAAGCTGTATTCCAAACAAAAGAGATCGTGCCAGTGCAAAGAACTAAGAGTCAGGGGCTCGGGTTGGTCAAGCCAAGGAAGAGCTGCCAGCCACACGCTGCCCACAGACTTCTCACAGTGGACATCTGTGTGACTGTGGAGCACGAAACACCAATACATATCCAGAGACTTAAAAGTGTGCATCACATGCTGTTTCTGTGCCTGTCTTTGGGCACGGTAATTCTGTTTTTTAAAATCTATGCTAAAAAAGGAATCCAAATTTTGGAGATAGGCACACATTTGCCCAGACATGCTTATTGCTGAGGTATCTGTAGCACTGACAAAAGGGACACAACCTACCTGACCAGCTGGTTAAATGAAACGCAGTCGCCTACGAGGTAGAATACCAAGTAGCCATTAAACGCGATGCTGCTGATGAGAGCAAGTGTTCTGGAACGTAAGCTGGGAAAAGCAGCACAGCCAAGTGTAAATGGAGATGGAAACCCCCATGTGGACCTGTGTGTGTAGAATAAATGCCAAATAGCAACATAGTAACAGTGTTACCTAGGTGTGAAGCACATATTGATTCATTGATTTTTTACTTTGTGTTATCCGCTTTCTCTTTTAATGTTGACCCAAAGTCTGTGAGGTAAGTATTTTTTTTTTCAATTTTACAGATGAGAAAACTAAGACTCAGGTTTAAGGAAATGTATATAGGTTGCACAATTTGCAAGCAGTGGAACCCAACAGAAGTGGTGTGGCCAGCCTTCCCAAGGGTGGTGGAGCGGGTTGTCCAGAGGGGCAGAACCAGTAGGAGACGTGCAGACAGACAGAGGAGAGGAGAGGGGACTGGCTAGTGGAATTGGGTCCCCCGACTATGGAGGTGTGCAGTATCGTGACAGGCTGGCAGCCTGGCGACACTGGCAGCATGCTTCTGTCCAAGTTCAGAAACCTCAGAACCAGGGAAGCCGAAAGTGTGACTCTTAGTCTGAGGCCAAAGACCTGAGAACCCATAGCTGGGGGGCTGCTGGGGCAAGTCCTAGAGTCCCACAGCTGGAGACCCTGGAGTCCTCACATCCAAGGGCAGGAGAAGAGCATCCCAGCTCCAGGAGGCAGAGAGAAGAAAGCCTCTTTTTTCTGCCTTTTTTTCTATCTGGGCCCAGCCAATTGGGTGGTGCCTGCCTACCTGGGAGTCGGATGCTCCCCACCCGATCCACGGACTCACACGCCAGTCTCCTCCGGAAGCACTGTCACAGACACACCGCAAGTGATGCTTCACCACTCTCTAGAGATCCCTCAGTCTGGTCAAGAGTTTATGCACGCGTCCCCGAGGCCAGCCACGAGGTGGGATCTGCTGCTGCAGTTCCAGGTCAGAGAGGCAGAAGCTGGAGTTCAGAATGGTTCAGCAAAGGCCCAGGGCCACGCAGCCGGCTGCAAGGAGGGGCGGGACCCCGGGGGCTGGCCCAGGTGGAGCTCCTGAGCACTGCGCACTCCTGGGGTGAGGTAGGCAAAGGGCCTGGCCGAGGTTGTCGTTGAGGAAAGGAGGACTTTGCTCCATCTAAGTTGTCAGCGAATCCGTGCACAGGGCCAGAGGGCATAAAGACAGGGAAATTGGTGACACAGCAGAAGGAACCCAGCCTGGTGCCAAACATGCAAGTCAGCACATCCACTCTCAGTGCCACCGGACCTTGAACCCGGAAATCTGCGGGCCAGCAGTGTTCTGCAGGGAGTGGGCCAGGGAGGCAGAATGCAGAGAGGGCAAAAGGTCCTGCACTTGACAGCTGGTGTCATCACTGAGGCTGGCGGTGGAGTCCTCATCTGAGAGCCTGGGCCCCTTTGGGTCTATGGTCAGCAACAAAACTGGAGCTTTTCTATTGTGTGTCCTGATCCCATGCCCAGGTGTAAAGAAACCTGTCACCTGAGAGACAGAACCTCCGATGTGCCTCAAAGCTAGTGCAGCACAGAGAGCTCAGCTTCCACTGAACCCTGTAGTGCTGTGTTGAGAAGGATTCTGAGGCTGTATCTGGGCCCAGTGGGGAAAGTAGTATGATTGATTGATAATATTCCTGCCTGCTACTTCTTCCTTACTATAAACTAGAAAAAGATGGCGAGGCCAAGAGGTGAAGGCTGTTGTATATTCTGCTGAAGGATTTTGACCTGATTATTGATATCAAGGGTTTTAAGCTTAGTTTCTCCATTTGTAAAACACAGTCCCTTATGCACATGATTTCTTGGTAGATATCAAAAATTTCTTAGAAAAGGCAGGGCAGAGGCTAAGTTGTGAGAGGGGAGGTGTGCTGGGAACGGTCTGAGCAGGAAGGAGGCAGTCCAGGGGCAGCAAGGCTCTGGCAAAGAAGGCAAGTGGGGAGCACTGGGCGGGGCGGGTAGACAGGGCGGGGCAACAGGGACAGGAGCATACGTACCCCATCTTCTGCGAGACCGTCTTTGCTCTCTCCAGTAATGTAACTCAACGTAATGGACTCGGGTGAGTCATGATAGGACACGGAGAGCAGAAAGTTTATTTCTATGGAGCTCAGGACAAAAGGGGGGACTGTTAAGAGAGTTGGAGACTCCTCAGCCTGGGGAGCGATGGGGAGAGGAGTGTGTGCTGCCAACGGCGCGAGGCGGACGACTAAGATTTAGCGGACCGCTCCACGGTGCCTGACTTTACAGCATCTTATTTCATTGTCACACTTTTCGGCCTACAAAGAGAGATTCAAATTGCTCCTTATGGAAAAAGGAATCGTGGCTCAGCTTGGTTATACAATGTGCCCATGGGCACAGCTAAGTCCTCAGGACTGCAACCTTGCCACATCTCTGGAGCCAAAGTCCACGTGCTGCCTGCTGTACATGCCTCCTTCAAAGTGCTGCCTGGAGAGTTTTGAAAGAGGGTGATGCTCACCCGTCCAGTGTGGTCTGAGGGTCTGAGGGTGGCACAGGCTGGGTGATGACAGTAGCTACATGGTCTTGTGTCAACCGTGGCCAGGCAGTGTGTGTGCTAAGGACTCAGCCGGGCTTATCTCCTGTGATCCTTGAATCACCTTACCAGTACTTCACTTTTAGTAGCCTCACCCTGGTCTAAGCCTCCAGCATCCCTCACACAGACCACATCAGGTCTCCTTGTTTCCACGTTGTCACCACCCTCCCCATCCCTGACAGCCCAACTCCCTGTGGCTGCCAGAAAGACCTTTGTAAAGAACTAACCTGAGCATCCCCCAAGCCCCTGCTCAAATTGAGAAACCATCAGTGTATTCCATTGCTCTTAGACTATAATCCCACATCCCTAAACTTGTCCACAAGGCAGGCCTTATCCATCCAGTGACTGTGGGCTCCAGCCCCACTGGTCTCCCAAACCCTCGAACACAAGCTCCTTCCAGCCCACCTCTTCTGCTGCCACTCCTCCTGACCACTCCACCCCACCCCACATCCATGCATGCCCAGGTAATCGTCACTTGTCTGATTAGGTTAGAATTTCCTGGTATTGCCTCTTCTACCACCTTACACCACTTTCTAGAGTTTGCCATAACAGTACCAAACATCTATTTAGGTATGTAGTTGTTTAGTGTCTGATGCCCAACTTGTGTGTAAAGGCCAGGAGGGCAGGGGCTTTCTCTGCCAAACAACACAGCTGCATGCCTCCCTGCCAGCACCCCATCTTGCCCTGTCATCGCGCCCCCCAGTGAGCAGAGTCCAGCATGGATGGGCCAGGGGATCCCAGACACCTCCTCCAGCTCTGCCAATCAGCCACTGCACCCAGAGGATTTTGTTTCCTGATTTCTAAAACGACAGAGTTCTGCAACATGATTTCTCTGGTCCCTTCCTTGCTAGGGCTGACATTTTAGAATTTCATAACCAGAAACATTCACCGTGTTCTGTTTAAAAATCAAATAAATTTGGGGGAACCTCCTCTATCACCCTACTGTGCCCATTAAGATGATGGTCTGGAAACCCCATCAAAAGTCAACCTCTAAACAGAGCCGTCCTGGGTAGAAGGTCTCCTTACTCATGCTTGAGAACACACGATGCATCTCATTGATCTAAAGCTGGTCTGGAAGTGTGAAGCTAATTAGATTGGATCAGTAAATAACGCAGTCTATTTTCAAACCTGGCACAGTTTTCATGCAATTAGGCTAAAGTTCATGGGTCAGCCTGTTTGCCATGCAAACAACTGAATAATGAAAAATCTAATCTTTATAATGCTGATTAAAGGTTGGCATCTCTGATAGTAGTAAAACTTTATTCCTTTTTGTCTAATCTTGAAGAACTGAAAGGAAGTTAACAACGTGAATGAGAATTGTAAAACCAGACTGTTTGCAGAGCTATGTGCAGTGGTTTGAAAGCCTCTGCTAGCTGATGTTACAAACTAGGGTACAAATGGAGTCCCAGCTGCTCAACCCAACTCCCCTGGAAGGCAAGGCCCCTCACTTTTCTGCAGCTGATGTGATAGAAAGTAGAGTTGTGCAGCTGCAGTTGAGTTCTCTGCAACCAACTTTCTAGTTTTAGAAGAGTCAGCTTTGGGAGCCTCTAACCCTTGGTTTTCAACTCTGTAAAATGGGGATGCCAACGACCTCCTGCTAAGGGTTGGTCATACATGTGAAATGGCCTGGTAGACTTGAGTGCAAACTCGAGGACAGGTGTCCTCAAACTACGGCCTGCGGGCCACATGTGGCCTGCCAAGGACATTTATCCGGGTTGCCAGGTGTTTTTGCCAGAGCTGCCTGTCCTGCTTAGCAGCCGACTCGTCCCTGGCCCACAATGCACACTCTCCAACGGTCTGAGGGACAGTGAACTGGGCCCCTGTTTAAAAAGTTTGAGGACCCCTGCTCTAGGGGCTCAGTTGGAAGGATTCTGCCATTTCCTAGACTCAGACCAGAAAGATGGGAAAGGCTTTAGTATCCTGGAGTTCTCAAAACATGGAAGCCAGGATGGCTTTTCGTTGTTTGTGGATGATCATGTTTTTGTTTTTAGTGCAGTTTCATGTTCACAGAAAAATTGAGAGGAAGGCACAGCGATTTCCCACATCACTCCTGCCCCTCCCCCACGTGAGTGGCCTCCCTGTTATCAACATCCCCCACTAGAGCGGTGCATTTGTTACACTATACAGTCAATGAGCCCACATTGACACGTCCTAATTACCCAAAGGTCATTGTGTAGATTAGGGTTCATGCTCAGTGCTGCACATTCTGTGGGTTTGGACAAAGGCATAATTTTGTGTATCCATCATTATAGTGTCACACAGGATATTTTATTTACTCATTTATTTATTTTTGGTTGATGAATAACAATTGTATATATTAATACATATGGGTACAATGTGATGATTTTGATATATGTATACAATGTAGAGTGATTACATCAAGCTAATTAACATATCCATCACTTCACATACTTATTTTTTTGTGGTAGTAACATTTAAAATCTACAGTTAGTGATGTAGACATATACGATACACTGTTATTAACTGTAGAGCAAGGCAGGGCAGGAGACCTGGAGGGTGATGGGGCTGTGTCTAACACGGGGAGTCAGAGGGAGGGGCGTCTGCACGTCTGGAGAAGGTGTTGCAGGCGAGAGGGCTGCGAGCAGAAGAGGCGGGAGGCAGGGGTGTGCGTGACCCTCGGGGTCAGGAGCCATCAGAGGGTACGGCCACGGGGCAGAATGTCGATGCCATTCACCGTGAAGGGCATGACTGCAGAGGTGCGGGTTTGGAGGGAGCTGAGGACACATTGAGTTGGAGGTGGAGGGGAGATGCTTAGCACTCTCCCATCGACTGCTCTAGCCCAGACAGACAGCTGTCTTCCCGTCCTAGCTCCACCAGGACAGACTGAACTGCTTCAGCAGCCTCACTGGGTCACATTCAGTCTGAGGTTCCTTTTAGGAAGGTGGAACACAGGTGCGAACTAAAATAAAATTTTCAGGCTCACCCGCATACAGGCTGACTGAAAGGATCTCCTTGTGGCCAGAGGAATAGCCTAAAACTAAATTGCCTCCCAGGAGGAGGGAAGTCAGACATGCCTCATCATGCCTCCCTCCTTTTTTTTTTTATTTCGGCATATTATGGGGGTACAGATTTTAAGGTATCAATAAATGCCCTTTCCCCCCTCCCCCCACAAGTCTGAGTTTCCAGCATGACCATCCCTCAGATGGTGCACATGTCATTCGTTACGTATGTATATACCCGCCCCCCTCTTCCCTCCCCCTTCCCCAATACTCTATTACTGTAGTACCTATGTGACCACTTAGGTGCTACTCAGTTAATACCAGTTTGCTGGTGAGTATATGTGGTGCTTGTTTTTCCATTCTTGGGATACTTCACTTAGTAGTATGGGTTCCAGCTCTAACCAGGAAAATATAAGATGTGCTATAGCACCATTGTTTCTTAGAGCTGAATAGTACTCCATGGTATACATATACCACATTTTATTAATCCATTCTTGGATTGATGGGCACTTGGGCTGTTTCCACAGCCTTCCAATTATGAATGGTGCTGCTATAAACATTCGAGTGCAGGTCCCTTTTTTTAGAGTGTCATTGGATCTTTTGGGTAGATGCCCAGCAATGGGATTGCTGGATCAAATGGTAGATTCACTTGTATCACTTTAAGGTATCTCCATATTGCTTTCCACAGAGGTTGAACTAATTTGCAGTCCCACCAGCAGTGTAGCAGTATAGAATTTTTTTATTTCCATCTTGATTTCTTCATTTATGAAGTAATCATTTAATAGGAGGTTGTTTAATTTACACGTTTTTGTGTAGAAATGTGAGTTTCTGTTAGAGTTGATTTCTACTTTTATTCCAATGTGATCTGAGAAGGTACATGGTATGATTTCTATTTTTTTAAATTTCTTGAGATTTACTTTGTGTCCTAGGATATGGTCAATCTTAGAGAATGTCTCGTGAGCTGATGAGAAGAACGTATATTCAGCGGATTTTGGGTAGAATGTCCTGTAGATGTCAGTCAGACCCAGTTGTTGCAAGGTTTTGTTTAAGTCCATTATTTCTTTATTAATTTTCTGTTTGGAGGAGCTGTCTTGTGCCGTCAGTGGGGTGTTGAAATCTCCGGTGACTATGGACTTGCTATTAATCAATTTGCTTAGATCCAGTAAGGTTTGCTTTATGAGACTGGGTGCACCTAAGTTGGGTGCATATATATTTTAAATTGTTATCTCTTCTTGTTGAAGTATGCCCTTCACCATTATATAATGACCCTCTTTGTCTTTCACTACTTTTGTTGGTTTAAAAACTAAATCATCTGAAATTAGAATTGCCACGCCAGCCTTCTTTTGGCTTCCACCTGCCTGGAATACTGATCTCCACCCTTTTACTTTTAGTCTATATGCATCCTTGCAGGTTAGATGTGTTTCCTGAAGACAGCATATACTTGGCCTGTATTTTCTTATCCATTCAGCCAGCCTATGTCTCTTGAGTGGAGAATTTAAGCCATTCACTTGTATTGAGAGAACTGATAGGTAAGGTAGATTACTGTTCATTCTGTTGGGTTGGATGTTGTTGCTTTGATTTCTCTCTTGAACCATTGTATCATCTGGCCTTTAATCTTTGGGTTTTGGTTGTTTTTATTTTCGTGAGCTTTTATTATGGTGTTCCGTGTGTAACACTGTTTTGAGTACTTCTTGTAGGGCTGGTGTTGTCTTGGTGAATTCTCTGAGACTTTGCTTGTCTGAGAATGTCTTTATTTCTTCTTCATATATGAAGCTTAGTTTTACAGGGAATGAGATTCTAGGCTGGGCATTGTTTTGTTTCAGAAGAGTGAGAATGGGGCCCCAGTCTCTCCTTGCTTGTAAAGTCTCATTAGAGAAGTCTTGTGTTATTCGAATTGGCTTTCCCTTGTATGTCACTTGCTTCTTTCGTCTTACAGCTCTTAGAAGGGCCTCTTTAGTTGATATTTTGGTCAGTCTGATGACTGGATGATGTGACGTCTTCCTGTTTGCATTGAATCTCCTAGGGGTCCTCTGAGCTTCTTGAACTTGTATATCGAGATTTTGAGCAAGGCCTGGGAAATTTTCCTCTATTATATCTTCAAATAGCTTTTCCAACCCTTGGGTGTTGTCCTCTTCCCCTTCTGGTAACCCTATGACCCTCACATTAGGTTTCTTCACATAATCCCACATCTCTTGTAGGCTTTGCTCTTTTCTCTTGTTTCTCTGCTCTATCTCTGTGACTGATTTATTTAATTGGAAGGTGTTATCTTCAATCTCTGAGATTCTTTCTTCTGTTTGATCTACCCTGTTCTTGAGACTTTCCACTGTATTTTGTAGTTCTCTGAATTCATTCTTCATTTCCAGGAGTTCAGTTAAACTTTTCTTCATTGTGTCTATTTCTTTAGTGAGCTTTTGTTCTAGATCCTGGAGGCTTTTTGTGGTTTCTTTGTGTTGGTTATTGAGTTGTTGTTGCATGTCGGTGAGTGTTCTTATGTTCCACATACGAAATTCCTCTTCTGTCATTTTGGTTGCCTGATTTGGGTTGGTGTCTGTTTCTAAGGGGCTGGTGCTCCTCTTTGGGGGTGTGTTTTCTGTTTGGTTCTTCATATTTCCAGAGTTCCTTCGCTGATTTCTTCCCATGTTGATCAGTTGTTGTTTCTTTTCTTTAGGTTTTTGTTTGGGTATTCACACTCCTTGTTTAGTTTCTGAGCCGTTAGGTGGTGTCTGTGGGTGAGATTCAACATCTCCCTGTATAATGAGTCAGTGGGTGCTGTGAAAAGGCTGTGCAGGATGCCGTCCCTGTCAGTAGGTGGCACTTGCTTGGAGGAACAGGCTATGCTGTTGTTTTTGTGTCTTGTTATCAGCTCTTGTTCTGGGTGGAGCTGGGTTGGTTAAGCCTGCCCTCAGGCACCACCAATGCCATTAGCAGGGGTCAAAGTTCTGTTCTCTGCTTCCAGGAAAAGCTGTCAGGGCGGGGCTGGAATGGTCCCGCTCGGCCAGAAAGTCTGCTTGTGAGGGTGGGGCTGTCTGAGACCCCCAGTTGGGAGTGGGCCTCACTTCTTTCCACCCTCCTCAACTCTGCAGCTACTTTTGGGCCTCTGCCAGCAGGCCAGACCACACACCACCAGGCCTCCCCGGATTGTGATGTCGGCAGGGAGGTTCCCTGCGCAGGAACGCCACCTGGGCTGGGAGCATGGCCTCCCTTTGGGGGAAGGGTTGCCCTCTAGGATGCTGATCTGCCCCTTGAGGCACACATACCTCAGCAGGCTGTTTACAAATATCCCTTCTGTGCCCTGGGCAATGCTAGACCTCGGTGCATGGGATCTGGTCTTCAGGTCCGACCTCTGGGTCCCAGAGTTCAAACTGTATCCCCACCAGGGAGAGGATTTCCGGTCCCAATTCACCCACAGGGAGCCCAAGCTGTGTCTGTGTCTCTCAGCCTCTGAGTCAGCACCGTTCTCCTGGGAACACCGTACCAGCAGCACCTGGGAGGGCAGGCGGGTAGGGAGCTCACAGTCTGAGTTCCCCTTAGTCAGCTGTAGGGTCCCAAAAGGGAAGGTCCCGTTCCCTGGAGGTGCCTCCGGCTGGTGGCTGTATTGTCTCTCTGGGCAGCTGCGGGTAGGGTCAGCGGAGGGGAGGAGGAGGCAATATGGCGCCTGCCGCGAGGCTTGGGTCTGTGCACACGGAGGTGCCCCAAGGGATTTGGGAGCCTGGTGCTGCGTCCGCTACAGGCTCACCACTAGCAGGCGGCGGCCGTCTCTGGGCTGGTGTCCACAGGTCTCTCCACCCGCTGGGGAGCCCACCAGCAGTCCCAAATGCAGGGGAGGGGAAAGGTGAATTATTCACCTACCCTTCCCGCTGGTCTCCGGGCTGCTCCTGTGGTCTCAGCTTCCAGTTTTCCTCTGTAGCCTCCTCCCGTGGAGTCTCCCGGGGTCTCAGGTATCCCTCCTTCTGGCCCTCATTTGCTGTATGCTCTCTTTCTTGCTTCTTTTTTCTAATTTCTGCTAGAATCTGTCCTTTCTGCAGAGACACTCTTTCTGGCGGTGTTTCTCGTCCGCCATCTTGATCCTCCTCCCACTGTTGCCTTTTGAAATAATTGGCGGGTTGGTTGCCCTCTATTGCCTGATGGGCCAGTCGCCTGTGCTTCAATGACCTCATCCCATAACTCCCCATCCAGCGGTGTAGCAAGCAAGCAATGACCAGAAGCAAAAGTTTGCGGTTAGCTCATTGCCCCACCCAAGTAAATTCCCGACAATTGGAAAAATTCCTCTGCCCTTCCTCTGCCCTACATTCCCCCATTTCTCTAGGTAGCAGACGAGCACTCCTGCTTGTCCTCAAAGTCTCTTAGGTGCTCTAGTTCTATAGCACTTGACCATAGCTGCTGATATTGTTGTCACAATACTAGTAGCTGGACAGTGTTTATCCGTTCTTTCACAAAAGCTACTAGTCTATTAATTACACATGGTGCAAAAGTAAGGACTAAGATTAGCATAATGAGTGGGCCTAGTAGGGTGGATAGTAGCGTTGTTAACCAGGGGAACTGTCAAACCAAGACTCAAACCAACCTGCTTGCTGTTCATATTCCCGTTTGCAGCGGGCAAGCCCTTCCCTGACCTTAGCTATAGATTCTCTAACAACTCCCGTATGGTCTACATAGAAACAACATTCTTCTTTGAGGGAAGCACATAGTCCTCCTTG
Organism: Microcebus murinus; assembly: GCF_040939455.1. Taxonomy (NCBI): domain Eukaryota; kingdom Metazoa; phylum Chordata; class Mammalia; order Primates; family Cheirogaleidae; genus Microcebus; species Microcebus murinus. The sequence continues at coordinate 55,445,706 of NC_134119.1, read as the reverse complement.
CTGGAGGAACACTAGATCTAACCCCCTTTGGTTCTGGAGCACTACCTCGGATAGGGAGGTTAGTGACTTTTCTAGGTGTGAGATTGAATCTTCTATCCTTGCAATATCTTCATCAACAGCTGCCCTCAGAGTATTAAACCCTCTTTGCTGCATTGCCAGAGAAGAGATACTAGTTCCTGCTCTTATTGCCCCTAAGCCAAAAGAAGTAGCCAGGGTTATGGCTGTGAAGGGCTCTCTTTTTCTTTCAAAAATTAGGTTGGTGACTCTTCGCCCTACTATGCCCTCATACATTGTCTCCTCAGTGTGGTATATTATTTTTGGAAACACTAACACCATTATACAGTAATTTTTAGACCCATGTAAGGTTATGGGGTTGGTGGGAGTTCCGGGCGGTAAGTACAGCTGTAGGTCTCCATCTTAAAAACATTAGGCCAAAAACACAACATCCCCAAAACACAACAACCAACCCCCACCGCAACCCATCCTTGTTTGTCACCCAGTCAATCCTTAGATGCCACAACCCCAGTCCAAGTCTGTGTCAGCAGTCCTGGGCTGTCGCCGCCATGCGGGTCAGAGGATTCTTCGGATCTGCAGTTGCTTTCCACTGGTCCTGGCACCGCTCCTGGTCTTTTTAATTAGCAGGTCTCATGTGGGAGTGGTGTATCCAGGTCGCTACTATTCTATCGACCTTAAGAGCAGTGGGGGTAACAAGAATAATTTGATAGGGGCCCTTCTACCTCGGCTTGAGGGTTCTGCTGTTATGCCGTTTCACTCACACCCAGTCCCCTGGCTGGTGTGGGTGAAACGGGTGTCCAGCACCCTCCTCCTCAGGCCGGTAGATAGCATGGAGGGCTGACCATACTTTACTGTGGACACGTTGCAGAGCCTGCACCGCTTGTAACACTTCTTTGGGATGTCCCGGAAGAGCCTCAGGGCTCATCCTAGGAACTACAGGAGGGGGTGTGCTGTACATGATTTCAAAAGGGGTTAAATCCAAGTGATAAGGGCTCGGAACAGGACGAAGGGAAGGAGGGTCACCCAGTCTCCGCCAGTCTCTAGGGCCAATTTAGTCAGGGTCTCCTTTATTGTTTTATTTATTCGCTCTACCTGCCCAGAGCTCTAGGGGTTATATGCACAATGTAATTTCCAATCTATCCCTATAGCCTGGGCCAGCCCTTGACTAACCTGACAGACAAACGCAGGCCCATTATTTGATCTTATCCCTTCTGGCAGTCTATACCTGGGGACTATTTTTTCTAATATTTTCTTAGCTACTGTCAAAGCTGTTTCTCCTTTTGTAGGGAAGGCTTTTACCCATCTGGAAAACGTATCTACCATGACCAGTAAATATCGGTACCCATATTTTCCAGGCTTGACCTCTGTGAAATCTACTTCTCAAAATAGTCCTGGCTGCCTCCCCCTTTCCCTCGTATGCGTGGGTCCCTCTGGTCCTCCCCGGCTGCATGACCTGACAGGCTCGGCAGCTTCTGACGATGTCATCTGCAACCCGTCTTTGTGACTTGAACCTGAGTTGAGCAGTGTCCAGCAGTTGCAGCATCTTTCTCTTCCCTAGATGTGTGGTCTGATGCAGGTGTTCGAACAGGTGGCATCCTAAAAGTTCTGGCACTATTAGGCGATGCCCTTTGTCCCGAAACCAGCCATCCTCGCCTTGTGTCGTATGCAACTGTTCTGTAACCCAGGCCTCGTACCGTCCCAAAGGCATAGCGGCTATCAGTGTACACTGTCAGCCTTTTCCCTTGGGCCTGACTAAGAGCCTCTGTTAGTGCTATTAGTTCCGCCTTCTGTGCTGATGTCCCTTGAGGAAGGCGTGCTGCCCAGATAAGTTTGACCTGGTCATCTACTATGGCCGCCCCTGCATACCTGCATCCGTCCCTGACGAAACTGCTTCCGTCCATGAACCAGGTCAGGTAGCTGCTTGGAAGGGGGCCATCCGGGTTTCAGCCAGGATCTCAAGGCAGTCATGCTCATACGTGGCTGAATCGGGGCCGGGCAGAAGCGTGGCCGGATTCAAGGCGACAGGTGTTTGGAACTCAATGCGGGGGGCGTCCAACAGAAGCCCCTGGTAGTGTGTCAGCCTCACATTTGTGATCCACTGTCCCGGTGGCTGCTTCAGGACCCCCTCTATGGCGTGCGGGGTGGTGATCTGCAGCTGCTGCCCTAGGGTGAGCTTATCAGCGTCTTTAACCAACGAGGCCGTGGCTGCGATGATTCGCAAGCACGCTGGCCACCCCGCCGCCGCCACCGGATCTAGTTTTTTTTTTTTTTTGACAAGTACGCCACTGGTCTCTTCCAGGGTCCCAAGGCCTGCGTGAGTACCCCCTTGGCTATTCCCCTCTTCTCGTCTATGAACAGGTGAAACTCTTTTGTAGGATCAGGGAGTGCTAGGGCCGGGGCTTCCAGCATGGCTGCCCTCAGGGCCTGAAAAGCATCTTCCATTTGCACAGTCCACTCCCATGCTCGCCCCGCCTTACACCCTTCATACAGAGGTCGAGCCTTTTCCGCAAACCCTGGAATCTAGAGGTGGCAGTAACCCACCAACCCCAGGAATTCCCTCAGTTCTCGGCTCGAGCCTGGAGTGGGTATCTTTAACACAGTCTGCTTCATCGCCTCGGTTAGCCACCTTTGGCCACCTTTTATTTTATATTCCAAATAGGTGACTTCATCCTTGCAAATTTGAGCCTTCTTTGCACTGGCTCGGTACCCCAACTCGCCTAATACTTTGAATAAGTCTTTGGTGCCCTCTAGGCAGGCCCGGGGGTTAGGTGCAGCTAACAGCAAGTCATCCATGTACTGCAGCAGAGTCACCTCTGGGTGATTAGTTCAGTACTCACCCAGGTCATCATGGAGGGCCTCGTTGAACAGGGTAGGCGAGTTTTTAACCCCCTGGGGCAGTCTTGTCCACGTCAGCTGCCCATGAATTCCTCTCTCTTCGTCTTGCCACTCAAAGGCGAAAATCTCCTGCCTGCGTGTCGCCACCGCCAGGCTAAAGAAGGCATCCTTTAGGTCTAGGACGGTATACCAAGACAGCGTGGGAGAGAGAGAGCTCAACAGAGTATAGGGGTTAGGAACTGTAGGGTGCATATCCAGGGCCTTTGCATTGACTTCCCTGAGGTCTTGCACAGGCCTATAATCCTTACCCCTCCCTGCCCCTGCCCCCCCCCCCCCGGTTTCTTCACCGGCAACAGGGGGGTGTTCCAGGCCGACTGGCATTTCCGGAGAATCTCACTGTCCAGGAGTCTCCGAATGTGGGGCATAATTCCCACTCTGGCTTCCTGGGACATGGGGTATTGTCTGACTCGGGCTGGCTCGGCTCCGGGTTTTAACTCAATGTAAAGAGGCGGCCAGTGTTTTGCCCATCCTGTGCCCCTGTCTCGGCCCACGCCATGGGAAATTCACAGAGCCATTGCTCCATGCCTTCCTCTCTGCTTTTTGTGGGCTAGTACAATCTATATTCATCTGCCTGTGTCAGGGTCAGGATCTGAGTGACCCGGTGGCTGTTGATGAGATTGCCTTTATTATCAGTTATTATTACTCCCTCTTCTTCGAAATGAATTTGAGCCTTAAGCTTGGTAAGGAAGTCTCTTCCCAGTAGTGGCGTGGAGCACTCAGGGATGACCATAAAGGCGTGACTCATTTGTCCTGAACCCAAATCCAATCTCTGCCGTGTGGTCCACCGATATAGTTTGGCTCCTGTTGCCCCCTGCACCCAACTGGTCTTACTGGACAATTTTCCTGTGTCTTCCATTAGTACCGAATGTTCTGCTCCTGTATCTATGAGGAAGCTGACTGGGTTACCCTCCACTTGCAAAGTTACCCTAGGTTTGTGGAGGGGGACCGAACCCCATCTTCCCTATTCGTCTGTCACCTGTCCTGCAACCATGACTTTTTCAGGACCTCCAAGTCTTCGCCCCCCTTTCTTTTGGGGGCACTCTTGGGCCCAATGCCCATGCTCTTTGCAATTGGCACATTAATCCTTCCTAGCATCTCCCGCGGGGCCTTTCCCTATCCTCTGACCCTATCTGCCCCCCTCTTGTGGCGGCTAGCAGGATTTTAGCCATCTCTCTGTTTGCTTTCCGTGCTTCCCCAGCTTGGAATTTCTTCTATCCTGATCCTCTCTAACCTCTCTTCTGGCGTCTCTCTATTGTTATAGACCTTCTCCACCACTTCTAACAGGTCCTGCAGAGTCTTCTCACCTAATCTATCTATTCTCTGCACCTTGCGCCTAATGTCGGGGGCCGCCTGATTGACAAACACCATTATAACAGCGGCTTATTCTCCTTCATTGTGGGATCCTTGGGGGTGTACTGCTGGAAGGCCTCCATGATCCTCTCTAAGTATGCTGCCGGGCTCTCTTCCGGCCCCTGAGGAACGTCTCCTACCTTGGCCAAATTAGTTGGCTTTCGTGCCACCATACAGAGACCGGCCATCAGAGTCTGGCGGTAGCCCCGGAGACGCTCCCTACCTTCAGCCTCATTGTAATCCCAAAGCGGCCGTTCAAAGTTCAGCCAATGGTTCACGGGTTTGTAGTAGGTCTGCCGTTCTCCCCCGGAACCAGCTTCCGTGCCTTCCCCTGAACCCTTTCTCTTTCCTCCGTTGTGAAGAGCACCTTAAGCAACTGCTGGCAATCATCTCAGGTGGGCTGATGAGTAAAAAGAACAGAGTCTAAAAGATTAATTAGGTTTCTCGGATTCTCGGAGAAGTTCGAATTTTGAGATTTCCAATTATAGAGGTCACTAGTAGAGAGGGGCCAGTATTGGCATGTCTGCGCTCCGTCCTCTCCCGGGAATCCCACTGCCCTCAGAGGGAGCGCCTTTAGGTCTGGGTAGAAACTGGAGTCTGGCAACACTGGCGTCCCAAGGGACCTCGGACTCCGTGCCCCCTCCTTTCTGACTTCTTTAACTGCCAGAACTTCCGCCTTTCCCCTCGGGGCAGGTAGGAGGGCCTTCAGCCAGGGTGGCGGGTCTCGAACCAAGTCTTGCCAGACCAGAATATAGGGGATCTGATCAGGGTGGCCGTGGTGGCCAAATACCACCCCTTTTACCTTTTCGATCAAGGAGGTATCAAACGAGCCCTCCCTGGGCCACCCCACTCCAAACGTGGGCCACTCGGCCTCACAAAGGGTAACAAACTTTCCCTTCTTGACCTCCAAGGACAGGTTGTGTGCCCTTGCCCTGACATCCTTAAAATGGCTCACCAGGATGGACAACGGTGTTGTTAGAGCCTGTCCCATGGCTAGTCGATAATAGGCGGATGTGCAAACCGATATTCTGCAGTTGGGGCACTGGGGACAAGGATCTGAATCCCTAGCCTTTCATACTCCCTACGGAGGTAACGGCTGTGCCCCTCCCGCACTAGCCACTCCTGGCACAGGTGGCAGGAGATACACTGTGTGCTGCTAGCCCATGCAGAGGAATACTCACCTGGAGGTTCTAGTCACCTCTGCAGATCTTTTCGTGGGTCCCCTGATTCCACGGCCCCAGCCCGAAAACCCATGCCACCCTGGTGGGTTCTCGGGCTGAAACCACAGAACCCAGAGACTCCAACAAGCCAACAAGAGATGTCACACTCACTCACACACACACAGAAAGCCGACGACAAACAAAACAGACAATAGACAAGTGGACAGTGAGGTAAACAGACAGCCTAACCTGGTCTGGACCTGCTCCCCGGTCTCCTCCTGACCGAGCCCTTGGCTACAAGGTCAGCTCCGGAGTCCCAATGGGGCCAGAGGACGTCTCTGCCTGGCTCCGACCGGCGACCCACCAGCGCGTCCACCTAGGTCCTGTGCCGGCGTCCTGATCCGGGGTCCTGCAAGGGGATTCCACGTCCCTTGCCCAACACCACACCCGGCTAGTCCAGGGGTGGATTTTCATACTCCTCCCTCAGCCCTGAATTCTATCTGGTAGTCTGTGGGGAAGGCAAATCCCGGACGAGCCCCCAGATGTTAGGGACCGACCTTCCACAGCCCCACCGGACAGAAAAGCAGAGACATCGAGGATGCAATCACACAAGAGGAGGTTTATTTTCTGGCTAGCCAGGGTCCAAGCCCCAGAGCACCAACGCAGTGGCCACTCTCGCAGGCAAGGACCCCGACCTCTTATTCTCATGGTGCACAAGCTGTGCACAAGCTGACTACGCATGGATCATGCCTTGACCTTTAAAATGACTGATTGCCCACTGTTGCCTTCTGAAATAATTGGCGGGTTGGTTGCCCTCTATTGCCTGATGGGCCAGTCGCCCGTGCTTCAATGACCTCATCCCATAACTCCCCATCCAGCGGTGTAGCAAGCAAGCAATGACCAGAAGCAAAGGTTTGCAGTTAGCTCATTGCCCCACCCAAGTAAATTCCCGACAATTGGAAAAATTCCTCTGCCCTTCCTCTGTCCTACAAATTCCTCTGCCCTTCCTCTGCCCTACACTTGGGTCTGCTGATTGGTGGGGGTTGAGCTCGTAGGGTTGGGAAGCAGAGATTATCTTCTCAGTTGGGAGATTTCCTGTGTAAAGGCTCTCAATGCTTCTTGGATCTGTTCCCAGACCTGTCCATAGGTCCAGTTGATGTCCAGGGGGTCATCCCAAATGCAGAGTCTGAAATACAAATTGTGGCTTTTTGTGTCTGGCTTCCTTCACTTACTTACATAATGTGTCCAAGGCTCATCCATGTTGTAGTGTGGCTCAGTACTCCACTCCTTTTCATGGCTGAGTAATATTCCACTGTACGGATGGACCACACTTAGCTTATCCATTCGCCATGGAGACATTCAGGCCATTTCCACCTTTTGGCCATTGTGACTATTGCTGTTATGAACATTTGTGCACAAGTTTTTGTTGGAACACCTGTTTTCAATTCTTTGGGGTATATACCGAGTGGTAGAATTTTTGGGTCCTATGGTAATTTTACGTTTACTTTTTGAGGACCCACCAAGCTATTTTCCACAGTGGCTAAACCAGGTCACATCCCCACTGCAATGTACAAATGTTCCGATTTCTCCACACCCTTGCCAGTACCTCTTAGTTTTTTTTCTGTTTTTTTTTTAATGGGTGCTACTAAGACATTTTTGTACATAGCCTGGAAGGATCCAACAGAGAGGGAGGAGTTGATAATGCTCAAGAGAATTGGGGCCATGGCTGGAGGGAAATCCTTGGGAAGGTGAGAGGACACAAAGCCCTTAAATGGGGGGGTTTCCCCAAATGAGAAGTCTGTCTGGATGCTGGGCTGCCCAAAAAAGAAATATCCCTGGCCATGCTCTGGTGGGCTTGTCCCCTCCTGGTGGGGGCCAGTCCCACAGAGCAACATGAATGGGGACTGGGGAAAGGGAAGGGAGAGAGTGGGGGGGTCTCACCTTAAACCTCAACTCTCACCACCCAGATGAGGCTGCAGGCAGGGGCATAAGCTCTGGACCTTCAGCACCCTCAGCTGTAGAATGGAGACAATGAACCCGCAACCGGCTGCTCCAGACTTCAATGGAGTGATGCATTGCACATGCCTGGCATACCAAGGGTGCTTACTAAATGTAGGTCCCTTCTGTTGTCTCTTCCTTTCAACTAGATTGTGAATTACCAGGTAGGAGAAACCAGTTTGCCCTTTTTTGTGACCATCTTAATATCTAGCATGATGATGGTTACATAGCAGATGCTATAAGCACATGAAAATAAATAAACACAAATAAAAATTATGATAAAGAAATTTCCCAACAGCAATAGCAAATATTTACTGGCACTGATTATGTGGCAGGCAATCCAAGAACAGCTGCCTCTCACTTGGCCTGCACAATCTGGCCTTGGGGTGAGTGCCACTTTGTCCCCACTTTGCAGAGGGGTCACTTGTCCACCGCTTTTGGCACGACTGGGGACTGGCAGGACGGAATTTGTACATAAGATGTATCACCTCAAATCCCAGCTAGTCATCACCGTATACTCTTTATCCAGACACTGGTAAACCAACAGCAGTTGGATAATCCTGGGATTGGGGAATAATTTATTGCAGCTCAAAAGATGCCAAGAAGGAGGTTGACTGAGCACTGGAGGAAAGGAGGAGGTGGCCACCAGCTGGATGCTTGGGGAAGACTTGAAAGTCCTGGGAAAGCAATGTGTGGCCCAGAGGCACCCTCTGCCTTGGTGGCTGAGGTCTCCTGAAGCACGGCTGAGCTCACCCTGGGCACAGAAATGGCATCTTTCCAGGCTCAGTTGGTTTCCAACACTGGAGGCTGGTTCATAAAGACATCTCGCATAGACGTCCCCCAGGGATCAAGGGATTTCTTTCTGCTCAAGCCCTTTTGTCAGCACGGAGGCACCAGGAAACCAGGTCAGCCACCAGAAGGTTGCCGCTTGCTCTGAACTGATGCCAATGGGAAAGAATGGGCTTTTCCAGGTTCCTGAGAGAGCACTGACCCCCAGGGCCTGAGGATGTACCCGAGTCGGCATAGAATCCTTTTCCCACTGGGCCCACCTTCCCATGCTACCTCCAGAGAACTGTCCCTCACTTCCCAGCCCTCACTTCTCTTGGTGACTGGGTCAGAAGGGAGCTTTTCAGCCCTTGGCTGGGCCTGGATCTTGCCCAGAGCTACCCGGCAATGCTCCCGGCCCCTCCCCTCTTTCTGTTGCATCTCTGTCACCCCAGCTCTCCATTTATCTCAGGATGCTGCAGAGTGAGAAGAGCTAGCAGGTGTGCATCACTGCTGAGCTAAGGAGAGAGAGGGCAATGTGACATTGATGAAAAAATGACAATGACCATGGGTACAGCATTTTGCAGGTGAGGGTGCTCAGGTATTTCTCCCTGGCTGAGTTTCCTGCGACAGGGACAGGTAACAAGAGCCAGCCCCTCATCCTGCTCTTTTGGATGTAGGACTTGATCTGCCTACTCCTGACTGGCTTCTGCTTTCCAACTCTCCACGTCACTTTACTCACTCCCCCCCAGCCCAGGCAGGGGGCTCTGCGCCAGGCACAACCTCGTGTTAAGGAGAAGGGCTGTGACGCCCAGAGAGGTGGAGGAGAGTCCGGTCCGTTCGTCAACAGTGGCTTCACCAAGACACCTCTACCCTCGGACTCCAGGGCCAGAACATGCTGACGCACTGCTGATTGCGATGAGCTGAGCCAGTCACCAACAGTTAGTGGTTAACCATTTATCGCTTATCAAGATGGGCCACAGAGAAAGTTTACAGGAACAGCTGGATGTGGCTTAATCATTAACACTGCTCAACTTCACAATTTCCCAGGTTGACATCTAATTAAGTTGAGACCCCATCTGTTTATCAGGCATACTCTGCTTGCTAGACCGGAACAAGCGAGGCAAGCTCCGGAAACAGGTGAGTGCCGCTTGCGGACTGGGGCGGGCTTTGAGGAAAATTCCAAGAATGACTGAGACCTTTATGGAGCAGCTAGAACGAAGGATTTGAAATCAACTTTACAGGGTTGTGGTGACAATTAAATGAGAATATGCACAAAAAGTGCTTAGTGCGGTATCCGACAATTGTTCATATAAAAATGGAATTGATTATGATTACAGCTGTGGTCGCTATTCCAATGTCCAATAATCTGATAATCTCTCTCTCTTTGTCCTTTCTCTCTCTCTCCCCCTTCCTTCCTTCTTCCCTCCCTCCACCACTTTTCTTTCTTCCTTCCCTCCCTCTCTCTCTATCTTCCTCCATTCCTCCCTTTCCTTCCTTCTTTCTTTCCTCCCTACCTCTACCTCCTCTCCTCTTCCTTCCTCTCTGTCTCCTCCTTTCCTTCCTTCTCTCTCTTTCTTACTTTCCTCCTTCCTTCCTTTTCTTTCTTCTTTCCTTGTTCCCTCCCATATTTCTCCTCTTCCTCCTCTTCCTTCCCTTTCTCTCTCAAAGGTGCTATGTTTTCCACATTCATTTTCTTGTTTGGGGATCTGCTTTAGTTTCATGCCAAAGTCAGCAGACAACCCTGAAAATTCAGAAGCAAGTCACAGCCAAGCATTAATCAGTTGGAGAACTTGGGGACCAGGTGCGCTGTGGGGTTCTCTGTGCACAGCTGTTGGCCAGTGGGTGGCTGAGACTGCCTGGTTTTGTCCTGGGGGCCACATCACAGGGCGGACAGTGTGTGAGGTGGTGGCTCCAGGCACCTCCAGGAAGGCTGGTCTCCAGCTTTCATGAACCACATGCGGGACAACAAGTGCCACTTGCTGTTTGCTGACCTGTTGTGGCTCACCAGTGCTCGCCAGTGTCTGTCCTTGCCTCTGTCCCCACCCCACACAGGCTCAGTGAGAGTGATGGTCTGGCCCCAGGCTGTCTGGGCTCAGATCCAACCTCTCTGACAGGTTTGGGGAGTGAAGTCACGTCAAGCCTTGGTAGCTTTATTTCTCACGTGGGCCCAGCATTGCAGCAGACACAGGTTTTCTTGGCAGCAGTAGCAATAGTGGTGGCAGAGGTGATTTTCTATTAATAAATATTTAACCCCAGTTAAAGTCTAGGTCCCTACCAGTCAGATTGCCTAGAGCAGTCCTGGTGCTCTGCTATGCTAGATGCCAACTTTATAGCTGCTGGATGTGGGAGGCCCAGCAGAGAGGGTTCTGGGCTGCCAAAGTGGCAGGTAGGCGTTTGGGGACGTGGGCAGGTGGCTATTCACCAATGGGTACAGCAGCATTTTGATCTTGTAAGAACCAGCATGTCCATTCTGGTGGGTATCAGCAGGGCAGCAGTCTCAAATAGCAGTGAGATTAGTGCTGTCATTACAGATTGGAAAGACAGAGCTAGCATTTTTGAAGCCCTCACCACGCATGGTGTTTATTTATCTTATGTTTATTTATCTTATGTATTTATGTATGTTATTTTAGTAATCTATCATTCTATTTAAGCCTAAGAGAATTACTTGGAGGCAGTTTAGAGTTCTTCAGTCAAAGGCCACATGCCCCCCCCCTTTCCCTTTAGTAAGTTCTAAAACACCATCCATTCCTTGAGGCTCTCACAAACAGCGAGTACCTGGTCTGTGTTCCACAAAGGCTGTGCCCCTGGGGAGGAGCATGAAAGCTGCCGTGCATTTGGCATTTACCATGTGCTTCACACACATGGACTCATTTCATCCTCACTGTGGGCTGATGAGGTAGCTCATGGCATTGCCCCCATTTAAGACATAAAGAAATGGAGGTTCGGAGAGGTCAAGTAACTTTCCCCAAATCACACAGCTAGTAAGCTGTAGAGCTGGGATTTGGACGCATGGCTCAGGAGTCCATGCTGCCTCGGGTGCAAGCTGTGTGCACTTGGCCTTGCTCTGCATGGGCAGTCAGCTTCCCACCTGTGCCAAGACGTCTCAGGAAGACGAGGGCACCTTCAGCTCTGAGTAGTCTGTCTGTAGGGGGGAGCCTTGAGCCTCTGCTGCCTACAGCTCCCCCAGGCGGGGTCAGTATTGACCTTTCCTTGCTGGTGGGGGTGTAGGAGAAGCTTGGAGTTGGCAGTGACCTGGAAAAAGGACAACCCACCACCCGCACCCTCCTGGTGCCAGCAGCGTTCTAGGTTTCGGCACGTTTTCTGGGAGAATGTGCAGGTCTCTCCCAGCCTCAGCCTCCTCCTCTCGGCACAGAGGCTTCGTTGTTTAGGGTCTGCTGAGCGCTCCGTTCCCCCACCCCATGCCCAGGTCCCCCTGCCCCAGTCACATCCTGTGGGAATGCCGGACACACACCATCACTGCTGTGCTCACTGCCCTCTCCCCCCAGCTCTGGCCTCACTGCCTCCCCCACATTCGTGCTTGTTCATCTGCCCTGACCTTGGTTTCTAGGTGGTTCCCACTTTGCATGGACATAGTATATCCCAACGAAAGCCATGTGGGGACCACAGCTTGTGCCACGTCTGCTCTCAGCCGTTTTCCTATCTAAGCCCCCAGTGGCAGCTCAGAATGTCCCCTGTCTTCTCCCACCTGCTTGCTCCACCGCTGAGCCACAGATAGACCCTAGCACCACCCACAGCCTGGCCAGGCAGCTCTCCAGGTTCCTCAGTGATGAGTCCACGGCTGGCTCCACACTCCTGCCACCATCAGCTGCCTTCTTTCCCCTTCAGTTCTCAGCTTTGCCTCACGATTCACATGGATACATGAACAGGCTACCAGTGCCGTTAGAACATCACACCATTGGACTGGAGTCCCCATTGTCCCCCTTCCAGACCTGCACTCCTCGCTGTACCTTTGACCCCATACCCTACCACATGCCCTCTCCTCTGCTCCCACTCACCGTCAGCGTTGTGGGAAGACTTGTCCGCACAAGGCTCTTCTCCAGAAGCGCCAGCCTCTTGTCACCCTCTCCCCTCATGTCACCCTTGTTACTGATGGCCTCCACGTGGCCACATGCTGTGGACACTTACTCTTCCTCCTACTTGACCTGGGACTATGGCCAACACAGTCGGACCCTCCCGTCTTCTCAAAGTTCTTGTTTTGCCATTCCTATCACCTAACTCTCACTTACCATCCTCTGTCTTCTCTTTCCAGGTTGGAGTTCTTCAGGCATCTTCTCTTCCTACTTTCTCTCCCTGGGTGATCTTACCTACTCCCACGGCGTTAATGACCATTTAATTTATTTGCATCACAGACGCTTCTTGAGCACCACTCTTCTGTCCAATGGCCCAAGTGCTATTTACAATTTGATGTCCCCAAACATCTCAAGGTCAACACTCCCTAAACAGAACTCTTCAGTTCCTCCCGCTCCCAAATCTATTATTCTCCGAGTCTTCTCCAGCTCAGTGCATGATAGTTGTCATTAATTAGACAAGGGTTTGCCAGGCAGCTCCCAGGCCTTTTATGTACAGTATCCTTCATCTAATAATCATGCTGTGAGAGAAGGATACCTATCTTCAATAGATTGATAAGGGAACAGACTTACAGGTGGGTCAGTGGCAAAGCCAGCAAGGGGACCCAGGTCGCTGATCCCAATGGCTTATGTCCTTCCAAATCCTGACTCGCAATCATTTGGAGACTGTCTTTATCCTTAGGCACCTGTAGGGCCACCATGTTGTGTAATTCCAGAGCAACATTTACAAGGTCATCTTCGTGGATGGCAGTTCCTGGAGTTATGAAGTGACAACAGTCACATAAACTAGGATGACAACGAGTCCCTAGAGGTGAGCATTTTGGTGAACATGGATACCCTAATTCTGAATTTCTTCGTCCCATCCCATGAGCCCATTCTGTCTCCTCCCTTCCCTTCACTTCCACCCACCCCCCACCCCCCATCCTGCTTACCCTGCACCTCTCTGGCCAGGCTGTCAGACTATGGGTGCAGATGAAGCAGTTATGGCCCGAGCAGGAGGAGTGCAGGAGCATATCAGTCACTACAGTCCTACTAGTTCTAGAGAACAGTCCTACTAGTTCTAGAGAAGTAGAACTAGTAGGAGATACACCCTCCATCTGTCTGCCTGTTTATCCAGGTTTCTTTGAAGAATCAGCTGATGTGATTGTGAGGGTGGCAAGCCCAGCACCCACAGGGCAAGCTAGCAGGCTAGACATTCTGGCAGGGTTGGTGTTGCTTGCAGTTTTGGGCCAAAGGCGGGAAACTCAGGCAGAATTTCTATGTTATAGTGTGGCAAATTCGTTCCTCTTCAGGGGACCTCAGCCTTTTCTCTTAAGACCTTTAACTGGCTGGGAAAGGCCGACCCACCTTATGGAGGCCATCTGCTTTACAGGAAGTCAGCTGGGCCAAATGTTAACCGTATCTAAAGAGTGCCTTCCCAGCAGTATCCAGGCTGTTCTCCAGATGTTTGGCCAAACAGCTGGACACTGTAGCACAGGCAAGTTGACACACACAATGAACACCACAAGGAGGGCGCAGTCCTTGGCGAGGACACAGATACAGGCACAGTCAGCCCAGCAACCTGGTCCTGCTGGGCTCGTGGAACATGCCACGGAACACACAGGAGTGATCCAGATTTCTAGAAGGAACAAATGGACCGAGCAGGTGAGCCTCAAAGGTGAGGCAGAGGAAGGAGGAAGGCACTGGGCCAAGGGCACAGCCTAAGCAGCGGCAGAGAGGCCTGCAGTGCACGCGGCTCCAGAGGGCTGGACGTCGTCCCTGCAGTGTGTGCCGGGGTGAGACCGGTGCGGCCGGCCCCTCAGTGCAGGCCTCGAATGTTGCTCACAACCAACATTCTTGTCTAGCCAGCTGAAATGACTTCTGGACCTAAATCAGTGGCTCAGAGTTCATCATGCTGTAAGAAATGCACATTCTTCCAGAATGGTATTTTCTGCCCCAAGAAACAGAACATTAAAGCATTATTTTAACTATACGTGGCTACCTGAGACCTTAAGTGCTTTGTTCTTTAAAATTTTTTTAAATTTAAAACAATTTTAAAAACTCGTGGGTCCAGTTATATAAGTATTTTTTTCAGTGTAGAACTTTGAAAAACTATAGGAAAACAAAGACTAAGATAAAAATTGGATAAAATGCCCTGGCCAAGTAGTTTCCTGCCAGTCTACTATCTATGCCTATGAATATGCATCCATCTTCTGCTCTCATATTATGTTTTAAATTTATTTTAAGAAAAACACACACTAATATAGTTTAAGTACATATATTATTTAATAGTCATGAATCTATTAATAAGTATATATATTTTAATATTGAATAATATTTATTTATACATCTTCCTTTTTTTTTTGTCAAATAAGAATTTATTATGAGCATGGCCTCCTGGCATCAAATGTTCTCACATACCATAATATGACTATATAAATTTCCATCATATGAATATACCATAATTTATTAAAATTTCCCTGCTAGATATTTTTTCCTATTGTAAATACCACTTTTCTGACATGAAAAATGCTACAATGATCATCTTGGACTTTAATCTTTGGGCACATTTTTATTACTGCTTTAGGATAAATTTTTATAAATGGCAAAGTTGGGCCAAAGGGCATAAATATTTTTATGGCTCTAGGAACATATTTCTAAACTCCAGAAAAGTTGTACAATTTCCTATTTGTGTCATGCCGCTGATTCAGAGGATAATTTTGGTAACTGTTCCCAATTTGGCAGATAACATTAGCATTTCATTTAATTTGCACTGATTTTACATTCACATCTCGGAGACAGTCTAGTGTTTCCAAACTGAATTACCTCTGAATGAGACTATGCTGGGGGGGTGGCCCGCATTTCATAAGCTGTAAGGCAGCGTAAGAAACATAGATGTAGTCCAACCCTGCATTTCAAAAATGGGGAAACTGAGGCCAGAGAAGAGCAGGAGTAGCCCAGGTCTCCTGGGGTCCGATTGAGGATGCTGCTGTGTCCCCTCCTGGTGTCCCTGCCAGGGCCCTCACAGCAAACCTGTCGAAGGCTGTTTGGAGCCACCTCCTCTGAGCCGCCCATAGTGACAGCAAGTGTCCCATGGCTTCTTCCTTTCTTCTCTTTCTCAGAAACAATAACAAAAGTCCAAAATCTGAAAAATAAACCATGAAGCTCAGTGAAAAGGACCCAGCAGAAAACAAAGAAAGCAATTCAGTGAAAAAGAAATTGGTAAGTCCTGGTTTCTTTCTCTCTCCCTTATATGGGTATTCTGGTGACCTTGGGCAGTCCCTCCTTGTCCCTACCCCTCCCTCCTCCCGGGGGGGGGGGGGAGCAGCAGGTGGGGGCTAAGGGAAGGCAGCGCATAGAGAAGAGTGAGCAATAGCTGCATGAAAACCCGCACAGGAAAGAGTCGTGGGAACTGTAGAGAGTGTGGGAAGAGGCTCAAGAGATGGACAATATGGATAGTACTGACCTGTTGGTGACTTTCTGGACTTGGTGGGGTCTCCATTCCAAAGGTCATTTCTCAACAAGGGGGCATTGATGTTAGTGATGATTATGTCATTCTCCTTCAGGATACATTGAAGCCCGTCCCCCACTCCCCCACAAGGCTTAGTCCACTGCCTTCCTCCAGGAAGTCCTCAGCAGCTAGAACAACCCTTTCCTTTCCTGCGACTCCTCGGGCCCTCTCTTTAAACTGGATTCATGAAGCAGCAGCCAGAGAGCACCCACTCTGCGCCAGAACTTTCCACGCGTCTCTCATTTGGTTCTCTCAGTTATATACGCTGAAGGCATCACTATTCCCATCTTATGGGTGAGAGAGGGCTGAGCCATTTGCCCGAGGTTATGTGGCTGGCACCAGGGGCAGCCAGTCTAAACTTGACCCACCCCTGCCTTGTCTCCTGGGACGCACACGGAGACAACTGTGATGTGGAAGAAACTGTGCTCATGTTTTAACAAGCCTGCACTGCCTGGAAGGACAGAGATCAACGCAGATCCACTAGCCAAGTTGCCAGGGGCGTGTGAACGAGGCACGCTGAGCATCATTATTCCCATACAGGTGTGCAACAGTTTGGGGAGGTGAAGCCACCGGCCTCAGGTCACCCAGGGATGTGGAAGAATCATGTCAAATAGACAGCAACTCCCTTCAGGTGGACACTGTATCTTTTCTAGGTACTTCGGTGAGTCAAGGATCTACTGTCTAGGTAGTTGGTGTAATGAAGGAAGGGATGTGGTCATCTCACACATTCTGCTTAAATGGTACTCAAGAGAGTTTCCCTCTCTGTCCAACCCTTCCCTGTTAGAAACTTTTCCACTTGTCCAAGCAAAAGTTTAAGCCTTAGTAAATCATCTAGAGGACAGTATAAGTTCAGTTCCAGAAGTATCTGGAACTGGACCCCTTCCCTGAGCCAGGCAGGAGAAAGGCCTTAGGAGATAAAGAGGCTTGGGGCACTGCATGAGTTTACCAGGGCTGTCATGACAAAGTACCATAGACTGGGTGGCTTAAACAGTAGAAATAGATTGTCTTACAGTCCTGGAGGCCCAAAGTCCAAGATCAGAGCCAGCAGCGGTGGTGCCTTCTGAGGCTGCCCTTCCTGGTGTTTGTATGTGGCCGCCTTCTCCCTGTGTCGTCTGTGTGTGTCTAATCTCCTCTTCTGATAAGGACGCCTGTCAGATTGGATCAGGGACCCATGCGTATGACCTCGTTGTGCCTTAATTACCTCTGCAAAGACCCTGTCTCCACATACAGTCCCACTCTGAGGTCCTGGGTGTGAGGACTTCAACATGCAGCTCTGGAGGGACACCACTCAGCCCATCGAGTGGACTGCCCGCGGGAGGCTGCTGTGCTGAGGGACAGCCAGCTGAGGGGCAGCAGCACGCGGAGCCTGGCGCTGGGCACTGGACGTCAGGGGGCTGCGGGGGGGAGGTGGGAGGAGCTGGGCACTGAAGGACGGGCGGAGTCCGGGGGAGTCAGAAGGAAGGGCCTGAGCTGGTCCAGGAGAACCAAGTGGGCAGGATCCCCAGTGTCACCAGCGGGGTGTGAGCGGAGGGATAAGTGAATGTCTGAGCGGCTGAACGGGCCCCAGCCCATTGCCTGGGAACGTTTGTAGTATGGCCACGTCCATGATGGGAGTCAGTTTTCTCAGGAGCTGCTTTGGGTCCAGGGCCACTGGCTGTGTGGATTCAGAGGAGGGCTGCTCCACGCTGTCCCGGCACTCAAGTTCTCCCCCATGATGCAGGACTAGCAGCTCCTCCCAGGCTGCCAGGAGGAATGGATGACATCGTGGACATGAGTGCATGTGGGAAAGCAGTATAGACGTACAGTGTAGACATGTACGTGAGAGGAGGGTGAGGAGGGTGTGCTGGCTGATGGGAGCCCTGGTTAGGTGCCATCTGGTTCATGGAGGGACAGGCCACCCTCCCACCTACTTCTATGCCGAGCTGTAGCTGCACATTCGTGTTGACTGCCTGATTTGTGGTGCCATTTGAGGTTTCAACCCCAAGGGGGAACTATGGAACAATTTTAAGTAGGGCGAGGGGTCACCTGATCCAATTTGGGTTTTAGCAAAATCTGTCGAGATCCCCGTTACAGTTGAAACCAGGGAAAGTGCGTAGAAAGAAGTCATTGCTATGGGGCGAGGAGGAGGAGGAAATGAGATGATGAATATCCCCATCAGGATGGCGTGGGGGTTGGGGGAAGGCAGAGGGGCCCTCGGCACTCAGGGATGTGGCTGTTCCTGCCCCTCCTCTGGTCTCTTCCTGCTCATTCGCCTGACCACACACACCCGACAGCCCTGGCTGCAGGGCTTGGCTCCCCCTTCCTGCCCTGCCCCTCCTTGGCCTGTGTTCTGCCCGGGCCTGTGCACCCTGTGACAGTCCGCTCAGGAGCCACCTCCTCCGGAAGGTCTCAGTGACCCAGCTGAGATGCCTCCTCCGTGCTGTTCTAGGAACACCCCTCTTTGCATGCCAAGCTATAACTGAGGGTTTGCATGTCAGGAGCCACTCCAGACCTGCAGCTCTTTGAGGAAAACCAATGCGAGAAATAGCCAGTGCTCCCCGAGGCATCCCCACTGATTAACATGCACGGTGACTAATATACTGCATGACTCATGGGTGTGGTGCATCCCTAGCCTCACCACCGGGGATTGGTTTCCCTTTTGGTTCCCCATTTGCTTTGAGGAGCTGTTTCCCCACTGCTTTGTATCAGAGTTGGGCGGATATTTTCAGGTGCATTTGACACTTCAAGCTCCCAGCACACCTATAGCACTCTACACCTCTTATGCTAATGTGTGCTTTCCATGAAACCCATCTTCTCTGTCTCTTTGTTGTGGGACTCGAGCCCTGCCTTGTCTCCCAGGCATTCTACACTCACCAATCTGCCTTTGTCGTGGCCCAGCCTCCAAGACCGTTCTCTGCGTTCTCTGCCTCTGGGAGCAATTGGCCCAGGCAACTGTCCTAGCCATGGCTAAAGGCGCTTCTCTGACATGGGGGCAAATCAGCCATGCAGCGAAGTAATCATGACATGCCGGTGTGCATGAGGTCCTTGTCTGCTCAATGCTGTCCCCGAGCCAGCCTAGGGCTGGCACACGGGAGTGTTCCCTCAGCTAGGGTTGGATGAACAGGACAGAGCAAGGACGGAGAAGTTAGTCCATTTCCTTCCACACCCACAGCCTCTGCCTTTGCTCCAGGCTGCAGGGCCGCTGCTGGGGCTGTGTGTTTCGTGTGTGAGCCTCAGAGTAACTCTGCAGGACCGGCAGGGCAGGGGCAGTATCACTCTGCTCTGGCAAAAGTGGTAGCTCAGAGAAGTCAAGTGACTTGCCTGAGGACACACAGTTACAAAGTGAAGGAATTGGGGATGGAACCCCAC
Organism: Microcebus murinus; assembly: GCF_040939455.1. Lineage (NCBI taxonomy): Eukaryota > Metazoa > Chordata > Mammalia > Primates > Cheirogaleidae > Microcebus > Microcebus murinus. The sequence continues at coordinate 55,426,594 of NC_134119.1, read as the reverse complement.
CCAGGCTTCTGAGGCAAAGTCAGCCACCTCTCCGTTGTCCCAGTCATTAGGGAGGCGCCCTGGGTTTGTGTCAGTCACTCCCTCCAGGAACGCTGGCTTTCTTCAGGAAGAACTATAAGAAGATGCCGAAGGGAAACTCCTCCCACCCCTGGGCGGCTCCTGCGAGGACAGGTTTTCCTGTTAGGACCCTCCCAGTGCTGTAATGACTCGGGAGGAGGGAAAAGAATTGTTGCCCTATTTCCTGTTCAGGCACGATCAAATCGCTACAATTCCTGTTTGGACGCCCCCGCCCCCTTCCCGGTGGACTCTGCCCCTTATTCACTGGAGGTGGGGCAGAGCCCAGGGCCCCTGGGCTGAGCCGTGACTTGGGCCAGCAGGGCCCATGGTGGGAAAGAAAACATGGATCTCAGGGAACCGTGCTTAGCTCCCCTCACGCATGACACCAGCTGCCCCAGGCCTCTGGGGTCAGGAAGGGTGTCACCTGAGTGTCACCACCTGAGAAGCGGGCTGCCAGGTGGGAAGAGAAGAAAGGTAAACATGAAAACTGGCTTCTGTGTGGCTGGAGGGCTTCGGGGAGTCCAGACTGGGGTGGCAGTCACGTGGCAGCACTCAACCCAGCCTGCAGCTGTGTGGCTGAGGGCCCTGGGCTGTGACTGTGGCTTGGTGGCCCTGCTCTCCAGGCTGGGCTGGCAGCGCCCCTGGCAGCCTGGCTGAGCACATGGAACAGGCCACAGTGGAGAACTGCGCTGCACTCACTCTGTGGTGTCCCTCTTCGTCCCCTCCCCAGTGCATGGTGCAGGCAGCAGCATGGTCAGTCAGTGGGCACCCTCTGCCCTGGGACTGGCAGGGAGGAGGTAGCAGGCACAGGCACGGGCTGGGGCTCCCGGGGCAGGGCTGAGGCAGGGCCCCTCACATAAAGAGCTCTGGCCTGCTGGGTGCAGACAGGGGAGAGTCTGCCACTTCTAAGGTGATGGGGCTGGGAGTGAGGGAGGCCATTGGCCCAGAGGAGATGCCTGGCACAGCCTGGTGGCTCAGAGGAAGCAGCATCAGAGCTGAGCCCCAGAGGGTGAGTTTAAAGAAAAAAGTGATAGAGAACAGGTGCTTCATCTGAAACGTGATTCTGCTGTCAGTGATCCCACTCAGCTCAAGCTCCACTGACTGCAGGAAAAGAAATCAGTCTCACACCTCACTTGGCAAGGTCCCTTCCATGGCACACAGACCCCGCGCTGGCCTCCATCCTGTCACCGCATCTGCGAGCACGTCCTCGGCAGCGGGCGCAGTGCCCACTGTCTGGCCTCAGCGGCTCACACAGGACCTCGCTTGTTCTGTTAATCCTTTCTGGGGCGTGACAACCTCTGAGGTGGGTTCCATTAGTATCCCCATTTTAAAGATGAAGAAACCAAGTCACAGAGTGGTGACGTAACCAGCCAAAGGCTCCACAGTTGTAAGTGGCAGAGCTGGGGGTAAGAAAAGGTTGAATCAAAGAGAGAAATATAAAAACAAGAATGTGGAGCCTTCAGGGGCCTTCAGAGGAGGAGGTGTTGGCAACAAGTCTCAGACAGGAAAGTGTCTACGAGGGAGGACACCGGGCGGAGGCGGCACTGAGACCCGAGCATGTGGATTTAGGCTGGATCAGAAGGGAGTGGAGAGGCCGGGCCGGGTGGCTCACGCTTATAATCTGGCACCCGGGAGGCCGAGGTATGAGGATCGCTCAAGGTCAGGAGTTTGAGACCAGCCTGAGCAAGAGCGAGACCCCGACTCTACTAAAAATAGAAAGAAATTAGCTGGGCAACTAAGAATATATAGAAAAAATTAGCCAGACATGGTGGCACATGCCTGTAGTCCCAGCTACTCGGGAACCTGAGGCAGGAGGATCGCTTGAGCCCAGGAGTTGAGGTTGCTGTGAGCTAGGCCAACGCCACAGCACTCACTCTAGCCTGGGCAACAGAGCCAGACTCTGTCTCCAAAATAAAAAAGAAGAGAGTGGAGAGAGAGAAGCTGTATGGGTGGAAAACTCACCAGGTGCTCATGGCAGGGGGGAGAAAGATTTCTTACACAGAGATTAGGATACACAAGTGTAAAGTTTATTTTTTCTTCTTAGAAGGAGAGAGAGAGACATTCAGGAACTCTTCAAGGTTGTAAAAGCAGACTCTAAAAGGCAGTTTTTAGTCAATAGGTTTAGGGATTGTAAAAGAAAAATTTCCATTTCCTTTTAGTCTGCTTGGCTCTTTGGAGATGTTATGAAAACCGAGCCCCACAGGGCCTGTCAGCGAGAGGGACCAGAGAGACACAGTGATTGGTCTTAACCCTTACTGAGCAACCAGGAGTCAGGTCCCTGAACTTTGGATCTCATCTGCCTTGTTTACTGCTGTATCCCTGGAGCTTTGTCAGGACCTGGCACCTAGAAAACACACACACACACACACACACACACACACACACACACACACACACAGAATATGTCAAACGATGGCAGAGAAGTACCTTCCAGAACACCTGGTCCCTTCCATTTGGCCCACATTCCCCTGGCCAGCCTAGGATGGCAGGCCACTGCTGCCCCTGGCTTGTGTCAGCTGGTCAGCCTGTGCCGGGGGCCCTGCTGCTTCTGCCCTGTGGCCCTGTCCTGGCAGTGGCCATCCTTGGATGGGGCTGTGGGGCAGGACTGTGGAGGTAGATGCCTTGTTCTCCATGCCAAGCCCGGGGTCTCACTGTCTGCAAGTCCTCGGGCTTGGACCACCCTGCAGATTGGTGCCTCAGCCTGGGCAGCGTGTGCCTGTGAGTGCGTGTGTGAGCACGTGCAGCTAGAGTGTGTCCGTGTGGCTGTCAGCAGTCTCAGGCCCCTGGGCCCTACACCTAGGTGAAGGGCAAGGCGGTGGGTGCAGCAGTGACTTTGTGAGTGCTGGAGCCAGGCCCGGGCTCCGGCCCGCGCCCAGCAGCAGCAGCACAGCTTTGCGTCCTGTCTTCCTCACCTGTAAAACAGGATAAAACCACACTGATGTAAGCACTCATGAGCTAATGCACAGCAAGTGCTCAGAGCACACCTGGCGGCTAGCATGTGCTGAGTGCCTGCTGCTGCCACCGCTGCTGCTGCCATCTCCTGCAATTGAGTCTGGCTTTGCTTTTTGCTCCTATATGGGTCAAACAGTGGCCACATTCAGCAAAAATGATAGTTTTTTGCAGCTGCTGAAGATGCCAGGTCTGTATGTCAGGGATACTCATGTGGCCGGGGGAGGAAGGCAAGGGTGTGGCTGCTGGACCCGAGGGCACCCCAGACCAGGATGGAACCCTGCCTGCCAGGCGCCAACCTGCTGCCTTTCCCTCGCTCGGCTCCTGTCAAGGACTTCTCCCTGGGAGGGCCTTCCCCAGCTAAAGGGACGCTCCAAGTGCCAGCTCTGACGTGCTCTCCCTTCCTCCCCCACAGGACTGGTCTTGCTCGCTCCTCATGGCCTCGCTGGTGGGCGCCCTTGGCTCGTCCTTCCTCTATGGGTACAACCTGTCGGTGGTAAACGCCCCCGCCCCGGTGAGTGCCCCTCTCGGCCGCCCAGCCAGACCCCGTGCTGGACACTGGGGAGGGGACAGAGAGTGAGACCAGCCCTGCCAAGGGTGAGATGGGAGAGATAGAAACAGACGACAAGAAGTCAAGTGTGGGAGGGGCAGCTCCTTGCGGCTGGAGTGAGGGTCTCTAATGCCAGGGAAGAGAGCCGCTAGAAGGGCTTCATGCATAGAAACTTGTACATTTTCTGGATTTGTTCTTTTTGGTGACCTTTAATCATAACTCAGGTGCCTGTTGGATAAGATCCATCCTTGGCAGATCTAGGTGTAGTTCCCCTATTCACCCTGTGCTGCTGGTTGGCGGGTGAAGGTTGGGCCCCTCGTACCTAGGCAATCAGGTTTAGGTGCTGCCCCATTCCTGGGGTGGTGGCTTCCATGTTGACCTACCTCCCCACTGGGGTTCGGTCAGGATGAAGGTGGAAAGCAAGGTTTCCTGGAGGAGGTGATGCCTGAGCCACGTCTCTCGAAGGTGGAGGGGTGGCCTGGGGCCTGAGATGCAGGAATCACTTGGGGAGATGCAGGCTGGGCCAGGGCTTGGAGCATAGGCTGTGCTTTGGGGACCCCAGGATGGACAGGAGTCAGGCTGTGGACAGGAGGCCTTTCAAGCTCTTCCTTGTTCGGGGACCTGGCATCCTTGTGTACAAAATGCAGGGAAGCCCCAGGACAGTGGGTCTCAAAGGTTCCTAGGAGCCTTGGGATTTTGCAGAGGCGACTCAGGGATCCAGGCTCCATGTGTGCCAGGAGAGCTCTGTTTTCAAAAATTCTGTTAACTCTTTGATGTTTTGGGGTTCTATGTAAATTCAATTTGAAAGCTTGTTGTGATACTAAAAACAGTTTGAAAAACAGGGGGCATAGATGGCTTGGACAGGCACTTGCTGCAACTGATAATCTTTGATATTGTCATTGTACTATCATCCCGAGATAGGGATATGACTTGTCCATATTTGTCTTTCAAAGGGAATTGGGAGTTTGGACTCTTGCTTCATCTTGAAAGTTCAGCAGAACACCCAGCTGAGAGGGTGGATGTTCTTTGTGCTCGTGGCTTATGCAGCCAAGAGGCCTGTGAAACTTGAGCCTGGAATAGAATGATATGGGTATAGGCACTGACTGTGAAAACGTGAGGAAGATGCAAATCTGTCATTCATTCATTCATTCATTCATTCAGCAAGCAAGCAAACAAGCAAGCAAGCATTCGTTGAATGCTTTCCATGTGTCCAATGCTAGGAAATCAGGGAAGGCAACTTGAGGTAGCACTTGAGCTGAGCCATGACGGATGGGTAGGATTTCCCTCGGCGTCAGAGGGAGAGGATGGGAGAAGGCCTACACAGTCAGGGTGGCCTTTAAAAATTTTAAATGCAAATCATACACATTATGACAGCATCAGTAGCAGCACACGTGAAGGAGCACGCGTGAGGCGCGGCCCTTCCTCCAAGCACTTTTTTTTTTCCAGCATATTATGGGGATACAGATTTTAAGGTTTCAATAAATGCCCTTCCCCCCTCCCTCCATAAGTCTGAGTTTCCAGCATGACCATCCCCCAGATGGTGCACATCTCACTCATTATGTATGTATATACCCGCCCCCCTGCCCCCTCCCACCTGCCCAATACCCTGTTACTGTAGTACCTATGTGTCCACTTAGGTGCTGCTCAGTTAATACCAATTTGCTGGAGAGTATATGTGGTGCTTGTTTTTCCATTCTTGGGATACTTCACTTAGTAGTATGGGTTCCAGCTCTAACCAGGAAAATATAAGATGTGCTATAGCACCATTGTTTCTTAGAGCTGAATAGTACTCCATGGTATACATATACCACATTTTATTAATCCATTCTTGGATTGACGGGCACTTGGGCTGTTTCCACAGCCCTGCAATTATGGATTGTGCTGCCATAAACATTCGAGTGCAGGTGTCTTTTTTTGTAGAGTGTCATTGGATCTTTTAGGTAGATGCCCAGCAATGGGATTGCTGGATCAAATGGTAGATTCACTTATATCGCTTTAAGGTATCTCCATATTGCTTTCCACAGAGGTTGAACTAATTTGCAGTCCCACCAGCAGTGTAGGAGTGTTCCTCTCTCTCTGCATCCACGCCAGCATTTATTGTTTGGAGACTTTTTGATAAAGGCCATTCTCACTGGAGTTAAGTGATATCTCATTGTGGTTTTGATTTGAATTTCCCTAATGATTAGAGATGTTGAGCATTTTTTCATATGTTTGTTGGCCATTCTTCTGTCTTCTTTAGAAAAGTTTCTGTTCAAGTCCTTTGCCCACTTTTTAATAGGGTTATTTGATTTTTTCTTGCTGATTTTCTTGAGTTCTAAGTATATTCTAGTTATCAGCCCCTTATCGGATGCGTAGGATACAAAAATTTTCTCCCATTCTGTAGGTTGTCTGTTTACTTTCATGACTATTTCTTTGGCTGTGCAGAAGCTTTGTAGTTTGATCATGTCCCATTTATTTATTTTTGTTGCTGCTGTGATTGCCTTTGGGGACTTCTTCATAAAATCTTTGCCTAGGCTGATGTCTAGGAGAGTGTTTCCAACTTTTTCCTCTAGAATTCTAGAATTTCCTCTAGAATTCCTCTAGAATAGTTTCATACCTTAGGTTTAAGTCTGTTATCCAGCATGAGTTGATTTTTGTGAGAGGTGAAAGGTGTGGGTCCTGCTTTAGTCTTCTACAAGTGGCTATACAGTTTTCCCAGCACCATTTATTGAAAAGGGATTCTTTTCCCCAGCGTATGTTTTTGTCTGCTTTATCAAAGAGTAGATGGCTATATGAGGATGGTTTTATATCAGGATTCTCACATCTGTTCCACTGGTCAATATTCCTATGTTTTTGCCAATACCAGATTGATTTAATTACTACAGCTTTGTAGTATAGTTTAATATCTGGCATATTAATGCCTCCCATTTTGTTTTTGTTGCCTAGAATTGCTTTTGATATTCGGGGTCTTCTTGGTTCCATACGAAGTGTAAAATTAATTTTTCTATATCTGTGAAGAATGCTGATGGGATTTCGGTTAGCTAAGATTTTGTTGAAAATTTTTGCATCTATATTCATTAGGGATATTGGTCTGTAGTTTTCTTTGTTTGTTGCATCCTTTCCTGGTTTTGGTATCAGAGTAATATTCGCTTCATAAAAGGTGTTGGGGAGGTTTCCGTTCTTCTCGATGTTGTGGAATAGTTTCTGCAAGATAGGTACTAGTTCTTCTTTGTAAGTGTGGTAAAATTCGGGTGTGAAACCATCTGGACCGGTACTTTTCTTTTTAGGGAGACTTTTAATTGCTGTTTCTATTTCAGCTCTTGAGATTGGTCTGTTCAGGGAATCTATTTCTTCCTGGTTGAGCCTAGGAAGGCTGTGTGTTTCTAGAAATTTGTCCATTTCCTCCACATTTTCCAGTTTGTGTGCATAAAGATTTTTGTAGTATTCATAAATTATATCTTGTATCTCTTTGGGATCAGTTGTGATATCTCCTATTTTGTTCCTGGTGGATCTTATTAGAGATTTCTCTTTTCTGCTTTTTGTTAGCTTAGCCAATGGTGTGTCAATTTTGTTTATTTGTTCAAAGAACCAACTTTTTGTTTTATTAGTCTCCTGAATAGCTTCCCTGTTTTCAATTTAGTTTAGTTCTTATTTGATCTTGTTGATTTCACTTCTTCTGCTGGGTTTGGGGTTGGTCTGTTCTTCTTTTTCCAGCTCTTTGAGTTGTTTGGTTAGATTGTCTATTTGTGATCTTTCTTTCCTCTCAGGAAAGTTTATCTGCATAAATGCCTATAACCAAAAGTCAAAAAGATCCCAGGCGTCAGGCATATTTTTGGTCATTTTTAATCATCCCCTTTGGTGTCAGCCAGTTTTACCCCATGGGACTTCTTGTTTGGGGTGTTGCGGCTCTACTTTTGGGGCCAGTGTGCCCAGCAAGTGTTCAGTCATTACAACAACCGGAGACGTTTTCAGCCTGGTGCGCTCGAGCTGCAGGGGCCATGGCTTGTTATGTGTTCTTCAGAGGAACCGAGAACAGGCCTTGGGGGCAGCACTGGGCACACCTGCCCAGATCTGCAGGCCGGGAAGCGTCAGCCCCAGTCGGTAGCCCTGCTTTCTGGCATCTGCTCTCTACTGTGACGGCTGGCCAGCCAACTCTGCCATAAAGCCCTGTGTGCCAGACACGTTCCATTCTCATAGAAATACTGAGAAGTCAGGGTCCTAGCTCTGGCTGCTGTTACAGAATGCCACACACTGGTGGCTTCCACAACAGGCATTTATTCTCCCACATTTCTGGAGGCTGAAGTCCAAAATCACAGTGCCAGTGGATTCCGTATCTGGCAAGGACCCTCTTTCTGGCTCGCCAATGGCCTCCTTACCACTGTGTCCACGCAGCAGAGAGAGACTGTATGAGAGAGCTCACCAGATCTCTGGTGTCGTTTATGAGGACACTAATCCCACCATGTGGACACCCCCTCACTGCCTCTAACCCTAGTTACTCCCAAAGGCCCCATCTCCAAGTACCATCACATTGGAGATTAGGGCTTCAGTGCACGAATACAATTCAGTCTGTAGTAGTTAGTTATTGATGTCATCTCTATTTCGTGGATGAGGAAACAGAGTCTCAGAGTTTAAACATCTTGCCCAAGATCACACAGCCAAGAGGTAGCATCGCTGGAACTCAAACCCAGGTCTGTCTGAACTGAAGATCCATGCGCCAGCCCCCACTGACCACCAATGCCAGACCCCCAAGTCAGCAGTGGGGGAGCTTTGTGTGGTCAACCAAGGCAAAGAACCAACCAGGGCAGGGCTGGTACGAGCCACGCCAGCGCTCGAGGGCTGTGCTGGGTTTTACCACATCATTCGAGGGGCTCAAAGACAAGTTGAGATGATGTTGAGATGGTGTTAGAACCAGGAACCCACCATTGCCTGAATCCTGGCCTTAGCTTCTCCCTCCCTGGGGCTCTCTTTGGAAGGAGAAATACACGTGAAGAACATGATCCAGCAGAGAAACGAGACAGCTCTGTTACCAGCCAGACCAGCGCCCCAGACTCCTGCCCTCCCCATGGGGTCGTGTAAGCCCCTCTCTGCTGTCCCTAAAGACCCTGATGTTTTATGCTTTACTCATGTTGCTTTGCAGGAATAGAGTGGTAGATGTCAGTCAGTCCTTGCATTGACCTTGTTCCTGGCCTGTGGTCAGGTGCTGGGGTAGAATGATGACAGGACACACATTCGTGTCCTTGAGGTGCCCCAGACCAGCAACAGTGACATATGCCCAAGAAATAACTACCACATAGTGAGACAGGCTGCATGGAGCCATGAACACAGAGCTGTGGAAGGACTTTATTCTACTTGTAGCATGAGAGACCAGGGGCTTCTGTGGGAGCGGGAACGAGGCACCGAGACATGGAATCCAAGAGAGCAGAGGCTGGAAGGAGGAGCCAGGGCCAGCCTGAGCAGGCTTGCAGAGGGCAGGAAAGGAGCATGATCCAGGCTGCCCGGACTGTGAGCACCGGAGCAGGCGAGGGCCGAGGCTCACCCTGGGAGGCCCTCCTGGGGCGGAAAGCCTGGAGCGGGTGCAGGCCGCCGCACGTAGGCGCCTCTGCAGAGCACAGCTCTCTCTCGAGGTGCCAAGCCCTCGAGAGAGAGCTGTGGAATGAAAGGAGACGTCAACTTGGCATCCAGCAATCACTGTGCATTCTCTCTTCCCTTTGCAATGGGTGTAGAGAGGGGTGAGCAAGACGGCCCCAGGACCGGGGAGCCCAGGAACAGAGCAGACTCCAAGGAGTGGCATCTAACACAAGCTGGAAGGGCCCATGCCTGGGGGATGTGGGTGGAGCAGCCAGACCTGGGGTGCTGGGCTCTCACGGAGGAGGAAGAAACGCTGGGAGTGCAAGAGACGCTGCTACTGGGTGCTGGCAGTGTCTGCCCACAGAGTGAGTGACGGAGGCTGCCAGCCCGGCTGCCGTTAGAAGTGAGTCACTGCGTGGACGCTGCCCCCTAGACGGGGCGCAGGCTTCCGCATGGCATAGGCTCCCGAGGCCCCTGCCGCCAGCATCGCTGTTCCCGCTGTCGGGTGACTGGGCGTCCAGAAGATGGGACAGGAGGACCCCAGCCGCAGCAACATGGCACGTTGTAAATATGATGTGTGGGTTGGCTATTTCTGTTACTGTATGGTTATTGACACACAGCAGAAACTCAAAACACAAGCTCTTATCTAGGCACCTGTTCTGTATCATGCACAAGTCATGTGTTCACATGTTAGGTTCGCAGGTCTCAAGCTCAGTGAATGTTTGTGCAATGAATTCACTGAGCAACTCTCATCACCTGGCTCCAGCTCACCTAGGCCACCGCTGAGTTCACATGTGGAAGACAAACATTTAATTGCTAAAAGCTTCGCTTTGAAAACAGCTTTCGGGGAACTTGTGAGAACGTGCAGCCAGTCTTCCAGCCTTCTCCAGCGTTCTGTAGAGGCTCCTGCCCGCCATTTCCTAGAGTCAAAGTAGGGGACTTCTGCAGAGACTCCCAAGCAACCCACACATCATGCTTACAACATGCCTTGTACAATTTTAAGAATGGAACATGTGTGAACGCATTTCCTCCCCTCCTTAACCCTATGAGAGGGGCGCTATTTTTTACTTCTCTTTGGGGCTGATGAGGAATCTGAGGCATAGAGCCACAGGGAACCTTCCGAAGCTCCACCGTGGGGACGTGGTGCAGTCAGGACTCGACTTCAGGCAGCTGGGCTCCAGGGAGGCTCCAGTGAGGGAGCTGAAAGCTCCTCTGTTCCCACTAGGGTCCTGAGTGCAGTGCAACAGAAAGGAAAAGAAAATTTCCTCCCAAACAACAACCCTTTAGTTTCCTCGCATTAATTCTCTGAGGTCTTTACCCTTACTCCTTGCCGGAGCCCTTGGGGCATCTTGTAACACCGCGACCCCTTTCTTGTGGCCCCTCCATCCATGTGGCTCAGCAGTTTTCACTGTTTCTCCCGCTAGACTCTGTGCTCCCTGGAGGTTGTCACTGGGGTGCTCGCCAGCGTCTGACAGAGTGTCTAGGCCACAACAAACACTTAATTTATAATTACCTTTAAATCAATGAATGCACCTTTGGATTTAGCCACTTAACTTTCACACCTTAATCGTGGATTTAGGAGTCCACGTGGTGGAGTGGTTGCCTTTGGGCCTGAAGTGCCCCTCCTCCCCGTGACTGTGGGCACATCATGTAACTCTCAGTACCTCGTTTGTAAACGAAGGCTTCCGCCACTAGGCTTGCCGTGAGGATAAAATGAAACCATTTATGTATTTTGGCAGAGTTTCTGTACCTGAAAGGAACAAAAACAATTTTATCTGCTTAAAGATAAAAAAAGTTGTTGAAGAAATAGTGAGTCCCTTGCAGCGCTGGTGGGAGGGCTGAGGAGCTGGCTGGGCAGCTCTGCGGCTAGGCACACACCCAGACCGCACCCCTGGTCCCGTGGGCTCCCCTGTGGCCACCGTGGCCACCGGCTGCACTGTGGGCACAGGATGCCACGGCTTCCCTGTTGCTGCTGCGGCCCCAGACCCGGCCCTGCTGGAGTGTCCTCTGCAGCTGCAGAATCCTCCTCAGCCCGCGCTCAGCCCCACCAGCACCGTGGTCAAGTCCCGGCGTCTGACTGGCTGAGCCTTTGCCACGTGCTGCAGGGAATGCTGGGAGAGCACGCGCTGGGCATTTTCAACCTCTGTGGTGATACCTGTCCTCTGTTTCCCACGAAGGAGCATGAGCCAGGAAAGCCCCCAGGGGGAGGGGCCTTGTGATATTGGGTGGCCACAAAGGGTGACAGATGCCCACTGGAGTACATAAAGACATGGCATTGACTAAGTGCTCAGTGTTAGCTAAATGTCAGCCACTGACAGAGCGCACGGTGCCCATTCAGAAGGCAGCTCACAGCACCTGCGAGGGCCCGCGAGTCAGTGTTACGGGGGCCCGGGTGAGAGGGTTGGCGGTTTGGACTGGTTGAGCGGTGGAAGTGGTGAGAAGCCTTTTGGTTGCAGTCAAGTGCTCTGCCCCTGAGCTGTACCCCCAAGTGAGAAGCCTTTTGGAGGGAGGGCAGTGCGTGAGTTTGCTGGGCCGCCGTGACAAAGCACCACGGACTGAGTGGCTTAAACAACAGTTTGCTGCCTCACAGTTCTGGAGGCTGGATGTCCGAGATCGACATCAGCAGTGTTGGCTCCTTCTGAGGGCTGTGAGGGAAGGCTCTGCTCTGGGCCTCTCTCTCTGGCGTACAGAAGCCATCCTGTGTCTTCACATCACGCCTCTTCTGGGCCTGTCTCCAAATTTCCCCTTTTTTATCAGACACCAGTCACATTGGGTCAGGGATGACCCACTCAAATGACCTCACTTCAATGTTGCTGCCTCCGTAAAGATTCTGTCTCCAAATAAAGTCCCATTCTGAGGTCCTGAGGATTAAGACTTCAAGATAGCAATTTGGGGGGGGGGTTCAATCTGTAGCCATCTGTCTCTGTGTCCAAATTTCCTCTTTTTGTAAGGATGCCAGTCTTACTCCCACCCTACGCCAGTATGGCCACATCTTAATTAATTACACCTGCAATGACCCTATTTCAAATAAGGTCACATTCTGGGGTTAGGACTTCAATATGTGAATTTGGGGGACAGTGGGGGTAATGGACACAATTCAACCCATAACAGACAGGGGTGAGTGAGGGTGGTTTAGCGGAGAAGCTTGGATCCCGGGCGGGAGTTAAGGGTCAATCCACGTTGTTTGGCTGAGCACCCGGAGGATGGTGGGTGCCACTCACTAAGGTGGGGAGGGGTGGATAAAGAAAAGGATTTCAAGGCAGAGGTGCAGGCTAATGGCTCCCATCCCGCTCTCCAACAATTGGTCCAATAAGGCACCTGTGCCCCAACCATGGCCAATAGTACAGAAAGAGAGTTTGCTAGAAGTTTCTGGGAAAGTTTTTCTCAGCACCAAGAGAGCCACAAGGGGCCAGGATCACTGTCTGCAGCCACGCAGGAATGGGAAAGCCCGTGGCCAAAACCGCTGCTGGGAGCTGCCTGTGGTCAGGAGTGGCTGCAATCTCAGGGTGGGGTCAGAACTGTGGAAGGCAGAGTGATGCAGCAGGGAGCACCTGGGTCTCGAGCGTGTGTCTGCACCACAGATCAAGGGGCCTGGAAGCTCACCACTCCTGCGAATTTGTGTTTCTATAAGTGTCCTAGTCGCTTAGCTATTTTTAGTTGGGGTTTTCTGTTCCTTGCAGCCAAGAGCATCCTGAAATGATACCATAGGTCATCAGCTCCAGTGGACTGAAAGATCTTTGAGATCCAGGACCATGTTCAGTTTGTCCCTGTGTCTGGCTGAGGGCCAGTGCTCAGTGTGTGTTTGTTGAATGAGTCAGTGGAGGACGCGGATCAGAGCATCTTGTGCATCGAGGCGTGGGAGCTTCATCATCAGTAGGATGGCTCCAGATGTTGGCAATATTTCCTGGCCTCACTCCATGCTGTGAGCAAGGTAGCTGTGGAGCCAGGAGAGAAAATAGGAAGATGATGAGCTCCTTGCAGGGAGAGGGTGCCACCCTCCTCTCCGTGTTTCCTGCCATCGTCCTGTTTGCTTATGTCTGAAACCTGGGAGTCTTATGTGCTCTTCTCTCATTTTCTCCAACACCCTCCCTCGCCAAACCTGGAGACAGGCACCCAGTAAGTCCTGCCTATGCTCTCAAAATATATCTAAAATCTATCCACTGCCCTTTATGTCCACTGCTTGGCCCAAGTCACCACACTCGGCACATTGCTAAGTTCTGTTTGAGCTTTTTTTCATTGAACTCTTCCAACAAGTTTTTGCACTGGTTCCTGTTTTCACCTCATTTTGCAGGTAGGGAAACTGAGGCTCAGAGAGACAAAGTGACTTGCTCAGTGCCCCCAACTGCATGCCCAGCTTCCTATCTAGCTCTGCCCTAATCCACTTATCACCCTGCAGCCTGAGAGAACTTTTTATTTTTATTTTTATTTTTTTTTATTTCGGCATATTATGGGGGTACAGATTTTAAGGTTTCAATAAATGCCCATTTCCCCCCCTCCCCCCACAAATCTGAGCAGAGAGAACTTTTGAAAATACAAACGACACCATGTTCTCCTCTTGCTCAAAACCCTCCAATAGTTTTTCACTCCATCTAGAGTAAAATCCAAGTAAAAGCCGTGCACATCACCATGACCTGTCTGTCCTTCCTGCCCCCCCACTTCATCCAGTCTGCTCCTTCCCTCTCTGCCCCATGGCACCGCGCAGGCCTCCTTTCTATCCTGCAGACACCCCAGGCTTTCTTCTGCCAAGCTGTCTGGCATGGGAGGCTCCCGCCGGGAACCCTTTCCCGCCATTTCCCTTTTAACTTTCAAGTGGCAGAATGTGCAATACTTAGGAAAGGCTATATAAAATACACTCACACACACCGCATGTGGCACGCATGCACGGTTTAAAGAATGATAAATCTAGCACCCGTGTAACTGCCAGCCCAGTTGAGCACAGAAGGTCCTGCCAAGTACCCCTCCCCAATCGTTTCCTCTGCCATCCCCTGAGGTGGCCAATGACCTGACATCTGAAATAATTATTTCTTTGGTTTTCTTTGTAGTTTGACCATCTATATATAATTCTCCCAAAAACTTTTAATTTTGCATAATTTTAGATTTTATACATGGAATCATCCTGTGTATATTTTTTTGTTTCTGGCTTCCTTTGATCGATACTATTTTGGTGAGGTTTTGCTCTGCGTGTTTGCATGTGGCTGCAGTTCATTCAGGCTGTGGCTGTAGTGTTTCCTGTTATGATAATTGCATTATTGTTTATCCATTCTGCTGTCCGTGGGCATCTGGATTATTTCCCTTTTGGGGTTATTATGAGCAACACTACCATGGGCATTTGAGGAGATATATTCTGGGCTCATGGAAGGAGTTTTTCAGGGAGTTTTTTTGGTTTTGTTTTGTTTTGCTTTTCTTATGATTTTTTAGGGACAGAGTCTTTCTCTGTCACCCAGGCTGGAGTGCAGTGGTGCGATCACAGCTCACTGTAGCTTCAAACTCCCATGCCCAGACAATTCTCCCACCTCAGCCTCCCTAGTAGCTGGGACCACAGGCACCACCACCTCGCCTGGCTTTAGAAGTAAATTTGCTGGAATGCAGCTTATGAGCATCTTCAAATTGATTAGATGATGCCAAACTGTTTTGCAAGATGTCTGTACAAGGTTAAACACACCCCAGCAGAGAGCACACATGGTTCGCCGCTACTTAGTCTTGCCAGAACTTTACATCTATACCTACCCGGGGACCCTGTGTGAGCTCCACTCAAGTACTGGATACTGCTCCAAGCTCTCATTTGACCCTCACAGCAGCCCCGAGAGGTTGGTGTCATCACTTCCATTTTGCAGTGAGGAAGTCACGATCCAGCTGATTTAAGTCATTAGTGAGTCACTGTGCTAAGTTTCAAGCCCAGATCTGCATGACCTGATCGTAGGCTGTCTCTGCAATGCTATCTACTGGTGCTGAGTTTGTGGACATATGTTGGGTAGAAATTGCAGCTGTGCTTATCTTGGGATTGAACACTCTTGGGAGCTTAGTGTGAGGACCTCAGTTTTTGGTGTACATCAGAGCCACCTAGTCCCCGTCCGAACTCAGGAATCAGAATTGACAGCCATGGGGATCTGCTGGCTGTGAAGTGGCATCTCACTGTGGTCTTCATTCACATTTCCCTATTGACTAATGATGTCGAGCCTTCTGTCATTACCTTACTGGTCATCTGTATTTTCTTTAGCCTTTTGTTCATTTTTGATTGTATTGTTTGCCTTTTTATTTCTGTATTAGAGTCCAGAGTTCTTTGTATATTGTAGATTATAGTTGTATGTGTTGCAAATATGTCATGTCAGTCTATGACTTGTTTTTTCATGTTTTGATGGTGTCCTTTGAAGAGCATAAGGCTTTAATTTTGATGAGATCTGAATGATTTCTTTTTGGTTAGTGTTTTTGTGTCCTGTATCTCTGTTTACCCCAAGGCACCTCTTCTGTTGTGTGTGTGCCTTTAACATACTTCCAAGGTGGTACATTAATGTTGGAGAAACCCAGGTACAATGGCTGTCCTAAGCTTGAGGTCAGATCTGAGTTCAACTCCAGGCTTTGCGAGTTACTGAGCAAGTCGTTTTGTCTCCCTGAACCCCAGTTTCCCTATTTGCAAAATGAAGTAAAAATAGGTACCATTTCCAAAATCTGTTAGAAGAGACCAATGAGATAAAGCTCAAACAGAAGTTAGCCAAGGGCTGGGCATGAACATGCTGTGCAAAAGCCGCCATGTTTTATATGCCGGCTTACTCCAAGCAGCAGCTGCACCAGAAGGAAATAACATGGTTTGTTTTTATTTTCAGTACATCAAGGCCTTTTACAATGAGTCATGGGAAAGAAAGCATGGACATCCAATAGACCCGGACACCCTGACTCTGCTGTGGTCTGTGACTGTGTCCATATTTGCCATCGGTGGACTTGTGGGGACAATAATGGTGAAGATGATCGGAAAGTTTCTTGGGAGGTCAGTAGGGGTTGTCTCTATCCAGATGTCCCCCCATAATGTTCCTAATGAATCTGTGCCACAGTCAGGGTCCTGGCAGCCAACAGAATTCCACTGCATAGTTCAGCTGGAGAGATCTCATGCCCGACGGGCGTGGGGAGGAAGCAGGGTAGCAGAGCCCTGGGAGAACCGAGGCCACAGCGGGTTGGAGAGGAGCTGGCATGTGGAGGGACTTGGGCTGTGACAGAACCCTGGTGCCCAGGGGAGGAGCAGGG
Source organism: Microcebus murinus (assembly GCF_040939455.1). Classification (NCBI taxonomy): domain Eukaryota; kingdom Metazoa; phylum Chordata; class Mammalia; order Primates; family Cheirogaleidae; genus Microcebus; species Microcebus murinus. The sequence continues at coordinate 55,410,255 of NC_134119.1, read as the reverse complement.
AAGGAAGACCAGGAAGACCAGCTCCTGGGGCACAGAGTGAGCAGGGGTGGATCTGGGCTCCGGGGCAGCTGGAGAACTCAGCACCGAGATTGTTCCACCTAAGCACATACAGACCTGCTTTTAAAGAAAATGAGCGATTTAGACAGTCTTCCTTTGTACAGCTATTTGAACATTTGTGTATCTAGACATTTAGGTTATTTCAAATATTCTAGACATTTAGGTTATTCCAGATTCTAGACATTTAGGTTATTTCAAATATTTTACATTACAAATAAGGCTGCAGTGAGTATCAAAAATTCTATGTCAAAATTCCCCACTGGCCCTCTGCATTCAGCCCCACTCCACCTGTGAGCCTCATTCCTTGCGGACTTGTGATAGGAAGCCCTCTCTCAGAGCAGAGTGACATATAACACATTCCCCCAACTATGTTTTCTCTGTATCCTTGCTCATAACAAGAACCTCCTGGAAGCTGTTGAGGTGTTTGTGGAAATAGTAGAGTCTCTGGGGCATTCATGTCTGAACTTGAATCCTGTGTCTTCCACATACTGGCTGTGTGGCCTTGGCCAAGTCCTTTAATTTATTTGAACCTCAGTTTCCTCATATGTAAGATGGGGGTGAGAGTTCTTACCTGCAAGGACTGTTACAAAGGTCAGAAAATAAATGGAGGGAGTGTGGCCATTAGCAGTAGCTCAATAAATAGAAGCTGTTGTCATTTTACCACCTTATTTAACACCATCCTGATCATCACCTTGACATTAATATACAGTAGATGCTCAGCAAAGCTCCATATTATATGGACCTGAAATGAACAGGAGATTCATCAGACCCCAGAAAATCTCCCCTGACCTTGTGGCTACAGAACCTCTGCTAAGAAAGAAGGGTCCTACCCATTCCTTTACACTCTGCCTTGCAGTCCAACATGTAGAAAGAACTGATGATTCAGAACAGGTTAGGACAGGACATCATCCTGAAAACATCCGTGTGGTGCTCGTAAAGGTCTGTGGTCTTCCAGTAAGCTGGGGGAGATGCTGACATCTTCCTTGTGTCCGAGGCCACTTACAGAGCAGTAACTAATGGGAACTCAGTACCAGGGAAGTACAACTCTTGGATGAAATGGTGAGAGATGCCATGTTCTGAAGTTCTCCAGTGTTCCAGGCACTCACACACTCTCTTGTTTAATTTCTCTCCTCTGTGGGGTCTGGAGATGGGAGATGGGAGGTCAGAGGGATTAGGGGATCTGCACAAGCTTAGTTGGCACATGTGGTGGTTGAGCTCAGGCTGGGACCAATGTGCAGTGGGCTCAGAGCCCTGATCTTTCCACTGTGCCAAGAGATCTTAATTAGGGCCCTGCTAGAAATGGTGCTGTGAAGTCCACAACTGTTTGAAAGCAGGTAAGTGACTGGCTGGCACTCAGATTGGCACCACTGGCCCGGTCCCTGAGGTATGGTCACTAATCCGCTGGCCCAAGCCACACCCTGTCTGTCCCGGCCCGCGGGACCTTCTGTTACTCGCGGGGTCAAGGGGGACCTTGCCTGAAAGAGATGGGCAAGAGAAAGGAACGAGACCAGGCAAAGGGTTGTCAAGGTCTACTTTACTTGGATTCTTAGTAGGTTTTATATACAGAAACAAGGAAGTAGAAACAGAAAAATAGAGTGGGGGGATGATGAGGCTTGGGTGTGGGCCAATCAGCCCCAATCAGCGTCTTATTGGCATCGGAAGTTGTTTGTGATTGATCACTCAACCTCAACCTGGCAGGGGGTCGGGAACAATTGCAGGTAGCATGCCCTGGAGCAAGCACGTCATGGAATGCATTCTTCTCGGAACTATAGCTGGAGGGCTGGGTGCTATTTTCGTCTTAGGCTATTTTCTGGGTCAAGGCCCATGTGTAGGACAAGTCGTTGGGATGTGGAGGGTCTTAGTCTCCAACACTTGTCCACAGTCCTCTTGCCTATCTCAGTTACACGAAGTCACATACCCTCTGCCCCAGAGGCTGTGGCCTGTGATGTCCACTTGTCTCATACCCGGCCATGGCACGTAAACCCCAAGGCTGTTCCTTAGGGAGGCTCTTAACCCAAGCAGATGGGACAGGGAAAGGAACAGTGGAGTCGGGGCTGGGGTGCAAGAGCTCAGCATGTCCTGACTACCCCATGTGCCAGGCATGTGATGTGGGACTTTGCCACCTCCCCTCTCAGCCAGCGTGTTTCTCACATGTGAAATAAAGCCAGGGAAAGTAGCTTTACTGTCCTCACCAGGAGGGCAGCAAAAAAAGCAAAAGGAAAGCAAAAGAGAAAATGTCTTTGAAAACATGTTAAATCTCTAAGTGATGGAGGAGTCGTCACATCAACCCAGTGGAGCCAGAGACGTGAGGATGCAGACAGTGAGCAGATCCAAGGATGCTGGTTGTCACTCTCCAAGCAGCGCCCAGTTCCTTTTTTCATCATTATGGGTGTAGAAGTTGAATTGTACTGAAGTTTCAGCTTGAACAGTAGCTCTGTTGGGAGGAAAAGGAGCAAAAACTGAAATAGAAAGCTTCCATTTATTCGCCACCAGCTATAGACCAGTGAGTGCTTGATGTATGATATGTCATTTACTTCTTATAAAAAAACTCTGCTTGTATTATTGTCCCTACCGTGCAAACGATGAGTCCGAGACCCTGAGAGGCTGAGCATCTTTGCGCAAGGTTACAAAGAATGAAGTTGAACTGAAATTCGGATGTGGGCCTGTCTGATCACAGGCCACCACTCTTTCTATTAGGTGATGCTACTGGAAGCTCCTTCTGATGCCTAATTATTCCTCTCCGTGGGGACTGTCAGGGAGGAAGAGGAAGCTGGCGCAGTGTAAGCGGCTGAGGGAGGGAGCGTAGGTGGCAGTCTGGGTGGGCCAGTGGGAGGCACTTAAAGGTGTGGCTGGGAGAGTGTTCGGGTGGAAGTGTGGACATACACCCAGGACATACACCCAGCAGTGGGGTTGTCCCTAGCTAGCGGGTGTCTGACTCATCTGTGATTTGCAAGAAAAATGAGGACGGGGAACACAGGGACCAGGAATATCCCTGAAGACGAGCCACATCACATTACCTGGCCTCAGGGAGGCAGGGTCCTCACCTCTTGGAATCCCTGGCTGGAAGAATCCCTGGCCATAAGCATTCTGGTTGAATCCCAGCTCCCTGTTTGGTATCACCTACCCTCTGCTTGCATGGTCACAGTGGCAGAACCCTCCTTCCCTCATGAGACAAGACAGTGACTATGTTGGTGCACAGATGCTCGCTACAGGGCCAGCTCCGAGTCTGGGTGCAGATGCTCACAGCTTATGGAGCTGTGTATGAGCTTCTTAAACTCTCTGAACTTCATTTAGTTCATGGTGACGTGAAGATAAAGTAATTCAGTATCAGAGGATCACTGTGCAGATTAAACGAGGTGGTGGTTATGAAATGTTCATCCCAGCAATTGACAGAGTCAGTGTCCAACTTTTGTTCAGTAGTGTCATCATCGTCATTGTCACCATCATAATTAGCTCTCCCTGAAATGGGTCATTTTAACACTTGACAGAGCCGATTGTGAATATGTTCTTTAAATTGCACAGAAAGGATCCTCTAACATATATTATTGGATCTGGTTCTTCCCACTGGAGCAAAGTAGAGAAAATATGTAAGAAAACATAGGGAAACTCAGAGAGGCTTGGAAATCAGATCCTGGGTCAGACTCTTGGACTAGCCGTGTGAACGCGTTGATCCGCGCAGCAAACATTTCTGCGCATCTACCAGGAGTGAGGCCCTGTTCTCGGCCGGGGGCTTCGGTGACCAAGAGCTGCCACACCTGCTGCCTCGCGCGATGCTTGGGCAGGGCAGGCAGCCCCTGAGCAGCTCCTGACCAAGTCACTGGGCTCCGGGAAGTGCTGCGGATGGAGAGTGGAGATACAAGAAAGGGCAGTGGCATGCGTCTTAATTTTCAAATCTGTAAAGTGCAGATAAGCAAAGCCACCTGAGAGAGCAGCTGTGGGGTTTGAATGGGATCTAATCACAGGATGTCTTCCGTCACTTGAGAGGCTTTTGAATGCCTGCCACAGGAAGCCAAATCAAAGTGGCTTAAGCCTAAAAAGGAACTAACTGGCTCACATAACTAAGATATAATCTGGCTGAATCCAGTAGCTCAGATGCTATCATAAAAAAATTCCAAATCTGTCTCTTTCTTCCATCTCTCAGCTCTGCCTTTGTTGCTAGGCGCTGTCTTCCGGGTAGTGTCAAGAGGCCCAGCTGGGTGAAAATTATCCTCCCAGTAGTTGTAGTAAAGTCCCAATATGAATCTCCTTGCCCCAGGGAGGTTTCATGCCTTTGGGGCTTCGCAACTGGTAGAGCATTGTTGCCCTGGCAGGGAACATTTCAGAGTCAGGAGACACTTCTGCTTGTCACAGCTGAGGGTGCTTGCAGCACTCAGGAGAGGCAGGGGTGCTGCTGGGCACCTCACAATGAACAGGATAGCACCATAACAAAGAGTTTTCCAGCCCCGAATGGTGACAGTGCTGAGGTTGAGAAATCCGATAAAATAGCATTCTAATGCCCTGGAGTACGTGCTTCAAAGGAAGAATGTCCTACGTGCTTTGAGAGCTGCCGATGACTGCAATGTCGACTGACCAGGTCTACTTTGCCTGCCCGTTCCTGAAGCCGTAGTGGGGTGGAGACATGAGCACTCCCAGCCTCCACACTGAGTGTGAGCAGGAAGGTTTCTTGATGGAAATTTGAGAACTCTCCCAGGAGAAGGATGGATGCTGGGCAAGCGCCACCAACAGGCATCCTGCACATCACTCCAGGCAATAGCTGTTTCTTATAAGGAGTATTTTTCTCTTCATTTTTTTCTACTTCAACCTTTAAAAATGCATCTTTATTTTATAGTAGTAGAAAATAACTTTAGCTCTCTAGATGTTTGCTGGAGGAGTCTGTAAGGCAAGTGGCAATAAAGCATTAGTGTGCTCAGGCTGCCATAACAGAAAACCACAGACCGAGTGGCTTAAACAACAGACATTAATTTTCTCGAGGTCGGAAGTCCAAGATCGACGTGCTGGCAGGGTTGGAGCCTCCCGAGGCCTCTCTCCTCGGCTTGCAGACGGCCACTTGCTCACTGTGTGCTCCATGGTCTTTCCTTTGCATGTGCACATCCCTGGTGTCTCCTTTTTTCTTTAAAGCTTACCAGTCGTATTGGATTAGGGCTCCACCCTTATGGCCTCATTTTACCTTAATTACTTCCTTGAAGGGCCCATACACAAATGCAGTCGCACTGGGAGTTGGGGCTTTTACATGTGAATTTTAGTGGGCACAACTCGGCCCGCAGCAGAGCACAGGCGCCGTGCTGCCGGCATCGTCTCAGGGGCCAACTGCCCGAGCAGAGCCTGAGGTGGGGCCGGGTGGACACGTTGTGTTGAGGCAGGATCTTCGGGAGTGCTCTCTTGGGTGAGGAAGCGGAAGAAGACAGGCAAAGAAGCCAGACAGTCAAGTTTCACCTTGCCTGATCCTCGGGGGCTCTGGCGCACACCAGAGAGGTAAGCCCCTTGAAGCCAGGGTGCTGCCAGCCCCACCACCACTCTGTCGTTAGCTGCAGGCTGCCCTGGGAGAGGGAGACCCACTTACGAAAAGAGCCAACCCCGAGCCTTTAGCAGCCAACAATCCCAGGCTGGGGAGATCTGAGCGGGTAGAGAGATACCAGCCAGGAAACCTGGCACTCTGTCCGATTCTGCCCATCTCGGAAGTCTTTTTAGGACAGTGACAAGGGCAAGAACTCTGGAAGAAGGAAACCATCCTGGGTTCATGGTAGGCCAGGAGGAACCTGGATGTGACAGAGCCGGAGGACACCAGGAAGGCAGCGTCCCAGCGTTTACAACAGAGAATTGGCACACCTGAAACAGGAAGCTTCTTTGGTCCAAGTTGTTCCTGCATCATTGATTTGTTTTGTTATGGACACAACACATTGGGTGTTATGGATGCACGAGCAGGGAAAACAGGATTGGAAACCATAACCAATCTCTATCCCTGTCCCCGCTGCCCTGCCACACATCTGTCGGAGCCAAACACATACCTTCTCAGCTCACACAGGACTTCCTGTTTCCCTCTGTTACATCACTCAGCATTTTGAGTTGTAATCAAGTTATTTTCAAGAGACTTTTCTGTCTCTTCCCTGAAAAGGGAGCTCCTCAGTGTAAAACCACATGTACACTTGGGCCACAGCATCTAGCATAGCAGCCCATACACAGCAGGCAAGCAATAAATGTTTGATGCATAAATGAAAGGATGGATGGAAGAGTCTTTGATGCTTGAGTTTTTTCTGCTACAACCCCCAAAGTGGCCATCCTGCATCCAAGTATGTTTGCATACTTTTCATTCCCTCATATATTTATTTACTCAAGAAATATCTATTCTGAACTTTCTATGTGCCATGTTTTCAGGGGTGAGCAAGGCTGTCAAAGTCCCTGCCCTCCTGGAGCACTCAGACAAGTGGGGGTACACCAATAAGAAGCAAGTATGGGTAGCATGTCATGTGGCCTGTGACAAGTGCTGCTAGAAGAGTAGAGCCAGCCAAAGAGGCAAGAGGACCCTGAGGCTGGAGGTGAGCTCACACTGGTGCTAGTTCAGAGGATTCTCTAAGACAGTGAGCTAGGAGGGGCATGCTGGAGGAAGCCAGGGCATGAACAATGCCTGTCTCTGGGCAGCAGGTCTCCAGGCGGAAGAAATGGCAAGTGCAAAGGCCCAGGAGCAGGAGCAAGCTTGGCCTCTTTCAAGATGAGACAGGAGGTCAGTATGAAGGTAATTGTAGGAAATAAGACAGAGGTTACTGGGGTAAGAGCCTGGCTTTTCCTCTGAGCAAAATGGGAAGTTACTAGAATGTTTTAAATTAAGAACTTATCTGATTTACATTTTGAAAGGCATACTGGTACCAAGTGGCTCTTGGAGGCTGGTGAGGAGCATCCTGTAATAGCCCAGGTGGGAGAGAATGTGCTTTTCTCTAGGGTTGTAATAAGACTTAGTGAGAGGTAGAGAGAAGTGTTTGAATTCTGGACACACTAATATTTTGAAGATAGACACAACAGGCCTTGCTGATGGATTATATGCAGATGTGTGAGAGAGAAATCAAGAATAATGCTGATATTTTTGGCCTGAGCAACTATGAGGATTGCGTTTTTGTTTTTTTGGGTTTCATTTGTTTGTTTTTGAGATCGGGATGCCTATGGAAGGGGCAGGGTGTTTTGAGGGGAAGAGGAGAGCGCATCAAGGCCTCAGCTTTAAGCTTATTGCTTTTGAATTGTCTAGTAGATCTCCTAGGGGGGTGTCAAGTGGGAAGGTGGAGACACAAAACTGGTGATCAGGAAAGAGCTCAGAGCTGGGATACAAATCTGGATGTTGTCAATGCACAGGTGTGACTTAAACCCGGGAGACAAGACGAGGTCACCTAGAAGGGTATAGAGGCAAAAAGAATATGCCCAAGGCCTGAGCCCTGGAGTCCCCCAACGTTCAGAGGGTGGCGACATATTAAGGATTAGCCCAGAAAGTGGAAAAAGACCCAGGACTGAGTGATACCTGGAAAGCGAGTGAAAAGAGCAGGTGGTGATCATCAGTATCTGTGGCTACCGAGAAACGAAGATGGGGATGGAGCTTTGGTTAGGGGATTTAGCAACGTAAGGTCACTGGTTACCTTGACAAGAGCTGTTTCAAAGGCTCACTGGGAAGAATGACCCCTGGAGTGGGTTTAGGAGAGAAGGGAAGAAGAACCGGAGACAGTGAGTGTAGACAACTCTTCGAGTTTTACTCTTGGGGGAGCAGTGATAATGGTGTGGTAGGTGGAAGAGCGTGGATAACTGGTAGCATATTTTGTGTTTTAAGATGGAAGCCACAAAAGCACGTGGATGAGATATTCCAGAAGGGAGGGACAGGTCAACAGTCAGGAACTAGAGGTGAAATTTGCTGGAGCCACATCCCTGAGTAGGTGAGAGGAGGTGGGGCTGCCCCAGGCAGGGTGGGACAGCCGTCCCCAGGCGCACAGGGAGAGGCGGTGCGGGCGCACGTGTGCAGGATGTGGGGAGCGTCTCTCGGGCTGCTCTGCATTCTCAGCGGAGCAGAAAGCAAAGTCGTCGGCTGAGAATGCAGAAAGAGTGTCTGAAGAACAACAGGATGTATGAAATAGTCCCCTGGGGAGAAGGGAGCCGAACGGACTGGGAAGCTTCAGAATCATTGCTGGGGAGCCTTTGGCCACTTGAGGCTGGTGGTCATGAACTTCAGGTGAGACCAGCCACCACAGTTATGTTTTTCTCCAATCAAGCTGAGCTTTGCAGACACATGTGCCCAGCAGGCAGAGATTTAACTAGCTGGGATTTTGCCAGGCACCTGTAACAAAAGGGTGTGTGAAAAAATGGGCATGGAATTCAAGCTGGGTCAACAGGAATGAGTGGACAGAGGGAGGGTGACAGATGTGGAAACAAGGTACTGTCTTGGCTTACAGGCTGAGTAAGGCTCGAGAATTGTTGAAAATGTGTGTGTGGAGAGCTAGCCTCTCTGGAGCATCTCCCATGCCACTAGGGCTTAATGGAAAGTACTTCCAAACTCAAATGGGAATAATGGTGTGTCTTCAATGGACCTTGTTCCTGTGCATCACATTAGTGCATGGCAGGAGGGAAGGGGGCTCGCATGCTTTCTCTGACCTTCTCTTTTCTAGGCTACATGTCCCCAGCTCCCCTTGAGGGACCTGTTCTACAATCCCCTCATCGCTATATCACTCTTCCTTGTTTTTGCTTGAGAGCTGATGACCTCTTGGGTTTCGTGGGGAAGATTCCACAGTGTTGGAGTGTCCCGGCCCGCGGGACCTTCTGTTACTCGTGGGGGTCAAGGGGGACCATGCCTGAAAGAGATGAGCGAGAGAAAGGAATGATACTGTTGGGCCGCAGAAATGTACAGCCCGTGTGGGGGAGAGACGACCGCTCAAAAAAAAACTCAGAGTCCAGAGACTTGATGCAATAGCATGAGGTGGATTCATTTACCAGCGCGCGCAGGGGCAAGCGAGCTAAGGAAGCTGCCGCACCAGCCCTTTTTTCCTTAGGATTTTTTTTTATAGACAGAAACCACACGCAGGTGGCTAGGGGTCACAGGGTGGGGGGAAAGTTTCATGGGCTTTGACCTTGCACAAACATGTACCACATTAGCTAATGTCGGGAACTTCTAATCTTGGTCAGTAATTTCCAAGGACTAACGGCTGGGGAGTTACAGAGTGGCGCCAGCGAGGGGAGGGAGTAGGGTTGAGCGAGCGGAGTTTACAGAAGCAGAATGGCAGGTTAGATTTTTCTCCACAATACCAAGCAAAGGGTTGTCAAGCTCTGCTTTACTAGGTTTTTCGTTGGTTTTATAAGCATACAGAAACAAAGAAGTAGGGAGGGGCAGCGGGGGGGTTAGGGTTGATCAGTCAAGAACAGTTTAGGGTCAATCAATTACAAACTTCCTAGGGTTTATCAATCACAGATAGCCTCTGGCGCCAAGCCTGGGATATCTTGCGAACGGCCATCAAACACCTTCTGACAGCTCAGGGTATTTTATGGGCTAAGACCCTCAAAGGCCTCGGTTCCTAACATCTCCCCCCCTCTTTATTAATATGAGGGAGATTTGTATAAGTTGGTGGAGAGCCTGTCTTAGGCTACGGGATGGGCTTCTGTGACCAGCACCCCAAATATCAATGTGAAGGTGAGGCCTCTGTCTTAGGCTATGTAGGTGGCATCCAGCTCCGGCACTTCTGATTATGAAGTGTGCCCCCGGGCATGGACCTACACTATTCCCGTCATGGAGTTACCTCACTGCTGGTGGGGTGTGCACCTGGTACGCGGCATCGCGATAATCCCGTCATGGGCGTCTCCACAGCCTTTGGAACCAACTGCGTTCCATGTCTGAGGCAAGGTTTGAAAAATTTAGAGACTCTGTGGCTGTATGGGGAGACTCTGTATGGAGGTCTTCTCTGGAGCCTCTTTGTTCCAGCCGTTGGTAAAACACGGAGATCGATTTTTGTGTGGCTGCGTCCACCTGTGACTTTACAAAATCAGTTAGTTTTTTGAATGCCCAAGGCCCAAAGGTGAGGAGCAGAAATCCTATAAGTGGCCCTAAGACACTGGGAAGCAATGTGGATAGCCAGGGGGATGTGGAAAACCAATCTTGATGCCATGCTTCACTCTGTTCTCTCCGTTTTTTTCTATCTTCTAGGCTTTGTCTAACTCTTTCAATGCTATCTTCTACCAGGCCTGTTTTGTCTGCATGGAAGCAACATTCTTCTTTAAGTGCTGCACACAAACTTTCCTCTTGGAGGAACACTAAGTCTAGGCCCCTTCTATTTTGCAACACTACCTCAGAAAGCGAAGCAAGGGACTCTTTAAGATACTTTAGGCCCTGCTGTGGCTCTCGGAGATCATTATCGATGGCAGCAGAGAGCTGCAGGTACTGCTGGTTGGAGGTGACCAGAGAGGCTATGCCTGTCCCAGCCCCTGTGGCACCAAGGCCTAGGACAACTGCGAGTGTTATGGCCGAGATGGGCTCCCTCTTTTTCTGGGGCATTGTGGTGCCGCGCTCCCAAAATCTGAGCAATTCGTCAGCAGGATGTACAGTGAGCCTGGGGAAGAGCAAGACTAACACACAGTATTCTCTATGCTCCAGAAACGTTGCAGTGACTACATAAGGGGTAAGGCCGGAAGAACAAGCAAAATAAGAGGTGTTAGATGCCTGAATATACTGAAAGGTGGAGTCGACAGTAATTGACTGATTGCATTTTTTCTCTAAGGGTGCGGGGGGAAGCATTCTTGGGCTAAGAAGGCAAAGGCCTAGGCCTGTGACTTAGCTGAGTGTCAGGCCATCATGGGTCTCCAGGCCCCATCTGAGTTTGCGGGTGTCGTTAGTAAATAATGGCTGACCAAATGTAGCGACACCTTCATAGAAGGGAGGCCGAGGGGAGTAGCATACCCAACACTCCTGATATTCTGAATTGTTGGCCTCTCGGATGGTCCTGACAGAGGCGTTGACTAAAGTGAGAATTAGTTCTGCAGAGGAGGGGGGCCCCTCGGGCAGGGTAGGTTGGTATAGGGGGGTGCTAAACGGAAAAGGGGATACAGCTGGGGAGGAGGGTAGGCCCCTGGAGGGACCGTGAGGTCGAGGTGGGTGTAGGTCATGGTTAGGACCTATTGCGACCGTAGGACCTCTGGGGAGGCTTTTAATTAATTTGATTTTAAATGTGAGACCAATGTTTTTTCTAGATGTGTAAAGTCTAAGTCCCCACTCAAATCCCCTGGACTGATCCCAGGAAACCTTTTTTCCAGCTTTGGTGAATGAAATCAACAGGGGGTTGCACCACTGGTTTTTACACTGAGGGTCAGTGGGGGGTTGTGGGGCGTAAGGGGATGAAGGGGCTCGACGGGGAAACTGCTTTTTGACGGTGATATAATCCCAGGAAGAAGAGGGATTCCAGTAGGCATCACCGGTGGTCTCACAGCCCCAGGAGGCACAGAAGAAGTCAGGGGCGTAGCCACACCGGTAGTTGTTGGTGCGAGGCCGATGGGCCCCTGGGCAAACATAAAAGTCTATATACCTTGTTGCGGAGCGTCCGGCTCCGGGGGAGGAGTCAGCTGTCGGAGGAGCTGGCTGAGGGGCGAAAAGTGCGGGAAGGCCCCACGCAGGATCTCTAGCCCCAAGAGCTAATATGCATAGGTCGATTTTTAGTGGATCCCATGGTGTGGTGGCGGAGAGGCGCGAAGAGGAATTGGCAACGTCTCCTGCCTCATTGATTACCTGCCACGTATAATTGTAGACTTGATGGATGTTGGCTGTGTTGATGCCTCTAAGTGTGACCAGAATCAGGCACAGGAGGAGCAACATTTTTTTCTGGACAGTCTTCAGGCGTCTGCAAGAGAGCAGAAGAAGTCTTCTCAGGGGGTTCCCTGGGTGGATTATATAACTTAATCGCTCTCTCCGGTAGCCATCTGGCGTTTCCTGCCTGGGTGTCATAAATACAGGCATGTCCCTTTCCCCATATGAGGACGGGATCAGGCCCTAGCCATTTGCCGGTAAGCGGATCTTTCCATAAGGCCTGTGCATAAGTATCCGTGGTGGATGGGTGCCAAAGGCGGTCGGCAGCTGTTTTGCCGGCAGTGTCAAAGGTGAGAAAATTTAAAATGAACAGGGCATGATTAAGCAGGGTTTTGGAATTACCTGTCAGAGGATATAAGATTCCCCCTCCAGATTGTAGTTTGGAGAGCATATTTTTTAATGTCTGATGAGTTCTCTCTACAATACCTTGACCTTGAGGGTTATATGGGATGCCTGTAATATGCTTAATGCCTAACAGCACAAAAACTTTTGAAATTGGAGCTGACATATCCCGGGCCATTGTCAGTCTTAATAACTTTAGGCTGAGGGAGGGAGGTGAGACAGGCTATAATATGACTAATAACGTGGCGGGTGGCCTCGCCTGTGTGTAGGGAAGCAAAGATAAATCCACTGCAAGTATCTATAGAGACATGTACATATTTAAGCTTTCTGAAAGGGGGGTAATGAGTGACATCCATCTGCCAGAGCTCCCCAGGGATCAGGCCGCGAGGGTTGACTCCTAGGTGTGGCTCAGGGAGAAGGGTAAAACAAGCCCTGCATTGGCGGACGATTTCTCTGGCCTGTTCTCTAGTAATGGAGAATTTAAGCCTGAGGGTATGGGCGTTGAGATGGTGTAAATCATGAGCCTGGCGTGCAGCGCAGACAGGATCAACAGTGATATTGTGAACAGCGCCTGCAACGCGAGTCGCCTGATCAACAAGATTATTTCCAGCTACTAGAAGCCCAGGAAGGCCACTGTGGGCGCGAATATGGCCTATAAAAAAGGGCGCATTCAGCATTTTCTGGTTTGGCAAGAAAAAAAAAAAAAAAAAAAAAAAAAAAAAAAAAAAAAGGGCGCAGAACAGGAGTGAATGAGTCTTTGTAGTTGCTCGAACATTTGAGTAGTATTGTTGGAGGGCCGAATATGAGGCACAGTTTCCAAAGTGGCGACAGCATGAGCAACATAAGAACTATCAGTATACAAGTTAAATGGTGACTGATCTACGTATTTGAAGACTGCGACTAAGGCTGCTAACTCAACGAGTTGAGCAGAGGAGAATCTGGTGGGAAAACTGCGGACCTGGCCATTAATGCTATAGGCCGCGGTGCCTGAGGAGGATCCGTCGGTAAAGACTAAGACGGCTCCTGGAATGGGGGAGACTCTTATTTTTTTGGGAAATATTACAGGTGTCTGATAGAGGAACTGAATTAGTTTATCAGGGGGGTAATGATTATCTAGTTTGCCCTGGAAAGATGTACAGTTAACTGCCCAATCATCATCATTTTGTATTAGCCACTGAATTTGGGAAGCATTGTAAGGGAGTATTATGATATCTGGATCCTTTCCAAAGAGCTTAAGGGAGTTTTCTCGCCCCAATCGAATAATTTTAGCTACTAAGTAAGGGTAGGTGGGAAGGACTTTAGGGGAGGAAGCCGATAGGTGAACCCAAAAAAGAGGCTTGCCCTGCCAAAAGAGTCCCGTAGGTGAGAAGGGGGTGGGGAGGACAATGAAGTACAGGTGGGAATCTGGGGAGAAGTAGCCAATGGCCTGGGCATTTATGGCCTGCTCGACCAAATTAAGTGCTTGCTGCCCTTCTTTAGTTAGGGAGCGGGGAGAGGTTGGGTCAGTATCTCCCTGCAGGATGTCAAATAGGGGTTTTAACTGTCCTGTGGTGAGTTTTAAATATGGGCGAAGCCAATTAATGTTGCCTGAAGATGCTGAAAATCATTAAGGCATTGAAGAGAGTCTTTTCTGATTTGTACTTTTTGGGAGAGGACCTTATTGGGGAATAATTCAAAGCCTAGGAACAGGTGAGGGGGGCAGACCTGCATAGTAACTTGATGTAAGGTTGCCTCGTCGGCTCCGGCAAAAAGAATGTCATCCATATAATGAATTATATATATTTAAGGATATTGAATTCTAAAAGAATCAATTGTCTGAGCTACATATTTTTGGCAAAGGGTAGGGCTGTTGGCCATGCCTTGAGGCAATACTCGCTACTGGAAACGTGGGGAGGGTCCTATACAGTTTACTACCGGGAGACTGAATGCAAAGCGTTTGCAGTCATCTGGGTGCAACGGTATGGAGAAAAAGCAGTCTTTCAGATCAATGACTATCTTATAGTAGCCTCTGGGGATAGCTACGGGCGAAGGCAAACCAGGCTGGAGTGCCCCCATGGGAACCATTGTTTGATTAACAGCCCGTAAGTCTTGTAGCAGCCGCCACTTGCCAGTCCTTTTTTGAATGACAAAAATGGGGGTGTTCCGTGGTGAAGTAGAGGGCTCTATGTGTCCAGCAGCTAATTGTTCCTGCACCAACGCTGTAGCTGCAGCTAGCTTGTTAGATGGGAGGGGCCGCTGATCGATCCAGACAGGGGAGTCACTCTTCCAAGTGATTTTATCTGCCTGAAGTGCAGGGGGATCAATGGCCCTTATAAAAAATGTTCTTTGAACCCTAGTCCTGATCTGTCTGACTTAGGGAGGGTGGTCAGGGGTGCTCTTAGTCCCTGACCTTCCTTGCCTAAGCCCTGCCCTGGGAGGAATCCCTGCTTAAGCATTTGGCTGGCTACAACATCATTGGGGCTGCACATAATGACATTCATTTGTGCAAGGATATCACGCCCCCATAAGTTAACAGGCAGGTTTGGGACTACAAAGGGTTGAGTGGTGCCTTTGTTTCCCTCAGGGTCTTCCCATGTTAAAATTTTTGAGCTCTGGAGAGTATTATTAGACTGTCCTATACCTTGTAAGTGCGTAAGGGAAGGCTGCAGTGGCCATGATTGGGGCCAGGCGTCCTGGGCAATAACTGTGGAATCGGCGCCAGAATCAAGAAGGCCCTCAAAAAGTTTACCATCTAACTTTAACCGCAGGGTGGGTCATTTTTTGGTGATAGCTTGGACCCAATAGAGATCAGAAGAGCCAGGGCAGGAATCACCTCGGTTAGGGGCGATGGCTGGGAAGGATGTATTAAGGGGCAAGGGCAACGCCTGAGCTAAGCGCTGTCCCTTAGAGACATACACAGGGCCGGTAAGCGTGCTGGCTAGGATGTTAATTTCCCCTGTAAAGTCACTATCTACTATGGAAGGGTGGACTATGAGCCCTGCAAGAGTGGAGGAGGCTCGGCCCAGAATAAAAAAGAACATGTTAGCCGGTGGGGGTCCAAAGGAGCCAGTAGGCAAAATTTGAACATCATCCTCAGGTCTCAATATTGTGTCGGAGGAGGCATACAAGTTCACTCCTGCGCTCCCTGTGGTTGCTCGGAGGAGTCTAGGGGCTGGGGACCCTCTTGTCGGCTGTTCCCCAAGGCCGACTGAAATTGAATAGGACAAGGGGCCCGGGGCTGGCCCCTCAGGCCATTTCCCGAAAGGGGGGACAAGGGATTTTTAAGGGCATCAGTCTTAGAACGGCACTCATTAGCCCAATGGTATCCCCTCTTGCAGCCAGGACAGAGGGAGGGGGGCCGAGTTGGCCTGCCTGATGGTCCACTGAGGTTAGGGGCAGCAGAGGAGGTGGCTAAGGGACACTGTCTCACAAAGTGCCCTGGCTGACTGCACTTAAAACAGCCTTTCTGTGCCGCAGTGCCTTGAATGGCAGCCCCGACTGCAAGCTGCACAGCCTGCGACACCTTATGGGCGAAGGGGTCAGCATCATTACACATTCTAATCATGTCATTAAGGTCTTTATTTTTAAGTTTGCCCCTGAGGATGGCCCTGCAAACGCTGTTAGCATTTTCATAGGCCAATTGTTTAATAAGCCTATTATTCTCATCCTCTTGCCCGAGGGTTCGTTCAGCAGACTCTAAAAGCCTGCCCACAAATTCACTAAAGCCCTCCTGAGCTCCCTGGGTGATTTTAGTCAGGGGAGTGAGAACAGATCCCGTAGAGGGAAGTGCTCGCCAGGCGCTGAAGGCGGCTGCGGTGGTCTGAGACAAAAGCCCGATCGGGAGTCCCCTTTGGCGCTGTTCAGTGGCAAACTTTCCTTGTCCGCTAAGTTTTTCAAGGGTCCAAGATGCAGTATTGGGGTTTTTTAAATTATTAGCAGCCGTAGTTTGACAGCGGTCAAGAAAATCGGCCTTCCAAGAGAGAAACTGTCCGCGAGAAAGAACTGACTGAACTAGCTTGACCCATTCTCCTGGGAGCAGGTAGCCGCCTCCCGAGGCTGCCTCTAGGAGGGAGTAGGTAAAGGGTGCATTGGGCCCATACGTCCTAACAGCAGAATTTAATTCTTTTAAAGTCTTAAGCTTTAGTCTGCGGAACTCAGTGGGCTCTGCAGTGGGCCCCGGGACTGCCTCCTCCGGGGGGTCATCACCTTCACTTTCCCTTTCTCTCTCTTCTGCATCCTCATTATCTGAATCTTGGGGCAGGGACTGGCTCGAAGAAGGGGCAGCAAGATTTTTTTGCCTATTAGACTGGGTAACTACCGGGAATGCTAGGGCCTTATGGGGGGACTTTAAGGATTTTTTATTTAAGGTGGCGTGTGACTGGGTGGTCTCCTGACGTGGGTGGCTAATGAAGACCGAATCTTTAAGCGTATCTTGGAGGGAGGACAAGTCTTTGGAAAGCTGGGCAAACTCTTTTTGAAGTTGTAAGACATCCTTTAATTGCGTAACCCTTTGACTTAAGTCTTCCTTGGCGCGCAAAAGCAAGGGCATTGTAAGGGAGGCATTAACGAAGGCGCGCAAAGCTGAGGCGCGTAAGGAGGAGGTCTATGGGGTGCCGAGGCAAGAGGCGGGCATTCGGGATTGTGATATCGGGCTGCTCCCTCCTCGAGGGTTGCTTTCTCTGCGGTGTCGAAGGACTCTCGGGGGGGAGGGGGGTTGTTTTTTGAATACCGGGTAATTGAATGCATGAGGAGCCGTAACCTCGGGTAAGGGAGGGTAGAGGGCCTTGGTGTCTGGCCTACTAACCGGGGGCTTGTCTTTAGATGTCTGGAGCTCAACCGATGGGTCTGGAGGGGGCATATTAATACAAACTGAGGGGCAAGGGGAAGGGCATGTTGATCTTTTAGGATTATCAGGGGGGGCCGACCCTTCGGCCGCTCCTAAAGACATTTTCGAAGCGGACCGTGACACGGGTTGGAGGCAGAATTCTGCTACTGAGAGCAGCTGCTTTTTATTGGGGTCTGAATCTGCCCCTTCAACAATATCTCTGATTAGTCCCCAGTACGAAAAAACAGATCCAGGGACGGCGTCTGGGCCTTGATTCAGAAGTAAATCGTTTAAATCTCTACCTACTTTTTGCCATTTCTGTGGGTGAATCTCAGGTCCACCAATAATAAACCAAGGGCAAGCACGATCAATGAACACAAAAAACTTTACTAAGTCCTTTTTCTTAACTCTAATTCCTCTCTCTCTGAGTGAGGCCTTAAGATCCTTAATAAAAACGGCCTCTTTAGACAATGAATGGCCCATCTCGATGGGGTGACAATGTAAAAATTTACTCACCAGACCGTCGATTCTGTGAGCGGCAGAACGAGGGTCTCTGTAGGGTTTCCTTTGGCCGAAGAGCACTCCCCGGCGTCACCCGACAAAGGTCCGTACCTCGGGCCCCACGTTGGGCGCCACTTGTCCCGGCCCTCGGGACCTTCTGTTACTCTCGGGGGCGAGGGGGACCGTGCCTGAAAGAGATGGGCGAGAGAAAGGAATGAGACCAAGCAAAGGGTTGTCAAGGTCTGCTTTACTAGGTTTTTCGTTGGTTTTATAAGCATATAGAAACAAAGAAGTAGGGAGGGGCAGCGGGGGGTTAGGGTTGATCAGTCAAGAACAGTTTAGGGTCAATCAATTACAAACTTCCTAGGGTTTATCAATCACAGATAGCCTCTGGCGCCAAGCCTGAAGGGTTTATCAGTCGCGAAGAGCCTCTGGCGCCAAGCCTGGGATATCTTGAGATCTTTCTCCCAACGGCCATCAAACACCTTCTGACAGCTCAGGGTATTTATGGGCTAAGACCCTCAAAGGCCTCGGTTCCTAACATTGGAGAAGCTCAGAACAGTGAATCAGGCATCCCGCATGGAGTCCCAGGGGTGCTGGGGTCTGCTCTCTCTTGGGAAGAAATGGAAACAATGATTAACGTCCCCAGCTCTGAACCCCAGTGAGTCAGCTTTGCGAAGTGTTTGCAGCACTGTCCAGGGCTCTCACGTCAGGAGTGCAGTTCCCTGGGATCGGCCCGGGAGCCCCGGGGTCTGTGTGCTCTCAGTGAGCATCGGGCTTGAGAGCGCCACAGAGAGGCACCGCCACTCTTATGATGCTTGTTAATACGACCCGAGCGTCCAGTGTCTGCTTTACCAGGGCGGTGGAGGAGCACGAGAGTAGGAGCAAGTTTTGTGCCTAATCTACACACATACACAGGCACGCTTCTTTTTCACACAAATTATTGCATATTTTACATAAAGTTCTGTACCTTGCTGTTTGTACTTGCTATATCTTGGAGACTTTCCATATCAGAATAAAGAAAGTACCACTGTTTTAAATCTGCATGGTGTCCCACTGTATGGACATATTGTAATTTACATAAATAGTCCCTTATTAATGGACAGCTGGGTTGTTCCAACCTCTAGCTACTATAGTGAGGAATATTTGTACCATAATCATTGAGCCACAAAACTCAGAGGCCCTGGGATTCTGCAGGAAGTTGTAGAAAGGGAAGAAAATTTAATGGAAGTTTGAAGCAAGACAGAGATAACAGATAAAGCTCTGGCCTAGAAGTTAAGAGACATGACTCCTGAAAGCAATAACAAAGTCTCCTTTCAATCAGCTGAGCGCGGTGGCTCACACCTGTAATCCTAGCACTCTGGGAGGCCGAGGCAGGCGGATTGCTCGAGGTCAGGAGTTCAAAACCAGCCTGAGCAAGAGTGAGACGCCGTCTTTACTATAAATAGAAAGAAATTAATTGGCCAAATAATATATATAGAAAAAATTAGCCGGGCATGGTGGAGCATGCCTGTAGTCCCAGCTACTCGGGAGGCTGAGGCAGGAGGATTGCCTGAGCCCAGGAGTTTGAGGTTGCTGTGAGCTAGGCTGATGCCACAGCACTCACTCTAGCCTGGGCAACAAAGCGAGATTTTGTCTAAAAAAAAAATGTCTCCTTTCAAGTCTTTAGCTTCTTACAATGTACAAAAACAATTCAAGACCTGTTAATTCATTTAGGGGAAGAAAAAAGCTGTGAAAGGCTAAGATGTTTATGACCTAAAACAAGTTTCTAATTTGCTGGTGTCCCAGTTAACTTGTCTATAAAGAAGCATAATAAGAGCACCTGCCTCATAGGGTCATTTCGAGGGTCAAATGAGCTACTCAGGTAAAGTGCTCAGAACAGGGTCTCTCATAAGGCAAGAGTTCAGTAAATAGGAGCTCTTGGGGTTGCTTAGCAAACAAGGAGAACACAGAGCAATGCAGTGCGAAGTCTCCTAGCTCCTAAAACATAGAGTTGATACAGGAACCCTGGTCCCCCAGCCTCCAAACAGGGCCATGAAGTCTTAGGAATAGATTCATAAAATAATGACAGCAGTTCTGACACATGGGCATTATAATGATTGCTGTATGGATTTCATCTTGTTTGAGGGGATTAGTCCTGCCTTGCACTTAGTGCCACAGTTCATCAAATCTGAGATGTCATTGGGTGTAAGAGTATAGTTATTTTATAGTATGAACTACTGAGAAGGAAGGAAGGAAGAAGGGAAGAATAAAGGCGAGAGGGAGGAAGGAGAGTGGAACGAGGGAGGGAGAGAGGGAGGGAGCAGCCAACCAAAGCTGTAGGTTGCTATGCTGGTTTCAAGCTGTTGTCTCTCACCTCCACAGGTGCCCTTCTGTGCTCTGCTCTGTGAAGCTGGGGCTGGGACCTGCACCCACATCTATCCTTTGCCAATAGGGGCACTTAGAGGAGAAGGGAGAAGGGACTTGCTTTTTTATGTTTGCTTGAATTTCCTGCCAATCCCAGTGATGACCTTGGGAGTTGATTCCAGCTTCCAACTTTTATCCACTCCCAGAACCAGGGTCATGGTGCCCTCAGCAGAAACAGTGCTGGCGTGCAGCTCCCACCGAGGTCTTCAGGTGTTAGCACCACATGGGCAGCACCTTCTTCAGAGGTCCTCCTTTGTATCATCTCAGCTCTTCAATATCTGCTTAACTGATTGTCTATGTTAAACTTCCTCCATTAAAATAACTAGAGCAGTTTCCATTTCCTGCCTGGACCCTGACTCATGCATTGGTAAATGAAAGTCTTAGAATCGATGAAATAAAATACTATCACAGGGAATTCATAGACGTCAAGGTTGATGGCATCTGTGCAGAGGAACTAGTTGACCCTACTGGTGAGTCCAGAAGGAAGAAGTGCCCTGCTCAAGGTCATGCAGCTGAAGGTGGCAGTGGAGGCCGGACCCACACTCTCAACTCTCAGGCCGGCTAGTGCTCCCTGCACGGTGCCGAGTCTTCTCTGCTGACCTTCCAGAGGGCCTGCCCCTGCTCCTGGGATGGACAGCCAGTACACACCTAACAGTAGAGCATCCTCATCAAACCCCTCTTTTCTTGCAGGAAGCACACTTTGCTGGCCAACAATGGGTTTGCGATTTCTGCTGCCTTGCTGATGGCCTGTTCTCTCCAGGCGGGAGCCTTTGAGATGCTCATCGTGGGACGCTTGCTTATGGGCATAGATGGAGGTGAGACCACCCTGGTGGAAGAGGGGCAGTAACCTGTTCCTAGGGCATGTTTTACAATGTCTCGAGAGGTGTTTGGAGCTGTCACGTGACTGGGACTCCTACTGGGATTGAATTGTCAGGGACGAAGGATGCTAGAACCTGCATAAAATAGGACTGTCCCATGGGATGAATGATTCCACTCACAGTGTTCTAGCCCCTAATTGAGAAATGCTTGGGAAGGCAGACCCCAGTCAACCCCAAAGACCTGAATGGTCTTAAGCATGTCACACCTTCTGTTTTGTCACCTTGGTCATACATTCACATTCCGAGATTATCTGTGGTTTCCAGGGAGCTTTCATAAGGATGTGCTTCCTGTCTTGGGACTCTGACTCATTCTTTCATTTACTCACCAAGCTCTTACAGACCACCTGCGAAGCCTGTGTGCTACGGGCGGGGCATAATGGTGAACGAGACCCTCCCCTGGAGCTTGTATCCAGAGGGGCTGGCAGGGACACAGTTAGATGAACAAGGCATGCCATCACAGGTCCTAGGAAGAAAACAAAGTAGAGAAGGTGTTAGGGACCGGCTTCCTGCACCCCGCCAGGCAGACGAACAAAGACACCAAGGATGCAATCACTCAAGAGGAGCTTTATTTTCTGGCTAGCCAGGGTCCAGGCCCTAGAGTGCCAGCGCAGTGGTCGCTCTTACAGGCAAGGACCCTGACCAAAGCTGGGGCTGCCCTTTTATCCCCCCTCCCTCTTGAACACCCGCGCTGCACAAGCTGATTGCACGTGTTAGTCTTTAAAATGATTGGTGGACTGGTAGCCCGCCTGCGGCAAAGGGGCCTTTCTCCCTTATCTGGCACCGTACCTATGCGTCTAGCTGCAAGCAAGCGATTCTCAGAAGCAGAAATATGCGTTTAGCCGATAGCTCTACCTTTGGGCCCCAAGCTAGCAGTTTCCAGAAGCCGATTACTCCTCCCCTGGGCCAATTTTCTGTTATCCGGGCTCGCACAAGTGAGCCAGCAGCTTTGGGCTGCAACCAGGCCCTTACAAAGGGAATGGAAAGGCCAGTCAGGGAAGACTGCTCAGAGGGGAAACGGGAGCACAGACCAGAGGAATCTAGGGTAAGACCTGAGTGAGCATCCGGGGAATCAGAGTCCCAGTCGAGGGAAGAGTGTGCTGGCTCTGAGGCGGGAGGGGCTCGGCTGTCCAAGGAGGGTAGGGAGGCCAGTGTGGCTGGGGGCTGGTGAGCAAGGGGGCGCTGGTGCCGCAGGGGTTGCAGAGGCGCCGGGGCCAGGCCGCCTGTGGACACGCTGAGGGCTGCGGGCGTAGAGCATGAGGGGAGGCCAGGGAGGGTTGAGAAGAGCGTGGTGTGGACGAGGTTGTTTCCATACGATTCCTCCTGCTCCCACATAGAGAGAGTGAGGGGCCAGGAGTGAAATCAGCAGAGCCAGCTGTCCAGGAGGGGACCTGGGCTGGGCCAGACGCTGGGGAGGGTAGGAGCTGGTGAGAGGGGCGGGACCCTGGCTGTGGTCCGGAGTGGAGACTCCAGTGCATCTCCAAACACACGCACTCCGCTTTCTTTCTCCATAGGCAAATCTGTGAACTGCTACTTGCAGGCACTGGTGGAAAGATTGCAAGCCTTAAGGTTAGAAATTCCTGGGTTTGGATCCCAGCTGTGCTGCTTGCTAATTTCTGACTGTTGCTAAGTTACTTAATGGCTCTGAGCCTCAGTTTCCCCATTTGTGAAATGCAGATAATAATGCCTACTCTGAAGGGGTATAATAAGGCTGAAATGAAACTATATATATGTGTGTGTGCGTTTGTGTACAAATTGTCAACGAAAAAAAGCCAAAGTCTGCAAAATAATCTTAAAGAGATTTATTCTGAGCCAAATTTGAGGACCATGACCTAGAGCCACTGCCAAGAGGCCTTGGGCAAGTGGACTCGCTGTGGCTGGGTTACAGTTTGGGTTTTATACATTTTAGAGACAAGGGTTATGAGTAAAGCCATCAGTCAATGTGTGGGAGGCATACATTGGTTTGGAACAAAAAGGAGGGCCATCTCGAAGCAGGGGGTGCTTATAGGTTATAGGTGGGTTTAAAGATTCTTTAGATTGTAATTGGCTAAAGACGTAAATCTTTGTCTAAAGACCTGGAATGTTTTAACATAAACTGTTTACCAGAGAGAAGCCACCATTTGTTGCAAATTGAGGGTCTGCAGGTGTGTCTTGCATACCCTTAGGCCTGTTAATGGGTTATAAAGGAAGTCTCCAAGAGGGGAGGGGGGCATGATAAGGCCTGTCTGACCTCCCTCCTCCTAGCAGGCAACTTTGCCTTAGAATATTCTTTTGGCCAGGAGGGGGTCCATTCAGTCAGCCAGTAGGGGTTCACAATTCCCCCCTTTTGGCCAAGATCTGTCATAGGCAGCATCTATGGCCAAACTTTTATTTTGTCCCATTCGTTGCCAGGGTGGTGTGGCTACCTGCCCTGGGTCCATCTAGTCCCTCGGTGGGACCCTTGTGGCCAAGAGGACTGAAGAGCCAAACTGGGGCTTATAGCCAATTAAATAAGCCATGCAGGATGGGAGGTAGACAGGCACTCATTAATACTCTAAAATCCTTTAGATGACATACGAGTAAAATGCAAAATATCAAAGGCAAAGCTGCAAAACTAATTTACCTACAAGTATTGAGATACTGTATTCTTGAGTTTAGTGGTAGATTTGTAGTAAATATAAGCATCGTTAATTAACATTAAAGCTAAGGGACTTTAGTAATTTTTACCAAGGTAGCTGATAAATTACTCATTATATTTTCTTTTGTATAATCTATAACTGATAAAAATTACACTCAGTAAGTTTTAAGTTTATAAGAAGCAGGAAAAAAAAAGATTTTTTATGATTGGGATGGATATCTGCAGCATGTGGCCTGAAAAGACAAACTATTTCATTTAGTATTCCTTTAGGCTTTTGCACGTCCCTCCTTTATTTGGAGGGTCTAAACTAATTCCATCCCTCAGAATTGGCCCTTACAATCTGGCATGCCCCCTCTTCTGCAACATTCCCTGGGCTTAGAGGGAGGACATTTGAATAGGGCTTTAGCAGATTCCATGGTTTTAAGGTCCCAGAGATCAGGTAAACTTAATTTGTCAAGACTCTGGAAAACAAAACAAAAAAATTACCAATGTTTTAAATAAAGAGTCTTTATATGAAAATTTAGTTCCATCTCATGAGGTTTGAGTTAGCTATACTCATGATCATATTAGATTTTTAATTAAAGTTAAAGTCTTGGAACTTCATTTTGTTTTAGTCCAGTGGTATATATAATCTCCAAAGTTATTAGAAACCAGTATTTAAGTGGATTTGTCAGTCCTTTCCATGGGCTTTACTTGAAGAAGCCAATTTTAGACTTAGCCAGAAAGAACCACTTTCTGAAATGAATCAAAGTAAAATAATAACTTAAAAGATGATAAAACTTGACCAGCCATGGTTACAGACAGTTGACAAACCAAATTGGTTATTTTGTGACATATAGCAATTTACATAATAACCATAATTATTACTGATACACATACCAAGACATGTCAATATTTTACAAAACTAGTATATTAATAACATACTTATACAAGTACAGCCCAAAGAAAGTTAAACACCATTTTATATTTGATAATGTTCTCTGGATGGTTTTGACACATCAAATAAATCTAATGTCTGTCTTAGACTTTTAGTGATCCTAATGTATAAAAAGCTAGTTTAAGGCCGGGCGCGGTGGCTCACGCCTGTAACCCTAGCTCTCTGGGAGGCCGAGGCGGGTGGATTGCTCGAGGTCAGGAGTTCGAAACCAGCCTGAGCAAGAGCGAGACCCCTTCTCTACTATAAATAGAAAGAAATTAATTGGCCAAATAATATATATAGAAAAAATTAGCCGGGCATGGTGGCGCATGCCTGTAGTCCCAGCTACTTGGGAGGCTGAGGCAGAAGGATTGCTTGAGCCCAGGAGTTTGAGGTTGCTGTGAGCTAGGCTGATGCCACGGCACTCATTCTAGCCTAGGCAACAAAGCGAGACTCTGTCTCAAAAAAAAAAAAAAAAGCTAGTTTAAGGTCAAAAGGCTGGATTTAGAATTTAAGTTTTAGAAAGGTTGTCAAATATCAAAGGCTTAAAGCATTTGTTCATATATAATCACAAACCACTATAAAATAATTTAATAAAGAGAGAGATATCAAATAAATCTAAAGGTGATAAAGTTATATGGATATATATCTTAATCCTTTTTTAGTTGTTTTTTTTTAGTTAGTCAAAACCTAATAAAGAAATAAAGAGAGCACAGGGATTATCTGACAAAGCATAAAATGTTTGCTTTTTTTTTTTTAGGCCAATTACCAAAATTAAACAAAACCCTTTTGTACTACATTACTTTTTATATTAAAAGAAAAAAAAACATGTTATAGAATAAAAAATGAGTACACATCATGTCATTTCATTAAGAGTAAATTAATATTGGCAGAAATCTTTGTTTTAGCCAAAATTCTTTTTAATAAATATTGTTTTATAAACTTTATCCTCACCTGCACATACCTTACACCATCTACGAAACATACCTTAAAACTTTCGATTTTGTCCTAACATTCCCTTTTCCTAAATAACCAGTCATTTTAGGACAAAAATTTTAGGTAAGATCCTTTCTTTAAATTATTCTTTCTGTTTAACCTTTCTAACCAAAAATATATTCCTATATTCATTGACCCTTTACATCTTTTTTTTACACAAGTGGAGTTTTGTTTTTAATTTCTTTGAAAATGTATTTGGATTTAACCCTTAAATAACCTCTGAATTAGACAAAGTTATATTATTTTAATAAGAACACATTCTGTTTTATAATTTTTTTATTGAAAAATCTTAATTTTGGGGGGCACTGTATATATAGAATTACACACATTGACTAGAATTCTTTATTTTTAGTAACTTTAAATTTTAGTGAAAGCTTAAAGAGTAAGAAGTCATGAATTGTTTAATACACTTGTCATGAAACAAGATTGTAGGTTACTATGAAATTATAGCCAAATTAATCATTTTAATATATATTTTTTAATGCCAAAATCCTGCTTTTTGGGTTTTTTTTGAGAAAGGAGACTCAGTGTCTCAAACAAGACCTAATAGACAGACTGCAGTGCAAGTTAATAAGGAAGCTGAATCTGTGCCTTTTTTCCCTTCCTTTTTGCAGTTTATTAAAAGGTGAATAAAAAATCTTTTGTTATTTCTATTAATATCATGACAATCTAGCTTAAAAGAGAAACCAAATTTTATTGTATTAGTGTATTAATGATCAAAGTTAATTTTAATAAAATCTTATAAACAAATCTTTTAAATTTTAAACAATTTGACTATAAGTTAAGACTTTTATAAAACTTTTATAACCTTTAACTTTTATATCCACTTAAATTTTAATGATAATTTACATATTGAATAAGTAGTTTCAAAAACCAATAAATTCAACAACATAATGAACTTAATTAGAACTCTAGAACAGATGGGCCTGACTGACATTTACAGGACATTCTATCCCAAAACCACTGAATATACGTTCTTCTCATCAGCTCATAGGTCATTCTCTAAGATTGACCATATCCTAGGACACAAAGCACATCTCAAACAATTTTTTTTAAAAAAAGAAATTATACCATGTCTCTTTTCAGATCACAATGGAATAAATGTAGAAATCCGAATCCTAACAGGAACTCTCATTTTTACACAAAGTCATGGAAACTAAACAACCTTCTACTAAATGATCACTTCATAAATGAGGAAATCAAGATGGAAATCAAAAGATTTTTTTGAACTAAATGACAACACAAGTTATCAAACACAAGTTATCAAAACTTGTGGGACACAGCTAAAGCAGTCCTAAGAGGAAAGTTTATTTCCATAAATGCCTATAAACAAAATTATCTTTTAACAAAACTAATACTTATGTTGTATAACATTTTTATTAAAATAATTTTTGTATAGAGTTGTTTTTCTTTTATCTAGAAGTTTTTTTTTTTTTTTGAGACAGAGTCTCACTTGTTGCCCAGGCTAGAGTGAGTGCCGTGGCGTCAGCCTAGCTCACAGCAACCTCAAACTCCTGGGCTCAAGCAATCCTCCTGCCTCAGCCTCCCGAGTAGCTGGGACTACAGGCATGCGCCACCATGCCCGGCTAATTTTATATATATATTAGTTGGCCAATTAATTTCTTTCTATTTATAGTAGAGACGGGGTCTCGCTCTTGCTCAGGCTGGTTTCGAACTCCTGACCTCGAGCAATCCGCCCGCCTCAGCCTCCCAGAGTGCTAGGATTACAGGCGTGAGCCACCGCGCCCGGCTTTATCTAGAAGTTTTAATTACACGTACTAATCATAATGTCAACTCTTAGAGAAACCTAGGAAGTTAGAGTAACTTTGAACTGTTAGTCACCAATTTTATTAGTATTCCTAAATATAAAGCTATGAAGGTATAAACTTTAACTTTTATTTAAGAACTGATGTTCTAGTATTTTACCTTATAAATGAATCATTTATAAAGGACATATAATGACATTTTATGATTATCTTTTTTAACTTAAACATAATGACTTTGAGATTTTAAATTACATGAAAACTTTATTTGTATTTATTGCATTTGCAGCAGTTTACTTAGATCCTAGCTATTTAAAAGTTTAAGTTATGTTTTTTATTAACCATTTTTATACCCTGTAAATTAGACACATATGACAGAACATGGATCAAAATACAAACTCATATCTTATCAAAAACAATAAGCATTTTAATAAGACTTGTTATTTTAAACAAATATAACATCACTTCTAAATTTTGTAAACATAGTAGTCATTTTAGAGTATCTTGTTTAAAGGTATTAGCTAATTAGATCCTTCCAAAACATCACATCACCAAACAAAATCTATTGGCATCATAGGGCTTACAATGTCTCTGGCACCCAAAGTTTGGGAGCAAAGGCCACTGTTCTCTAAAGGCTTGCTGAAAGTCTACTGACATTAAAATTAGTAGGATTAATAAGAGAAAAACTTAAAACTTATACATGGACACCTTTAGAATGAGCACAAAGATGCAGGTGAAATTGTCCATTTTTTATGTTTAAAGTATGGACAGCTGTGTAGAAAGATGATTGGACAAAAAGGATATGAGCTAATTCTAACATGCTTAGTGGCAGAACCAGCTAGGCATTTTATATTTAGATTTTGCTTGGCCTCTTGAGTGTGCATTTTTCCCTTCTGGGTGTAGGACAAAGCCCTTTCTGGCATGGGGTTTTACAGTAAAACAAAGTAAAAACAAAGTAGTTCAGATAATTGCTTTATGGCCATTTTACATAAAATAATTTTAGGTTTTATGGCTAGCTTCAGGGAAGAATTGGCACAAGAGGCAGACAAGGTCAGAAAATTTTGCTTCTGAAGCCTTTATTTTAAGCTAGTTTTTTTTTAATCCCATCAACATAAGATCTCCTGGCTGTAGACTGAGGAAAAAAAACTTTCAGCACCAATTGTTAGCACCTCAAACAATGATACAAAGTGGTAACATGCTTTTTACATGAGACTCAAGATTAAGCTGTTTTAAAAAACAATCTAAATGGTCTCAAAACAATTTTTAGTGCATAAACTTGAGCACATTTATAGAGTAAGATTACTTTGAGATCCTCATGGATTTTAACCATCATTCACCTTTTATCTTAAAATAAGTTGCTATATAAAAATTAATAATTTAGAAAATTTTTTTCTAGGCAAAAACTCTGTTACAGTAACACAATGTACTCATAACCAGCTAGATTGTCAAGAGTAGGACAAAAACGGACAAGACCAAGGTAAAACTAAAGCTTTCAATTTAAGTTCTTTACAACACTCAGGACAACTTTGAATCCCTAACAGTACTGTTATAGTGAGTTAAACACACCTTGCGTACCTCTCTACAGGCATTGAATGAGTGGAAGTAAACTATATCTGCAGTTAGGAAAAAAGACCAAAACCAAAATGTTTTTTATGCACCTTTAATGATTAAATTTGGTTTTTTTGCTCTACTTGGTGTTTTATTTATTCTAATTTACTGACACAGGCACATTTGCATTTTTACCTTGTAAAACACATAAGTATTTTTGTTGGCAACCCAGATTCAATTATTATCATTTGACGAAATATTAAATTTACTTTACTTATCAAATACCACTCATTACTTTGTCTTTGGCTTGAGTTTACATTTTTATCAAACCTTTACACCTCAAGAACTTAAAAATGTCCAGTAAAACCCAGGCAAAAACAAATGTATGCTGACAGTTTGAAAGCATTTTTACTATTACTTTACTAATAACACCTTTTTATTTATTTATTTATTTTTAATAATAACACAGCTTATTTACCAAAGATTACTAAATTCACATGAAGCATTTGGGTTTAATTTATGAGCGCTCCCTTAATTTTAAACCAATCCGAAACCTATAAGCACAAACACATAATACATGGACAGACATAAAACATACCCAAACATATACACTCTCTCACACACATACACACACACAAAGTTCTAATAAATTGTACCCTAGAACTTTAGCCATGACATGGTAACACTAACTCACCAGTCTGTAAAAGAAAGCTGGATCTAAATTTCTTCTGATGAGACTGGAACTTGTTTACATGGCAAACTTTAGTTGACCTGATAGGTAACTTAATTAGGCCTGTGGATCAAAGTTTTGGGTAAAGCAGTTTGATTTTTTTCTTTTCTTTTTTTTTGTTTTTCAGTTTAAAATGAATTTTTAATGTTAGCATTTTAGCTAGAACTGGCAGCAGGGTCTCCAGGTAGCCTTTCAATTGTAAATACTACAAACAATGAGTTATCTTAACATCAATAGAAAAAGTTAGCAGATTTTAGAGTAGCCAGAAAGGAAGAGAGATAGCTTGAGACATTTTAATAGTGGAGGTCGACCATTTCAGCTCTGAATTTTTCTTGTTGTAATTTTGCCCTTTCTTAAAAACTTGTGCACAAGAATTAGCTATAACCAGCTGGAGCCCTAGAAAACCTGGCATGCCTTTGAATCTTTTCGTTTACAAAAATACTTGCAAGTAGAGACACCACAAAAAAACTGGGGTGCCCCAACAGGAGTTATTTTCCTTGCCCTTCCTCGTTCTTAAAGAATTTGTTTCTCTTTTTTTTTGTTTGTTTGTTTTCAAGGAACCCAACTGCGGTCTAGGGTTTGGTGTCGTGGACCAGAGTGTGCTGCTTGTGGGTGGGGCTCCTCAATGTTTCACCATTGAGTCGGTCCCACCCTCTTACATGTCTCAGTTTCTCTCTTCGGGGGTCTAGTACCTCCGAGAGGGCTCAAAATGCCTAGTGATCAGCTTTTATCAGCGTTTTCTGAACGAGCCTTCTTTTAATTAATTTGTTGGGGGGTTCCCTGTGGGGCTACTCACGCCTTGGGGAATCGCCCCAGGCAACTCCCAATCAGGGCCCTGGTCACCCAGAGCTGCCTTAGGTCTGGGAGGAGTAAGCTGCCCCTTATCTTCGGAGCTGGGAAACTTAGTCTCTCATCTATCTACAAATAGAACAGTTGGGTTTCTTGCCAAATGCGCAGACAAGCCAATTGAAACTAGTTTTGAGAGGGAAAAAAGGCAACGGAGAAAGCCCTTTAGAGTGCGCCTCCAAACCTAAATTAGGATCCCGAACAACAATTCCTAGGAAAAGAACCAACTCAGAATAAACCAAGACCATCAACCAAAATGGGAGGTCCGGATCTCAGGAGGACTTACCAGTCCCGCTGAAGGAGAAGCTCGGAGTCGGAGGCCTAAAAGGGCCATGCCGGTACCTGGCGCCGAGTCCGCGCTGCTCCTTAGGCGGCCCTGAGTCTTCTCTGAGATCCTGCCGACTACGCCAAAATTGTCAACGGAAAAAAAGCCAAAGTCCGCAAAAAAATTTTAAAGAGATTCATTCTGAGCCATATTTGTGGACCATGACCTAGAGCCACTGCCAAGAAGCCTTGGGCAAGTGGACTCAGCTGTGGCTCGGTTACAGTTTGGGTTTTATACATTTTAGAGACAAGGGTTATGGGTAAAGCCATCAGTCAATGTGTGGGAGGCATACATTGGTTTGGAACAAAAAGGAGGGCCATCTCGAAGCAGGGGGTGCTTATAGGTTATAGGTGGGTTTAAAGATTCTTTAGATTGTAATTGGCTAAAGACGTAAATCTTTGTCTAAAGACCTGGAATGTTTTAACATAAACTGTTTACCAGAGAGAAGCCACCATTTGTTGCAAATTGAGGGTCTGCAGGTGTGTCTTGCATACCCTTAGGCCTGTTAATGGGTTATAAAGGAAGTCTCCAAGAGGGGAGGGGGGCATGATAAGGCCTGTCTGACCTCCCTCCTCCTGGCAGGCAACTTTGCCTTAGAATATTCTTTTGGCCAGGAGGGGGTCCATTCAGTCAGCTGGTGGGGGGGTGGTGAGCATTTTAGTTCACAGTATATATCTATAAACTGCTTGGAACTGGTACAAACAGCCCTAATCTGAAAATTCAAAATTCAAAATGCTCCAAATCTGAAACTTTTTGAGTACCAACATGATGCCACAAATGGAAAATTCCACTGACTTCATTTAATAATTTCACAAAATTATTAAAAATACTGTAAAAATTGCCTTGATAAGGTGTATGTGAAACAGGAGTCAACTTCAAGTGTAGACTTGGGTCCCATCCTTAAGATAATCTCATTATGTACATGCAAATATTCCAAAATCCAAAAAACTCCAAAATCCAGAACACTCTGGTCCTAAGCATTTCAGATAAGGAAGACTCAACCTGTATGACCTTGTTAAAAGCTAATTTCCTTCCCTGTTGATGTTTTGAAAGCCACAGGGGCACACACCTACAGTGCCAGCTGCTCTGGAGGCTGAGGTGGGAGGATCCCTGGAGCCCAGAGTTCAAGCTGTAGTGTGCTGCGTTCCAGCCTGGGTGACGCGGGGTCCCCATCTCTAAGGATAAAGAAGAGCTGAGTGAGCTGAACAAGAGACGTGCGTCCCAGGGAGAGTGAGGGCTGGAAATGAGTAGGGAGGGGAGGCTTCACTCGCCTTCACTGCGCTGCTGTGGGGAGGGGTAATCCAGGACTTTGTGACAATCCAAACCCAAGATGAAATGACTCCTGGGTCTTGCTAGTCAAGTAAAAAGAATTACAAAGAATGTTTATCTGCAAGAATAATGACTAGTGTTTATGTATTGTTTTATAATTGACCAATCGAGTTCATGTCTTTCATCTCTTTCATCTCCTCCTAACACTGAAAGTGTGTTTTTCATTTTCATTTTACATGTAAGGACACAGAGGCTTTGAAAGGTGGAGTAGGAAGTGGCCAAGGCTGAGGGCTGTAAATTCAGACTGCCTGGGTGCTGTCCCTTACCTGGGTTGATTCCATTAACGTATCTGTATCAGCTAGGTTTAGCTGTATATAAAAAAAAACTCGCCCAAACTTAACGGCTCCAGGCAATAACCACTTTATGGCATTTTCACTTGGGTTGGCTGGGCAGTTCAGCTATGGGCCAGCTCTGCCCACGTCTGCAGGGCCCTCTCCCATGTCTGCGGTCGGCCGCAGGCTGGTCAGCAGCTGGACAGCTCAGGATCGTCTCACACTTGTGCTTGGCTGTTGGCAGGCAGGTTGGTCTCAGGGGCTCTCAGCAGGGCCAGCTGGTCATCTCTGCTCCAAGTGGCTTCTCGCCCTGTGCTTAGGTAGCCTAGGTTTCTTCATGTGGAGTTCCCAGAGCTCCAAAGAGCAGCAAGAGGAGAAAGTCCCAATGTGCAAGCACTTTGCAAGCACATCTACTAATGTCCCCTTGGCCCAAGCAAGTCCCATGGCCAGGTGCAGGGTCAGTGCCAGGGAGGACTAGCTACCTAAGGGTGTGGATGCAGGGAGGGTAGACAATCCAAGCCACCTCAGGAGCAGTCTGCCTCACTGTCTAGCCTCCTTCCCACCTGGCAAGCTGGCTCCATAGTAAGGCCTCCCTTGTCGGGTTATGTAAAAACTAAATGATCTGCAGTGTGTGTGAGGTACTTATACAGTTTCACGCACTCAGTGTCCTCCGCCAGCCCACCCCAGGGATGGCAGTGGTGTTATGGCCACTGTTGTTATTGTTATTTTTATTCTTAGTTAATAAAGTGCAGATCCAGGATTTGGGCCCTGATAGTCTGGTTTCAAAGACCCTGCCTCCCTTGGAGAAGGGCCTGGTGAGACTGGAGCATATGGCCTTGGAATTCCTTCCTTAACGAGGCAGCTGACATTCTCAGTCTGTCTGTCTGTCTGTCTGTCTGTCTCTCTGTCTGTCTCTCTCTCTCGGGCAGTTTTATATTTTATCCATTTAGCCTCTCTCTTGTTGCTTTGACTGTGTAACTAATCTGGGGGGATGACCCTTGTCACATGTAACTAGTTGCTTTCTGAATTTCCATAACTGGAAATAAGCTGCATTCAAAGACAGATGTCACTTTTACAAAACCACAGATAGAAAACAAGTGTCTTTTAGACCGTTTTTCCTGTGAGCTCTTCAAAAAGAACAAAAAGGAAGAACAAGGAGTGAAGAAAAACGTCACTCTTTCTGACTTCTGGCCCACAGAGGGTGCCAAGACCTGGAGACTTTATGTCCTTTATTCTCATCGAACCCTCTCAGAGCAGAGAGAGGAATTTGAGGGCAATTAAGGTGAGGTGATTGGTCAGAAAGGAAGGGCAATTGCTAGTTGTGACTTGAATCAGCTGCCCTGCTCCTAGTAAATGATTTAAAGCCAAGTGACAGCTGGAGGACTTTCGGAAAGTGGGAGGCACTGAGACTTGCGGACCGCGCAGGTTCCCGCGGTGCGTTTGGGGCCACCGTGGGCGCAGAGGGCACAGGGCGTGTTCTGGATTGGCCTTTTCCCAAAGGGCTTGGAGAAAAAAAGAAACACATCATTTCTTACTTTAAAACAAACATAACAAACAGTGTAGCGCTGGAGGCAAAACCCAGGCTTATTATAAAGTTACAATAGGACACAGGCATTTTGTGTTGGTGGGAGGCTGTGTTGGACACGCTCCTGCCCACACTTCCGGGGTGCCAGGCGTGTCTGCTGCATGGGGAGGCCTCTCTCAGACAAGGTCGGGGTGCCAGGCGTGCCTGCTGCATGGGGAGGCCTCTCTCGGACAAGGCCGGGGTGCCAGGCGTGCCTGCTGCATGGGGAGGTCTCTCTCGGACAGGCCGGGGTGCCAGGCGTGTCTGCTGCATGGGGAGGCCTCTCTCAGACAAGGCCGGGGTGCCAGGCGTGTCTCCTGCATGGGGAGGTCTCTCTCGGACAAGGCCGGGGTGCCAGGCGTGTCTCCTGCATGGGGAGGCCTCTCTCGGACAAGGCCGGGGTGCCAGGCGTGCCTGCTGCATGGGGAGGCCTCTCTCGGACAGGCTGGGGTGCCAGGCGTGCCTGCTGCATGGGGAGGTCTCTCCCGGACAAGGCCGGGGTGCCAGGCGTGCCTGCTGCATGGGGAGGTCTCTCCCGGACAAGGCCGGGGTGCCAGGCGTGCCTGCTGCATGGGGAGGCCTCTCTCAGACAAGGCCGGGGTGCCAGGCGTGCCTGCTGCATGGGGAGGCCTCTCTCGGACAGGCCGGGGTGCCAGGCGTGCCTGCTGCATGGGGAGGCCTCTCTCGGACAAGGCCGGGGTGCCAGGCGTGTCTCCTGCATGGGGAGGTCTCTCTCGGACAAGGCCGGGGTGCCAGGCGTGCCTGCTGCATGGGGAGGCCTCTCCCGGACAAGGCCGGGGTGCCAGGCGTGCCTGCTGCATGGGGAGGCCTCTCCCGGACAAGGCCGGGGTGCCAGGCGTGCCTGCTGCATGGGGAGGCCTCTCTCGGACAAGGCCGGGGTGCCAGGCGTGCCTGCTGCATGGGGAGGCCTCTCTCGGACAGGCTGGGGTGCCAGGCGTGCCTGCTGCATGGGGAGGCCTCTCTCGGACAGGCCGGGGTGCCAGGCGTGCCTGCTGCATGGGGAGGCCTCTCTCGGACAAGGCCGGGGTGCCAGGCGTGCCTGCTGCATGGGGAGGCCTCTCTCGGACAAGGCCGGGGTGCCAGGCGTGCCTGCTGCATGGGGAGGCCTCTCTCGGACAAGGCCGGGGTGCCAGGCGTGTCTCCTGCATGGGGAGGCCTCTCTCGGACAAGGCCGGGGTGCCAGGCGTGTCTCCTGCATGGGGAGGCCTCTCTCGGACAAGGCCGGGGTGCCAGGCGTGTCTCCTGCATGGGGAGGCCTCTCTCGGACAAGGCCGGGGTGCCAGGCGTGCCTGCTGCATGGGGAGGTCTCTCTCGGACAAGGCCGGGGTGCCAGGCGTGTCTCCTGCATGGGGAGGCCTCTCTCGGACAAGGCCGGGGTGCCAGGCGTGCCTGCTGCATGGGGAGGTCTCTCTCGGACAAGGCCGGGGTGCCAGGCGTGTCTCCTGCATGGGGAGGCCTCTCTCGGACAAGGCCGGGGTGCCAGGCGTGTCTCCTGCATGGGGAGGCCTCTCTCGGACAGGCTGGGGTGCCAGGCGTGCCTGCTGCATGGGGAGGCCTCTCTCGGACAAGGCCGGGGTGCCAGGCGTGCCTGCTGCATGGGGAGGCCTCTCTCGGACAAGGCCGGGGTGCCAGGCGTGCCTGCTGCATGGGGAGGTCTCTCTCGGACAAGGCCGGGGTGCCAGGCGTGTCTCCTGCATGGGGAGGCCTCTCTCGGACAGGCTGGGGTGCCAGGCGTGCCTGCTGCATGGGGAGGTCTCTCCCGGACAAGGCCGGGGTGCCAGGCGTGCCTGCTGCATGGGGAGGCCTCTCTCGGACAGGCTGGGGTGCCAGGCGTGCCTGCTGCATGGGGAGGTCTCTCCCGGACAAGGCCGGGGTGCCAGGCGTGCCTGCTGCATGGGGAGGCCTCTCTCGGACAGGCCGGGGTGCCAGGCGTGCCTGCTGCATGGGGAGGTCTCTCCCGGACAAGGCCGGGGTGCCAGGCGTGCCTGCTGCATGGGGAGGCCTCTCTCGGACAAGGCCGTGTCTGCGGACGCGCCGCTGTGTCGGGAGGATTGGCCCCTTCTGAAGGGCCGGATGGAGAGTCTGCTCCAGGCCTCTCCCAGCTTCTGGCGGCTGCCAGGAACCCCGGCCTCCCTGGCTGGTTGCTGCAACACCTCGGCTTCCTCCCGTGTGTCTCAGCGTCCGTGTCTGCATGTGGCCTTCCCACAGCGATGCCAGGTACTGGGCTCAGGCCCACCCTAGTCCAGCATGACCTCACCATCACCGACAGCCTCTGCAAAGACCCGATTTCACATTCACGAGTAACGGGAATCGGGCTTCCACGTATGTCCTGGGGGCACACAATCACCCACTACAGGATGTGACACTGAACTGAGACAGGAAGGTCAAGAAACCTGTGGAGCTCTGAGGACAGAGGGTTCCAGACGAACGAAGAGCAAGGCCAGCATGATGCCATCGGAAGGAGCCTAGAGTGCTCCGTGAACCCCAAGGCCAGGGCACCTGGGGGCAAGGGTGGCTGGAGATGGGGTCAGAGGTCAGCAGAGGCTGCTCAGTGCAGCCAGTGGGGCTGGAATGACCAACATCCTGGTTTGTCGGGACTGAGGGGGTCCCCAGCACGGACAGTACCAGGCACACTGGGCTGAGTGGCCAGCCACCGGCGAGCTCACCAGACAGCCCCCATCCTCACTCGCCACTGGTCTCTCCCTCTCCATGTCATCTCACAGGGGACAAGTAAGAACAGTCAGCGTTTATGGACAGCCCAGTGTATGCTGGGCGCTCTGCTAAGCATTTGACTTAGGATCGGTGCGTGTGCAGCAGCATGTGGAGGCGCCGGTCGCTGTCCCAGCCGCACAGAAGAGGCGGGAAGTTAGCCCTGTGCTCCCGCCACGGGCCACGCCCCTCTGCCCTACATGTTCTTGTTCCCTCACTGTGTCTGTGAGGTGGCGAGTGGGCAGGAGGAGCGTCAGGTTACAGAAGCCAACAGTGTTCTCAGTGTTCTTAAGGAGAGTGCACATGAGCCAGGTGACTACATGCACTGATTTCATTCCACCCCAGCAGGAATAGGTGGCAGGCATGCCTCATTTTGCAGATGAGCAAGCTGAGGCGAAGAGAGGTTAAGGAACTTGATCCAGGCCACCCAGTAAGGAAACCGTGCGCTGGGACTCGACTCCAGGGCGGTACATTTCACCGTTGCCTGCTGAGCGGCGACGTGCTAAAAGGATCGGTGGCCGTCCTGTTCTCCCATGAGGCCATATGCTCCCAATATGTGATTTGGATAAAAATGCAAGTATCATCTGGTCTACGCTGTGACTTTCCAAATAATTTCCATCTCTTTGCTTCTTAAGCCTGTTTGCTTTGAGTGGTGAACCAACGCAGTAGCCTTGGCTAAGATGCAATGACTGAGATTCTTGGTTTGCAGATTGGGGCATGCATTCCCTTCATTAACTTTTTTAGGAAGGGCCTCCTTGAATTCTAACAACTGGGGTGAATTCGCTCAAGTTGAAGCACATTTATTGGTGCCTAAAGTATGTCTGGAAATGTGCTAGAGGCATTGGGAAACCAAGGCAGAAAAGACATTTCTGATGCCTTCACAATCTAGTGAAAAATTAGATAATAGTAATAAGTTCTAATAATGCTAATTTTATAGCATTTTACAATGAGTAGACACCGAGTATATCTTAATTCTCACAGAGATCCCATGAAGTTAGGCTCAATACTTACCCCATACTGTGGCCAGAGAAACAGGCGGAGAGGAGCTAACAACCCACCCAACGTCCCATAGCCTGCGAGTGGCAGGGAGCCCGCCCAGAAGGCCGTGCGACTCAGGACCGTGCAGTCTGTGCTCCACACAAGCAGTGGCTCTGCCCAGGCTAAGTGCACTGTAGCCATTTAGAGGCCTACAAAGGGCCTTAAGAGGAACCTTTCCCAGGTGTAGGGGAGAACCAGGTGTTGCTTTTTATTTTTATTTTTTGAAAATGACAAGGCATCATATTTTTTCTAATAGGCCCAGTATGTGTGCAGTGAGCATTTTGTAAAACATCCTTATAACTATTACTTTTTTATCCAAAATATCTGTAATAAGCCTCTGAACATGTAAATTTATCACAAAGGTAATGAAGTTGTATGTGGCTGGCCTAGTGTATAAAATGAGTCTAACAGTCTCTGCCATAATTTATGTAAAGAGCAATGTTAACTGGTGGGAAGCTCAAGTTCTAGAACCAGAGACCTATTCGGGCTCTATTTGGCAAAGTAACCTCTTTGGGCATCTCTGGACATCGCTTGGCAATTTAGGCGAATTACTCAACCTCTTTGTGCCTTGGTTTCCTCATCTTTAGAATGGAGATAATGATAGTACATTTACTTCAAAGGGTTGCTGTAAAAAGTAAATAAATTAATATATATAAAGAGATGAGAAGAATCCCTGCTACTTGGCAATCACAATATGTGTTGGTCATTATTATAATCACTGCTACCATCACCATCATTATTACCATTGGCATCACCATCACCATCGTCACTACCACCATCTTCACCATCACTGTCACCACCACCACCATCATTGTCACCATCGTTGCTACCATCTCCATCATCATTGTCACCGCTGTCATCACCATCACCACCACCACCATCAGCTGTGCCCTGGCCTCTGAAATGCCCTCCCAGCCTCACTTGAGGGATTAAATGAGAAGGTGCACGTGAAAGCCTTTGCAGTTTGTGCAAAGTGCTGGGAATGGTGCCGCTGCTGCAGCGCCTTTACCCTCCAGGGCAAAGCAGAGCCAGGGGAGGCGCTGCCGGAGTGCTGCTCCCTGGGGGAAGACAACTCACTCCCTGCTGTGCTTCCTCCGCAGGCATTGCCCTCAGCGTGCTCCCCATGTACCTGAGCGAGATCTCCCCCAAGGAGATCCGTGGCTCCCTGGGGCAGGTGACTGCCATCTTCATCTGCGTCGGCGTGTTCACTGGACAGCTGCTGGGCCTGCCCGAGCTGCTAGGGAAGGTGAGTGTGGCTCCCAGGGCATCTGTCCTCCGCTCAGGTTAGCACTGCAGGGGTGCAGCCCTCCCTCCCAAAGCGAGTCCCTAGACACTGCAGTTCCAGAGTGCTCAAGCCTTGCCCTTATGATTGGAGAAAAGCTGTTTTTGAGTTCCCTTAATTTGAGTTTGATTTTTTCAGGACATAAAGAATACACAATAATTTCAAACCTTACAGAATGCTTAAATCCACCCACCCGATAAATATTGTTAACAGCTCAATTTGTATCCATTTCAGCTTTGTTCTGTGCTTTACAAAACATATATAAACATATATTCTTTGTTGTGGTTTTTCAATGAAATTATGCCATACACATTGTTCTACAACTTGCTTTTTTCATTTAATATATTTTGGGCATCTTTCCACATGTTGGCGTAGCTCTACCTTACTCTTGAGTCATTTTTCCTAAATAAATAAGTAATTGCCCAGTCTTCTGTTTTGGGCTTGCTGTTTTGGGAGCAGCAGGGCCTGAATTTGAATCCCAGTTCAATAATTTACTTGCTGCATAGACTTGGCAAGGAGAAACACCTCACCCAGGTTGGGTGGAATCAAAGTAGGCTTCCCAGAAGAGGTGGCCTCTAAGTTGAGCCCTGCAGGGTGAGCAGGAGTTAGGCAGGTAATGATGAGGATTGGGAGAGAGGACATATCAGAGACTAAAGAAAACATGGACACAGCCCTATAAAAGAGCTCGCTGTGCTCAGGGCTGAGGGAAGCGCGCATGGGGCGGGTGTGTGGGGAAGCACCTTCCTAAGCAGCTGCAGACTTCACGGGGGCAACAGGGAGCCCGGGGCAGCGCGAGAGCAGGAGAGTGACAGTCCAGGTCCACGTCGGAGGTGGCTGCGGGTGGCAGGAAGGCAGGGAGGTCAGGTGGGAGGCGGTGGCCGTGAGTGCGTGTGGCCAGGGAAGGATGAAGCAGGACTGCGGCGGTGGCCGTGGGGGTGGAGAGATGTGAGTGGGTTCAAGACCACAGAGGAAGCAGAGTCTTCAGCAGGACTTGCGCCAGACTATCCAGTGAGGACGAAGGAAGGAGAAGGGCGAGGACGCGGCCCAGATGCAGACGCTGTCCCCTCCCACTCACACGGGAAGGGCCGGCGGGGGGGTGGAGAGAGATTTTGAACTGTCACATATCAGTAGTTTATAGATGAGACTCATTTAATAATTTAGAAACATGTTTTCTCATAATTTTTAATGTGCATGACTCATATTTAGTCTTTTTATAAAATTTAAAACACCAAAAACAAGCATATTTATGTTCACCAATTTATGGTTTAGGATTTAATCTTATTTGGAAATGACCCAGACATTTAATTAATATCTATTACTTAATTTAACATAACCTTAAGATTTTAAGCTATAAAAAATTGTTTAAACTCTAAAGAGTTTATTTATAAATATTTATGTCATTTACATGTACCTCATTTATTTATGTTTAACAATTATACCTAGATGACTTATAAAATGTGATCTATTAGACAAGACTAGGCATTATTTCAAGCCATTTCATTCTTAACCATTTTTATAGCCTGTGAATATCAGGCATTGATTACCTAAGTAGGAACCCTAAAGTTAAATATATAGGTATCTTGTCAGTAACTCAGAAAATACAGATGTTTTTATTAAATCAAGAATATTAAAATAGTTTTAAAATATTAAATTAGTTTTTAAATTAGTTTTAATTACCAAAGAATTACATGAACAAAGGTCATTCTGTTTTTAGGATGGATTTATAGTTTTATGACCTTAGTGTCAAACCCTGACACCTTCAAATATATAACAGGCAAAACTATACGCTCACACTTCTGAAGACATTTCTATTTTTATTTTACCAACAATTTTAAAATCAGTTTATTTACCACAAATTTACCTAAGTTACATAAACTTAAAAACATTTGGGTTAATTGTTATATTTTTGATAAAACACTTGATTTAACTGCTTAATTTTTCCCTTTAAGTCAATCAATTAATTAGAGCTCTTTTATATGTGTTGGTAGAAAAATATTACATACACACAACATAAAAACATGCAGACATCATGAGAACATAGAAGCAGATTCCCTAGTTTCATTTTGAAATTTTAGCTATGAGACAGTGAAACATAGTAATATAAACTCACTGGTTTATAAAAGGACATCTGGATCCAAATTATATTAGGGACCTGTGCACATGGCTAAATTTTATTTACCTTGGTAAGTAATCTAATGAAAAGTATGGACAAAAAATTGGGATAAAGTCGTTTCTATAGCAGTTTGATTTAAAAGAAAAAGGCCTCTTTTATACCTTTTTTTAAAGTTTCAAATGACTTTTAGGGTTGAATATATAAATTTTACATTTTAGCTAGGACTGGCTGAATTGTATAAGAAAAACAAAATCTCCACGTGGCCTAGAATTTTAACAACAAATTTATTTTTTGTTTTGCCAGTCTGATTTGTTTGATTAGTCATTGTGGGGGAGGAAGCATTTTAGAAAAAGGTATTTAGAGGGTTTTTTTATTCTTGGCTTTTCTTTGGTTCATGTTGTGAACAGACAAAAGCCAAACTCTGTAAAATAATTTTAAAGAGATTTATTCTGAGCCAAATTTGAGGACCATGACCTGGAGCTGCGCCCATGAGGCGTTGGGCAAGTGGACTCGTTGTGGCTGGGTTACAGTTGGTTTTTTACATTTCAGGGAGACAGGGGTTACAGGTAAAGTCATACACCAATACGTGGGAGTCATACATTGGTTTGGCCCAAAAAGGACATCTCAAAGCAGGGGGACTTACAGGTTATAGGTGGGTTTAAAGATTCTTTGGATTTTACTTGGTTAAGGC
This sequence comes from Microcebus murinus, assembly GCF_040939455.1. NCBI lineage: Eukaryota > Metazoa > Chordata > Mammalia > Primates > Cheirogaleidae > Microcebus > Microcebus murinus. Next base: position 55,368,701 of record NC_134119.1, on the reverse strand, counting down.
CATGAAGCTTTGGACATAGATTTGTTGTGTAAATTGAGGACCTGCAGGGTTGTCTTGCATACCCTCAGGCCTGTTAATGGTTACAAAGGATGTCTCCATGAAGGGAGGGGGCATGATGAGGCATGTCTGACCTCCCTCCTCCGGGCAGACAATTTAGTTTTAGGATATTCCTTTGGCCACGAGGGGGTCCATTCAGTCATCTGGTGAGGGGGGTGAGCCTTAAAATTTGGTTTTAGGTCACAAAAAGTTATATGGGTATAAATATTAATCCTTTTAAACTTTAGTTTTTTTTTTTTTTTTTTTAGTTAGTCAAAACCTAATAAAGATCACAGGGATTATCCGGTAAAGCATAAAATCTTTGTTTCTTTTAGGTCAATTACCAAATTAAACAAAAACCTTTTGTAGTACATTATTTTTTATATTAAAAAGGAAGCAAACATGTTATAGAATCAAAATGAGTACATCATGTCATTTTATTAAGAGTAAATTAATATTGACAGAAATCTTTGTTTTAGCCAAAATTCTTTAATAAATTCCCTTTCATAAACTTTACCCCTACCTGCATGTACCATACACTATCTATAAAACATACCCTAAACCTTCGATTTTGTCCTAACATTCCCTTTTCCTAAATAACCAGTCATTTTAGGACAAAAATTTTATGCAAGATCCTTTCTTTTTTTTTTTTGAGACAGAGTCTCGCTTTGTTGCCTAGGCTAGAGTGAGTGCCATGGCGTCAGCCTAGCTCACAGCAACCTCAATCTCCTGGGCTCAAGCAATCCTTCTGCCTCAGCCTCCCGAGTAGCTGGGACTACAGGCATGCACCACTATGCCCAGCTAATTTTTTATATATATATATTAGTTGGCCAATTAATTTCTTTCTATTTTTATAGTAGAGACGGGGTCTCGCTCTTGTTCAGGCTGGTTTCGAACTCCTGACCTCGAGCAATCCGCCCGCCTAGGCCTCCCAGAGAGCTAGGATTACAGGCGTGAGCCACCACGCCCGGCCTCAAGATCCTTTCTTTACATTATTCTTTCTGGTTAACATTTCTTACCAAAAATATATTTCTATATTTATTGCCTTTTTACATCTTTTTCTTACTCACAAGTGGAATTTTGTTTTTATTTTCTTTCTAAATTGATTTTGATTCCACCTTTAAATAACCTCTGAATTAGACAAAGTTATATATATTTTTAATAAGAACACATTCTGTTTTGTAATTTTTCTTATTAGAAAGTCTTATTCTTTGGTACACCTTATATATAGAATTACACACATTGACTAGAATTCTTATTTTTACTAGCTTTAAATTTTAGTGAAAGCTTAAAAAGTAGGAAGTTATGAATTTTTCATCATAAGACACCTGTCATGAAACAAGTTGTAGGTTACTATAGAATTATAGCCAAACTGATAATTCAAATATATATATTTTTAAATGCAAAAATCCTATTTTTTGTAAGAGAGGAGACTCAGTTTTTTCAAGCAAGCATAAGACCTAATAGACAGACTGAAGTACAAGATAATAAGGAAGCTGAATCTGTGTCTTTCTTTCCTTCCCTTCCTTTTTGCAGTTTATTATAAGGTGAATAAAAAATCTTTTGTTATTTTTATTAATATCATATGACAATTTAGTTTAAAAGAGAAAACCAAATTTCATTGTATTAGTGTATCAATAATAAAGTTCATTTTAATAAAATCTTATAAACAAATTCATCTAATTTTAACCAATTTGATTATAAGTTAAGACTTTATAAACCTTTTATAACCTTTAACTTTTATATCCACTTAATTTTTAATGATCATTTACATATTGAATAAGTACTTTCAAAAACCAATAAATTAAACAAAATTATCTTTTAACAAAACTAATACTTATGTTTTATAACATTTTTATTAAAAGAATTTTTATACAGAGTTGTTTCCCTTTTATCTAGAAGTTTTAATTACATGTACTAATCCTAACGTCCATCAACTCTCAGAAAAACCTAGGAAATTAAAGTAACTTTGAACTGTCAGTCACCAATTTTATTAGTATTACTAAATATAAAGCTAAGATATCGAGGTATAAGCTTAAACTTACGTTTAAGAACTGATGTTTTAGTATTTTACCTTATAAATGACCTAGACATTTTATGATTATCTTTTTTAACTTAACATAATGACTTTAAGATTTTAAATTACATGAAAACTTCATTATACATTATTTCATTTATATTTACCTAATTTATCTTAGCAGTTCACTTAGATTTCAGCTATTAGTTTAAGTTACTTTTCTGTTAACTATTTTTATACACTGTAAATTAGATATATATAACACAGAACAGGGATCAAAATACAAACTCATAAATCTTATTTCAATATAACTTGTTATTTTAAACAAATATAACATCACTTGTAAATTTTATAAACATAGTAGTCATTTTAGAATATCTTGTTTAAAGGTATTAGTTAATTAGATCCTTCCAAAACATCACATCCTCAAACAAAATCTATTGACATCCTAGCTGAGTTTGTACTTTTATAACCTTTATTTAAATCTTGACACCTCAAGAGCATAAAAGTGTCCAGTAAAACCCAGGCAAAAATAAATGTATGCTGACAATTTGAATGCATTTTTGTTATCACTTTACTAATGTTGACGGAAAAAAGCCAAACTCTGTAAAATAATTTTAAAGAGATTTATTCTGAGCCAAATTTGAGGACCATGACCCGGAGCCACTGCTAAGAGGCTTTGGGCAAGTGGACTCGCCGTGGCTGGGTTACAGTTCAGTTTTATACATTTTCAGAGAGACAAAGGTTACAGGCAAAGTCACAAATCAATACATGAGAGGCATACATTGGTTTGGCCCAAAAAGGTGGGACATCTCCAAGCGGGGGCTTACAGATTATAGGTGGGTTTAAAGATTCTTTGGCTGGCAATTGGCTGAGAGAGTTAGTCTTTATCTAGAAGACCAGAAAGGATATGCTTACTTTAAGATAAGGGTATGAGCACTCTGGGAGGTCCAGACAGGAGGACATTTTAAATTTACAATAGGCGCCTGCTAGGATGTTTTAAGATGGTTTAAATTTATGATAGGCATCTGCTAGGATGCTTGAGTTAAGACAGGGGCTTCTTATCTTTTAGGTGATGTTAATGCCATACCAGAATCTGGTCAGGAAGTAAACCACTGCTTTATTTGGTTAACAAAAGCCGCTTAGTGGGAATTTACCGTTTATCAGCCTAACCCTGCTGGCCTCCTTACCATTTGCCAGCCTAACCCAGCTGGCCTCCTTACCATTTGCCAGCCTAACCCTGCTGGCCTCCTTACCATTTGCCAGCCTAACCCAGCTGGCCTCCTTAGGAAGGAGTTTTTAGCAAAAAATTAGAGTTCAGTCCTCACTAATAACACCTTTTTATTTATTTTTTTTAAATAATAACACAGCTTATTTATCAAAGATTACTAAATTCACATGAAGCATTTGGGGTTTAATTTATGAGCGCTCCCTATATTTTAAACCAGTCTGAAGCCATATAAGCACAAATACGTAATACATGGACAGACACAAAACATACCCATACATATACACTTGTTATATTTGAGATTTACAAGGCCACAGGACAGAGAGACAGAGTCACGGAGGCTGTAATTATCAAAAGGAGTTTTATTGTCTAGCTCGAGCTAGGGTCCAAGCCCCCAGAGTGCCAGCGCAGTGGCCTCTTCTCCGGGCAGGGACCGTCCTTTGTGTGTTAGTCCCCTTTTATAACTTAGTTGTTTACACACTGGTCATGCATCCGCCCCACAGTGATTTTTACTTCAGCCTGCCCCTGATAGGCCCTAACCTGCTCTGGGTCCTAGCTGAGAGACTCAGGTTTCTGCTCTCTTTGTCTTTTTCCTCTGCATCCCATAATATACTCATAATGCCTTGCGGTCAGCAAACAAGCAGTAAACAGAAGCTGGAAGGTGTCTATTGTCCTTATAGCCCAGTATCTTACATTCCCCCCTTTCTCTTGGTTCTTACGCTAGTATCCAGGGTCTTGATGATAGATGACCTTAGGGAACACTAGTACCATAATGCAGTATTTTTTTAGACTCATTTAAAACTGATTGGCTTAAGCAGGGGGTTAGGCCTGTCTCTAGTATAAGGTCAGACATAGGATATGTAAGTGAAAAGAGGTTGTACCTGCCATTTTTACTTTTTGTTATTTGTGATTACACATTACTATTTGGCACAATAATAACCTCTAATACCCCCACACTGACGGTTTTTTTGAGGGGGCCGGAATTTTAGACAGGCATAAAACCTATTCTGGCTTACAGAGGTCTATTTTATATATTTTTTTTATAGTCTAGTTACTTAAGAACTGGGGATTGGGGCAGCAGCAGGGCCTCTCGAGGATATTGTACTGTCTGTGCCAGCTTTTTTAGGAGACTGACTTTTTTTATGTTGAAATATAAATTTGGCTACCAGGTGTTTAGTGGCTCTGCCTTTGAGGTGCTATTATATACTTCATAGGTTTTTAAGTTATTTTTTATGTAAGTTTATATGGAAGATGTGGGTTTTCATTATTAATTATAACTGTAAAACTTTTGGTCTAAGAGCAGGATATCTATAATGCACTTGCATATGAAACATAGAACAATATTAAACCCCATTTTTGCAGCTTAGTCTAAATCTTTGGGGTAACTAGTCCCAGTCTAAGTCTTAGAAGGGCAATTGGCAGTTCTATTAGAATCTGAGTCAATAGTCTTGTTTATTTTGCAGATGCCACACGGGTCAGTCTGGTTTTTAGTGGATTTGTGAGGTCTGCTGTTATTTTTTACTCGTCTTGCTGTTGCTTTTGCTTGTCTTTGCCAGCTGGTCTCACGTGGGAGTGGTGGATTTAGGTTGCTACCCTGTTAACTTTAAGAGCAGTGGGGGTAACAAGAATAATTTGAAAGGGTCTTTTTTATTTAGGCTCTAGGGTTTTACTGTTATGCTGTTTTACCCACACCCAATTCTCTCTTTGGCCCAGCTGTCTGGGAGATGGCCTGGAGGGCCGGCCATACTTGGCTGTGAACACTTTGCAGAGCTTGTACAGCTTGCAGCACTTTTTGGGGGTGTTTTGGGAGTGCCTCAGGGCTCACCCTAGGGATTACAGGTGGAGGGGTACCATACACAATCTTAAAGGGGGTTAGGCTCAAATGGTAAGGGGTGTTCCAGGCTCGGAACAAGGCGAAGGGAAGGAGGGTCACTCAGTCTCTGCCAGTTTCTAGGACCAATTTAGTTAAGGTCTCCTTTAGGGTTTTTTTTTTTTTTTTTACCTGCCTTGAGCTCTGGGGATTATATGCACAATGTAACTTTTAATTTGCCCCTAGTGATCGGGCTAGCCTTTGACTGACCTGACTTGTGAAGGCTGGCCCATTGTCAGATTTTATGCTCTTTGGCAGCCTGTACCTAGGAATTATTTTTTTTAATATTTTTTTTGCTACTATTAAGGCAGTCTCTCTTTTAGTAGGAAAAGCTTTTACCCACCCTGAGAAGGTGTCTACCATGACTAACAAATACCTGTACCTAGGTATTTTCTAGGTCTTACCTCTGTAAAGTCTATTTTCTAAAATAACCTTGGTTGCCTTCCCCGCTCCCTGGTACCTGCATGGGTCTCTCTGATCTTTTTTGGCTGCATAACTTGGCAGACACGGCAGTTCTGGACAATGTTTTTTGCTATCTTTCTTTGTGATTTGAATCTGATTTGTGCAGTGTCTAGCAACTGTAACATCTTTCTTTTTTTTAGATGCATTATCTGGTGCAAGTGTCTTAGTAGGAGGTTCCCCAAGGCTTTAGGAACTATTAGGTGATGCTCTCTATTTTGGAGCTATTTTTACTCTGTGTTGCCTGCAGTTTTTCTTTGGCCCAGGTTATATCCGTGCTGGAATAATCTGGTTGGGGGGGCATTTTTCCCATTTTAGGAGGTGGCAAGCTCAAATATAGAACATTTGTTAGTGCTGGTTCTTCTGCAGCCCTTTTTGCCTCAACGTCTGCAGCCCGGTTGCTCTGGGCTTTAAAAGAGTCTCTTTTCTGGTGTCCTGGAATGTGGACTACTGCCACTGCTTTTGGCAACAAAATGGCTTCTAGCAGCTGAAGTATTTTAGGCTTATGTTTGATTTCTCTGCCCTCTGCCGTGATGAAACCTCTCTCTTTATAGAGAGGCCCATGTATGTGTACTGTCCCAAAAGCATAGCGACTGTCAGTGTATATTGTCAGCCTCTTTTCTTAGGCCCTGCGGAGGGCTTCTCTTAATGCCACCAGTTCTGCCTTCTGGGCTGATGTTTCTTGTGGGAGGCGTGATGCTCAGATAAGATTACCCCGCTCATTTACTATAGCCGCCCCTCCATACCTGTGTCTGTCTCGGACAAAGCTACTTTTATCGGTGAACCAGGTCAGGTTGCTGTTTGGAAGAGGGCAGTCTTTTAGATCTTTTTTGGCCATCTGGGTCTCGGCCAGGATTTCGAGGCAACTATGTTTAGGTGTTTCTGGCTCGGGATCTGGCAGGAGTGTGGCCGGGTTCAGGATGGCAGGAGTCCGGAACTCAATGCGAGGAGTGTCTAACAGAAGTTTCTGGTAGTGAGTCAGCCTCACATTTGTAATTTATTGCCCTGGCGGCTGCTTTAGGATCCCCTCTATGGCATGAGGCGTGGTAATCTGCAAATGCTGACCCAGGGTGAGCTTATTGGCGTCTTTGACTAGTAAGGCAGTAGCTGCCATGATTTGATGATTTGCAGACAAGCCGGCCATCTCGCTGCTACCAGGTCTAGTTTTGTTGGGTTTTTTTTTTTGACAGGTACGCCACTGGGCGCCTCTAAGGTCCTAGTGCCAGTGTGAGCACTCTCTTGGCTATTTTCTTTTTCTCATTTATAAACAGGTGGAACTCCTTTGTAAGATCAGGAAGCGCCAGAGTCGGAGCCTTTAACATAGCTGTTTTTAAGGCTCGAAAGGCACTTTTTATCTGTACTGTTTATTTTTACGTTTGTCTTGCCTTGCACCCTTTATATAAGAGTCGAACCTTTTTTGCGAACCCCGGAATCCAGAGGCAGCAGTATTTTACTGACCCCAGGAATTCTTGCACTTTTTGACATGAGGTCGGGGTGGGTATTTTAAGCACAGTTTGTTTTATTGCTTTTGTTAGCCACTTTTGGCCTCTCTTAATTTTATATTTTAAATAGGTGACTTTATTCTTGCAAATCTGGGCCTTCTTGGCACTAGCCCTGTAGCCCATTTCTCTTAACACTCTGAGTAAGTCTTTGGTATTCTTCTAGGCAGGTTTGAAGGGTCGGAGCAGCTAATAGTAAATTATCTATATACTGCAGCAGGGTCACCTCTGGGTGGTTGGCCGGAGCAGCTAATAGTAAATTATCTATATACTGCAGCAGGGTCACCTCTGGGTGGTTGGCACGGTACTCACCCAGGTCTTTGTGAAGGGCTTTGTTGAACAAGGTGGGCAAGTTCTTAAACCCCTGGGGCAGTCTTGTCTAAGTCAGCTGCTCCTGGATCCCTCTCTCTTTGTCTTACCACTCAAAGGCAAATATTTTTTGGCTGTGCAGGGCCACGGCTAGGCTGAAAAAGGCATTTTTAAAATCTAGGACAGTGTACCAAATCTGCGTTGGAGGAAGGGAGCTTAGTAGGGTGTAGGGGTTAGGAACCGTAGGGTGGATGTCTAGGACACGCGTGTTGACCTCCCTGAGGTCCTGCACAGGCTGATAATCCTTTCCACCCGGTTTCTTCACTGGCAATACAAGGAGTATTCCAGGCTGACTGTCACCTCTGGAGAATCCCGGCGTCTAGGAGCCTTCGAATGTGGGGCGTTATTCCCACTCTAGCTCCTGGGGCATGGGGTACTGTCTAACTCGGGCTGGCTCAGCCCCTGGTTTTAAGTCAATGTATAGAGGTGGCTGATGCTTTGCCCACCCTGTACACTCTTCTGCACCCAGCTAGTTTTGTTTGACAGTTTTCCCGTGGTCTCAGTAATCACCAAATGTTCTGCCTCCGTGTCTACCAGGAAATTGACTAGGCTCTCTTTTACTAGTAAAGTTACCCTGGGCTTGGGGAGGGGAACTGAACCCCGTCCCCCTCCATTTATCTTTTATTTGCCCCACTACCATAACCTTTTCATAGGATTTAGCTCTACATTCCCTCTTTTTTGGGGGCAGTTCTTAGCCCAGAGTCCATGCTCTTTGCAATTGGTGCACTGATCCTTGCCTAGCCTCTCCCTCCGGGGTCACTCCCAGCCTTTTGCCTCTAGCTGACCTCCTCCCGTAGCTGCAAGTAGGATTTTGGCCATTTTTTGTTTACCCTGCGTGCCTCGCCCGCCTGAAATTTTCTATCTTTTAATCTTAGTGTCTCTAACTTTGGGTGTTTTTTTGTTATTATATATTTTTTCTGCCACTTTTAGTAAGTCCTGTGGAGTTTTCTTGCACAGCCTATCTATCCTTTGCACTTTTGCCTAATGTCTGAGGCTGCCTGATTTACAAAGGCCATTATGACAGCCGCTTTACTCTCTTCTATGGTGGGATTTATCAGAGTGTACTGCCGAAAGGCTTCTATAATTTTTTTTCTAGGTAAGCTGCCGGACTTTTCTCAGGCCCCTGACGGACATTTCTTACCTTAGCCAAATTGGTCGGCTTCCATGCCGCTGCTCAGAGACAGGCCATCAGAGTCTGGCGGTAGACCCGGAGACGCCCCCTGCCTTCAGCCTCATTGTAGTTCCAGGGCGGCCATTCAAGAGGAAAGGTCTGGTCCGTGACTCAGGGGTTGATGGTGTGCTGTCCTCTCCTGGAACCAGCTTTTGTGCTTCTGCTTGGATTTTCTCTTTTTCTTTAGTTGTAAAAAGTACCTTGAGCAACTGTTGGCAATCATTCTAAGTGGGCTAATTTGTAAAAAAAAAAAAAAAAAAAGACTGAATCTAAAAGGTTAATTAAATTCCTATCTGCTCTCAGGGGGAGCGCGCTCACAGGCTCCGGATCTGGAGCCCTTTCAGCCCGCTGCCTAGCCCCATAAGCCAGTCCGCGCCTCAGCGGTTCCATTGCGGCCATAGATGCCGCAGGTAACATCGCCGCCGCCACCAGGGGGCGGGGTCGAGCGGGAGGGGCGCGGGCGCCACTGGGAGGGCCCTGGGCACGGGCGCTGCAGGGAGGAGTGCAGGGCGCGGGCTCGGCGCTGCCATCCTGTTTGCTTTGGCGTCTCTCTCCCCTCACAAAGGTCCTGTGCCCCCTCCCTCACATCTTTAAAGTGACTCGCGAGGATAGACAACGGCGTCGTCAGAGTCTGTCTCAGTCCTGAAAAGAAGAGGAAATCCTGGACACAGGACAAGAATCACTCTCACAATCGCACAGGTGTAAAGACAAGACCAATGAGGCCCAAGTAACAAAATGATTAAACAGGCGAATAAACAAACAAAACAAAAACAAAGACAAACAAACAACAATAAAAAACTAAACAAATTGACCCTCCTATTCCGGAACCTCTCCCCGGTCCCCTTCTGACCGAGCCTCTAGCTCTAAGGTCAGCCATGGGGATTCCAAGGAGGCCAGCAGACGTCTCTGTCTGGCCGCCACCAGCGACCCACCAGCGCGTCCGGCTAGGTCCTAATGCCGGTCCACTAGTCCGGAGCTCTAATCTATACACTCTTTCCCCGGCTCTGCGTCTTATCCAGCGGTTTGCGAGAATCCCGGACGAGCACCCAAATGTTATATTTGAGATTTACAAGGCCACAGGACAGAGAGACAGAGTCACCGAGGCTGTAATTATCAAAAGGAGTTTTATTGTCTAGCTCGAGCTAGGGTCCGAGTCCCCAGAGTGCCAGCGCAGTGGCCACTACTTCGGGCAGGGACCGTCCTTTGTGTGTTAGTCCCCTTTTATAACTTAGTTGTTTACACACTGGTCTTGCATTCGCCCCACAGTGATTTTTACTTCAGCCTGCCCCTGATAGGCCCTAACCTGTTCCGGGTCCTAGCTGAGAGACTCAGGTTTCTGCTCTCTTTGTCTTTTTCCTCTGCATCCCATAATATACTCATAATGCCTTGCGGTCAGCAAACAAGCAGTAAACAGAAGCTGGAAGGTGTCTATTGTCCTTATAGCCCAGTATCTTACACACTCTCTTACACACATACACACACACAAAGTTCTAATAAATTTTATCCTAGAAGTCTAGCCATGAAATGCTAATGCAAACTCACCTGTCTGTAAAAGAAAGCTGGATCCAAATTACTTCCGATGAGACTGTAACTTGTTCACATGGCAAACTTTAGTTGACCTGATGGGTAGCCTAATTAGGCCCATGAATCAAAGTTTGGGGTAAAGCAGTTTCCATGACAGTTTGATTTTAAAAAAACGTTTACCCCCTTTTTTTTCTGCAGCTCAAAATGAGTTTTCAATGTTAGCATTTTAGCTAAAATTGGCCAAGCAGGGTCTCCAGGTAGCCTTTCAATTGTAAATACTGTAAACAATGAGTTATCTTAACATCAATAGAAAAAGTTAGCAGGTTTTAGAGTAGCCAGAAGAGAGAGAAATATCTTTCATCTGTGAATTTTCCTTGATGTAATTTGCCCTTTAGTAAAAACTTGTGCACAAGAATTAGCTATAACCAGCTGGAGCCCTAGAAAACCTGGCATGCCTTTGTTATATTCGAGATTCACAAGGCCGCAGGACAGAGAGACAGAGTCACTGAGGCTGTAATTATCAAAAGGAGTTTTATTGTCTAGCTCGAGCTAGGGTCCGAGTCCCCAGAGTGCCAGTGCAGTGGCCTCTTCTCCGGGCAGGGACCCTCCTTTGTGTGTTAGTCCCCTTTTTATAACTTAGTTGTTTACACACTGGTCATGCATCCGCCCCACAGTGATTTTTACTTCAGCCTGCCCCTGATAGGCCCTAACCTGCTCTGGGTCTTAGCTGAGAGACTCAGGTTTCTGCTCTCTTTGTCTTTTTCCTCTGCATCCCATAATATACTCATAATGCCTTGCGGTCAGCAAACAAGCAGTAAACAGAAGCTGGAAGGTGTCTATTGTCCTTATAGCCCAGTATCTTACACCTTTGAATCTTTTCATTTACAAAAATACTTGCAAATAGAGCTGCCACAAACCAACTGGGGTGCTCTACAAGAGTCATTCTCCTTGCTCTTCCTCGTTCTTAAAGAATTTGTTTCTCTTTTTTTGTTGTTTTCAAGGAACCAAACTGTGGTCTAGGGTTTGGTGTCTTGGATCAGAGTAGGAGAGAGGTCAGACAGGCCTCATCATTCCCCCTCCCTTCTTGGAGACATCCTCTGTAATCCATGAACAGGCCCAAGGGTATGCAACAATCCTGCAGGGCCTCAATTTACAAACAAAATCTATGTCTGGTGGCTTATCTCTGATAACAGCTCCTTATGTTAAAGCATTCTAAGCCTTTAGACAAAGCTTCCTGTCTTTAACCAATTACAATCCAAAGAATCTTTAAACCCACCTGTAACCTGTAAGTGGCCGTGTGTGGGGCTCCTCAATGTTTCATCATTGAGTTGGTCCCACCCTCTTACATGTCTCAGTTTCTCTCTTGGGGGTCTAATACCTCCGAGAGGGCTCAAAATGCTGAGTGATCAGCTCTTAATGTGCGTTTCCTGAATGAGCCTTCTTTTAATTAATTTGTTGGGGGGTTCCCTGTGGGGCTACTCACACCTCGGGGAATTGCCCCGGGGAACTCCCAATCAGGGCCCTGGTCACCCAGGGCTGCCTTAGGTCTGGGAGGAGCAAGCTGCCCCTTATCTTCAGAGCTGAGAAACTCAGTCTCTCATTTATCAACAAATAGAACAGTTGGGTTTCTTGCGCAAATGTGCAGATTAGCCAATTGAAATTAATTATGAGAGGAAAAAAGGCAATGGAGTGTGCCTCCAAACCTAAATTAGGATCCCAAACAACAATTCCTAGGAAAAGAACCAGCTCAGAATAAACCAAGACTATCAACCAAAAATGGGAAGTCCGAAACTCAGGACTTACCAGCTCTGCCAAAGGAGAAACTAGAAGTCAGAGGGTCTAAAAGGGCCAGGCCGGTACCTGGCCCCGAGTTCGCGCTGCTCCTTAGGCGGTCCTGAGTCTTCTCCAAGATCCTGCCGACTACACCAAACTCTGTAAAATAATTTTAAAGAGATTTATTCTGAGGCAAATTTGAGGACCGTGACCCGGAGCCACTGCCAAGAGGCCTTGGCCAAGTGGACTCGCTGTGGCTGGGTTACAGTTGGTTTTATACATTTCAGGGAAACAGGGGTTACAGGTAAAGTCATCAATCAATGCATGGGAGGCATACATTAGTTTGTCCCAAAAAGGTGGGCTATCATGAAGCAGGGGGGCTTCCAGGTTATAGGTGGGTTTAAAGATTCTTCGGACTGTAATTGGTTAAAGACAGGAAGCTTTGTCTAAAGGCTTAGAATGTTGTAACATAAGGAGCTGTGATCAGAGATAAGCCACCAGACATAGATTTTGTTTGTAAATTAGGCCCTGCAGGATTGTCTTGCATACCCTTAGGCCTGTTCATGGGTTACAGAGGATGTCTCCAGGAAGGGAGGGGGCATGATGAGGTCTGTTTGACCTCCCTCCTCCTAGCAATTTTAAAATCAGTTTATTTACCACAAACTTACCTAAGTTACATAAACTTAAAAACATTTGGGTTAATTGTTATATTTTTGATAAAACACTTGATTTAACTGCTTAATTTTTCCTTTTAAGTCAATTAATTAGAGCTCTTTTATATGTGTTGGTAGAAAAATATTACATACACACAACATAAAAACATGCAGACAACATGAGGACATAGAAGCAGATTCCCTAGCTTTCATTTTGAAATTTAGCTATGAGACAGTAAAGCATAGTAATATAAACTCACGGGTTTATAAAAGAACAGCTGGATCCAAATTATATTAGGGACCTGTGCACACAGCTAAATTTTATTTACCTTGGTAAGTAATCTAATGAAAAGTATGGACAAAAAATTGGGGTAAAGTCGTTTCTATAGTAGTTTGATTTAAAAGAAAAAGGCCTCTTTTATACCTTTTTTTAAAGTTTCAAATGACTTTAGGATTAAATATATAAATTTTACATTTTAGCTAAGACTGGCTGAATTGTATAAGAAAAACAAAATCTCCACATGGGGGGGAATTTTAGCAACAAATTTATTTTTTGTTTGCCAGTCTGATTTGTTTGATTAGTCATTGTGGGAGAGGAAGCATTTTAGAAAAAGGTATTTAGAGGGTTTTTTTTATTCTTGGCTTTTTTTTTGGTTCATGCTTTGAGAGACAAAGCAAAATTTTTTTACCTTATATTATTGCTCTGAGCTCAAGATTTTGACTGGTGTGACCTGAGAGTCTAGCTTTTATAAACAATTATTTAATTTTGTTTTAGATTATTAATCTTTTAATTTAATTAGGTGTTCCATCACCCTAAGCAATTGTTAGGCAAATCTAAATTTACTTTTTCAAAGGAATGACTCAGGTGTGCAAGGCTATGCTACTGGTTGTCATGGAGCTGTTGTAATTTGAAAGCCCTCTCTTTTTTCCTTATTTTGGCTGAAATGCCTTTAAAAATCTTTTTAAGTGGCTTTTGAAATTAGCAACAGGTTATTTTAATACAATTGAAAAAGTCAACAGATTAAAGTAAACAGCGAGGAGGAAGAAAAGATATATACAGAGAGAAGTTAGCAGCCTCTATGTACAGTGTTTTACTTTAACCCTACAGTTGTAGTTTTCTTTTTTTTTTTTTTTTTTTTTTTGAGACAGAGTCTCACTTTGTTGCCCAGGCTAGAGTGAGTGCCATGGCGTCAGCCTGGCTCACAGCAACCTCAATCTCCTGGGCTCAAGCGATCCTTCTGCCTCAGCCTCCCGAGTAGCTGGGACTACAGGCATGCGCCACCACGCCCGGCTAATTTTTTTTTGTATATATATTAGTTGGCCAATTAGTTTATTTCTATTTATAGTAGAGACGGGGTCTCGCTCTTGCTCAGGTTGGTTTCGAACTCCTGAACTCAAAGGATCCGCCCGCCTCGGCCTCCCAGAGAGCTAGGATTACAGGCGTGAGCCACCGCGCCCGGCCAGTTTTCTAATTTGGTAGCAAGAAAAATCTTAAGGAGATTGAATGATCCCGCTGACTTTCTTCGATTTAAAAGCGTGCAGGAGGAAAAGCCGCATAGCCAGCCGGAGTCCCAGAAAGTTTGGTAAGCTTTGACGTTTGAGAATCCCATTCTATTTCTTGTTAATATCTTGAAAGCAAAGAAAATTCTGTAAATCCTATCAGGGAATGTCAGAAGTTTGGACCTGTGTTTTAGCTGGTGGCAACTGCCCTAGTGGCTTTTAATTGGTTGTCTTTTGCCCACCATTTATTTTTGCTCTTTAGAGATGTTCAGAAACAAGCAAGGGAAAAAAGAGGCAAATCTTTTAGAGATGCCTATAACTAATGGAACCAAAATCAGAGTGCTCAGAAAAACGTGCAGATCAAACACAGCAGTAAGCCAGGCGCACATAGCCAAAGATGAACCCAGCAGAAAAGACGGTACTCACAGACAGGACCTAAGTTCTGCAGACACCAGAGTGCTCAAACCAGGACGTTGTCCTTACCTGAAAGGGCTTGGCAGAAGAGATAAAAGTCTTCACCCCAGATGGGGTACAAGGTTTTTTCTTTTTATTTAGGTGGCCTTATAACCGAATCAGATCCCCAAAAAGTCAAAAAGACCTCACCAAAGGGAGGGTGTCAGAGACTGGGCAGATCTACCAGGCCAGAGAAGTCAGCTCGTGGAGGCTGGGCTGGAGGGACACAGAGGCTCAGCTGGCACGCTCCACGCTTTGCTCCCACGTGTGGACACACTGTCGCGTGAAGCTAGGTAACGAGCAGACAGGAAGACTCTGAAAGACAGTGGTGTTTACTCGGGCATGGGCATCGCAAGGGGAACACCTGTGCAGGTGTGAACTGTGCGTATTCAGGGAGGTAAAGGAAGAGGTTTTGAAAGGAAAATGAGGAGGAGTATATACTTGTTTTGAGGCAATTATTCTTGGCCACAAGGATCAATAACAATGGTGGCATCAGTCCAAGGCTGGACAGGCAGCTGCTGGGCAGATGTTCTTACAGAAGTGTTTTCTCATGTGAGCTGGCCTTGGTGCAATGCTGTGGGTTTTGCAGAGTGTCTTGAGACAGTTTTTGTTATCAGGCGTTTGTGCATGAAGGCCTCCCTGCATGGCCTCCCCAGCTCCGTGTTTCAGGGTTTGTTCTTCTTGTTGTTGTTTTAAACACAAGTGATTCCATTTTGATTCTGACAACCTTCACAACTTCACATACAACTTAACGTCCATTTTGTTTCACCAGAAAAAGATATTTTTACTCAATTCAGAATATTTAGGAAACACAGAAAGGATAGTAAAGGCACATGAAATTCTGCCATGTTAAGGGAGGCAGCTACTTTAAATATTTGGGTCTATTTTTAAGTTTATATGTATCTTTTTCCAATTGAGGTAATACTGTCCTTAGCTTTATGTTTTGCTTTTTGAAAAATCACTTACCATCATATAAAAATAATTTCTCCATATCAATAAAGAATCTTTGTAAATACATATTTTTAAAAGTACATAAATTAATTTTCAATGTTTGCGTTATATTCCACCCGAAGGTGCACTACGCTATTATCCATTGTAGAGTGTCTTTGCTGTTTCTGGATTTTAGCCTGAGTGATTTAGCCTGAGTAATATTAAATTTAGCCTGAGTAACATTAAAACAAATATCTTTCACAAAGTTTTAATTCCTTTTGTTTATTGACTTGTTTGCTTTTTATGATAACGATGCATCCACACTCATTGTACACAATATGAAATAATTTGGAAAACAAAAACATTAAAATTTCTGTATCTCACCATTTCTGGATAAGCATTTTGATAGGTTTTAAAATTTATTTCCATTATTTTTTATACACATAGTCTTACACATACACAAACATATAATTTAGTTCATTCCATTTCTAACTTTTTATGTTCAGATTGTTTTGCAACATTATGTTGTGAATGAGTAATTAAAATATATGCCAGGATAATTTTAATAATTGCAAATATTCTATTGTCTGAGTTAACATAGTTTGTTTCATTTTTTTATTTGCTACACATTTGGGTTGTTTCCAGTGTTTACTATTGAAAAACTGTAGTTTGTATACTTGAGATGAACAGTCGTCTACATCGATCATTCAAATCTGTACTTCTTCGTGTAGTTTAGTGTCCCAGAAATGGAAACAAGTCAAGGGATATAAATATATTTAAGGCTTTTGTGCATATTGCCACATTTTTCTCCAGAGAGGCCACCTGAATTTACATTCCCACCAGTAGTGTACAAGAGCATATGTCATCCCTAAGCATTTAAATACTCTTTTGTATTTGATAGGCAAAAATAATATTTTATTATATTATTTTGTATCTCTTTGCTTATTAAAGAAATTGGAGTTTCTTATAGAAACTTTCTTAGAATCTCTTACAGTTTCTTATAGAGAGATTGTTAGTTTCTTGTTGGTGCTGAAACAAATGCCAGCAGAGATAGAAATGTATTCTCTCACATTTCTGGGGACCAAATTGCAAAATCAGATAAACAGGGCCAAAATCACGGTGTCAGAATGACTGTGCCCCTCTGCAGGCTCACGGGAGGGTCCATTGCGGGCTTCTTCCGGGTTCTGGGGGCGGCCAGCAGTCCTTGGCTGGTGGCCACATCTGGCCTCTGCCTTCCTGGTCACATTGCCTCCTCTTCTTCTGTCTGTGGTCAAGTCTCCCTCTGTCTTTCTCTGGAGAAAAATTTGGCAATATATAATAGATAAAAGCCTTAGATAAATTTATAAGGGCACATGTGATTGCATTTAGGGTCCACTTGGATAATCCCAGATAATCTTCCCACCTCAAGATACTTAATCTCAAAGTCCTCTTTTTGCCATAAAAGTTCATATTCAGAGGTCCTAGGGATTAAGATGTGAATATCTTTGGAAAGGCCATTCTTGAGTCCACCACACTGTTGATTTGTTTTAAAATATTTCTTCTGTAAATAGTCTATTTATGTACTTTGCTTATTCGTCTATTGGGATATTAATGATTCTCTTACTATGTTTTATAAGCTCTTTAGCTATTAAACATACTCATGTTTTGATATACGTGTGGCAAATATTTTCCTGGTTTATTTTTTGCTTTTAATTTTCTTTTGATTTTCCATGAGTGGACTTAAAAATACTTTTATATAATGCAGTTTTTCTTCTTTTTCCTTTGAGATTTCACTAGTTTTTAGCTTAGAAATTTCCTCCCCATTCAGGGATACAATAAATCTTCATCTGGGCCGGGCGCTGTGGCTCACGCCTGTAATCCTAGCTCTTGGGAGGCCGAGGCGGGTGGATTGCTCAAGGTCAGGAGTTCAAAACCAGCCTGAGCAAGAGCGAGACCCCGTCTCTACTATAAATAGAAAGAAATTAATTGGCCAACTGATATATATATATAAAAAATTAGCCGGGCATGGTGGCGCATGCCTGTAGTCCCAGCTACTCGGGAGGCTGAGGCAGGAGGATCGCTTGAGCCCAGGAGTTTGAGGTTGCTGTGAGCTAGGCTGACGCCACGGCACTCACTCTAGCCTGGACAACAAAGTGAGACTCTGTCTCAAAAAAAAAAAAAAAAAAAAAAAAAAAATCTTCATCTGTATTTACTTGTGGGTTATGGTGTCCATTTTACAGTTGATTCTTAAAATCATTTGAGTTATTTTAGAGTAATACTATGGTGAAATGCAAGCATTTAAATTGGTCTTTCTTCCCATCTCTCTTAAGACTTTCCCCTTAATTATCCATTAATCCAAACAACATTTCGTCCCCTGTTTGAGGTTTCCTTTAGCTCACGTTAAAGTCATGTAGGGAAATGAGTTTCTGTTTCTGGGTATCCACGTTGTTCCTGTGATCTTTCCATTCTTGTGCCCATGCTGTGTTGTTAAATTATGATCATTTTCTTGCATATTTAATGCTGTCCTCACTCCTCTCCATTGTCACACTGTCAGAAACATTCAACTCTTCATTCTCCCAGGCAGACGTTAGAACTATCTCCTCATTTTCCATCACAAACAAAAATGTCATTGAACTTTTGATTGGAATTGTGTTAAACTGAGACACCAGTTTGACCACAGTTGAGATGTTTTCATAATTCCCTGTTTCCATTGAGAAACATGTCTCCTTTTTCATTTAGGTCTTCTATTATACCATTTCACTGTTGTTCTTGCTGTTGTATGTTGACTCAGAAAATCGAAACTGTGATGTTTTTATTACTAACATAGGCTCTATTTTATCCCTGCTATTGGGATTTTTTCCCTTTTTTTTTTAGCTGGTTGTTAACAATATATGGGAAAGCTACTAACTGTATATGCTGATGTGGAACTTTCTTTTGCTTTCTAATCATTTTTTTCTGTTTATTGTCTGCTTACCTAGACAGTTCAAATGAATGATTATCAATTGCATCTACAAGGAGTGATAATTTTACCCATCCTTTCTAATAGTTATACCTCCTATTTCTTTTTACTGACATTCATGTCTTATGGCATCGTCCAGGATAATCTTAACAATGACGATGAATATAGTGAACATCTATCTTTGCTTTTCCCTCATTTTTTGGAAACACTTATTGTGTTTCAGCATTAAGTATGATAATTGTTGTTAATTTGAAATTGATTTACTTTAGCAAGGAATTATCTGTCTCATCTTAGTTTTTATAGACTATCAACAATAAATAAAATGTCTTCTGATATATATTAAGCTACCGTGCTTTTTCGTTATATGACAACTAGTTATTGGGTCTATGGCAGTGAAACTGTTGGAGCGCCTTGAGCTAGGCCACCCTCACGTCCTGGAATAAAGCTTTCTAGTGGTCACGGACTCTTCATATGTTGTTAAATTGGATTCATTACTGTCTTATTTAGAACTTATATCCATATGTGAGATTTTTTTACAGTTTTTAAGTTGAACTCATATTTGGATCTCTTTTCATCTTCTATTCATTCTAGAACAGATTATATAAGATTAGTTGGTAATTAAAATATAGAAAGACCTCACTAGTAAACTGTCTCAACCTGGAGTCTTTTGGAGAAAAAAATTTTTTGAAGACATTTCATCATTTTTTCCCTTAATTAACAATCTATTTCTATTTTCTTTTGAGTCAATTTTGTTAATTTCTGTCTTTTTGACAAATTCACTTATTTCCCTGAAACTCTCAGATTTGTTAGCATACAACCACAATGTCCTTTGTCTACTCTGTCTCTTCTTTCTTGACTTGATTTAATCTTGTTTATTTGATTTCTCTCTCTTTTGTAAAGTAAAATTTCTAAAGAGTTACCTCTGATTTTGTTTCTGAAGGACTGAACTCTTTGAATTATTCACCTTATTGCTTTTCAGTTATATTAATTTCTCCTTTGTTATAATTCATATTTTTGAACATAGATTTGTTAACATTTCAGAAATTTTAATCTGCTACATTCTCAATTTTCAAATTATCATTTCCTAAATAATTTGTCATTTTTGATTCCATCTTCAGTGCAATTAATTGGAGTACCATTTTCAATTCCCACAGCGACGTGATTTTATTCCCTCATTGCCAGTTTTGTATTATTGCATAAAGAAAAAGTAATCTATAATTTCACCTTTGGGGAGCATATGAAGGTTTATGCTGAGGTCAGTAGTGATCAACTTTTGTAAATATTCTGTGTTTGCTTAAGGATGGTAGTGCTTTCTTAGCACTTAGCAGTTTGTAACGGTAAAAAACAGCCCAGCATTACAAAGTGGTTGTTACTACATCACATAATCATCGGTGATCTATAAAATATAAAGGATCTCATGCCAGAAATGTTTTCCTGAGATTAAATAGGGCGATACCATGGGAGTCCATCGCAGCAGAAGCCCCTGCCGAGGGCAGGGCAGGGGCAGCCGGCCAGCAGCAGCTGTGCAGCGTGGGGGGCTCTCGTGCTGACAGCCGGGTCTGCATCCCAGCCTCCCACCCATTCGCTGTGGGACTTTCAGCTAATGGTGGACTTCTCTAGCCTGTTTTCTTACCTATGCAATGGGATTAATGATAGCCCCTTTTTGTAAGGTTTAAGAAAGAAAATACATGTCAAGCACTTGGAACAGTGCCTGGAGCTGGTGCCAAACTGCTCTCAGCCATCACGTTATTTAATGTAGCAGAAATTAGAAAAGCTATTTTTAATTACTATTTTATAGAAATAAAATGTCAAAGCTCATTCTTAGCTCAAGCGGTGGCTCATAACTATAATCCTAGCACTTTGGGATGCCAAGGTGGGAGGATCACTTGAGGCCCAGGAGTTCAAAACCAACCTGGGCAACACAGCAAGACCCTGTCTCTAAAAATAGAAAATCAGCAGGACACGATGTGTGCACCTGTGGTCCCTGCTACTTGGGAGGCTGAGCCAGGAAGGGTCACTTGAGGCCAGGAGTTCAAAGCTGTAGTGAGCTGTGATTGTTCGGCCGCAGAAATGTACAGCCCGTGTGGGGGAGAGACGACCGCCTAAAAAAAGACTCAGAGTCCAGAGACTTGATGCAAAAGCATGAGGTTTTATTTTCAGCGCAGCGCAGGGGCAAGCGAGCTAGGGAAGCTGCCGCGCCGGCCTTTTTTTCCTTAGGATTTTTATAGGCAGAAACCACATGCAGGTGGCTAGGGATCACAGGGTGGGGGGAAATTCTATGGGCTTTGACCTTGCACAAACATGTATCAGATGAGCTAATATCGAGAACTTCTAATCTTGGTCAATAAACTCCAAGGACTAATGGCAAGCGGTTTTTGGGGAGTTACAGAGTGGCGCCGGCGCCAGCGGGGGAGGGAATAGGGTTAAGCGAGCGGAGGGGTGCCAGTGGGGGAAGGGAGTAGGGTTGAGCAAGCGGAGTTTATAAAAGCAAAACGGCGGGTTAGATTTTTCTCCACATGATCATGCCATGGCACTCCAGCCTGGGCCACAGAGAGAAACTCTGTCACAGACAAACAAACCAACAAACAGCAGCTCAGTCTCAGGGAGCTTGCTAACCCCCAGTGTCCACAGCAGGCAGGCAGCTGACCTGAGCTTCCTGGCTTTCAGGCCCTTGAGCCCTCCGTGGTAGGACCCAGGTCCTGGCATGTGGTTGGAGAGGTAGGAGGGGAGGGTGTCCCCAGAGTTTAGAGCCTGGTTTAGGAAGTCGGGCAAAACAGTCCTCTTCAGTGTCACATATTTCTCATGTGAATGCAGAGCCTGAGTGTGCAAAAGCTCTTGTTTTCTCTGAGCTGTTTGACTCAACTCTCTGGACTTCATTCAAGTCCTGGAAGAAAAGAACTTTTGATTTTTGTCAAGAATATAGGAAGAAACATTAATCCATGTTAAAGATATTTCAAGCCCCAACCACCCAACAACATCTCGCCTCATTCTCCAGTGACTTGCAAATCGCAACTTTCCTCTTTGAAAGAGGAAAGGCTATCATTTTGGGGCCTGCCCCAGATGTTTTCTATAGCTAGAGAAAACATTCAGGTGGGCTTGGAGCAGTCACAGGATGAATTTACTTTGAATGGAAATAGGAGAAAAGAAAATAAGAGCTTGTCACCTTGGCATTCTTCCTGCCACCTGGAGTCCCTGGCAGGTTCATGCCCAAACGTCTCCAAATGACAATCAGAGCACACAAAATGTATTCTCTGCACCAGAAGCATGTAGCGCCTGGAAGGGACTTGTCATAATAGAAATGCAAATCTCATTCCTGCCCTGGCCAACCAATTCCCACTGAAACAAATTTCTGGAATCCAGAAAGCATGTATAATTTCAAACCCTTTGGTTCAGCCCAGTGCATCTAAAATTGGCTTTAATAAACACTCAGCAATTCTTTTGTGTAAAAAGAAATTATCGAACATCTCCACCTCCGTATTCATTGCCGACTCTCTGATTTTCCCCTGAGGAGGTTTAGACTAAGCAGGACAGCGGCACTCCAGGCCCTGGAGACTGGCTCCAGAATGTCCCTCTGCCCCACAGAACAGTGAAGCCCGGAGGATGACAGTGCGCTGGAATCCCTGGGTGCTCGCTGACAAGACTTCCCGGGTCCATTCCCGACCTCAGGATCTAGATCTCCGGGGGAGGGTCCCCAGAACCCTCATTTTCACTAGACCCCTCCCCCTGGGGTGGCTGTGGCACACAGCAAAGGTGGAAGAAGCCTGCTCTGGCCCGTGTCCTGTTACTGGACCCCACAGTGCGGGTCCCACCTCTTGGCTCTGCCTCTGTCCTTCCTTCCTCCTCACCTCCTTTCTCTGCCTGCCGGGACTGCAGTCGTCCCACAGGGCCCACCGAGAAGGTCCCCTCCTCAGATGCTCCTCTGCTGTCCACCACTGGAATTAGGGGTTCCCACCCCAGGCTTCCCCAAACAATACTCCTCTCATGGACTTGGCGATCCGTGCCCCGGGCGGGGCACTTCAGCCCCTTGCTCAGCTCAGCGGTGTCTCCATCCACAAGCAAGGAAGGCTGAAGGAACATAAAAATAAATGTAATAGTTCTTGACATCATGTCATCTGGAATTTTGCAGGAAGTCTTTGAAGCTTGTCTGAACTTTGCTGTCCTATCTCCAAAACAGCCTTGGGGAAAACCACTAGTTCAGCTGCCCTTTGTGTAGGGGCCTGGAGTGGCAGTGGGGAGAGAGTTTGCTGCAGCCACTGAGGTGACTCTAGAGGTGGCTGCATGGCGGCAGAGAAGGACTGGACCCTTGGCCTTCTGGAGGCCAAGCCCAGCCCTGCCAACTGCCCCACACAGTGGCAAGTCTCTCTTGCAAGGAGATCCTGAGCCCCATGGTTTCCCAGCAGCCAAGCTGAAAGCCCTGAGTGCACCATCCATGCAGTCCCTACCACCACGTGGGGTGGGCAGGTCCACTTTACAGATGAGAGGTTGGAGGCTCCTCAAGGCTGAGTGACTCGCCATGATGGCCAGCTCAGTCCCACCTGATCTTGGATTTGCCTGCCTGGCACGAGTCGCTCGGTCCCTCCAAACTCTAGCTGCCCTATCTGGAGATGGGGTGACAAGCCTTTGTGCATGCAGTTGAGGGGAGATTCAGTGGGCAGAGAGGGAGGACTAAGATTTGCAAAGTGCTTACCTTGTGCAACGGTGGGCTTCATCTATAGCAGGGCTCCTCAAACTTTTTAAACGGGGCCAGTTCACTGTCCCTCAGACCATTGGACGGCCAGACTATAGTTTAATAAAAACTGTGAACAAATTCTATGCACACTGCACATATCTTATTTTGAAGTAAAAAAACAAATGGGCCAAAACACCTGCATGTGGCCCGCGGGCCATAGTTTGAGGACGCCTGGTCTACAGCATCTCACTCCTTGCCTCAACCTGGGGAGCAGGACCATTATCGTCTCATTTTCACGTGGCAGAACGTGGAGCTCCGAGTGGGGAACTTGCCCAGAGTTCCATGGCTGGTGGTCTTGGAGCATGACCTGACCTGGGTGGGCCTTATTGATAGTATGTGCGACCCCAGCACAGGACCTAGCACATGTTGGTCCAGAAATGTGCCCACTTCCTGCTTCCTTTCCTCTCTGTGAGGACAGGGACATCTGGTTTGCTCTTGTGACCTCTCATGGCTGTGTTGGTGCCTAGAGGACAGGTACTAGAGGCTCTTTAATGAACAGTAAAGGCCCCTGCCCCACTCCCAGAGGGGCTGCCTCAAGTCTGGAATTGTGCTACACTCTTGCATCTTGTAGTCCCCACAGCCCACAACGGTCCTTAGGGCATGACTGTTGTTATCACACCCAGTTTGCAGAGGAGCAAAGTTCTGCAGGAGGCTGGAGAACTTGCCCAAGGCCACACACTAGCAGGGGTCCCCAAGCCAGGACTCAGCCAGTATAGCCCAGACCTGTGCTCATAATCACCCTGTCTGTTGATAACCAGACCAGAGGGGCCCAGGACTTTCACTCGGCTGGGAGCTGGTGGGTGGGGCTGGCAGGCCCAGGTGCTAACTGTGGGTACCAGGCTTGGGGCCATCAGGGCGCCTGGTCCAAATAGGACCTGGGGTTGGGCACCCTCTAAATGTGCCTCTGCAGCGGGCATAAGCCCAAGCCCACAACTTGGACCAGTTTGTCCATTTCTGATGTATTCATTGGAAAAGCATTTATAGAGTGCCTGCTATGTGGCTGAGATTTTTCTAGGCTCTATCCAGCAGGCAACAAAACAGATGTACAAGGGTCCCTGCCCTCATGAGCCGTGCATTTTAGTGGAGGACACAGATCAGAGACAAATAAATATATAAATCAAGTATTGATGAATCCAGTGAAATATCATTAAATATGAAGTGTCCAATTTCAAATCAAAAGTTTACTTTGTTATATCTCTAACAGGAAGGACTAATCAAAGTATGAACCTAGACTATCGACACACTTTTGCCATCCTAACAGTAGCTTGTTTATGCCAGGGGTGGAGAAGCCTGGAGAGCGAGTGGTGATGAAATCACAAAAGGCGTTTTCCACAGCTTGTTGAGAATTGAATATTTTTCCTTGCAAGAAGTGGTCCAAAGTCTGGAAGAAGTGGTAGTCAGTTAGTGCAAGATCTGGTGAATACAGTGGAAGACAGAGAATTTCCAAGCCCAGGTTCTGTAGTTTGACCATTGTAGTTTGCGCAACATGTGGTCGAACATTGTCTTACAAGAGGACTGGCCTGTCTCTATTGACCAATCTTGGCTGCTTAATCACAAGCATCCTCATCATTTCATCCAACTGGCTGCAGTAGACATCTGCTGTAATTGACTGACCAGGTTTCATGAAGCTGTAGTGGATATAATATCAGCACTGGACCACTAAACAGACACCATTAGCTTTTTTTGATGAATATTCAGTTTTGAACTGTGTTTCAGTACTTCATCTTGATCCGAATGCTTGCAATTGTCAAAAAGAATCCATTTTTCACCACGCATAACAATATGGCATAGAAATGGTTCACCTTTATGTTGTGACAGCAAAGAAAGGCAAGCTTCGAGACGATTTCTCTTCTGATGCTTGTTTAATTCATGTGGTACCCACCTATCCAACTTCTTTCCCTTTCCCTTTTGTCTCAAATGGTCCAGTATTGTTGGAATAGTAATGTCAGACCTTGCTGCTAATTCACCTGCAGGTTGAGATGGATTCACTTCCACCATAGCTTTCAGCTCATCATTATCCACCTTGGTCTCAGGTCGCCCATGTGGCTCATTTTCAAGATTAAAATCACTGGAACAGAATTTGTCAAACTATCGATGTACTGTGTGTTCATTAGCCACATCCTTCCCAAACATGTTGTTGATACTTTGAGCTGCCTGTGCTGCATTAGTTCCAGAATGGAGCTCATATTCAAAATTAACATGAATTTTGACTTATCCATGGTTTCACAAAAATTGCTCTAAAAAATTTAAAGATAATTATAAGCCAAAACATGTATTTCTAAGACTGAGGCTGTACCTTCACAATAAAAATAAAATAGGAAGTGTCAAAGTGTCAACACCAGATATATCCACTGTCACATTTAGTACGTAAGGAAATCATACCTCGCATAGTTAATAACCTAAGAACAAAGCAGGAAGAAGCAGGGAGGGTGACACATTGGGGGAGCCCCTAGAGCTGGGAACTATATGAAGCATGAGAGTGGCTGAGGCAGGTCGCTGGGGAAGGACACCCCAGCCCTTCTCCGCAATGCCTCTGCCGGTAACCTGCGGCAGGCTGGCCTGGCTTCTTCCCGCTCCCAGATGGCCCCATTATTTCCCTTCTAAGTCTCTATCTCACTCATCCACTCCTTGCCTTGCCTCTGGACCACAGCAGGTGCCTTGCATCCATAATCTCTGCTGCCTATAGCCATAAAATTCAGATCAATTCATCCAGCCAATGTTCAAAGAGCATCCACAATACACAGCCCCACCGAGACGAGGCAGGCAAAGGCCCTGCCTGCAAGCAGCTCACTGCTAGAGGGCAGATGTTCCAGGGAACAGAGGTTGGTGGCCTGTGGGATAAAAGTGGTCCAGGGGCCAATAGGGAGCCTAGGGCTGGAAGAGCCACAGGGAGTGTCCCTAATGCAGTGAGGTGAGGTGGGGCGTGGAAATCCTTCTGGCAAAGCTGGCATCCACCTTGAGGTCTAGGGGACAGTTAGTTAGCCAAGTGGAAAGGAAGGAAAACATCATTCCAGGCAGAGGGGATGCCAATGCCAAAACAAACAAAAAAGATTGAGAAAGAGCTCAACATGCTCAGAAACTGAGAAAGGGTCAGTAAGAGTGCCAGGGGGTAACAATGAGAGGTGAGGTGGACAGGTCAGCTGGGGTCCTGCCCACCTTCTCCCTGCCCCTCCAGCATCTGTCATTCCAGTCATGTCTGTCCATCTTCCCAACACCTTGCTTTGGCTGGGTCACTCCCAGCCCCCTAGGGGAAGGGGCATAGCATGGTGGAAAGTGTGCTGACTTGGAAGTCAGGAAGGTATAGGTTTGAATCTGACCTCTGCTGCTTTCTAGCTGTGTGACTTGGACGAGTTACTTCAATTTCCTGAGGCTCAGTTTCTGTATCTGTAAAATGGGATGCTAGTATATACTCCATAGAATTAATGCAATGCTTTTAAAAAGGCACCGTATTCTATAAATGGTAGTCATCGTGCCAAACGATGGATCCTGTGTCCATCAAATGAAGCCCAAATTCCTGAGTCTGGTATTCAAGGCTTCTGAATTTGGGCCCAATCTTCAATTCTGGCCTGCTCTAGCCCCTAGGACCATTCAGCTACCCACACTTTCCGTTCCATTCTCTTGCTGTCCCATAACCCCCGCCATTCCCTCTGCCTGGAGTCGCCTCTCTCCACCTCTCAATCCCTGTCGCCCAGCCTCTGAGAAAGCACCAACTCTAACAGTAGACAAGGAGTGAATTTCCACAGCCCTCTGAAAATAGGAATGAGATGCCGATTCCTGTCTTCTGGCTCCTCTCTAACGTCGACCATAAGCCCTGCAGGGCTGGGCCATTCGTGTTGGATCTTCCAGTCTCCCCAGCACTGCCCAGCACAGAGCAGGTGTCACTGTTATTGTCCACCTACTTAAGCACTTGATGGCTAAGCAGCCTTGTTTTTATTAACTTCATTGGATGGAGAGAAATATCCAGGGCTGGTGAAGGGGGAGCTTGTTTTCCAGGCAGGGGGGCTGTTTGTTTCTTCAGTGCCAATCTGTGCAGTTTTAATGAGGTCTGGGTGAGTCGGGTAGGCGCAGGCCCCGGGGAGATGCGAATCCAAACACTGCACTTCGGTGACTGGACGAGGCCGATGTGGTTGCTCCTAGCAGATGTCGAGTTCTAATATTTGGAACGATAAGCCTCCTCTCACATACAGCTTCCTTGGTCTGCGAGCTTTCCAAACATGCCCGCTGATTCACACTGCGGACGCTTAGGAGAGTATCACCTGGTTAGCGTCGGTTCCTGCCCAGGAGGTCTTGGCATTGAAGTTGGACAGTAGCTTGAAAGAAATCCTCCACCACCTCCACCAAACACCCATCTAGCTGTGAGATCAGACCCAAGACGTGACCCAGCCCCTCCCCCAAACCCAGAACATTCAGGGTTCCTAGGCTCAGGCTCCCCTCCTGGTTTTGCAGCTGAATCACACAGCAAATGCAGCCCGGGAGTGTAGACTGGGGGTTCACCACCTAAGACAAATCTGAAAGGGCTTGTAAGACTCCAGGAAGCACTCTAAATGAAAATTATTTATGTTTCAGTTTCATATTTGTCTTTTGTACTGTTTTTGTACTGCATTTTTTTTATTTCAGCATATTATGGGGGTACAAATGTTAAGGTTACATATATTGCCCATGCCCCCTCCCCCTTCGAGTCAGAGCTTCGAGCGTGACCATCCCCCTGAGGGTGCACATCTCACTCATTATTTATGTATATACCCGCCCCCTCCTCCCCCCTCCCACCTGCCCGACACCCTATAAATGTTATTCCTTTATGTCCACTTAGGTGTTGATCAATTAATACCAATTTGCTGGTGAGTACATGTGGTGCTTGTTTTTCCATTCTTGGGATACTTCACTTAGTAGAATGGGTTCCAGCTCTATCCAGGAAAATATAAGAGGTGCTAGATCACCGTTGTTTCTTAGAGCTGAATAGTACTCCATGGTATACATATACCACATTTTATTAATCCACTCATGTATTGATGGGCACTTGGGTTGTTTCCAGAACTTTTAAAACAAATTTTAAATTATTTTGCTCCAAAAAATACATGCAATGGTTTTTAAAAATTCCAATACTACTAAAAGGTTTATAGTGATGAGCAGAGCTCCATTGCCCCACCCCTCAAGCTCCTGCCTGCTGCCCAGAGTCTCTTACAGCTCTTTGGCCTGCTATTTCGTACTTCCCCCATATGTTAGAATAATTGTCTGTACCACTACTTCTAGATGCATTTGCGTTAGATATTATCCATTGAGGTGCTGCTGTGGTGACGGAGGCCTTGGCATTCTCACACACCATCCCTCCCGCCCTTCCTATACACATATCGCAGTTTTTATTAATTCACTCATACAATGTTTTATTTTTCCTAAAGTTATTAATAACATTGTGGTTGATATTTTCTCATTTACTTACTTTTCTATGTACCTACAATTGATTTTTTCCAAATGCTCCAACATTAAACACCTTGTTGAGGCCCGATTACAGGATGGGGGATGACACAATGTTATTTTCGAGATTCACAAGGCCACAGGACAGAGAGACAGAGTCACCGAGGCTGTAATTATCAAAAGGAGTTTTATTGTCTAGCTCGAGCTAGGGTCCGAGCCCCCAGAGTGCCAGCGCAGTGGCCTCTTCTCCGGGCAGGGACCCTCCTTTGTGTGTTAGTCCCCTTTTTATAACTCAGTTGTTTGTATACTGGTCATGCATCCGCCCCCACAGTGATTCTTACTTTATCCTGCCCCTGATAGGCTCTAACCTGTTCTGGGTCCTAGCTGAGAGACTCCGTTTTTCGCGTTGTCTTTTTCCTCTGCATCCCATAATGTACTCATAATGCCTTGCGGTGAGCAAACAAGCAGTAAACAGAAGCTGAAAGGTGTCCATTGTCCTTATAGCCCCGTATCTTACAACAGAACATAAAATAACGACACAGACACACATGGACATGACAATGACTTGAGTGACCAATGCACCGGTCGCTTTATTTTTATACCCTCCAGACCCAAGGTTAGTTCCTTGTACATGAGCATCTGAGCATAGCAGCGATATCAGCCAATTCCGGAGTTGTTTCAAGAGGGAAACAATTTCCCATGGTCAGACCTCAAAACGGTTACTAAAGTTAAGGTGCCGGACAGAGCTCAAAAGCCAAGGCTGAGGCCGGGCGCGGTGGCTCACGCCTGTAATCCTAGCACTCTGGGAGGCCGAGGCGGGCGGATTGCTCAAGGTCAGGAGTTCAAAACCAGCCTGAGCAAGAGCGAGACCCCGTCTCTACCATAAATAGAAAGAAATTAATTGGCCAACTGATATGTATATAAAAAATTAGCCGGGCATGGTGGTGCATGCCTATAGTCCCAGCTACTCGGGAGGCTGAGGCAGAAGGATCGCTCGAGCCCAGGAGTTTGAGGTTGCTGTGAGCTAGACTGACGCCACGGCACTCACTCTAGCCTGGACAACAAAGCGAGAATCTGTCTCAGAAAAAAAAAAAAAAAAAAAAGCCGAGGCTGAGATAGGCAACACAAAACAATGCAGCCATGTGAAGTGCTTCTTGGTCTCAATCCCAGGCGGCGGCTCCTCCGTGGCCCCCACGGTTGTGCCAGTCTTAGGTTGCTGCCCCGCATGGGGAGTCTTACCCGTCATTGACTACCAACCATCAATCAGGGGCCAGGTCTTGGGAGAGTTCTTCTTGTTCTTGTTCTCATGGCCTCCAGACTCCCACCACGGGGGCCTCCGTGTGGGAGTCGTGAGCATTTGCTTAGTGCAACTACTCAGGCCTCTTATCAAGTCACAAGGCAGCGACCGTGTCTGAAGAAAATGCCGACCACCGCTGCGTCAGGCAGCACAGGACATCACAGACTCTAGTGAGTGATTAGTGTAAGGCATATCACCAGAATCAGCCCCGACACACCTGGCCATAAATTTGCAAAATGCTCAAATATATCACAGATGTTTTATCAGTTTTATTTTTGCGCCTCAGCTTTCTGGCCTGTTGCTTATATCCAAATGGGTTGTTTCTGGGCCTGGTGTAGAGCTGTCCTCCTGGGATCTTTGCACCTCTCTTAGATGAGAGCCACTGTTTCCTGGACCTTGTGTCTTCTTCTTGGTTTATTTTCTTGTTTTGCAAAATAATTTCCTCAAGTACTTTCCTAAAAAGAAAACATGAAGGGAAGACAAAGCTTTGAAGACCTTCCGTGTCTGAAAATGCCTTTATTCTACACTTAAACCCAATAGATGTGTCATTTCTCCACTATCCTCTAGCATCGGGCATTGCCAATGAGAAATCTGATGCCTTTCTTATTTCTGATCACTTGTATGTGAACTCCTATTTCTCTCCGGGCATGTTTAGAATCTTCTTTCACCTGTTGTTCTGAAATTTTACAATTACATCTTTGGTGTGGGTCTTTTCCTTTCATTGAGCAGAGTTCTCAGTAGTCTCTAATCAATCCACAGATTCATTTCCTTTCATTCTAGAAAATTCATTATGTCACTTCTTTGATAATTTTCTCTCCCTTCCCCTTTTCCTATTCTCTCTCTCTCTTTCCCAGAAGCTCCAGCTTTTATTCTTCCTTCTTCTTTATCATTTTCTTCTTCTTCTTCTTCTTTTTTTCTTTTGAGATAGCATCTCACTGTTGCCCAGGCTAGATTGCAGTGATGTCAGCCTAGCTCACAGCAGCCTCAAACTCCTGGGCTCAAGCATTCCTCCTGCCTCAGCCTCTCAAGTAGCTGGGACTACAGGCAGGCACCACCATGCCTGGCCAATTTTTCCTATATATTTTTAGTTGTTCAGCTAATTTCTTTCTATTTTTAGTAGAGATGGGGTCTCACTCTTGCTCAGGCTGATTTCAAACTCCTGAGCTCAAGCGATGCTCCCGTCTCAGCCTCCCAGAGCACTAGGATTACAGGCGTGAGCCACCGCACCTGGCCCGTTTTGTTCTTCTTTATGGGAGATTTTCTCAAATTTATCTCCCACATCGTCTGCTGCATTTTTTGTTATTGTTATCATATTTTTGATTTCTAAGGGCTTTTCCCCCCCCTCTGTTCCTGGGAAGCACAGTCTCTCCACGATCAGCAAGGCATCCAAATGCCAAAGCACAATAAAATATAGAAAATATAAAACATAACCTGATCAAACTAAAAAGCTTCTGCACAGCCAAAGAAACAGTCATGAGAGCAAACAGACAACCTACAGAATGGGAGAAAATTTTCACATCCTACACATCTGATAAGGGGCTGATAACTAAAATCTACTTAGAACTCATGAAAATCAGCAAGAAAAAATCAAACAACCCTATCAAAAAGTGGGCAAAGGATATGAACAGAAACTTTTCAAAAGAAGACAGAATAATTGCTAACAAACATATGAAAAAATGCTCAACATCTCTAATCATCAGGGAGATGCAAATCAAAACTGCAATGAGATATTACTTATCTCCAGTAAGAATGGCCTTTATCAAAAAGTCTCAAAACAATAGATGTTGGCATGGATGTGGAGACTGCAAACTAGTGCAACCTCTGTGGAAAGCAATATAGAGATACCTTTAAGCAATACAGGTAGATCTACCATTTGATCCAGCAATCCCACTACTGGGCATCTACCCAAAAGATCAAATGACACTCTACAAAAAAGACACCTGCGCTCGAATGTTTATAGCAGCACAATTCACAATTGCAAAGTTGTGGAAACAACCCAGGAGCTCAACAATACCTGAGTGGATTAATAAAATGTGGTATATGTATACCATGGAGTACTATTCAGCTCTAAGAAACAACGGCGATCTAGCACCTCTTGTATTTTCCTGGATAGAGCTGGAACCCATTCTACTAAGTGAAGTATCCCAAGAATGGAAAAACAAGCACCACATGTACTCACCAGCAAATTGGTATTAACTGAGCAGCACCTAAGTGGACACATAGGGAACTACAGTAACAGGGTATTGGCCAGGTGGGAGGGGAAGGGGGGCGGGTATATACATACGTAATGAGTGAGATGTGCACCATTGCGGGGGAATGGTCACGCTTGAAGCTCAGACTTGTGGGGGGAGGACGGGAAAGGCATTATTAGAAACCTTAAAATTTGTACTCCCATAATATGCTGAAATTAAAAAAAAAAACCATAATTGATACAGCAACCTTACAGGCACCCAACTTGGAAGGTTCAATTCCAACTCACCTCCTTGGCAGAGACAGGGAGCTGAGTGCTTGGTGGAACCTTCGTGAATATGCAGAGTAGTCTTGACCCTGAATGGCTCAGGGCTGCAAGGGGGAGAGAGAGGGAGAGAGAGAGAAAGGGAGAAAAAGAGAGAGAGATGTAAACCCCCAGGTTAGGGGAGCTGCAGGGAGGGTGGGTGGTCTCAGAATTGGGACTCTCCAGAACCCCCGAAAGTGCTCACAAGGAAAGAATATCAGCTTTAGATGTCCATCGGCTCCAGAGACCCAACTTAGATCCTCACCCATTTGGACCCTGGAGGGGTCAGACACTGGCTGCCAAGCCAGGGGAGGGAGAGTAGAAACGGGGGAAGAGAAACAGGCAAGTCAACCATCTGCCTCCTGCCCTGGGCTGCATTGCAGGCTCCCAGCCCGAAGCAGGCCTGCAGGAAGGGAGGGAGGGAGATGTGCCATCCCATCCACTCAGTCAGGTTGCCTGTGACTATTATTTTGGATTGGCCATTCTGATGTCTCACTTGAAACTGTGACTCTAGGACAGGACTCTGCTCAGTCTATACCCGAGTCCCTGGCGAGGGCAGGGAAAGGGAACCTCCACGGGTTAAATGCATGAGACACAAAGATCAGGGCTGTATTTTAATGCCATCCTGGACTGTGCTGACTCAATAGGAAGCTGTATTTGTGACACACTTAGCAGGGAGCTGGGCATAGACAGCACTTGATAAAAGTCAGCCATTATTACACGAAGAGCCTAAATCTGAAGAAATATAAAGAAAAACTTCTCATTTAGTTCCCCAAATAGCCTTGCGAGGTGGGTCCTGCTCTTGCGCTTTCCATCGCCCAGCGCTGGGCCTCGGCTGCCTCTGGACCCTCGTCCTGCCGCGCGGCACAAAGCCCTGCTCCACCGTCTGGGCCTGGCGCACGGGATGTGCTTTCATAAGGACTTGACCCAGTAGGAGCGATGACTCCAACTCTACTTAAAAACGGTTTTGCTGTCTCATCACACTCCAGGAAGATATTATTTATGGAAAGGACTAAAGTATTGATGGC
Organism: Microcebus murinus; assembly: GCF_040939455.1. Taxonomy (NCBI): domain Eukaryota; kingdom Metazoa; phylum Chordata; class Mammalia; order Primates; family Cheirogaleidae; genus Microcebus; species Microcebus murinus. Next base: position 55,335,321 of record NC_134119.1, on the reverse strand, counting down.
CTGGCGGAAATATGACCTAGAAGTCTATTTTAAAAATGGAAACCTTGCAGATTAAAGAGCAGGATAATAGAGTTATGGCAAGGCCCACTCACCTTACCTGATGGGGAGCTAGCAGTCTCTTCCTCCTCCTCCTCCGAGGGAGCCCGTGTCACCAAGTCGGACCCTCTCATGCTCTGCGGCACGTGTCGGGCTTCAGCCAGCCACACAGACTCACTGCGGTCCTGCCGTAGGCAAGTAATGCCTAGTTTATAAAAACATGCCTTCTTTTTTGAACAGTTCCTGAAAAAGACAACCAGAGGCTGCTCCCTGCAGAGGACAAGGGCTGTATGTGAAGTGACCAGTGCGTAAGAAAGCCCTCCTAAGGCAGCGCACGTCTAATGCCAAACGCTGAGTGCTGCCTCCTCTCTGGACCAAGCGCCCAGGAGCACACCGAGGTCCCGTGAGGATTCTTTGGCGCGGGGCAGGTGGAAGGGAGTCTGTCCCAACTCACCTGGCCCCACCCCAGTCTCAGCTCCTCCCTGGTCACCAAGGTGCATCTTGTCAGGCCTCGCAGATCAGAATTCAGGTTCTGGGACCCTAGACTTGGCGTTCAGTCACGTCTCTGTGATCACGTGGCCCCAGGGAGCCATCACAGCCCTCCGTGCTGCGGTCTGCCCTTCGGTGGCCGAGGAGCGGGCTGTGTGAGGCGGGCGGGCGAGCTGCGGGCGGGAAGGCGGCTCTGCCCTCGCTGGCGCCGGCCACCGCTCGCTCGCTCAATCCTCCCGCGCACGTCCTCCCTGCGAAGCATTGCCATCGTCCTCATTTTCACTGATGAGAAACACAGGCCTGGGCACCTGGGCGACCTGCCGCGGCCGCAGTGAGGGCGGAATGCAACCCAGGCGGCCTGCTCGGCGGCCAGGCCCGGCCCGGGTCGCACTGACGAGCCCTCAAGGAGGCTCCCTCTGTTGCTTGTCACAGAAAGCCAGTGACTAAGGAAGAAAGGAGACTTGTTGGGGAGGACGCCAACCAGGAATCCTCAAATCCTTCTCTCGGCGGCCGGCGGCCGGGGCTTCCCCACAGGGCGTGCGCCTCGCTGCGCACTGTGCTGGCGGGGAGCTCACTGGCAGGGCACCGCGCGACCAAAATGGCAGGTGAGCCCCCCAGCGCGGAGGTCTGAGCAGTGCTATGAGCTGGGGTGACATCAGGTGACGTCCACCTGCGGGCGGCTGTGTGGAGCAGGTCGCTCAGCGGTCTCGGGCAAGACCTGGGGTGGAATGCTGCCCGTCCGCGGTGTTCTCCTTACTGCAAGGAGGGTCCACCCCTCTGGAAAACAACTCGAAAGGGAGGGATCTGTGACACAGAAGTTACAAAGTTCTGGTCAGCAAGTCTTACTGGCCTGGAAACCTCAAACATAAGAGAACTGCAAAAAGATGTTTTTGTTCATGGAGCTGGTTACAATTGTTGTGTCTTATCACTGTCACTGGGAGGGGAGGCGTTCATTGTCAGAAATATTTCTGTAAAGCACGGGGCGCAGCGTGCCATATCTGCAGGTCTCCCTGGCTATTTTTATTAGGACAGTTGACTTTGAACCATGCCAAGGTCAACTGTAATAACTGGCCCCTCATGTAGTCGAAAATCTGTGTATAACTTTTGACCCCCCCAAGTTAACTACTGACAGCCTACTGTGACCAGAAGCCTTACCAAGACATAAACAGCCGATTAACATGTATTTTCTGTTATATGTATTATATGCTACATGCTTACAGTAAGTAAGCGAGAGAAAAAATGTTATTTAAAAAGTCATAGGGGCCGGGCGCGGTGGCTCACACCTGTAATCCTAGCTCTTGGGAGGCCGAGGCGGGCGGATTGCTCGAGGTCAGGAGTTCAAAACCAGCCTGAGCAAGAGCGAGACCCCGTCTCTACTATAAATAGAAAGAAATTAATTGGCCAACTGATATATATATAAAAAATTAGCCGGGCATGGTGGCGCATGCCTGTAGTCCCAGCTACTCGGGAGGCTGAGGCAGAAGGATTGCTCGAGCCCAGGAGTTTGAGGTTGCTGTGAGCTAGGCTGACGCCACGGCACTCACTCTAGCCTGGACAACAAAGCGAGACTCTGTCTCAAAAAAAAAAAAAAAAAAAAAAAAAAAAGTCATAGGAAGAGAAAGTATGTGTACTATTCACAAAGTGGCAGTAGAGCATCATAAAGGTCTTCATCCTCGTCATCTTCACATTGAGGAGGCCGAGGAGGAGGATGAAGAGAGGGCTGGTCTTGCTGTCTCTGGGGCGGCAGAGGCGGAAGAACATCCATGTATGAGTGGACCAGTGCTGTTCCAATCTGTGCTGGTCAAGAGCCAACTGTATCTGGGTGGGCCACATGGCACAATATGGGAGGAAAGGCCCCACTTAACACACTCGCCTACATACACACCCATTGTACATCTGGCAGAAGAAGAGGGGAAGAATCAGTCCTAAGTACACCACCTCCCCTGTGGTCGGCCAGCATTACCAGAATGTCTCTGAACATTCTCTGAGAAAAGCCAGGTTCATGAATTCTGCTGTTGGCTAAGCTCAGTCCCTCTTGACTAAGCCACTGCCCTAGCTCCACTCCGGACACTCCCTGACCCCCACCACAGAGCAGCCACCGCCATTCTCCTTCCCCCGTCCAGAGCTGTCAACATCCCAAGCAGAGGGACACACACCCTGGCAGCATCCACCTTCTCTCCAGGGCTAGAAACCAGACCACGGTCACTGAAGTGACTCCCGCTGAGGAAAGATAACACATGTCCTTGTACTTAAAGCACTGTGGATCACAGGCTATACCACAGACTTGGTGACACCCTCTTGGGAGTAGTCATGCAATGTTAAATGTACCCACTGACCATAAGATTCCAAAAATGCTGAATTACAGATTCAAGGAAACCGAGAGTGTCCATCTCAGTTAAGGGTATAGACCCTGCAAAGGCTCTTGGTTGTCCTCCAGCCAAGTCCAAGACCAGGGAGAGGTGGCAAAGCCACCCATGACCTGATCTCTGCCTAGGGCTCCACCCTTAGCCCCACACCTGTGGCATCTGCTGACCTTGTGCCCCACTGCAGTTGCTTGTCCCTGATGAGCCTGGGTGGATCATGCCTCTGCGTGTCTGTACATGCTGTTCCCACCCGGGTGCCCTTCCAGCTCCTCTCCTTCTTCCACCCAGTGGCAGCTCCAAAGACGCCACCCCTGGGACATGCCTCTGTTATGATGCTGTGGGAAAAGAATGGGCTTGCTTCCTCTGTGTGGCTCCTGGCCAGTGGGCCTAAGCACAGGTATCCCCCAAACCTCTGACGCGCAACAGTCGTGCCGGCCCCTCTGGATTGCCTGGGGGTGCAAGCAGACAGGATGGGGAGGGCTCACGCCATGCCCGGCTCGTGGTAGGACCTTAATCGAATTGGTTCCTTTGTCTTTTCCCAGCTTCTGTTTTTGTTCTTACTGAGGCAGCAATCTCTAAAAGAAAAAATAAACAGCAGCAGCAAAACACACACAGGTCCAATGGAAATTCCACTTACGTGCATGTTGGGGTTTTTTCTCCACGGTCTTTTATTGAGTTATACTTCACAAACCATAAAATTTATCCTTTTAAATTATACGACTCAGTGGATTTTAATCTATTCACAAAGTCATGCAGCCATCACCCTTACCTAATTCCAGAGTATTTCCATCGCCCTGGGATGAAAGCCCACGCGAGTTAGCGGCCACTCCCAGCCCCAGCCCCAGGCCTGAGAACACAAGTCTGCCTCTGGCCCCTCTCACTGTCATCAGCCAGCGCTCTGTCCCAGACGGGAAAGCTGGCGTTGGCCGTGCTGGCTCCTCAAAGTGTGTAGGAAGGGCTGTGCCGGCTGGTGGAACCAGAGCAGTTTTGCGAATAAAAATGGTTATTAGGCACACAAAGGGAGTCCAATTGAAGGTGCCCTGCAGATAAGTACCAGGCCAACCACCGGCCACCATGTCCCAGCTTGCTCTGTGCTTCGGGCCCTGCTCTCCCCTCGTGGGATCCTATGCTTCACAGGGTCTCTGTCACCACAGACCCCACTAGGGAGTGACTCTCAGGAGAGTGACAGAGGGACATTCTGCCGCCCAAGGGCAGCCGTGGGTGGGGTGGGGGGCTGTGGGCTGAGTCGCCATCAGTGCCGGGGCGCGAGGATTCTGTGGACACAGTCAAGGTCCTGCCCGGAAGCCAGCAGAGCCTTTGCCCCTCAGACCTTTGCTTTTAAGATCCGAGTGTCTCTTATTTTCTCCCTGGCTGCCTCCTTTTACTTTCTTGGGAAATAAAACCTGTCAAGAACGTGGTGTGGACTTGGCATCCTATCCTTCTCCCCATCAGAACTGCCCGTGACTCTTCCTTCAGTGACACAGCGAGACCTTATTTGTAAACCTGGGTAAGGAAAAAGCGGATGAGGAAGGACCTGCCGCCTTAATGGGCATGACACCCGGGCTCCGCACCGCGTGTGAGCCGCCGGCCTCGACAGCACTGCCTCAGCACAGCCTGTGGCCCGTTACGGCTCCCTGGAAAATGAGCAGTCCTCCCTACCTGGGAGCAACCCGTGCTCCTGCCCCCAACTCCCATGGGGGCTGGGAGAGCTCCAGGTGCCCTTCTTGCTCCCTCACCGCCCAGAGAGACGGTCGGCATCGTGGCCTCGGGCTTGACTGGTGGTGGCACTGACATTGCCTCTCGACCCTACTGTGTGCAGGCTCCATTCTCACGGCAGCCTGCAAGGAGGCGGCTGTGGGAGTGAAGAGAAGGAGACCCAGGGATCCCCGGCTCACTGTGGTGACCTGGGGCGGTGGCTTTGGCTGCCTGAGCCACCTGCTTTTCAGAGCCAGCCCAGGTCCCTTCCTGGGGGCTCTGAGGAAAGTTCCATGTACCTGGGGCTGGCACAGCCTGGGTCACTTGCCTCCCACAGCCTTTATTGGTGGGACTGTGCCGGGCAGGGAGGCAGTCTGCAGAGCCCAAGCTGCACGGCTCAGTGCCCGGGCCTCCGCGTAGTGACCAAAGGCCACCTGCACTCAGCTGCATCTTCTCTTTCCCGCAGGAGAGCACCTGGCCATACCTATTTGGCGTGATTGTCGTCCCCTCTGTCATCCAGCTGGTGAGCCTGCCCTTTCTCCCCGAAAGCCCACGCTACTTGCTCTTTGAGAAGCACGACGAGGCAGGAGCTGTCAAAGGTGGGTGCCTGCCCCTTCCCCACACAGCTCAGCCCCATCACGGGCCAGCACCACATGGTCAGGCATGCTGAGACCGAGCTGACGTCACTATTCCTCCCCCAGGCTCTGTGCTGGGCGCCACAGGGTACCTTCTCATTCCATCTTCCCAGCAGCCCTGCTATGGGGGGCAGAGAGGGGACACATGGTCACCCGGTCACATGACTTCCCTGGTCCTAACATTTACACACAAGAAAAGGAAAAGATGCAAGTGTGGAATGAGCACCAATGTCACACCAGGTGTCAGCCTGGTTGCTCCTGCGGGGGGATGGGGGAGCAGTGCTCCATCTCCCAGAGAGGAAAATGAGGCTCACAGTGGGGCTGGAGTTGCCTTAGGGGGCTGTCCTTAAACCCCCTAAATGGGGGGGCAGCAGAGCTGGGTCAGATTCAAAGCCGGGGTTTCGGAATCAGGTGCTTCCACAGAGCCCCAAAAAGGCAGTCATTTTACCTAGAGATAGGTAGTGTCTAGGGAACAATCACATCCCCCTCATGCACAGGGACATCAGGAAGGGAAAGCAGTGGGTAGTGTTCTAGATGACTTCCACGCAGCCAGGCGGGAGACAAACTGTCCAGGAGCCAGGTTCAGATGCCGTCAGGTGGCGGAGGCTCTGGAGCAAAAAGAGGGTGGCTGGGAAAAGCCGGGCTGTGGATCATTGAAAGAAGGTGATTCCTCCAGCTCAGTCTCTCCTGACCTGGGAGGGTGCCCCTTGTGCCCCCCCCAGACTAGCTCTTGGGACATGCTTCCATTAAGTACAGTTGGAAGGGACAGTGCGTGCAAGTGCCAGCCAGTGAGGAAGGGTTTAAAGTCTCATGTCGTAGCACAACAGCAGTGAGGGAGAAGTATGGCTGTAAAGCAGGACCATATCCCATGTGCACTTTACAAAAAGGTCAAAGATATTGGCTTTAGGGTGAAATAGACTATTGAAATTTGCATCTGGACAAGTACTAACTTCACTCCAGACATTCAGCAACAGTGGATATTCACTGTGCTGGGTGTTCTGCCAAACGACGGGGGAGGAGAAGGCAGAGGAGGGTTCCCACCCCCCAGGAGTGAGGGTTCCGCTCAGGGAGTTGGACAGACGCTCCCACTGATGGTTCATCTCTGTCGAGAAGCTGCCTCATTCTAAGCACTTCACATACATCATCAGCTCATTGAATCCTCACAACAACCATAGAAAGTAGATCACATTTTTATTCCTGTTTTACAACAAAAACAAAACAAAAGCCAAGGCTGAGATAATCTGGTCAAGAACACAAAGCTGGCAAATGGTAGTACTGGAATTTGAGCTCTGACAGTCTGGCTCTGAAACCTACGAGCATGAACAGAACACCCTGTCACCTCACATCTTGCTGGGCACCACAGGAGACACCCCTTCACCAGTCTGTAGATAACTTTAGAAAAAAAGCTCCCGTAGCAGTCAGCTATTGCCATGTTAATGCGCATAATAAAACACCTAGAGATGCATTTGCTTAAGATAACAGCATTTCTTACTGTCCACAAGTCTACAGGCCCAGCTGTGTGGTTCTGTTAATCCTTACAGGGCTTGGCCTCAAATTCTTCTTGGGGTTAGCTGAGGTTCATGCACATGTCTGGTGGTCAGCTGGCGGATCCAGGTGGCCCTCAGCTCTGTCCCACATGTCTCGTCTTCCGGCAGGCTAGCTCAGCACTCTGGTGGTGCTCCAGGAGAAGTAGAAAACACAAGCAGTCTTTCAAGCCTAAAATCTCCCAAAATCCTGTTGGCTAAAGTAAATCACATGGTCAAGTCCAGAGTCAGAGTAGGACGGGGCCCATACAGTCACAGGACAACGGACATTGATGCAAGAAGGCCATGGCTTAGGGCTGCCACTGCCATCACGATAGACTCTGGAATGATTGGCCCCTTTCAGGGTTTCCCACCCCTAGTTTATAGTGGCCAAGAATTGCGTCCCAGCCCATGGGTCTTATTTATCTATGCCACCCTTGTCAGTTTAGGAGGACTGCCCAGTGCCTAAAATGGGGGAAAGAGTCCAAACTCTCACCTCTAGAAAGAGAGATTTATTTAATTGAGTAGAAATGAAATATTCCCATAGGAAACGTGATGGGGAATGCTTCAGAAACTAGGGTCAGGGAAGTCGCCCTGACAGAACCCTTTGGTTTGTAAGAGGCAGGAACTCGCCCAGAGCAGTGTCAGCAAAGGGGGAATTGTGACTCTGTCCCCGTGACGGGATCTGAGGGCACCAATACTGAACACTCCTGCTCTTTCCAGCCCGAGCTGAGACCAATGGACAAATGGATGCAGAGTTGGATTGGCAATGTCACTTTGAGTGTGGATAAGGTCTACCTGGAGAGTTGGCTTTAGGTCTGCTGGCCAGGACAGCCTCATGAGTTCACATTTCTGGACTGAGCTTGTCACCTACTCATGGGCTCCCTGACAGGGCTCATCCCTAAAAGCCTTAGAACTTAGAGACTAGAGTGTATGCTCATCCAGCCAAACAGACCCCAGAAAGAAAGGCAGGAACAAAACTGTACAGGCCATTTCTCTCCCCAACGTAACCAATTAGCTAAGTTCTTTCTTGTCTCCTAGGAGGAGTGAGTGAGGGGTGGGCAGAGACAGGGTGGAGAATGGCACACAAGGAATGCACTCCACAAAGAAGGCCAGATCAGGAGTGAGCAGTAAGTGCTCTGTCTAGCGACAGGCAGTGGAAGGGCTGGATCGCCGTCAGGGATGGTGGGATTGGGGTGTGTGGCCCCGGCAGGCCCTGCCACGGCAGGGAAGGGAAGTGATGGAAGCCCTGTGGCAGGGACCAGCCGGGATGAGCATTTGGGGCACTCTGGAGGCTTGGTGACTTGAGGCCCTGTGTAAAAGGCCATTCAAACTTACTTAGAGGGGAGGCTGAGCAGGCACGTGAGGGCGTCTCCCACGGCTCTCACGCTCACTCCCACACCCACTCCCACTAAGCCAAGGCCCCGGCTATGGGACCTGCCTCCACTGGCCGTTCGCGAGCACCATGGCAGGCTCACTCCCACTCCATGAGGACTGCCAGCCACCTCCTGGTAAAAACTACTTTCCGCATCTCGCGACATTTCTAATGCCACCCTAGTGCCTCAGGGAATGGCAGGGTGCCGCTTGTCCACAGAGGCCCGGCTCACAGTGTCTGGCGCCTGAGCTGGATGACGGGGCTGCCCAACGGCCCAGAGCCGGCCGGAGCCCTAGGGAGTCCAGGCGCACCCCCTGCGTGCGCGTGCCCGGCAGTGGCCATATCGGAGGCAGCTGACTTTTCTCTTTAGTGCTCAGGTGTGTTGCCTGGGTTACCTGGGGCCTGTTTTCTTTAAGGCAAGAAAGTCTCCAAGTGGACTCATGCCAGAGGCGAGTTGAAAACACAAGCTTTTTCCAGACCGTTGGAACACTTTGCCCTCAAAAAACGCATTCCCTGAGGTGGCCAGGTCTGAGGCCCAGTTCTCTGGACCTTCATGGACACCCATGCGGTAGCAGAGCTAGAAGACCATACTAAATCCATGTAGTCACAGAAGTGTAGACACAACAGAGAGAGGACATGGCAGGGGAAAGGCAGAAATGGGGCCGATGCAGACGGGAGCTGGGCTTTGTGCCTGGTGGGCTCTTGGTCCAAGAGTGGCAAGAGAGGTCGACTCCCCCACCTCCCCAGCCTCCTGCCCAGCAAACGCACCTGCCGAAAACCAAGGCAAGTGCCCAGGCAGGGAGCCACGGAGTCGTCAGCCCTCCTAGGCTCTACTGTCTGTGGCAGCCTTACCTGAAGGCTGTGGCTCACTTGTATCCACCTGGAGATGGCCGAGGAGAGAGAAGGGGACATTTGATGCCCTGGGATTGCCCCTGCCAGTTAAAAAGATGGCACCACCCCCTAAGCCTGGCAGAGGGAGCTTAGCAGAGGGTGGCAGGGAGACAGTGCCTCAAGAGGTCTTATCTTGGCCTCTGCCAGAAAATTCTCCTGCTCTCAGAAGACCCTGGCCCTCCTCCTTTGTTGCTCTGTTTCCATTCTTAAGGTGTCAGCCAAGTTGGGTGACCACTGAGGGTTGCCCCATTTTGCCCCTAAACTAGCTGCATCTCAGAGCTCCCTTGTCCCTGGCTAGAGGGACAACTCTTATGAGGCATCCTGAGCAAAGGAACAGCAGCCCAAGGAGACAGGTGCCTGCCTACAGAACACCAATGGCCAAAGGCAACCGGGAAGCAGTTCAGAAACCACTTTCCAGAGCCTCGGGCTCTCGGAGCACAGAGCATGCCCGGAAAGAGCTCGCACACTCCTTCACTCCACAGAGCAAGCAGCTCCTGCTCTAATGACTGGCTTTAGGTTTGGAGAATTGCTGAGGGTACCACCAAAGCATATGGTGCCTTCTATGTCATACCTGTGGTAGGTGTCATCCTTGTGCCACTTCTGAGTTTGCTGGGGCCTCCATGCTTCTGAGGGCTGGAGGAATTGCCTGTACCCCAGTTCCACGGCCCAGGGGAGTTCAAGATTTCTTTGAAGTCCTGAGTGTTGCTGTGCTTGGAGCCTTCTCTGCTCCTTAGGTCCAGCTCTGGTGCAAGCTGCCTCATCTCCCATCATAATAATCCCAACCTGAAACTCAGCGCTTCCTTGGTTTCCTCAAGAGCAGCCACGCGCACCAAGCCACCGGGGCTCAGGGCAGTGGGGAGCCCGCTCCACGGGGTGTGTGACACCCTGCTGCTCCGCGGCCTCCTCCTCCCGTCAGCTCTGCTCACCATCCCCTCTGCTTCCCAGAGGCCCCTGGAGCCATGACTTCTTTCCCTTCTAGTGTGTTGAGCAGCTTCCTGCCCTTTCCAGAGCGGCCGACGTTCAGCAGACACTTTCTATCCCAAGCATCCACCAAAATACTTTTCTCAGGCGACGGCGCTTTCCTTAAGAGTCAGTCTGGTGCCCGCCGTCGAGCTGGCTCGCCTTTCCTGCCCTTTCTGTCCCGGCAATGTTGCTGCTGGGACTGCGATGCTCACCGGCTCTCTGGAAGGCCCACTGAGCATCGCAGCGCGTGGCCCAGGGTGGCCGCGCCCGCCTTCCCGCAGCACAGCCGTGTGGCCCAGGCAAGCCACCCATCACCTGGGACAGAGGCTTGTTCTTTTCACCTGTGAAATGGGAATAACCCAAATGCTTATCTCCAGGGACCAGAAGGATAATCGAGTCAGATCATGGATGTGAGAATGCTCTGTAATTCTCTTTTATAAACGCACTCGTCCCATTCTTGAAGGCGGGTCAGCTCATCACCTCCCCAAAGGCCCCTCCTAATACCATCGGTGTGTGGGTTAGGGCTCAGCCTATGGACTGTGGAGACACAGGCAGCCAGACCCCTGCACAGGACAGCGGCAGACGGCTCTGCTGGCAGGCGGAGGCCTCACCGCAGGCTCAAGACGAAGAGGCTGCAGTCTAGAGAGCAGAGGAGAGTCACAAATGTGCCTCGTGGATATGCCTGGTGGGCACAGACACATCCCCAGACTGCTCTGCAAGATCCCTTAACCCACTCTTTGTAGACTGGGCATTTAGTGAAACGGCAGCGATGCCCATTTCAGGGTTTGTGAGCCCAGAGCTCCCTGAGGAAAGAGTGAGCGGAAACTGTCAAGCCCCACGCGTGGGGCGCCGGGACCCACCTGCTGTGACTGGGCAGGTGAGAGACCGCTGGGAGCAGATGCCCAGTGGTAGCACCTCAGTGTTCTCGGTGGTGACTTCTTGGGCATCGGTCTTGCTGAGCCCTTCCGGGTGACAGGCATGGAGAGAAGCCACACAAAACTTGGGTGTTACGTACTGGGCAGGGGTCAGGTTTGTGTTCCATCACGACACCTCTCTGGACTGTGTGTCCCCACTAGTACCATCAGGACTGAACAAGACACCTTCTGAGGGCCAGTCCAGCCCTGGGTTCTGAGTTCAGAACTGGGACACGCTGGGGTGGGGCCGGGGCTGCGCCCAGGACCCCTGGCAGCAAGGGCTCCTGCTCTGCCACCCCACCAGCTCCCACAGCTGGCGATTTGTTAAGAAAAAGCAAAAAGCCTGCCGTGGTCGACCAGGTGTCCAGCTGCCCAGGCAGTCCCTGCTCTCACAGCCCCGTAGACACGCATGTCCAGCCCCCAGTGTCCCTGTGATCACCACGTGGACAGGTACAGTTGACAGAGAGGGACAGCTTCCTGTGTCCAAGCATCCTCTTTGAACATGGATTTTGCTTTGCAGAAAGAGCAGATTAGATTAGGAGATCTCAGTGAGTCCTCGGCTCCTTTGTTTGAGTTCCTGTTATGTGCCAGGATGGGTGGTAGAATAATGACCACCACCCCCCCCGAGGTACAGCTACTTCCTAATCCCCAGAACCCATGAATATGTTAGGTTATGTGACAATGGAATTAAGGTCACAGATGACTGCCTTTGAGATGGGGAGATTTTCCTGAGTGTCAGGAGGGGCCCCATGCAGTCACAGGGTTCTTACAAGCAGAAAAAGGAGGCAGAGAGAGAACCAGACAGGTGGCAGCCTCGGAGCAACATGCCCAGCGCTGCTGGTTTGAAGACGGGGGAGGACCACGAGCCAGGAGTTCAGGCAGGTCACAGGGGCTGGAAAAGGCAAGGAAACCAACTCTCCTCCCCCAGAGCCTCCAGCAGGAGCACAGCCCTGCCGACTCCTTGGCTTTGGTCCAGTGAAACCCGTTTCACATTCTGACCTCCAGAAATATAAGAAGAGAATTTTTCATTATTTTAAGCTACTAAATTTGTAGTATTTGTTGTGGCACCAGTAGGAAACTAATAGAGCTAGGTACTGCATCTATTACCTTAATCCTCACAAAACAACAAAAAGGAAAGCCTACAGAGTCTCTACTTATTTCATAGGTAAGGACTAAGGTTCAGAGGGGCTACTTCCAGGTCACAGAGCTTGTGCATTGGTCACCGTTCCACTCGGGACAGTGGATATAACATTTCACACTGGGAGGACCGAAGGCAGGCAAGGGCTGCAGAGGTGCCCGGGTGCTGGGGGCACAGGAGGCGTCGGGCAGGGCTTCCCTGGAGCCCACGAGCCCCCCTCCTTGCCGACACTGCCGGGCAGATGCTGGAGCTGCTGTCACAAATTTGGCTGATGACTTTGTCACTGATGGTGCTGAAGCCCCCACCACTGGTGGCACTGGAGCTTTGACTAGAAGCAGAAGATAGTCTTTATTCCTCTGGCCGCTGGTCTTGCACCATTGCCTCCCACGGTGGGATCTAACCATGTCGGTCAGCACAGGAGTCAGGAATTGAGGTTTGTGGCCTTCTAGCCCCAGTAATGTTGGCAGATCTAAAAGGGTGGTTCAAAAATCAACTCACGTTGGATAACAGACTTAAACCTAAGGTATGAAACTATTAGAATTCTAGAGGAAAATGTTGGTAACACTCTCCTAGACATCGGCCTAGGCAAAGAGTTTATGTAGAAGTCACCAAAGGCAAAGACAGCAGCAACAAAAATAAATAAATGGGACATGATCAAACTAAAAAGCTTCTGCACAGCCAAAGAAATAGTCATGAAAGTAAATAGACAGCCTACAGAATAGGAGAAAATGTTTGCATCCTATGTATCCGATAAGGGGCTGATAACTAGAATATACTTAGAACTCATGAAAATCAAATAACCCTATTAAAAAGTGGGCAAAGGACTTGAACAGAAACTTTTCTAAAGAAGACAGAAGAATGGCCAACAAACATATGAAAAAATGCTCAACATCTCTAATCATCAGGGAAATGCAAATCAAAACCACAATGAGACATCACTTAACTCCCGTGAGAATGGCCTTTATCAAAAAGTCTCCAAACAATAAATGCTGGCGTGGATGCAGAGAGAGAGGAACACTCCTACACTGCTGGTGGGCCTGCAAACTAGTTCAACCTCTGTGGAAAGCAATATGGAGATATCTTGAAGCGATACAAGTGAATGTACCATTTGATCCAGCAATCCCATTGCTGGGCATCTACCCAAAAGATCCAATGACACTCTACAAAAAAGACACCTGCACTCGAATGTTTATAGCAGCACAATTCATAATTGCAAGGCTGTGGAAACAGCCCAAGTGCCCATCAATCCAAGAATGGATTAATAAAATGTGGTATATGTATACCATGGAGTACTATTCAGCCCTAAGAAACAATGCTGATATAGCACATCTTATATTTTCCTGGTTAGAGCTGGAACCCATACTACTAAGTGAAGTTTCCCAAGAATGGAAAAACAAGTACCACATATACTCAGCAGCAAACTGGTATTAACTGAGCAGCACCTAAGTGGACACATAGGTACTACAGTAATAGGGTATTGGGCAGGGGGGAGGGGGGAGGGGGGCGGGTATATGCATACATAACGAGTGAGATGTGCACCGTCTGGGGGATGGTCATGCTGGAGACTCAGACTTGTGGGGGGAGGGGGGAATGGGCATTTATTGAAACCTTAAAATCTATACCCCCATCATATGCCGAAATAAAAAAAAATAAAGGGGTGGTTGTGGGACTGTCCCAGTGGGCGAGACTGACACAGGTAGTAAATAGTGAGGTGCACGTTTCATCTCCACAGAAATGGTCCCTGCTGCCTGGAAGGCTCTCCTCCCGACACCCGCCCGGCCCACACCTCCCTCACCTCAGACCTCTGCTGAAACACATCTTCTCAAACACATCTCCCCAGCCGCAGCAGCTCAGACAGTGCCCCCTTTCCCATCGTCACTTGCTCTGATCTATTATTCTCCTCAGCACTCGTCATGTCCTGAAATGACAGGTTTATGAGTCAATTTGTTTCGTGTCACTTTCTTTCACTAGAATGAAACGCTCAACGGGGCCGGGACTTTTCCGGTCTTGCTTATTGTTGAATCCCCAGCACCTAGAGCAGTCCTTGACATGCAGTAGGTGCTTACTAAATACTTGTTAGGTGGATGAAGAAAACCAAAGTACAACTAACACCAAAGCCAGTGCTCAGTCCACTGCAGCTTGCTGCTTTTTATAGCCCCGTGGCACAGGCTTGTGGTGTTTATAACAATCAGATAGAGACCGACTTGCTGTGGGAACATGAGCAATTTTAGCCAGAGGAGAAAAAGGCAGAGAGAGACTCAGACAGACAGACGACAGACAGACAGACAGACAGAAGAGAAGGAGCTTTTGAAGGAGATCAGCCATTTCTACCAGGGAAATGTTTCAGATATTGCTGGAGACCTTCTGATGTTCCTGCCTTGATATTTTCTATCTCTGTACCCAAGAGGTCTTCCTCAGGTGGGACTTCCAAATCAAGTCGCGTGCATAAAGTCACCCCCACTTCACGTCCGCGCAGTCACTGCCCAGGGCAGGGAAGGCTGTGAACTGTTCACGAAGTGCTCAGCGGAAACGCCGGCTCTTCATGCTCTGAAGGTTCCAGTTCAAAGCCGTCCCAGTCAGCCGGGGACTGACAGAGCTGTACGAAGGCTGCCCTTTCCAGAAAGCCAAACCCCAAGCACTGGGAAGTGAGAGAGGGCTCGCTCATCTTTTGGTATATAATAGGTGCTTGATAAATGTGTGTCAAATGAATGAACAAGCCAATAAAGCCACCTCAAAACACAGGTGGAAGGCCCCCTAACCTGTGCAGTGCCCTGGGGGGCTGTCACGTGCCAAGGCCCTGAGGTGCACGGGCTCATCCGCTGGCTGGCCCATCCGAGCATTTGCCAACTCTGAGACCTTTGTGCTCTTACCCCTTCTTGACGGGCGAGAGGCTTGGGGGATTGCACAGCCTGGCAACGTCACTCCGTAAGTGGCAGGAACGGCTCTCAAGCCCATACTCATCTGGCATCAAAGCCTTGCTCTATGAAGCCACAGAATCAGGGAAATAGTTGGTGTGAGCCCAAAGCAGGACAATTTGTCGCAAACGTAACTTGCCTGGAGGAGCGCGGCTGAGCTCAGCCTAGAGGAGGAGCATCTTCGAAGCATCAGAAGTTAGGGTGGAGCCGGTCCAGCACAGCGCCAGACAGCACCGAGGCCCAGGCGGGGAGGGCCTCGCCAGGCTGCGGGGCAGGTCACAGGCGGAGCCTGGCGGAGCCCTTTCTCTCGGCCCCGGCCTGCTGCGCTCGTCATCGCCCTCCGCCTCCGCAGGAGCAGGGGCTCTGCGCACGTCCGAGGAAGGGCGGCCCCTCAGGTCTCAGCTTGGCGAGGCTCCGTGCCATCGACGGTGGCCCATTTGATGGGGCCACAGTTTGGTTCTAACCCGCCAGTCGGCCACATTCTTAGCTTTCTGCTCCTATGGTAACGGTTTTTCGGATCAAGAGCGGCAGTTACTTTTACAGTCCCTGATACTTAGCATATGGGAGGGCGCCCCAAAGCTGGGAGGGCACCTGGACACGTGGTTCTTACATTAGAGATGACGACACTAGAAGTTAAAGGTCAGATGACCTTGTCCAAGCCACACATGAGAGGCCTCTTTCCCTCGTTTTCATAAGTGTTAGTGACCTCACCTTCTACCTTATAGATCTCCAGGAAAACAATGAGGCAGCTGACAGAGCAGGCATGTGTGTATTTGTATGTGTGTGTATATATGGTATGTATGCATGTTTACGCAGATATGTGTATATCTGTGTATGTGTGTATATAGTATGTATGTATGTATGCAGATGTGTGCATATCTGTGTGTATATAGTATGTATATGTGTATGCAGATATGTGTATATCTCTGTATATATAGCATGTATATGTGTATGCAGATATGTGTATATCTGTGTATGTGGGTATGTGTGTATATGGTATATATGCGTGTGTATGCAGATATGTGTATATCTGTGTGTGTATATGGTATGTATGCGTGTGTATGCAGATATGTGTATATCTGTGTGTGTGTATATGGTATGTATGCGTGTGTATGCAGATATGTGTATATCTGCGTGTGTGTATATGGTATGTATGCGTGTGTATGCAGATATGTGTATATCTGTGTGTGTGTATATGGTATGTATGCGTGTGTATGCAGATATGTGTATATCTGTGTGTGTATATGGTATGTATGCGTGTGTATGCAGATATGTGTATATCTGTGTGTGTATATGGTATGTATGCGTGTGTATGCAGATATGTGTATATCTGTGTGTGTGTATATGGTATGTATGCATGTGTATGCAGATATGTGTATATCTGTGTGTGTGTATATGGTATGTATGCGTGTGTATGCACATATGTGTATATCTGTGTGTATATGGTATGTATGCGTGTGTATGCAGATATGTGTATATCTGTGTGTATATGGTATGTATGCGTGTGTATGCAGATATGTGTATATCTGTGTGTATATGGTATGTATGCGTGTGTATGCAGATATGTGTATATCTGTGTGTGTGTATATGGTATGTATGCGTGTGTATGCAGATATGTGTATATCTGTGTGTGTATATGGTATGTATGCGTGTGTATGCAGATATGTGTATATCTGTGTGTGTATATGGTATGTATGCGTGTGTATGCAGATATGTGTATATCTGTGTGTGTATATGGTATGTATGCGTGTGTATGCAGATATGTGTATATCTGTGTGTGTATATGGTATGTATGCGTGTGTATGCAGATATGTGTATATCTGTGTGTGTGTATATGGTATGTATGCGTGTGTATGCAGATATGTGTATATCTGTGTGTGTATATGGTATGTATGCGTGTGTATGCAGATATGTGTATATCTGTGTGTATATGGTATGTATGCGTGTGTATGCAGATATGTGTATATCTGTGTGTGTGTATATGGTATGTATGCGTGTGTATGCAGATATGTGTATATCTGTGTGTATATGGTATGTATGCAGATATGTGTATATCTGTGTGTATATGGTATGTATGCGTGTGTATGCAGATATGTGTATATCTGTGTGTGTGTATATGGTATGTATGCGTGTGTATGCAGATATGTGTATATCTGTGTGTGTGTATATGGTATGTATGCGTGTGTATGCAGATATGTGTATATCTGTGTGTGTGTATATGGCATGTATGCGTGTGTATGCAGATATGTGTATATCTGTGTGTGTGTATATGGTATGTATGCGTGTGTATGCAGATATGTGTATATCTGTGTGTGTATATGGCATGTATGCGTGTGTATGCAGATATGTGTATATCTGTGTGTGTATATGGTATGTATGCGTGTGTATGCAGATATGTGTATATCTGTGTGGTGTGTATATGGTATGTATGCGTGTGTATGCAGATATGTGTATATCTGTGTGTATATGGTATGTATGCGTGTGTATGCAGATATGTGTATATCTGTGTGTATATGGTATGTATGCGTGTGTATGCAGATATGTGTATATCTGTGTGTGTGTATATGGTATGTATGCGTGTGTATGCAGATATGTGTATATCTGTGTGTGTATGCGTCTGCATGTTATAGATTAAACTCAGAGTCCTGAAAAAGAAGGAAGAATCTCTGTCAGGTTAACACAGCTACCGAGAGCAGCACGCTGTGGAGGTTAAGACCTTAGATTGCCTGAGCCAGATTGCTCGGTGCCTGTCTCTGCATTTCCTTTTCTCGCTATGTGTATTTGTAGCTTGGCTCCCACACCCAACGGCAAGGTGCAGACAGAGGCGCAGGTGCTGGGCGTGGGAGACTCATTGTGCAGGAGAGGTGGGCGGCTCCCAGCACCTGCCACAGCGATGCTGGGAGCACACATGGCAATTCTGAGCAGCAGGCTCTGTCTTCATTCCCTGTGGGGAGAGAAATGAGGTTAGACCAGGGCACAGGGGAAATCTGGGGTTTTTATCACCATAAACCCGTCTCCAAGCCCCAGGCCTCGCACCTTCTGGGCTCTCAGAAATATTGGTCTCCCCATCCCCCACCCCCAATGACCTTGTGGGCAGGAACCTCATCTCCTTGCAAATACTCAAGGCACTCCTTGGCCTGCTCCTCCCATGCCTTCCAGCCAGGGGGAAATCAGGGAAGGCTTCCTGGAGGAGATGGTGTCTGAGCTAAGGCTGGAAGAACAACGAGGGTAGCCAGGTACAGAAAGGTCAAGAGAACATTCCAGATTGAGGAAAGAGCCAAATGTGCTGATTGATGTCTTTTGTTTTTCCTGAGTGCCAGGATATAGGAGGGGACTTTCTGTCTCTCAGCTCCCTGGAGCCTGGAGCGCTCCTCACCTCCTTGGACAGGCTGAAATGCCCCCTGCCTGGCGGCCCTCAGCACTCCAGCTCAGTGGTGCCTGTTTGCTAGTTTCAAAAGGATATTTGTGAGCCCATGGCCAGAGAAGGTCCATGTAGGCTAGGAAGGACGCCAAACAGAGCCATTGTTAGGAGTCAGCACAGACATAGCAGGAGTCGTGGGGACAGACTTATTTGGCAGTTAGGGACGCAGAAGGGCAGCTCACTGGACAGGCTCCTGCAGGGCTGACCTGTGCTGAGGAAGGAGGAGACAGAGGGCTGAAGGGGTGGGAGCCCCTGTCGAGAGCCCCTACTCTCTGTTCCAGGTGGAGTTTCCAGGAATCAGATCTGAGAATGAGTTGGCATGCAGATGTTTTGCTAGGGAGTGACACATGGAAAGTGACAAGGACCACAGTTCTGGGCAGGAGTTGCTGTTGGGCCACAGTGTCCCTGGCTAAGTCTCCGCAAGCCCAGTGAGGAGCTCTGGAGCAATGCCTGTGCATTGCTGAGTCCCCCGTTGGGCAGAAATGGGCCCTGTCCCACCGCCTCGCTCAGGCATGGGCTGGGGGCCGCTCTGGGAACAGCGTCACCTGGCCTTCAGCGCTGAGGTGGACTCTCACAAAGCTAAGAGCCACAGGCTGTCAGCTAACCGCTCCTTGTAGCTGACAGCAAGTCCTTTCTAAATGGGATCTGGGTGGCACGTCTCCATGTCTGCCATGCTAGTCATAAAAGATACTCTTCCTCACCCAGTCACAAGAACCTTATACGAAGGGATGTCAGATGAGTAGAAATTATTTTTACGAATATATATACAGTGGGAAAGATAAAGTGGTGCTTTAAAAGACAATCATGAATTTTAAAAGGAAGAAGAGGCACTTTTGTTCCAAGAAATTCTGCTAAAAACTGAGCATTGCATTTGACTAAGAGCTTCCTGGCAGCCAAGTTGAAAAGGGAAAAAAACAGATAATAAAGTTATTCTTTATAATGGAAAATATGTTTGTCAGGGAGAAGAGAAATATTTTCCTGGCCCAAATGTCTGGAATTATTTTATCACATGGATGTTGCATTTTTAAGGAGATATTAGAAATATTGTGGAGTTTAGTGCATGATACAGAAACATTACTCACTCAGCTACTTTTCTCACTTACCTTCAATAAGTGCTGGGAAAAGCATTAAATCATAGCTCACAAAAGAGACATTTCAAAGTAGTTTTCAGTACCCTTCTGGAAATAACTCTCCAAAGCCTTCGTGTGCTTGCTTCTTAGAGAACCTGGAGCAGGTTTAATAGCTTTCCCTGCGTCAGTGGAGCATGCTGGCACGCCCTGTGTACAGAGCAGTGTTTCTAAGGACGCTGCCTGCCGTGTCTGGAGTGGGCTGTCCGCAGGAGCCTCCCAACACCCACCCTCCCAGCGGAGGGAAGAATATCAACGCGCGAATATTTAGTCTGTGTTCTGAGAGCATTCCCCAGGATCTGATCATTACCATCTCAGGGGTCTAACCAGTCAGCCCACCTTTGAGCATACGTCAGTGGAGGATCACACAATTAAGGTGTTGGTAAAAAATGACAGGTTCTCTGCAGCTGAAAATTTACAGCACTTAACATGGAAAGGGTGAGTTTGAATCCTGGGAAGATTCATTCTTTGGGACTATTTCCCCTCTAGGTTTCTGTATTGCAGCGGGCCATGTGGAGAGAGCCTGACAGCCTTACAGGTCATTGAGTTCAACCCTCCTTTGGATGATAGAGTCGCCCCAGGGGCTTCCTGGCCCAGACGGCCCGCCCGCCCTGCAGACACCTGCGACCAGGGCGGCTCGCAGGCCACACAGAAAGCAGGTGCTCGGCGAGTGCTCGGCGAGAGCGCGGCCAGTGTGGGCAGCTCGGAGCCAGGGTTTAATGTATATGACACCATGCAGTTACTGCAACAGCCGTGGGAGGCAGGAATGATGACAAAAGATGGACAGGGCACAATCGCCCAGTGGTAGAGACAGATTTGAACCCTGGGCATGATCTGCTTTGCTGTGGGGCAATCAGGAGACCGGGGCTCTCTCCTGGCTTTTCTTCCAGCTCACCGGGTGGCTTGGGCAAGTCACTGCACCTCTCTGGGCCTCTGTGTTCCCATTTTTGAACAAGGCCTTTGGACTCCACCCCTAACAAGTGTGTGTCTAGGTGGTGGGCCCCGGCCCTCCGGGCTCAGAGTTGGACATGGCGAACACTCTAATCCCTGCTGAAAGTCCACACTTGTCCCTGTTTACAGCCTTCCAGACGTTCCTGGGCAAAGCCGATGTCTCCCGGGAGGTGGAAGAGGTCCTGGCTGAGAGCTGTGTGCAGAGGAACATCCGCCTGGTGTCCGTCCTCGAGCTGCTGAGGGCCCCACTCGTCCGCTGGCAGGTCATCACCGTGATCATCAACATGGCCTGCTACCAGCTCTGCGGCCTCAACGCGGTGAGTGCCGGCCCAGCCAGGTGTCCCTGCACAAACGGAGGAACCGGAGGGGGCAGGGCAGTGCAGGGTTTGGGTCCTGGACACCCAGGTTCAAGTCCCAGCTCGGTCATCTCCACAAACTCTCTGCCATTGGGAAGCCACGTAGCTGTCTGGTCCTCAGTTTCCTCATCTGTGAAATGGGATAATATAACATGAAAGGGATCATCCTTGCAAAGTGTTCAGCCACTGGCACAGAGATATCCCTGAATAAATGCTGCTTATCATATAATTATTTATTTCTAGAAATACTTTGAAGTCATATTTCTTTTAAAAATTGGGTATTAGGAAGTCATGATTTAGATAAAAGTACTTTTGGCTGGGCTATCTTCAACTCACAACTTGGGCTTGAGAAAACCTCAGGCCTGGGCTGACGTGTGGCAAGGGGGCCTGAGGGGACTGCTCCATGAGGTGCCCCAGTCCCTCTGACGGATGTTGAGGGCTCCAGGAATTCCTGATGTGAGACATTGGGAGGCAAACTCTAAATCATTATCCAGAGTGTTGTTACTTCTGAAAAGTTGAGTGGGTTTCCACCAGGGGTGGTGAGTTCCCATCCATGGAGGTGTGCAAACCGGCTC
Organism: Microcebus murinus; assembly: GCF_040939455.1. Classification (NCBI taxonomy): domain Eukaryota; kingdom Metazoa; phylum Chordata; class Mammalia; order Primates; family Cheirogaleidae; genus Microcebus; species Microcebus murinus. The sequence goes on along the minus strand of NC_134119.1, from coordinate 55,313,954 downwards.
CCCAACCACTTGGCAGGGGAATGGAGGGGAAGTTCTTGCACCGAAGCATCCAAACCGTCTCTGAGGTCCTCATGTAGCTCAGGGGGATGTGGCTGAGCCCAGAGGGAGGGAGAAGGGGTGACTGCCAGGGCCCTTGCAAAGAGCCCCCGAGAGCAGACTGCATGCAGACCGAGTGAGCCTGGGCCCCAGCGTGGGCAGGTGCTGGAGCTGTCTAGGGGAGGTGACGTGAAAGGCAGTGGTTCCTGTCCAGAGAGGGGGAACGGCAGCATCGGAAGTTGCAACCACAGTTTCTGCCTCACTTCAACAACTCTCGATTCTGTTCTCAGAAACGCTGAGATGAAAGGAGAGCATCCTGCTACTTACTTACTTGTTTTTACCTTTTTCCTCAGTCTGGTTAGAGCCAGCGTATGAGAAGGTGCCTGGCTCAACACCTCTACTGAAACAGAGTGACCTTGGGCGAGTCCTGCTGTTTCCCCCTCTTGACAAGACCAAGATCATAGTAGATGGTCTCAGTCTGCCCCCCTGTTCTGAGAGAGTAGAGAGGGAGAATGCATCATTTCTTAAAGCCAACACTTGGAGTCTTAAAGACGGAATATGCAATCCGTATTTAATGAGGATTTAATATGCAATCCGTATTTAATGAGGATTTAATATGCAATCCGTATTTAATGCAATCCGTATTTAATTTGGATTGAGAACTGCGACATTTCTAAACAGAACTCTCTCTTCCACTGAGACATAATTTTCCATTTGCATATCCTATATAACTCTGTCAGTCCTGCTAGGGTATATCTGCAGGCTCCACTGCACAGCGTATGATACGGAAGAAATATGTCATCTTCTCCCAAAGCCAGCAGTAGTGAGGTCTCAGTCTCCAAGGATTCTGCTCTCCTCATGTTGATGATTTTCAGCCTTTAAGTCAGGAATATACTTCCAGCTAGGCATGCTTTACTGGACACAGAGCAGAGGTCTGCACCAAGAGTCGGAGGCCTTTCTTCCCATCTCAGTGGGTCCTCAAACCTGCAGTAACCTGGACCAACCACTTCCCCATATGGCCTAATCCACTCAGCCGTGGTAATATTAATAAAGTACACATGTATTAATATTTAGCACTCAGTGTGGGCCAGGAGCTGTCCTCGTGGCTGCCCTGTGAGTTAGGACCCACTATTAGGCTCAGAGACGTTGAGACACTTTTCCAAGGTCACACAGCAGGGAATAGAAGAAAAGGGATTTGAACCCCAGCAGTCTGGCCCAAGGTATCCCTCAGAACATCCCCACGCATGTCACTCAGGCTGTGTCCCTGGGTCAGCCCTTGGCAGCTTGGCATACCTTGGCAGCCTTGACAGACCAAGACAAGTCTTACTTCTTCTGTTTTACATACAAAGGGACCCACACTGGCTAGTGGCAAATGCCAGCGGCACAGCCCGACTGTCCGGTGCTGGGGCCCAGGCTCTCCCTGACACCTGCTGCCTTGCAGTCCAAATCCGAGAGACCAAGGAAGAGAGCCACCATCAGTCCCAAACTTTATCTTAGCTTGGCCAGATGGCATTTGGGAGACACGGCCTGTCATCCGAAACACTCGCCAAGGCTGCCCGGGGCCTCCAAGTTCATCGCCTCACTCCGGCCCCCAGCAGGCCTGCGGGAGGCGGCGCCGCCCCGCTTTACAGACGCAGAGACTGGCTCCAGGTCCCGGGGTGCCCTTGCGCTGGAACACGCACACCTCCCGCCCCGCGCCCTGGACAGCGCCCGGCCGCCGGTGCACTGCGGGCTTCAGCCACAGCCCGCCTCGCCCGCACGCGCGAGCGAGCGCCCGCCGCCCGCCGCCCGCCGCCCGCCGCCCGCCGCCCGCCGCGGCAACTGGGCGGCTGTGGGCGCTGCCGGCGCCTTCTGGGCAGAACTGCCGGCGAGAGCCTCTGTGCTGAGCAGGCCGCGCTCGGCCCCGGAGCGCTGGCCCCGCTGGGCGCCGGAGCACTGACCTCGCTCGGAGCACTGACCTCGCTCGGCGCACTGACCTGGCTCGGCGCACTGACCTGGCTCGGCGCACTGACCTCCCTCGGCGCACTGACCTCGCTCGGCGCACTGACCTCCCTCGGCGCACTGACCTCGCTCGGCGCACTGACCTCGCTCGGCGCACTGACCTGGCTCGGCGCACTGACCTCGCTCGGCGCACTGACCTGGCTCGGCGCACTGACCTGGCTCGGCGCACTGACCTCGCTCGGCGCACTGACCTCGCTCGGCGCACTGACCTGGCTCGGCGCACTGACCTCCCTCGGCGCACTGACCTCCCTCGGCGCACTGACCTCCCTCGGCGCACTGACCTCCCTCGGCGCACTGACCTCGCTCGGCGCACTGACCTCCCTCGGCGCACTGACCTCGCTCGGCGCACTGACCTCCCTCGGCGCACTGACCTCGCTCGGCGCACTGACCTGGCTCGGCGCACTGACCTCCCTCGGCGCACTGACCTCCCTCGGCGCACTGACCTCCCTCGGCGCACTGACCTCGCTCGGCGCACTGACCTCCCTCGGCGCACTGACCTCGCTCGGCGCACTGACCTGGCTCGGCGCACTGACCTGGCTCGGCGCACTGACCTGGCTCGGCGCACTGACCTCGCTCGGCGCACTGACCTCGCTCGGCGCACTGACCTCGCTCGGCGCACTGACCTCGCTCGGCGCACTGACCTCGCTCGGCGCACTGACCTCGCTCGGCGCTGGAGCACTGACCTCGCCCAGCTCTCGGAGCACTGGCCTCGCCCGGCTCTCGGAGAACTGACCTCGCCCGGCTCTCGCAGCACTGGCCTCGCCCGGCTCTCGCAGCACTGACCTCGCTCGGAGCACTGACCTCCCTCGGCGCACTGACCTCGCTCGGCGCACTGACCTCGCTCGGCGCTGGAGCACTGACCTCGCCCGGCTCTCGGAGCACTGGCCTCGCCCGGCTCTCGGAGCACTGGCCTCGCCCGGCTCTCGGAGCACTGGCCTCGCCCGGCTCTCGCAGCACTGGCCTCGCCCGGCTCTCGGAGCACTGGCCTCGCCCGGCTCTCGGAGCACTGGCCTCGCCCGGCTCTCGCAGCACTGGCCTCGCTCAGCACCGGAGCACTGACCCCCTCGCTCGGCGCCGGAGCACTGACCCCCTCGCTCGGCGCCGGAGCACTGACCCCCTCGCTCGGCGCCGGAGCACTGACACGGAGAGCGGCAAGCGATTCTCACGCACTCTAGAAACCAGCGAAAGTCAGATTTACATTTTTCATTTATTTCTAAATTCCTTTTCAGTGTTGGATTGTTTTTTTTCCTCCTGCCTCTCACAACAGCTTTCAAATTCCCATCTCTAGAATTAGACCGGTCACCTAAAATGACTTATTTCAGGCACTGCCTTCCTCCCGAGCAGTTTGTCCTCTGCACAAAGCCAGGCTTCGGTGCGAGTGAGTCTCCTGCCACAGCGAAGGAGCCTCTTCCTTCAGGGCCCGCCACCTTGTCCCTTCGCTTGTCCCCCGCGGCGCCCCGCCCTGGCGAGTTACGATGTGTCCCCATCCTTGGGGACGTCCCTTCGCCCAGCAGCCAGAGCCTCCCATGGCGCGAGGCAGGTGCCGGAACATTTGGGGAGTAAAGGAGTAGAAAGTGGGAGCAGGAGACAGGGAGTCTTTGGGCTGAACATTTAACCACTGTCGAATCCTGTACAGGGAAGCTTTAGTTTTCTTGAACCTTCCTGAATCTTCTGGAATGCCAAGGGCTATGGTGGCACTCTCATCTATCTTGAATCATATTGCCTTTCTCTGATTCCTTCCTTCTAGAACACAGAAAGCCAAGCATAGTGACTCCCTGGGCCTCAGTTTCCTGTGATGAGAAATGGGGATGAGAATGCTCAGTTTGCACGATGGCCGAGAGGATTATATGAAACCGTGTGGGAACAATGCCTCCCAGATGGCAACTGCCCAGCTCATGAACCTCCCCCAACTCGCTGTGCTCAGAGAGACTGTTCCGAGCATTGCTTTCTTGTCTCTCAATGCCACGCATTTCCAAAGTGTCCTGCTCCTGAGACGTGGTTTGGGTTGGGAAACAAGACACCAAGCTTGTTAGAAATGGATGTAAGATAAGAGCAGGGAGGCTCGGAGTGCGGGCCACGGGGGCGCACAGACCTAGCGACATTGTCTGGGTGCTCGGAGGCGCCAGGCTGCTGCCAGGCCCACCCGCTTGCAGGGTGCCAAGCGTCGCAGCGCTCCTGCTGCCTCCTCCCACCCTCACTCGCAGGCCGTGCCCTGCCGGACCCGCGCTGTGCCCACCAGAAGCCAGTGCCGGCACAGTCCCAGACGCCCCACCCCTCCATAAACAATTGAGTGGGAAGGAAGGGCAGGGCATGAGGAGAGGGGGCAGAGAGAGGGAGGGAGGAGACAAGAAAACCTTAGATACATTTGTAGCCAAACATGGCTCCCCCGCTTTCCCCGCCGGGAACCGCATGAAGCTCTGTCTCATTTGTCAAACCATGGCTGGGGACTCAGGACCTAAATCATGTTTTATACAAACCTTCAAATCAATTTCAGAAGCATTTATCAATAGCTTTTGTTTTGAAAAGATTCTTATGAAGTCACTTCCTAACTCCAATGAGAAGAATTCACAATGTTCTGCTACCCTGATAACGGGGACCATCTCTCGGAACAATGTGCTATGTCCTGGGAGTGGGGAGAAGGCTGAGCGGAGACCCCACCTGTGGCCGCCGCACCACCATGTGTTCAATCCTGGGCTCAACCTCCTGCATGCAGCCTGCAGCATCAGACTTTCAAGTTATGGGACTCTGACAAGTTGCCATAACTTCCCTGTGCCTCAGTTTCCCTGACTGTAAAGTAGCTGTGAAGATAGGTGAAGCTCAACACAGGCCGCCACCGAGGTGGTACTCCATGATCTTAGCTGTTACTTGTTGAAAGAGCCTTGCGCTGAGAACCCTGGGGTGACCCAGCTCCCAACCCACATCCTCCGCCTCCCAGCTGTGTGTCCCTGCGCGTGACACTTCACACCTCCTAACTTTGATCACGCAGATGTCAGAATCCGAAGGAGAGCAGACCAGACCAGAAAGTGATGGCCCAGGGCTGGGTCAGTGTGAGTTTATGTCTTACCTGTAAGATGAGGAGCGAGACTGGGGGTCCAGCACTCATAGAAAAGCTTTTAAAAGTGAGCATTTTCAGGCCATTTTAAATTCGAGTCCTTACTTTGTATCCTTGTGGATCTTCATGACAAAAGAGAGCGGAGGCAGAGAAGGGAGAGGTGTTGGGCATCTAGATGCAGGAGCCAACTTAATGCTCACATGCGCTTTGAGGGTGCAGAGTCAGACCAGGTGTTGGGCATCTAGATGCAGGAGCCAACTTAATGCTCACATGCGCTTTGAGGGTGCAGAGTCAGACCAGGTGTTGGGCATCTAGATGCAGGAGCCAACTTAATGCTCGCATGCGCTTTGAAGGTGCAGAGTCAGACCAGGTGTTTGGGAGCCGCGTCCAGGTTCTCACCTCATAGCAACTGCTGGGCGTCAAACCCCTTCTGCCCAGCCCGCTGCCTCTGCCTGTCCACAGGATGGCATTTCCAAGAAAGGTGCCTTAGACTTCCAGCCGCTGTGCCTGGGGATTCAGCCACACAGGGCTGCGCCTCACGCCTGGCCAGCCCTGGGGACAGACAGTGAGCCACCGGGGCTCCGCGCCGCCAAGTGTCAGGTGTGCGGCTGTGGCTGGGGCACAGCCGGGCCACGGAGCGAGGCGGGAGTGGCAGCTCCTTCCTGCGCCTCCACCACCAGGTCAAAGCAAGACCTGATGAGAAGGAGGGTGAGGCCCGCTGGGGGTTGGGATGAGGCCGCTCTGCCGAGACACAGTCTGGACCTGCGGGCGCCGTCGTGAAGCACAAAGCCCTCCCTCGGTGGAGAAGGTCCGGTCGACTCTGCCGCAGCCCGTGTTGGCCTCGCCTGCCAGGCCCTCTGTTCCTGTACGCCCGCCCTGCTGCGCCGCAGGACGGAGCCCCCCGCAGTCTTGCCCAGGGCAGCAGACGGCAACAGGAAGGTTTGGGGTGACCTGGGCTCGAACCCTGGCTCTGCCACTTGAGCAGTGCAGGGGTCCTGTTAGTGATGAGAAGGGGAAAAGGTGAAAGAAGGGCGAATATTGAGCGGCCACACCACATAGCTTTGCCTTGTGACTCTGGATTTAGCAGCAAGACTGAGACTACCTTGTACTTGAATTTAATTTAGAAAATAAATTAAGACCTTCCACTGACCTTTCTCCCTGTTTCTTTCCTGAATTGTAGATTTGGTTCTACACCAACAGCATCTTTGGGAAAGCTGGGATCCCCCCAGAAAAGATCCCATACATCACCTTGAGCACAGGGGCCACTGAGATTCTGGCTGCCATCTTCTCTGTAAGTGAACCGGTGACTCCTGAGGCCACCACAGGGGACTGGACAGCACGGGGGCCCCGGGCAGCGTGCAGGCATGGCTTTAAGGGAGCGTGCCCTTTGCCACCCGCAGGGGTCTGGCTCTTAGGAGTTCATTATGCAGCTCTCCACTGATGTTTTACCCATCTAGAGAAAATTCCTTTGTATATTTTGTTCCCTTTTAATAAATAGCTCCATCCTTGGAACTCGCACATAGTCACAAGGGGTTCAATATGAACACCCTGTGAAAGAAGGTCAGAGTATCCCTGGGAGTTCAGGTCAGAGAGTTTGTGTGAGTCTCAAATCTTTTGTTATGACTTTTTAAATGTTTCAAACCATTAGCTATCTTCTGATCACCCCAAACACATAGGCGTTTACAAGGCGAAGAAAAGAAAAAATGACATTCCAGTCAATTGATATAATAGAGTGACCTTAATAATAAGCAAAAACGTTCGCATAGTCTTATGTCAGAATGATTTTCCATTTTATTATTTACTGTTCAAGTATTGTTTAATTGGAGTGTACTATATACACAGAAAAGTATGCAGATCATCACCCCCTCCGAGTTGACACTATCGGTAAAAGCTGTTATCGTTCTCCAAAATTTTGCTGTATGGAAACTTCCCTACCCATTGCCTGCAGGGGTGGGGTGTTGAGCGTCGGTGCTCAGAATTTGGATGCCAGAGCCTGCCTGCCTGGTTTCTGGCTCCAGCTCTGTGCCTTTTTCAGGTGTGTGGTCCCAAGGAAGTTATTTGACATCTCTGTGACTCAGTTTCCCCATTTCCGAAGGATATTGTCCCTGCCTCATAGGGTTGGGCTGAGGATTAAACGAATATACATTAAGCAATTCAAGGAATATCTGGCAAATGATGTGCACTCAGTAAGTGTTAATCATTTTTGTCCAATTTAGGTAGGTTCTCAACATTTGTCATTTTAAATAAGGCTATGATGAACTTCCTTACAGAGATCAGAATTTCACAGGGACTCTTGCCATCTTTTGACAATTGAGGCAATTAAGACCCCAAAGAGGGACTGATCTAGGTCACACAGTCAGTTAAGTCAGACCTGACAGAATGGGGAGAGATGATGTCATGGCACCCCCTCTGTCCCCCAAGACCCTGAAGTGCCCCATGTGGGATCTCATGAATGCCCACATCACTCCTAAAGGCCCAGTTATTGCCCTCGCTTGAATGAGGAGCACATGGAGGGAGTGGGGACACTTCCACCCTCCGTCTCACTGACTCCAAAAGCCACTCCTTCTGGTCCCCACTCTCTGGCTGACAGATCATCTTCATTAAAAGCTGAATATGAGGGCTGCCCGGAAAGTATCCAGCCATTATTAACATAGAGCAGTTACGTGGCTGGATGCTTTCCAGACAGCCCTCGTGTATTTGGTGACATATTCCTTGGAAGCCCTAATCCAAGATAGGAGGGAAAACTACTTCACTCCCCTGCACGAGAATGAGGGGACCTTTCTAAAACCAGGACCTGGAGTCACTGCCTCCAGAGCGTGCTCCTGCCGCTGTCTGTAAGCACGGATCCTTTGGTCTCAGTCACCTGGGCAATGGCAGCTCCTCCCATGGGCAGGGTGTTGACCTGTGCCGGGCTTCCAGAGGGCCACTGCCACGGTGCCTGCCTGCAGGAGCTTACCATTTGCTTCAAAGTGGAACCATGTCTTGCTCATCGGAGAAGCAGGAACCTCAGGTGCAGGCCCTGAGCAAGGAGGGATGGCTTCATAGCTCTGGTGGTAGATTCATTCATGCTTGCATTCATCTATCCCACAAACACCGTAGGCACACCCATAGAGTGCCAGTGGTCACTGGTGAACTTGACATGAACTAGAGAGAAAGACAGACCTGGAAACAGACAATTACCACATGCAATACTGAGATAAGCTCTCCTCTGAGGGACTCCAGGAGGGCTTCCTGGAGGAGGGGACCAGGAAGCCAAGAGCTGAAGGACCAGCAGGAGTTAGGTGAAGGGAAGAGAAGTGCATTGGGTAGCCTGTTCCCCTTTTATCTTCCCAAAGAGCGAGATGCAAGAACAGATGCAGAATGGTCCATAGGAAACAGTCTTTAAAGCTGTAGCATTTACCCTAAATCCTGGAAAACTGTGAGATTAAATTCAGCATGATGAGCATGAGGCTGGGAGTGTGGGATGGATCCTGGGCAGAAAATCCTTTGGCTTTAGGACCAGGCAACTCTGAATTCAAATCCTGATCATCCACATACCAGCTGAGTGGTCTTGGGAACATTTCCCAATGCCTCTGAATTTATTTGCTAATCTGTAAAATGGACCCAACCATGCCCACTCATAGACAAAGCAATGGCTCACCAAGATGCCCACGTCCTACTTCCTGGAAGCCATGAACATGTAACCTACTTGGCAAAAAAGGGACTTTGCAGATGTGATTAGTCTGAGATGGAGAGATGGCCCTGGGGGACCCAGGTGGGCTTAATGTCACCACAGGTCCTGATAAGGGAAAGAGAAAAGGGGCTGTGACGACAGAAGCAGAGGCAGGACTGATGCCTGATGCCGTTGCCCGCCTTGCAGATGGGGAAGGGCCACAGGCCGAGGGAGGCAGGTGCCTCCGGCGGACGGCAGGGCGGCTCTCCTCTCAGCCTCCAGGGGGCGCAGCCCTGCCGGCACTGTCGCTCTCGCACCACGGAACCGGTTTTAGGCTTCTCCAAAAGTATAAGGTAGCACATCTGTGTTGTTTTACACTGAGTTTGTGCCGATCTGTCACAGCAGCAATGGAAAAGTGACGCAGGGCCTCAGAGACCTTCGCTGAGACAGCACTCAGGCTGTGTGAGGGCCACGCCCATTCCCGGCAGAGTCATGATCCCTAAACCCCTTGCCCTTTCCTAAGTTTTTATTTCCTTGTTTCCAAATATATATGCGCTTGTTCATCCAGCACTTTGAAGTAATTGCCTGTCGAGGAATTTCCAAATTTTTTTTCGTTCTTCTTATGAGATTTTGACAATCTATTAAAATGGCTCTGGGGCCCTAATAAAATTGAGACGGGAAAGACATTTTTTTTTGGTGAAACTTTGATATTTATTTATTTATTTTTTTTCCGGCATATTATGGGGTACAGATTTTAAGGTTTCAATAAATGCCCCTTCCCCCCTCCCCCGACAAGTCTGAGTTTCCAGCATGACCATCCCCCAGATGGTGCACATCTCACTCATTATGTATGTCTATACCCGCCCCCCTCCCCTCCCACCTGCCCAATACCCTATTACTGTAGTATCTATGTGTCCACTTAGGTGCTGCTCAGTTAATACCAGTTTACTGGTGATTTTATGTGGTGCTTGTTTTTCCATTCTTGGGATACTTCACTTAGTAGTATGGGTTCCAGCTCTAACCAGGAAAATATAAGATGTGCTATATCCCCGTTGTTTCTTAGAGCTGAATAGTACTCCATGGTGTACTTATACCACATTTTATTAATTCATTCTTGGATTGATGGGCACTTGGGCTGTTTCCACAGCCTTGCAATTATGAATTGTGCTGCTATAAACATTCGAGTGCAGGTGTCTTTTCTGTAGAGTGTCATTCAATGGGATTGCTGGATCAAATGGTAGAATCACTTGTATCGCTTTAAGGTATCTCCATATTGCTTTCCACAGAGGTTGAACTAGTTTGCAGTCCCACCAGCAGTGTAGGAGTGTTCCTCTCTCTCCGCATCCACGCCAGCATTTGTTATTTGGAGACTTTTTGATAAAGGCCATTCTCACGGGAGTTAAGTGATGTCTCATTGTGGTTTTTATTTGCATTTCCCTGATGATTAGAGATGCTGAGCATTTTTTCATATGTTTGTTGGCCATTCTTCTGTCTTCTTTAGAAAAGTTTCTGTTCAAGTCCTTTGCCCACTTTTTAATAGGGTTATTTGATATTTTCTTGCTAATTTTTGTGAGTTCTAAGTATATTCTAGTTATCAGCTCCTTATCGGATGCATAGAATGCAAAAATTTTCTACCATTCTGTAGGCTGTCTGTTTATCTTCATGACTGTGTCTTTGGCTGTGCAGAAGCGTTTTAGTTTCATCATGTCCCATTTATTTATTTTTGTTGCTGATGTGATTGCCTTTGGGGACTTCTTCATAAAAGTCTTCTTTGCCTAGGCCGATGTCTAGGAGAGTGTTTCCAACTTTTTCCTCTAGAATTCTAATAGTTTCATACCTTAGGCTTAAGTCTGTTATCCATCATGAGTTGATTTTTGTGAGAGGTGAAAGGTGTGGGTCCTGCTTTAGCCTTCTACAAGTAGCTATCCAGTTTTCCCAGCACCATTTATTGAAAAGGGATTCTTTTCCCCAGCGTATGTTTTTGTCTGCTTTGTCAAAGATTAGATGGCTATATGAGGATGGTTTTATATCAGGATTCTCATATCTGTTCCACTGGTCAATATTCCTATTTTTGTGCCAATACCAGATTGCTTTAATTACTACAGCTTTGTAGTATAGTTTGATATCTGGCATATTAATACCTCTCATTTTGTTTTTGTTGCCTAGAATTGCTTTTGATATTCGGGGTCTTCTTTGGTTCCATACGAAGCTTAAAATTATTTTTTCTATATCTGTGAAGAATGCTGATGGGATTTTAATAGGTATTGCATTGAATCTGTAGATCAGTTTGGGTAGTATAGACATTTTAATGATGTTTAGTCTGCCGGTCCACGAACATGGAATGGATTTCCATCTGTTTACATCCTCTGCTATTTCCTTCCTCAGTGTTTCATAGTTCTCCCTGTAGAGGTCTTTTACCACTTTGGTTAAGTATATTCCTAGGTACTTTAATTTCTTTGTTGCTATTGTGAAGGGAATTGAGTCTTGATTTGGTTCTCAATTTGTTGTTGGCGTATATGAATGCCTCTGATTTCTGTGTTTTGATTTTGTATCCTGAGACTTACTAAATTAATTGATCAGTTCCAGGAGTTTCTTGGTTGAATCTTTGGGGTTTTCTAAAAATAATATCATATCATCAGCAAACAGTGAGAGTTTGATTTCTTCTGCCCCTATTTCCATACCTTTAATTCCACTCTCCTGTCTGATTGCTATAGAAATGGAGATAGTGGGGAGCCTTGTCTAGTTCCAGTTCTAAGTGGGAATGCTTTCAATTTTTCCCCATTCAGTATGATGTTGGCTATGGGTCTGTCATATATGGCTTGTATCATTTTTAGGTATGTCCCTTCTATGCCTATTTTCTTAAGTGTTCGTATCATGAAAGGGTGTTGAATTTTGTCAAAAGCTTTTTCTGCATCTATTGAAAGAATCATGTGGTCTTTGTTTTTGCTTCTGTTTATGTGGTGAATTGCATTTATAGATTTACGTATGTTGAACCATCCCTGCATCCCTGGGATGAAGCCCACTTGGTCGTGATGGATTATTTTTGTGATAAGCCTCTGGATTCGGTTAGCTAAGATGTTGAAAATTTTTGCATCTATATTCATTAGGGATATTGGTCTGTAGTTTTCTTTGTTTGTTGCATCCTTTCCTGGTTTTGGTATCAGAGTAATATTCGCTTCATAAAAGGTGTTGGGGAGGTTTCCCTTCTTCTCGATATTGTGGAATAGTTTCTGCAAGATAGGTACTAGTTCTTTGTAAGTGTGGTAAAATTCGAGTGGGAAACCATCTGGACCAGTACTTTTCTTTTTAGGGAGACTTTTAATTGCTGTCTATTTCAGCTCTTGAGATTGGTCTGTTCAGGGAATCTATTTCTTTCTGGTTGAGCCTAGGGAGGCTGTGTGTTTCTAGAAATTTGTCCATTTCCTCCACATTTTCCAGTTTGTGTGCATAAAGATTTTTGTAGTACTCATAAATTATATCTTGTATCTCTTTGTGATCAGTTGTGATATCTCCTTTTTTGTTCCTGATGGAGCTTATTAGAGATTTCTCTTTTCTGCTTTTCCTTAGCTTAGCCAGTGGCGTGTCAATTTTGTTTATTTTTTCAAAGAACCAACTTTTTGTTTTGTTTATCTCCTGAATAGCTTCCCTGTTTTCAATTTCGTTTAGTTCTGATTTGATCTTGTTGATTTCACTTCTTCTGCTGGGTTTGGGGCTGGTCTGTTCTTCTTTTCCCAGCTCTTTGAGTCGTCTCATTAGATTGTCTATTTGTGATCTTTTTGAGTTTTGGTTATAGGCATTTATGGAGATAAACTTTCCTCTCAGAACTGCTTTAGCTGTGTCCCAGAGGGTTTGATAACTTGTCTCTCCATTGTCATTTTCTTCATAGAATTTTTTTATTTTCATCTTGATTTCTTAATTTATGAAGTAATCATTTAGTAGGAGGTTGTTTAATTTTCACGTTTTTGTGTAGAAGTGTGAGTTTCTGTTAGGGTTGATTTCTACTTTTATTCCACTGTGATCTGAGAAGATACATGGTATGATTTCTATTTTTTTAAATTTCTTAAGGTTTACTTTGTGTCATAGGATATGGTCAATCTTAGAGAATGTCCCGTGAGCTGATGAGAAGAAGGTATATTCAGTGGATTTGGGGTAAAATGTCCTGTAAATGTCTTTCAGACCCAATTGTTCTAGAGTTTTGTTTAAGTCCATTATTTCTTTATTAATTTTCTCTTTGGAGGATCTGTCTCGTGCCATCAGTGGGGTTTGAAATCTCCAGTGATTATGGAGCTGCTATTAATCTATTTGCTTTGATCCAGTAAGGTTTGCTTTATGAATCTGGGTGCACCTAAGTTGGGTGCATATATATTTAAAATTGTTATCTCTTCTTGTTGAACTGTGCCCTTCACCATTATATAATGACCCTCTTTGTCTTTCACTACGTTTGTTGGTTTAAAAACTAAATTGTCTGAAATTAGAACTGCAACGCCAGCCCTCTTTTGGCTTCCACTTGCTTGGAATATTGATCTCCACCCTTTTACTTTTAGTCTATATGCATCCTTGCAGGTCAGATGTGTTTCCTGAAGACAGCATATACTTGGCCTGTATTTTCTTATCCATTCAGCCAGCCTATGTCTCTTGAGTGGAGAGTTTAAGGTTTCACATTTATTGAGAGAACTGATAAGTAATGTAGATTACTGTTCATTCTGTTGGGTTGGATGTTGTTGCTTTGATTTCTCTCTTGAGCCATTGTAATATCTGGCCTTTAATCTTTGGGTTTTGGTTGTTTTTATATTCATGAGTTTTTATTATGGTGTTTCGTGCGTAACACTGTTTTGAGTACTTCTGGTAGGGCTGGTCTTGTCTTGGTGAATTCTCTGAGACTTTCTTATCTGAGAATGTCTTTATTTCTCCTTCATATATAAAGCTTAGTTTTGCAGGGAATAAGATTCTAGGCTGGGCATTGTTTTGTTTTAGAAGAGTGAGAATGGGGCCCCAGTCTCCCTTTGCTTGAAAAGTCTCATTAGAGAAGTCTGATGTTATTCAAATTGGCTTTTCCTTGTATGTTACTTGCTTCTTTTGTCTTACAGCTCTTAGAAGGGCCTCTTTAGTTGATATTTTGGTCAGTCTGATGACTGCATGTCGTGACGTCTTCCTGTTTGCATTGAATCTCCCTGGGGTCGTCTGAGCTTCTTGAACTTGTATATCGAGATTTTGAGCAAGGCTTGGGAAATTTTCCTCTATTATATCTTCAAATAGCTTGTCCAATCCTTGAGTGTTGTCTTCTTCCCCTTCTGGTAACCCTATGACCCTCACATTAGGTTTCTTCACATAATCCTACATCTCTTGTAGGCTTTGCTCTTTTCTCTTGTTTCTCTGCTCTATCTCTGTGACTGATTTATTTAACTGGAGGGTGTTATCTTCAATCTCTGAGATTCTTTCTTCTGTTTGATATACCCTATTCTTGAGACTTTCCACAGTATTTTGTAGTTCCCTCAATTGATTCTTCATTTCCAGGAGTGTAGTTAAACTTTTCTTAATTGTGTAGATTTCTTTAGTGAACTTTTTTTCCAGATCCTGGAGGGTTTTTGTGGTTTCTTTGTGTTGGTTAATGAGTTGTTCTTGCAGGTCATTGAATTTTCTGATGATCCACATTCGAAATTCCTCTTCTGTCATTTTGGTTGCCTGATTTTGGTTGGTGTCTGTTTCTAGGGTGCTGGTGTTCCTCTTTGGAGGTGTGTTTTCCGTTTGGTACTTCATATTTCCAGAGTTCCTTCACTGATTTCTTCCCATGTCACTCAGTTGTTGTTTCTTTCCTTTAGGTTTTCGTTTGGGTATTCACACGCCTTGTTTAGTTTCTGAGCCAGTAGGTGGTGTCTGTGGGTGAGATTTAACCACTCCCTGTATAATGAGTCTGTAGGTGCCGTGAAAAGGGTGTGCAAGATGCCCTGCCTGTCAGTAGGTGGCGCTTGCTTGCAGTAACAGGCTACGCTGTTGTTTTTGTGTCCTGTTATTAGCTTTTATTCCTGTAGAGAGGCACTCTAGTGCCTCAGGTGGTGGGTGGGGCTCTGGGACTTCCAGGTGTGTCCCTTTTTGCCCCTCAGTGAGGGCTGGTCTCAGAGAGAGTCTGGGCAGAGTTGGGTTGGGTAAGCCTGCCCTCAGGCACCACCAATGCCATTATCAGGGGTCAAAGTTCTGGTCTCTGCTTACAGGAAAAGCTGTCAGGGAGGGGCTGGAATGGCCCCACTGGGTCAGAAAGTCTGCGTGTGGGGGTGGGGCTGTCTGAGACCCGCAGTCTGGAGCGGAGCTCGCTTCTTTCCACCATCCCCAATTCTGCAGCTACTCCTGGGCCTCTGCCAGCAGGCCAGACCATACACTACCAGGCCTCCCCTGCCTGTGATGCCGGCAGGGAGGGTCCCTGCACAGGAACGCCACCTGGGCTGAGTGCATGGCCTCCCTCTGGGGGGAGGGTTGCCCTCTAGGATGCTGATCTGCCCCTGACGGCACACACACCGCAGTAGACTGTTCACGTATCTCTCTTCTGTGCCCCGGGCAATGTGAAACCTCGGTGCACAGGATCTGGTCTGCAGGTCTGACCTCTGGGGCCCAAAGTTCAAACTATATCCCCACCAGGGAGAGGAGTGCCGGTCCAAATTCACCCATGGGGAGTCCAAGCTGAGTCTATGTCTCTCAGCCTCAGGGCATGCCCCGTTCTCCTGGGATCACCGTGCCAGCAGCACCTGGGAGGGCTGGCGGGTAGGGAGCTCACAGTCTGAGTTCCCCTTAGTCAGCTGTAGGGCCCCAAATGGGAAGGTCCCGTTCCCTGTAGGTGCCCCCGGCTGGTGGCTGTATTGTCTCTCTGAGCAGCCGCGGGTAGGGTCTGTGGAGGGGAGAAGGAGGCAATATGGCGCCTGCTGCGCGGCTCGAGTCTGTGCACACGGAGGTGCCCCGTTGGGTTTGGGAGTCTGGTGCCGCGTCCACTACAGGCTTACCACTCACTGGCGGCGGCTGTCTCTGGGCTGGTGTCCGCAGGTCTCTGCACCCGCTGGGGAGCCCACCAGCAGTCCGAGATGCAGGGGAGGGGAAAGGTGACCGATCCACCTACCCTTCGCGCTGGTCTCCGGGCTGCTCCGGCGGTCTCAGCTTCCAGTTCTCCTCCGCGACCTCCTCCTGTGGAGTCTCCCATGGTCTCAGGTACCCCTCCTTCCGGCCCTCGTCCGATGCAGGCTCGTCTTCTTGCTTCTAATTTCTTCTAGAATCTGTCTTTTGTTTCATCTCCCTCCATTAAGTGCCTCGCGTTTAGTGGAGACAGCAATAATGTAACTGTATTGCGCCCATGGCTGAGGTCTGGGAAAGACATTTTTGCTCATTTGATCTGCAATTAAATTTGGCTGAGAGCATCACTCATCAGCTCGGGCAGCTATAAATAATTGTCAACTCTCAGAAACAGCTGCTTTTCTGCATTGATTTTCTTGGCGCAGCATTAACTTTCTGATGGGTGAACTTCCAATGAGTGTCCTTCAGGCCACTGACGCTGAGCTTCGCTGCCATGTGGGGTGGGGGCTTTACAGGTGGGGCTCACCCTGTCTGGAAGCACAGACTTTGTGCTTTTTCAAATCAGGGCACAGAATTCACAATAAGTCATTGTTATTCGTTGCAGCAAGTTTTCGTAATTGTCAGGAATAGAGTATGCTCTAGGATTGACTTAATAATAATAAAAAAGGAATCCTCACTGATTTCTGCTACCTACAGTCACCCCAGCTGCCCAGCAAACCCCATAATTTCAGAAGCAATGGCTTTAGAGTCCCCTGCTGAATCCAGGGCAGCAGACAGACACCTGTGCAAGGGGAAGGTGTAGTGCAGACAAAGAAGGATGGTGGTCGTTTGGGCCCTGTGGTCTCCCAGCCCTGCATCTGCTAACTGGGTGACCTTGGGCCAGTTACTTAACCTCTCTGATCCTCACTTTTCTCTAAGAGAGACGTGCCCTCACCAGTATCGTCATGAGGGCTGCACAGTAATTCACGGTGCTCGGCATAGAGCAGACACTCAATAAATTTTCATTATTGTTATGGATTGAATTGTCTCCCCACAATTTGCATGTCGAAGGCCCCAGTACCTCAGAATGTGATATGATTTGGAAATAGGGTCATTGCAGTTGTAATTAGTTAAGCGCAGATGAGGTTATATTAGAATAGGGTGGGCCCCTTATCCAACATTACTGTGCTTACAAAAAGGGAAAATTAGACAAGCAATAGTAAGAATACCGTGTGAATATTGCAGTCATGTTGTCAGAGACCAGAAATCCCAGAAGCCAGGAGAGAGGCCTGGAACCGATCCTTCCCTGGACCCTTCTGAGGGAGTATGGCCCTGCTGACGCCTGGATCTCAGCCTGCCCAGCCTCCAGAATGGGGGGGACAACACATTTCTGCTGTTTAAACCACTTGGTTTGTGGTACTTAGCTATGGAAGCCAGAGCAACCTAACGCAGTTGTGGACAGAAAAAATCCAAGCCCTGAAATATTTTGAAAGAAGTTTATTCTGAGCCAAATTTGAGGACCATGACCCGGAGCCACTCTCAAGAAGCCTTGAGCAAGTGGGCTCGCTATAGCTGGGTTACAGTTCAGTTTTATACATTTTCAGAGAGACAGGGGTTACAGGCAAGGTCACAAATCAATACATGAGAGGCATACATTGGTTTGGCCCAAAAAGGTGGGACATCTCGAAGCGGGGGCTTACAGGTTATAGGTGGGTTTAAAGATTCTTTGGCTGGCAATTGGCTGAGAGGGTTAGACTTTATCTAGAAGACCAGAAAGGGTATGCTTATTTTAAGATAAGGTTGTGGGCACTCTGGGAGGTCCAGACAGGAGGACATTTTAAATTTACAATAGGCGCCTGCTAGGATGTTCAGTTAAGACATTTTAGATTTATGATAGGCATCTTCCAGGATGCTTGAGTTAAGACAGGGGCTTTTTATCTTTTAGGTGATGTTAATGCCATACCAGAATCAGGTCAGGAAGTAAACCACTGCTTCGTTTGGTTAACAAAAGCCGCTTTGTGGGAATTTACCGTTTGTCAGCCTAACCCTGCTGGCCTCCTTACCATTTGCCAGCCTAACCCAGCTGGCCTCCTTAGGAAGGAGTTTTTAGCAAAAAATTAGAGTTTAGTCCTCACAGTGATCACTGATTATCAATGTTCCTGATAGAACCAAACATGGAATACGCTGGAGACGCCTGCTGCCTCTTGAACAGTAGAAGGTGAGAGTGCGGCCAGGGCGTTCACCCCTTCAGTGTGCATCAAGTGCTCTGCTGGGTCCCTGCGCTGTGCCGGGCGTGGGCCCAGGCGTGTGGGACGCAGCGTGGAGGAGGCAGATGGAGGTCCCTGCTGCAGAGAGGAGAAGCCCCGTTGATGTTGCAGCCAGGCCCACGGTGAGCCCACGGGTCTAGGAAGCGCATTCCAGGCAGAGGGAGCTGCTGGAAGAAAGACCAGCGGGAAAGGGGGGCACAGTGAATGTGGGTGCTTTGCAGGCAGATTAACTCAGGGGCAGGGAGGGTGTGCAGGGTGGGTAGGTCACCTATCAGGAACTGTGGCCTCTGGTAGAAGGACGGTGCCAGCCAAAATGTCCCCGTGGAAAGGGGGCCGGGAACCAACATCGAGCCTCATTCTCTTCCTTCCCCCTTCCGATTTCTGCCCCCGATTGCTGATTTCTGCTGGAAGCTCCTGGAGGTCAGATGGCGGGGAGCCTGTTGGCTTGGCCCTGCGAGCGCCCCTCCAGGACACGACACAGAGAGGATCTGGAGGAGAGCGAGGGCGTCCAGAGCAGGCTGCGGCTGGGGCAGGAATGAGTCTGCCCGGTTGTGGGAGCGCAGGGGGCCCACAGGGCTGGAGCGGACGCAACTGCGGCCTGCCAGTGTTCTCCCTGTGTGTAGGTCACCTCTCCACCCCGTCGATGGCTTTCTTTGCTGTGAACAAACTTTTTAGTGGCCAGGGGTGCGGAAAGCAGAGTGCCAGGTCATGTTTTAAAAGGATCCCTCCGGCTGCTGTAGGTAAAATAGACCAAGGCACCAGGTGGCAAAGGAAGAGACGGCATTGCCAGGAGGCTGGGGGGAGGCTGGTTTTCCCTGGGAAGCATCAGAATGGCTGGGTTCAGTGAATCCCTCGAAAGACATGTCTTTCCACTGACAAATAATGATTCTGTGGCATTTCTATGAACCATAGACTAGCAGGAAGAAACTACTGCCCCACACCCACTAAAATAGCAGACCACGTCCCCAGTTTATGTAGCAACAAGAGGGGCTGCATTAAGGAAAATCAAAACCAGATTTCTCCTTCGGCCACCTCGAACTCCCTGGGGCAGGAGTGGCCGTACTCCGAGCTTAGGTCACCGCTCCGGGAACCCACGGGCGCTCCCTGCCCGAGTGGGAAGCACAGAGAGACAGGCGCTGTCCCGCCTGTGGGCTCCCCCCACCAGCACGGCGGGCGGACGCAGAAGCAGAGCCGAGTCACACAGGCTCCCCCCACCGGCACTCGGGCGGACGCAGAAGCAGAGTCAGTCACACAGGCTCCCCCCACCGGCACTCAGGCGGACGCAGAAGCAGAGCCGAGTCACACAGGCTCCCCCCACCGGCACGCGGGCGGACGCAGAAGCAGAGTCGAGTCACACAGGCTCCCCCCACCGGCACGGCGGGTGGACGCAGAAGCAGAGCCAAGTCACACAGGCTCCCCCCACCGGCACGCGGGCGGACGCAGAAGCAGAGTCGAGTCACACAGGCTCCCCCCACCGGCACGCGGGCGGACGCAGAAGCAGAGCCGAGTCACACAGGCTCCCCCCACCGGCACGCGGGCGGACGCAGAAGCAGAGTCGAGTCACACAGGCTCCCCCCACCGGCACGGCGGGTGGACGCAGAAGCAGAGCCGAGTCACACAGGCTCCCCCCACCGGCACTCGGGCGGACGCGGAAGCAGAGCCGAGTCACACAGGCTCCCCCCACCGGCACGCGGGCGGACGCAGAAGCAGAGCCGAGTCACACAGGCTCCCCCCACCGGCACTCAGGCGGACGCAGAAGCAGAGCCGAGTCACACAGGCTCCCCCCACCGGCACGCGGGCGGACGCAGAAGCAGAGCCGAGTCACACAGGCTCCCCCCACCGGCACTCAGGCGGACGCAGAAGCAGAGCCGAGTCACACAGGCTCCCCCCACCGGCACGCGGGCGGACGCAGAAGCAGAGTCAGTCACACAGGCTCCCCCCACCGGCACGCGGGCGGACGCAGAAGCAGAGTCAGTCACACAGGCTCCCCCCACCGGCACGCGGGCGGACGCAGAAGCAGAGTCAGTCACACAGGCTCCCCCCACCGGCACGCGGGCGGACGCAGAAGCAGAGCCGAGTCACACAGGCTCCCCCCACTGGCACGGCGGGCGGACGCAGAAGCAGAGCCGAGTCACACAGGCTCCCCCCACCGGCACGCGGGCGGACGCAGAAGCAGAGCCGAGTCACACAGGCTCCCCCCACCGGCACTGAGGCGGACGCAGAAGCAGAGCCGAGTCACACAGGCTCCCCCCACTGGCACGGCGGGCGGACGCAGAAGCAGAGCCAAGTCACACAGGCTCCCCCCACCGGCACGCGGGCGGACGCAGAAGCAGAGCCGAGTCACACAGGCTCCCCCCACCGGCACAGCGGGCGGACGCGGAAGCAGAGTCGAGTCACACAGGCTCCCCCCACCAGCACGGCGGGCGGACGCAGAAGCAGAGTCGAGTCACACAGGCTCCCCCCACCAGCACGGCGGGCGGACGAGGAAGCAGAGCGGAGTCGGGGCCCACAGCGCCCCGGCGGAGACGCGCCCACCCCCACTCCGAGTGGGGCCCTTCAGTCAGGGGTCTGTCTCCCAGCTTGGCCAGGGACATAAATGCACGTCCATTCCCTGCAGCCCCCTGTGACTCCTGCACGTGCTTGTCTCCCTCACTGCCCTCCGCTCTTGCCTGCTCTCCTCCCGCCTCTCCGACGGGCCCTTCCCCTCCCTGCAGCCGCCCCCTGCTCCCCAGAGGGAAGTGGGCGGCTCCCGGGGGCACAGAGACAGCGCGTGGCGTTCCCTGTGCCAGCTCCGAGTGACCAGTGTCGGCCGCGCCCCCACCCACGGCCCTCTGCCCCCTTTCCACGTGCGAGCATTGCTTCTGACGGCAGCACTGGCTCCTGAGTCACCTGGACAGCCGGGGTCGCTTTCTCTGCTCATTTTCTTTAAGAACTAAATTTTTTTCCATTTGCCCAAATTTGAGAACAATTTAGGTTTATGCCCATAACCTTCTTAAGAACCACCTTTTCCTTTTTGAGAGGTGCAAGAGGATGGGGGTATACTCCATTTAGACACTTGCAGAAGCTACGGGCTCAAGCTAAGGTGGTAAAGTGACCCAAGAGGGGAAGTTGTTCACAGAACTCAAGGACATGGAAAAGCGTGTCTGCTCCCAGCCTTTCCTTCCACCCCAGCTAGCCCAAAGCCCTGTCTGATTTCATACTTTGTTTGAAATATCTCAAGACCATTTTAATTTATTATAGTTAGAGATCATGAACCACCCTAGAATGATAATTATTTAAAAGATAACTCTTTTCATTTCTCACGTCTTTGGCAGATATCTCTTATACACATTCATCTTTTAAGTAGAACTTTTTAAATTTTCAAAAATTTTTAAAGTAAAATTCTCAAAGTTTACATTTCAACAAACTATTTTTCACTTTTAGAGAAAGCCTATCCCAAGTAGGAAATTATTTCTGACACTGTCCTCTGAACATGGATTATAAATTCCACTAACTTGCAGATGACCACAGCTTTCCAAGATCTCACCTTCTTTTCAGAGAGAGATTTGTGAAAGTGAAGATTAACACTTGCATGTTTAAAACAGAATTGGTAGCAGCTAAAAGTAATACTGGAACATGAAGTTTCTTTCGTGCTGTCTGCCTTGGCCTTCTCTCCTCTGCTTGCAGAGTGGGGTCAGTGAGCACACCATTCTTGTTCCTTCCTCCCATTTTGTAGCTAAAACCTTGACAATAGTCCCACGTCTGTGTAGAGTGTCAACAATTGCTGGAGCGGCCAGGGCTCCTCCGGGCCTTCTCCCCTTACCCCTCAAAGTGTTGACATTGGGGAGCAACAGCCTCTGGGGTGCCTGGGTGCTGGCCCTAAACTCGGCCACATCTCACCCCAGCATTTTAATTTCTTTTGTACAGTCTCAGTGATCCCCACTGCTTTGGCAAGTGCTATTGGGGAAAACCTCATAGAGTTCTTTGCAAATGTAAAATGTAGATTTAAGTGTGTGTGTGTATGTGTGTGTGTGTGTGTGTGTGTGTGTGTGTGTGTGTGTATGTGTGAGATGCAGCAGATTTAAAGAAATGGCCTTAGGAGCCACCACACTATAGCCCTGCAGTCCTTGATCTTCCTGCGCTCTACTAGGCCAGGACAAGCATCGGTACAGAGTTGCTTAATGAAGTAAGGCTCGATTAGAGCTGTTTTAGGAAGTCACACTGGCGAACTAAAGGGAGCTCTCTGCGTATGGCTGGGATGCCTGCAAGAGAGCAATCACACAGGACACCCTGGAGGAGGCAGAGCCCCCACAGAGTGGGCCTCCTCCCTGGAGGCTCTGGGCCCTGTGCGCAGTCGGCCCACCTGACCCACGTGGCCACAAGTGTAAGTCAAGCCAGGCGAGGCTGAGCTTGTGCGCAGCAACAGGACCAGAAAAGGGTCCAGCCTGGAGCTGGCCAGAGAGAACGGAGCATCTTCTCTGATCAAAAGCCTCACCCTTGCACAGGAATGAACTCTGGGAGGACTCTGGTTCCTGAGAAGGTCGCGAACTGCCAAGCACTGAGTACTGCATGCAGGTTATACAGAGATATGTAAACATAGAATGTAATATGGGCAAAGATTCATATAAAAATACACATAAAGTAATTAATGTAAAATAATATAAAACACATTGTCAGGCTTGGAAGCTTCGATTAACCACTTCGGTACGAGCGCCGACGACAGTCGACAGCCGCAGATGGACGCGCACGGCGACGGTAGCCGACAGCCGTGATACGAAGGCGCACAGCCGAGCGGCGACTTTAGCGTTAATAACAAAACTTGACTTTTCTAATTTTTCATTTATCAAAATAATATTGTGAACATTTAAAAATAACGTAATGAAAACAGATATGTATATGTTACCTATTGTGATTTACATTACAAGTAAAGCTGCCTGTAAAGTAAAACAAGCTTCCAGTGCTTTCAAGCTCTCCTCATCGCACAAGAGCGAAATGGACTCGTGGTCAAGGCGCAGCGCGGATCGCCGTGCCACTGCGAGTGCAGCTGTGGGCCAGGTGTCACGGCCGGTGAGCGCCGGACCGAAATGGTTAAGCTACAATTTAAATAAATGAAATTTTAGGTTATATTTTCCTTCTCTCCAGCCCTTCCGTTTTAAAATATTTGTATTGATATGTAATAGTTGTACCTATTTGAGGAATACCTTCCTTCATTTTTCCTCATTCAGCAGACAGCACAACAAGCCCTGAACACCGTCAGACATTAGTTCCCTGCATCCATTTGCTATGGCTGCTGTACGAATGCACCACGAAATGAGGGGCTTAAACAATAGACATTTATTGTCCCACAGTTCTCAAGGCCAGAAGTCTTCGGTCAAAGTGGCAGCAAGGCTAATTTCTTTTGAGGCTGTGAGGGAGAATGTTCTATGCCTCTCTCCTAACTTCTGGGGATTTGCTGGCAATCTTTGGTGCTCCTTGGTTTGTAAGGGGTTGAAACACAACCCCAATCTCTGTTTCCTCTTCACATGGCATTCTATGTGCATGTCGTGTGCGTATGTGTGTATATGTCTGTCTCTGTGTCCAACTTTTCTCTTTTAGAAGGATACCGATTATCATGGATCAGGGCCCATCCTAATGATGTCATTTTAACTTAATTACCCAAAAATAAAGACCCTATTTCCAAATAAGGTCACATTCTTAGGTATTGGGGGTTATGGCTTCAACATTTCCTTTTTGGGGAGGATGCCATTCAATCCACTACACTCCCCAAGGGCAGGGACTCCTGTCTCTGTCTCTCTGTGCCCCAGTGCGCAGGCCTGGCCCAGCCTGTGAGGCCTGTGGTCTCAGTGACCACAGGCAGCTCACACAAATGAAGGAAGAAAATTTGGGGAATGTATGCATATTTTTT
The DNA here is from genome assembly GCF_040939455.1 of Microcebus murinus. Taxonomy (NCBI): domain Eukaryota; kingdom Metazoa; phylum Chordata; class Mammalia; order Primates; family Cheirogaleidae; genus Microcebus; species Microcebus murinus. The sequence continues at coordinate 55,290,030 of NC_134119.1, read as the reverse complement.
TGGTAAACATACATGTGCCTTTGTCTCAAGGACAGTGGGGAGTGGTGATAGGACACAGGGGTTCAGAGCAGGACTCTGGAGCTAGACCACCTGGACTTGAATCCTGTCTCTGCCACTGTGCCATCTTAGCCAGGTTGCTAAACTTCTCTGGGCCTCAAGTTCTGGATGTCATAGTGGATGGTAATTTCACTGACCTCATGGAAATGTTGTCAGGATTAAATCATTGAAATACGTAAAGCAGCTGGCCCCTGGAACATGGTGAGTGCTGTCACATGGTCACTGCACAGTAATTGATCCACAGTGTGTTCGCGTGGGAATAGCCACACAGGTTAATGGAACAGCATAGAGCTCAGAAAATAAAAGTTGCCAAAGTAATTCAAAGTAGAATGGATAGTCTTTTCAGCAAATTGTGCCATAAAAAAACAGATATTCATCTGGGGACAAAATGAATGGCAACCCTATCATACCATACAAGAAAATTAACTCAAAATGGACCATGTATCTAAACATAAAAGCTAAAATTGCAAAACTTCTAGAAGAGAACACTGTAGAAAGTTTTACAAGATGGGATACAAAATCATAAACCATTTTAAAATTGCACATTGGATTTCACCAAAACTTTAAAATGTGGCTATTTAAAAGACATTGTTATGGTAGTAAAAAGGTAAGTCACAGAGAGAAGGCATCCTTATAAAACACACGCCAGACACAAGATTTGAATTCAGAATATATAAAGAATCTTACACTTCAAGAATAACAACTACCCACTGGAAAGGGAGCAAAATATTTGAACAGATGCTTTACCAAAGAAGACATCCAAAAGGTCAAAAAACATGTGAAAAGATGCTCAACATCCTTGAGCATCAGAGAAATTAAAATTAAAACCCACAATTAGATACCATTATTCACCGAAAAGATGAGAAAATTTGATTGGATGATGACACCGAGTGCTGCCAAGGGTGTGGAGCAGCTAGAATTCTCATGCATCACTGGTGGGATCTTGAAATGGTACAGCCGCTTTGGAGAACATTTTGGCAGTTTCTTTGAAAGTTTTTACCACACAGCGCAGCCATCACACTCATAAGTATTTACCCAAGAGAAATCAAAGTGCTTGTCTACACAGAGACTCAGATACCAGTGTTCATAACAGCTTTATTCATCAGAGGCAAAAACTGGAAACAACCTAATGTCCAACAACAGAAGAATGGAGAGACAAATTGTGATGTTTCCATGCAATGGAATTCTGCTCACCCATTAAAAGGGACTGTTGGCCGGGCGCGGTGGCTCACGCCTGTAATCCTAGCTCTCTGGGAGGCCGAGGCGGGCGGATTGCTCGAGGAGTTCAAAACCAGCCTGAGCAAGAGCAAGACCCCGTCTCTACTATAAATAGAAAGAAATTAATTTCCCAACTAATATATATATAGAAAAAAATTAGCCGGGCATGGTGGTGCATGCCTGTAGTCCCAGCTACATGGGAGGCTGAGGCAGCAGGATTACTTGAGCCCAGGAGATTGAGGTTGCTGTGAGCTAGGCTGACGCCACGGCACTCACTCTAGCCTGGGCAACAAAGTGAGACTCTGCCTAAAAAAAAAAAAAAGGGGGACTGTTGATATACACAAAAAAATGGATCAATCTCAAAAATAGTATAATGAGTAATATGAAACTCTAGAAATGACTCTAACTCTAATCCTAGAATCTAACTCTAATCCTGGAAAACAGACCAATGGTTGCCTGGGGCTGGGGGAAGGGATGCAAGGAAATTTTTGGAGTGATAGAAATGTTCAGTATCTTAATTGTAGTTGTAGTTATAGGGTATATAAATTTGTCTAAATATATCGAATGGTACAATTAAAATGGGTATGTTTTATTAAAAGAAAACTATACTTTGACAAAGTTGATTTTTAAAATCCTAACCAGAAAAAACGGATCTCATTGTTATTCCACCAGAGGTCTCAGCGCTTAGATTGTAGCAAAGATACATTTTACGTGGCTATGAAAATTTGCCAGTATGGCTATTGGAAATATTTGGTGCTGGGGAAAAATGAAGACTGATGGCTCAGGATGGAGATTTGCATTCTTACATGTTAGCTAACTCTGTTTTTAGTTTAGTTTTTTTTTTAAATGAAAAAGCTCATGTATAAAACTTGGGAAACTGAAATATAAACAAGTAAAATAATAACTGCATATTCCCCCAACCAGAGTTGGCCATTACAACCCATTTCTGCATATATTTTTCCAGGATGTGTTAGCTCAACATAATTGTGATTTATGTAACTGCATATATAAGTATATACAACTTTATGTCCTGCTACTTTTACTTAAAACTGTACCCTGAGAATTTTTCTGTGCTACTTAAAAATCCCTTTAAAATATGTTGGCCATATATGGTGGCTCACGCCTATAATCCCAGCACTTTGGGAGGCCGAGGCAGGATTGCTTGAACCCAGGGTTTCAAGACCAGCCTAGGCAACATAGCAAGACCCTGTCTTTACAAAATAATAATAATGATAATTATCCAGGAGTGGTGGCACACTCCTATAGTCCCAGCTACTTAGGAGGCCGAGGCACGCGGATCACTTGAGTTCAGGCATTGGAGGTTGCAGTGAGCTGTGATCAGACACTGCACTCCAGCCTGAGCAACAGAGACCCTGTCTCTTAAAAAACTATTAATTTCTACATATTCATCATCTAAATGTTTTAATATTTATTAACAATTCAATTGTTGGTGGACTTCTAGATTATTTCTATTTCTTCATTAGTATAAATAACACACCAATGAAGATCTTTGTGCATGAATCTTTGACCAGGTATCTATTTCCTTAGGAAAAATACCCAGAAGGTGAATGACTGAGCCCAGGAGTATGGACACCTTACAGCCATGCCTTGGTGTGAAAGAGCATGGATCCCACTCCCTCATCTCTGGATAATTAGCTCTGTGTGACTTTTGCTAAATCCTGGAATATCTCCGGGCCTCTGATCTGGGCCCAGATCACTGTGATTACCATGTGTTACACTGAGGCAGCATGATTTCTCTGGCCTCTGATACTGGATGTCCCTCCCCTGCTCCCCTCACCTTTACAGGGCCCCTCCTCTCACTGGGACCCAGCTCCCCGTCCATGTTGCTCTGGTCCTGGTGGCACCGTCGGTGTCTCCCCTTTGATGGGACCTGGCTCATGGGGGTCTGGGGGTGGCAGGGAGGGTGCCTTCAATACAGGCCTTCTCTCTCTCTCTCTCTGTCCCTGTCTGTCTCTGCTTCCCCCATGGCTCTCGCTGGGCCTGACCTACACCCCCACTCCCCCTAAATGAACTCACTGTCCCTTAGCCCTCTCTGACCTCTCCATCTTCCTCTACAAAGCAAGGCTCACCCGCCTGCCTTAGAAAGACGGGCTGCGCTCCATCAGCACACGGCTCAACGCTGGCTGGTGTCCTGTCGGTTCTGGCAATCACAGATGCAGCACCCGGCCCCGTGGGGAAAAAGAATCAGGGCACCGCGAGTGAGAAGTGCCAACAAATTGCTCTGCGTCTTCTTCGTGTTTGAGAGCTGGGCATCCCTGTGGGACAGTGGCTTTGTCCGTTTCAAGTTTAATGTCCAGGAAAATGTAATATCTCAAGAACCAGAAAAGACTGAGATTGATCCCAGCTTTGCCACTTACCAGCCTTGTGACCTTAGAGTCCCAAGGTCTCTGTGCCTCATTTTTTTACCTGTAAAATAGGCAAATTACAGAACCTACTCTATAAAGTTATTGTGGGGATTGAATGAGTTGAGCCATGAAAAGTGCTTCGCACCGTGCCTGGCACATAGTAGGTGCTCAGGAAATGATCATCAGCTACTGCTACCTAGACTAACTCTGTCATCATCAGAAAAGAAATAAATGGACACAGAGAGGTTACCTGACTTGCTAGAGGCAGGAGCTGGCCCCAGACCCCAGGCCACTCCTTGGTTGACATGACTCATATGTCTTCTGCCGTTTGTTGGGAACCTCTATCATTCGTGGGTCTGTTTCAGACATGGGTTTTTTCCCTCTGATCCCACAGCTGCCCTGCAAAGATGGTGTCATCACCAGGACGTGACCCCAGCCCGCCCTTCTTCAGCCCCACGTGCCTCCGGATGCCACCTGTGCTCTACTCTGTTGGGTCACATTTCCAGGAGGCCAGGATCGGGCTGCCCTTCCTGCCTAGGCAGTGGGAGAGAAGCCTTTCCCCCCAGGAGCCTTGGATGCTGCACGAGATGCACAGTCACCAGACACATGTCCCGCCCAGGCCCCTGACTTCTGCACCAGAGCCCCCATCCCCTCGACACACATGCCAGGTGACTGGGAGGCCTGTGGCCCTGGGCAGCAGCACACAGCGGATGCAGCTGACCTGCAGGCTGTGTCCCTAAGACGGCAGCTGCTCCTCACCCTCAGTGCCAGCTGATGGGGTCCTTGCAGCATCCAAGCTTTTGCTCCCACTGCTCCCTCTGCCTGAGAAGCTCCCTGCATCTCTGACTCTGTTGTGCCCCCGGGAAGCACTGCCTGATCACACAGTTGAGAAAACCATGGACTTTGATTCAGACACCCTGGGTTCAATGTCTGCCCCTCTCCACTTGCTGGCTGTGTGACATCTGCTGAGTTACTTCACCTCTCTGGTCCTCTTTGTGTTCTCTTTGTGGAATGGTAGGGCGGGGGACAGCTGACATAATCAGAGTACCTGTGTTGCGCACAGTCTCCTCTTTAACCTGCCTACCCCTCCAGACACCCTTATCAGAGGGTATTTTGTTCCTCCTGGCACAGATAAGGCCCTGGAGCTTTGGGAAGTGAAGTCATTTGCCACAGTTCCGACGTCTGGAGAGTGGTAGTGCTGGGATGTAAATCCATGTGCGCCTGTCTCTGACGCTTGGCTACAATCACGATCATTCTGGGCCTTTGGCATGTAAAGGGGCTTGACGAAGAGCTGTTCCCTTTCCCAGCTGTGAGGTGGACACAGGGCAGCGGAGGGAGGTCAGTGCAGCCCGGGGCTGAGAGAGGCTGGGCTGGAGGATGCAGTTCCAGGGGCTGCACCAAGGGAGCCTCCAGGTCTCACAGCCCAGAGTGAGACTGAGCCCCTGGACACAGGCAGGGCGGGAGGCAGGGAGCCTCGTGCACCCTCTCCCGCCCCTGGCCCGCCTTGCGTGTCTGCCCCATAAATCCCGCATCCCTGAGGGGCAGAGTACTCCTGCGGTGGCAGGCTGGCCCTGCGGGGGAGGGAGGGCGTGCTGACCACATCCGCCCAGCTCCTCCTTTCAGCCCCTAGCAGAAGAGGCCACCCTGACGGGGACATTAAGAGGAAGGGTGGACATGCAGACACAGCAGGTGCCCGAGCGTCGTCACCTCCTCTCCTCCCTTCCTTCCTTCTCACAGAGAGCATTGTTTCTCGGGCGGTGGCCATGAAGAAAGTGGCCCGGCTGGCTCAGGGTCAAAGCCAGCCTTGACCCGCAACCCCGGTGCCGCCTTCCCCTCCACTCTCTGCTAGAAGTGGAGTAACAGCACTCACCCTTTCTCTCTCTCTACCCTGGACTAGGGCCTGGTCATTGAGCGCCTGGGACGGAGACCCCTGCTCGTTGGTGGCTTCGGGCTGATGGCAATCTTCTTCGGGGCCCTCACCATCACACTGACACTGCAGGTGAGAGGACGTGCCCGTCACACCTGGAGAGGGGCAGCACAGAGGCGCCTGGCTTCGCACTGGGGTTTGGCTCTGGGCTCACGCTGTGAGACGACCGCGTGCAGCTCACGCAGGGCGTCCTCGCCGCGGCCGCGGCCTGTGTCCTGAAGACGCGGCCGCTGGGCCCAGGGAGGCTGGAGGTGGGCCCTTGGACTGGGAGGCGAGTGCCGTGACTTCTGGCCCTGTCCCTGCCTCTGGTGAGCTGTGTGAGGGTCGAGATGCATGCCTGTCTAAGCCTCAGTTTACTCAGCTGTGGAATAGAGACGCTTGCACTGGGGGACCCCAAGAGGCCCCTCCCCACACTCGCACCCCGCACAGCACTGGGGGCCCCGCACTGCCTGGCGCCTGCCAGCAGGGGCTGTGGAGCAGACTGCCTGTTTGAGTCTGGCTTTTCCTTACTTGGCATGAAAGTTTTGACAAGTCACCCTCTCAGCTTCTTTCAGGGTCCCATCTCTAAAATGAGGCAGACGTCCCCATGCCCAGGGTGCTGTGAGGATTAAACGGGAAAGGCACTGGGAGCTTGGGAATGGGTGCTCAGGGCTGCGTGTTGCGTAGGAGGGACAGCAACATGCTTCGTCCCTACAAGAATGGTAGTTTTCCCCTTTTATGGAGGTGAGGAAAGCGAGGCATGAGTATAAATAATAAGCTGCGCACAGTGACGTAGCTAGACAGCAGCAGAGCTGCACTAGAGCCCAGGGCCTTGGGGCTCTGCCGCACTGCCCAGGGCGGCTGCAGCAGCCAAGCGCTCCCTCCGTGTCTCAAACTGGTCTCGACGCCACGGGAGCAGGAAGCACAGTTACAGCAATTGGGAAATCTCTGCATTTTTCAAAAATGAACCTTAAAAATGACAGTCGCATGTGCTGACCCTCTGCCAACTTTCTTAAGGCCCCAGACATTTCTAGAAAAGGGCAACATTGGCGTGGTGGCGTGTGATGGATAAGAGCATCTACTTCAAGGAGACGGTGCCGGCGGCTGGCTGGCGGGAGGAGGCGGGCCGCCTCTCTCAGGGACCGGTGCTAGCAGACGCGCTCTTTCCCCACGGCCAGGCCCGAGGCTGTCCTGAGCAGGGTGGCTTTGCAGTCCCCTCGGACCTCCGAGGTTCTGAGGAAGCCAGTGGGGTAACGTCCAGGGTATTGTCTTTCTGCAACTTGTGTCGGGCGTTTGGAAGGGCTGTGCAGACGCCCGCGCAGATGCCACCCAGCCCTGCTTCACAAGGCTGCAGAGCTCTTCCCTCCCCGGCCTGCCCTTGTCTGCCCCGGTACCCCACACCCTGCCCCCGGCAGCTCCCCACGGTGCCTGGCCCTTTCCTCTCCAAGGACCCTCCTTTGCCCAGCTAGCTTCTTGCTTCTCAGACTCAGGGAGCCAAGGATCCTCTTGGACACCTCTTCCTCCAGGAAGCCTTCCTTGCTGTAAGTTGGGGAGGTGCCCTCTCTGTGTCCCCATACACCCCAGGGGAGGCTGTGAGATCACTTATTGCAGAGCATTGACACTCACTGTCACCTGGTTCCTCTCTCTCCCAATAGACAGTGAGTTGTGGAGGGCGAGGGTCACTCCTGCGTCATACCTGTTTTCTCACCTCCCCGGGCATGGCCGGAGGATGTTCAGACCATCAGCTGGGTGGAGGGTGGGTACATGACCTGGTACAAAGTGAGCCTCGCAGTGCACAGGGGCCCGGGAAGCTCTGCTCAGCCCTGAGATCCTCCCGAAGCAAGAGCTGACGGGCTTCGGCGCAGACCCGGGAAGGAGCACCTGCTCCTTTCTCCCCTGGCCCGCCCTCTACTCTGAAGGTTCCCGCTCACCCTGCAGCCACCCTCTCGTGCCTCTGCGCCTTCGCCAAGCAGAGCGCTCTGTTGGAAGCCTTTCCTTTCATTTCCCACTGGGCTGGCTCCAGCTCAGCCTGCAGAGGTGAGCACAGTCTCTTCCCTTCCCTGCACCTCTCCAGACGGGGCCACGTGGCTCCTGTTGGGGCAGCCCAGAACCTGCACCCTTACTCACTATTTCTCAGAACTGGAGACACCGTGTTCTAATGGTCAGCTGTCCAGCCTGCTAGAGCAGGAGCATCCCAAATACCCTTCTGCACCCAGCACCAAGCCACCCCCCAGATGACAAATGAATTAACTCATGTATATCTTGTAGGATGGCAGGGGTATAATATGGTGCTTCATGTAATAATACATATAACTAAGAAAAAATTTTAAATGTGATAATGCCTATAAAAACTTCTCATATTGCCTGCTTCAAACTAAGCATTCAATCAGTGTGAGTTACTCATTTATTCACCACTTCCCATATGCTGGGACTATGCCAAACTCTTCACAGCATGTCTGTAAAATAAGTAGACGGAATGATTGAGGGGTTACCATTGTTCCTGTGTTATAGATGCTGAAACTGGGGTTCAGGGACATAAAGTGTCCTGTCCACGGTCAGGAAGATGGATGAGGAGGAGCTGGGGCAGGAACCCTGGTCCTCTGGACACACTGCTGCCTCCTCACCTGCCCATGTCCCTGTTCTCTTACAGGACCATGCACTCTGGGTCCCCTACCTGAGCATCCTGTGCATTCTGGCCATCATCGCCTCCTTCTGCAGTGGGCCAGGTAAGGTGCCCTCCTTCCTCGCCACCCCACCCAGGGGCTCCTGGCACCCCCAAGTTGGGGGCTCTCCTTGTACAGAGGGGGAGCCTAGAGCCCAGGAAGAAGTAAACCTTATAGAGGGAGAGAAGCACCCTCACCTCCCCTTTGACCCTAGTTAAGTGCAGCTGCCTGCCTCATTCTGTCATTCCATCCTGCAGATGCCAGGAAATCCGCTCACCCAAGGATGAGTGGATGGTAACATGAACAGCATAGCAATGACAGCTCACACTTGGGAGAGCTGTGAGCCAGATATGAATCAAAGATAATCAAGTTACATTCTGTGCCTGTGGAGCAGCTGCAGTCCCATGTGAAATGTATAATAGTGGTAATGTCTAAGATTTATTGGTCATTGATTTTGTGCTATACTTGGCTAAGAATTTGACTTATGTGAACTCATTTAAGGCTCATGACAGTTCTACAGAAGGCATAGATGGGAGGCAAACTTGATGTATGCGAACTCATTTAAGGCTCAGGACAGTTCCAAAGAAGACAGAGACAGGAGGTGACCTGCATGGGTGAGGAGGTGACGGAGCTGCCTGATGCCCAGGCCCAGGCCCCTGGCTGCCACCTGACATAGCACCTGTGGGAATGTGAAGTCTGGAGTAGTCAGAACCTTAGTTTACCCAGGACTCACTTCTAGCCCCAGCTCTGCCATTTCTTAGCCATGTGTCAGTGGGAAAGACCTCCCCTCTTCTTGGGCCTCAGTTTCCTCACCTGTAGAGTGGTGAGGGTGGAATGAGGCTGAAGTTCCTGGCCCTGTGTCTACATCCAGCAAGGGCCACCACCAGAGGCAAAGCAGGACTGAGAAGGTGCATCCAGGACAGGTCTGACACCGCTACACGCCCCTCCATGAGATGATGTGCATGGCGCTTCTGTTTAGTCTCCCTGTTGGAAACAACCCTGAGCTGCTATCACAACAAGTGGAACCAAACTGCTGTCTCTCCCTTTACATTGCTGGTTCTGTGGGCTGTCACATCCCCGGTTCCATCACACTTGTGAATGACAAGCATTTGTCCCCATCCAGATAGCAGGGCACTGCAGTGGGGTGGCAGAATGGGCCGTGAATGAGTGCAGGGGGCATTGTGCACACACGCACACCATGCTATGAGCAGGCTCAGAATGGCACAGGAAAAAGGCACCGCCCAGGCAGGGCAGCGAGTTAGCAGGAGGCTGAACAAGCAGCACATGTTGCAAGGAGCAGTGGATGTGTGGGTGTAAAAATGTGTTTAGTCCCACGGGGTGCCAGCATCACCAGCTCATGGGGCAGCACTCACGCCAGCGCCCCTGAGGTGTCCGGTCATGGCTCTGTGCTAGCCAGGGACACAGGGAGCGAACCCAGGCAGAGGCCATCTCTGCTTTCACGGGGCTTGCCACTGATGTGGAAGTCCCATCTGAGATGTCACCTGCTCATGAGGCCTCTCCTGACCACTTAATCTAAAATCAACACACATACACATATACACACCAATTTATACATACACACACATACAGGCACACGTACACATATATGTACACACACATACACATATACTATATACACATACACATGTATACACATGCATACACACACACACACACACACACACACACACACATACCTGCTATCTCATCAACCTTCACTGGACTGCTCTGTGGCTCATCTATTTCCTACATACTCATTTTTTAATGCAGAGTTGGGAAGACCTTTTCTATAAAGAGCCAGGTATAAACACCTTTTGCTGTGCAGGCCACACATATGCTGTCACAACTGCTCACCTCTCCCATGGGAGCGCGAGCACAGCCAGAGACGGCGAGCAGACAGCGGGCAGCGCGGCCGCGTCCGGGAGAGCTGCCCCGCGGGAGCAGGCAGCAGCGTGTGGCCTCCTGGCTGCTGTCTGTGTTTAGAGCGCGTCTCCACAACTAGGAACAAGGTCCGAGGGGTGACCCCGTGTGGGGTCACGGTCTTATCCTGAGAACCTCGCCTGTGCCCAGGACGTAGGAAGGGCCCATGAATGCTTGTCAGAGAGTAAATGGAACAGCCGAGAAAAGCACTGGGAGGGAGATGCGTGCTTCTGTGAACACTGATAATAACTGACATTTCTGATAAAGCACTGACTATGTGCCAGACCCTGTTTAAGTGCTTTAATTGTCACAAAAATACTGCATGAACATCAGATAACACAGAGTCAGATTGCCAAATTAAAATCACAAGAACCTGAGATCTTACCCAGAATCAAACTTATAATAATCACCGGATACAGGCCGCCACAAACACAGGTGAAGTGGGAAGCCATCGAGACAGTGTCCCAGGTCCTCCTTGCCCCATCAGGGTTTGCAGGGGTCCAGACTCAGCGCACGAGGGCTCTAGAAAGGACACGCGGCCCATCACTTCCATCAAAGCAGCGACTCGCCTCCTTGCGTGCCCGGACCGTTTCGTAGCTGACACTGACACTGTCCAGCAGGCTGTCCCCACAGCCGCACAGTGCAGAGCACGCAGGCCGGGCAGCTGCTAGAGGCTCTGGGCACACGGGACTCTCCCTTGTCCTCCTGCTGGTAAACACCATCACGAGGTCGGATAGGAAAGTTTACATGGAGAATGGACAAGGTCATTGTCTTTTTGGTTCTCCTCTTCCTATCCCAGGGCATAAGTGATAGCTCATAGATCAGCTGCTAAACCCTTCCTTCCCAACCTAATCTTATCCCCATTTTATAGATGAAAAAACCAAAGTCCAGACTGATTAAATAATTTTCCCCAAGTCACACAGCTCAGAGGCAAATGCTGGATTTGAATCTTCACCATCTTGTTCAAGACCTGTGATCTTAACTCTTGCATATGCACCTGGCCCATGCTCCTTAGCTGTTTGCTGAAAACTGAGTGGAATTAGGCCCCTTTTGAAATGTACTTGCAAGTTTTAAAACTATTCAGAGGAAAAGTGGCCTGCACAGGGAATTTGGGATAAGAGGAAGAGGCTTCCTTGTCTTCCCAGAATGGGGTTGCTCTCGATCATCCTAAATCAGTCCTATTTGTGTCTACTGGAAAGATAAAATGTTGCCGTTTGTATCTAGTTGTCAGATCTCCTTGGTTGTGGGTGAATTAAAACCATTCTGATTTTCATGGTTTCCAGCCATTCTTGCTTCAGTTATTATCTCAACACAGAAGTCAGGAGCAGTCTTTGGTCTTTGTCTCTTAAATTCACAGACACCAAAATCATGGCACTTAGTGTTGAAACCAAGTCTGTGCTGACATATGCATATCTTCACAGTGATCTGAGGCAGAACAGAACACGGGAAGGATTTCAGAGCTGGAGGGAATCTTGGAGATCATTTGGCAAATGAGGAAACATTCCAAGGGTCTGGGATGGGCTAGAATTCAGGCATCCCAAGTTTGGAAAAGACCATAATGGTTTTCTAGTTCAGTCATTCATTAAAACTCAAGTCCTAGTCATGGTTTCCTTGCAAGGAACCGCTCCATCCATAGCTTTGTTGCTTCTATTGATGGAGAACTCATTGCCTCAAAAAACAAAACAAAACAAAAAAACACCCTGAGGCAGAGACTCTTGGGGGTCTGGAGGACTGGACAGAGGGCAGTTAGCCAGGGTAGTACCACCCCTGCAAAGGTGCCTTGGACATTGCCCCTGTGATAAGTGCAGATCATGAGGGCAAGGAAGCTCTACGTTGCATGGTGCGATTTTAGTGCTTCTTGAGTCACCTGTTTCTGAAATAGCTGTTTTCCCAGGAAGAACAATAAGTGTGTGCATTGTGTCTCCATGAAAAGGTTGGCCTTCTTCCCCACCTGTTTACACAAATAAGCCATGTACACACCTGCCTGAAGTGCTTTGCTCACCAAACCCACAAAACTTTGCCTTCCTGTTTCCCAGGCCCTCACCCTTCTTGCGACAATACCGACTCCAAACCCAGCACTGGCAGCTTGGCCTTCCTGTGGCTGCAGAGTGTGCTGTGTTTGCAGGGCTTTCCGCGCTGAGGCTCCCCAGCAGTGTCTCAGGCCCTCCCTGCAGGAAGGCCACCTGCACCTCCCGGTCCCAGAGCAGCTGTCAGCCCCTGCCCTCTGCTTCCCAAATCCAGCCCCACTGCACACCCACGTTCACCTAGCTGCTGGGCCTCGGTGGCTGGCCACGAGCAACTCTAGCCACAGGTTGTCCAGGGTTCAGAAGCTTCACTTAAACTCACATTGACAGAGCACACCCTAAGACCCCAGGGAAATTACCTGTCTAAGGGAAGCTGCCACTCGGATTGTGAGACCATCTTGTAGCCTCCTAAATGGACAGAGAGGAGCAAATCCCAGAGGAGCCACCCCGGGACAGGGCGGTGTGCAGACACCAGGGGGCGGATGACTGAGAAACGCCTCTGCCGCTGCTCTCTGTGCTTAAATGAGAGGGATGGGCGGAGGGGTGGTTCTCCCGACAGAAACCAGAAGGTGGCCTGAGGCAGCTTCCGTGAGAAGCCGATCAATTTACAAAGACTTGGCAGGGAATTGAAATCAGGTAAAGGGAAAAAAAGAAAACAGGAAGGCAGTTTCCTGCTCCATATTTCATTTGTGTGCATGACCCCAAGGCAGTGGCAGAGAAGTCTAATAACGGAGGAGCAATGGAAGAGCTTTACATTTGAAGGGGAAAAGGTAATCATCAAAGCGTGTCTATTCCAGTCTGGAAACCTTACAGTGCCCTGACTGTGCCTGGCACCAGGTTAAGCCCTCTACAGGCAGTTTCTGTTTGGATGGGGAGGACAGAGGACAAGGCGGGGCTTGGTCACTGCCGTTACAAAGGCGCACATTGGGCCCGAGTGCTGCGGAGGATGGAGCAGTCCTGACCAGGACACGCCAAGTGCTCGCTCAGGACGCGCCTCACTTGCAAAGGGCACTCCTCTGTTTGTCACATGGATTTAACCTGAAAAGGCAGCCCAAGTATATGAACTTCCGAGGGGGCCTGCATGATCTGCTCCGCCTGCCCCTTCCCCACCAATACACGCACACTCTCTCTGAGCTCCAGCGGCCCCAGCCACTGCCGCTCCCACACTGCGTGACCGCAGCCTTTGCAGGTGTTGTTCCCCTACCTGCATCACCACCCTCATCCATCCACTTGAAGAATAGCTTCTCATCTTTAAGAAGTCAGCTCAGACCAGGCCCAGTGGCTCACTCCTGTAATCCTGCCACTTTTGAAAGCCGAGGCAGGAGGATTGCTTAAGGCCAGGAGTTTGAGACCAGCCTGGGCAACATAATTTTTCCCCATCTCTATAAAAAGGGAAAAATTAGCCAAGTATGGTAGCACGCACCTGTAGTCCCACCCACTCAGGAGACTGAGGTGGGAGGATCTCTTGAGCCCAGGAGTTTGAGTGTAGTGAGGTACTGCACTCTAGCCTGGGTGACAGAGTGAGACCCTGTCTCAAAAAAAAAAAAAAAAGTCAGCTGACACTGAATCTTGAGTCTTTTATGGAAACAGACAGCACGTCTGCTCCCACAGCCCCAAGATTTGCTGTTGAGATCACCTGTATTACAACAGACCCGGGTGGCCAGTTCTCCTAATATCTGGGACTGCTCCAAAGGCAAGGACCTTGTTTCCATCACTTCTGTATCCCAGGCATCCAACTCAGAGCCTGGCAACTGGCCAGCACTCAATACATGATTGTATTTTTCATGAATTTGTTCAAGACACTCATCGAGCCCCTGCTGTGTGGTATTTTCTAACACCACTGCTCATTCCAAATGTGTGATTATTTTTTTCTGACACCAAATACATGTAATTTTCCCACACAAGTTCTATAATCCTCCAGCACCAACTGGGTGTCTGAGAGTTCAATTTGACTCTGATACAATCCTCCCAGGGTAGGCGCAGACCCCATAAGCTAAGGGCTCTCTCCTGCAAGGCTGCCCCATTCAGATGCAGCATGAGTGGAGTCCCAGACAGTGGGCACTTCTGCCCTATTGACTACAAATTCATGGGTTTCCAAGGCCCCGCTGGGTTTGCTAGAATGCCCCACAGAACTCAGGAAAGTGAGCTGCTCACAATCACAGCTTTATCATAAAGGATGCTCAGGAACAGCCAAGAGGAAGAGGCGTGCAGGGCATGGTGTGGGGGCGAGTGGCGGGCACAGAGCTTCCCAGCCCTCTCTGGGTGCACCGCCTTCCCAGGACCTGTGTGGTCACCGACCTGGAAACTCCCCCAGGCTATTGATTAGGGGTCTTTATTGGGCCTTCTTTATTGGGCGTGATTGATTCAATCATTGGCCATTGGGGACTGAACTCGGCCTCTGAGCCCTCTCCCCTCTCCTGGAGGCTGGAAGGTGGGCTAAGGTTCCAGCCCTCCAGCATGCCCATCCCTTCCCTCGAAACTCTCCTTAGCAGAAAGCCCAGGCATGGTAGAAAGGGCTCCTTAGAAATAACAAAAGCCACTCCTGTGACTCAGGAAATTCCCAGGCTTTTAGGAGTTCCATGCCAGAAACTGAAGCCGAAGATCAAACATTTGTGTTTTTTTATGCTGTAGTGCCAGCCTTGGGCCAGGAGCTGGAGACTGTAAGGTTTTTCGGAGGTGGCGAAAAGAAAAGAGACACAGAAAGAGAAAGAGTAGGGGGGCCAAACCACGTGGCTTTATTATACACTCGTGGACGAGGTTCTGGGGCCCCAAGAGCGGGGGCCCCCGGAAGTCGCCGCAGTTTGAAGGGTCTGAGGCCTTTTATACCCTTTGGGCGGGGCTAGGGACTTGTGGCGGAAGAGCTGGGATTCTCTATTGTGACCTTGGAAGGTCGTTGAGAAATAGGAGGGGCTGGAGGTATTGTGGAATCCAGGAGCGAATCCAGGTGGAGATCTGGGTGTGGTTCCTCTCAGTGGGGCCTGGCAGTTTGTCCTTGGCAGGTCAGGTCACTAAGCGTTTTCTTTTTCCATCTAGGGAGGGGAGGGGGCCCCTGCCACCAGCCTTACAGAGACAGGGGTAAAAACGACAGTGTCCCCGTCCCCAGGGGGGGAGAGCGGCAGTCCGATGTCCGCTGCGGCCATGCGGCAGCAGGCAGCTCCGGCACCGCTGGCCACAGAGGCTGACAGAGGCTGAGGGGAGGGCTTGGCCCCAGCTGTGCTGCTACTGGGCAGGGCTGGCGGGGCCTCCTCAGACAACACGGGGAGCCCGGCCAGGCTCTCAGGACACTGCATGGAGGCTGCGCCCAGTGGGAGCCCGGTGAGATCTGGAAGGGACAGGGGCTGTGCCCAGCACATCCAGGAGAAAAGTCTGGGACAGAGAGGGGGACAGTCAAATGAGATAATGATGTCCAGGCTGGACATCAACTGGTGGCTCGCACCTGTGACATCTAGGGAGAAGGAAACAGAAAATACCCCCCGTCCTGGAGGAGCCCGCCAGAACAGGCCTGCAAATGAGTCATTACTGTTTAGTGGCTTTACATGAGGGCGGGAGAGGGAGAGGAGAGGGAACCAGTGTGTGTTGAATGCTTAGTATTCGTTTAAACATTCATAGTTACCCTGTTGGTTTAAAAATCCCATAATTTATAAATTTAGAAAGAAGAGCTTTATTTCTTAAGAAGGGGATAACAGCACACAGGCCGGAAGTACACCCTCTGCCTAAACAACAAAACCAGAAGCAAGCACTTGGAGCTGGGGGCAGAGGCACAGGGCGTATGCTGACCAGGTGGCAGGCATACATATTCAACAGGTTATAGGAGGAGCTACGAATATTCATGGGGGGCTTCCTAGTGCATGTTTGTTGAATAAATATGCATGCTAGATATGACCCATACTCACGTATGGGTGGAGACTAAACATTTACGTGTGTGACAAGTAAGCCCTATGTGTCAAAAGGTAAACAGGGACATGAAGGCACTCCGTGCACCTCTGTAAACCAGCAGAACCAGCCCAGGGTCAGTGGTCTCACAGGAGCAAGTTCCTGAAATCAGCCTCTGGTCCAGTCAGAGCTGCAGCTGCGGTGTGGGGCGGGCGGGGGTGGGGGCTCAGTCAGCACCTGCTGCCAGGCTCAGTGCTGCTCACAGGCCAGCGCTGTGCAGCTGCTGGAGAAAATGAGAGCCCTGTGGCAGTTAAACCACAGTTTATTCTTTAAGAGCAGGGGTGTGTGACTTAACTCTTGCCCGGCATGGCTTCAGGTCCTATTTATAATTTGGTACCTTATTGCCATAAAGAGTCCATTCTGCCAGGTCTGTGGTCTATATTTTCACATTAGTGCTGGTCACTGGTTGTGTATAAACTACAAAAGGGCGGAGGAATACCAGCGTGTGTCCAACCTGCTATCCTGTCATGGCCAGTTTTAAGTTTTCTCTGAGGCCCCATGGCCAAGAGGCAGCTGTTAGGAGGCTTAAGATTTTATTTTTAGTTCACACTCTTTCAATTCTTTCGCACCTGCAATGTTGCATCCATGATCTCGAAGCTGGTGAAGGTAGAATCCAGCCTCAATCGTAGCTTTGTCTGCCTCCAATTCCACGCTCTGGCAGGTGCTGTGCTACATCGTGGGAGGGCTCTGTTCACCAGACTCAGCACACGAGGGCTCTAGAAGGGACACGCGGCCCATCACTTCCATCAAAGCAGCGACTCGCCTCCTTGCGTGCCCGGATCGTCACGTAGCTGACACTGACACTGTCCAGCAGGCTGTCCCCACAGCCGCACAGTGCAGAGCACGCAGGCCGGGCAGCCGCTAGAGGCTCTGGGCACACGGGACTCTCCCTTGTCCTCCTGCTGGTAAACACCATCACAAGGTCGGATTAGCAAGTTTACATGGAGAATGGACAAGGTCATTTTTTCTTTGGTTCCTCTCTCTCTCTGTCCTAGGGGATGTGACATGGCTTATAGATCAGCTGCAGCTCCCTTCCTTCCCCAACTAATCATATTCCCACTTTATAGACGAGGGAAGGAGCTGGGTCAGTAGACGGCAAGGCCTTAGCTGCCAGGCCCGGGAGCAGGGCAGGAGGCCAGGCCCTGTGGGCAGATTAAACTAGTCGCCTGCCAGGCGCGGTGGCTCACACCAGTAATCCTAGCACTCTGGGAGGCTGAAGCAGGAGGATTCTTTGAG
This sequence comes from Microcebus murinus, assembly GCF_040939455.1. Classification (NCBI taxonomy): domain Eukaryota; kingdom Metazoa; phylum Chordata; class Mammalia; order Primates; family Cheirogaleidae; genus Microcebus; species Microcebus murinus. Next base: position 55,272,707 of record NC_134119.1, on the reverse strand, counting down.
GTCAGGAGTTCAAGACCAGCCTGAGTGAGACACCGTCTCTACTAAAAATAGAAAAAAATTAGCGGGGCATGGTGGTGTGCACCTATGATCCCAGATACTCGGGAGGCTGAGGCAGAAGGATCGCTTGGGCCCACAAGTTTGAGGTTGCTGTGAGCTAGGCTGACATCATGGCATTTTAGCCCAGGCAACAGATCAAGATTTGGTCTCAAAAAAATAAATAACAATTTAAAACAAAAACTAGTCACCAAGTCATAAGCCAACTGATCTGAAGTCCTAGCACAATGTGTAGGCAGGTGTGGGCACCAGATATTTCTGCTTGTTGAATGAATGAACAAGTGAATGAAAAAGTGAATAGATGAGAGAAAAATCCCTAACCATGGCTGTGGCCACCACCCAATTGCATTAAATAGCCCAGAGCTTAGGTGGGAGCCAATCAGACAACTCATTTCCACTCAAAAGTTAGGAAATTGTGTGCAAAGCAGAATGACAAATTAATTTCTAACTTTCCTGACCAAGCACAAATCATTGCATTAAAGAAATAGGTATATATATTATATAGGTATATATATATGTATATTATATATATATATATATATAAAATAATTAGAGCTATAAATTAAGAGACATATCCTAACACCAAATCAATATATAGTCATAAGTTTGGAAAAATTCTTTAATGAAAATTAAATGGAATGTCTCACAAACCCAGATAAAAAAATACAGCAGTCGTTGCTGAGGACACAGCAATCTCTCTAAAATCAATTTATACAGAAGGTGAGACTCAACTTCAGCATTGCTAGTGTGCACTCTCAGCTGTCCTCACCTAGAAATGAAGATCCAGCCTCCGCCCATTGTGAGGCAGAATTTTAGGGAAAGGACTTGTGAGAGGAGCGATCTGAAGCAACCCTGTAACTCCAAACTATCACATACATTTGAAATTCGGCCTGGATCCAGCAGGAAACAGAGGTACAGTCAGCTGGGATTTTAAAGGGGGTTGCACAAGAGATTTTCTTCTTTTCTTTATTTTTCTTTTCTTTATTTTCTTAAGATTTTTTTATGAATGGTTTTTTACAAGCAGGGACAGGGACCTGGCGGAAGAGACGGAAGCCCCCAGGGTCCAGCGATAGTGAGAAGCTGCCACCACTCCAGGCTAAACTAATTTTTATTAAAGTTAATTCCTCCCTAACAAGAGAAAATAAACACTGAGAGATAAGATTTTGTGAGGCAGGCTGAGCTTTGCAGTTCCACAAACCATTGTGATATTTGAGATTTCTTGCCACCACCCCCCAAGAACCAGTTTTTGCCCTGTTGGGAATGCAAGGTGGAGATCATTTCTGCTATTATCAAAAACTATTGAGGTTCTGAGAACTGAACGTGCAAATTCAACAATGTGATGTGCTCTTGCCTGTGGCTTTGTTAGGTGCCCCATGTCAGACCTCCACTCTGATGTCATTTTAAGGGACAATTCCCAGTGCCCATACAGGTTAAGTCAGTAACTCCATAGTTAGTGCCTTCAGCCCTGGGACCACAAAGAGGTATAAGAAAGGTCCCAACCAGGAGCTGGAAGTCCAGCTTTCAAGTAAAGAAAAGGAATAGAGCCATTGGCTCTATCCAGGAAGGCGGAAATGGAGAAGGGAAGTTGAAGCTCAGAGAGGTTGAGAACTATACCTAAGTCACACAGCAGTGAGTCAGGATTCTAGTTCATATCAATCTGACTCCATAGCCTGAGTTCTTAAGGTCTACAACAGGCTACCAAGGTAAAGGCAGGTCCTAGGTACCATGGAAGCACAGAGGGGATGCGTATCTGGGTGAGTTGATGTCAGGTTACCTAGAGGAGATAAAAGTTTGACTAATAACTGCATGTTGAGTCAGAGCAAGCGATGCCACCAAGTACAGGTTCTCAGGTTGTGCACTGCACAAGGATGTGTGTCTAAAGACAAATCATCCCTATCTTAGACAGTTACTAACATGTAAGAACATGAGCACCAAAGCAGAGGTTTGAGATCTCCTAGCCAGGTTCTGACACTCAGGGATATACTGTCTCTACATCAACCCCCAGGCAAACACAGTCATGCACACAGCTATGAATGCATGCTCCCACACACACTTGCCCACACACGCACATACGCATGTGTGCAAGCCAGTGTCGGTGTCCCCTGAGGTTCCTTTCTGCCCCACGCTCAGGGATCTGACTCCCATGCTCTGCACGACTCCGCGTGTGGCATTGGTGTCCTCCTTTGGAGGGGTGTGCCCTGCCCACGGCTGGGGTGAGGGGACAACAGCGGGGTGTGTCTGTGCACCCCCAGGGCCTCTGCCACCTGCTGGGGTGTCTGGAGAACCTCCCTGGCAAGGCCGAGCTGGGCCACAGGGTGTGGCTGCTCCCTTTATACAGCGATACACCAATATGTAAAGGGTTTCATTTGAGGAAGGGGCACATTTTCTAATGAGCAAAAGTGCCATTTGTGCTAACAATGGCCCTGGAGGTGGCCAGGAGACGGGAAAAGGAGGAACACCAGAGCGATGGGCAGATGCCAGCGACGTGCACTGACAAAAGCTGAGAACACACGTCCAAGTGGAGAGCAGCTGGAGTGGAGGGCTCAGAGGTCGACACGGGGAAAGCCTGGGCTGTGTCACTGCGGCCTCACAGGTGAAGCCCTTAGACCTTGTCCTCACGGGAGAGGGCAGCCGCTAGCGAGTGTTCAGCTGCAGTGTAGCGTTGCCAGCCCTGTGTTTAAAATGTCTCCTGTGGAGGGAGGACACTGGAAGTTAAATGTGGAAGATGGGAGAGGCCTGTTAAGAGTGAATTCAGGGAGCTCACTAAGGAACTCGTATCAGCTACCATTGCGTAACAAATAACGCCAAAACCTAGTGGATTAAACAACAGCCTGTTATTATTTTGCTCCCAGGTGTCTGGGTCGACATGGCAGCTCTGCTCTCTGGACCGGACGCTGGGGTCTGCACGAGACCGCGCCCATCTGCGTCAGGCGGGCAGGTTGGCCAGGCACCAGCTTGTGTAAGCTGGCCTGGCATTGAGAAGGGTGACTTGGCCACATGTCTGTCACCCCCAGCAGGCTAGCCTGGGATTCTTTACGTGCTGGTAACAAAGTTGGAAGAGAAGAAGGGGAAATGTGCAGAATTGTCTGAGGTCTAGGCTTGGAACTCCATGTCACTTGTGCTGCGTTCTCTCAGCCAGAACAAGTCACAAGGCTGTCCCAGAATTAAAGAGTGAAGGAAGAGAGTTTACCTCTCAGAGGAGGAGGCTGCCAAGAACTGCGGCTATTCTATAATCTCCCCAGAAGTTATAACTATAGAATGAGCAACAGATGACAATTATGAGCTCTCATTATAGAGAGAAGTATATGTCCTTCATTCATGTACCCGTTCCACAAATAATTATTGCATGCCTCCTATAGAGTGGGCCTTCTTGTAGGCCTAGGGATATAATGGTGGCCCAAACTCACACATGCATGTGCGCGCGCACACACACACACACACACACACACACACACACACACACAGAGTTTCTGCTACTGGAACTTTCAATAACAATCGGTGTCAGTGTCCCCCCTAGGAACATGGCACACTCACACTGGAATATTTTGAGGAGTGTTTGATAAACAGACAAATTGCTGTGGTATAGGATTGCTACAGGGAAATGTCTCAGACCATATTATTTTAACATTCTCAACATATGATGCTAATTTCCAAGGGTCCAGCCCTCCACCTATCAGCTATGCAGGAAGCAAAGCAATTTACAGAAAGCTAATTTTTCAAAAATCAGTGCATAACAGAATAGTCATATTGCTGAAAGTCAAATCGTAGAGGAAATGTGCTGAATTTACCTTATTTCTTTTAACTATTTATCAATAGAATAAATTGTACAGGATTGTGTATGGAATAGAATGGTTTTAACAGATTTCTCTGAAGTTCCTCGTTGTGTCTGCAGAGTCAATTATGTAGAATTTTGCCTTTTGTTCCCTCCTGCTTCAGTTCCCTGCTGTTACAGCTGAGGGTTACTAGGGAGAGAGAGGGCTAGGCCGAGCGGCATAAAATATATTCTTATCCACAAGAACACATGCTCCCCTCCCTCTCCAGACCCATTTGGTTCCAGAGACGTATACATAGAACAAGAAACAGGATCTGGATAGCAGGGGATATGTCCCCACATTTATCTTAATTTATTTCATTCCTATGTTTGGACAAGAGTTTGGACGGCAAAGCTTCAGATGGCGAGGAATACTTGCACACCTGCACATCCATAGACTGGCTTTCTTTTGTTAACATATTCTTATTCAAAAATGCATTTACCATCTTTAGCTTTTGGTGAATTGACCTTGAGCCAACCATGTCACCTTTATTTGTCATTCCTCTGAGCCCTAATTCCTGGCAAGGACAAGGATGCACCATACCCCACTACACCTTGCAACTCACAGAGGCATGGTTTGTGCATGCTCTTGGAACCTCACTATGACTCCATCAAAATCTACAGTGACTTGGGCAAGTCCTTGTTCCTCTCTGGGTCTCAGTTCCCCCCTCAGTGAAATGAGGGGATGAGCCAGGCTCAGCATTCTCCAGCTGGGTGGCTGCTTCAAGCCACTCCTCTACGGATAAACTTCCCCCATCCAGGCCCCTGGGTGGTCTGCTGAGGAGATCCAGGGTTGACATTTCCACATGTTTTCTGGGTTATTCCTAAGCAAATGTCCCAGCCCAAACCACTTTCCTGAGTATGGAGGCCAGACTCAGCGACTAGACCTACTAACTCCGTGGCTTTTCAAGCTGCCCCACTCAGCCCTCACAGTGACGGCCCAGACGGATCACCCACCTCCGCTGTGCGAGTGGAGGCCCTGAGGCGCCCAGAGGTTGTAACTCTTCCAGGTAACACATGGTGGGTGGTCCTTGGGTCAGTGAGGTACGAATGTTAGTGTTCCTTACAACCGTGGTGGGTTGAAGAGTGTCCCTCCATGATTCATGTTCACTTGGAACCTCAGAAGAACCTTGTCTAGAAAAAAGGCCTTTGCAGAGAAGCCATCCTAGATTTAGAGTGGCCCCTAAATCCAATGACTGGTGTCTATGCAAGGTAAGGACACAGAGAAGGCCACGTGACGATGGAGGCAAATAGTGGAGTGACGTGCGCACGGTCTAAGGAGCAGCAAGGGTCCCTGGCAGCACCAGAGCCAGGAGCGAAACATGCATGAGCCTCCAGAGGGACCAGAGCTACTGACACTTCGATTTGGGACTTCTGCCCTCCAGAGCCGTGGCACAATAAATTTCTGTTGCTTTAAGTGCCCGAGTTCGTGGTGATTTGTTGCAGCAGCCACAGGAAACTAATACAGCTGCTAAGTTGGCAGGAAGATATTTCCTTATCACCAGGCAGCTGCAGATGCAGGGCAGGCGGGGTCTGGAAATGGGAGACTTATTATATATCGTAACACTTAGTCCCAAACAGAGAGGGCGGGCAAGCTGCTTGCGAGGTTATTCAAGAAGACCAGGGGCCCTTTTGAAGCTAACTGTTATTTTCCTTAAGCTGAACACGTGTGTGGCGTTAGTGCCTTACCACGTCCCCCCGACCCCCCAGTGCTGCGCAGAGCGGACGCTGTCGTCCCCAAGACACTGCAGCTCCAGGGCCCGCCTGGGCGTGTGCTGGCCCCGCCAGGACTTGAGACCACGTCCGGCCAACTCTGAAGCCTCCTTTCCCCACCGTCCTCTGGGCATTTTCCAAATGTTCGGTTTCCCGCCTATCACTTTCCCACAGCCTAAGGCAGAGCCGATTAGTGCACTTGTCACCTGAAAACACAGTGCTCTTCATGATTTTCTGCCAAGCCTTGTCCAGAAAGGCTCACCCCCCAGAAGCAGCCCTCAGCAAACTCTGCTCTGAGAAACACTGTGATCCCTTCACGGTTTCAGTGCGTAAGCCCGGATTTTCAACAGAAATGTAGGAAGTTTCAAAAACGGACTCTGCAGTCCCTGGACGCAGTGACGACTGCCGGTGTCTGTGTCTTTCCTGTGGTTTCCGTCTGCAGCTGCGACTGTAACTTGGGCAATCCCTGCAGCCCAGCAGAGGAATCGTCACGCGGCTATTCCTGGCCGCTGCTGGGGTGGGGGACCAGGTCTCCAGCACCATCCTGGTTTCCTGTGGCTGCTGTAACAGGAGGCTCAGACTGGGGGCTTCAAACAGCAGAACTGTGTTCCCGGGCACTTCTGAGGCCGGAAGTCTGAGCTGCAGGTGTCAGTAGAGCCAGACGCCTCCAGAGGCTCCAGGGAGCATCTGTCCCCCTCTCTTTCCTGCATTCTGGTGCAGCTGGCATTCCTTGGTTTGTGGCTGCATCACTCAAAGCTCTGCCTCCACCTTCGCGCCGCCTCCTCTTCTGCGTGGCCGCCCGAGTCTCCCGCCGCTGCTCTCTTGTGAGGCCACACGTGATTGCAGTTAGGGCCCGGGCTGATGATCAAAGATAAGCCCCTCTTCTCTCGGCCCCTGACCTAATCAAATTGTCCGCCACGTGAGGTGCTAGCCGCACACCCCAGGGCTAAAACATGGACGCACGTTGCGGGTGGGGTGCCATTCAGCCCACGACGCTGGACTGGAGATAGCAACTGTCTTCAGAGACTGTCACCAGCAGTTCATGCAAGGCGAGCCGTACTCAGTAGACACCTGCTTGCTCTGTGCCAGCCGCTGTGGGAGGCCTGGGCTACAGGCTGAGTGGGAGACGGCCCCAGCTTTGGGGAGAAAATCAGTGTGAATCAAGTGAGAGCAATAAGTGATGTATTGCCAAGTGGCGCGGTGTGCCTGGGTGTCAGGTAAGAGTTCCAGAGGACAAAATACTCGGTGCTGGTCCGGGAAAATGAGCAGCAAGTGCGAGACGGCAGAGGAGCACAGGAGCCTGAGGCCGGGGCGAGAGGCTGGGGCACCTGGAAGTGGGGGCAGCAGCTGTTAGGGGTGCACAGGTAGGCAGAAGGTAGGACACAGAGGCCCAACATTTAGAATTGTCCTGAAGCCAGTGGGAAGCCACAGCTGGGATTCAAACAGAAGTGGGTTGGCCAGATTTGCATGTTAGAGTCTATTCTGGAAGCCAGGTGGAGACAGGAGCTGATACTGAGACCTGAGGCTCAAAACCACGGCCCGTCCATCCTACCTCTCGGCCTCCCCTTCCTCCCCGGGAAAATCAGGTCCCGACTGGCACTATTTCTCCTCTGTGCATTGCTGCGGGAAGCAGATAAGATGGCCAGTGCTGATGGGCTTTGTCAATGCACACAATCGATTATTTTCATTGTCTTCACTTGTAGGTTAAATAAACACTAAAATAAAAACCATCAGCGAGCCCATTTCTCTTTTGGAATTTGAAGAGCTGGAAACAAACTCTTTGGTGTAGGAAAAGGTTCCTTTGTCTTTTCTCTTTTTAGAAGCAACTTTGAGCCCACAGAGAACCAGAGCCCACCCCTCTGGGGGCTCCTGGACACACAGAGCTGTGTGCCGCTGGGAGTCTCACCTCTACTCAAAATGTTAAGCAAACACCAGGCGGCCATGAGCTGACTTCTGTTGTCTCAGTGTTTAAACTTGGAAAAAATAAACATTCTGTTCCCAAATCTTCAGCATCAGCCACAGAATGCTGGGGAGAGAAGGCCTGCCCTGGGACTACTAACGACTCAGTAAATCCCACGGGATGGGGGCTCCGGGATGTGACAGAAGTGGATTAATAAAATGGCTGCCAGCTCCACAGACGTGACTTCCTGCATGACACACAAGCTGCCCATTAGGTGGCCACGGGGAGGGGAGGCTTTCTTGTTTACGTTATGCCATTTTACAAAGTTGCAAGTATCCAAGGGGAATAAGTGTGTGAATTGCATTTCCCCATCTGGGTACTAAGCACTTTGGGGGAAGAAGTCCTGGTTAGCTTGATATTTTAAAGTCAAGAGCTTTCCAGCCAGGCGGGAGTTGATTGTGATCAGGTCACCTGGCTTCTAATTACATCACTAGCCTGTGTCCAAGGGAGATTATGGGGACAGCTGCCTGCTCTGTGCAGTGGGTCAGTCAGTGCACCAGGCTGCACTGCCCGGCAGTTCTGAGATTGGAGCCCCTGCCCTGGGTGTGGCCCCTCAGAGAGGGTGAGTGGCACTCTGCATGGGGGGCAGATGGAACTTGACGAACACCCACCTGAACAGACTGCTTGTTCCAGTGGGAGTGCAGCAGAGGGCCAGGAGACAACAGAGAACTCGGGGCTGCCCTGGGGGATCAGGCACGAATCCACTGAGGTGCTCTGTCAGCCCAAGGCTGATGGAGGGAAAGGCAGGGCTGGTGGAGGCACTGGTACAAAGTCGTGGATGTGTGACTGTGCAAAGCATATGCTGGGATGGACGTGGTTACATGTGGCTAGGCAATGTATTCCAGGGCTTTAGGTAGGGGAGACAGGTGTGTGAGATGTACCCGCAGACCCGCTCCACCAGTTCACAGGAAGAGCTCAACATGAAACCTTGAAGCTGAGTCAGTGGGGATCTTCTCCTGCACAGGACAGTCCATCAGGCCTTGGGACAATTCTACTGACCCCTAGGTCCTCGGGAGCAGTGGGTTACCAGCCCATCTCTTTCCCAGGCAGTCAGAGTCCTGTCCGTGGTGTCCCTGCCCATGGAGGACACACACCCAGCTATCAGGGGACCCATATGAGCCCCTTTCACAGACTTGGATCGAGTGGGGCACCCTAGCCCCCCGCCCCCCGTGTCGGGATGGGGGAAGGGATCACAGCTCTGCATAGCCACCCCCACGTACACACAGAAATGCCCCTGCTTCTCCACTCTCTCCCCCACTTCTAATCTTAAAATGAGTGAAGGACTCAAGAGCTAAGAAAAGTTCCTCATTGGTGTTTCTGTCCTGGTGGCCTGGCAGCAGAATTCTCATCTCTGTGGTTTCTTAGTTTCAAGTCTAAGTGACGCTTCTGTTTTAACACCCTACTTGCCCTATCCAAGTCAGAGTTTTAAGCGTTTCCATCCCCCAGACTGTGACCACCACACCCATTAAGTGTGTATATACCCACTCCCTCCTTACCCTTCCCATCTGCCCAACACCTGATGAATGTTACCACTATATGTGCACTTAAGTGTTGATCAGTTAATACCAATTTGCTGGTGAGTACATGTGGTGCTTGCTTGTTTTTCCATTCTTGTGATACTTCACTTAGCAGAATGGGTTCCAGCTCTATCCAGGATAATACAAGAGGTGCTATATCACCATTGTTTTCTGTGGCTGAGTAGTACCCCATGGTATACATACACCACATTTTATTAATCCACTCATGTATTGATGGGCACTTGGATTGTTTGCATATCTTTGTAATTGTGAATTGTGCTGCCATAAACATTCAATTGCAGATGTCTTTATTATAGAATGTCTTTTTTTCCTTTGGATAGATGCCTAGTGGTGGGATTGCTTGGATCAAATGGGATTTCTATTTTTAGCTCTTTGAGGTATCTCCAAATTACTTTCCACAGGTGTTGTACTAATTTGCAGTCCCACCAGGAGTGTAAGAGTGTTCCTATCTCTCCACATCCACACCAGCATTTGTTGTTTTGGAACTTTTTGATAAGAGCCATCTCACTGGAGTTAGGTGATATTTCATTGTGGTTTTGATTTGCATCTCCCTAATGATTAGAGATACTGAGCATTTTTTTATATGTTTGCTGGCCATTAATCTGTCTTCTTTTGAAAAGTTTCTGGTCCTGTCCTTTGCCCATTTATTGAGGGGTTGGTTGATTTTTTTCTTGTTGATTTCCTTAATTTCTATGTAGATTCTTGTTACCAGCCCTTTAACAGATGTGTAGAAAGCAAGTAAATTCTCCTGTTCTGTAGGTTGTCTATTTGTTCTAGTGATAGTTCCTTGGCTGTGCAGAAGCTTTTTAATTTGATCAGGTCCTATTTGTTTATTTTTGTTTCTGTGATTGCTTTGGGGGTCTTCTTCATAAATTTTTTATTTGCCTAGGCCCATGTCTAAAAGCGTCTTCCCAACATTTTCTTCCAGAATTCTTAAGGTTTCACACCTGAGGGTTAAGTCTATTATCCATCATGAGTTGATTTTTGTGAGAGGTGAGAGGTGGATGTCTAGTTTCAATCTTCAGAATGTGGATATCCAATTTTGCCAGCACACTTACTGAATAGTGATTCTTTTCCCCAATGTATATTTTTGTCTGCTTTGTCAAGATTATATGACAATAGGAGGATGATTTTGTATCTGGGCTCTCTGTCCTATTCCAAAGGTCTATATCTCTGTTCTTGTGCCAGTACTATGCTGTTTTGGTTACTATAGTTTTGTAGTAAAGTTTGAAGTCTGGCATACTGATGCCTCCCAATTTATTCTTTTTGCTTAGAATTGCTTTGGCTATACAAGGTCTTCTCTGGTTCCAGATGAAGTATAGAATTATTTTTTCTAAAACTGTAAAGAATAGTGCAATTCAAAGGGACATGCTATGTTCTATGAAAAATCATTATGGGAAGATCAGCACCAAATAATTTCATAGTTAAGTTAATGAATTTCAAGGCTAAGCAAAGAGTTCCTCAGGCCTTTAGGTATAAAAAGCCAATCACCTAAAGGAGGAATAGCCTCCTAACCCCAACCTTCTTCACAGAGCATTCAATGTCAGCGCCAAGTACCAAATATAGATGGAGGTCATCTCTGGGTGGAAGGTTTAGGGGTGGGTTTTGTTTCCTTTTTTATACTTTTCCATGTTGTCCTGTTATATGCTTTCTTTGTTGTAAATAAGCAAATATTATTCCTGATAATCAAGAAAAATAATAAAAATATTTTCATTTTTAAAAACAAAACAAAAATAAAGGGTCTTCCAGAAATCCATTTTGTTTGCATATCTAACCCTATTCTTTCTCATTTTATCCTGAACTTGAAAGATAGACCCTGAGAGACTCTTATGAAATCAGGCTACCAATGCCTTCAGAAAAGAGAGACAAATTCCAGAATTTGGGAGAACATTCAGATTTTACCGTAAAGACAGCAGAACATGTGCTCATCACTGTGCTAGGAGCAGAGTCTTAAACAAAAAACAAGTCATGTCCCCAGCCCTGGATAGACAAACAGACATGCAGGGAGGCAGATCTGTCAATGTTCTACTCATTGTAAGTTGAGGTACCACATGTCAATGTACCAGCATTGGAAGTGCTGAGTTATCCCCAGGAGCTTCCAGAAATATCCGTAGGGATGTCAGGGAAAGTGAAACACCAGCTCCCAACCCTGTTCAGCCTTCAACCTACAAAATAGCTGTAAACTGACCCTTCTAGGACATGCCATGAGGTTCCCAGGAGTGTTAGCTGCAGGACCATCTGTGTGTGTGACACAAACACTGTCAGACAATGAGATATTCTGCATTCTATGGACCCAAAGGCTGGTTTTATTACATTCCGGTGTGTAACCATTGTTCTCACACATTTCACTTACCAATGTTCTACAGTTCCATCCATAAATATCATACCTTTAAGATACAGCATTCACTTTCTTTGTAGTAAACAGCATATCAAGTCCTGTCTAAATCAAATCTTGAGCATTTATGTAAGTATTGATGGAGAATCTACTCTCTGTCAAGAGTGCCAGGAGACAGCACCACCTCTGAGGGCTCACATTCTAGGGGACAGTAAGGCTCCATTCTGAGCCATTTTTAAAAATGTATATTTTTTAAATTATTATGGGTACATAATAGTTGTATGTATTTATAGGACATATATGATGTTTTGATACAGGCATACAATGTGAACTAATCAAATCAGGGTAATTGGGGTACCCATCACCTCAGGCATTTATCATTTCTTTGTCTTAGGAACATTCCAATTCTACTCTTTTAGTTACTTTAAAGTATACCCTAACTTATTGTTAATTATTGTTAGTCACTTTGTTGTGCTATCAAATATTGTTCACTCTGTCTAAATATCTAACTGCATTTTTGTACCCATTAATCATCCTCACTTTATCCTCCTTCCCCGCTACCCTTCCCAGCCTCTGATAACCATGATTCTACTCCCTGTCTCCATGAGATCAATTGTTTTAATATTTAGTTCCCACATGTGAATGAGAACATGCAAGATTTATCTTTCCGTGTTTGGCTTATTTTACTTAACATAATGTTCTCCAGTTCTAACCATAAGTGCCCATCAACAGATTAATGGATAGAGAAATTGTGGTATATACACAATGGAATATTATATAGTCACAAAAAGGATGAAATCCTGCCATTTGCAACAACATGAATGGACCTGGAACATTATGTTAAGTGAAATAAACCAAACACATAAAGACAAATATGAGCCATGTTTGATTTGTTGGAGTCCAAAGCTTGCTGGTGGCAGAGTGGGGTGACAGTAGTGAAAGCTCTGGAGAGAGACAGGCTTGAGTTGGTCCTGGCTTTGTGGCTCTGTGCCCCTGGCTTGCTTGGTTGGGTCGACTCAATGCTGAATACAGTGCTTCCATGGAAAGCTTTACTTCCATGGGGTGGGGTGTCTGCAAATTTGGCTCTTTCCTCCCATCCCTGCTGCCAGGATCTGAGCCTCCTACACAGCTATCGCCTCCTCCCTGGACTGCACCTGCATCTCATGCATCACTCGAACACCCGCCAGGCCTTTCTGCAAACAGCAGTGACCTCTATGAATGCAAATTAACCACCTCAACCCCTGCACAGAAGCCCTCAGTGGTTTTCGCCAGTTGAGACCCCTCTCCTTGACCTGCAAGAGGCTGTTTCATTGCTCCCCATTCACCTTTGCCGCCTCCTTCCATTCCTCTCGGCCTCTTTCAGGTGATGGGACAGACTGGCCCCCATGGTAGACCTGGACCCAATCCTTCCACCTGCAGGACCTCTGCCCACCAGTACCCCCACTGGCATGATCCGCCCCAGAGCTGCTTAAGCCGCGTCTCCTATTCCAGCTATGTCCCCACCATGCACATCGCCCCCACGAGACCCCTTCCCATCCACCGCTAAGATAGACCCCATTTCCCTCTGCAGCTCCTCCAGGGCGCTTACCACATCCGCACTCACTCACTCAGTTCCTTCTCACTGAGCAAGCTGTCTTGTCTCCCCACCAGACAAGGGGGTCCCGTGAAGGCAGGAACGTCCTTGCTCTCAACCACCACTGTTGGACCAGTCCCAGCCCAGTTAATAGCTATTAAATGTTGACAGAATGAATGGCTCCAGACCAGTGATTTTCAGGTTGTTTGTTATCTCCCTAGAGTTTTCTCTCTCCCACTCCCAGCAAGCTCCAGAGTAGGGATCTAATTGACAAAGCGGTGACTCTAGTTGAAAATGGGCAGTGCAAACAGGACCCCAGCCATTGTGCTGAGCCCCAAGTGCTGGGTCTGGGCACAGGGCACAATCCCCATCTCACCCAGCAGGACACGGGGAGGAGGAGGGTGCTGATCTCAGGGACTCTCTGCCAGGCATGCACTGGGAAATGTGTGCAGGTAGTCTGGGTTGCCATGGTGACTGGGGCACTCTTGGCACCAGAAGGCAAAGGGTGATAAACATCCTGCAGTTGCACAGGACAGATAAAGAACTGTCACAACCCAATGCCAAGGATGTCGCCACTGAGTGACACTCAGCTGTGGGGGTCCACTACACAGCCAGTCAAGGGCAGTTAAACGGGAGGTGGGGGTGGGGGGCGGACAAAAGGTAGCAAGTTGGGCAGGGGCTTCTGTCTTCTCTCAAGCAAGGATTAGCAGAAGAAAACTTGAGATTTGGAAGCCAGAGCCCCAAGCCTGAGTTCTGACTGTGCTACTCAGGAGCTGGGTGGCTGTGGGCCAGGCAAGTTCTCATCCAGGGATATGGCAGATATTCTGAAGATTAAATTATAAACATTCCTAATACAATATATTCAGTAAATGTCAGTTGCCTTATGTATTAAATTGATACCTATAGTATTCAATTTGTGACAGGCCACAGATTGATTCCGAGAGCATTTGGAGAGCCAAGAGGATGCTGAGTGTCCCATTTGGATGGGCCATGTCAGAGAAGTGGATCGTATACATTTAGGACTGAAGGGCTGAGGGCCACCCAACCCCAGCACCTATTCCTAAAGCTGCCATTCAAACAGGCAGGGCTGGCTCCTGCTAAGAGAGCCTTCCCCTGCCGGGAAGGGGGGGGGGTGGTGGCTCTAAAGCGTGGCAGATGGAGATGGGCGTTGGAGGCACGACCTTCCGGGGTTCCGGGGTGACTAATTCGAGTCCTGGCTCTCACGTTGCAGGCGGCATTCCATTCATCTTGACCAGCGAGTTCTTCCAGCAGTCGCAGCAACCAGCTGCCTTCATCGTTGCGGGCACCGTCAACTGGCTCTCCAACTTTGCCGTTGGGCTCCTCTTCCCGTTCATTCAGGTATGGCAGACCAGGAGAGCCTTGCCCGTGGGATTCCCTTTGATTCTGCAGCCCACAGAGGGGTGAGTCATAGAGCAGAGGTTTCTCTCTCTCTCTCTGGAAACTCAGGCTCTTAACCTAAGGAAGGAAGAAACTGTGCTTTGGCCAAAACCCTTCCCCTTTCTCCCTCCTGTGGCTTCCTAGAGCAGCCCCTAAATGCAATGGGCTGCCTCAGAGGGAGAGGGCTGCCCATCGTTGAGGGTATACAAGGAATCCTAGGTTAGAATCTCAAACTTACAATCTATTTATCATATTTTCAATGTGCTAACCACTGTGTTAGACAAATTCCATCTGATAGCTCGAACGTACACTACAACCTGCCATCCATTTCTCATCCTCATTGTGGTCGTCATAACCACAGCCAACAGGGGCATTGTCCCCAGGGGGGCAGTGATGGGTAGGAAAATGCCTCCATGCTCAGGAATTGGATCCAAGTTTTTCTGTGCAGGTAAAGGATCTATTCATTCTCTCATTCATGAACCCAACACATATTTGGTGAGCCCTGCTGTGTACCAGGCACTGCTCTAGGCAATGGGGACAGGGCGGGAACAGCATGTGCTCCATGGTCCTGGAGCCGAGCAGGGAAGTGATGGGGGAAGACATGCTGTTTTAGATGGGGGAGGGCTCTGGAAGAGGTGACACTTGAGCAGAGACCTGAGTGAAGTGAGGGAGCAGAGTAGTCTGGGAATGGCAAAGTCCAGCCCAGAGGAACAGCAAGTGCAAGGGCCCTGAGGTAGGGCCATGCTCGTCTTGTGTAAGGAACAGCACCAGGATGGGTGGAACAGATGAGCAAGGAAGACAGGAGAGGGAGAAAATGAGATCAGAGTTATCTGGGGGAAGAACACAAAAGACAAGGGCTTTGCAAAGATTCTACGCAGAGCGAAGGGCCCAGAAGCCTTTGAAGAAGGAGGGTGAAATGTCCCTGCTCAAATGCCCTCTAGAGCTCCCTGCTGCCCATGATGCCAGGTGCTATCACCTGGAGAAGGAGAGAAACCATCAGATTCCTCTGAGAAAGAACCCACCACATATTCTCAAGGGCCACTCAACCCTGTCCTCCTGCCCCACCAGCTGTTCTGAGACTCAGGTCACAGTCTGCCTGCTAATTTACTAGTGCCGAGCCCAGCGCATCCCAGAGCCTGTGCTGCCAGCTTGGTGAGTGGAAGGTTCACCAGGACACCAAGCCCCAGCCACTCGCCGCAAGCCTGCCTGATAGCTGCTCCTGCATTCACAGTGATAGAGCAGTTACTTGGTGCCAGGCCAAGTGACTTGGTGCCATGCACTTGGTGCATGGCTGTCTGTGCCCGTGTCACCCTTCCACATCCCTGAGCTGGAGTTTCTTATCCTGGCCATTTCACAGAAGAGGAAGCTGAGACTCAGGGAGTGGACCTGGGCCGCCCATGTAGACCTGGGCAGCCCACGACGACAGTCGGTGTCAGACGCAGTTCCTCCACTCACAGAACTTCCAAAGCATCTTTATGTGTTAGCAACAGCCACCCTGTCTCTCAAACATGAGCACCACAGGGGCTCCACAGGCTATGGAATTAGAGAAGGTTCCACGCTCACTCGGTACACCCATCCTCCGGGCACCTTGGCCCGGCTGCCATCAGAACATAACAAGTTGTCTTTTCAATCGGCACCAAACCTCAGATGGCTTTCTCCAGTTTCGTTCAAGGTCAGCAGAGCCAGAGGTCAGTAAAATATTCATTGTTGTGGGGAAAATTAACTTCGAGCTGCTTCTCTATCCACACTGACCTCCCCAGCTTCACAAATTACAGGGAGAAATTCCAGAGCCCTCACAGGGCCCACCACCACGCTTTATGTCTATGGAGTAGGCCCCTATCTTCCGAGCGGCTTGGGGAAGGGTGGGATGAAAGACCTCACTGTAACTCCAGACCAAAAGTGCCATCTCATTTCCTGCCAGCCTGGGAGTTAACCGCACAAAAATGCCACTTTAATGCCAGTGTTTATTGAGCACTTGCTGCGTTCTAGGCAATATTCCGCCCCGTCAATGCTAGGAGGCCGTGCCTTTGCTGCCTGTGACACATGAGGAGAGAAGATCAGAGAGACCTAGTGACTTCCAAGGGCACCCTGCTGGGAAATGACAGACCAGGGCTTGAGTCCAAGTCCCTCACCCTCACCTATAGGACAAAGACAGTAAGGAGTCAGCAGGTGCCCCATCCAAAATGTTCATTTTCTTAATTTTTTTTTAATTTCAGCATATTACAGGGGTACAAATGTTTCGGTTACATATATTGCCTTTACCCGACCTGAGTCAGAGATTCAAGCATGTCCATCCCCCAGACAGTGTGCACCGCACCCATTAGGTGTGAATATGCCCATTCCTCTCCTGCCCCCTCCCTGACATGCCTGACACCTGATGAATGTTATTGCTATATGTGCACAGAAGTCTTGATCAGTTAATACCACTTTGATGGTGGTACATGTGGTGCTTATTTTTCCATTCTTGGGATACTTCACTTAGCAGAATGGGTTCCAGCTCTATCCAGGATAATAGAAGAGGTGCTATCTCACCATTGTTTTTTGTGGCTGAGTAGAACTCCATAGTATACATATACCATATTTTATTAATCCACTCATGTATTGATGGGCACTTGGGTTGTTTCCATATCTTTGCAATTGTGAACTGTGCTGCTATAAACATTCGAGTGCAGATGTCTTTTCTATAGAATGTCTTTTGTTCTTTTGGGTAGATGCCCAGTAATGGGATTGCTGGTTCAAATGGTAGATCTATTTGTATCTCTATGAAGTATCTCCATATTACTTTCCATAGAGGTTATACTAATTTGCAGTCCCACCAGCAGGGTAACATTTATGCCACGCCAACATTTATGCCAACATTTATTGTTTTGGCACTTTTTGATAAAAAGCCATTCTTACTGGAGTTAAGTGATATCTCATTGTGGTTTTGATGTGCATTTCTCTGATGATTAGAGATGTTGAGCATTTTTTCATATGTTTGTTGAATATTAGTCTATCTTCCTTTGAAAAGTTTCTGTTCCTGTCCTTTGCCCACTTTTTGATAGGGTTGTTTGATTTTTTCTTGCTGATTTTCCTGAGTTCTATATAGATTCTGGTTATCAGCCCTTTATCAAATGTGTAACATGAGACATATACTCTCCCATTCTGTAGGTTGTCCGTTTGCTCTCATGATAGTTTACTTAGCTGTGCAGAAACTTTTTAATTTGATCAGGTCCCATTTATTTATTTTTGTTGTTGCTGTCATTGTCTTTGGGATCTTCTTCATAAATTCTTTGCGTAGGCCAATATAAGAGTTTTTCCAACATTTTCTTCTAGAATTCTTATAGTTTCTTGCCTTAGATTTAAGCCTGTTATCCACCATGAGTTGATTTTTGTCAGAGGCAAAAGGTACAGATCCTACTTTAGTCTTCTACATGTGGCTATCCATCTTTCCCAGAACCATTTATTGAATAAGACCTCTTTTCTCCAGTGTATGTTTTTGTCTGCATTGTCAAAGATTAGATGGCTATAAGAGGATGGTTTTATTCTTGGGTTCTCAGCTCTGCTCCATCGGTCTATGTCTCTGTTCTTGTGCTAGTACCATGCTGTTTTAGTTACTATAGTCTTGTACTATAGCTTGAAGACTGGTAAATTGATGCCTCACAATTTGTTCTTTTCGCTTAAGATTGCTTTGGCTATATGGGGTCTTCTCTGGTTTCATACAAAGCATAGAATTATTTTTTCTACATCTGTGAAAAATGATGTTGGTAATCTAATAAGGATTGAATTGAATTTGTAGATCACTTTGGGCAGTATAGATGTTTTAGCAATGTTGATTCTGCCAACCTATGAGCATAGTATGGTTTTCCACCTGTCCAAATGTCCTCTGCTATTTCCTTGCTCAGTGTTTCATAGTTCTCCCATAGGTCTTTTACCTCCTTAGTTAAATATATTCCTAGGTATTTTATTTTCTTTGTTGCTATTCTGAAGGGTATTGAGTCTTTGATTTGGTTCTCAGTTTGACTGTTGTAGGAATATAGGAATGCTACTGATTTGTGTACATTGATTTTGTAACCTGAGACTTTGCTGAATTTGTTTATCAATTCCAGTAGTCTCATGGCAGGATCTTTGGGGTTTTCTAGATATAAGATCATATCATCAGCAAAGAGCGATAGTTTGACTTCTTCTGCCCCCATTTGGATGCCCTTGATTTCCTTCTCTTGTCTGATTGCTCTGGCTAGGACTTCCAGCACTAAGTAGAATAGAAGTGGTGACAGAGGGCAACCTTGTCTGGTTCCCATTGTAAGTGAGAATGCTCTCAATTTTTCCCCAGTCGGTATGATGTTGGCTGTGGATTTGTCATATATAGCTTGTATCATTTTTAGGTAAGTACTGTCTATGCCTATTTTGTTAAGCATTCTTATCATAAAAAGGTGCTGAATTTTGTCAAATGTTTTTTCTGCATCTATTGAGAGGATCATATGGTCTTTGTTTTTGCTTCTGTTTATGTGGTGAATTACACTTATAGATTTGCGCATGTTGAACCATCCCTGCATTTCTGGGAGGAAGTCCACTTGGTAGTTATGGATTATTTTTTTAATAAGCACCTGAACACACTTTGCTAGGATTTTGTTGAGAATTTTTGCATCTATATTCATAAGAGATATTGGTCTGTAGTTTTCTTTTTTTGTTGCGTCCTTTTCTGGTTTTGGTATCAAGGTGATGTTGGCTTCATAAAACATGTTGGGGAAGATTCCTTTCTTCTAGGTATTGTGGAATAATTTCTGTAGGATAGGTGCCAGTTCTTCTTTGTAGATCTGGTAAAATTTGGGTGTGAAACCATCTGGTTCAAGACTTTTCTTTTTAGGAAGGTTTTTTATTGCTGCCTTAATTTTGGTACTTGATATTGGTCTGTTCAGGAAGTCTATTTCTTCCTGACTGAGCCTAGGGAGACTGTCTGTTTCTAAGAATTTGTCCATTTCCTCCACATTTTCAAGTTTATGTGCATACAGGTTTTTATAGTATTTATAGATGATATTTGTATATCCAAGGCATCAGTTGTAATTTTTCTTTTTTCATTCCTGATTGAGCTTATTAGAGTCCTTTCTTTTCTGCTTCTCATTAATCTAGTGAGAGGCATGCCAATTTTATTTATTCTTTCAAAGAACCAATGTTTTGTTTTATTAATCTTCTGTATAGTTTTTTGTTATCTGTTTCATTTAGTTCTGCTCTGATCTTTGTTATTTCTTTCCTTCTGCTGGGTTTGGGGTTGGTTTGCTCATGTTTTTCCAGTTCTTGGAGATGATTCATTAGATCATTTATTTGTGATCTTTCTGTCTTTCGGATGTACACATTTATAGATATAATTTTCCTCTGAGGACTGCTTTAGCTGTGTCTCACAGATCTTGATAACTTGTATCTCCTTTATCATTTAGTTCAAAGAATCTTTTGATTTCTTCCTTAATGCAATAATCATTCAACAGAAGGTTGTTTAGTTTCCATGACTTTGTGTAGAGATGAGAATTTCTGTTGGAGTTGATTTCTAATTTTATTCTGGTGATCTGAGAAGATGCAAGGTATAATTTCTATTTAAAAAAAATTTTTGAGACATGCTTTGCGTCCTAGAATATGGCCAATCTCACAGACTGTCCCATGAACTGATGAAAAAAACATATATTCAGTGGTTTGGGAGTAGAATGTTCTGTAAATATCAGTCAGTCCCATTTTTTCTAGAGTTCTGTGTAAGTCCATTGTTTCTTTGTTTATTTTCTATTTGGAAGATCTGTCCTGTTCTGTCAGAGGGGTATTGAAGTCCCTGGCTATCACAGTGTTGCTGTTTATCATTTTGTTTAGATAAAGTAGCATTTGCTTTATGAATCTCAGTGTACTTCTGTTACATGCATAAATATTTAGAATTGTTATGTCTTCTTGTTGAATGTTGAATTATACCCTTCACCATTATATAGTGACCATCTTTGTCTTTCATTACTTTTGTTGATTTGAAGACTAAGTTATCTGAAATCAGAACTGCCATGCCAGCTTTCTTTTGGCTTCTGTTTGCTTGAAATATTATTTTCCATCCCTTCACCTTGAATACATCCTTGTGGGTGAGATGTGTCTCCTGAAGACAGCAGATACTTGGCTTGTGAATATTTATCCATACACCTAGCCTATGTCTCTTTAGTGGGCAGTTCAAGCCATTCACATTTATTGAGAGAATTGAAAGTGGGCTAAACTTCTGTTCATCCTGTTGAGTTGACCTTTGTTGCTTTGTTTTATCTCTTGAGCCATTGTGGTATCTGGCCTTTGACCTTTAGCTTTTGGATGATTTTACACTCATGAGTGTTTATTGTGCTGATCCATGTGTAACGCTATTTTGAGTACTTCCTGGAGGACAGGTCTTGTCTTCATGAATTCCATCAGTCTTTGCTTGTCTGAGAAGGTTTTATTTCTCCTTTGTATAAGAAACTTAGTTTTGCAGGGCACAAGATTCTAGGCTGGGCATTATTCTGTTTGAGAAGAGTGAGAATGGGGCCCCAGTCTTCTCTGGCTTGTAAGGTCTCAGTTGAGAAGTCTGGTGTTATTCTGATGAGTTTTCCTTTGTAGGTTACCTGATGCTTTCACCTTACACCTCATAGGAGGGCCTCTTTAGTGGTTATTTTGGTCAGTCTGATGACTGTGTGTCGTGGTGTCTTCTTGTTTGCAATGAATCTCCCAGGAGTCCTTTGAGCTTCTTATACCTGGATATCTAGATTTTTAACAAGGCCTGAGAAATTTTCCTCTATTATATCCTCAAATAGTTTATTTGACCCTTGTGTATTTTCTTCTTCACCCTCAGAGATGCTGAAATGTTCATTTTAATTTGAATAATTTGTCCAAATGGCCTTCTTCTCTTTTCTGGCATATAACTCCTAAAATCCTTACACTCTCCAAAGCGACAAGGGTCATTTTGTATGTTCATGAGTTGACTGGTGGCTTGAAGCTCCTTGGCAGCCTCAGGATGAGGACCAGTCACCTGAAAAACCAAGGCAGGACTAGATGATTGTGCTCTTTAGCCCTACCCTTCAACATCCAAGGAGGCCAGGGGCTGAAGGTTGAGGTGATCACCAATAAAAGCAAAATAGAACAGAGTTCAGGTGGGCTTCCAGGTAGCAGAGCATGTGGAGGGGCCCGGAGGATGGCGTGCCCAGAGAGGGTGTGGAAGCCCCACTTTGTTCTGTGCATCTCTTTATCTGTGCCTGTCAGTATCGTTTGTAGTATCCTCTATAATAAATCAGGAAACATTAGTGTTTCCCCTAAGTTTTGTGAGCTGCTCTAGCAAATGAATCAAACCCAAGAAAGGGATCATGAGAACTCACATTTATAGCCAGTTGTTCAAAGGTGCAGATAAGATAGCCTGAGGCTACAGAACAACCACACTGCAGAAGAGCTAAGCTGAAGGGAGAAGCAAAGAAGCAGACATTCACCTGGCAACCTGTGCAACCTGAACATGTAGACCCAGTGCTGAACAAGGAACAGAGTGAAGGCCACAGCCATTTACCATTCATGTAAATTTAAAACACATGTAAAACAACAGCATAGATTTTCACAGATAAAGGCAGACTGACAGATGCTATATACCAGACAGACAAATAAGTAGAGAGCGATTAGATATGTAGGTAGATAGGTAGATAGAGAGAGAGAGAGAGAATAAGTTGATTCAAGGGCATTTATCAAACATTTAAATCTGAGTTTGTCTGGCATTAAAGGGAGACCATTTGTAGGGTAAAAGGAGTGAGGCTGGGAACTGGGGAAAGAAAGGAGAAAAGCAAATCCAAATAAGAGAGGACCAGAAAAAAAAAATCAGAGAGGACCTTTGCACAGTCCAGCAGTGACAGTATGTCATGAATGAGTAGCATGATTAACTCAACCGTGTGTTCTTGGGGTTGGAGTGGAACGGGGCAGATGCAAAAGAGATGGGGGAGAGGGGGCCACTAAGTGAGTCAATCCCAATACATTAATAACACAGGAAGAGCCTGGGCTTCTCGGCTGTGGGCTGAAGAGCTGGAGACTGAAGCTGCACCTGCCCCCCCACCTTGTGCCTTGTTACTACAGTAACACCCACACGGCATTGTGCCAATAATATGAATGCTTCATTGAGTGTCTTTCTGTGCCAAGCCCCATACCCGATGTTTTACGTACATCTTCTCATGAATCCTAACACAGCCTTGGTTGGGTTGATTCACTCAGCTACTATTTGAGGATGTCTGAGTGGGTCACTGAGAGGCTGGGACAGAAGAGCCAGTTCTCTGTAGGAGGAAAGTCACTGAGAACACCCTCTGTCTCCCTCCTCCTTCTCTTCCTCCTCCTCCTCTTCCTACTTCCTTTTTTCCCCATAAAGTTATGAGGGAATTCCAATCATAAATGATTCAGCCTCACTGTAGAAACCACAATATAAAGAAAAAACCCACCACATTAATGGATTCATGATGCTATGTCTTCTTCCTTTCTTCCAAACATGTTGTTTTATATTTATAAAAACCGGAATCAATTTTTTACTTTATTTCTGCTTTTCTCACCTGGCATTCCATATTATGAGACTTTTCTTAGGCCCATGGGCATTTTGAAAACAAGCCCGCTCTGGAATGAGTTCCTGAGTGGTGAGGTGTCTCCGGGACGTCTGAGTCTCCAAGGACCACTCAGGAAACATTGCAGGTATGACTGTTGATGGTCTCGATGAGAGCAGGAATGTCCTTGCTGCGCGTCCTCATGGAGACAACGATCAGGTGTCTGCATTTGGTATTTTGTGAAATGTCAGCCAGGCAATGATGGTTGATTCCCTTTTTGGAGGGGAGCTTGCCGAGTCAGGGGGCTGCTGTTGTCAACAACCGATAAGCCAGAGAAATGGGCTCTGGCAAGCCCTGAGTCTCACAGCCCCACCTCACCCAGACCCACCCAAGGAGCAACTTCTGCTTGCTGCAGACTCCGTCGTTGAACATTTGTACTCCACAGCCTTCTGAGAGCATCGCAGCCGGGATGCAGAACCACCGCATCGGCCTGCTCAGCCCGCCATGACAGAGCACCAGATGGGGCTGAAGCAATAGAAATTTATTTTCTCACAATTCTAGAGGTAGGAGTCTAAAACCAAGGCGTCAGTAGGTTTGGTTTTTGTGCTGGGGCCTCCTCGGCTTTTAAACAGCTGTCTCCTCTCGGCATCCTCATGTGGCCATCCCTCTGCTTGTATGCCCCAGTCTCTCCTTCTTATAAAGGCACTGTATGGGATGAGGGCCTGCCCATATGACCTCATTTTACCTTAACCAGGGCCTCTTGCAAGGCCCTGTCTCCAAATACAATTGCATTCTGAGGTGCTGGGATTAAGACTCAACCTATGAATTTGGAGGAGACACAGTGCAGCCCATAACAGCCACCAAGTGAAACTACTCAGACATTTTGATCATTTCACTATTCCAAAATGTGTCAGAGGAAACTGCATTTCCAGCTCCTTGACCTCGCCCAGCCTCGGTTTCCTCGTTCTGTAAAATAAGAATCATTTAACCCTCTCGTCGCCAATGGAGAAAGGAGACTGCTGCGGCTGTGAGCATGTAGGGACCCTGCCCCCACCCTTCCTCTCTACGCTCACTCTGGGAGCCCCGCCGTGAGCCCGGACGCCCCTGCAGGGGTGGGAGAGCTGCATCCGCCATGGCAAGAGCATCCGCCAGGGCAAGAGCAGGCAGAGAGACCGGTGGAGTTGGAGGATGCAGACCACCCGCATACGTGTGAGGGCCCAGTCTGCAGAGGTCCCACGGGGATGCCTTCCCTCCCTGTTGGCTCCCCAGGCTGCTGTAACAAAGTACCGCAAACTTTGTGGCTCAAAACAACAGACATTTGACATTTACTCTCTCACAGCCCGGAGGCTGGAAGTACGAAGTCAAGGTGTCAGCAAGGTTGGTTTCTTGAAGACTCCAGGGAAGGATCTGCTCCACTCACTTGTCCGAGGTCCTGGTGGCTTTCAGCAGTCCTTGGCTTGTAGCTGCGAGACTGCAGCCTCTGCCTCCGCCGTCACATACACTCTGTGTGCGCGCGTGTGTGCGCGTGTGCGTGCGTGTGTGCGCCTGTGTGTGTGCGCACGTGTGTGCGTGTGTGTGCGCGTGTGCGTGCGTGTGTGCGCCTGTGTGTGTGTGTGCACGTGTGTGCGTGTGTGCACGTGTGTGCGTGTGTGCGTACGTGTGTGCACCTGTGTGTGTGCGCACGTGTGTGCGTGTGTGTGCGCGTGTGCGTGCGTGTGTGCGCGTGTGCGTGCGTGTGTGCACCTGTGTGTGTGTGTGCACGTGTGTGCGTGTGTGCGCGCACGCGCGTGTGCTTTTATAAGGATGTGAGTGATTAGATTTAAGGCCCACCATCATTTGACATGACGTCATCTTAACTTGATTCCATCAGCGAAGATTCTATTTCCAAATAAGTACCAGGGGTCAGGACTCCAATGTATCTTTTGGGTGGATGTAATTCAACCCATATTATCTCCCCTTTCTAGGGTGACCAGCTTGTCTGAGTTTGCCCAGAACTGTCCCTGAAAGCCCCATATCCTGAAAACAGCTCAGTCCATGGCAAACCTGGACAGTTGGTTGCTTACCCTATCCACGGCTGACACCCTATGGGCGAGCTTATTTGGCCTCCTGAGCAAGCTACTTGCACTCGAACCCCTGTCTGTGCCCCTGGGGGTTCCCAGCTAAGGCAGTGCCGATAACGCTGGCACAGGCTCCACACATGCTGAGTGCTGCTACGTGACAGAGAGACACTAGGAGAAACTGCGCAGACTTTGGGGGCAGATGGATTGACCTGGAATCCTGGCTATGCCGCTCAGCAGTTAGGGGCAGGCCAGGCAAGTCAGACTTTTTCTGACTTCGATTGCTCTTTGAGCCACAATTTTCTTGTTTATAAAACAAGAGAATTGCCCCAATTTTGCAACAGGGCTCTCAAGAATTAGAGATGAAGCCAAGGTGCTGCATGGTGTCTGCACATGGCCATGCGCGGTGGTGCCGTCGCGCACTGGTGCTATAAAAGTCGTTTCTTGCCGTGCCCTCCCGGCCTCGTGGGAAGAGTGCACAGACAGAAGGGACGACTCCTGGCAAGTGCTCAGCCCCACCCCTTACTAACTAGGCCATCGGGGCAAGTTGCTCCAAGTTTTCACCTGGTCCCCCCAAAATGTTACGCCGCCTCCCCTCCTCTCTCCCATCCACTTTGCCCCCTTCCTGCAAAATGTTCTAGAACATGAGGTGGGGTGCAAGGAGCCTTGGCCCGTGGGGAGTTTGTGGTCACTCTCTGCTTCTCCATCCTCAGCCACAGGCTGCCTTTTCCTCCAGGCCTTTGCTGTGGCCGTAGCAGTATTGCCTGGCCATTGGTTTTGAAGCCTGAAGACAACTCAGTCTCTGAGATTAGCATCAGTATTTTCTGGTTTGGAGAAAATTGCATGCAAATGTACGCCTGCTTGATTCCACCAGAGTTGTAAAATTCTATCTGAGTTCAATACAACCTGAAAGGAAAAAAATTATTCTTTTCAACTTGAAAAATATTGGGTCATATCCCAAATGCCTCTGCAAAGTGAAGGGGAGGCTGACGCATGTCTAGGACTGTGGGTTCCAAAAGCAAATGAAGCTGCCACCTCCCTCCTCTGGGTGGTCCAGATGATGACACTGCTTGGGCTGAAGGGAGGGAAGGGACGTCTCTCACTCAGTCCTGCACCTCGTGCTGGGCCCGGAGGCAGAGCAGTGACAAGCAGGGACACAGTCCCTGCCTTGTGTTCCAGGGAAGAACAGACATGAGTCTCATGGAGATCGGGGTAGTTTGGGTCTATAGGGAGTAAATGGGGCCAGGCTGGGGGTGCTAAGTGGACTGGCCAGAGCAGGGCTGAGGCTGAGCCGGTGAATGGGGGTTGGGGATGCTTGGCAGGGAGAGGGCGCACCCTGTGAGAGCCTGAGCAGGCAACGCAGCCTCCAAGGGTCACAGAGAGTCGCAATTACCCGGGCAGGGAGCAGGGGGCCGGCAGGGCAGGGAGGCCGAGGCCAGGTCCTCCAAGGTCTTAAGGGCATGACAGGGATTTGAGATTTTTGTCCAAAGCACTCTGGGAAGCCACTGCATGATCTTAAAACATAATCCATGTTGTACTTTTAAAGGACCTCTTTGGCTGCCTAGTGGGGACTAGATTCAGGGCAGCTGCTCACTCTCCAAGTGGGCAAGTTCAAAAGCTGTATAAAACCAGGGGTAGAAGCCAAAACAGTGTGTGTGGGGAAGGGGAGCAATTGACTGGAAAATGGCAGAAGGAGTGGTAGAAATGCCCTAAATCTTGATAGAGGTGTTGGTTACATAGCTGGGTGCTTTTATCCAAGCTCATTGAACTGTGCACTTGAGCTCTGAGCATGTTACTGTATGTAAATTCTACCTTGATAAAAAATTGTATATTAAAAAAGAAGATATTTCATGGTAAAGTCATGAGGGCTTAGTGGCAAAGACAGGCAGAAACCGAGTAGTCCAAGGAGATTCCCAGGGGTCCATCCCAGATGGCAGGACAATGGCAGGGTGTGTCTGAGAACAGATGGTAGAACAGCTTGCAGGGATTGGGAGGGTGGGTGGGAAGGGACAGGTGGGCAGTGCTGCTAACTATGGCTCCCAGCAAGTCATACTGAGCTGAAATGCCACCAGGCGTTCACAGGATTATGTCTGCCTCAAAGGTTCCCAGGCAGCTCCAACAAGACCCTAAGTGCACACATGACTGTGGCTTAGGAACGTGGTACAAGGATCCTCCACCACGGACAAGGATCCTCCACCAAGGACAAGGATCCTCCACCGTGGAACTTGCAGGCTCAGCAGGCCTGGCAACCTGGGCCTGTGCACACCAGCCGGGGGTACGATGGAGCACAAGTGACAAGGATCCTCCACCGAGGACAAGGATCCTCCACCGTGGAACTTGCAGGCTCAGCAGGCCTGGCAACCTGGGCCTGTGCACACCAGCTGGCCCACGAACCGGCTTCAACATGACCATGAAACATCCCCATGCCAGAAACAGTGTGAAAATGTCATGTGTATGAACTCTCTTCTCTTCATGAAAAGGAGATCTGTAGTTCTACATCAGGTTCCCAGAGAGGGAGGCGGCCTTTTGGGGATGTTCAGTATCACTGATCTTACCACTCTAGTGTCTTCCTCCACCAATCAGCTGGAGGCGCAAAACACCTGCAGCCTCTGCAACACTCATCCCTCAAGATTTGGTTCAAAGGGCCTGTGGAGTGAGGGCTGAGCATGCCAACCTGCTTCCTTGTGGCTACGGATTGAGGATTTCTGTTCCCCCAAAATTCATATGTTGAAGCTCTAACTCTCAATGTGATGGTATTTGGAGGTGAAGACTTCGGAAACCAATGAGATTTAGGGGAGGTCATGAGAGTGGAGCCCTCATGATGGAATTCATATCCTTATAGGAAAACGAAAGACCAGAGTTCTCTCTCCCATATGACGACCTACTGAGAAGGCAGCCCTTGCAAGCCAGAAGGTGGCCCTCACCAGGGAACTACCTGGCATCTTGATCCTGGAATCTCTGCCTCCAGAACTGTGAGAAAAGCAATGCCTGTTGCTCAAACTGCCCAGTCTATGGTATTTCATTATGGAGACCTGAGTTGACTAAGACAACCACTCCAAATCCTAAATAGACTCAAAACAAAGGGGAAAAACACATGCTGGAACTCAAGAAGGGAGTCCCCTGGGTGTACCCAAAATTTGGGGACACCTCTGAATGATAGAGAGATGAGATAAACTGATGGAGGGAACCTGGCCCAAGGTACAGGCAGCACAGAGCCTCTGAGAAAGATAGAAGTCACCCGGGTGGGGAGGGCAGGGGGTGACTAGAGCACATCACTTGGAATAACCAGAGAAATAATAGAAGAGAAAGTCCCAGACCTGCAGAAACACAAGTCCTCAGTATGAGTGGGCCCACCTCATGCTAGGCAAATTGCGTGCAAAGGGTACCTAGACATAATGATGTGGAATTCAAGAACACTGGTGTTTTTAAAGAAAACCCTAAAAGTTCTGTAGAGAAAAATCAGATAACCTGAAAAGAAATGACAATCAGAGGACATCATATTTCTCCAGGGCAAGACTCTACCGAAAGAGTAAGGAGCGCTGCCTTCGAAATCTCGAGAGGAAAAGATTTTGAAATTAGAAATCTATGCTAGCCAAACCAGCTTTCACGTATGAGAGGAGGGCGATTCACAGACTTTCAGAGGATTCTGGCAGTGTACCACCCACCGTCAGCTAGCTGCATCCTAGAGGTGTGTGTAAACAGCCGGTGTGCCAGGTCTCCAAGGTTTGGCCACAGTTTGCAAAGAGCTAAGAACACAGACTCTGAATTCCAGCTGCATCTAACACCAGCCAATGGGAGGCCCTGGACAAGCTGTTTAACAGCCTGAGCATAGAGAGCTCAGCACGTCTGGTGCAGCGTCCTCAGCAAACACAGCTCAGCACTAACGTTAGTCGCGTGGGAAGCTCCCACCACAGGCCAAAGGCCAGCCCTGGTCCACAGAAGAAAAGCATGATCCTAAAAGCATGTGTGCATTCTAAAGATTAGTCATTTAAAATGTCCTTTCTTCTTGACTTATCCATTCCCAATAGCACTTAAAATATTTGAATTTGCTCATTTCAATTTTATATCTTTTATCTCAAAGCAGAGGCTGAGGATTTGTAATTATTTATAGTCATAAGATGATGGAATGCCAGGGCTACAGGTGTGCCAGTCAGCTCGGGCCGCCATAACAGAATTGAGCAGCTTAAGCATCCGAAATGTATCTCCTCACAGTCCTGGAGGCTGGAAGTCCATAATGAGGTGCTAGCAGGGTTGGTGTCTGGTGAGGGCTCTTCCTGGCTTGCGGATGGCCGTCTTCTCTCTGTGTGCTCACGTGGCCTTCCTCTGGCATGTGCTCGTGAAGAGAGAGTGCTCTCTTCCTCTTGTTAGGCCACCAATCATATGAGATTAGGACCTCAACCTTATGACTTCGTTTAACCTTAATTACCTCCTAAAAGCCCTGTCTCCAAACCCAGCCACACTAGGGTTAGAGTTTCAATAGGTGAACCAGGGCGGGGAATGGCCTGATTCAGTCCATAGCAAGAGGGAACCTTGACGATAGATTGATTCGCTTGTTGTAAATATCCACTGAGCACCTACGCACTGTGCTGGGCACCAGGGCTCAACAATGTGCAAAACCAGACAGAATCCCTGCTACCCTCACAGAGGACACAGTCTGGCTGGGGACCACCCATGGTCAAGCTGTCACACACCTATGTGATGACCATGCACAAGGAAAGCAGACAGAACTGGAAAGATTATGGTAGAGGGAGCTGGTCTGGGTGCAGGGCAGGCTGCCTGGAGAACAAGGGCGGAGACCAGAAAGACGAAGAGGAGTTGACAAGGTGAAGAGTGAAGAAAGAGGGAACTCCAAGTGCAGAGGCCCTGCGTCTGCAGAAAGCAGGAGTAAAGCAGGGAACCCGGACCATGGATGAAGCAGGGCGGAGGAGAGCTCACCCAGCCTTCAGGGAAGGTCAGGAAGGCAGCCTTAAACCCAGAACAATGAGAGGTGGTTAAAGGGCTCTAAGCAGAGAACTGGCATGATCAAGGAATGTTTTTGAAAGACCCCTTTGGACGCCATTTGGTGAACAGACTGGGAAGATGCCAGGAGGATGAGGGACACCAGGTAAGGGAAGGGCAATGTCCCCTGGACTGGACAGGGGTGGACAAACTCTGGCACACTACTTATTTTCGTAAATAAAGTTATACTGGGACACAGCCACTCAGATTCATTTATGCGTCATCATCTGTGGTTGCTTCCGCACAATAAGAGCAGAGTCCAACGACCCTGGCAGAGACCATGTGACCCTTTACAGAAAAAGTTTGCCAGCCCCTGGGCTAGACTTCCAGACTGAGGTTGCAGGTCACACAATTGGGGGTTAGAGAGGTTCTGAAACACGTCCAAGGCCACAGTCAGGACTCACGCCAAAGCCGCTCTTTCCACGGTCTCTCGTGACTCCTCACTGGGGTGTGGTGTCAGGGTGGGGGCGATGAAAGGTCCCTGGGAGCCTGCGGTGTCCTCCCGGCGCTCCTGGGAAGCAGGCTCCATCACCCGCTCCCGCAGGTAGACCTGGCACAAAATTTCCAGCAGGTATCAACAGACATCCCTCAGCTGCTCTGGACCCCAGCCAGGGAGGCCTGAGGACAGCCCCAGACCTGTTTTGCTCCTGCGTCCATATTATCCCATCCTCCTTGTCCAGTTCTGGCCCTGATGTTTTGTTTGAATCTCTGGGCTTAGAGGAGCCTGAAGATTTGAGTTTTGGGTTTGTTTGTTCTTTTCCCCCACAAGTGACACACATCAGTTGTGCTGGGAAAGGAAGCTTAAGCAGGTGACAGCTCAGAGAGGTCCCAGTCAGCACCATGCATGGACTGCAGTAGGGCAGGGAGCCGCTCTGAGCCTCAGTCCACTCATGCATCTCTATGAGCATCTGCTATGCATCAGATACTTTCCAGGTTCTGGGAACTTAAGAATAATGACAGCTCCTGCTCTCAGATTGCTAGCCTCCCTCTGGGGGGGAGTCAACTCAGGTAACTATAGACTGTGGTCTTGCATAGCAGTGAGTGTTTTGAGGAGCAATGAAACAGGGCTGGGGGATCCTTTAAAAATGGGGGTCAGAAAGAACCTCTCTGAGAAAGTGACCTTTATGCCACAATGAAGGGGAAAGAGAAAGAGGCCGCACAGGTGTCTAAAGAGGAGTCTCCCAGGAAGAGGGAGCGGCACATGCACAGCCCCTGAGGCATGGTGTTGGGGGGAACCATGACTGCAGTGTAGCTGGCAGAGAAAGTGAGGAGCATGAGAGCAGAAAAGTAAGGGGGCCACGTGGCCAGCAGCCTTAGAGGCTGTGCGTGGTAAGGCCTTTGGCTTTACTCGGGGTGACGTAAAAAGTCATGGTGGGTTTTGAGCAGAAGCTCAACAAGTTCTATCCTGTGTTTAAAGAATCACTCTGGTTTGTCTCTGGAGAATAATCCTAAAGGGACAAGGTGAGAAGCATGGAAATCAGTTGACAAGCTATTGCAATAACCCCAGCAGGAAGTGGTGGGGGCTTGCACCCAAACGGCAGCAATAGAAGTGGTGACACGTGCTCTGATTCAGAACATCTGTAAGGCAGAGCCACATGGCTTCCTGCTGGCGCCAATGTGGGTGCGAGAGACGAAGAGGGGCTCGGCTGGCCTCTGAGTGTTTGGGTTGGCCTAAGTGAGCAGAAGGGTGGAGGTGCCACCAGCCAAGATGGGGAAGGCAGGACCAGGTGCAGGTTTGGAGGTTCTGCTTCGGACTCAGTAATTCAGGTGCCCACCCACATGCAAGGGCGGGAGCGGGGGGTGCTGCGTGCAGAACTGGATAGATCGCATTTCGTCTTCAAGGCCATATGTGGGTATGCATCGCTGTGTCACAAGTGAGGAGCCGTGTAGAGCCAGATCACGCATGTGCTGTTTTCTCCTGGAGAATTGACACACGAATGGGGAGCTATAAAAAATTCTGTTCAGAGATGGTTTTGCAGCCACTTTACTGATTGTCTATTTGATGTTTTTTTGTCTCTGTCTTTCCACAGAAAAGTCTGGACACCTACTGTTTCCTAGTCTTCGCCACAATTTGTATCACAGGTGCTATCTACTTGTATTTTGTCCTGCCTGAGACCAAAAACAGAACCCATGCAGAAATCAGCCAGGCATTTGCCAAAAGGAACAAAACAAACAAGGAGGAAAACATTGACCCAGCTGTCACTGACAATAAGATGAATGGAGGGACTGAACCAGATTCTTCCTCCGCATTGTACAGTTCTGTCCAAAGCAAGATCATCTAAATGGAGGATATCACCATCTCAGGAAACCCATTTCTGGAAGGCTTAACTGATTGAAGCCATGCAAGTCTTATATTATTAAGTATTTAACAGTAAACTTGTGCTAATCTAATATCACAACCATTTTGGCTTTGTTCACAACTGAATCTCCCATACTCTTCTGGAAGCTGGAAAGGATCACCCTACATTTCTATAGACCCAACATTCCTCTATGTCAACCGTTAACTGCCTTCTTCATGGTTTCAAAATGAAATTGGGAAGAGTATTTGAATGCTTTCTCCAAGAAAACTAATCTGCTCTGTTAGGGGACTCAATGGACTGGAAGTCAGAGACTGAGGTTCCAGCCATGACCTGCCCTCAGCCTGGATCCTGAGGCCTCGGGGCCCCTTGGCTTGGTCCTAGATGTTGGCTTTCAGAATCCAGTGGGAAGACACTTCATACCGCCTCACAAATGCCTGTTACCAATATTTGGCTCTTGCTGTGGATCCAGGCTTAGGACTGCCCAATACCAACCCACTCGCCTGCAGGTTTTGCCTTTCCCAGCCTGTGTCCAAGGAATGGGCTCAGGACTTCCAGGGCTGAAGCTATCTTTGCCTCGGCTATTAGTCTCCTGTGTGCTCACAGAGGCCATGCAGAAGGCCAATATGTGCAAGGCCTGGAGAAGCGGCTAGAAGAAATAACTTTCCAATAACTGGGGCAGGGACTGCAAACTGAACTCTATCCAAGTGAAAAAAAAATGTTGAGAATGATTCTGAAGCTCAACCTAGTCTTGGTGGGCAAAAGCACTGTGATTAGTTGGTGATGTTTGCCACAGTGTGGGAATGTGAGAGTCAGCACACGTACCTCTTGTTTGCCAAGTCTATGAGAGCTTTATCTGAAAAAGGAATGAGCTTCCTTGAAAGATGGGGAATGCACCATTCTTAAAGTGCTCACACAAAGGCTGAGTGATTACTCATCCTTACTGTTTCCTAGGAAATCTAAGTGTCAATTTTGGAGGAAGGTGTTTGGAACAGATATGTTTAAGGGCTTTTCTAATCCTTACATGCTAGAGTTGTTTTGGTTGGAGCAATGTGCAGCCTGCCATTGTAATGTATGGCCTATGATTTGGGTGATTCCCTATACTTGCCTCCAAAAGGAAATACATTCAAAGAGCCCATAAGTAAATGAAAATACACTTGAATTAGCATTGGTGTGTTTGAATTTAGTATGTCAAGTGGGGACAGAGAGGAACGACTCTGGGCCTAGCAACACCACTGGTGTCCTTTCAGCCCTAATCCCTTGAGTTTTCTCTAATCATTCTTGACAAAGGCAGCCTTAGCCCAAACCTGAGTCCTGATTTGCCTTTCCTGCTGAATATTCTTTCATCACTGGGCCTCTCCTTTAGCAAGTTGCCAACTTGGTGCACCATGACATCCAGCTTTGGTTTGACTGGAGAATGTGGACAGTGTTTGTCAACATGGAGAGTAAGAGATGTGTGGGTACAAAAAGTACCTGAGAACAAAAGAGTCAAATAAAGTGTAAAATAGAAATCCTAGCCATTGGTTGTTCTATTTCACTTGGAGACTTCAATATTTAATCCATAAATATTTACTAGGTACCTACCATGGAGCAGGCACTCGTTAGGCACTAAAGATATATCAGTAAGCAAGAAATTTACTGCTGTTGCCTGCAGACAAGCCTACATCTGCCAGAGAAGATGGAAAATCGAAGCATTGACAGCCATCCGTGTTGGGGTGGGAGGAAACAGTGACACGGGAACGTACAGCAGGAACAGCTAGAGTGAGAGATGGGTATCAGGAAAGCCTTCCCAAACAAGTAACAGAAACAGAACAAGGAAAAATATAACTATCAGGCAATAGGCCAGGAATTATTCTTACATATTATTACATCTGTAAAGCCACTGTCTCGGTTCGTTTTCTGTAGCTTATAACAGAATATCTGAAACTAGGTAATTTGTGAAGAAAAGGAACTTATTTCTTACCGTCATGGAGGCTGAGAAGTCCAAGGTTGAGGGGCACCTCTGGTCAGAGCCTTCTTGCTGGCGGGGACTCTCCGCAGAGTCCCAAGGTGGCACAGGGTATCCCGTGGCGACAGAGCTGAACATGCTAGCTCAGGTCTCTCTTCCTCTTTCCATGAAGCCACCAGTCCCTCTCCCTTGATAACTCATGAATTCTTTAACCCATTAATCTATTACTCTATGAAAGATTAATTTATTCATGTAACCAAAGCCCTCATGACTCAACTACTTCTTAAAGACCCCACCTCTTAATACTGCCACAGTGAATACTAAGTTTCAACATGAATTTTGGAGAGGACATTCTAACCATAGCAGCCACATTAAGGGAATTTTTGAAAAATGAAACAATAAGACATCCATAATCTCATATGCTTCATGCCTCCTAACACTATCATTTTAATATTTATACAACTCTGTCAATTTTTGGCCTATTATTTACCCAGTTGTAATCACAGAATACATAAAACACAATTATAATCATCTTGTCTCTTATCTTCTATTTTTTCCACTTTGTATTACATCAAATGCATTCTCTCAATTCAAATGCTTCTTAATATTCTAATATTCACTGAAGTGAATTGTTCATGTATAAAATTGTTTTTCAGATATAAAGAGATAATCAGTGGTGAGTCAGAGAGACAGACATTCCCACAAGCTTGCTACACAGGCTCTACTGCTTTACTGAAAGGCACTAACACTTTACAGCTTCCTGTGTCCATTCACAGACCCTAAAAGAATCTCTAATCAAATTAATAGGCCTATTCCCTCATCTCCACACCATAGAAGTTGACGTTTAGTCTTTTCAGCTTCACTGAAGAAAGGTAACTCTTGTGGCTTCTGGCTCTGGCTTGATGAAGTAAGCACATTCCACCTTATTTCTCTCACTGATTATAATGCAAAACCCTGGACAGAACCATGATGCAAATGTATGAGGACTCTGAAATATAAATTATAGCAGGCAAATTCAAGAGGGAAATCAAAACTCAACGAACAGCTAACAACAGCGGTGAACGTTTCTTCATTTTTCCCCTCCCATGTCTCCTGGCTTATACTCCAGGACAGACTGATTTCCAAAACTGCACAATGGGCATCAACAGAAAAAGCTCCAAGAGAAATCTCTCTTCTGTCCCTGTCCAGAGCAACAGGAAGAGGTGACTTTGTGGGAAAAAGAATGTAGAGGGAGGGAGGAAAGAATATTTAAAGAGATAATAATTGAAAACTTCCCAAATTTGATGAAACACATAAATTTATAGATTCAGGAAGGTCAGTGAACCCTATGGAGGATAGATTCAAATAAAACCATTACCAGACACATTGCAATTAAACTGATGAAAATCAAATATAAAGAAAAAAATCTTGAAAGGAGCCAGAGAAAATCAACACATTACATATAGTGGAAATGATCTGGGTGACTGCAGATTTTTCAATAAAAACCATACAAGCCAGAAGAGACTGGAACTATATTTCAGTATTTTTTAAAATGCTGAAAGAAAGAACTATCAATCCAGTTTGAATTTTTTAAAGACCCATTTATATGCTGTTTACAAGAAGCCCACATTAAATATAAGGATATAGGTAGATTGAAAGTGAAAGAGTAATAAAAGATATAGCATGTAAACTTGAATCAAAAGAAAGCTGGCGTGGCTACATTAATATTAGAAAAAGTAGACTTTGGAACAAGAGGAAATATCCATGATAAAGAAGGAAATTATGTAGTTATAAATGGGCTGATTCACCAAAAATACATAAAAATTCTAAATGTGCATATAACTTAAAGCAAGTTTCAAAATACATGAAGCAAAAGCAGATAGAGCAGAAAGGAAAACTAGATGAGTCCACAATTATACTTGGACACTTTGATGTTCCTTTCTTAGTAATCAATAAAACAAGTAAAAAAAAATAGCAAAAATACAGAACACCCAAATATTACTATCAAATAATTTGCCCTAGTTGACATCTGTTGAACACTTCATGAATCAACAGGAAAATATATATTCTTTTTAAGCGCACTTAGAATATTCAACAAAATAGATCATATACTGCTTGAAACAAACCTCAACAATTTAAAAGGACGGAAACCATATAAAGTATTTTCTCTGACCATACAAAAATCAATAACAGATGACAATATGAGGATGGTTTTATATCCGGGCTCCCCATCCTATTCCAAAGGTGTATATTTCTGTTCTTGTGCCAATAACTTACTGTTTTGGTTACTAAAGCCTTGTAGTAAAATTTGAAGTCCTCATATTGTCATCTAATCTTTGACAAAGCAGACAAAAATATGCATTGGGGAAAAGAATCCCTATTCAATAAATGGTGCCAGAAAAACTGAATAACCACATGCAGAAGATTGAAACTGGATCCTCACCTCGCACTTCTCACAAAAATCAATTCATGATGGATAACAAACTTAAAGCTAAGGTTTTAAACCTTAAGAATTCTAAAAGAAAATGTTGGGAAAACTCTTACAGACATCGGCCTAGGCAAAGAATTTATGAAGAAGATCCCCAAATGTCGCGCCCGCCTCGCCAGCAAGGAAGACGCGGCAACAGGAGTTCTTCTGACCGTGCTTTAATGGGGTTCCCTTTAGACTTACATGATGCGAAAGACCCAGCCCGGCAGCGTGCAAGCTGCTATATACCCCAGAAGTACAACCCCTAAGCTGCGATAGGCCGCTCAACTGTCGAGCCACCAAAGCATTAGCCCATATCAGGACCCTTTGTTTGCATTCTCGCGCCACAGGGCAACCGACAATTATGCATGCGCTGAACTTGTTAGCTGCTCTAGGCAAAGCCGGAAACAGGCGCCAACTTGTAATGGCGTTGACACCGCGCCCCACATCTCCCCCTGTTTTATTAATTTAATGAGAGCTGAGCAACCGTTCAGCACCATCCTTCGACCGTGCGATCAAGGTTGCAGAGCCTCACTTTCACCAGCAACCACCTATCCTCGTGCAATGAGCACAACTCGGAGGTGTGCAAAGGCTGGCTGTGGGATAGGAGACATGCCTTATTTGGTGCAATGGGAGAGACCCCTCAGAGTACAAAGGCCATGTCTACTTAAATACCTGGGGGTAGGAGCGGGTGCAACCCAAAACTAGGCTAACCTTTTAGCATGGTCAACCACACCTGTGCAGACTGTCTCAGTTCAAGCGCAGCAAATGTCTGTGCCAATACCACATGGTCCGTGGCTGCAAGACTGAAACAGAGTCATAGAGCTAGGAGCTTCAACAGAAACAGGAATGTATCTAGGCAAGCAGGTAACAACGGCAGAGGGGTGAGACATGGCATTCCAACACAATGTATAATTGCACGTATTAGAGGAACAATTTACATGTGTACCAGAGGGTTTTTCCGTGGATACCACCCAGATAAACGGGGACCAAACCCAGACAGGTGTAGGGGCAAAGGTCGCGTTTTGCCCTCCCGCAATCACCCTCACAGAACCTTTAAAAGAGTCGCTAAGATTCCATGCGAAACTAGCATTCCTTGCCATACCCCCAGCCACCAATGGACAGGGGGGCCAAGTCCGTGCAGCTTCCGTTAACCCCACACAAAACACAAAGTCCCCTTCAAGGAGAAGGATCTATTTTCCTCCAGTTTACTACTCTGCGTGTCCAACGGCATGTACGCAGTGTCCAAGGAAACATTAGTAGAAGAGAAGCGAGGGAAAATTGGTGAGTTATGTGTCACAGGCATCGGCAGGGGAAGCACTGACAGGATCCTCCAGCGTGGCTCCGCTGCCGTCCTCGCGATCATCCATGCTGTCGTCAGGAGGAGTAGCCAGCACGTCTTCATGCTGCTCCAGAGGCTGCTGCACCGTTCTGGTCAGCCGCGTGGGCACCCAGATAGGATTGTCCTGGTCCTGTGGAAAAATACAAATAGCTCCCCTGGATCTCATTAACACTGGATCCGGGCCTTTCCA
Source organism: Microcebus murinus (assembly GCF_040939455.1). NCBI lineage: Eukaryota > Metazoa > Chordata > Mammalia > Primates > Cheirogaleidae > Microcebus > Microcebus murinus. The sequence goes on along the minus strand of NC_134119.1, from coordinate 55,234,522 downwards.
TAGATTAGACAACACATCTTTCTACTTCACTAATTCTTTCTGTGGCGGAGCAGGCATGACATGCCTGTCTGCTGCCGAACGTCCTTTGACATCTAAATTTAAAAAATTTAAAGTAAAGAGAGCAAAGGAAAGGCATCCTTTGGGTGATAGCCCTAGCTGTAGGGCATCTCCCCCTTTTTGTTTTTGTAAGTACATTTTGAGCGTGCCGTGAGCACGTTCCACGATGCCTTGCGCTTGAGGGTTGTAGGGAAGACCGGTACGGTGCTCCACACCCAAGCGAGTGCAAAACTGCTGAAAAGATTTTGAGGTATAAGCCGGGCCATTATCTGTCTTAATAACCCGGGGCTTGCCCCAGGCTGCCCAAGCTTCTAGGCAGTGAATGATAACGTAACTTGCCTTTTCTCCAGCCAGAGGCGTGGCATGAAGGACGCCTGAGCACGTGTCAACAGACACGTGAACATACTGAAGCTTCCCAAAGGATGGGACATGAGTTACATCCATTTGCCACATATGTAGAGGACGCAAACCCCTAGGATTTACGCCCGTATGAACAACAGTGCGATAAGGAGCACAACTTGGACATTGCAGTACAATCTCACGAGCATCTGCACGCGTGATGCTGAACTTAAGTCGTAAGGTTTCAGCTGGCACATGATAAAGTTTATGAAAGTCTATGGCGGCGGCGTGGCCATCAGACACCCAGAGGGCGCGAGTGGCGCGATCTGCCATAGCATTTCCCGCAGCCATAGATCCAGGTAACAAGGAATGAGCTCTGATATGCTGAATGGAAAATGGGTTTTTCCTATTTTGAATAGTATTCCTAATTTCTGTAAATACAGAAAAGACTGTACTCTTGGCAAGAATGTGAAAGAAGTTCTCTAACTGTTTAACTGCGTTGACCACATAAAAGGAGTCTGAGATGATGTTGATAGGCTCAGTGATGGTACTGAGAACCAGACCGACTACGGCACACTCTACTAGCTGAGGAGAAGAATAGTTAAACTGTTTTGTATAAGCTCGTTTCTCATTGCAAACTGCAATAAGGCATGTCTGGGATAATGGTTATCAATGCTCCCTGGGAAGGTGCATCTCAATATGGCCCATGCATCAAGATTGGCACATAAGGTGTTCACCTGATTGGCAGTATATGGACAAATCAGGCTATCAGGGTGACGCCCAAAATGGGACACAGCCAAACTAATACCCTTTAAAGCTATCTCGGCCACACAGGTAGGGTAATGGCCAATCACCTTTCCTGGAGAGGCTTGAGGATGCACCCATAAAAGTGGACCATCCTGCCAAAGCACTGCCGTAGGGAGCGTGGGAGAAGGGAGTACACAGAGGGAGAAAGGATCATGGTGTTGAATGCGCACTAGTTGCGCCTTTTGAATGGCTTCTTCTACCTTATGAAGAGCCTTTAGGGCCTCAGGAGTCAAAGTTCTAGGAGACGTGATGTGTGAGTCTCCCTCTAGAATCTGAAATAATGGCTTCAGTTCTGCTGTGGTAAGACATAAAAAAGGTCGAAGCCAATTGATATCTCCTAGCAGTTTTTGAAAATCATTTAATGTTTTTAAGGCATCTCTTCGGATGGACAGTCTTTGAGGCACAATTTTGTCAGGGAGAATGCTACTACCAAGAAACGCGCCTACTTCTCCCTCTTGCACCTTTTCTGGAGCGACCAGCAAGCCCTTTTCCCTTAAGTGAGCCTGGAGAGACGCATAAGCTTGGCGAAGTACGCCATTATCACAATGACACAAGAGAATATCATCCATATAATGTATAATTCTTACCTTTGAAAACTTCTGCCTAACCGGCTGGATAGCTGAGGCCACATAAAGTTGGCACATAGTGGGACTGTTAGCCATGCCCTGAGGCAAAACCTGCCATTGATATCTTGCATCAGGCTGCTCATGGTTTATGGAAGGAAGCGTGAATGCAAATCTGCTTTTATCTTGTGGATGCAAGGGAATAGAGAAAAAACAGTCTTTAATGTCCAAGATAATTAGACTCCAATGTTTAGGCAAAGCTGAGAGAAGGGGCAGTCCTCTTTGAACAGGCCCCATAAGCTGCATCTGGGCATTAATTGCTCTAAGGTCATGCAACAGTCTCCATTTACCAGACCTTTTCTTAATCACAAAAATAGGAGTATTCCAAGGAGAATGAGAGGGTTCAAGATGCCCAAGAGTAAGCTGCTCTTGCACTAGCTTATGGGCCGCGAGTAACTTTTCAGAGGGTAAAGGCCACTGAGGTACCCACACTGGCTCCTCTGTTTTCCAGGGTATGGGCAGAGGATCCCCAGCGGCCCCTAAGAAAAACCCAGCCCTTGCTTAGAAGGTCGTGGCACAGGCTCTATAGGTTCAGTTCTTCTCTGCAAGTTTCTCCCAAGCCCTTTACCTGGGACACAGCCCATGCCCTTCATCAGCTTTTGACTTTGAACAGAGTAGTCGTTGGACAATTTGAAGTCCAATTGCCGTAGTAAATCTCTACCCCAAAGATTCACAGGCAAAGGCAGAACATAAGGTTGAAAACTACCCTCTCTACCCTCATTATCCCTCCATTTCAGCGTCTGGGCGCTGATCACTGGAGAGGATGCATATCCCAATCCCTGCAGAGTCTGAGCTGAGGGGGCCAATGGCCACGTTTTTGGCCACCAGCGTTCAGAAATTATACTAGTGTCAGCTCCTGTATCTAGGAGGCCTGTAAATGTCTTTCCTTGTATGGTTAAGTCCATAGTAGGACGTTCATCTAAATTCAATGACAAATATGCACAGTTTCCTCCAGAGGAGCCAAAACCTTTTTCTCCTCTGATTTTTTGTTTACTAGGGAATAAAGAATGGAGGCTAGGTAAAATTAGCAACTGTGCTATCCGGTCTCCTGGATATATGGAAACTATGCCTCTAGTGGAAGAGCAAAGAATTTTTACTTGCCCTTCAAAATCTGAATCAATAACTCCTGGGTGAATTATCAATCCCTGTAGAGTTGATGAAGACCTGCCGAGGATGAGTCCTACCGTATTATTAGGTAACGGTCCCTTAAAATCAGATGGGACCGGTTGGCACCCCATGAGGGGGGTTAATACTGTTGTGGTGGTGGCACAGAGGTCCAATCCTGCAGAACCTTTAGTGGCTCTCCTTGGCTCCCCGGAGGCGCTAGGAGCGACCTCTCCTGGGTATTCCCCTGCATGGCCCCATATATTTGCGGGCCCTGGGGTCGGGGGCCCCGCCATCCGTTTTTTTGCTTAGGTACAGGCTTTCCATTTTGATCCCGAACTATGGGATTTCCATCCTTATCCTTCATCGAGCGACATTCAGAAGCCCAATGTCGCCCCTTGCCACAGGTAGGGCAGATGCCTGGCTGTTTGTTAGAGGAGCTCCCTTGTTTAGGAGGTGCTCTACATTGCCTTTTAAGGTGCCCAGGTTTGCCACAATTGTAGCAATTGCGTTCCTGCTTTGCTTGAGCTGCTAAAACAGCGGCCGCCAGGCCACTATTGGTCAGGGGACCCCCTATCTCTCTGCATGCTTTTAGCCAGGCATTAAGGCCTTTATTCTTCCAAGGGGCAATTGCATTACGGCATTCCGTAGTGCACTGCTCAAAGGCAAGCTGCTCAATGAGCGGCATGGCTGTGTCTAGATCCCCAAATACCCTTCCTGCTGCCTCTACTAGCCTAGCTACAAAGTCTGAGAATGGTTCAGCAGGGGCCTGGATAATTTTTGTCAAGTTACCCTTGACCTCCCCACGATTGGGCAAGCTCTTCCACGCCTTAATGGCTATGGAGTTTATCTGGGCATATACCTCCTCTGGGTAGGCGACCTGATTGTTGACCCACTGCCCCTGCCCTGTGAGCATGTCAAAATTCCATGCTGGTTGCCCACGCTGGGCGTTTCTCTGGGATTGCTCCATGCACTCTTCCTGGTTAATGGACTTCCAATCTAAATACTGACCTGTAGTCAGTACTGCCTTGACGAGCTGACTCCAATCTCTGGGCGTCATTGCTGAATTGCCCAGTCTCTCTACCAAAGATAAGGTGTAGGAGGCCCCATGTCCCCAGTTTCGGACAGCCTCCGCCAGCTCTTTTAATTGCTTGGCGTTTACTGGCTCCCAGCCCCTTTGATTATCATTTTCAAAGACAGGAAAGGTAAGAAACAGCTCTTTTTGCTCTTCAGGGTGAATGAATGAAGCACCCTGCAGTGCGCCTCTCTGCCTGGGGCCAACGCTTATTTCCTCATAAGGCGGGGCAGACGGAGATAGGCGATACCGCTCATAACCTGCCGCTTCCTGAAAAACCGGTTCCTCTTTCTTTTCTAGTTCCTCATCTGACTCTGGGCTATTTTCACAGTCTGCCTCAGAGTCAGCAGTGTCAGATAAGTGAAGATTGTCAAAATCTGATAAGGGGTCACAGTCAAGCAGGTCGGGCTGCGCTTTCCCTCCCTGCATTTTCTTTTCTAGCGCTTTACACTTCCTTTTTTTAGCTCTATATTTCTTTTTTCCACCTTTTACCGCGGTACTTCCCTTACTGCTTCTCTCTGAGCTTGCTTCTTGCAAGTCACTCAGTGCACTTTGGCTAGCTGCTACGCGCGGGCCTGAAGTCTCATCATACAGGCATTTTATGATAATAGGCCACAAAAAGGGCCGCAGCAGAATATTACCCATTTTTGGAAGCAGGGGAGTTTTGGCCGTCCCACACGTCAGTTCTGAACTCACCTCTGTCGAGGTCGTCTCCGCTGGTGCTTCAAAGTTGTACGAGGTTCCCGGGTTTCGGCACCACTTGTCGCGCCCGCCTCGCCAGCAAGGAAGACGCGGCAACAGGAGTTCTTCTGACCGTGCTTTAATGGGGTTCCCTTTAGACTTACATGATGCGAAAGACCCAGCCCGGCAGCGTGCAAGCTGCTATATACCCCAGAAGTACAACCCCTAAGCTGCGATAGGCCGCTCAACTGTCGAGCCACCAAAGCATTAGCCCATATCAGGACCCTTTGTTTGCATTCTCGCGCCACAGGGCAACCGACAATTATGCATGCGCTGAACTTGTTAGCTGCTCTAGGCAAAGCCGGAAACAGGCGCCAACTTGTAATGGCGTTGACACCGCGCCCCACACCCAAAGGCAATCACAGCAGCAACAAAAATAAACAAATGGGACCCGATCAAATTAAAAAGCTTCTGCACAGCCAAGGAAACTATCATTAGAGTGAATAGACAACCTATAGAATGGGAGAAAATATTTGCTTTCTATACATCCAATAAAGGGCTGATAACAAAAATCTATATAGAATTTAAGAAAATTAACAAAAAAATCAAAACACCCCATAAATAAATGGGCAAAGGACAGGAACTTTTCAAAGAAAATAGGATAATGGCCAGCAGACATGAAAAAGTGTTCAACATCTCTAATCATTAGGGAAATGCAAATCAAAACCACAATGAGATATCACCTAACTCCAGTGAGAATGGTCGCTAACAAAAAGTCCCAAAACAACAAATACTGGCCTGGATGTGGAAAGGTAGGAACACTCTTACATTGCTGGTGGGGATGCAAAGTAGTTCAACCCCTGTGGAAAGTAATTTGGAGATACCTCAAGGAGCTAAAAATAGAAATACCATTTGATCCAGCAATCCCACTAGTAGGCATCTACCCAAAGGAAAAAAGACATTCTATAATAAAGACATCTGCAATTGAATGTTTATGGCAGCACAATTCACAATTGCAAAGATGTGGAAACAACCCAAGTGCCCATCACTACATGAGCGGATTAATAAAATGTGGTATATGTATACCATGAAATACTACTCAACTCCAAAAAACAAAGGTGAACTAGCACCTCTTATATTATCCTGGATAGAGTTTGGGCCCATCCATTGAAGTGAGGTATCACAAGAATGGAAAAACAAGCACCACATGTATTCGCCATCAAATTGGTACTAATTTATCAACACTAACGTGCTCACATGGAAATAATATTCACTGGGTGCCGGTCATGTAGGAGGGGTGTGCGGGTGGGTAAACTCACAACTAATGGATGCAGTGCACCCTGTAGTGGGGAAGGGCAAGCTTGCAGCTCTGGCTTGGGCAAGGCAAAGGCATCATATGTAGCCAAAATGTTTGTACTTCCATAATATTCTGAAATTAAAAAAAAAAAGAAATCAATGACAGAAAGATATCTAGAAAATTCCCAAATTTTGGAAATTTAAAACCTACTTCTAAATAATCCAAGAACCAAAAAGGACTTCTCAGAGGAAATAATAAAATACTTCAAACTGAATGAAAATGAAAATACAATAGACTAAATTTTGTGGATGCAGGGAAAGCGGTGCTTAGAGGAAATTTTATAGTGTTACATGCTTTAAATGCTAGAAAGCTCTCAAATAAATAATCTAAGCTTTGACCTTAAGAAACTAGAAAAGGAAGAGCAAACTAAACAAAAAGCAAACAAGAACAAGAAAGAAAATAAAAAATATAAGAATAGAAATAAATGAAATAAAATACAGAGAACAATAAAAAAATCAATAAAACCAAAGGTTGATTCTTTGAAAAGATCAATCAAATTGATAAACCTCTATCTAGGCTAACCAAAAGAGGAAGGAGAGAGAAGGAGAGTTGGAGGGAGGGAGGGAGGGAGGAAAAGGAAGAGAGAGAGAAAGGGAAAAGAAGGGAGGGAGGGAGAGAAGGGGATAAAGAGAAGGTACACAAATTACCAAGAACAGTAATGAAAGAGGTGATATTTCTACAGACCCTACACACATTAGAAGGGTAATAATAAAATACTATTAATAACTCATCCCATAAATTCAATAGCTTAAATGAAATGGACACTTTTTAAAAAAAAAAATTTTATTTTTTTTATTTCGGCATATGATGGGGGTACAGATTTTAAGGTTTCAATAAATGCACTTTCCCCCCTCCCCCCACTAGTCTGAGTCTCCAGCATGACCATCCCCCAGATGGTGCACATCTCACTCATTATGTATGCATATACCCGCCCCCTCCCCCCTCCCCCCTGCCCAATACCCTATTACTGTAGTACCTATGTGTCCTTTAGGTGCTGCTCAGTTAATACCAGTTTGCTGGTGAGTACATGTGGTACTTGTTTTTCCATTCTTGGGATACTTCACTTAGTAGTATGGGTTCCAGCTCTAACCAGGAAAATAAAAGATGTGCTATATCACCATTGTTTCTTAGAGCTGAATAGTACTCCATGGTATACATATACCACATTTTATTAATCCATTCTTGGATTGACGGGCACTTAGGCTGCCTCCACAGCCTTGCAATTATGAATTGTGCTGCCATAAACATTCAAGTGCAGGTGTCTTTTTTGTAGAGTGTCATTGGATCTTTTGGGTAGATGCCCAGTAATGGGATTGCTGGATCAAATGGTAGATTCACTTGCATCGCTTTAATTTATCTCCAAATTGCTTTCCACAGAGGTTGAACTAGTTTGCAGTCCCACCAGCACTGTAGGAGTGTTCCTCTCTCTCCGCATTCACCCCAGCATTTGTTGTTTGGGGTCTTTTTGATAAAGGCCATTCTCACTGGAGTTAAGTGATATCTCATTGTGGTTTTGATTTGCATTTCTCTGATGATTAGAGATGTTGAGCACTTTTTCATATGTTTGTTGGCCATTCTTCTGTCTTCTTTAGGAAAGTTTCTCTTCAAGTCCTTTGCCCATTTTTTAATAGGATTATTTGATTTTTTCTTGCTGATTTTCATGAGTTCTAAGTATATTCTAGTTATCAACCCCTTATCAGATACGTAGGATGTAAAAATTTTCTCCCATTCTGTAGGCTGTCTGTTTACTCTCATGACTGTTTCTTTGGCTGTGCAGAAGCTTTTTAGTTTGATCATGTCCCATTTACTTAATTTTGTAGCTGCTATGATTGCCTTTGGGGACTTCTTCATAAAAGTCTTCTTTGCCTAGGCCGATGTCTAGGAGAGTGTTTCCAACATTTTCCTCTACAATTCTAATAGTTTCGTACCTTAGGTTTAAGTCTGTTATCCAGCGTGAGTTGATTTTTGTGAGAAGTGAAAGGTGTGGGTCCTGTTTTAGCCTTCTACAGGTGGCTATCCAGTTTTCCCAGCACCATTTATTGAAAAGGGATTCTTTTCCCCAGCGTATGTTTTTGTCTACTTTGTCAAAGATTAGATGGCTATATGAGGATGGTTTTATATCAGGATTCTCACATCTGTTCCATTGGTCAATATTCCTATTTTTATGCCAATACCAGATTGTTTTAATTACTACAGCTTTGTAGTATAGTTTGATATCTGGCATATTAATGCCTTCCATTTTGTTTTTGTTGCCTACAATTGCTTTTGATATTCAGGGTCTTCTTTGGTTCCATACGAAGCGTAAAATTATTTTTTCTATATCTGTGAAGAATGCTGATGGGATTTTAATAGGTATTGCATTGAATCTGTAGATCAGTTTGGGTAATATAGACATTTTAATGATGTTGACTCTGCCAATCCATGAGCATGGTAAGGATTTCCATCTGTTTACATCCTCTGCTATTTCCCTCCTTAGTGTTTCATAGTTCTCCCTGTAGAGGTCTTTTACCTCCTTGGTTAAGTATATTCCTAGGTACTTTAATTTCTTTGTTGCTATTGTGAAGGGAATTGAGTCTTTGATTTGGTTCTCGATTTGATTGTTGTTGGCGTATACGAATGCCTCTGATTTCTGTGTATTGATTTTGTATCCTGAGACTTTACTAAATTCATTCATCAGTTCCAGGAGTTTCTTGGTTGAATCCTTAGTATTTTCTAAATATAATATCATATCATCAGAAAGAGTGAAAGTTTGATCTCTTCTGCCCCTTTTTGGATACCTTTAATTCCACTTTCCTGACTGATTGCTGTAGCCAGGACTTCCAGCACTATGTTGAATAGAAGTGGAGATAGTGGGCAGCCTTGTCTGGTTCCAGTTCTAAGTGGACATGCTTTCAATTTTTCCCCATTTCAGTATGATGTTGGCTATGGGTCTGTCATATATGGCTTGTATCATATTTAGGTATGTTCCTTCTATGCCTATTTTCTTAAGTGTTCGTATCATGAAAGGGTGTTGAATTTTGTCAAAAGCTTTTTCTGGGGGGGAGGAGAAAATGGCGGAGTAGGGGTGCTCTCCTGGCTCTCTGCTCCCAGAGCAAATAGTGAAGAAAGCGGATAGCCACACTCCAGCGATCTACACTTCCACGAGACCAGCTTTGCCAGCCTGCAGACACTCAACAGGAAATATAGGGATAAGACCATCTACAGCCTAAAGCAAAGGTGAACCGATCATTCTTCCGCAAAACTCGGGGATTCGGAGGCACACATCAGGGAGGGAGCGAGGCGCGGCTTAAGCCGCTGCCGGCGGGCAGTGGCGCCAGCCTCTAACTGGCGCTGAGAAACACCCCTCCTACACCGAGCTCCACTCCCACGTAGGCCGGGAGGTGCCTGAAGTTGGTGAGAAGTGGCAGCACGGGATTAAGCTGTGTGGAGAAGAGACTAGAGTAGGGAACGCGCTGAGTTCGACAGAGCACACAGCGGCCGCGGTTTAAGGCGGGGGAGGGTCCGCGCGCAGCAACCGCTCTCCGCGCAGCAGGAACCAGAGCCCGCTCGGGCATCTCCCTGCAGAACACTCCCAGGTCAAGGGTAAGGGGAGTTTACACAGCAGGAGGCTTTGACTTTGGATTTGGAGGAGGTTTGGGATAGCACTGAGAGGTCAGAGTGCACAAAGTTAGACTCCTTGATCCATTAGGACCCCCCACCCTCTGCCCCTCCGGCACCACCCCTCCGCCCCTGCATTCCAGCGCTGACTCGGCATTCCGGCGCTGACTCGGCATTCCAGCACGGACTTGCGCTCGGGGTTTGGAGAGGCAGCGCAGAGAAAGCGCTGGTATGCGCCGCTGCTCCACCAATTTGATATTGGACCGTCACTTGCTGCACAAGCGGCACTGACTCTGTGCTCAGAGAGTGGACCCTGCCTGGACGGGGCAGAGCTACAGGGGAGATTGATTGCCCTTGGCGAATTTAAGGCAGAGAAAGGGTGCCTTCCACACTCTCCTGCGACCCGGAGCCCCGCCCTGGGCTCCAAAGTCTCTACCCCAGCCTTGGGGGCGGAGCTGAGATAGAAACTGTTCTTATTCCTGCCGCTTATCTCCACCTGGGTAATTCAAGAGACAAAAGGCAGGGACAGGTGGGTCCCATTGATTGCCTGCCAGCTTTTGGTCAGTCTCACCCTGCACAGGTCTCCCGCGCGCTGTGCCCAGAGTGTGGAGCGCTGGGCCTTGCAGGAGGCATCCGTCAGTGGTTATAAGGCAGAGATATTTTATGGACCCCCACATCCGGGGATTTGGGGCTAGGCCTTTGGCTCCAAAGTTTGTATCCCCGCCTTGGGGGTGGAGCCGAGATAGAAACTGCTCCCGTTCCTGCCGCTTATCTCCACCTGTGGAATTAAAGAGACAGAACAAGGGGCCTGGTGGGTCTGGCTTCAGGACAATCTCTCACTGCACAGGTCTCCTGCGCTCTGTGTCCAGAGTGCAGAACCTGCCTGGCAGGAGACACCCACGAAGGAAGTTACCCTTAGCTGCTATAAGGCAGAGCGTCTTTACATCTACCACCGTCCTGTTTCTTGTGGCTGAGCCTTGCCTCCAAAGTTTCTGTCCCTGCCTTGGGGGCAAAGCTGAGATAGGAACTGTTCCCATTCCTACCACTTATCTCCACCTGTGTAATTAAAGAGACAGAAGACGGGGTTCCCTGGGTTTGGCTACGGGCCTGCCGACTTCTGGCCAATCTCTGTCTGCACAGGTCTTCTGTGCTCGGTGTCCAGGCCCTGGAGTTTGCCTGGGCAGAGCCGAGCCTTGTAGGAAGCAGGCTTCAGTGAATACAAGACAGAGAGACGTTACTACCCACACACTCTGGTGACTTGGAGCTGGGCCTTCAGTTCCAAAGTCTCTAGCCCCGCCTTGGGGGTGGAGCTGAGAGAGGAACTGCTCCAGTTCCTGCCATCTATTCCCACCTGTGTAATTAAGGAGACCAGCAGGAGGGGTAGGGTAATTAGCTGTTTCCCCTCCTCTACATCTCGGACTGCTGGATCCCCAGCGGGTTGAGAGACCTGCAGACACCACCCCAGCGAAGGCTGCTGACAGAGAGCAACTCCACCTACTGGCTCAGAAAATAAATAAGACGTGTGAATACCCAAACGAAAACCTAAAGGAAAGAAACAACAACTGAGCAAAATGGGAAGAAATCAGCGAAGGAACTCCGGAAATATGAAGAAACAAACGGAAAACACACCCCCAAAGAGGAGCACCAGCCCCTTAGAAACAGACAACAACCAAAACCTGGCAACTAAAATGACAGAAGAGGAATTTCGAATGTGGATCATAAGAACACTCACTGACCTGCAACAACAACTCAATAACCAACACCAAGAAAACAGAAAAAGCCTCCAGGAAATGGAACAAAGGTTCAACAAAGAGATTGACACAGTGAAGAAAACTTTAACCGAAGTCCTGGAGATGAAGAATCAACTCAGGGAACTACAAAATACTGTGGAAAGTCTCAAGAACAGGGTGGATCAAGCAGAAGAAAGAATCTCAGAGCTTGAAGATAACACCTTCCAATTAAATAAATCAGTCACAGAAATACAGCAGAGAAACAAGAGAAAAGACCAAAGCCTACAAGAGCTGTGGGATTATGTGAAAAAACCTAACGTGAGGGTCATAGGGTTAGCCGAAGGGGATGAAGACAACACTCAGGGGCTGGACAAGCTTTTTGAAGATATAATAGAGGAAAATTTCCCAGGCCTTGCTCAAAATCTCGATATACAAGTTCAAGAAGCTCAGAGGACCCCTGGGAGATTCAATGCAAACAGGAGGACGTCTCGTCATGCAGTCATCAGACTGACCAAAGTATCAACTAAAGAGGCCCTTCTAAAAGCTGTAAGACAAAAGAAGCAAGTAACATATAAAGGAAAGCCAATTCGAATAACATCAGACTTCTCTAATGAGACTTTACAAGCAAGGAGAGACTGGGGCCCCATTCTCACTCTTCTGAAACAAAACAATGCCCAGCCTAGAATCCTATTCCCTGCAAAACTAAGCTTCATATATGAAGAAGAAATAAAGACATTCCCAGACAAGCAAAGCCTCAGAGAATTCACCAAGACAAGACCAGCCCTACAAGAAGTTCTCAAAACAGTGTTACACATCGAACACCATAATAGAAACTCACGAATATAAAAAAAAAAAAAAAACCAACACCCAATGATTAAAGGCCAGATATCTCTATGGCTCAACAGAGAAATCAAAGCAACAACATCCAACCCAAGAGAATGAACAGTAATCTACCTTACCTATCAGTTCTCTCAATAAATGTGAATGGCTTAAACTCTCCACTCAAGAGACATAGGCTGGCTGAATGGATAAGAAAATACAGGCCAAGTATATGCTGTCTTCAGGAAACACATCTAACCTGCAAGGATGCATATAGACTAAAAGTAAAAGGGTGGAGATCAGTATTCCAGGCAAGTGGAAGCCAAAAGAAGGCTGGTGTGGCTGTTCTAATTTCAGACGATTTAGTTTTTAAACCAACAAAAGTAGTGAAAGACAAAGAGGGTCATTACATAATGGTGAAGGGCACAGTTCAACAAGAAGAGATAACAATTTTAAATATTTATGCACCCAACTTAGGTGCACCCAGTTTCATAAAGCAAACCTTACTGGATCTAAGCAAATGGATTAATACCAACTCCATAATCACTGGAGATTTCAATACCCCACTGACGGCTCAAGACAGATCCTCCAAACAGAAAATTAATAAAGAAATAATGGACTTAAACAAAACTCTAGAACAATTGGGTCTGACTGACATCTACAGGACATTCTACCCCAAATCCACTGAATACACGTTCTTCTCATCAACTCATGGGACATTCTCTAAGATTGACCATATCCTAGGACACAAAGTAAACTGCAAGAAATTTAAAAAAATAGAAATCATACCATGTATCTTCTCAGATCACAATGGAATAAGGGTAGAAATCAACCCTAACAGAAACTCACATTTCTACAAAAAAACATGGAAATTAAACAACCTTCTACTAAATGATTACTTCATAAATGAAGAAATCAAGACGGAAATAAAAAAATTCTATGAAGAAAACGACAATGGAGAGACAAGTTATCAACTCCTCTGGGACACAGCTAAAGCTGTTCTGAGAGGAAAGTTTATCTCCATAAATGCCTATAATCAAAAGTCAAAAAGATCACAAATAGACAATCTAATGAAATGACTCAAAGAGCTGGAAAAAGAAGAACAGACCAGCCCCAAACCCAGCAGAAGGAGTGAAATCAACAAGATCAAATCAGAACTAAACGAAATTGAAAATAGGAAAGCTATTCAGGAGATTAACAAAACAAAAAGTTGGTTCTTTGAAAAAATAAACAAAATTGACACGCCACTGGCTAAGCTAACGAAAAGCAGAAAAGAGAAATCTCTAATAAGCTTCATCAGGAATAAAAAAGGAGATATCACAACCAATCCTAAAGAGATACAAGATATAATTTATGAGTACTACAAAGATATTTATTCACACAAACTAGAAAATGTGGAGGAAATGGACAAATTTCTAGAAACACACAGCCTCCCTAGGCTCAACCAGGAAGAAATAGATTCCCTGAACAGACCAATCTCAACAGCTGAAATAGAAACAGCAATTAAAAATCTCCCTAAAAAGAAAAGTCCCGGTCCAGATGGCTTCACACCCGAATTTTACCACACTTACAAAGAAGAACTAATACCTATCTTGCAGAAACTATTCCACAACATCGAGAAGAATGGAAACCTCCCTGACACCTTTTATGAAGTGAATATTACTCTGATACCAAAACCAGGAAAGAATCCAACAAAAAAAGAAAACTACAGACCAATATCCCTAATGAATATAGATGCAAAAATTTTCAACAAAATCTTAGCTAACCGAATCCAGACGCTTATCAAAAAAATAATCCATCATGACCAAGTGGGCTTCATCCCAGGAATGCAGGGATGGTTCAACATACGCAAATCTATAAATGCAATTCACCACATAAAAAGAAGCAAAAACAAAGACCACATGATTCTCTCAATAGATGCAGAAAAAGCTTTTGACAAAATTCAACACCCTTTCATGATACGAACACTCAAGAAAATAGGCATAGAAGGGACATATCTAAAAATGATACAAGCCATTTATGACAGACCCATAGCTAACATCATACTGAATGGGGAAAAACTGAAAGCATTCCCACTTAGAACCGGAACCAGACAAGGCTGCCCACTATCTCCACTTCTATTCAACATAGTACTAGAAGTCCTGGCTACAGCAATCAGACAGGAAAGTGGAATTAAAGGTATCCAAATAGGGGCAGAAGAGATCAAACTTTCACTGTTTGCTGATGATATGATATTATATCTAGAAAACCCCAAAGATTCAACCAGGAAACTTCTGGAACTGATCAATGAATTTAGCAAAGTCTCAGGATACAAAATCAATACACAGAAATCAGAGGCATTCGTATATGCCAACAACAATCAAATCGAGAACCAAATTAAAGACTCAATACCCTTCACAATAGCAACAAAGAAATTAAAGTACCTAGGAGTATACTTAACCAAGGAGGTAAAAGACCTCTATAGGGAGAACTATGAAACACTGAGGAAGGAAATAGCAGAGGATGTAAACAGATGGAAATCCATTCCATGCTCGTGGATCGGCAGACTCAACATCATTAAAATGTCTATACTACCCAAACTGATCTACAGATTCAATGCAATACCTATTAAAATCCCATCAGCATTCTTCACAGATATAGAAAAAATAATTTTACGCTTTGTATGGAACCAAAGAAGACCCCGAATATCAAGAGCAATTCTAGGCAACAAAAACAAATTGGGAGGTATTAATATGCCAGATATCAAACTATACTACAAAGCTGTAGTAATTAAAACAATCTGGTATTGGCACAAAAATAGGATTATTGACCAGTGGAACAGATGTGAGAATCCTGATATAAAACCATCCTCATATAGCCATCTAATCTTTGACAAAGTAGACAAAAACATACGCTGGGGAAAAGAACCCCTTTTCAATAAATGGTGCTGGGAAAACTTGATAGCCACTTGTAGAAGGTTAAAACAGGACCCACACCTTTCACCTCTCACAAAAATCAACTCACGCTGGATAACAGACTTAAATCTCAGGTATGAAACCATTAGAATTCTAGAGGAAAATGTTGGAAACACTCTCCTAGACATCGGCCTAGGCAAAGAGTTTATGAAGAAATCCCCAAAGGCAATCAAAGCAGCAACAAAAATAAATAAATGGGACATGATGAAACTACAAAGCTTCTGCACAGCCAAAGAAACAGTCATGAAAGTAAACAGACAACCTACAGAATGGGAGAAAATTTTTGCATCCTATGTATCCGATAAAGGACTGATAACTAGAATATACTTAGAACTCACGAAAATCAGCAAGAAAAAATCAAATAACCCTATTAAAAAGTGGGCAAAGGACATGAACAGAAACTTTTCTAAAGAAGACAGAAGAATGGCCAACAAACATATGAAAAAATGCTCACCATCCCTAATCATCAGGGAAATGCAAATCAAAACTACAATGAGATATCACTTAACTCCAGTGAGAATGGCCTTTATCAAAAAGTCTCCAAATAACAAATGCTGGCGTGGATGTGGAGAGAGAGGAACACTCCTACACTGCTGGTGGGACTGCAAACTAGTTCAACCTCTGTGGAAAGCAATATGGAGATACCTTAAAGCGATACAAGTGAATCTACCGTTTGATCCAGCAATCCCATTACTGGGCATCTACCCAAAAGATCCAATGACACTCTACAAAAAAGACACCTGCACTCGAATGTTTATAGCAGCACAATTCATAATTGCAAGGCTGTGGAAACAGCCCAAGTGCCCGTCAATCCAAGAATGGATTAATAAAATGTGGTATATGTATACCATGGAGTACTATTCAGCTCTAAGAAACAACGGTGATATAGCACATCTTATATTTTCCTGGTTAGAGCTGGAACCCATACTACTAAGTGAAGTATCCCAAGAATGGAAAAACAAGCACCAGATATATTCTCCAGCAAACTGGTATTAACTGAATAGCACCTAAGTGGACACACAGGTGCTACAGTAATAGGGTATTGGGGAGGTGGGAGGGGGGAGGGGGGCGGGTATATACATACATAATGAGTGAGATGTGCACCATCTGGGGGATGGTCATGATGGAGACTCAGACTTTTGGGGGGAGGGGGGAAATGGGCATTTATTGAAACCTTAAAATCTGTACCCCCATAATATGCCAAAAAAAAAAAAAAAAAAAGCTGTTTCTGCATCTATTGAAAGAATCATGTGGTCTTTTTTTTTTTTTTTCATAGTTTATAAGTCAGTTTATTATAGATTCATGCTGCTCTTTCTGTGTATTTCCATTTTTTTTTAACCAACCTATTGTAGCGGCTAAAACAGAAAATCCTTGCAATGCCAAGTGCTGGCGAGGATGTGGAAGAGTGGGAACTCTCACACGTGGCTGGTGGGAATGAAAAACAGCAACAGCCTCTGGGGAAGTGATCAAAATGTCGTCTCTCTCACCTACTGAAGCCGTCCTGGAAAAACATTTTAGGCATATCTGCTAATATTGAGTCCCTGAGCTGAAGTATCCACCTGCACCTGCAGGCTTTTCACCAGCCTCCACACCCCACGCACCAAACACAGGGCAGGCCACCCTGGATGCAGGAGAGAGGGCTCTAGATCTTGTGGTGAGCCAATTCCTAGGACAAAGAGCAAGCAGTGACAGTGACCCTCCTTGACCAAAGGCCAGTCAGGCTCCTCTGTGCCTCCTCGAGGCCTCATCTTCTGTGCTAGGCCTTGGCCCTGCCCTGCCAGCCCCAGTTATAGCAAGAATCCTGTTAAGCCAGGTTAGTGAGAACTTCCCCACCCTTGGTGTAGCTTTAAATAAAGTGTTTCTTGCCTGTTTATCTTTCCAGAGCAATTTTCCTTTGACAATGTTCATAACGTTAAACCCATATACTTTACCCAGTCAAGGAAATTGAGCCAGAAAATCAGTCCTTCCCCTGTGGGGACGCAGTGAGCAGGAAGGGAACAGGACGTCCCTCGACCCAGGGAGAGAGAAAAGGCCGGATAACTGCTGGCCCCTTACACGGTGTCAAGTGGCAGTGCAAGTCTTGCAAAGGACACCTGCTCAGTACAACAGCATCGTCCATGGTCCCACATCTCTGGGGTGCAGACAATAAAGGGAACTCAAGACACTGAGCCTCTGACAATGAGGTAACCAGTGAACCTATAATCCTCAACCTCGGCTGGCCCTACAGTTTGGGAAACTTTGCAAGTAACAAAGCACTGGAAGTACTCAAAATAGTTGCCTACCCAGGTGTTCATTGGTCAATGCAAGAAAATGATTCAATTGCCCCTCCGGACACCAGCAAGCAGGGAGGGAGAGGCGACGTCAGCAACTGGCCGACTTGGCTTCTGGCAGCGGGGATTGACTGCAATGCAGAGTGGAATGCCCCAGGCTTCCAGGGAGGCTACGGAGCTGAGATTACCAAGAAGCAGGGATTTGGTGGGACAAAAATCTCCCTGTTCCTTATTGTGTAATGACACTGAGAGTTAGGAGTGTTTCCTCATAATGGAGGCTCGCTCATTTAGAAAAAGGACAGGAGGTGGCTATTCTACCCTAAACATTTACAATGACAAGGACACTTGTACAAATGTGATTATGTAAGTGAGTAAGTGTGTTCGTGCATGTGCATGTGGCATATGAAAAATTCCGCTCGTGTCGTTGCAGATGCTCACCCTGGCTGGGCAGCGGCGGCTGGTGCTTACCTAGAGAAATGAAGAGGGCAGGGGTTGTGTCTGTTTGACTCCCCACTGTATGCAATCAACACGGTTCCTAGGGCAGAGAGGCACGTAATAAATACTGTTTGCTTGAAGAAACGCGTGAATGGGCAGTAGGGTAGTCGGAGTAAGGGCTCCCTAAAGACATCCGGGGCCTAATCCCCCAACCCTGTGAGCATGTGGCTTACATGGCAAATGGGGCACTGCTGACGTGGTCAAGTTAACGACATTACTTGAGGAAATTAAAATGTATCATCTGAGCAAACTCAGTGTAATCATGGGTGTCCTTATTGTGGGGGTGGAGAAGTGAAAGACAGACGTGAAGACATACTGCCGACCTGGAGACGGGGAGGAGCCCTGAGACCGGGGCGCGAGCCTCCTCCGGAAGCCGGAGAGGGAAAGACAGACGTGAAGACATACTGCCGACCTGGAGACGGGGAGGAGCCCTGAGACCGGGGCGCGAGCCTCCTCCGGAAGCCGGAGAGGGAAAGGAGACGTATTCTGCCCTAAAGACTCCAAAGGAGTGCAGCCCAGCCAACACTTTGAGTTTAGGATTTCTGACCTCCAGAGCTGGAAAGTAATAAATTTGTGTTGTTTTAAGTCACTAAAATATGTGTATGTATCACTGTTTTTCAAATTTTTTTACCTTTTTATTTTGAAATACTTCATACTTATAGAAAACGTATAAAAAGTAGGATAAAAATCATCCATATGTTGCAATTTTTTTCAGCTACATTGAAGTAATTGAGTTGTAATTGAAAAATAAAAATTGTATTCATTTAAGGTGTACAACTTGATATTTTGATATGTTATACATTATGAAATGACCACCACAGTCAAGCTAATTAACATACCCACATATTAACCTTTTCTTTTTATGATCTTATAATCTACCCTTTTAGCAAATTTCAAGTTCACAATGCAGCATTGTTAACTATAGTCATCAGTCTAGTCTGCTTCGAGTCCAGACTCCCAAACAGCAGTGGAATTAACACGCTCTGGATTAATGGTTCATTCATTCATTGCCCCCAAACACATGTTGAGCACCCACTACATGCCTGTGCTAGGTCACATGAATACAAAAATAGTTGAAGCAAATATCTACCTTCTAGAGACTGAGAAAATGGTGAAGACAAACCACTAATCACCAACACAAGCCTAGTGTCCCCTCTGTGTAGAATGTCCTTCTCCTCTTCTTCCTTTGGACAGCTTCTCTCCAACCCTGAGGACATGGTCTGGCACTCCTGCTGCTGGGACTCTTTGGTGATGCCCCACCCTGGATAGTTCTTTCCTTTTGACTGCCGCAAAACTTGTTCACCTTTTTGGATGGATTTATCACTGCTTTAGAATTGCTGTGAATTTTTTCCACTGTCATATTCCCGCTGCTAGCCTCTGAGATCCTTCACTGCGTGGGCTTGCTCTCGGGACTGCATGTTCCTAGTATCTAGATGGAGCTCGCCACACATCTACTGCATAAGCTCCTGCCATCATAAAGACGTGGAGAGCATGTGATGGGAGCCCTGAGAAAGGAATGAGCATGGCTTGGGGTGAGTAGGACAGGCATTTCTGGGTGGAAGCATGTGAGCTGTATCTCATAGGAGGATTTCATCAAACTGAGAAGAGGGGAGAAGGAACTCAAGATGAAGGGCTGAAGACATGGGAGTGTATGAGTAAGTGGCATATTCAGAGAACAGCAAACTGCTGGTGTGGACAAGCTTGGTGGCTATGAGGGTAAAGTGGGGAGAGGCTGGTTGATGGTTTGGGTCTAGACTCTGAGAAACCATGAGTGTCACACCAACACCACTTCCTAAAAATTCCTGGGACCAAGCCTGCCCCACATCTTCCATCTATGGCTGAACAGAGGTCCAGGCAGAAAACACCCAATTCTGATACTGCTTATTACCTGATCAATGGTGGAACTCTGGGTGGTCAGCCCTCTTCTCATTGTGCCTCCACTGAACAGCCGCTAGCTGCTATGAACCCCAAAGAACAGATGGCACGCTGAGTGGCAGTGGCCCAGCAGCCGCACACAGTTGCAGACATCTGCTGGACTTTACACTAAGACTGCATGTGATCGTCCTTATCAAAGTCACTTCCCCTGGCAAATTTGTTTTGGGGGTTTTTGTTTGTTTGTTTGTTTGTTGGTGCTGTGGCTTGGACACAAAACGAGGCTGCTGCGGACACCCTGGCAAATGTGTGCATTAAGCCAAGTAAATTTCCTCTCATTAAATCACAGCATTTGGGGACTGAGGTTTGTCTCAGCCAAGAACTACAGCTTGGAAGTAATAAAGGCAAAGGAAGAAAAAAAGAACTTGGGTTCTCAGCAGGAAGTGTGGGTGGCAAGGAGAGAGGCAGTATTTCAGTAGTGTGTGGCAGCCCAAACCTTCCATGACTATGTGCCCCTCGAATTGAGAGCAGTCTTAACAATGCAGCACTTCTCAGCTACTCGCTTCATTTGGAAAATTGAGAATGTTGCATTCTATGTAAGATCTAGATGCAGAGGGGACCTCTGAAGAAAGATATTTTTAATGTTGGGAGCAGGTACTTCAGAAACAAAACGAGGCTGCTGCGGACACCCTGGCAAATGTGTGCTGCGCAGACGTCCTGTGACATGTGACAGTGTGGCACACAGGGAGCACGTGTGTGGCTGGTATGGCCAGACCGCAGTGTGGTGGGCAGTGGCAGTGGGTAGGAAGGATAGGGGTAGGGAGGTTCTAGACTCAAGAAGCAAACAGGACCTTGCATTCCATTTGGGGGAATAAAGACTTTGTGCTGAAGGCAAGCTGCTCCCAAAGTGTACTTCTAGAAATCCTAGGCCCAGGAGCCCTGGGGAAGAGGGGTTCTATGGTCGAATGAGTTTGGGAAACCCATTACACTAACTTTCTCAGAGAGTTATGGAGCACATGAGCATATTAAAAGTTCTGAGAGGTCCTACAGTAAAGAAACCTGTTGAATGTTGACTAACCACCCCCTTCCCAAACCTATTTGGCCAGGAGGAATGGGATATCTGTTATTGTCCCATGGAACATTCTGGAAAATCTGCCAGAGCCTCGCCTCTGGGGAGACTTTGAATGCTTTTTAGAGCAAAAGAATGACCTGGTTAGGTTGGTGTACTGGAAGGGTGTCCAAAGGAAAGGAGCTGCATCCATTAGTCTGTGTCTAGATGTCCCCAGAAATGTCACCAGTTGTAATGTGTTATGCCTCAGTGTGTCCTTGGCTTCATCATCTTTCTGGTGTCCCTCCTTCCTCACCAGCTGTGAAGTCATTTTTCAAGGCTCTGTCCAGATGTCACCTCTTCCAGAAGCTTTCCCTGACCCACCAGGGAGGCCGGATGGCCCATGCTCTGTCCCCAGGGTGAATTTTAGCCCATTGGATGGTGACACATGGTGTCCTGGTCCTCCTTCCTCTCTGAGCATCCCTGCTCTGCTTCCTTCCTGCTCTTACGGAGGGTCCATCTTCAGCCTTTGCCCTGTCTCACAGCCCAGGGCATGGATTTGGGCAATATCTCCATTCCCACGGTGTCTACAACCCAGCGTGCTGCCCTCTGCTGGCTGTGTATCTCCAGGCCAGAACTCCCTTCCGAGCGGCAGACCTATGTTCAGATACCTCCTAAACCTCCCACCTGGACACCCACGGGCACTGCACATCAGCATGTCCAACCCAGAGCTCACCTTCTGCATGTGAGCCTGTTTCTCCTTCTGTGCACCCTCTCTCGGAGAACAGCGGCCTCCGCTTTGCTGCCCAGGCTAGAAACCAGAGAGCCGTGTGGACTCTGCTGTCTTCTCCCTGCCCTGCATGCAGGCGGCACTCAGGTCCTCATAGTGTCACATCCCTGTCCTCTCATGCCCCCCGACTGCTCCGCCCGCCTGGCACCGGCAGTGCCCATCTGCATCCCCGACAAGGCTTATAGCTGGTGTCTCTCAAGCCACTGTGAGGCGGGTCCACTCGGCCTGCGCCTGCTCCGCCCACGCGGCCCTGGTCCCACGCGCCGTTCCTAGCCACAACTCATTCTTTTATCACTCTAGGACTTTGCATGTGCTGTTCCCTTTACCTGGAATGCTTTTCCATCCATTTTACCCAGGAAAATTCCTGCCTATCCTCCAAGTGTCATTCCAAGGGTCACCTGGCGTTGGCTGCCCCCAGGCCAGTGCAGGTGCACTGTATCCCAGGCTCCGTATCCCCACTGAGCCTCAGTTTCCTCATCTGGAAACAACTATCCCTACATCAGCCATTTGTTGTGAAGAACAAATAAGGGAAAATAGGCAATGTCCACACTGTGCCTGGAAAAAGGTGCTACTCGCCTGTGGGTCAGAGGTGAGAAGGGATATTCCGCCTTCTCCCCCAGAGTGGCTTCCGTGCCCCCACTGAAGAGTGGCCTCTAAGTCAGTGTGTGTGACTCCAGAGTTGCTAGGGCTTTGCCCGTCCCTCTGAGCAGGCCCCACTACGGTGGACTCAGGCAAACATCATCAAAAGACAAATCCTGTGCACTAAACTTCCAGGTGATCAAGGTGCCGTAAGGACAGACATGGAGTGTGCCAGTTCATTACCAAGGGCGACGAGGGTGGGCTGGTGCTGGCCCCAGGAGGGAGAGAACCTCATCGAAGTGGAATAGGTGTTCTGAGAAGAGGCCCAGCCAGGGCACAGGGGCCGGTGCGTGGCTGGTAGAAGAGGCGCAAGTGCGGCCCGGACACCAGCCCCTGCTCCAGAGGACACCCACAGCCCTGCTTCCACCTGGCCAAGGACGGGGCCGTGGGGCCAGCCAACAGCCCAGAGGTGGCAAAGGGCCCCCCAGGACGGCACCTTCCCCCAAGCCAGTGGTGAGGCATGGCGGAATCTCAGAAAAGAGGGAAGACCGAAGGCGGGGCGCGACTAATGTAGGGGCTGGCAAGGCCCACGGTGTCCAGCTTGTTCACTAGGAGGATATGCTCCGATCCCATTCCAGAGCCCAGGGAGAAACAAGAAGCCGCACCTGCAGCTCCCCTTACAGAAACTGTCCTGGCCACTGATACCTGGCCAAGGAGTTGGGGGGATCTTGGACTCAAGCCAAATCTTCCATCAACCGAGAGGTCAACGGGGCGGCCTGGCCTCTGTGTCTGTCAAGGCCAGTAAGGTTCCTGCAAGTCAGATATGGTTATTTGAGCCTGTGGAGTCTCAGTGACTTGCAATCCATGCCATTCAGTCCCCATCCCACACTGGGAACGGAAGGAAGCAAGGGCATGGCACCTGCTGGGAACAGCTCAGGTCTGTCGGGGAGAAAGCCCAGAAACAGTTGAGGAGGGGCTGTGGCAAGTCTACAGTGAACTGTGGAAGCTCAAAATAGAGGTATCTGGCCAAGTGCTGGCAGGGAATGTGGTGGAGGTCAAGGGTGGCTTCCTGGAAGAGGAGACGTTGCAGCTGAACCTTGAAGGAGCACAGGGATCCATGGTACAACAGGTGGGAAAGGGCGTTCCACAATAGAAGAATAGAGTGCACGGAGGCACAGAGACACGAACCAGCATGCTCTGGGCCAAGGACACTCAGCATCCAAGTGGGAGGAGGAGAGTGGCAGGAGACAGAGGCCAGAGGGAAGGACTGGGCGAGTGTGGTGTGGGGGACCTCACCTGAAGTTGGTCCCTTGTGAAGGGGCCGCACCCTCTCTCCCATGAGCGTGGCATCTCTCTCCTCAATCCAGTTGGATGGCCACTCGGGTCTGGGAGCATTTTAAGAAACGAGGCCCAGCCCCTGTACCCAGATCCTAAACCACACGTAAATACCCGAACAGCCAGAGGCGGGTATCAGCTGAAAAAGTGGTCTGAGAAGGGGGCTCCAGAAGAAATCAATGAGTTTGGTCTCTTCCAGTCTTTAAGAGTCTGAAAAGTCTACCAGACACTTCTCTGGCCAGCTCAAGTATCTCCCAAAAAAGCTATTTTGAGTTCAAACACAACCTTTATTTAATTTTAATTTTCTTTGAGACAGGGTCTCACTCTGTTGCTCAGGCTGGTGTGCAGTGACATTATCATCATGGCTCACTGCAGCCTCAAATGCGGTCCTCTTGCCTCAGCCTCCCAAATAGCTGGGACTACAGTTATGCACCATCATGCCCAATTAATTTCTAATTTTTTTTCTAGAGACAGAGTCTCGCTATTGCCCAGGTTGGTCTCAAACTCCTGGCCTCAAGCGATCTTCCTGCCTCGGCCTCCCAGACTGCTGAGATTGCAGTGTGAGCCACGGCGCCCGACCCAAGCGCAGCCCTTAACGTGGCCGAGCCCTGTCCTGAGAGCCAGCCCACGGCGCCATTCAGAGCAGCGTGTTGAAGGGTCAGAAAGCCCGTTTCCCCGGTCGCTGTGACGCTGGGCGGCTGTACGTGTGCCCCAACTCTCCCCGGCACCCCGCTCACAGTTACTATTCCGAGGGAGGGAGCCTTCTCCAGTGTTCTCTCCAGCGCAGCCAGGCGCGGGCGGAAGAGACTCCAGCGCCGCTGCTCCCAGCCCGAGCCCAGCGCTGCCGGGGGCCAGACGCCCGGCCAGACTCGCTCTCCGCAGCCTCGGAAGGCGCAGGGCCTGAGCCCACCGCCAGGCCCTGCGGCGACGTTCTGTGGGACTCCAGACCCACACCTCGCCCGGCGCCGCTGCGTCTGTCGTCCGTGACACGGGACGCCGGTAATACCTGCTCTGGGGTTGCTGTGACCGTGTGGGAAGTTTCTGCACGGACAGCCCCTAGAACAGTGTCGACATTTAGTAAGCACACAGTAATTGTTGACTGTTACTATTTAATCACAGAGTCACCCTATAGGACAGAGGGAATCTCCCTTATCAAAAGCCCTGGGCCGCGGTGACAGGCGTGCTGACGAGGCACCGCCCTGCGGAGGGAGGCCCAGACCTTCTTGGACGTTGAGTTCAGAATGATCCTGCGTCTCGGTTTAGCCGCTGAAGTGTGAAGAGGAGTGGCTCGTGTCACTCCCAAGCAGAAGCCACTCGTGGCTCGCCGTCTCCCTGAGGTCCTTCTGTTAGATCAGCAGCCGAGCACCCTATGGGTGACAAAAGTGGGACCAAAAGCCAAGGGTAGCAGAGAATAGCCTTATGGCCATGCGAAGAAGTTGTGAACAGGACACCAAGCCCCAGTGAACTCCACATGTGTGTCCACCTCTCTCAGCCAAGATCCTCCCCTGAAACCATAAAAATCAGTGACTCCGAGTGCACCTGGCAAAGCCCAATCATCCATTTACACTATCGCCCCTTTCCACAAGCTTTCATGAGCCCAGGTAGAGTTATTTGCTCCTCCTCATGCACGGAGTTTCTAGTGATTTAAAATTGTATTTTTGGCCACGAGTGGTGGCTCATGCCTGTAATCCTAGGGAGGCCGAGGCAGGCGGATCACTCAAGGTCAGGAGTTCAAGACCAGCCTAAGCAACAGTGAGACCCCATCTCTACTAAAAATAGAAAGAAATTATCTGAACAACTAAAAATATATACAGAAAAAAAGTAGCCAGGCCTGGTGGTGCATGCCTATAGTCCCAACTACTCAGGAGGCTGAAGCAGAAAGATCGCTTGAGCCCAGGAGTGTGAGGTTGCTGTGAGCTAGGCTGACGCCACGGCACTCTACCCCGGCAACAGAGCCAGACTCTGTCTCAAAAAAAATGATAATAATAAATAAAAAAAATAAATAAAATTGTATTTTTATCATCTGTTCGTGTGTCTCTCTCTTCTTATAACTATGAACTTTTTGAGAAGAAGAGTACATAGGACATCTCCAAATCACTCGGCAGAGCACCAATAGTTACATAAAATGTGCTTTATATATATTGTGTTGGAAGGGGGAGACATGAACAGATAGAAGTAGTCTTTAGACAATTTTCTCCAAGCTTTATCAAAACACAAAAATACAGTCTATCTTGGTGACTGTTGTATCTCTAGGATCTAACACATTCACTAGCACATAGGAGGTATTTGTTAATAATTATGTCATTCATTCATTTATCCAATAATTCTTTATTGAGACCCTACTATGTGTCAGCTGTGTTCTAGGCACTGGGGACACCACAGCTAAAGAACTGCCAAAAACTCTGTCCTCCCAGTGCTTATATTCTACAGCACAGAGAAACCACAGACACATATTTTTTTTATAGATGGGGTCTTGCTATGTTGCCCAGGCTGGTCTTGAACTCCTGGCGCTAAGCAATCATCCCACCTTGGCATTCCCTAAGTGCTGGGATTACAGGCATAAGCCACCGTGCCCAGCCACATAATTTAATATCAAGTAATAACAGGTGCTACTGAGAATATTTAGTCAGAGTAAAAGGTCTGAGTGTGGTAGAAAGTGTCTCTGTAGTAGTCAACATAAGTTTCTCCAGTCTTGCATTATGGACTGTGAAATACTCTTCTAGCAGGAAAGAGATTTTGGCTGAGATTGGATCCTGGCTTTGCTATCTACTGGCTTTGGGGCCTGGGGAAAGTAACATAAATTCTTTGAGCCTCAGTTTTTCATGTAACAGTTTCTCACCTATTAAGCGGGGACAATATTGCCTATGTGAAAGGCTATTATGAGGATTTAAATAGATAGTACATTAAAAGCATTTAGCATAGTTCATGATAGATATATGACCAATAAATGGCAATGTTATTAGATCACATAGTAAAATCATAAACACAAACCCAGTATATCATTACCATGAAAATCATCATTTTCACAATAACAACCTCAAGCTCATATGTGCCAGGCTGTTCTAAGAATGTGCCATGAAGTCACATTTGCTCTTCAAACAACTCAACTATTATAAGCCCCATTTAATAGATGAGAAAACAGAATTGGACAGATTGAAACCTACAGAGGAGAAGGGGCTTGCCAAGATCCAACAGCAAGATGGTGCCAAAATCAGGCCCAGCTTCCAAACCTTCTAATCCCCAGGCCAATGCACCCACCAAGCAAGTTTCATCTCCTCTGAGACCACATACCAGTCAAGGAAACGGGTTTGAGATTAATTCCTACAGTCCAGTGTCTACAAAGTATTCCTAGGAAAGCTAGTTGGAATCTTCCAGAAAGAGTTCTGTGATCAAGCACACTTGGGAATCTGGGTTGGGCAAGACTGGACAGCTCTCTTTCTTGGCTATCTTCTGGGAGAAATGAACACACCATGAGGCTCACCCAACCCCATCCTGCGCATTGGCCACAGAACCCTTGTTCCAAAGGGTGGCCCTGGCTGTCCCCTGACCCTCTCGGGCAGAGCTTCGGGGCCAACCTTCACAGCCAGCATCCCATCATCCACACCGCCGGTGTCCACGGACCACTGCCCCCTCGAAACTCACTACTGCTCATCATGAGCTCTAGTTCAAAAAAAAAAAAAAAAAAAGCATTTTCAGGAAACATTTCTCCCAAACCCTTTAATCTGTGAATACTTTGTTTCTAATCAAATATACACACACATATCTATTCTTCCACTAGAATGGCAGAGAAAAAACATTTGTTCCAGGCTAAACAAGCCTGGCCAGTGAGCACTTGCCTTGTGCTGATAAGCCCTGTGGTCAGCGAAACAGGAACAGATCGCCCTCAGGTAGGCGAGCGGCCTCCTCGGGGAGCAGCCAGGGCCGGCGAGGGAAGAGCTCTCAGCTCTGCCGCCCAAACGTGCTTCCGACCAGGCGGCTGGGAGTCGGTCCTTTCCTCCTGCCCGGCCTGGTCCCCATCATGTGGCCCCTGAGCTGGGTAAAGGCAGCACATGGGCAGTTTGCACAGCACTCTCGGGGCATTCTCCTCAGCCAGCCTCCACCCCTCCCGCACGGCCTGCGCCGGCACCGCCCGTGTTGCGCGCCGTAGAACTCAGGCCTGCAGGAGCTGCCACCAGGTCTCGGGGAGGCTGCCCCGGGTGGACAGTTCCCAGGCACACCGATGGCTTCTCCTCTCAGGGGCCTCTGCGGCTCCCAACTCTTCTACCTCAGAACTTTCTCTGAAGCTACAGCAGCTGGCTCAGCCCCACAGCCCAGAAGTTCAGCAGAGTTAATGTCTGTCGGAACAAGTCTCAACCATGCGGGACGAGACCCACGATCATCCCTCAGCCCCTGGAGCTCCCGAGCTGCGATGTCCACCACGTTCTCCAGGTTTCCCAGTGTCTCCAGTGGGCTGCACCCGCAGCCATAACCAGCTCAATGACACAGTCTCAACTGGCGTTTCCTCAGTGAGGTGCTGGCTATCCTCAGGTAGCCATGGCGACTGCTATAAGAATCCACCCAAGAGTGTATTTCATGCATGAATCTACCAGGCAGTAGCCCAGGAGGCTGTTCTTCTGGATGGAGGCAGGCTGATCTGGGCTGGATTTGCTCACGCACTGGTGGCCATGCTAGTGGAGAGGCTGGGAGATGACTGCGCGGGGACGGGTTCGCTCAGCTGCCAGGTGGTTGGCTGGCTGTGGGCTGGAGTGATAGAGGAGACCGAGCCATGAGTCCTATGCACATGGTAGAAGCAGGGTTCCAAAGGCAGCAGACACCAGCCTGCAAGTGCCTTGCAAGCCTCTGCTTGTGTCAGGTAGCTGGTGTGGCAGCTGTGACAATGCACCTGGCAGCCTTCAGCGCAGGGCTCGCGGCTGACTGCATGCATTTGCCAGGGCTGCGGGGACAAAGTTCAGTTGTTCCTGGGTGTCCACGGGGAATTGGCTCCAAGGACACCAAAATCTAAGGATGCTCAAATCCCTCATATAAAGTGGGTGGCGTCTGTACACAACCTACACACATCCTCCCATATATCTTAACTCATCTCTAGATTACTTCTATACCTAATACAATGTAAATACTACATAAATAATTGTTATAATGTATTTTTATCTGTACTATTTTTATTGATGCATTGTTATTACTTTTTTCTGAATATATTTGATTGAATTGATTAAATCTGAGGATGCAGAACCGACAGAGATGGAAGGCTGACTGTCCCACGGACCTGGTGTCTTAAACAATATGAGTGGATTGTCTCACAGCCCTGGAGGCTAGACGACTAAGACCAAGGTGTCAGCAGCGTTGGTGTCATGCTGGGGCCTCTCTCCTTGGCTTGCAGATGGCGTTTTCTTCCTGTGTCTTCACATCGTCTTCCCTGCAGACATGCCTGTGTCTCGACCCCCTTTTCACAAGGACACCTGTCAGATTAGGGGCCAACCCTACTCCAGCATGACTTCATCTTAACTTAATGAATTACATTGTCACATGCTGAGGGTTAGGACACATGAATTTGGGGGGCGGAAATTCCACCCACAGCCCTTACCTAGGGCCTTTCTGTGGCCCTCGGAACCCAGTTTTACTCTGCACTCACGCAGCTCCCAGCTAGTGCCTGAGCCTGGCGGGGAGCAGAGACAGGCCCATCCCGGGAGACATGGGACTCCTCTGACAGCGGCCTGCGCCTGAAGGACACAGCCTTGAGCCTCACCGAATCTCCTGACACGACACAGTGCTCTGGGACCATGCTCCCTCTGTCCTTCGGTCAGCCTCAGACTTGCAGCCCAGACTCTGCTGGTCCCATTTTCTCTCACAGGCATTTCCCCTGAAAAAAGCCTTGCGCATTTAGCCTGTCCTGGCATCTGCTTCTTGGAAAACCTGACAAACACAACGAATACAAATCAAAGTGGATCACACGGCCGAGGCCAGACTCAGGGCCTGGGAAAAGGGCTCTTTCACTTTACTGGGGAGTAGGGAACTGCGGGTATGCTCACAATTCCCCACCCCTTCCTTCCCTACCACTCTCCCCGCAGCCCGGCTTCCTCCACCTGGGGTCGCCTGCCAACAAGCCACCGGCACCAGGCTCTGCTTTCAGAAGAGCACAAACCCGCACAGCACCTGCCCCGCCCTCTGCTCGGCGGACCACGCCCTCCCCGCCCTGCAGCTGCCTCTCCTCTCCAGCCCAGGCGCAGCAGGCGCCCGCATTCTCATTCTCCGTGCGGCTGCACACCAGTCGCTCCACGCTGAGGTCGCGGAGGAGCCCGGCGTGGAGCCCTCGCAGTGGGCACAGATGGACAGTGACAGCCCATGGAATCAGTGCGGCAACACAGGGAGCTCAAGTTCATGGCAACCGCAGGAGGGGTGCCCTGTACAACCATTGCAGGAGTAATCAGGAAAGACTTCATAGAGGAGGTGACATTTGAGCAGAGCCTTGAAGGATGAGCAGATGCTGGACAAGCAGAAAAAAGAATCCAGGTGGACGGCATGGCCAGGGCATGTATGTGCTGAGGCCATGAGTGGATGGTTCAGTCAAAGCCTGGTGGGGCAAGCCCAGGGAGTTAGGGGTGTCCAGACAGATGAGGAAAGCCAGAGGAAGAGGGAATTCCCAAAGGGGAAGATGGGATTTAGAGGTCAAAGATTCATTGGTCCAATTTTACAACTGTGCCTTATTTCTTACAAAGGTTTCTGTCCACTGTGGTCAACTTTTATGGGCTGAATTGTGTTACCAACAAAAGACATGTTGAAGTGCTGACCCCAGCACCTTAAGATGTGACCTTATTTGGAAATGAGGTCTTTACTGAGGTAATTAAGTTAAGATGAAATCACTAGGGTGAGTCCCTAACCCAGCATAACACATGTCCTTATAAATAGGGGAAATTTGGAACAGAGATGGAGATGCACAAAGAGAAAACACCGTGAGAAGAGGAAGACAGAGTTCAGGGTGAAGCACCTATAAGCCAAAGAACCCCAAAGATTGCCAGCAAGTCTCTAGAAGGCAAGGAAGAGGCATGGGAAATTCTCTCTCACAATCCTTGGAGAAGCAAACCCGGTTGGCACCCTAGTCTTGGACTTCCAGCCTCCAGAACTGTGAGACAACAAATTTCTGTTGCCCTAAGCTGCTCAGTTTGAGGCATATTGCACAGAAGCTGCTGGAAGCTGATACATCAACCAATAGCCCATCTTTCCCAGGGCAACACCAAGTACCATGTAACAGTGGTCTCCCTAGACAGACAATTTTGCACATTGTCAAAATTGTGCAGTCCTCCCTGTTCATTACATTGAGGCCCAGGGGTGGGACTGTTATCATTTTACATTAGAGGAAAATGAGGCCCAGAAGGGGGAAAGTAACCTTTCAAGATAATAGTAAAAACTCACCTTTACTGTGTACTAAGCTTATATAGTTCATCAGCCAAAAACAAAAACAAAATTACCTATATAACAGCAAATAACTCTGAATATGAAAATGAGAGCAATGAGTACAGAAGATGTAACTTTGAGGTTGATAAGGCCAAAGAGCTGAGGAAGATTGAGGCCTCCACGCACACAGAGGCCAGATGACCTCAGCAGACGCTCTCTTTCAGAAATAGGAAGAGTGGGGAGGCATGTAGAAGGCTCTGGTATACAGCAGCTCTGAGGTCAGGCCAAGCAGACAGTGTGCAGCCCCATCCTGGAGGAGAATGTTCCCTGAAGACGCCTGGTTGCAGAACCAGCTACTCTCGGGAGCAGTTTCCAGTCCACTGTTTTCTGTGACCTTTCCTTCCAAGTTTTGGAAAATTCTTCCTAGTCCTGTATTCTTCCTTAGTTACATCTGAAAAAGACATTGGAGAATATGTCATTTCAGAGGACCACACATCTTTCTCGGCCTGCCTCCTGCACATATAATTTAGGAGGACCAAAGGTCACCATCAGGCTAGAACAGTACTGGGCTGAGAGCTCCTCTGGAAGTACAACTCTCTCAAAAATCTAAACTATTTTATTGTTGTATTCCAAGAAGCAATGTGCACACTACAATCCTTTCAGACATATGCCTTTCTCTTTCAACTTTAGTATGAGTACATAGGCTCTCAGGCTTCTAAGGGAGAGTTACACCTTTATTCTTTTTTCCTACGTCATTTTATCCATTTGAAAGATTTACCAGACGCTAACTTAATTGATTAAATGATTTAACAAAGAGCACAAGAGCTTCACCCTTGCTTAGGTCCTAGCCATTAATTCTTTTCTTTTTTTTTGAGACAGAGTTTCACTCTCTTGCCTGGGCTAGAGTGCCGTGGCATCAGCCTAGCTCACAGCAACCTCAAACTCCTGGGCTCAAGCGATCCTCCTGCCTCAGCCTCTTGGGTAGCTGGGACTATAGGCATGCGCCACCGTGCCTGGCTAATTTTTTCTATTTTTAGTTGTTTGGTTAATTTCTTTCTATTTATAGTAGAGACCGGGTCTTGCTCTTGCTCAGGCTGGTCTCGAACTCCTGAGCTCAAGAGATCCTTCCGCCTTGGCCTTCTAGAGTGCTAGGATTACAGGCGTGAGCCTCCATGCCAGGCCCTAGGCATGACTTCTAATTGACATTTTTTACCAAAGACCATCTCAATTTTACCTTTTACTGGTTGGAGATGAGAAGTAATTGTATCTTTCAACACAATAAGTCCCAGAATTCCTGGACTCTCTATTTCTTTTTATACCTGCTTACAAATTTGCCAATTCTTTTCTAAGCTCATCTCTTTCTTGAAGTAGCAACCAAGACATGTTAGTAACATTCTGTTTTCCAATCTTTTTACCTTAAGCTTCAAGCTCCTTTATTTCATCTTTTGCCTTTGAAGTTATTTACATAACAGCTTTACCCAATATTTCACCCCTGCATAACAGAGATCACCATCCTTCCAACCTTCAGTAACAGGATGTTAGGAGTGTCCAGACAGATGAGGAAAGCCAGAGGAAGAGGGAATTCCCAAAGGGGAAGATGGGATTTAGAGGTCAAAGACTCATCGGTCCAATTTTACAACCATGCCTTGTTTCTTACAAAGGCTTCTGTCCGCTGTGGTCAACTTTTATGGGCTGAATTGTGTTACCAATGTTGAAGTGCTGACCCCAGCACCTTAAGATGTGACCTTATTTGGAAATATTTTTGCTGACCACTACCTTGCTCTAGAGCCAATGCCACATATATTAGGGTTTGTGTTTTGGCAGCTTCTCACTCCTGGCACAATAATACAATCTATCAAATCTCTCGGTAGGTCACAAAGTCACTTCAGGGTTCACCAGAACTGCCATGAGGGGAGGGGTAGTGATCTCTTTGGAATGGAGCACAGAAAGCTGCATTTGCAGAGCAGTTTACGTAAGACTGGGAAAGTGCTGGTGGCTCATATCAAAGAATGGGGACTGCTATGGTCTGAATGC
Source organism: Microcebus murinus (assembly GCF_040939455.1). Classification (NCBI taxonomy): domain Eukaryota; kingdom Metazoa; phylum Chordata; class Mammalia; order Primates; family Cheirogaleidae; genus Microcebus; species Microcebus murinus. Next base: position 55,201,567 of record NC_134119.1, on the reverse strand, counting down.
ATGCATGTGTCCCTACATAATCCATATATTGAAGCATAATCACCAATGTGATAGTATTACGAGGTGGGCGCTTTCGGAGGCAATTAAGACGAAGCCAGAGTCCTCATGAGTGGAATTAGTGACCTTATAAAAGAGATGCAAAAGAACCGCCCACCCTTCCGCCACGCGAGGATGTGGCGAGATGGTGCCATCTCAAAGCAGAGCGCAGCCCTCGCCAGACGCTGACCCTGCAGCACCTCGGACTTCCCAGCCTCCAGAACTGTGAGAAACGAATTTCTGTGGTCTATAAATTACCCAGTCTAAAGTGTCTTGTTTTGGCAGCATAGACGACTAAGAGGTCAGGTCCTGATTGTAGTGGACGTTGGGATGCTGTGACCAGGCAAATTGCTCTACGCTGATTGGGAAGGTGCCACTTCTATCCTAAATCAGCTGGGCTAAGTGCTTTGCATAAGCTGAGTATTTGGGTTAACGACTAGAGCCAGCCAATGAAACGCAAGAACGGTGGAGCCTCCTGTCACTCTCAGAAGATAAAGGGCAGTGGCCTTCTACAGCCAGTGTTTATTGTGCTCTGCAGAGAGTGCCAGTTACCCCCCTCTGTGTCTGCGTCCCATGGATGCCTTGCTGCTTGGTTGCACCAGGCCTATCCTGGCTAAAATCCCTCCAAAGGACCAGACAGGGAATTGAAATAAAAATAAATCTCATCTGCTGTCTTTCCGGTGGCCTCTTTCATTCATTCCACACACTTCCTTCTGGCCCCTGCTGGCTGCCACGCGCTGGGCGGGACTCTGGGGGCTGTGGAGGTGGAAAGAGGGTAAGTGCAGCTCTCTGCGAGCAGTGACTGCCTAAGATGCATACATAAAGATCTCAAACAATGGAGAGACACCTTGAGGAAAGTGCCCTGTGCTATGGAGAGGCAGCACAGGCGGAAACTCGTGGCTGGGGAATCGGAGAAGTTTTTCAGGAAGGGGCATTGACTTGGGCTTGAACTGAGCGTCACAGAACGAGGCAGACAGCAGCTGTGGACCACCCCCTGGATCAGCAGTGACAACTCGAATCTTCCCTTCGGACGGCCGCAGTCACTAGTCTGGCTGTGAAGGTCTAGGCTTGCAGGTGCCACAGCCAGAGCTTGCCACGTATGGACGTGGGGCCCGAGATCGGCCCCTACCAAGACACGGGAGTTTCAGCCAGTCTCCATCTCGATTCTGCTGTCTCTGCCTACATACTTGAGCCCAGAGTGGTCACACTGACAGCAGAACCTTGGGACAATCGCACCAGGGCTTGGTTCTAGGTTCAGCCATGCCTTTAAGCTGTGAGAGTAAAAAAAAATGACTTAACCTCCCCAAGTCTCAGTTTCCTTTACAAGAAGCTGCACTATGGGGAGATTTTGAGAATTAAAATAGTTCTCGCTGGTCCCCAGGAGGGGTTACCTTGTCCTGGGGCAACTCTGTCCTTGCAGTGAACACACTGTGCAGCGAGGGTGCTCTTGAAGACAGAGATGCTATCTGATTCACCTCTGAACCCTGTTCTTGGAGCACTTCCTGACGGCTGTCGAGCACTCAAGAAATGCCTGATGAAACTGTGGTAGATTACAGTGTCGTGTTATTATTTAGCAAATGTTTGCTCTCCCCACACTTCTATGGACGTGGTGTACTTCCCCACCTCACAGACATTGGCGTGGCCATGGAACTCGCTTTGGACAATGAGACGTGAATGCCAGTGAAGACCTCATCCAAGCAGAGACATTAAATGTTCCTGCATGGTTTGACATGGCCTCACAGGATCCTTCTCTGACATGGGATGAGCATGTTTCAGACAGCTGCTGCTGCCTTCCCAATCCTCTAATGAAAGCCACATGAAGCAAATATGAACCCGTCACCACCTGGATCCAGGCCCATCTGAATCTAGCCAAGCCCAGTAGGGGCCTGGGGAGCCATTGCAGACCTGTGAATGTGAGAAGGAAATGTTTGTCATTGTTAGCATTGAGATTGGGGGATTTTTTTAAATTTTAGCCTATTATGCGGGTACAAGTGTTAAGGTTACATATATTGCCCATGCCCCCCTCCCCCCTCGAGTAAGAGCTTCAAGTGTGCCCATCCCCCAAATGATTTGGGGATTTTTAATGTAGCATTATCATAACAAAGCCTGACTACTACATTCTGTAAAGTGACTTGAGTACTAGCAATGTGCCAGGTATTATTCTAAGTGCATTATATAAAGTATCTGATCGAACCCTTACAGCAGTACGTGGGTTACCCCATTCAACACATTAGGGCCGAGGCAATGTTATTCTCTTCACTTCCTGCATCCAAGTGAACCAGGCCCCTGTGTTTATCGGAAGCACAGACCAGGCTTATTGGAGAAAGACAGGACCGTGGAGACGGGACGGTCTGGAGAACAGCTTTGGGCTCACAGCATTATGGTCTGAAAAACGCTCTCAGGAACCTCACATGATTGCTGACGTTTGTGAGGGCCGTTCAGGAGACGACAAGGGTTGACATCTCTGGATGGGACATCTGAGGACTTTCGCTGGCCCCAGGACTCAGGCCTGAGGAGCATGAGCCGTGTGCCAGGAGAGGCCGGGAGTGAGTGGAGGGGCGGGCTCGGGAGCCTTCCTGCCTGGTCAGAATCTCAGCCCTGTGTGACCTTGGGCAAGTCACCGAACCTCTCTATCCTCAACTGTGTCGCCTGCAGTGTGGTAGTATTACTTGTACCTGCCTCCTGGATTTGTTGGGAACATTAAATGAGTTAATGTTTATAAAATGTTTAGCACAGAGCCTTTGCATGTAGCAAGCACCCCAAATCCCCATTACCATGACCCTCTGCTCGGGGTGCTCTTTGGTTCCCCCTGAGGCCTGTTGGGACAGAGAGTGTGAGAATCCAGCCGTGCAGGGACGGGACTCGGGCCAGGGAGCCTGTGCCCTGACTCCGCACTGCATCTGTGGTGGCACGTCCTTCCTGCTGCCTTTTGTGCCAACTAGGGCTTCGGTCCCTCCTGCAAAGGCGTCTTCCTAAGGGGCCTCAGCATGACCATCGCGAAAGTGCTTTCCGGCTCTCTGGGAGAATAGTGTGTGTATTTCTGACACACACTAAATCCAGAAGAATTCAAATGAAACGAAATAAAGACACCAGGGGCTCTTAGACTGAGTGACTCAAAATAGAAGGGACATGGGCGCTTTGGGAACAAGACTGATTGCAAATCACCAAAGAGGAAAGCCCTGGGATGACTTTCAAGAAGGGCCCTCCTGAGGGTTAGCTGTCACCTACCTGTGGCTGGGAAGCACGTCCCTCACTGCTCTGTGCAGCAGGGATGACGACAGAAGCCATGTCACTGCATCGTGAGGGTTGGAGGCGTTCACCATGGAAACCCTGGGCACAGTGCCCAGCACAGATTCCGCTGTCAGTCAGTGCTGGCTGGGGTCTTTGGCAGTGCTGGCCCTACGCCCAGGCCTCTGCTCTGCTCTTCGCCACATATCCCCACCTGCATGGCCCAATGCACCTGAAACATCAGTCCAAAGCAGAATCAAAATATCAGACGCCTCATGGCCACCGCCAGGCCTGCAGTCCTCTCAAGCCGTTGAGGGCTCCACAGAACACGACGGCAGGTCCCTGGAAGCAGAGGCCAGGATGCCAACCCGTCTTTAACTCTGGGACCATGGCACAGGGGCGTGGAGTAGACAGTCAGCGAGCGCATCTTCAGAGCTTCTGGGTTTCATTTTGTTTTGTTTTACAACTTGCCATCACGACATTCTCACAGCATGGGATGGTGTCAAGCCAGACAGGCGTGGGTTTGAATCCCCACCCTGTCACTTCTTAGCTGTGTGACCTTGAGCAAGGAGCCTGAGCTCTCTGAACTTCAGCACCTGGAGCTGTGCGACAGGAAGGAGCCTCTCGCAGAGCGGCTGTGGAGACTCAGTGTGACTGCTCCACACCAGTCCTGCCGTGGCGTCCAGTGTGCGGCAAATTCTAGTAAATGAGGGGTTTTTACATGAATAATGACCCTGTGAGGTAAACATGATGGTTTTCATTGTTAGAGATTAGGGGACCAAACTCAGAGACTTTGAGTCATTTACTTAAAATCACACAACTGGGACTCAAACCCAGCCCTTGCCTCTGGACCTGATGACCATCCTTTGTTGTCCGAAATGTCCAAAGCATTTTATCCGCATGGCAGAGGACAGGGACAGATAGTTGCTTAAATTGCTGATTTCATTCTGACAGCCTCACGCCCTGCAGGAGGAGCCTGCAGTGGCAAAGGCCCGGTGCTTTGGGGTTTGTTTTCAATCCGTTTTTAACATCTTCTTTGAAAATGACTTCCTGCCACTTTGCAGAGTAAGGCCTGCTCTCTTTTATGAAATACCAAAAATCAAACAAAAACAGGCCTCTGAAATGCTGTTTTGCCCCTCCTAAGACCTAACATTTGTCGGTTGTAAATAAACATTCTCTGCACCTCTTTCAATAGAAAATTCATCCTTGCACGTCTGTATTTAATCCACAAGCAACTCCTCGGCAATATTCCATGTAACAGGGCATATTGTGTGAAAAGTATGAATGTCATAACTACTTTTACTCGGAGAGGGCAACCAGCATGGACTCCACTGCGCTCCTGCGTGCCTGTGGCAGCGGATTCAAGGACCAGGAGCGCCGCGCCAAAGGTGCACAGGGCCACGGCCAGAGCCCGCTCTGGAGCTGGCAGACCTGAGCTCTGTTCCCGCCGCAGCGCGGGGGCGCTTGGACAAATCCCTCAACCTCTGTGGGCCTCAGTCTCTGCGTCTGCATCATAGAGGAAATGGACGAAAATGATTTGTGAATTCTCCAGCCAGAATTCAAATTTGCTTAAATTACATGGGAAATTGATAAAGGAAAAAAATGATAGTGGCCATCTCAGTTCAGGCTAGAAAACCTTGTTGAATGTTTATCATTTAGGTATGGACTATCTTAAAGGATTTTTCCTTAGAAAAGGAGGGCAGAGGTAGTTGTTTGTGGAGACACATGTGTGCTGCTATGTGCTTACATGAATATATGTATGCTCATGTGCATACATGAGCTTAAAATGAAGCTTGGGTCCGGGTGTGTTCTGTGGGCATGTGTGTGCCTGAGCCGTGTGTGCAAAAGTGCCCTGGTGCTGTGTTTGGCTGGAGCACCGTAGGGCGTTAGCAACAACAGGTGGCTCAGTTTAGGGACACTAATAATGACTCATTTTATGCAAACTTTTTAGCAACAGCATTAGTCATCCTGCCCCTGGCACTCACCCTGCATATCTCTGAACCTCAGTTTTTTCATCCAGGTTAACTTAAGGATGAAATGGAAAAAGGCTACAAAGCACCTGGGACAGAGTGGAAATACATATGTAAATAAATGCTCTTCCTTACACTAGAAAGCCAACAGTACATTTAGAAAGATGATGGCATTTAAAAAATAAAAAACACCATTTGGCAACCACAATAATAATTGATTCAGGGAAGGATCACTAATAGATGCTAAAACCAATGGGTGAACGTTTGAGAAATAATTTGGACGTTTGAGAAACCAATGGGTGAACGTTTGAGGATATTTTCATAGTCTCGAAGTATTTATCCAAAGGGTACTTATGAATTACAAAGGGTAAAATAGTAACTTTACAGTAGACACCATCATCACCTGAGCAAAGTTAACATTACTAGTAATGGGACTAGTTAAAGCACCTGTCCCCTGCTGTGACCCTGACAAGGAACTCGGCGTGGCTTTTGCGGCGTTCTGGCCCACTGCGCATAACAGGGTCCAGTCGCTGGACAAACTCACACTGAAGGACACTCTGCCAAGTGACTGAGCCAGTAGTCTTCCCAAAGCTTGATGCCATGAAAGGCAAAGAGGCAGGAACTGTTTCAGATGACAGAACACTAGAAAGACATGACGGCTCCATGCAACACATGGTCTTGGATGGTTTTGTTACGAAGGACATGATCAGAAGTCTGAATGAGGTCTGCAGATTTCGTAAGAGAATGCCTTGTTCTTGGGAGGTATGCACCATGGTCTCCGAGGCTAAATGAGTAGCGCGTCTTGGATGGTTCTGCAAAGAGAGAGGAGAGAGGATCAAGGCATGTAATGTGGTAAAATGCTGATGTTTGGGGAATCTGGGTGACAGTATTTAGAAATTCTTTACACTACTTTGCAAGTTTTCTGTAAGTCTGAAATTATGTCAGAATGCTTTTTTAAAATAAAACATAAAATGTAAAACACCTCTTGTACAAATTCTTTGACACTCCTCCCATCGAGAGGTGGAGTCTATTCCCCCCGCCTTGCATGTGGTCTGGCCTTGGCGATGCTTCTAACAAATGTGTGTGGCTTGCACAGGCTTGGTCACAAAGGGAGATGCGGCGTCTGTCGGAACAAGACAGTTCTGGGTGCGTGCTTTGGAGACCAGAGCTTCCGTGCAAGAAGTCCGGCTACTGCAGAGCTACCAAGCAGGAGAGGCCACATGGGGAGAACTTCTAGATGGGGAAATGCCTGTAGGGCCCCTGCTGTTCCCCGGGGACAGCGTGTTTCTTTCCGTTGCTATGTCCTGTCTTACCAACTGGCTCCAGAACGTTCCCAGAGTGGGGGACAGACAAGTTGTTCCTGTCACCACGCAGAGCCAGGACTAGGATGAGGCTAGGCAGGTGGAAAGGTGGTGACGAGGGCACAGGAGTCAAAGCCACCTTCAAGTTCAGTCTGAGTCTCTCTGGCTGGGTGACTCAGGGAATTCCCTGGACCCCTCCCCATCTCAACTGTCTCCCCTCATGTCTGGGAACCACCTCTGCTTAGCTGTAAAGCAGCATCAGTTGTGTTGCAGGATGACAGCACTTCTTGTGCGACTTGCAGCTGTGCAGGACTGAAAGCTCCCAGACCAGTGCCAGTCACAGACGTAGACCTGCTGTCCCCGAAGGGCAGCGCAGCCCCAGCACTCGCTGTGCAATCTGGGAATGACTCGCTCAATTACAGCACCCGAGACTCTGTGTGTGTGAGAGAGAGAGACCAAGGTGGAGAGAGACTAGTGACATTTGTTGAGCTCTGACTCTTTGCCAGATCCTGTTCTAGCCTGAGAAACAGTGTGGCCAGGACAGACCGAGTCTCAGCTCTCACAGCCCCTGGCTGCTAGAACAATGTAGTTCCATCCAAGCTAAGAACCTCAACGTCCTCTTAAAATATATCAAGCCAGACTTTTCTAAATGAAAAAAAAAAAAAAAAAGGAACTACACAAATATAACCTCTGTGTTGGACATATCCTGTGGGACTGGTGCGCCCATTGCTCAGACAACAAAGCTGAAGCTCAGATAGGTGCCCAAATTCAGACAATTAATAAATGGTGTGGTTAAAATTCAAACTTGGGGCTGTGCAACTTCAAGTCCTGGGCAGGGTGGCTTGACAGGCAGACAGCTGGGACCTGAAGCCCATGAGTCTCGGTCAGGACAACTGTCACAATACGGGCATTTGCGGCCAGAAAATTCTCTGTGGTGGGGGTTGTCCTGTGCACCATAGCATGTTTAGCAACATCCTTCACCTCTACTCACCACACCCAGTTGTGATGACTAAAAACATCTCCAGACATCACTAAATGTCCTTGGGGGGCAAGGTGGGAGCAGGGTGCATAAAATTGCCCCCAGTTGAGAATCACTGTGAGCCTGGTTCCACCACTTCCTTGTCACATGACCTTGGACAAGCAACTTAACCTTGTCATTAAGGTCCTCTGTGCCTCAGTGTCCTCATGTGCAAGATGGGCAGATAATATAATAATATGTGAAATTCATGTGAGGATCAAATAAGAATCCAAGAAAGCACTTGGCCCATCCATGCAAGGGCCATGCTGTCCACTACCCCTGTCCCCTCAAACATAAACTATCTGCAGAGCAGGTGCACACGACAGTCTGCTGACACATAGATATGGGGTGGGAATAAATTAACCACTCAGTCACCAGATGAACAGAGTGTCCCAATCTGTGCATTAGTGCACGTGCTCACTGGGGATGCCCTGGCAGCTTCTCTCACCATCGAAGGGCAGTTAAGACCAAAGCCCCCATGGCCAGGCTGCCTGGGTTCAAGTCAAGCTCTGCCACCCGTGAGCTGCGTGACCAGGTGCTAGTTATCCAGGCTGCTAATGCCTTCACTTCCTCACCAGTAAAGTGAGCGTGATCAGAGGTGGCGAGTGTCAAAGGAATCAGTGCCTGTGTCACACCCGGCGCAGGCCAGTTCTCTGCAGAGGCTGTGGTGATTGTGATCACTGTGTTAACTAACCTCGTCACGCTCCTCTCTCCCAGCCTGCCAGCACAATTCTCTGAGCGCACCAAGCACAGCCTCATCTGCAGGCCTTTGCGCTTGCCATTCCCTTGGCTGGATCATGCTTCCTAGACAGTAGCATCATTCCAACGCTTACTTCCTCCACATCTCTCTTCATCATCGTGCCTCTTCACAGGGGCCTCCCCTGACCCCCCTAAATAAAACAGCAGCTTCACTGCTCTACTCACTCTGTTTTTGCTTTGCATCACAGAGATTATCACTGCACAACAGTACTTGTCACGGTCAGAACATACGGTATGGTGCGGCACAGCCGTGCACAGGAGTGCTCATTGGCGTGTCTGTCCCCGACTAACATGCGAGTTCTAAGACAGCAGAGAGTTGGATTGATGACTGTGTTCCCAGCATCTAGGACAGTGCCTAGCACATAGTAGGCATACATAATTATACTGAATGGTGAGCAATATTTTACAGAAGGGAATTCCAAAGTCCTCAAATAATTCATTTTCCATAACACAGAACTTACGTTAAACGTGGCTGCAGCACGGCATCACCACAAAAGATTTTGCTTATCACCTGTTCTTTAGAACAAAACAGCTCTATTTTTGAGATGTCCAAATCAGTTAGATTCACATTTCTCAACCTGTGTTCCCCGTAACTATAAACTCCAACAAAACAGTAATAGGAATTTCACCAAACAAGGATTCAAGAGGTCAAAGACATTGACAAATGATGCAGAATTGTCCCCAACTTTGGGAATTCATAATGCACAGGAAAGGCTCTAAGAAGCCCTGTAGAGAGATGGGTATTGCACCTGGGTTTACTGACTTTATTTCACCGTAGTCCCTGTGCATTAACATCTGCATCACAAAGCACAGTTTGGCAAACAGTGATCTAGTGTAAGTCTTTCAGTTTACAGTTGCAGACAGAGAGGTCGATTGACTCACTCAAGGTCACACAGCCATTTCCTGAACCCTAGCAGTGTGCTATCTAAAGGTTCACTGAGCTAGTGATTCACAAGAGGTCAAAAACTAAACACAGACCTCAGATTCCAGTATCAGTTTGATGAAATTATTGCTAAAATTGTTGTACCAAATAGGGTTTGCTTTCAGTGTCACCATTCCAGAAATATTCATTCAACAAATATTTATTAAATGTTATATGCCAGGCACTGCACATTTTACAGTGAACAAGATATGATGTACAGAAGACCAGCAAGAAAATTATGCTTAAAGAGACCAAAATTGATTGAACTGTCCTTGATAAGACTGCTTCAAAGCAAGGACTTGAAAGTACATATTCACATTTCATTTTCTTCCATTGACAGTGCTCACAGTCAGATCCAATGGTAATAATCTGCCCTCAACTGGAACAGTTCTGGAATAAAACACTCCCCTTCACCGTGCACACTGCACGAGGGAAAACGAAAGATTGGAGTTCATTGGGCCTTTTTGTTATACACCTCAACCTACAGATTTTCCAATTTCATTCATATCCAAATTCAATGTCATCTGTGACATCTACATGACATCTACATTTTAGTTAAACAGCATGTCCCTATTTGCTGCTGTCCACAAATGAAAGTGCCCATATAAAAATATGATTTCTTTTTAAAAGTACAGGGCCAGGCGCGGTGGCTCACGCCTATAATCCTCACACTCTGGGAGGCCCAGGCGGGAGGATCGTTCAAGGTTAGAAGTTCAAAACCAGCCTGAGCAAGAACGAGACCCTGTCTCTACTAAAAATAGAAAGAAATTAATTGGCCAACTAAAAATATATAGAAAAAATTAGCCGGGCATGGTGGCATATGCCTGTAGTCCCAGATACTCGGGAGGCTGATTCAGGAGGATCACTTGAGCCCAAGAGTTTGAGGTTACTGTGAGCTAGGCTGATGCCACAGCACTTAAGCCCGGCCAACAGAGTGAGACTCTGTCTCAAAAAAAAAAAAAAAAGTATATTGACTCACATGTTTCAAAGCTCTTCAGAAAACACAGTTTCTCAAAAGTCATTTTATTCTAAAACATACTCTAGATTTGAGATGGAAAAGATCAAACTATTATTCTAGATGATCTTTTCAATGAACTGTTAGCATCTGTCTAGGAATCAGGAAAGTTGTCTTATGTTATTTTAAAAAGATTCCAAATGAGAAAAAAATCTGGACCTGACAGCTCTGTATCTAATGCCATGGACTGAAGCCAGCTCCTGGCACAGAAAAGAAACCTGAGAAATCAGACACTCTTTAAGGTCCTTTTCCCTGTGTGTACCTTTAAGGCCATTAACTATCTGTAAAGAAAATAAACACATGCTTCCAGACCCAGTGAAAATTTTCCCTGCATTTTAAGGATGCGCACTGTGGTTTCTCCAGAAATGATCCCGAAATCCAATATGGCAAAGCAAATCCAATCTGGCACCCCACAAAACACATAATTTTTGTTTATTAGACACCAGAACAAACCAGGAAGCCTTCTTCTGCTATAGCAAGTACACTCACCAGCACAGACAGAAGAAACTGTGCAAGCACAGAGCCAGAGTCACCCCACACATCACCGCCACACACACTGAACCTGTTGTTTAAAAACCAACCCAAACACACATTGGCCACCGAGCAAGCTGTTGCTTAAGAGGGGAGGGGAAAGTATATTATTTGAAGACCAAGCATTATTTTTTTTGAAAAGAGACAGAGCCAAGCACCACTCTCTCCTCCCTAATAGGATCACTGGTCCATCACTGCCAGGCTGGGGTATATTTGACTGAGTTTATTCCAACTGCCTCTGCCACTTTTTTCAACTATGAATCAACGGGGTGAGGTTTCTAAGCACAAGGGCTGTAGCACAGGGACACAGAAACACGTGATAAACTGAGCAGCATGGGAAATGTGTGTATTTGTGTGTGTGTGCATGCTTGTAAATGTCTGTGCAGTTGTGTAGAGCCATGAGGTCATTTCCTATGCAGTTTAATAGACTCCATTTGGGGGGAAAAGAGTTATTTTGCCTAATGAAATCTCCCCCTCACAGTCCAGCTCCCAGACAGATTCTGCAGCAGGGACACTGTCTCGGGAAGCCTGAGAGATCTGACACAGGTGGCTGCGCACAATGGCCGCACACACCATCCCGTCGCCCAGCAGGGTCCAGAGGATGAGCAGGGTCAGGAGGCTGGCGGTGACCACCTGTGCAGGACCCAGCGGCAGCGCCCCCGCCGCTCCCCCCATGACGTCCCTCTGCGCCAGCTGCTGCTGCAGCCCCCACCGTCCCAGGGACGCGGTGCCGCCCCGTTGCACCCCGGCGGCAGCACGTCCGGCTCCGCCGCAGGGCCGGACCGCGCTCCCTCCCAGCTTCAGACTTGCGCCCCCTGGCGGCCCCATCGGCCAGCCCAGGGTGCGCCGTCTTAGCCAGGAAACCTGGAGCCCAGGGGGCGCCCGCCGTGCGCTGCGCGTTCCCGGGGCGCGCGGGGCTCCTCTCGCCTCCTCAAGAGCCTCCTGGCGGTCGGTGGCCACGCTGCACCCCTCGAGCACCGGCGCTGGGGACAGGAGGCGTCTGGTGCCGGTGGCGGCCAGGGCTGTTCCCGGGAGCCACAGCGCGCCAGGCAGCGGCTGTGTCTGGTTAGCAGGAGAAGGGAGAGCGCGCCGAGGGCGGGCCGGGAGCCGGCGCTGGGCGCCCCTCGCGCCCGGGTCCCGCGCCCCGCCCGCGTCTGTCGCGGCGCCCTGCCGCCCCCGCCCCGCCGCGCCCCTCGCGCCCGGGTCCCGCGCCCCGCCCGCGCAGTCCAGAGCGAACCTTCAGGTCTGAGGGGCGCCCTGGGACCAGACCTAGCCCCGGGCCGGGGAAATTCGCCCCGAGAGGAGGAAAAGGTGCTTGGCCCGGCCCTGGAGCCCAAACCTGGCCGCGTTTGGGGAACAGAGAGGTGGGATGGGGACGGGGAAGAGCACCGGCTTCTAGCGAGAGAAAAGCCTGAAGACGCCGCCTTGGATCCCTCAGAGACCCGAGTCCATCCCGACTTTATTCCCGGCTGCGAGACCTTGCGGGCCTTACATAACTTTCCCCGCCTTGATTTCCCAGGCTCTGCGGGGGATAACGATTCCTCCTCCTCTGGGCGGCACTGGGATTCCGAGCAGCCATCTGGGAAGAGGGGCGCAGCAGTGTCCCCCTCACGCCGCCGCCAAGCCCTCCCTCCACACTCATCTCCACACGGGGCTTCACTCGACCTCCAAGAGACTGTCTTTCCCCACCACAGCCGGTTTTCCCTTTGGGCAATGATTTTGGACAATCAGAAAAGTGAGAAGGATTTAGTCAGGCAAATATTGGGAGTATATCATTTTAGAAGAGGAAAACCAGTCAGTGCAAAGGTCCTGGGGCAGAGCGAGCATATTCAAAGGAAAGGTGGCATGGCTGTAGCACAGTGGCCAAGGGAGGAACAAGTGTGAAATGGAAAAGCAGGTGAGCCCCATTGCCATGGTGAGGACAGAAAAATTTATTCTAAGTTCCAGATGCCTGGACTTAAAATCCCACGGACTAGATGATAGCCAAGAGCCCTCATATCTCCAAAATGACAGTCTTTCAGCCCTAGCAATAAGAGCTTAGAGGCTTCCAAGATGACAGGGAAAAGGGGAATGCTACAGGGGAGCGTCCCCTGGTGCCCTCTCCAAACTCTGACCCTTTGTATGAAGAGACAGGTATCAAGGCTGAGATTCAAAACACCCTGATAAATGTAGCATGGACCCAGCCAGTCACAGCAATGCTGCATGTCACCACATAGCACTGCAGAGTTCCAGAGCCTCCTTCCTGTGCCAGCATTAACCCTTTAATTGCTGATTAGGGGGAGGAGGTTGGGATGTCCAAGGTAGCAGAGGTCACTCAGGCAACTCAGCAGAGTCAGAAAAATCACATTTTGTGACCATGGTAGTAATAACCAATTCGAGCAAGAATCATCACTATGTGGAAGTCTGGAGAGGCGCAGAGCGTGGTCTCAGAGCACCTCCACTTAGGGTAATGGCTGCTTACCAAGTGGCAAGAAAACATCTTCATAAATGGTAGAGCCATAGTGGAGCACCGAGGCTGCCTATCAGTGGTGAGAAGGAGCCCAGCACAGCACCCACACCCAGGGAACAAACATGATTGAAGCTGAGCCCCGGGGAAGCAACCTTCTCCTAAGCTGCTCCCCTGCCATCCATTAATCACCTTCATCGGGCTTTTGGATGCGCCTGGATGTCTCTGAAACATCCAGAACGTTCTTTACCAACACTCCCACTTGCACATCAGTCTCAGCTTCCTTTCCACTTGCTTTTCCTTGCTCCCATGGCAGAGACACCCCCGCACATAGCTATGCCTCTCCCCTCCATTTGCTGGGCTCCCTTGTTGACAGGTGGAGGCTACGGAGCCAGATTCTGGCTAATAGAGTGTGGATGGAAGTGATGTAACCACAGATCTGAACCTTAGAAACATCTGATAGGACCCTGAGCTCTTTCTCCGTTGCCACAGTGGCCTTGGAACCCATGTGGTCCAGAGCCATAGCTGCAAGTGGAGAAGGCCATGTGCTAGCTAGTCTCCAAGACAGCCTGCCATGGAACCACCCCTCCTGGCCTCCAGGTCCCCGCCCACAGTGAACCTGGGCTGGCCCCACGGTTACAGAATGCAGTGGACCTGCACTGATGGCGGTCAAGGCTCGGTGGTGAGAGGGCTTGGAGCTTCCACTTTGGTCTTCTGGAGCCCTTGCTCTTGGGAGTCTCCCCACTGGGTCCCACCCACCCTGCTGCGAGAAGCATAAACCACATGGGGTGGCCATGTGGAGCTTCCGTGGTCCAGAACACAGCTGAGCGCCCAGATGACAGCCGGCATCAAGGGCCAGCGTGTGAGTGAGCTGGCATGGACATTCCAGGCCAGGCTGTGCTTTCATCACCTTAGCTACAGGGATGGCCCATGACCTCAGAAGTGCCAGCCATCATGCTGGATTCCCTGGCTTCAGCGATCGACTGAGATATGGAAACGTGTCCCAGCAAGGGTCAGAGTGGATTCCCGTCTGGGTTGGTGTGCAGACGCTGAGGGAGATGTTGGTCTCGTTCTGCTGGGTGGCTCAGCTAGGACGCAGCGGGTCTTGGTTTCCAGGTGGTCGTTTTCCTTTGCAGTAGGAGGAATAAGCCTCATACAAAGAATAGTGCAAAATAGAGAAAGAGAGAGAGGAGAAATGTAGGAAAAAGAAGAGGAGAAGGAGGGGAAGAGAAAAAGGAAAGTGAAGGAAAAGGAGGAGAGAAAGGGGGAAGGTTGGGGAGGGAAAGAGAGAACGACATCTGCGACCCTCTAAGTCCAGTCATACCCTGGCCTTTGCAGTTACAAAATCTATTAAATCACCGTTTTGCTAAAACACATCTAAGTGGAGTTTCAGTTGTCACCTGAAACTGACAAAGCCCTGCCCTGCACAAGGAATAAACAATGCTTGGTGGTGACACGAGAACAGGTGACTGACTGTCTGTCGGGTGGGCAGCACAGGGAAGAGGAGAGAGGACACTCTCTCATGTGTGTGGAAGGATAAATTTTCAGAACCCTAAAGGTTTTTCTTGTTATCCAAAAGACTGTTTCTCATTGTCTTTGGAAACTGAGTTTTCTCTGTATCAATAAGACCTTACGGACACGAAGTACATACGCAGCTAGGCGTCCATGGCATCTCCCTGGTCTTTCCTGGGGAGGGCCTGCGGGCAGCTAGTCTGGTGGGGATGGCAATCTCATGCCAGCGCTGGTCCAACAAAGAGTTGGACAGAGATAAAAACAATTGAAAACCAGGACATGCCGTCACGTCAGCCTGGGGACTCAGACTCAGCACAGACTCTAACCGACTAAGCAGGTAATGAACTCCTTCCTTATTTTATCCCAGCCAAAGCCCTGATCTCAGCGGATAATAGTGCAAAATTGTGCTAAGAGGATGTTAGCCCAAGGGGAGTTTTCCTAATTCTTCTATTGAAATTCTTGACCCTCCTTTTTCTGAAGATATATTTTAGATCGGATTTGTTCCACTGAGACAAATAGCAAAACCAAGAGGAAAACAGGCAGGACTGTGCTGCTGCTGCTGCTGCTGCTCCTGCATTTGCTGGCATCAAAGACTTGCCTCTGTTTGACATCAAGAGAAGCTCCATCCCATGGCTGCAGGGCCCCCGATCCCCCCGCCACCAGCCTCCCATGTGCTCTGCTCGGCCCAGGGGGCATGGGTGGAGGGTGGGGTGGGGCAGATGCATCACCTCAGGCACAGGGCACAGGCCCCAGCAGTGGCCCTAAAGCCTCCTCTTCAGACCCAGAGCTCAGTCCCTGGTCCTCCCTCTCCCCAGTTGACAAATAATCCCAGAAGTCTGGCACCTTTGTGAGGCAGAATTGTGTAGAGGGATACGGATGAGTTTAAAAGGCAGTTCTGGGTTCAAATCCTTCTTCTCTGACTTGCTAGCTCTGGAATCTTGAGCAAGTGACTTAACCTCTCTGAACCTCGTTTGCCTCTTTAGAATAGTAACATGAACCCTTCCACGCAGAGGGCTGGATAATGGGACGTCATAAACGAGATGCTATACTTAGGGAATGGCAGGTCTCCACAACGGCCGAGCTTGGTCATGCTGCTAACAAGTAGCCCCATGGTCTCAGCAGCTTAAACAGCAAACCTTTATTTCTTGCTGACACTCTGCAGTCGCTGGGGAGCTTTCTCTCAGGCTGCAGGGCAGGCTCTGCTTCCTTTGTCTCATGCCGGCCGTGGCTCCGTGGAGCCTGCTCGGCTCATGGTGCAGGGTGACAGCCCGCAGGGCCGCCCAACCGCGCAGTCACTTAGCGTGGTCGGACAGGGCGTGCGTTAACTCTGCTCACGCGCCTCTGACAGAAGCTGGGGGGGGGGGGGCGGCAAGGAACGTGCTGTGTCCCAGGGCAGCGCGGGAGGCCGAGGGCAATTGATCGATGCGACACCCGCGCAGCTCGCAAGCAATGGAAGCCCGTACGGCCTCGCTGTTCCGGTGGAAGGGGACCCTTCTCCCCAGCCCTGCCACCCCAAGTCAGGTCCTTGCTGCTTTTGCCTGCAAAGGCTGCCAGAGCCTTCCGTCAGGTCTCTGTGTGTCGGTGACCCCCACCCACCCCCAGCCACCCCGGTTCTGCCACCGGGACAGTTCTCCAAAGCACAGCCAAGGTGCCTTCATGCCTCCCAAGCTCTCCATACCCTTATTATTAGCCCAGTTAATAAAGCTAACTGCTCAATCCCAAGCCCGTCGCAATCGCCCAGTCCAGCCTGGCCTTCCCAGCAGACCCAGCCCCGTGGCTCCCTCCCCCTCCTGGCACTCAGGCCTGGTGCTCTTGCCCTTGCTCCCCTGCCTGCAGTGTCCTTCCCACTCTTTCCTGAAGGAGGAAAATCCCCTCTTGCCGTTCAGACCTGCACCGGCGCGCAGCCTCGCTGAGGGCTCCCGGACTCCAGGGCAGCGGCCACCGTCGGGCTGGAGCAGCGCCCGCCCGTCACAGCTGCCCGCCTGCTGAAGCGGGTGAGCTTCCCTCGCCCTGCGCCCCCCGCTGGAACTGCTCCAAGGTCTCAGCCTCTTGGAGTCAGTCTGACCGGGAGGAACCCAGCTGACAGTCGTCACAGAGATGAATACGTCATGGCAGAGGTACCGAGGGCTCGCCGTCTACCCACAGGCTCCCGAGCTCCCCACGCCCTTTGGCAGTTGTGTTGGACACTGGCTGAGTTCTGGGAAGCAGGAAGGGGAGCAGAATGCTGCAGCTGTCCTAGCCAGAGCACCTAGGAAGCCCCCACTGGTGTGGACCAGACTTCACGTGAGTAGGAAGTGCGCTCTTGTTGCACTGTCCCTGGGATTTGGGGTCATCTCTCTCTGCAGCTAGCCTCGCATAAGCTAGCTTGACCAACTCATGTTTGATGGATGTTGCTCCATCTCTCGTGGCTTCTGATTGAGTGTTGTTCAGCGTCTACAGGGCATCCTTATAAACGATCCTTCACTCGAAGGACCCAGAACTCCCTGGCGAAGTGGCTGATGCCAGGGCTGGGTGCAGGGAAGTGCAAGATGAGCCGGGAGTGTCATGTGGTGCCAGAAAACAAAGTGCTCAAAGAATGACGGGGATGTGTCGAAAGGACACAGCAGTCAACTTGAAGGGGTTCCCACTTGCCAAATCTGGGACAATGAGAACATCAGCATTAATAATAATAGTGGGAGATTATAATTTATTAAAGAAAATAAGAATCCATGAATCCATAGCAACAGTAAGAAAGAAAAAGGAAGGAAGGAAAGAAAAAAAAGGTGTCTTCCTTACAGCAGAATGCTAATGAATAAATAGAGCAGGAATAGCAGAGTCAGAAAAATCACATTTTGTGACCATGGTAGTAATAACCAATTCGAGCAAGAATCATCACTATGTGGAAGTCTGGAGAGGCGCAGAGCGTGGTCTCAGAGCACCTCCACTCACCTGATTCCTTAAGGACAGAGAGGAGGGTGGCAACTTCACGCTGCAGAACCCGGCAGGCCCTCCCTAAACGGGCGGACAGAGCCAGCAGCACCGGATGCCAAGCGCCTGCCGCTGGCCGGGCCCAGGGCGCAGGGCACGAGGTGGCCCCTGTCCTCTGAGGAGGCCACGGGCACCCCCAGACGGAGGGGCCTTCCGCCACTCTGAACTCTGCACGAGTGTCGATGCCACAGGGACAAACAGAGGCAGAGGACCTGCTCCAGACTGAGGAGACGGAGAGGCATGACCGCTGAGCAGCGGAAAGCTGTTTTAAAGGACATTATCAGGACTGTCGGCAAAATGTCAATGTGGATTGTATGTTAGACAATTGTTGACAATTAGACATTTGTATGGTAGCAATCTTAAATTTTCAAATTGGAGCATTAGACTTCCTTGTAAAGGAATACATTCTGAAATGTTTAAGGGAAAGGAAAAGATGAGTGCAACTGAATTTCAAATGGTTCAGGGAAAGATTAATACAATACAGATTAAGTAAATGTGGCAAATAACAATTGGTGAATATGGGTGAAGACTATATGAAAGTTCTTTGTCTTACAACTCTTCTGTAAGGTTGTAATTACTTCAAAATAAAAGAAATGCTTTCAGCTGTGAATGACAGGGAGCCTGACTCCTTGTGTCTTCTGCAATAATGACAATTATCTAACGGAGGAATTAAGAGGGAGCAGGTCAGGGCTGGTGTAAAGAGCCTCAACAGCTGAAACCCCACGTTTCCTTCATCTTTTTGACCAAATGCTCCACCTTTCTCCATGTTGCAGCTTTGTGCCCTTGGTGCCTCATGGTCATAGGATGGCTGTTACAGCTCCAGCCATCATGACCAAGTTGAGACTCCAGGAACAAGTTGGGGGAAGCTGTGTCAGGCGGGCTTTTCTTGATGTGTCTCTTCTTATGAGGTGTCAACAGACTTCTCCTTATGTCTCATTAGCTGGGAACGGACAGCAGAGCAGCCCCTACTGACAAGGCAGTTAGCACACTGTTCTAAGTATCAGGCAAAAGATAACAGAAAACCAGGCCTGCCTTAAACCAATCATCAACCATGAGTTGGGTGTCTGAGACTGGGCACTTTGCTTCCCCAAGCAAAATGAGGATTTTCTTAGCAAGCAAAAGAATTTCTCACGGACAGGAAATGGGCAGTGTGTTTCATAATTAGTGTTTACTGACCCAGATAAAGCAGAGAGGGATAAAAACATGACTGAGCACCTCTGGCGGACGCTGTGCTGAGCGTGGGGTGTGGAGCTGCAGACGCAGCCGCCATCCCAGAGCCCACAGCCCTGCCTCGGAGCGCCCAGCACCCCGCCCAGCCCTCCGCCAGCCCACGGCGCCCTGCGGGGCTCGGGCAGGAGGGGCACCAGCAAGAGGCAACCTCACCAAGTTGGCCTGAGTTCTTCCAAAAGCAAACAAATACGGGAGGTGTTTTCTCTGAGTTTTCAGTGGCATCTCCCAGGGCCCATTTCTGTCTCGAAGACCTTCAAACGTCTGTCCATCGGTCAGTTCACTCGAGGACGATCGCTGTGCCCTCTTCTCCGGGCACTCGGGGCACAGCGGGGAAGAGACAGACCCTGCCCGCCCTGGCCGCTGCCGTGTGCCGGCGATGGAGGTCTGCTGGGCCCGGGAGGGAAGGCCCGGCGCTGACAGCTCTGCCGTGGACGCCAGGCCTGGTCTGGAGCGAGGCGAGACGCCCCGCGGCGCCGGGTTGAGTGGAGATGTGAGCGAGGAGCAGGAATTAACTGGATGAATGGAAGAAGAAGCTGCAAGTGCAAAGGCCCTGGGGCAGGAGCGAGCGTGACACAGTCCGGGAACGAATGGGGCTGGTCCGCGTGATGGTTATGAAAGACGGAAGCACAAGGAAAGGGACACGAGATGGGCTGGGGAGGTGGGCAAGAGGACCCCGCGGGACCCTGGGGATGCTGAGCGAGGGAGGACGTGAGCACGTTTGCCTTCCTCAGATGCTGCTCCAGCCACAGCAGGACAGACGGGGGCGCGGGGGTGAGGTGGAGGGTGAGGGCGTGGGTGGTGCGGGGTAGGCGGGAGAGGAGAGGCGGCGGGGGCAGCTCTGCGGGGCAGAGTGGCAGGGGGCTGCTGGCGCGGCTGGGGCTGCGGGCGCAAATGCGAGATGCCTTCCGCACCCGCCGGAAGGTCCGAGCCGACACTCCTGCAGCCAAAGACAGGCCGGCAAGAGAGCAGCATGACGAATCCGCGTGATCAGTTTTGCGTGTCAGGGGGTCTCCAGAAACAAAGCCCCAAAGGCCCGGGTAGAACTGTCATTTCCACGCCTGGGTTTGAAGAAGGGACAGCGTGGGAAAGGTGGCTGCGCACGCGTCTGCCCTGAAGCCAGGGGCCCGGGGAGAGCGCAGGGAGAGCAGGGCCGTCTGCCGTCCCCCCCCCCCCTTGGGAACGGCCTCACAGGGGGGGAGCGAGACCTTTCCAGGCGAGGCTCGCTCTGGGGAGAGCAGAAGACAGACTTTGCTCCCAGAGCCTTCAGTTCAGAGCGCTCAGCAGGCCGAGGCGCCACCTGGGTGTGTTCTGAGTCCCCAGGGGGAGGCGTGTGAAGACAGCCTCTGGGGCCTGGCTGCTACAGGCTGGACCCCCTGTGGCGCTGGAAATGAGGGCAAGTTTGGGTTCGGACACATTGAGTTTAAAGTGTCTTGGAGAGGCGGAAGTGGGCCCTTGGAAACAGCCGCCTGCAGCTGAGAGGTCAGGGCGACACGCGATCCAGGAACCACCCCTCCAGGCGGCAGGTGTGCCCTTGCCATGGACTACAGAGAGAAGTCAGTCAAGAGGCACCGGGCGCTTCCTGAAAACTCCAAATGCCAGGAAGGGGCGAGGAGCCTGTGAACATCCATCCTGAGAGGGGCAAGACGGCAGCCACCTCGGGGGCACTGTGCCATCCAGGGCAGACCTGCCCGGCGCCACCCTCACTCTGCAGAGTGAGCGGAGACTCAGAGGGACTTGCTCAGTGCCCGGCTCACCCCACTTTGCTCTGGGAAACTGAAACCACAGCCCCGGCTCTCACTTGCTACCTTTTCTGCTTTTGTACGAGGCACAAAAGGTGGCGCAAAGGGGCTCTCAGGGCTTCCCGTGCTGTTCACACCAGCTGTGGCCGGGTGGCTCAGCGCGCAGCGTCGTCCATCACGGGGCTGCGGGCAGAAGTGCACGGCCGGGCTGGCCGGGCTGCAGCCGAGCTGCCAGCAGGGCCAGGGGGAGCCCGCTCCTCGCCTCTCCCTGGTGGCTGGCAGCCTCCTCGGCCTGGCCCTGTCACACCAGTCTCTGCCTCCCTGGTCACGTCGCCGTCTCCACTGCAGCCCGGTGGCCTCTGCCTCCCTCTTCATGTAAGGGCTCCTGTGACTGCATTGGGCCCCACACATAATCCGAGGTAGTCACCCCGTCTTGAGACCTTTGGCCTAATCTCACCCACAGAGTCCCTTTCACAGGTTCTGGGGATGGGGCCTGGACACCTGTGAGGGTCGCCGTCCACCTTCTCCAGGCACTCCGGGCCGTGCACAGAACCTGCGATCCGAGAGTCGTCTCGGAGAGGCGTCCGCAGTGCGAGCAGAGAAACAGCTGGTCTACACTCAGCACCGGTCCACCCCTGGGGACAGACACCCCAAGTCACACACGTGACCATGTAAGCTTGCCGCGTGCACCAGCCCATTTCCCTCAGTGACCCTTGAGGGCCATTCCTATTGCCACTGTCTTGCAGACGAGAACCCAGGGTGCAGGGGTCTGAGGGCAACTTGCCTCAGAGGCCTGTCCTCAAAGCCTCGTCCCTCTCCTGCGCCACGCCCGCCAAGGAGAGCCCACTGTACCCGCCCGCGGGCCCTTCCCAGAGCTCCCGTGGCCTGGAGTCTGGCCCCCCTCCGGTCCAGCTCAGGGACCAAGGAGCAGCCAGATTCTAGGTCAGGCGACAGAGCCCTCCTGCACTTCTGCAGCCCACCGTGGCGGATGGTCTGAGTGACCCTCACGCCACTGTCTCGCCTTTAGGTGTTGGAGAGGCTCCACTTCGGGGGAACGTGCCCGGCCAGGGAAGGCAAGCACTCCTCCCACCATGCTCTGCCATGTGACCCTGTGACACATTGGCCCTCCCCAGGCCCTGTTGCTCCCTGTGGCTTAGCCCAGACAAGTGGGGTGTAGTGTTGAGGGGAGCAAAGGCACCTGGAAACGATGCGAGCATCCTGCCAAAGCGACGCTTCCACGTGACGGCGGCTGTCTGAGAAGATGCTGCAGGGAGTGGCAGGAAAGCGGGACCCTGGCTGCAGACAGGACAGGCCGGTGGCTGGGGCTTCGTTGCTCATCTCCCGCCCCAGGCTGCAGAGCCCGCCCGCTCTCGGCCTCAGCCCACCCAGGCGAGAACCCGCGCTGCCGAGCTCCGGCAGACTTTAGGGAGTACTAGTTAGGGTGGGTCGGCTGCAAGTGACACAAAATCCAATGCACAGCAAGGAGTCAGCAAACTCTGCCCACCCCCTTGGGGCCAAATCCAGCCTACCACCTGTTTTTATAAAGACACTTTTATTTTATTTATATTGTTTTATATTTTATTTTATTTATACTGTTATAAAGTTTTATTTTATTTTATTCACCATAAATGGGCACAGCCATGCCCATTCATTTACTTGCCACAGCTCCAAGTTTGACTTCCTTTTACAACCACAGTCAAGGCAGGAAAGAGGTTAGGTCTCCTCCTCACATCTTCTTATTTCGGGGTCAAAATCCTTCCATGGCCATCAGCAGAGGCCCTCGCCTCGCAGTGTTAAGACGAGGGTCAGCAAAAGTTTTCTGTAAAGGGTCAGAAAGTAGGTATTTTAGGCTTGGCAGGCCGCATGCAGCCGCTGCAGAATATTCTGTGTGTGTCTTTGACAACCCCTCACAAATGTCTCCTCCATTCTCAGCTCACCAGCCACAGCTCAGCGCTGCCTGGCCTGGCACTGCTCACAGGGCCGCCTGCGCCCGTCTGCAGCAGCGGGGAGCGGCTCGCCCTCCTCGCCAGCCGTGCCTGGCCTGGCACTGCTCACATGGCCGCCTGCGCCCGTCTGCAGCAGCGGGGAGCCGGCTTGCCCTCCTCGCCAACCGTGCCTGGCTTGGGCATTGCTCACAGGGCCGCCTGCGCCCGTCTGCAGCAGCGGGGAGCCGGCTCGCCCTCCTCGCCAGCCGTGCCTGGCCTGGCACTGCTCACAGGGCCGCCTGCGCCCGTCTGCAGCAGCGGGGAGCCGGCTCGCCCTCCTCGCCAACCGTGCCTGGCCTGGCACTGCTCACATGGCCGCCTGCGCCCGTCTGCAGCAGCGGGGAGCCGGCTCGCCCTCCTCGCCAGCCGTGCCTGGCTTGGGCACTGCTCACATGGCCGCCTGCGCCCGTCTGCAGCAGCGGGGAGCCGGCTCGCCCTCCTCGCCAACCGTGCCTGGCCTGGCACTGCTCACATGGCCGCCTGCGCCCGTCTGCAGCAGCGGGGAGCCGGCTCGCCCTCCTCGCCAGCCGTGCCTGGCTTGGGCCGGTCACCCAAACTGGCGCTCCAGGGACACCTTCCAGACGCTCGCGGGCAGCGGTGGCTGCCATCAAAAGACGGACAGAACTCCATTCTCCAACAGGGAGAAGGACTTGCTGTGGCTGTCCCCTGTGCGAGGACAGCCGAACCCACGCGGATGGAGCAGAGGGGTCCCCGTGTGGTCGAGAGCAAGCAGGGGAGAAGCGCGCACCCGCCTCCTTCCCACCCAGCAGGCGCACAGCCATCTCTTGCCTTGAAGGCGGACAGAGGCCCCACGCGAGTGCTGGAAGCAGGCAGCGTCTCTGCCAAAAACTACAGAAGGAAGCATGACAACCCGAGTGCCCACAGGGTCCCCAGGCCTGCCCCACGCCCTACCACAGCCTGGTGGTACCAGGGCGCCCCACACAGCATGGAGTGCAGAGGCCCTGAGGGGCAGGCGGGCTGTGCAGCTGGGGCAGGGAAGGGGAGGGGGCAGGAGAGGGGGCAGGAGAGGGGAGGGGCAGGGGAGGGGACAGGGGAGAGGGTAGGGGAGGGGACAGGGGAGAGGGTAGGGGAGGGGGCAGGGGAGGGGGCAGGAGAGGGGGCAGGGGAGGGGGCAGGAGAGGGGGCAGGGGAGAGGAAGGAGAGGGGGCAGGGGAGAGGGTAGGGGAGGGGACAGGGGAGGGGGCAGGGGAGGGGGCAGGGGAGGGGGCAGGGGAGAGGCAGGAGAGGGGGCAGGGGAGGGGGCAGGGGAGGGGGCAGGGGAGGGGGCAGGGGAGGGGACAGGAGAGGGGGCAGGGGAGGGGGCAGGGGAGAGGGCAGGGGAGGGGACAGGGGAGGGGGCAGGAGAGGGGGCAGGGGAGGGGGCAGGAGAGGGGGCAGGAGAGGGGGCAGGGGAGAGGCAGGAGAGGGGGCAGGGGAGGGGACAGGGGAGAGGGTAGGGGAGGGGGCAGGGGAGGGGACAGGGGAGAGGGGAGGGGAGGGGGCAGGAGAGGGGACAGGGGAGAGGGTAGGGGAGGGGGCAGGAGAGGGGGCAGGGGAGAGGCAGGAGAGGGGGCAGGGGAGGGGACAGGGGAGAGGGTAGGGGAGGGGGCAGGGGAGGGGACAGGGGAGGGGGCAGGGGAGGGGGCAGGGGAGAGGCAGGAGAGGGGGCAGGGGAGGGGGCAGGGGAGGGGGCAGGGGAGGGGGCAGGGGAGGGGGCAGGGGAGGGGGCAGGAGAGGGGGCAGGGGAGGGGGCAGGAGAGGGGGCAGGAGAGGGGGCAGGGGAGAGGCAGGAGAGGGGGCAGGGGAGGGGACAGGGGAGAGGGTAGGGGAGGGGGCAGGGGAGGGGACAGGGGAGAGGGTAGGGGAGGGGGCAGGGGAGGGGGCAGGAGAGGGGGCAGGGGAGGGGGCAGGAGAGGGGGCAGGGGAGGGGGCAGGGGAGGGGACAGGGGAGGGGGCAGGAGAGGGGGCAGGGGAGGGGGCAGGAGAGGGGGCAGGGGAGAGGCAGGAGAGGGGGCAGAGGAGGGGACAGGGGAGAGGGTAGGGGAGGGGGCAGGGGAGGGGACAGGGGAGAGGGGAGGGGAGGGGGCAGGGGAGGGGACAGGGGAGAGGGTAGGGGAGGGGGCAGGAGAGGGGGCAGGGGAGAGGCAGGAGAGGGGGCAGGGGAGGGGACAGGGGAGAGGGTAGGGGAGGGGCAGGGGAGGGGGCAGGAGAGGGGGCAGGGGAGAGGCAGGAGAGGGGGCAGGGGAGGGGGCAGGAGAGGGGGCAGGGGAGGGGGCAGGAGAGGGGGCAGGGGAGAGACAGGAGAGGGGGCAGGGGAGGGGACAGGGGAGGGGGCAGGGGAGGGGGCAGGAGAGGGGGCAGGGGAGAGGCAGGAGAGGGGGCAGGAGAGGGGGCAGGGGAGAGGCAGGAGAGGGGGCAGGAGAGGGGGCAGGGGAGGGGGCAGGAGAGGGGGCAGGGTAGAGGCAGGAGAGGGGGCAGGAGAGGGGGCAGGGGAGGGGACAGGGGAGGGGGCAGGGGAGGGGGCATGAGAGGGGGCAGGAGAGGGGGCAGGGGAGAGGGCAGGGGAGAGGGTAGGGGAGGGGGCAGGAGAGGGGCAGGGGAGGGGGCAGGAGAGGGGGCAGGGGAGGGGGCAGGAGAGGGGGCAGGGGGGCAGGAGAGGGGGCAGGGGAGGGGGCAGGGGAGGGGGCAGGAGAGGGCAGGGGATGGGGCAGGAGAGGGGTCAGGGGAGGGGCAGGGGAGGGGTCTGAGGAGGGGGCAGGGGAGGGGGCAGGGGAGGGGGCAGGAGAGGGGGCAGGGGAGAAGCAGGAGAGGGGGCAGGAGAGGCCACGGGAGGGGGCAGGGGAGGGGGCAGGAGAGGGGGCAGGGGAGGGGGCAGGGGAGGGGGCAGGGGAGGGGGCAGGGGAGGGGCAGGGAAGGGGTAGGGGAGGGGCCAGGGGAGGGGTCAGGGGAGGGGGCAGGGGAGGGGGCAGGAGAGGGGGCAGGGGGGCAGGAGAGGGGGCAGGGGAGGGGGCAGGGGAGGGGGCAGGGGAGGGGGCAGGAGAGGGCAGGGGAGGGGGCAGGAGAGGGGTCAGGGGAGGGGCAGGGGAGGGGTCTGAGGAGGGGGCAGGGGAGGGGGCAGGAGAGGGGGCAGGGGAGAAGCAGGAGAGGGGGCAGGAGAGGCCACGGGAGGGGGCAGGGGAGGGGGCAGGAGAGGGGGCAGGGGAGGGGGCAGGGGAGGGGGCAGGGGAGGGGCAGGGAAGGGGTAGGGGAGGGGGCAGGGGAGGGGTCAGGGGAGGGGGCAGGAGAGGGGGCAGGGGAGGCCACGGGAGGGGGCAGGGGAGGGGCAGGGGAGGGAGCAGGCAACTGGCAGCAGAGGAAGGTGAAGTTGATCTCCAAGATCCTGCTGGACCATGGGTGGAGTCAGTACTTCCTACTAGCACCAATGGGAAGCCATTGAGCGGCTTTTAGCAGGTGGCTGGGTTTGATTTACATTTTCTCACTGGGCAGCATTGCTATCCTTGTTACGGTGATTGGTGTGTTACTAATGTTAATATCACCAGTGCTGAAACGTCATTCCAGGAGCGGCCTCCCTTTTGCAGGTTAAAGCAGCGTGCCATACGTCCCCCGTCCCTCCCATGGCCCTGAGGGTCTCCTCCGTGTCCCCATCACACCAACACCGGTGCCCTCTGGGCCAGCTGCCCCGACACCCCTAGACTCAACCCGCCCCAACCCCGCAGGCTGGGACTCTCCTGGAAACCCCCATGTTCCTCGCAGCCCTGGGTGGGGACCGCAACGCCCAGGGCGGGGGACTGCGGGGCCAGGTGCAGGGCGCATTCTTGCTGGAGTGCGCCAAGCCCTTAGCTCCCCTGGGAGACCTCCAAGCCCTCCCGCCTCACCTGAGGCAGTGGCAGGCACCTCTGGACAGGCCGCAGGAACCCAATGGATCAGGCGCCTGCCTACCTGACAGGTGCCGGCTCCGGTTTGCCCTTGAAGCGCGGGCGAGGCGGCCCTGCTGGTGGGGACGAGCCCTGTTTAAGCAAAGCGGAGCATTTTGTAACTGGGTGAAAAGCAGGCTAGGCTGTCAGCGGACTTGACTATTCTGCACACGTATCCCAGGGCCATTGTTCCACGGATATTTTTACCGAGTTGACTTTCTTTTTAAGATGATATGGCTAACAGAAGGCAATGGCATTTTTTAAAATGGCATTTTGGCATAATTGTCCACATGCTACAACGTCCTGCCTACGTAGGCGTGATCCAAGGGTCCCTCCTCCATTCGAACAAAGCAGCAATGCTCGCCTAGCCGGGCCAACGCCCAGCTGGGACCTCGCAGGCTCAGACGCAGACAGAGATGGCTGTGAAGTGCCTTGTTAGCCGTGAGGGCCGCAGCTGCATGTAGCGCAGTAGCCAACAGCACTCCCACTGGATTTCACAGCTGATGGGGGACCAAGGGGTCTAATTTGCCCCAGGCAGGGGCAGCTGGGGGCTGCTGGTGGGGTGGGCTCAACAGTTTGGACAATGCCTGGTGGAAGGAGTACCTTTTCTAAGGCATACCCAGGAGCCACAGGAGCCCGTTGTCACCCTAGACGTCCGGTTCCATGGCACATGCCCCTCCACTCTGCCTCACCAAGAGCCACGGCTCCCAAAACACACAAGTTCGAATCCCAGTGCCCAGGCTCAGGAAGGAGCTCTGTCTACCACATGCACAGGCTCCTGCTGCATGAGGTTTCAGCGGGCAAGTGAATGCTGCGTAGCTCAGACTGCCACAACAGAGCACCACAGGCTGGGTGCCAGCAGCAGACACTTATTTCTCACAGTTCTGGGGGCTGGAAAGCCAAGACAGGGGACGGGGGCCAGTATGGTCAGGTTCTGCTGAGGGCCCTCTTCTGGGCTGCAGACTTCCAGCTTCTCACCGCACCCTCACATGGCGGGAAGGCGGCATGCGAGTTCCCAGGCCCCTTCTTACAGGGCACCAGTCCCAGTCATGAGGGCCCATTGTCTTGATCTAATTCTCACCCAAAGGCCCCACCTCCAAATACCACCACACTGGGACTAGGGCTTCAACATACGCCTTTGGCGGGCACAAACATTCAGTCCATCACAGTAAGAGACTGGCCTCACAGTGTATGTGTCCAGGGCATGGTCCCTGCAGTGAAGAGCTACATGGAAAAGCAAATCAGTGTCAGGTTTCCTAATAAACACAGGGTCACCCATGGGGGAGTAAATCAGGTGACCTTAACCTTAGCTATTAGCATTGAACTGCCCCACCCCAGTGGTCTACCTGCCAAAGACCAGAGCACCGCAGGCTTTGGCACTCATCTCTCAACAATGATAGGTGAGTTTTGGAAATTTACCTTCTTTGGTGGCTTTGTCAAAGTTCATCTTCCTTATACTGACTTTCTTTTTTCTTTCTTTCAAGTGTTTTTACTACGAAATGATTCGTGTATATTTTTTAAAAAGTGCAGGGAAAGATACCATGAATGCCTCTGCACCAGTCTCTTTGCTTAAGGACCGCCTCAGACACAGCATCCCCGTCGGTCTCCAAGCCCCGCCCCCTCCCACTGCACTGGGCTTGGCCTTAGTTCTTTCTGCACATCTGTTTATAATCTTACTACACATGGCTGTACCCCAAATAACATCAAGGGCTGTTTTGCCTGCTGCTAGACATGTTAATATCATCATACCATCATACCCTGCGCTACTTAATTCTTCAATGCAGTGTTGTTCTGGGAACTATCCATGTCCATACATAAGTTCTGGTCCATTCACTTTTCACTCCTGAGAAATATTCCATTGTCAGAACAGTCCATAGCCCATCTATATGTACTCCTAATTGACAGACATTTAGAGTTGTTTCCCTTTGTTGGGTTGTTTCCCAATGATAAGCAACGCTGCCGTGAACATTCCTGAACACAACGGACCCGTGTGAGATTGTCTCTGGGGCACACACCAAGGAATGGAATTCCCAGGTCTTAAGAAAAGTGCACCCCCAGCCCTAGTAGATATTGCCAACTGTTCTCCAGCCTGGTTTACTGATTTGCCTTCCCACCAGCAGCACTTGGGAGTCCCCTTCTTCCACATCTTGCCAACCCTCACCCATCTGATAAATGGGAAGTGGTAACTCATTACTATTTTAATTTCCATTTCACTTATTAGAGCCTCAAGATCTTGACACCCATTTAATGTATTCTCTGACTCCTCTTCTGTGAATTGCCTTGGTATTAAGATCATAAATTTTCCTGGCCCTGTGAGCTGACTGAGTCAGCGCATTGACCTGTGGTGGCAGCGGCCTGACATCTGTGAGGGCAGAGCTCTGTCCCTAGCGCTGAGACGCTTCACCTTAAGGCCACTCCTTGAAAGCTCTGAGCACAACCAGACCTGCTGGCTTTTCCAAGCTCTGACAGTACCCTTGGTCCACCCTAACACCACCACAGCCTAGATCAATTGCCCAACGTTATTATGGCTCCCTTCATCTCCTTGTCAAAGCCTAAAACCCACAGGCTGAGGCCCCAGAGCTGTGCTGATGTGCCTAGAACAAAGTGTAAAATAATGCCAATCCAGATGGAGAAACCAGCATTCCCGCTCAGTTGTTGCTGAGTCAACATAGATCACTCCAGAGAGCAATTTGCCAAGGAGCTCAAAGACTCAGTTATGAAGATGCTCACGATGGTGTTGTTTATAATCTCACCCAAAAGAAGAAATCACCTGTCCCTAAATGTCCAGCATCATGGTTTGACTAAACAAGGAATGTTATAACCCTCCGTGGAATACACTTTACAAAATCACACTGCAAACAAATGCATATGTCAAGGAACATTGTTCGGGAGTCTTAACTTGAGGACCACGGACTCCCCAGGAGCTGCTTCTCAAAGGGCCTTGGCATCGCCTGGCATGCCTATAAAATGCAGATTTCTGGGTCCCACTCAGACAGACAGAATGTGAACTTCCAGCTGGAGGGCAGGAATCTTAACCAGTTCTCCAGATGATTCCTAATTAATCAAGGCCACAGGGCCCCCAAAATTGGTAAGAAGCAAACTCTGGTGTATTAAGACAAAAAAGCAAGTTACATACAAATTCGATATATATAAAAATAACCCCGTGTGTGTGTTTGTGTGTGTGTACTAATAGGTACCTGGGTACCAAAGATCAATTCTAGGTCAGTTTCCCAACTTCATCACTGACACTCTAGGCCACACAATTCCTCAGGGTGGGGCTGTCCCGCATGTGGCAGGGTGCTCAGCAGCGTCCCGGGTCTCTACCCCCCAGATGCCAGGAACAGCCCCCAGTGGTAACAATCAAACATGTCTGCAGACATTGCCAAAGGTTCCCTGGGGAAACAGCCCCCCAGACTGAGAACCCATGCTCTAGACCTGCGGTCCCCAACACCTGGCGGTGGACTGGTACCAGTCCATGGCCTGTTAAGAACTGGGCCACGCAGCAGGAGGTGAGTGAAGCTTCATCTGTATTTACCGCCACTCCCCATCACTCGCATCACCGTAAACTCTGCCTCCTGTCGGATCAGCGCCGGCGTTGGATGCTCACAGGAGCACGAGCCCTGCTGGAACCTGCGCGTGGAGGGGTCTAGGCTGCGCTCCTTGTGGGAATCTAATGCCTGGGATCGGAGGTGGAGCTGGGCGGTGATGCTGGCGCTGGGGAGCGGCTGCTGACACAGGTCACCGTTAGCAGAGAGGTCCGACTGCAGACAAATGTAATGTGCTGGGATCGCCCCGACACCATCCCCACCCATGGTCCACGGAAAATTGTCTTCCGTGAAGCTGGTCCC
Source organism: Microcebus murinus (assembly GCF_040939455.1). Lineage (NCBI taxonomy): Eukaryota > Metazoa > Chordata > Mammalia > Primates > Cheirogaleidae > Microcebus > Microcebus murinus. The sequence continues at coordinate 55,171,146 of NC_134119.1, read as the reverse complement.
TGATGCCCAAACGGTTGGGGACCCTGGTCTAGATGGGCAGTGTTATGATGACGTTTTCCTTTGTTCCTAGTACATATGCCTTTTTTGCATTTTTTCCAACATGAACATAAAGTATTTTGTAAACACATGTAAAAATAACTTGGTTTCTTAATGTCCCATTGCCTGTGCTGTTGATATGAAAAGATATTCACATTAGTATTTACAGTAAGTAAACTAATTTTATTATGATTTCAAAGTAGGTATAGAAAAACATATACAAAGGCCTCCCAAATATCAATATTCCTTAGGCATCTTTAAAATATTTAAAATGTTTATAACCTTTGGATTAGGCTGTCTAATTTTAATTATATATCTTAAAGAAGCAATACTAAATATAAGAAATGCTTTACAAATATAGTTAATTTTTGTAGTCACGTATAAAAGCAAAAAGTTATAAACATTCTAAAACTAATAATAGGAAACTAAGTTAATTATGATACATTCACTTGATAGACTATAATACAGCATTAAAATGATGTTTATAAAGAGTTTATAACAATATAGGGGAAACGTTTATGCCATACTGTTAAGTGGGCAAAACGCTGGATACAAAAGTGAACATGTTCCACATGTTCTGGTTAACAGAAAAAAAAAAAAAAAAAAAAAAAAAGTGAACATGTTGCATCACCACCAGCAGGTACAATAATGACAATAAAAAGAATCCTATGCATCAACACAGTCAAAAGAAATATACCAAGATCTTAAAATGTAATTGTTAGTTGAACAATGGCATCACAGATGATTTTTTTCTCTACTTTTCTGAAATATCCAAGTTTTCTATAATAAATGTGTATATATTTATAGTGGAAAAGTAAATAATAAAATTTGTTTTTAAAAATACTTCAAAGTGATTACAAATAAAAACATGCCAAAATTTCAGGTTAGAAATATGTCTTCATATTGATCTATATATAAATTTCCATCCATATGAGTAAAGTAACTTTGTTCAGAAGTTAAGCCTATCAGAAACTAATAAGCTAACTGTGACTATACCGACCTTCATCAGCTCTGAGAAGGGTAAAGTTTAAGAGTGATTACTATGCAGACGGTCAGGGAAATGTATGGAGTCACACAATACATCATAAACAGAAAATGATTTTTATGCAAAACAAACTGGATAAATCTTTTTACAAACCTAGAATCACATTCTCCTAAAACAGAGTGGCTCATTTAAAACATGATAAAGTAATTTGGGTTTGATTAGAATGAACTAACCAAGGGCAGCTCTCACCTCCTGACTCTGATCTGACCTGTTTACATTTGTCAAGGGTGATGGGCAACTCCAGCCACAGGAAACAGTCTTTGCAGACAAAGGGTGGCCCTTCTCATATTTGTAAAGCAGTATTTGCCCAGGTGGCCTCGCCTTTCCCAGGTGGCTCCAGTGAACTCTCTCGTTCACTCATTCCTCAGTCTCTTGTGGACCCAGATTATATCTTACAATAGACCTCAAAGAGGGAGGCAGCTGCATGCATTCGGTAGAAAATAGAAAAAGGCATGGCCAGGTTGACCACAATTATCCAAGGTTCAAAGCCAAAGACAATTTCCTCCAATCCGTTGTCATACTCAGGGCGACAGCCAAAGGCGGGAGGTATCCAAAGCTGCAAGAGAAGAGAAAATGGCCTATCACGGCGAGCAGCTTCCAAGCCGTCTAGGAGGCCCCACTCGGATCCCGGGCACCACTATCTGGACTCATAGAAACTGAGTCACACCTGTCCTAGTGATAAGGAGACTCTGCACAGCATTTTCATCTCTATGGAAACCATCTAATCCATGAGCCTGCCATGAACCTCTCTTCCTCACCCACCCCTCCTTGCAATCTGTCCTGAATGAATGCTTCTGAACCCATTCAATTCTCTCCATCCCTACCATCCTCACTGAGCCTCAGTTTTCTCATCTGTAAGATGGAATACTAGTACCTGTAGAGAGGGCTAGGATGAAAACTAAGTTTGTGAAACTTAAAGCAATAACCTATTATTATACTTGTGTTGCTCGTGGGACTTACTGTCCTTTCTCAGCCTCTTCTCTGTCCCAGATGCCTCCCCTTCTGCTAGCCCTTCAGTTGTCAGGCTCCTCGGGGACTGGTCTTGGGCCCACTTCTCCCTCGGGCTGCCACTTCTACAGCTTTCTCCACTGCCACACCATGGCTGACAGCCTCTAGGATGTCCCTCCCAGGTCCCCAGCTCCTCAAGTCACTCTCTTGTGGAGTCCCCTCCCCTTGAGTTGGGCTGAACCTAGTGATTTGCTTCGAACACACGAGATATGGCAAAAGTCACGGGAGTCTCTTCTGCGATCAGGGCACTGAAGGATCTGGTGTCCATCCTGCTCGTCCTCTCTCCCAAGAGAGGAGGCCAACTGCCATGTGACAAATCGCCCCACAGAGAGACCACAGGCCAGAGAGCTGAAGGAGTCTCAGGAACAGTCCGAGGAACTCAGGCCCTCAGTCCAACAACCCTGCTGAATCCTGCCCACAACCATGGAGTGAGTTTGGAAACAGATCCCTGCTTTCAAAGTCAAGCCTTGGAATGCCAGCAGCCCTGCCGCCAGGCTGCAGCTGGGGCACGGCCCTGAGCAGAGACACCCAGCTAAGCTGTCCTTGGATCCGTGACTCAAAGAAACTATGAAAAAATAAATGTATGTTGTTTTAAGTTGCTAAGTTTGGGGGTAAGTTCTGAAACAACAATAGCTCGCTGACACGCGTGGCCTTCACTAGCTCCTCCACACAGCACTCCCACTACGCGCAGCTGGCCCTCTGCGGCCAGGGCACCTTCGGATCCAGTCAGCCGTGGGTCGAAAGTAGAATGGATGATTGTGTCTGTGCTGAACACGCACAGATGTTGTTTCTTGTCATTATGCCCTAGACAGTACAGTGTACAACCGTTTACACGGCAGTTACTCTGTGTTAGATATCATAACCTAGAGACGGTTCCAAGCATGTGGGTGGATGTGTGTAGTTATATGCAAATACTACCCCATGTGATATAAAGGACTTGAGCATCCATGCATTCCCATATCCACGGGGAGCATGAAACAGACACCCCTCGAATCCCGGGGGATGACTGCGTTCTTACTCCACTGTGCTCACTGGCTGCGCGACTCTAGAGGGCTGTCCCCTGTCACTGCCACCAGTTCTTCCATCTCCTTTGCTGTCTTCCCTTGGTCAGCCTCTTGACGTGGCCGGCACCAGGGCTCATGCCTGGGTCCCTGCTCTCCTCTGCACACAGGTCCCCGGAGCTCTCACCAAGTCCCTCGTGGTAAACACCAGCTACAGGCCTGTGACTTCCCAGTCTAAATCCCCAGCCTGGACTAGCTTCAAGAATTCCAAGTTTGTTTTCCACTGGCAACTTGGGTGTCTCGAACTCAGCCCACCTTCCCCATATCTTAGCTGCAACAGCCTCCTCCCAGGTGCTCCATCACGGTGCCAGTGTTGGCCTGTTTCCCTCTCACTGTCAGGAACATTGTCCCTGCCACCTGCCCCCCTGCAACCACGCGCCTCCACAGCAATAGCTTCAGCCCCTCCCGTCTCTGCGTCTCCACCTGTCCAGGCGGCCCTCTCTCACCTGGGCCATCGCGGTGGCCACACCTGGTCTCCCTGCCCGCACCACTGCCCCCGTAGGACATCCTTTATGCAGCGGCCACCTAGCTTCTATGGACACTAGATCATGTCTCTCCCCTGATTGAACCCCAGAGTTTTCCCAGAACACTTAAAATAGAACCCACTGTCCCCTGTGGGACTATAAAGCCCTCTGTCAGCAGAGTCCTGACCACCTGTTTCTTTCCCACCACTCACGCCAGCCACGCAGCCCTTCCTCCTCTTCCTCACGCCAGACCAGCGCACTCCCACCTCCACTGCCCAGGGCCCGAGTGGCCAGCCCCCACCCCCACCCTCACCCCCACGCCCACCCCCACCCCCACCCTCACCCCCACGCCCACCCCCACCCCCACGCCCACCCCCATGCCCACCCCACCCCCACCCTCACCCCCATGCCCACCCCCACCCCCACGCCCGCCTGACGCCGCCACTTCAGAGAGACCTTCTCTCTGAGCCACACGCCTCCACTTAGCAGCAGGGCCTCGGTGGGCTTTATTCTGTCCCCTGATTTGTAGGGACATAGGAGGCAGACCAGAGACCGCGGTCCCTGCTGCACCCTCATCACTCACAGCTGGGTCTGACCCCCCCGGGTACTCAGTGGGTGCATTTTAGGGAATGGAAGGCGGGAGGGGAAAGGAGAAAAAAGGAGGGAAAGAATCAGAGTTGTTTTGCGGACACATGGCGCTTCTGGCTCAGAGGGACCCTCCTAAGCTTTAGGCAAGTTGCAGCCCTGGGCATGTGCCAGCTGAAATTAGGGGGAGAAAGCTCAAAAGCCTCTGAGCTAACAGGGTAACAGGAGGACACCTGGTCACACGGAGGCGGTGGCAGAGCCGACTTCACCCTGAATGATGGGTGGGCACCTCCGTGGACAGGGCATTTCTCGCCAGCCACGGTCCCTGCAGAGGCCTGTGTGACACCAAAGTCTGCTTGTCCTTTTCACCACCCCTGCCACCCTTACTCTACGTGTCTCCAGGAAGTCCCCGACAGCACACGATGCTGTGTTCCTTTTTCTGCTCTCCACTCCCTCAGCACCTGCCCCGCTCCAGTTCTGCCCTTTCCCGCCTGGGCCTCTGTCCCAGAGCCTGCCTCCAGCGCTCCCGCTCTGCCCGCAAGCGGGCCGAGCTGACAGGGCCCTCTCCTGCCCTCAAAACAAAGAACAGCCTCCAGCCAGGCCTCGGAGCCTGCTCAAGCCAGAGCCCTCTACTGGCACTCTCTCCTCTTGCCGCTCGACCGTTCTGCTCAACACGTGTGAAATTCAGGCTCAACTACGTGCCGCTCCAAAGCATGCCATAATCACACAAGGTGTACCCTCTGCCCGAAACGCTTTTCCCTGCCTTGACCACCTAGTGAACTTCCAATCATTCCTTGCTGATGCAGACAACATTGGATGAGTGACTGAGTATACACCTTCACTGAGTATACACCCTTACTGCCTCCCACCTAGAGGCTGGAAAGCACACCATTCACATCCCAGCCTCCCTTGCAGCTAGGGTGCCCCCTACTTCCTGCCTCAGACATGATGCCTGGAGCTGCTACAGCCATCTTATGACCATGTGGCAACAAGCACCACACCAAGCATGACTGAGTAGAAGGACAAACAGTGCTTGGGTGCCTGATGACCTGGTGCAGCTGCCAGGCCACCACCAAGCAGCCAGCCTCTGGAATTCTTCTGAGATAATGAGATGTCATTAAGACTGAAGACACTGCTGACCACATTCTCCATCGCAGCTGAAATGACTCCTGATTTGTGCTGAGCCTCACCTCAAGCACGCCCCACCACTGAAGTCCCTCTGGATCCCTGCCTCCAGGACAGCTGGCACATACCCTGTCTCAGCACGTGTCCTGCAATCTCCTTGGCCCCTCCTCCACTATACTGTGACCTTTCCGAGGAGAGAGACTAAGTCTTCTCACCTTTAATACTGAGTGCCCAGCCCAGCCCCGGTACACAGTGGGGCTTGTGGATGAATTTGTAGAATGTAGGTCTACTTTCCAGCCTCATTTTCTAACCTGATATTTACAGTATTTTTATCACAAGCTGCCTCCATTCCTTATTTGAAAAGGGCAAGGAAAATAGATTAGTTGACTTAAAAATAATACCAATAACTTGATGCAGATTACCGAAATATTGCAGAGGAACAAAAAGGCTGCAACATTCCTCAAGACTCTCCGTTTGGCGGTGCCCTGTAAGGAGCGGAGACAGCAGGCTGGGCTCGGGGGCCCTCCCGAGCCACTCTCCTCTTCTTCCTCCCCAGAGCCCCCTCCCAGACACGCGTCCCCACTGGCTGCGCGTGGCGAGTGTCCACCCCGGGGAGGCTGGTCTCGGGCCACACCTCCAGCCTCGAGGCAGGAAGAAGCCAGGCCAGACGCGCTGCCATTGCAGACTGTGACCACCCGAAGAGTCCGGATGTCCTCGGAGAGCGTCTCAGGCCCTCGGTGGGCAGACTCGATGATGAAGAGGTTCTGGACGTATTTCTCCACAATCACCAGGACGGAGTAGGGCAGGCTGTACCAGGTGTAGGGCGGGCGATCCTCGGCACAGAGGATGGCCAAGATCGAGCCCCAGGAGATGAGCCAGGAGCCCGAGGCAGTGCCCACCAAGAGGTCGGAGTCCAGTTTGCGGGCCGGGTTTTTGGACTCATCTAGTGATTTCTCATCCATCCTGTAAATCCGGATTCCAACCAGCCCTGCAGCCCCCATGAGCATCAGCAAGACGATGGCATACAGGTAGAACATGATGAGTGCTGACTCGCTCTTGGTTTTGGAGCGCCCGATCCGAATCAGGTACACCACGACCACCCCGATGGTGGCGGCCAGCGCAGTCAGGCCCAGGGCCGCGCCCACCACGACCCCGCTGGACGTGAGCTGCATTTTCTGGTGCTGATGGTTGTCAACCTTGCGCCCTATGTTTTTCCACAAGACATAGAGCATCGTGGAAGCCAGGATCTGATACTCGATGTTGAAGGGGCTCAGGTAGTAGATCCCGTGGGAGATGGCCGAGCAGAGAGGCAGGGGGCTGCAGTTGCACTGCGGGGTGTGGTCGTCTAAGGCTGAGGGCAGGAGATCACAGGAAGGATTAGCACGTGCAGGGGGTGAGTGGACAACACAGAGAAATATTTCCACTGTGGACTCGTGTGTGGGTCTTCCCACCAGATTACTAGCTTTATTTCATGGCTTATCACCACGTTTGGTAGCATGGCTAAACTGATAGCCATGAATATCCCCAAAAGGGTATTCATCACATAAATCATATTTATTTGGCAGATTGCCAAAGAGGATAAAGACTATGACTCCTTTTTTATTAAAAAAGGGATATGTAGATAATAGATATAGTAATATATAGACAGACATAGAAAAAATCTGGAAGGACATAAACTTAAATGTTAACGATGGTTATCTCTGGGTAGAAAACTGACAGATGATTTTTATTTTCTTCTAGATTTTCTTCTATTGTAGGTTTTGCTTCCCAGTATTTTCTAAATTTTCTCTATGAATATGATTTATGTCTGTGATTTTTACACTTATTTTTAAAATACTTTGTGGGGGGCCGGGCGTGGTGGCTCACAGCTGTAATCTGGCACTCTTGGAGGCCAAGGTGGGAGGATCACCTGAGCTCAGGAGTCTGAGACCAGCCTGAGTAAGAGTGAGACCCCATCTCTACCAAAAAAATTAGCCAGGTATGGTGGCGCCTGTAGTCCCAGCTACTCAGGAGGCTGAGGCAGGAGGATCACTTGAGCGTGAGAGTTGGAGGTTACAGTGAGCTGTGATGACACCACTGCACTTTCCCAGGGCGACAGAGAAAGACTCACTTTAAAAAAAAATACTTTGTGGGGGAAATGCCCCTTCTAATCAGCAAAGAATTGCCTCTTAAGGCTCTCCAACGCAAGCAGACATGGCAGGAGACCAGCACTCTCCAACACCAGTGAGGGCATGCAAATGTGCACCACCTTCTAGAAAACAACCCGGCAACAGCACGAAGGACCATTTCATAACAAGAGGAAAAGCGCTGTAAGTAAACAATGAAATGTGTAAGTAGAGCATTAAAGGTGGCATAGATATAGTCATCATCCCAATGTAGTCTTCTGTTCTACGGGATAAGTAAAAAATGTAATCAACAAGTTAGGTAAAATTGTGTGTGTGTGTGTGTGTGTGTGTGAGAGAGAGAGAGAGAGAGAGAGGGGGGGGGAGGGAGGGAGCAGGGAAGGAGAGAAAAACACCTCAGTGTCTAACAATTTAGATATTAAGTGAGTTTTAGTACATCCATACAATGGAATAGTAAGTAGGCATTAAAAATTATAATCAAGATGTATTTTAATGATATAGGAAAGTATTCATGTTGAATGAAAATGGAAAAAAGTAAGAACAAATTACATATCCAGTATTTTTTTAAGTACAGTTCACAACCCAGTACCAGGTTATAAAATCAGTTTAGAGGGTAGCAACCAACATTTTTTTAACAGAATAAATTTGCAATGGAATAAAATAGGATAGAATGGAATGGAATTGAATACAATAAAAATTTGAGACTGTCCTTGAAATAGTAAGATTAAGTATTATTTCATGATATATACATACACACAGGTATGTGTGTATTTGTGTTACAATGCAAAATCTATTTCTTATTTAAGTCTGGAGTCAAAAACAGATTGAATATATACAGTATAAAATCAACTATAAATAAATAAATAGCACATTACAAAGAAATAGCCAAATGTTAATGGCATTTACTGTATTTCTGGGTAGGTATTATTGTGGATTGTTTCTTTATACTTTGTCATTGTTTTAATTTATGATATATATATATACACATATATATATACTACTCATAAATCAGATGGAAAAGCTTTACAGTAACATTAATGACCCTCCCTTTTGCAGAGCACTATGCAATTTGCAATTTTTAAGGAGTTTCCCGACCCCTGTAACTCAACACAGTATTATGTAGGAGAAATCAGGAAAAAAATTTCACATTAACAGAACATTAGAACTGATGGAGTCCTTTTTTAGTGAATTAATCTAATCATATCTTTCACAATCTTGGAGCCAGATTGTAGGATTCATATCCTGGCACAACTTCACGGTCACTGTGTGACCTTGGGCTACTTACTTCTCTGTGGCTTGACGGTTTCGTCCATATGATGAGGTTAACATCGCCTACCTCGGAGTACGGGGACAGGAATTAAATGAGCCAATGGAAGCTGCTGCGGACAGTGTTGGCCACTCAGCAAATGCTTAATAAAAGCTTGCTTTTGTTTTTGTTGTCACTGCTGTTACTGGTATTGAGACCGGGGAGGAGATGAGGCCCAAAGAGCGAGAAAGACCTCCCCAAGGGTGGGCTGCTAGCTGGGGGTGGTGAGGAAACACAGTACATGCCCCTGATTTCATCGTCTCCACTCCACCAACGAGGAAACGGGTTCAAAGCTGCTCTATAGCACGGCCCAGGGCTACACAGTGAGCATAGACTGGGGCACATCAAAGGTGGAAGGGACGTTAGCAAGCACAAGGCTCAGGCCTCCTCGTTTCGCAAATGAGAAGAGGGAGGCTCGGAGAGGTTGAACAAAAGGGCACGCAGCTAGTATGTGCCAGGAACAAACTTGGGACTCCACTTTCCTCTACCCGACAATCCCGTCAAACTGGATGTTCCAATATACAAGTAACATAGCATAAATGCTAAAGAATTTTGTTAAAATATATATATATAAAGATGAGAGCTACAGGCTCTCAAATAGGAACGAGAATCAGACGGGTCAAACTTACAAGTCACAGCCAATTGGCCACAACCTCCCATCAGATTTCTATGAATTTTTTAAAGTCATACTTTTAATAGAACGGGAAATAGAGATTTAATCAGAAACACAAACAGAAATGACCATCAATCTTTCAACGTTGAAAACAAAGACATTTATTTCTGCAGCAAACTGGACCACGAGGATGGCCTTCGAAATGACAGCCCCCTACAAGTCCCGCAGCGTGGAGGAAACCAGCAATTATGCTCAGTGCACACTGCTTATGAGGCAGGCGGAGAGACTAGGGGAGGTTTTGTAAGACTTTCAATAACCGGGGACTGTCTGGCCCATGCCGAGACGGGGGACCTGCAGTGCCTTGGACCCTGCCGCCCCGTCTGTGAGCACTGGGGCCTCTGCAGGGCTCCGTGACGTCCCGACACGGTGGAAGGGCCACTCACCTTCTGCACCACTCACCTGTCGTTATGTTCCCAAACCCCAGAGTGATGAGTCGTTCCTTGTGCTCATTGAGCTGATGCTTCGACTCATTAAGGACACCATTGGCCCACAGAAGCAGGTTGGTGAACACTGAGTGGATCACCCCAAACCTAAAAAAGACAAGGACTCAGTTCCTGAGTGACTCTGGGAAAACTCCAAGCCCACGGTGTGAGACACACACATACCCTTTTCAGCGCGATTCTGGTTTTACCTGGCAGCTCAGACTCTGGGAGGATCCCCTATCTGCCTGGGAGGGGCACTGCCATGGGATCTTCCAAAACCACAGTCTTGGCATTCCGCTTAATCTTGAACTTGCCAGTACTCTACTCATTGTCTATTGGACACCAAAGAAGCTGGGTCTCAGAAGCGGGGCTACAGGAATGAAAATGTACTAAAAGCAGGTGGCCAGCCCCACCATACCCCAAACCCTTTTTCCAGAACGGAAGAAGAGAGAACAATGAGGGAAAGATGAGTGATACTGGAAATGTGAAGAGTGCGTACCCCCTACTATTAGGTGGGCAATCCAAGCATCATCATACACCCACTCTGCCTTATCACCTGCCTCTAAAGACACAGAGACTCCTCTGCAGCCAGGCGTGGTCATTCTGGCCAGTGGCATATGAAATGGAGTCTGCTGGACATCACTGAAAAGCTTTTGCTTTCTTGATGAAAAAGATAAGAATGAAAAAGGTCTGCTATGGTCCCTTTCCCTTTTTTTTCTAACCTTGAATGCAGACATGAAGGCTGGAGTTGTGGCAGCTGTCGTATGATCATGAGGCCACCAGCATGGGCTGAAGCCCCCACTCACAAAGGATGGCATAGTAGAAACCTAGAAAGAGTCTGCTCTGAGACGGCACTGTTGAGCTGCTGGAGTCTCAGATAAGTTCAGAAATTAGTTCATGGTGACACATAGAGAAGCAGCCACACTGGGGTTTGAAGAGTCAGTTAGCAGCAGTGCTATTCTGTTCCGAGTTGCGTCCTGCTCTTGCCTCTACACCACAGGGTCTCCTACAGCAGAAGGTGGGAAGGGGGACTAAGTCGGAGGTGGACACTGGACTCTGGGCAGCAGAGGAGAGGCCCGTGGGGAATGTGGCTTCCATGCAGCCACTGCCTCTACACCACAGGGTCTCCTACAGCAGAAGGTGGGAAGGGGGACTAAGTCGGAGGTGGACACTGGACTCTGGGCAGCAGAGGAGAGGCCCGTGGGGAATGTGGCTTCCATGCAGCCACTGCCTCTACACCACAGGGTCTCCTACAGCAGAAGGTGGGAAGGGGGACTAAGTCGGAGGTGGACACTGGACTCTGGGCAGCAGAGGAGAGGCCTGTGGGGAATGTGGCTTCCATGCAGTCACTACTGCTCCAAGTGCTCCCATGCTCGCAGGTTGTGGTGGCTTTCAGGGCACTTGGCAGTGTGCCTTGCACGGAGCAGGCACAGCAAACGCGGGTGACTTGAGAGAGATATTCTTTAAAACTTTCTGTGGGGCTGATCACTCCTGAGTCAGAGAGCAGGGCCCCGAGGAAGCATGCTCCCTCCCTGCCCACTGAGGGGCCACCTGTCCACGACCCACCTACAGGGAAAACGATGCATCTGTGTCCTCGGCCCTGACCCCGCCTCTGCTCCGAATCTCCCCAGCTGGCCCTGCTGGGGCCCCCATGGGCCACTGTGGGCAAAACCTGCCTCATTTGAACCCTGACTTCCTTTGGCAGCTGCATAATGTCCAGGCACAACTGGAGAAAGAAACAGAATCCCGGGGTGTCCGGGCAGGTGTTTGCCCATCTGTTTGCCCCTGAGGTTGCCCGGTTGCTATAGGTCACGCCAGCCTTCCCCGAGGCGTCTGGGCGGCGTTCTATAGAGCCTTTGACAAACGCAGACAATGCCGTTGGCCTCCGACTGGCTGGCTTTTCTTTTAGTCATAATGTACACAGCCCCCCTTTCTTCTCTCCTTTTTCCTGGTCCCAATGGCATTGTCCAATCCCAGGCGCACGGCACTCAAGGAGGTAGGCGATGCCACCCACAGCTGCAAACTGCTCTGCCGAGCAAGCTCTCTGCGAGCTGGCAGCCTCCTGCCCTACGGCTGAGGTCAGGTGTCCTTGCCCGTGTGCCGCGGCCTTTCCCACACCTGCATCCAATAGCCCAAGACCTCAACGAAGGCGAGGCTTCCATGAGCCATTTCTGATCTCAATTCATGTTTCCGGCTCTACTTTTAGAGCCCTTGTCCCTCTGAACCTTGCCTCTGGGACAAGAAAAGGACTCAAACCAGCAAAGGAAATTCTCAGATGAGGAGAAAATGGTCTGTATGTACTGAAAGTGTGGGAGAGTGGAATGGTGGCTCAAAAGATCAGAAAATAACAGTAAGTCCAGGGGTGGCAAGTTCGGAAGCCTTCGGAGCCTGGCAGGAAATGTCAATGAATAAAGCAGGTCTAGAGGACACTAGGGAGTAGTGGGGACTGTGGCAAATGGAGGGCCCAGCCCCCACCTACAGGGTGCAACCTGGACCCAGCTCTCACCCTTTGTTGCCATGCTCTTTTGGGATTGCTAAATCTGATTTTTCTAGAAAAGTCTCAATCTAAAATCTAAAGGTAGTAAGTAATTAAAAAATGTTGAACACTTTGCCCTAGAAACAAAACAAGATAAATGAAACTAAACCCTCATCTGGCTCAAACCGTTCAGTCTCCAGTTTTGGAAGGAGGCCCAGAGCAGAGACAGACTCATCTCCCACACGCACCACGCGAGGCCAAGGCCAGCCCAGGCCAGCCCCACGGCCCCTCAGACGCAGGGTCCTGGAGGGAGCGTCGTGCGCAGCCTAGAGCAGGCTGTCTGGTGAGACGCGAATGCAGGACACAGATGGGAGCCCCCTATATAATTTTAAATTTTCTAGTAGTTACATTTCTAAAATCATAAAAAGGAACAGGTGAAAATAATCTTAATAATATTTTGTTAAACCAATTCATCTAATATGTTATGTCAACATATAGTAATCTCAAAATAATTATTATTGAGATATTTTACTCTCTGTTTTCATTCTAGTCCCCCAAATCTGGGGTACTTGACACAGCACATGTCAGTTTGCTCTGGCTACAATCCACGGGCTCAGAAGCCACCTGTGCTGGGAGCTGCTGACCCAACGGCAAGGCCGCAGATTCCCGCACTTGGAGGGAAATGGACCCATGAGTCCTGAGGCTTTGATTAAGTTAGCGGCCAAGCACAGAGAAGGACTTCACCCAGCTGGCAGCTACCACAGTCACCATCAGCATTCAGGTCCCACAAAGGCTGCCTGGCCTGGGCATTTGCCTCATTTCTCTGAGCCTCAGTTTCCTCATCGGCTAAATGAGAATCATGATCATACATATTGTTACCGACTGACAGGGTTGCTATGCAAGAGAACCTCATGAGCAGCATGTAAATGGAAGTGCTTTTTAATGGGAGAGTTAATATGATTCGGCAGGAGTTCTGGGGACAATCTGCTCACTCGCATTTGGGGACAAAATCTCACCCTTCATCCTAACAATTCTACTTCTAGGAATTTAACCCAAGAAAATAATAAGATGTTCAAAAATATTTTTGACTGAAGATGTTCACCACAGTACTACTTATAATAACAACAAACACTTTCAGACAAATTAAATATCTAATGATAGGTGTCAGGGACAGAATTATGTCCCCACTTCCTGCTCCAAATTCATGTTGAAACTCTAATCCCCAATGTGACTGTATAAGGAGATAGAGTCTTCAAGGAGGTAACTAAGGTTAAACGAGGTCATAAAGAGGGGCTCTGATCCAATGGAACTGGTAGCTTTATGAAGAAGAGAAAGACACACCAGAGCTCGCTCTCTGTCCGCCAGCGAGAACAGTGAGAAGGTAGCCGTCGGCAAGCCAGGGAGAGAGCCCTCACCACACACCAGCCTTGCTGCATCTTGATCTTGGGCTTTGAGCCAAGATCTTCTCTTTGAGAGAGAGAGAGACAGACAGACAGACAGACAGAGACAGACAGAGACAGACAGAGAGACACAGAGACAGAGAGAGACAGAGACAGAGAGAGAGACAGAGAGAGAGATCTGGTGTCTCTTCCTCTTCTTATAAGAGTACTAAAGCTACCATGGAGGCACCACCCTCATGACCTATCTAAACCCAGTCAACTCTCAAAGGCCTCACCTCCAAATGCGATTCCTTTGGAGGTCAGGACTTCACCATGTGAATGGGGGTAGGAGAGGAATGAACATCCAGTTCATAACAGAGTCATCACAGGGATTCTTAAATTCTACTGTAGCCTCACAAGTTTATCAGGAAAAAAAGAACAGTTTCTAAAGAATAACCTTATGGAGCAGATGAAATGAAACCCATGACTGGGACAAAACCAGCCAAAGTCATCCACAAGCTGCCGCTGGAGCCCTGCCCCAGGGCTGGAGGGAGAGCAGGGGGGCACACACACTCCTCACTCCCCAGCGCCGAGAGGGGACAGCCCAGAATGGAAACGTCAGGCCTGACACTGGCACTCTGGCAACCTGGGGCAAGTCTCACCCTGCTGGAGCCTGCTGCCCATCTGTTTAACGAGGACTAGAGCTTGTGTATGAATTGAATGGGGTGATGGATGAACGTGGAAGTCTTCATCCAGCTCTAAGGGACAATTGAAGTTATTTGGGGGTGGGGGGTCCTCATTTGTCCATTGTCCACCCCTGCCAGGCACAGCTTTAGCACTCACTTCTAGCTCTTCCCTTGCTCCCCTTGAGCCAGCAGCAGGGCTTCTGGTATTAGTAGGACTGGGGTAAAAGGTCACTGCCAAGGACGCCACAGGCTGCCCAGTGCCACCTGCAGGATGCCACTCACACCGCTGAGGATACCTGCGTCACCATCACCACACATACCAGTGGTGCCGGCAGCAAGCCCTGCTCACAGTCGGGCCTCAAAAGGTGTCCAAATGCTGGCTGACATGGACCCTTTTTGCCTAATAAAGTTGCTGGAATCTGTTTCTATTTCAGTGGTCAACTGAGACAATTCCATCCAGTGGTCATACATAAATTCGTCTTTTAAATATCAGTTGTCATTTTAAGTGGTACTGGGGAGTTTTTTGTTCCTCTTTAAGAGTTTATGTGATGAGAGACCCTTCCATACAATGCTGATTATCAGTGTGTGCACACAGTGCTTTCTCACGGGACAATGATGCCTTGTATTTAGGTCAGTCACCCTGTTATCCTGTGGATTCTCTCCTTTGAGCCTCACAGTCACCTGAGAGCACAGGGGACAGAGACAGTGACAGACCCGGCACTTCCCGAGGGCCTGTTCTGTGATGCTGTCGCCAGCTACCTCGTCTGTCCTCAGAGGCAGCCACATCACTGTCTCTGAAGGAAACCAGAAGAGGCCGCTGCCCCTGCCGTGCTTGCCTGACGGCAGGCCAGAGCCTCTCTTCCTCCCTGGCCCGGGACGGAGATGTGAGTGCTGTCCTCGCCGGCACAGTTCTGGGTTCTTATCAGCTCAGAAACTGGCTCTAGCAGGGATAGGGGAATCTGAGCGCAAACTTGCCTTAGTCTTGTCATTATAGGATGCCTAGCAAATCTTTGTTCAAAATACTCTTTAACCCACTGCCTTGAGAGAGACGCTGCTGACATGATGGGTACAGGATATTTCAATAAACTTCTGCTGGTTTTTCTCTTGTTAATCTGACCTTTGTTTTGAAGAGACTGTCTCGACCAGGCACCTATAAAGCTTAAAAAAGAAATTGTGCTGTCTTCCCTTTGTCTCCATTTTTCGGATGAGGAGACTGGGGGTCCTAGAGGGGAAGTGTCTACGATGAAGAGCTGAAATCCAAGATTCAAACCCACACCATGCCACTTCCAGGGCGAGCCCCAGGAAGGGCGAAGGCGGAGAGCCTCCTCTCGCAGCCACGAGTGAGGGCTTTGCCGTCAGAGCCGAGTGCACAGTTGGTCTCAGATTTTATAACCCAAGAAGGATGGCAGGAATGAGCTTTGTTTGTTCTAAATGAAACAACAAATTCAACATATAAGCAATCACCCACAACTTTTACCTTTCTAGTGTTTTGAAAGACTGGATAATATCCTTTGCATGCCCCCAAAGGAAAAATACCTAGATGGAAATAAAGAGAGATTAAAAATATGTCAGTGGGAAAATCATCATTATATTTGCAAACCTGAGAAGCTATAAAACTCAAAGAAAAGGTCGGGGAAATGCTGGGGACATCAGTGACCTCCCATCACATCTCAGGAGGCAGCACCACCCCCAGCGGGGACAGCAGCGCACGAGTGCTGAGCTGTGGGGCAGGTGGGGGCTCACGGCTCGGCGCCACCCCAGTGGGGACAGCAGCGCACGGGTGCTGAGCTGTGGAGCAGGTGGGGGCTCACGGCTCGGCGCCACCCCAGTGGGGACAGCAGCGCACGGGTGCTGAGCTGTGGGGCAGGTGGGGGCTCACGGCTCAGCGCCACCCCAGTGGGGACAGCAGCGCACGAGTGCTGAGCTGTGGGGCAGGTGGGGGCTCACGGCTCAGCGCCACCCCAGTGGGGACAGCAGCGCACGGGTGCTGAGCTGTGGGGCAGGTGGGGGCTCACGGCTCAGCGCCACCCCAGTGGGGACAGCAGCGCACGAGTGCTGAGCTGTGGGGCAGGTGGGGGCTCACGGCTCGGCGCCACCCCAGTGGGGACAGCAGCGCACGAGTGCTGAGCTGTGGGGCAGGTGGGGGCTCACGGCTCAGCGCCACCCCAGTGGGGACAGCAGCGCACGAGTGCTGAGCTGTGGGGCAGGTGGGGGCTCACGGCTCAGCGCCACCCCAGTGGGGACAGCAGCGCACGAGTGCTGAGCTGTGGAGCAGGTGGGGGCTCACGGCTCAGCGCCACCCCAGTGGGGACAGCAGCGCACGAGTGCTGAGCTGTGGAGCAGGTGGGGGCTCACGGCTCAGCGCCACCCCAGTGGGGACAGCAGCGCACGAGTGCTGAGCTGTGGAGCAGGTGGGGGCCCACGGCTCAGCGCCACCCCAGTGGGGACAGCAGCGCACGAGTGCTGAGCTGTGGGGCAGGTGGGGGCTCACGGCTCAGCGCCACCCCAGTGGGGACAGCAGCGCACGAGTGCTGAGCTGTGGGGCAGGTGGGGGCTCACGGCTCAGCGCCACCCCAGTGGGGACAGCAGCGCACGAGTGCTGAGCTGTGGAGCAGGTGGGGGCTCACGGCTCAGCGCCACCCCAGTGGGGACAGCAGCGCACGAGTGCTGAGCTGTGGAGCAGGTGGGGGCTCACGGCTCAGCGCCACCCCAGTGGGGACAGCAGCGCACGAGTGCTGAGCTGTGGGGCAGGTGGGGGCTCACGGCTCAGCGCCACCCCAGTGGGGACAGCAGCGCACGAGTGCTGAGCTGTGGGGCAGGTGGGGGCTCACGGCTCGGCGCCACCCCAGTGGGGACAGCAGCGCACGAGTGCTGAGCTGTGGGGCAGGTGGGGGCTCACGGCTTGCAGAAAGCAGTGCGCGATGGCTTGAGGATGCCTGCGGGGGGTGCGGGGCTGGCGGCATGTCTGTCATGAAGCCTGAAACCGGTTTATGTCACATATGTCAGGTTCATCTAAGAAATACCCACCGAACAGTTACTCTGCACCAGTGGCCAGAAACCAAATGCTGAGTGCTTTAGACAAAGAAGAAAATGGATTTGGGCTGGTCTTTTATTTCATTCATTGGTTGCGGAGGTTCCACACTAATGTTGCTGTCAATTCATCGGTAGGAATGTCTTTACCGGGCAAGTGTTCTTCTGAAAACATCTCTGAATTACAGCAGTCCTGACCAATGTCTGGTCATATGCCTTATCAGAGCAGGACAGGCATGAGGGGTTGTAGAAAGTCCTCGGAAACCATTATCTCCGGAGTGTAAGCCTAGGTCTCCTCAGATCTTCCCAGCCCTATTCTGTCCGGGTCTAACAAAAGTCACTCCATCCTGGTATCTGCAGCTTTCACAGCAATTACCACAATTTTAGAATAAATCAATAAATGCTCTATTTTTTGGAACAGAATCTGATGCAGTTTTGTTTTTTAAAACTAATTTTTTCATTCTCCAGTCATCTAATGTAGCAAAAGCATGCAGTAGTAAGTGTCCAAAAAGTACAGAATGATTAATTGATTGACCAGCCAATAAAAAAGCCTTAATTTTGGAAGATAGAGCTCTCCAACCCACAAAATAAGAGTGATATTCTGAAAATTCACCTCTGCCAGGTCACTCATCCACCTCAAGCCTTCATGGCTCCCCACTGCCCTCCAGGTGGACCCGAGGCTCCTAGGTGGCGGGCAGCCTTGGCGTGGCGCTTGCTGCAAGCCCAGCCCTGTGCAAAGTGCTATCCAGACACCGGCACCTTTAATCCTCACAACAAACCTCTGAAGTAGGTACTGTGACTGTCCCCAGGAGGCTCAGAGAAGCTGAGTAACTTCCTGAAGGTTGCACTGCTGGTCAGAGCCAGGGCCAGGCAGTCGGACCAAGGTCCAAGCTCACAAGCCCCACCAAACCGTGGGTCCAGCTTGCGCCCACCACCCTGGCCTCCTCTGCACCACGGCCACGTGCCCCCCGTCACGCATGGGGCCACACATCCCACGGACGCATCTTCCAGTAGCCTCGGATCCTGTGCTGCTCCCTCCTACACGGCCAGCTGTGGGGCGCTTCCCTGGCAAGGCCACCCCTCCCTCCAAGCTGCCCAAATGCCCTCCTTTGTGCCCCCTTGTCACTCTGGGCCATGTTGCTCAAAGCACTGAGCCTAGTGTTGTTACCACCTGCTCTTGTGCTGACACTGCATATGACACTCTAGTGTCCTAATAGCGAGAACAGCGTTTGCCTAGTACTTAAAAGTGGGCTGGGTGAATAAACGAGTGAGTGAATGAATGAATACAGCTCTTTCTGGCCTCACTAAAGCTTTCCACATTGTCTCTGATATTGCCATAGGCTCTAATACCACGGGATTTTGCTGCCCTGGAATGAATGGCCAGCTAACTCTCACACCAGGCAGCTCAGGCTACCAGAACAAAGGGCCACAGACTGGCAGCTTTGATAACAAAACCCATCTTCTCAAAGTTCCAGAGGCTGCAAGTCCAGGATCAGATGCCGTCAGGGTTGGTTCTTTCTGAGGTCTCTCTCCCTCCTTGGCTTGTAGACAGCCACATCCTTCCCTGTCCTCACCTGTCCTCACCCTCTGTGAGTGTCTGTGTCCCAATCTCCTCTTCTTACAAGAACACCAGATTGAATTAGTGCCACCCTGATGACCTTATTTAACCTCAATTGCATCTAAAGGGCCCTATCTCCAATACAGTCACATTCTGAGGTACTGAGGACCAGGGCGAAAGCATAAGAATTTGAGGGAGATACAATTCAGCCCACAACAACTTTCAAATGCAAGGCACCCCTTCAGATCCGCCCATCCCCGGCAGGCCCTCAGCCTGCTCCACCATGCTGCCACTGCGATGACTGCTTCTGTGCTCCTCTGGCGTGTCCTGGACAGCTGCACCGTGTGAGAATGTGTTTGACCTTAAGAAACATTCTAAGGTCATCTGGAGCCATCTGGTAAGTCGACCAGGTATACAAACTGATGATCACTTTGGATAAAAGATGAGTTTTAAAAATGGCATCATTGGCTTTATGAAGGTGGAAAACTGTGTTCAAAGGGCATTCTCAAACTGGAAACCCAAAAATATTCTGAGCAATGACTTTATCACTAGAACAAGTTCATGATCTTCCAGGGTGACTTGTCAGGAAGAAAATACTCATTGTGTCTCAGCCTCAACTTTGAGATAGTCACTTGTCTTCTCTGAGCTCCAACTTTTTCCTTAAAAAAAATGAGGGCAGGCCCTGCCATTCTGCAAAAAGGAGGACAAGCTAGAGGACATTATGCTGAGTGAAATGAGCCAGACACAGAAAGAAAAATATTGCGCGATCTCACTTTTATGTGGAATCCAAAAAAAAACCTTTTTAAATCAAATACATAGAAACAAAGAGTAGAATGGTGGCTGGAGGAGATGAAATGGGAAATGCTGGTCAAAGCACACACAGCTGCAGGTACACAAGAAGGACTGTTACCAAACTAGTGCTCAACACAAGACTGCAGTTACCAATGTATTGTACACGGGAAATTTGCTGAGAGAGTAGATTCTAGGGGCTCTTACCACAAAAACAGCAACAAACAAACAAAAAATAAAGGTAACTGCTATGCGATATGATGCCAGGTATGTGAATTTGCCTAGCTGCAGCAGTGTACAGCAGTGTACCTGCGCTGTGTACAGGACATCAGAACACCATGTCGTCAGCCCAATCCATGCAATACAAAAGAAGAAAACGAGAGTGACCATCCAACACCTGTTATTGTGGAGCTGTCAGAAGGATTACATGGAGAGATAAGTGAAAAGTGCTTTGTACACTCCAACATGCCATAGAAATACTAGCTATCCCTTTTGTCATTAGACCAACGGGCATCCCCTCCTAGCTCCGACAGCCACTACCAGGGATTCCTGCCAAGGATGGATGCTACATTGGAGGCCCACCCAGGATCCTTTTTAACCATGAGATTTTTCTGACTCTAAGCTCTACTTTTAAATTCTAGTTATCAAATCTTTACTTCTTATTTCACAAATCCACACCAAGTTCACCGTTGCTAGGGAAAACATCCTCATACATTTCTAAAAGATTTTAATCCACAAGTGGGCAAAGTCTTTCCATGACCCTGCAATGGCACGAGGTTTCTTTTGGGGGTGATAAAAATGTTCTAAAACTGATGGTTGCAATACTTGGGCAACTCTATGTATGAACAATCTAAACCACTGAACTGTATACTTTAAATGGGTGAATCACATGGCATGGGAATTCTATCTCAATAAAGCTGTTACACCAAGAAAAAGAAATTCCTCCAATCCTTCTCCCGTAGATTCGGCAGGCTTGGCAGAATTTCTATGTTCTATGTCCTATGTTCTACCTCCCAGCATCCCCACAGAGGTGGCCGAGGGGACACAGAGCCCCATTCTGCAGTGGAAGTGGAGGGAGAACTGAGCCGCAGAGACGGACTCCAGTCCCCCTGGGGCTCGCTGGGCAGTCTGCGGCTGCTCGTGCTGCCCCCGCGTGCTGCTGTCTCGGCGATGCGGGTTCATATGCCCCGGGAGCCACTTAACAGGAACCGAGACAGCGCAAATAGACACCAGTTGTTTACCTGCAGCAGAGTGTGCACTGTGTGTGTGACAGGGAAGACTCCTTCAGCGGCTGATAAACATTTTGAAAATCCAACAAAGTATCCAACCTTAAGGCCTCCCAGGATGATGGTGATGACAGCGAACAATGTGATGCTACCTAAATTTGGGGGGTGGGGAGGTAAAAACACACACATACACATGTTAATATGCACTGACGTTGTTTCAAAATAAATTATATTATTTTTTTAAGATTTAAAAATGTTTATTAAGCCACTTATATTGCCTTTTGTGTTAACTGTCAGTTCTCATCTTTTCTTATTTTTTTTATTTCATAGCATTATGGGTATACAAATGCTTTGGTTACATAGATTGCCTTTGCACCTCCCAGTGAGCATGCCCATCCCCCAGGCAGCACGCACCACAGCTGTGAAGTGTGGATTTCCCCATCCCTTCCTCCTCCTCCCACCTGCTCAACACCCTATGAATGCTGCTTCCCATTTGTGCACATTAGTATTGATCATTTGGTACCAATTTAATGGTGAGTACATGTGGTATTTGTTTTTTCATTCTTGTGATGCTCCACTTAGAAGAATGGGCTCTGGCTCCATCCAGGATAACATAACAGGTTGTTGATTTTTTATGGCTGAGTAGTAGTACTCCATGTTATACATATACCACATTTTGTTAATTCACTCATGTATTGATGGCCACTTGGGTTATTTCCACATCTTTGCAATTATGAATTGTGCTGTTGTAAACATTCAAGTGCAGATGTCTTTCTTATAGAATGTCTTTTTTTTCTTTTGCCCAGGTATGGGATTACTGGATCAAATGATAGTTCTACTTTCAGTTCTTTGAGGTATCTGCATTCTCCATACTATTTTTTTTTCTTTTTTTTCTTTTCTTTTCTTTCTATTTTTTTTTTTTGAGACAGAGTCTTGCTTTGTTGCCCAGGCTAGAATGAGTGCCGTGGCATCAGCCTAGCTCACAGCAACCTCAGACTCCTGGGCTCAAGCAATCCTGCTGCCTCAGCCTCCCATGTAGCTGGGACTACAGCCATGTACCACGATGCTCGGCTAATTTTTTCTATATATATTAGTTGGCCAATTAATTCTTTCTATTTATAGTAGAGACGGGGTCTTGCTCTTGCTCAGGCTGGTTTCAAACTCCTGAACTCGAGCAATCTGCCTGTCTCGGCCTCCCAGCGTGCTGGGATTACAGGCGTGAGCCACCATGCCTGGCCTCCATACTATTTTCCACGGAGGTTATACTAGTTTGCAGTCCCACCAACAGTGTATGAATGTTCCTATAAATTATATTACTTTTTAAACCTTCATATATATGGTCAAATGATTTTTGACAAATGATTTTTGTCAAGACCATTCAATTAAGTCTTTTCAACAAATGGTATAGGGAAAACTGGATATCCACATGCAAAAGAATCAAGTTGGACCCTTACATTACACCATATACAAAAATTAACTCAAAATGGATCAAAGACCAAATATAAAAGCTAAAAGCATAAAGCTCTTAGAAAAAATCATAGGGGTAAAGCTTCATGGCATTGGATTTGGCAATGATTTCTTGGCCATCACACCAAAAATGTGAGCAACAAAAGTTAAAATAGATAAACTGAACTACATCAAAATGAAAAAAATTTGTGCATCTCAGAAAACTACCAAGAGAGTGAAAAGACAACCTACATAATGGGAGAAAACATTTTCAAATTATATATCTGATAAGTCATTAATATCCACAATAGAACTCCTACAAGTCAACAACAACAAAAAAAACTAATTAAAAAATGGGCAAATGACTTGAATAAACTTTTCTCCACAGAAGATATAAAATGGCCAACAAGTACATGAGAAGATGTTCATCATTAATCATTAGGGAAATGCAAATCAGAACTATGAGATACTGCCTCATACTCATTAGGATGGCTAATATCAAAAAAACAAAAAGAAAATAACAAGTGTTGGTGAACACATAGAGAAATTGGAACCCTTGTGCACTGTCAGTGGGAATGTAAAATGGTACAGCCACTATCAAAAAAAATGGAGGGTCCCCCCCAAATTAAAAGTATTATTATTACATGATCCAGCAATTCCATTTCTGAGCATATGCCTGAAAAAATTGAAAGCAGGAACATGGAGGAATATTTGCTTCCCATGTTCATAGCAGCACTATTACCAACAGCTAAATGGGGGACCTGGTGTCCATCAACAGACAAATGAACAAAATGTGGTGTGGACATACAATCGAATATTATGCATTTATTTATTTATTTATTTTTTTGAGACAGAGTCTCATTCTGTCGCCCGGGCTAGAGTGCTGTGGCATCAGCCTAGCTCACAGCAACCTCGGACTCCTGGGCTCAAGCGATCCTCCTGCCTCAGCTTCCTGAGTACCTGGGGCTACAGGCATGTGCCACCACGCCCCAGCTAATTTTTTCTATATATTTTTAGTTGTCCAGCTAATTTCTTTCTATTTTTAGTAGAGACGGGGTCTTGCTCTTGTTCAGGCCAGTCTCGAACTCCTGACCTTGAGCCATCTGCCTGCCTTGGCCTCCCAGAGTGCTAGGATTACAGGCGTGAGCCGCCGCGCCTTGCCCCATTAATTTTTTATTTTTTGTATTTGCAGCAGTAGCTTACTCAGTCATAATCGAATATTATTCTGCATTAAAAAGGAAAGAAATTCCAACACATGATGCAACATGGACATACCATGAGGACATTATGCTGAGTGAAATAAACCAATCACGAAAGGACAATACTGTAGGATTTCACTTATATGAAGTATCTTAAGATAGAGACAGAAAGTGGACTGGTGGATGCCAGGGGTTGGGGGAGGCAGGTGGGAAGTTAGTATTTAATGGGCACTGAGTTTCAATTTTGCAAGATGAAAATGTTCGGGAGATTGGTTGCACAATAACATATATGTACTTAACACTACTGAACTGTACACTTAAAATGGGTAAATTGGTAAATTTTATGTCATATATATTTTACTATTAAAAATGTATTAATAAAATAAATTCTACTATTGAGCTGATTAGCTAAAACTAGAAGACATGCATTGTGTCCTGTTCATCACTGTAGCTACCCATACATTTCCCAGAGTTCGACAAATGATATACATTCTATAAAGTTTGGTTGAATCAACAGAAGTCATCTAGAAATTTTTCTAAAAAGAAGCAATCAAAGAGTGTTACTATTCTGCTAAGAAATCTCAGCTCTCTAACCCTAAAATCCTGCTCTCTAGAGAATAAGGGTGCAAGTTATACAGGTATACAGGAACTCTCTGTACTATCTTTGCAATTTTTCTGTAAATCTAAAACTTTTCTAAAATAGAAAGCTTGTTTTTTAAAAAATGAGGGGTAGGGGGTCTGTAGCAGTAGCCTAGAAGGGGCCTGTGTGAGGCAAGTGAAGGAGGCAATCTTCAATGGTATAATGAGCATGGTTTTGACCAAAAAATAAGAACAAACCAACACAAAAAAAGCATTAAAAAAGACTCTAAAGGAATATACAAAATACACTAAAAAGACTCTTGGTGACAAATGAAGGAATCAGTGAGGAAAATGCAGTGACCATGGGGTCCTGATCTATGTCAAAGTTCTCATCCCTTTCCCGGACCAACATGGACCACCGTCCACACATTCTCTTCCAAGAACAGGAGCAAACGGGAGCCCGTGTGATGCGTGTCAAGGTCCTGAGCAGAGAGGCGGGGACGAGCCGTGACAGCGAGTTATAGCATTACAGCCCCAGCCTGAGAAGCCACCATTGAAAAGTAATGCAATAGCCTGGCCCGTTTCCATTGCTCAAAGTCTTATAGAAACAACTCTATGTCACATTTTTTTAAGCCCTGGAAAAACCCCAGTGAAATCAGAAACTTCCTAAGAGTGGAGATTCAATCCCAGTGCTTTGAAATGGTTTCACTAATGCATGGTTGGTTTTGATCACAAAAAGAAATAGCAAGATGAGGTGAGGCAGCCTGGTTGGGTGGCAAGAGCACAAGCCTGGAGCCCTGGGCACCTGGGCACTAGTCCTAGCTGAGCCCAGTCCTAGCTGAGCCCAGCAATGTGTGAGCTCCTACAAGTCATTTCCCTGTTCCTGGCCTCAGTAATCCCATGCAGAAGATAAGGATAGTCTAAAGCAGTGGTTCTCAAACTTGAGCATGCATCAGACTCACATGGAGTCTGTTAAAACACAAATTGCTTACATAATGAGTTCGATACGCACCACCTGGAGGATGGACACGTTTGAAGTTCTGACAGGGGGGTGGGGGGTGGCGAGGGCAATATATGTAACCTTAATCACATTTTTACCCCATAATATGATGAAATGAACAAAAAACACAAATAGCTGGGCTCCACCCCCAGAGCTTCCGAGTCAATGGGTCTGGGTGCAGCCCCCAAATCTGCATCTCTAACAAGTTTCCAGGTGGGGCTGATGCAGTTGGTCTGGGGTCCCTACTTTGAGAACCACTAGTCTAGATCTCTGTGATTGACATTTCAAGCATTCTGTAATAAATACTTCATATATTTTCTCACACTCTCGAAGTCTTTCCTTCCTTCATTTACCCACCTATACAAGGATTTATTCATCCAGTTATTTATACAGCAATATTATGGGGACTCCTATTATACATGAGGCATTGTGCCAGGGGCTCAAAGATAAACAAGATGGCTGGAGAAACAAAATATGCAAGTATGATATTGTGTAAACTGGGGTGTGCACAAAACATTAGAGGGATGGACCAGACTTCTTCTATGCAACATTTGAAACCACGATCCAGTGGAAGAGTCCACTGCAAGGAAAGGGCTGCAGCTCAAACACCTTATTCCTAGCTAGGATGCTGCCCACTCATCCAGGCAAAAGGCAGAAAGACATTTGAAAATATGCAAAATGTAATTCATTCAACAACTATTTGTTGAGCACCAACTATGGGCCAGCCACTGTCCCAAGCACTGGGGATATAAAGATCAATAAAAGAGAATATCTGCCCTTGGGGAGTTTAACATTCTAGTAGGAGAGACAGAAAAGAAGCAAACAAATAATAAACATATAAAGAATGTCAGGAAGTGCTAAGTTCATGAAGAAAAGTAAAGCAGGGTGGGGGATTGAGGTTGAAGGTGAATGATCAGAAAAGGAGGTAACCGTGGGACAGAGACCTGAGGGTGAGTGAAAAATATCATCCACATAAGTTGTCTGACAAAGGGTTTTAACCAAACAACCATCAAACTGGAAGACAGACCTCAAAATTAAGAGGAGAAGAAATAATAGTGAGTAAACAAATTTGCGAAAGATTGAAGGATGTGTGGAGGTATAATGGACGGATGGATGGAAGTATGGATGGGTGGATGGATGGATGGATGGATGGATAGATAGATGGATGGGTAGATGATGGATGGGTGGGTGGATGGATGGATGGGTGGATGATGGATGGGTGGGTGGATGGATGGATGGGTGGATGGATGGATGGGTGAGTGGATGGATAGATGGGTGGGTGGATGGATGGATGGGTGGGTGGATGGATGGGTGGGTGGATGTATGGATGGGTGGGTGGATGGATGGATGGGTGCATGGATGAATGGGTGGGTGGATGGATGTATGGATGGGTGGGTAGATGGATGGGTGGGTGGATGGATGGATAGGTGGATGGATGTATGGATGGGTGGGTGGATGGATGGATGGGTGGGTAGATGGATGGGTGGGTGGATGGATGGGTGGGTGGGTGGATGGATGGCTGGGTGGATGGATGTATGGATGTGTGGGTGGATGGATGAGTGTGTGGATGGATGAATGGATGGATGGATGAGTGGGTAGATGGATAGATGGGTGGATGGACAGATGGATGGGTGGATGGATGTGTGGTTGGTGGATGGGTGGGTAAATGGGTGGGGGATGGATGGGCACGTGGGTGGGTGGGGGATGGTAGATGGGTGGGGAGATGGGGGATGGGGGATGAGTGTATGATGGGTGGGTGGATGGATAGATAGGTAGGTGGATAGATAGATGGATGGGTGGATGGGTGAATGGGTGGGTGGACACTCAAGTAGATAGATAATTAGATTAATAGGAAAGAAAAAAGATGACAAATGAAATCGAAATGGAAGAAGATAAACTGCCTAGGAATGTATAATTTACATGCTCTATAAAGACTTGTCATACAGAATAAACATTTTAAGGGGGAATTCTACTAAATATGAAACTATCTCTACAAAACCCATAAGTTGGAGAAGGACTGGGTGGGGAGCAGAGAAGAAAAATCTTTCAAAGTCCTCATGATAAAGAGATGGGAAAAGAGATGGGGGAAGACAGGAGAGGCAAAAGGAAAGCAAATGTACCCTGGAGGTCTCATCTCATTAGTAGAGGGGAAATGGGAGCAACAGAGTTTCTTGGAGCGAGACACATGTGTCTTGCTGTGGGACACATTTGGTATTTTGGTTTCAGATAAGAATGGAATAATATGCATCCGATTATGAGAGCGAGGGAAGGGAAGATGGTCATTAATGAAATAGAAAAGGACACTAAATTTTCCAAATGTTCAAAAAAAACCAAATATGCATCAGAGGAAAACGAAGAGGTAGTAATTTAAAGTACATAATTATAATTATTATAAAAATGGAAACAAAATCAAGTATAGTAATCATTACAGTAAATTAGGATCATTACAGTAAATTAGGATGATCTGAATCCTCCTATTAACTAGTAAGAAGGATGGGAAGATTGAATTAAAAATAAAACCTACCTATATGCTCTTTACACAAATCACACTTTTTTTTTTTTTTACAAATCACACTTTTAACTAAGTAATAAAGGTTGAAAATAAAGGAGGTGGACAAAAAAGGAGAAAATAGAAATAGCAATATCAGACCATATGGGATTTAAAGTTAATGTAATGACCTTAACATTCCACCTTTAACATTACATATAATAAAAGACACAATATATGAGGAAGATATAACAGTCACACATGTGCCAGAATAAAATAGTTTTTTCTTTGTGTATTTAACTGATACTCTTTAAAAAATAGAATGCAAAGCTTCAGAACTAGACAGATCAAGTAGACAAAATGTAAGTAAAGACATAGAAGACCTGAATCACACAATCAACCAATTTGCTTTTACATGTATATAAAACTTTGCATGCCTCAAAAAAAAGAGTATACAATTTTGGATGTCCATGGAACATTGACAAAAATCATGCTCTAAAAGCAGTAGAACATAGAATACCAGTGGAGGCCAGCTACCTAGCTTCAAATACTATCTTCTGCCATTTATTAGTTGATGACCTTGGGCAATAACTTAAGTGACCTGTGCTTCAGTCTCTTTGTTGTAAAATGTGGATGATAATAACACTGCCTATCTCATCTGGGTGTTCAGGAGATTAAATGAGTTATTACATAGAAATCACCTACAATAGTATCCCACAACTAGAAAGTTCTGTAAGTGAGATGTGATTATCATCATCATCTTATCACTCAACCACAAAGAAAAACATAATGAATTAGAACCAATTAGAAAGTATACTGGCCACATTACTCGAGAATAATCCAAAAACTGCCTAGGGTACTCATCCAGTGTTAGCAGAGGGACCTCTCCCCTATGTTAGGCACTCAGGTCCCTCCTAGGAATCTAGAATCTTGAGCCATAGGTTCTCAGAGGTGAAAGTTTTCACAGAGTAAGTCTACATCTCCATCCCAAGCAAAGATGCTTCCCAGTGTGTCATGACTGGTGGCCATCTGGCCCCCACCTGGACATGCCTGGGGCTGGGAGGCTCAGCATCTCGCAAAGTGTGCCCTTCCATCACCAGCTGATGCTTGCACTCAAATAGTCTTCCTTACGTTGAACAGCAACTGACCTCCCAGAATCATCATCCTCTTCCCTGGAGCTTTATTCGCTCATTCATTCATCCACCCATCCATTCATTCATCCATCCATCCATCCATTCAATTATTCAGCAGAAACTGATTGGCACTTACTGCCTGTTAGGCACAGGATACAATGGTAAGCACATTCACACTGGAGCTCATTAGCCCAATAAATAGTAACTGAATAATACAATCTCCTGCTTGATTAGCCCTGGGAAGAAAATGAACAGGGTTCTACCAGAACATACACCCTGGAGGCTGCCCCTGGTCTGAAAGTATCAGGAAACGTTTCCCAGAAGTGACTCTTGCTTGCTGAACACCAAAGGATGACCCGGAGCCGACGGGTGCAAGGCAGCAGTGGCATTTTCTGCCCTGTGACCTCTGCGTCCACCCCTCTCCTGGACGGAACAGCTTTTCACTCCTCCTGCGGCCACAAGGCCAGGCGCGGTGGCTCGCGCCTGTCATCCTAGCACTGTGGGAGGCTGAGGTGGGAATATGACTTGAGGCCAGGAGTTTGAGACCTCCTGCGGCCAATCTCCCATACGGACCCATGAGACGCTCAGGAAGGACCAGGCACTGCGCATGCAGTCTGACTTCCTTCCGATGAATCCCAAACCTGCATCTGCTTTTTTGGCAGCCACATTCTCTTTTTTGATGCTGAAATCCTGACACTATGTTTATGTTTCCATTAGACCAGATATATCATCCAAAAAACATGTAAGAAAAGTCATGCAGTTAAGCAAGACTCTCCTAGTGGTTCCAGGATGGGTCTTGGAGATTGCCACTCCCTCTCCTGAGGGAACTGCCCTCTGCATGTTGATCTAAGGCTTTAGATCATCTAACTTCTCTCTGTCACCAGTGCCAGGGCAGAGCAAAGTTCCTCAATCAAACCTGTCTTTCCAGCTGTGCGTCCAGGGGAAACCTCAATGCTGCTGAGGCTGAAGGCACTTCCCCTTGGCACCCTTACCTCCTGACATTCCTAATTACACTCTTGCTTCTTTGATGAACCCACAGCTCCTCCACAGGAATGGCCAGGGCTTTGCAAACTGCTTTCTCTCAGCATCTCCCAGCTCCTCCCTGAGAGGCAGAGGTGGCTGGGATTCTCATCTTACTGACGAGGAAACTGGGACTCAGAAAGGTGCAGGTGCTAGAGCTGAGATCTCCAGCCACGGCTTCCAGAGCCAATACTCTTCCCGTGGTCCACACACCTCTTTCAAATGGTTCTATTATTATGAGACAACTCACCCAGTGTCTACCACTACGTGGCGTGCTCTCTCCATCTTGCCTCATTATGTCCTCTCTATTTGGTGTCCAAAAAAACATCTCAAGTGTAACTTGTCCACAAGAGAATCTTGCTTCTGCATCCCCATGCTGCTCCTCCCTCTGGCTCCCCAATCTTGGGAAATGGCATAACCATAACCATTCACCCATGGACTCAGGCTCCCATCCTGGAAGGAGGGAGAGAGAGAAGAACAAAGAACAGGGGACAGAGGATGGAAGAAAAAGAAAGAGGATACTATAACTGTGGCCTAAAAAGAAAAGAAAGAGAGAGAAGTGAAGGAGGGAGGAGGAATGGGAGAGAGAGGACTAGAAGAAGGAAGTAAGAAAGGAGAGAGGAAGGAAGGATGAGGGGAGGTGAGAGGAAGAAAAGGAGCAAAGGAGGGAGACAGGAAAGAAGAGAGAGGAAGGAAAAAAGAAAGGGAGAGAGGGAGGAGAAATCAGGGAGGGAGGCAAGGAAATGAAGAGACGGGTAAGGAGGGAGGAGGAGGGGAAGGAGGGAAGGAAGAAAGGAACAATGGAGAAGAAAGGAAGGGAAACAAAGAAAGGATGCTTCCACTAGAGGACAGCATAGGTCCACTGCCTGTGTGTGTCACAGATTTTAGCCTGTGCAAGTCAATATTGTAAAATAACATATTGTGCCTTGTTTCTTTTAAATAACACTGTATTAACTGCCTTTATGGAGAGTCACAAAACCATGAACCTCTCTAAAACAACCATTTCCAGAACAGGAATTTGGGCTGCCCTGGGACAGTCTCAAATTTTCCCAAAGCCAAGACGAACTAGACACAATCCCTATCCAAGAAACCTAAAATCTCATCTGGAGGAGAAGGCTCATATCCAAATAGCCAGAACACAAGGCAGAAATTGACAAGGACCAAAAGAGCTTCACAGAGAGAGCAGGGGTGGCCCACCGGAGTGAGGAGCATTTCCTGCCAGGCACATGGACTGAAGGAGAACTAGGGGCAGTCACTGGACCCATCCAGTGTGTGATCCCATCCTACAGGTGAGGAAACTAGGGTTCAGGGTGGGAGAGGTGATCCAGTGCCTTGCCCAAGCACTTACTCCATGCCCGGCCCTGAGGTGGCTTCAGGACTAAGAGACCAGCATCCCAGAGCTCCCCGGTGAGGCGTGGGAACAGATGTGCCAACGAGACAGGGCAGAGTGAGGGCCGAGCGGTGTGGTCAGAGCCGCGAAGCGTGGGGAAAGGGTAGGGAGTCGGGAAAGGAAGGCTGGGGTGAGGCCTGACCCCGTTCTGGAAAGCAGGAGGGTAGGTGGGAGGGTGGAAAAGACATTCCGGGAGGAGGAAACAGAATATGCAAAAGCAAGGAAGCATGAAATACTGAGGCGCAAACTGAAGGTCTTTGAGAAGGACTGGGGCACAGGCTAAGAGCACGGAAGTGATAAAACGAAAGAATGCATCTGGGGCCAAATCTTAGATTGCCTTGGGTGCCAAGGCAAGGGAGCGTGGCCCCATCGTGGGGTCAGTAGAAGCGCTGCATGGCTTTAAGCCAGGGACAGACTGAAGAATCCCTGTCGCTGTCGCTCTGCTGATGCGACATGAGCAAGAGCCTGGAGGCAGAGAGGGGCAGCTGTGAGGCCCAGGCTTGAGAAGGACGAGAGAAGAAAGACAAAGAGGAAAGGCAGACAGGGCGCCGTGGCGGCTGAGGACTCACCGCGCAGCCAGCTCGCGCCGGCGTGCGTGTCCCGGAGGCGGATGAGGCGGCGGTGCGCGCGGCTGCGGCGCACGTACCACAGCATCCAGACCAGCTGCAGCAGCATGAGCGCGCTCAGGAGGCTCAGCAGGTCGCTCTTGCCCACGCCCGACGCGTGCACGGCCCAGGCCAGCAGCAGCAGCAGCCCCGCCACGAACACGTTCAGCCCGTACTGGCTGCTGAGCGCCTCGGCCAGCTTCTGCGGGAAGGGGGCTCGGACGGCGCCCGGGCGAGGAGCCCGAGACCCTGGGGGCCGCGGGGCCTCCGCGGATTGCATGGACCCTGGAGCCGCGAGCTGGGGCCGCGGGCAGGCCACAGGCCCCGACGAGCCCGCGTCCGAGGCGCTCGCAGCTGCCCTGGGCAAGGCGGGCGCCCCCAAGCCCTCGGGCATCTTGCCGACACCAACTCTTGTTCGGGGTGGCTGCCGCCGGCCCTGCTTGTCCCCCCTGCCTCCTGTCCTTGCCCCGACGCCCTCTGCCAACAGGCCCCCACCCCTACGCACCCCACCTCCCGACGCCTGCCCTCGCCGCGTGCCCCTCTGCCCTCAGTCAAGGGGCCACCCGGCCCACTTCCCGCCCCCAACCCCGAGGCCCCGGGTTTCTACGCGCCCCTCGCCGCCCCCTGCCCACTTCCCCTCACTTGACGACGCCAGGGGCAGCCCCTGCCCACTACAGGACCCACGCGGGACGGCTCCCGGATCCCGATCCCTCGGCCGCCCGCGTGTCCTCCCGCACTGCCGCCAACACGCCGGCCCCCGCCCGCCCACAGCCCTCACCCCTGCTGGACCCGCGCAGACCCAGCCCCTGCCCCGGCGACCCGAAACGCTGGATGGCAAGAGGTGCCTCCCAGGGATTGGGGGATGGAAGTGAGGGGGGGTCTCCCGAAGCCAGCGGAGCGGATGGGCGCGGGGCGTGGCTGAGGCCGAGCCCGCGTAGGGGACTGCTCGGGGCTGCTCCGGGCTCTGCGCCGGACCGGAGGTCCGGGTGAGCCTGCCCCAGTCGGTGTGCGCGCCTGAGTCTGTCTGTCCCTGCTTCTTTCTGTGATGTGTCTTCTCTGTTCAGGTCACGCTCTGCGTCTGTCTTCGGGTGTGTCTGGTTAGTGGTGGGGGACGCGGGCCCCCAGATCTATGAATAGGGGGAGGGGCCATCTCTCTGTGGTTTCTCTGTTTGTCTGTCTGTCTGGTGTGCCTGTGTGTGGGCTGCGAGATTCCCAGAGGCAGAAGACCTGACTCTCTTTCCAAGGAAAAACACCATCCCTCACCCTCCTGCAGGGGAGTGGGGCGCTACTCCTGGACCCAGCAGGGTTGAGGGGGGTTGCCCAGGGGTCGGCCCTGGAGCCCTGGGTGGCCGGGCGCCTCCCTAGCCTTCAGGCCGCCCGGCTTGCCTTCTGAAGCCCTGGGTGCCCGCCGGGCGCCCGCCCCTCCCAGGAGCTCACTGCGCCCCGCGGGGCGAGGAGGAGACTGGAAGCGCGGCGAATGAGCGTCCAAGGCTGGCGCACCGAGAGGAGGGGCAGGACCCCAGGGCAGGTCGCAGAAGGGAGCTGGGAGCAAGCCTTGGGACGTCGGGGCCTCCTGAGCGCCTCCTGCGCGGGCCCCTGCGCTTGCACAGGGCTGGGCACCCGGCAGACGCTTCCTCTTGCTTTAATGTTCTGCTGTTGCCGTTTTGAAATTCTTAATTTGTGAACAAGGGGCCCCACGCTTTCGTTTTGCACTCGGCCAGCAAACTGCAGTAGCCCATCCTGGCTGGTGAAGGGGTACGGGGAAGCCGCAGGCCGGGAACGCATCAACCTGGGGAACTTGCCTTGCCTTCATTCGTGCTATCGATTCATTCATTCGTTCGTTTGATCAACATATATTTATCTTACACTGGACCGTTTGCCAGGCTCTGTTCTAGGCTCTTGGGATTCAGCTGTGGAAGATTCTGCTCTGACGAGTTGACTTCAGGCAGAGAAAGGCTCAGGGGGCACGTGTGCAGTGAGTGCTCAGACTTAGTCCTCCCCATCTCAGAGCTGGGGGGGGCGGTGGACAGAGTGAGCAGCCCCTCCCCCAGCAGGGCTGCGGGGAGCCAGGCTGGGAGGAGCCCCGGTCTGCAGGAAGACTGAGAGGTTCTGGGAGGGGAAAGGCCCCAGTCTTTCTACCCAGGAGCAGCTGGTCAGGTGGGACAGGGCAGGGCGGGGCAGGGCAGTCCAGAGGGAGGATCCAGCCTGTGCAAAGAAATGCACAAGATTACAAGGTGGGTTGTAATCAGGGCACACGTCCCCCACTGAGCATGCCCAGAGCCAAGCCAGAGTGTATGCTCAGTAGGGAAGCGGATAAAGTAATGTATGCCACTCGGGCTGGGTGCCCCGCGGGGCAAGAGCGGCCAGTGTCTCTTCATCAGAGGAGGGTGAGGACTGACTCGGTGCCACAGCTTCCTGCTGCACTCCCTCCCTTACCTTGCTCGGCTTTCTTCCTCAGCCCACCTCAGCTGCAGTGTGCCAACGTCTGTGGGCCCGTCTCTCCCACTGTAACAAAAGTTCTATGAAAAGGACTTTGTCCAGCTTGTCTATGGCTGTATCTCCAGCATAGAGAACAGTGGTAGCCAGCACATAGTAGGTGCTAAGTAAATACATGTCGGATGAGTGGTGAATGGATGGCTAAAATGAGAAGGCTCTCTTCGCCCTGCCTATTCATATATTTCCCAGTAGACCTGTCCACCTCTCCATCACCCTTGTTTCTCACCCATCACAAGAACTGTCTTTCTTAACTGCCTTTCCAGTTCTGAGCTCCCTAAAAACACAGCTGTGTTTGGTTCATTCTTCTCTCTAGCACCCAGCATGTGCTTTTAAAAAACTCATCGATAAATGCATACCGAGCACCTCCTGTGTGCCAGACACTGCGACAGGCCTGGGGGCAACAGGATGAAAGCCGCAAGCTGTGCCAGGTGCAGTGGGAACCTGGATGGGAGAGCCCGGCGACTGGCAGAGGGCAGGTCCTTGTCAAAGCCCCTGTGCCTTTGTTTCACGTCACATGTGTACAAAATGCATTCCTATCCATTATCTCTTTTCCATAGATCAGCTCAATTCAACATGGTTTTGCAGAAAAATACAATATCAAGTGGTGGTTAGATGGCTACAGGGCTTAAATCCAGGCTTCTTCACTTATTGCTGTGTGACCCTAGACAAGTCACTGGATCTCCCTGTGCCTTAATCTCCTCATCTGTAAAATGAAGCTCTTAAATTATGTATCCATAATAATTAAAATATTTTTTAATTTAAAAAAATAAAAATACAAGACCCATTCTTGGTCAGGTGTGGTGGCTCATGCCTATAATCCAAGCAATTTGAGAGGCTGAGACAGGAGGATCACTTGAAGCCAGGAGCTCAAGACCAGCCTGGGTAACATAATGAGACCCTGTCTCTACAAAAAATGTTAAGATTAGCCGGGCATAGTGGTACATGCCTGTAGTCCCAGCTACTTGGGAGGCTGAGGTGGGAGGATCCCTTGAGCCCAGGAGTTCAAGGCTGCAGTGATATATGATCACATTACTGCACGTTAGTTTGGGCAACAGAGTGATCCCCTGTCTGTACAAAAAAAATTAAAAATTAAAAATAAATAAAATAAATACTCATTCTTATAAGTTCCTATGAGAATAGAATGAGTTGATACCTACAGAGCACTTAGGAAGGTCCTGCCACATGCTACGTACCTAAAACACTTTGCTCTTTGCTGAGCACCAACTGTGTGCCAGGCACTGAGCTGAGGCCATGTGGCAGAGGCGACCAGCTGTCCATCAAACCTGTGCTCCCCTCCCATCATGCAGAGTTAGTACTGGGAAATGGCTGCCCAGCCAGGGACTCTAATTCCTGGCGCCCCTTGCATCTCGTGGGGCCAGGTGAGTAAGTTCTGACAAGCGGAGTGTGGGTAAGAGAGATGTGTGCACACTCCTGGGCTCAGACCATGAAAACCTCCCATGCCATCCTCCACCTCCTCCCTTCCCCTACCGGCCGGATGTGACACCAACACCCAGAGCAACTTTGGAGATTCATGCTGAAGATGGCAGAGCCTGTCAGCCTAAGTCTCCCAGTGACATGTGAAGCCGATTCCCTCCAAGAAAGCTGGACTTTACACGAGTGAGAAATAAATTTCACTGTGCTAAGCCACGGCACGTTTTAAATGTGTCTGTTCTAGCTGCTAGCAGCACCTGAACTTGTTGAGTACAAACATGACTGACACTCAATCCCTGTCCGAAATCAGGTGGGGCTCCTGCCTCTGGGCTGCCTCGATTCTTTTAAATAAGCAATAAAGTATGAGTCTCTGGATACCAACAGAGAAAGATTAAAGCAGGGGTGGGAAACTCTCATGCTGAAAAGCCACATTATAAAAGGTGTCGGGGAGGTTTCCGTTCTTCTTGATGTTGTGGAATAGTTTCTGCAAGGTACTAGTTCTTCTTTGTAAGTGTGGTAAAATTCGGGTGTGAAACCATCTGGACCAGGACTTTTCTTTTTAGGGAGATTTTCAATTGCTGTTTCTATTTCAGCTCTTGAGATTGGTCTGTTCAGGAAATCTATTTCTTCCTGGTTGAGCTTAGGGAGGCTGTGTGTTTCTAGACATTTGTCCGTTTCCTCCACATTTTGCAGTTTGTGTGCATAAAGATTTTTGTAGTATTCATAAATTATATCTTGTATCCCTTTGGGATCAGTTGTGATGTCTCCTTTTTTGTTCCTGATGGAGCTTATTAAAGATTTCTCTTTTCTGCTTTTCGTTAGCTTAGCCAATGATGTGTCAATTTTGTTTATTTTTTCAAAGAACCAACTTTAATCTCCTGAATAGCTTTCCTGTTTTCAATTTCATTAGTTCTGATTTGATCTTGTTGATTTCACTTCTTCTGCTGAGTTTGGGGTTGGTCTGTTCTTCTTTTTCCAGCTCTTTGAGTCATTTCATTAGATTGTCTATTTGTGATCTTTTTGAGTTTTGGTTATAGGCATTTATGGAGATAAACTTTCCTCTCAGAACTGCTTTAGCTGTGTCCCAGAGGATTTGATAACTTGTCTCTCCATTGTTATTTCTTCATAGAATTTTTAAATTTCCATCTTGATTTCTTCATTTATGAAGTAATCATTTAGTAGGAGGTTGTTTAATTTCCACGTTTTTGTGTAGAAATGTGAGTTTCTGTTATGGTTGATTTCTACTTTTATTTCACTGTGATCTGAGAAGATACATGATATGATTTCTATTTTTTTAAATTTCTTGCAGTTTACTTTGTGTCCTAGGATATGGTCAATCTTAGAGAATGTCCCATGAGCTGCTGAGCAGAAGGTATATTCAGTGGATTTGGGGTAGAATGCTTGTAAATGTCAGTCAGTCCCAATTGTTCTAGAGTTTTGTTTAAGTCCATTATTTCTTTGTTAATTTTCTGTTTGGAGGATCTGTCCTGTGCCATCAGTAGGGTGTTGAAGTCTCCGGTGATTATGGAGTTGCTATTAATCAATTTGCTTAGATCCAGTAAGGTTTGCTTTATGAATATGGGTGCACCTAAGTTGGGTGCATATATATTTATAATTGTTATCTCTTCTTGTTGAACTGTGCCCTTCACCATTATATAATGACCCTCTTTGTCTTTCACTACTTTTGTTGGTTTAAAAACTAAATTGTCTGAAATTAGAACTGCCCTATTACTCTGATACCAAAACCAGGAAAGGATGCAACAAAAAAAGAAAACTACAGACCAATATCCCTAATGAATATAGATGCAAAAATTTTCAACAAAATCTTAGCTAACCGAATCCAGACGCTTATCAAAAAATAATCCATCACAACCAAGTGGGCTTCATCCCAGGGATTCAGGGATGGTTCAACATACGTAAATCTATAAATGCAATCCACCACATATAGAGAAGCAAAAACAAAGACCACATGATTCTTTCAATAGATGCAGAAAAACTTTTGACAAAATTCAACACCCTTTCATGATATGAACACTTAATAAAATAGGCATAGAAGGAACATACCTAAAAATGATACAAGCTATATATGACAGACCCATAGCCAACATCATACTGAATGGGGAAAAATTGAAAGCATTCCCACTCAGAACTGGACCCAGACAAGGCTGCCCACCATCTCCACTTCTATTCAACATAGTGCTAGAAGTCCTGGCTACAGCAATGAGACAGGAAAGTGGAATTAAAGGTATCCAAATAGGGGCAGAAGAGATCAAACTTTCACTATTTGCTGATGATATGATATTCTATTTAGAAAACCCCAAAGATTCAACCAAGAAACTCCTGGAACTGATAAATAAATTTAGTAAAGTCTCAGGATACAAAATCAATACACAGAAATCAGAGGCATTCATATACGCCAACAACAGTCAAATTGAGAACCAAATCAAAGACTCAATTCCCTTCACAATAGCAACAAAGAAATTAAAGTACCTAGGAGTATACTTAACCAAGGAGGTAAAAGACTTCTACAGGGAGAACTATGAAACACTGAGGAAGGAAATAGCAGAGGATGTAAACAGATGGAAATCCATTCCATGCTCGTGGATCGGCAGACTCAACATCATCAAAATGTCTATACTACCCAAACTGATCTACAGATTCAATGCAATACCTATTAAAATCCCATCAGCATTCTTCACAGATATAGAAAAAATAATTTTAAGCTTCGTATGGAACCAAAGAAGACCCCGAATATCAAAAGCAATTCTAGGCAACAAAAACAAAATAGGAAGTATTAATATCCCAGATATCAAACTATACTACAAAGCTGTAGTAATTAAATCAATCTGATATTGGCACAAAAATAGGAATATTGACCAGTGGAACAGATCTGAGCATCCTGATATAAAATCATCCTCATATAGCCATCTAATCTTTGACAAAGCAGACAAAAACATATGCTGGGGAAAAGAATCCCTTTTCAATAAATGGTACTGGGAAAACTGGATAGCCACTTGTAGAAGGCTAAAGCAGGACCCACACCTTTCACCTCTCACAAAAATCAACTCACACTGGATAAGAGACTTAAACCTAAGGTATGAAAGTATTAGATTTCTAGAGGGAAAAGTTGGAAACACTCTCCTAGACATCAGCCTAGGCAAAGAGTTTATGAAGAATTCCCCAAAGGCAATCAAAGCAGCAACAAAAATAAATAAATGGGACATGATGAAACTAAAAAGCTTCTGCACAGCCAAAGACACAGTCATGAATATAAACAGACAGCCTACAGAATGGGAGAAAAATTTTGCATCCTACCCATCTGATAAGGGACTGATAACTAGAATATACTTAGAACTCACGAAAATCAGGAAGAAAAAAAATCAAATAACCCCATTAAAAAGTGGGCAAAGGACTTGAACAGAAACTTTTCTAAAGAAGACAGAAGAATGGCCAACAAACATATGAAAAAGTGCTCAACATCTCTAATCATCAGGGAAATGCAAATAAAAACCACAATGAGACATCACTTAACCCCAGTGAGAATGGCCTTTATCAAAAAGTCTCCAAACAATAGATGCTGGCGTGGATGCGGAGAGAGAGGAACATTCCTACACTGCTGGTGGGACTGCAAACTAGTTTAACCTCTGTGGAAAGCAATATGGAGATACCTTAAAGCGATACAAGTGAATCTACCATTTGATCCAGCAATCCCATTGCTGGGCATCTACCTAAAAGATCCAATGACACTCTACAAAAAAAGATACCTGCACTCGAATGTTTATAGCAGCACAATTCATAATTGCAAGGCTGTGGAAACAGCCCAAGTGCCCATCAATCCAAGAAGGGATTAATAAAATGTGGTATATATATATAGCATGGAGTACTATTCAGCCCTAAGAAACAACAGTGATATAGCACATCTTATATTTTCCTGGCTAGAGCTGGAACTCATACTACTAAGTGAAGTATCCCAAGAATGGAAAAACAAGCATCACATGTACTCAGCAGCAAACTGGTATTAACTGAGCAGCACCTAAGTGGACACATAGGTACTGCAGTAATAGGGTATTGGGCAGGGGGGAGGGGAGGGGAGGGGGCGGGTATATACATACATAATGAGTGAGATGTGCACCGTCTGGGGGATGGTCATGCTGGAGACTCAGACTTGTGGGGGGAGGAGAGGAAAGGGCATTTATTGAAACTTTAAAATCTGTACCCCTATAATATGCCGAAACAAAAAGAAAGAAAAGACACATTAATTTAGCTGTAATCAAATAAGGCCGCATTCAAGAAACTTCAAATAGATATACTTAAAAATGTACACTATTTTGTAAAACTCTATTATGTACTTAATAATTTCAAAAAATGAAAACTATTTATACATTTTAAAGTTAACTAGCCTTTTCATGACTGTGCTGTCTGGTTTCCGCTGGAAAGCATTTGAATGTCCGGTTGCAGCACAGAGGTGTGCAGCTTCAGTTGGTCCTCTAGATGGCAGCAGTCCTTTGTGACCTTACAGGGTCTTGATTTAAGTTAGGAGAATGTAGATTTGCAGCAATAAGTGGTTGAAAAGCAAGAAAGCATTTTTTAGGCATGTTGCCGAAGGTGTGGGTATTCTACTGCATTTTTCTGTATTTTAATTGGATCTTTCTTAGCATCAAACAATGACTTTAAAATGTCATCTACCGAGAGCTCAATCAATTCCATCTGTGGTTCTTTAGGTGCCTTGGTGACATCAACTAGGCGAGGCTGAGATGCTGATTTGAGTGTGACGTCATGGTTCTCACAGTCAGGGAACCTTTCACTGTGTTCTCCAATTAATGGGTCTGCAACAGCTGCGTGTTCAGATGATTCACATATGTCATCTGCTCATCCTTTGTCAACTGGGGAAAATGTTCATCCAATATTTCCTTTTGAAGAAGTGTTTTGAAAAAAGATAGCTTTTTTCAAAATGCTTAGATTGTTTGCCACATATGATGTATATGTACCCTTAGTTTTACCTTGCAAAGAAATATTAAAGTCATTTTGATCTGACATCACACAGGAGTGTTGCATTTCTATAGAAATCTTCTTTCAATAATTTGCATTGCTGATTCTGTTTTTCATAAAATTTAACTATTTGTTCTCACAGAGACAAAATTTTAGCTAACACCTGTCCCTGAGATAGCCAACACACTTTAGATTGATGTGGCAAATCCACACTGATACCTCATCATTCAACTTTAGCATGTCAGGAAACTGACGATGCTGTGTTGCATTTGCACAAATACAGTTAACAATACTTATAACTTGTTGCAAAGTATTACTTTAAAAAGTAGCTTTAGCACAGATATTTTGCTGATTCAAGATACGATAAAAAGAAATGAGAGCATCGGGATCTGTTAATATATTTCTTATCTGTGCAATAAACCCTTCATGTTTCCCTGTTCATAGAAGGTCCACCATCTGTACATACACTCACTATTTACTAAATTCAGTCCAACTTCACGACATTTCTCTTGAAAATTGTTGAAGATATCTGTTCCCTGTGTTCTGCTCACAAGAGTGCCCAAAGCAAGTAACTCTTTGTAGTAAAGAAAATCTTCTGTTATGACCTGAATAAAGTATAAAACCTGTGCTGATTCAGTAGTATCAGTTGATGAGTAATATATATTTCCCCCTTTTTCTAAAGCCAGTCAAATTTTATATATATTTCCCTTTTGAAGTATTGCATGAAGCTGTTCTGTTAAGTCGAAGGCTAATTCACGCTGCCAACCAGTTATGGCTCTCCATGTGAGAGGCAGCTGTTTGTACTTTGAAACATTATTGGAGTCTAAGCATCCTACAACTTCAACAACTCTTTCTTTCACAATTTCTACATCACTGAATGGCTTCCCTTTTTTCCCTGAGTATATTAGTTACTTTATAAGTTGCTTCAGTGGCATTATTTCCAGGTCTTATAACAATAAGAATTGAAAGAATTGTCTTAGCGTTTGCTTTTCATCTTTTAATTTCTGCAATACAAACTTTCACACCTCTTCCTCTAACTTAAAATATTTGTGGTCTGAGTGTTAAAACACTGATGAGCATTGAGGTTCTTTCATGTTGATATTGCAGTATCACAAAGCAAGCAAATCATCTTGTCTTTAGCAGAAACAAGAAATATTGCAATTCCCAATCCTCATTTTAAAAATCTGTTTTCTTCCTTTGACGTTGTCTTGGTCTTCTTGACATGACAGGCAGTTAAGCAGGCAGAATTAAAAAGTACTATCAGGCTGTGCAACTGCTCACAAATTCCACTGCAAACAGAAGCACAGCACCACTGTCAAAACCTGGTAACAGACTGGCGTACTCGGCCCCATAAACTCTCGCCAACCAGCCTCGGGCAGCAGTGGCGCCAGTCAGGCGGGAGTCAGAACTGAGTCACGAGCCCAGCAGCCGCCAATGGAGCCCTCGTGGCTTCTGATGTTCTGATTGTGCTGGTCAACCTGGGAGGATCATTTCGTTGAAACTTATTTCACTCATTGGTACTCTTTTTTTTACATTAATTTTAAAACTAAAAATACAAACAGAAATGTATTAATAAAAATAAAAGGATTTATTCTATAAAATTTGGATTCAGTCAAAAGGTCACACTTATGGACCTAGAAGCAGGTTCCCCAACGCTGGACTTTTTATTCTGTCCCTTTTATTCTATATTGAAGACAATGCTAAACTCACTGCTTTCTGCCTTCTACTGATAAGATTTTTTCAAAGGCCTGAGCTGCCCAGCACCCCGGTTTCTCGGGACTGCCCTGCTCAGTGGCGGGCAGATGCAAGCAGTCTGAGGCTCCGCTCTGCCCGCTGCCTCCTCTTTCAGAGCCGCCACGCAGATGATGCTGAGACACACTTTCACGAGACATGGGCTCCCCAAGTCCAGTGAGGACGAGGGGACTTCAGAGGCCAGAAGCCGGTGGTCACACTGGACCACAGGGCTAACACGGGCACCTCCCCTGGTGGGCAGCAGGACCCACGTGGCAATTAGGACATTTCGCCTGGATCACCTTTGGCCGTGGCTGTGTCATCCCAGTATTTTTTTTTTTTTTTTTTTTTTTTTTTTTTTTTTGAGACAGAGTCTCACTTTGTTGCCCAGGCTAGAGTGAGTGCCGTGGCGTCAGCCTGGCTCACAGCAACCTCAATCTCCGGGGCTCAGTGATCCTATTGCCTCAGCCTCCCGAGTAGCTGGGACTACAGGCATGCGCCACCATGCCCGGCTAATTTTTTGTATATATATTTTTAGTTGGTCAATTAATTTATTTCTATTTTTGGTAGAGACGGGGTCTCGCTCAGGCTGGTTTCGAACTCCTGACCTTGAGCAATCCGCCCGCCTCGGCCTCCCAAAGTGCTAGGATTACAGGCGTGAGCCACCACGCCCGGCCTCATCCCAGTATTTTTAAGAATAAAAGAGTTTGACAGTGTCTGAGTTTCTTAGGATGGGTGTAACAAAGTACCATAAACTGGGTGGCTTAAAACGATGGAAATTTACTCTCTTTCATATTTTTTAGAAGCCAGAAGTTTGAAACGGAGGTGCCAACAGGGCCACACCCTGTCCGAAGGCACTGGGGGAGGCTCCCGCCTGCCTCTTCTCGCTTCTGGCGGCAGCCGGCAGCCACTGGCTCTCCTTGGCTTGCGGCTGCGTCACTCCAGTCTGTGCTTTGGTCGTCACACAGCCTTCTCTGTGTCTGTGTCTTTTTCCTCTTCTTATAAAGACACCAGACATACTGTATTAAGAGCCCACCCTACTCCAGTAACAACTCGTCTTACTTTGTATCTTAATTACATCTACAAATTCTATTTTTAAGTAAGGTGACATTCAGAGGTACCAGGGATGAGGACTTCAGCGTATCTTCTGGTGAGATAAAATTCAGCCCATAACAGGCAACCTATTCATTGCAGTATTATTCACAATAGTCAAGATATGGAATCAAACTTTGTGCCCATCAGTAGGTGAATGGATAAGGAAATGTGGTATACAGACACAACAGAATATCATTCAGCCTTAAAAAAAGGAGGAGATCCTGTCATTTGCAACAACATGGGTGAACCTGGAAGACATCATGTTAGGTGAAATAAGCCAGGCACAGAAAGACAAATGCCACATGATCTCATTTATCTGTGGAATCTAAAAAGTTGAGCTCACACAAGTAGATAGTAGCATGGCGGTTACCAGGGGCTGGGAGAAGGGGATATTGGGGGTTAGGAAATGTTGCTCAAAGGGTACAACATTCAATCGGACAAGAAGAATAAGTTCAAGGGGTCTATTGTACAACATGGTGACTGTAGTTAATAGCAATATATGGTGTTCTTTTTCATTTTTTTGTTTTCTTTTTTGAGACAGCATCTCCCTCTGTTGCCCAGGTGGGAGTGCAATGGCCTGATCAGAGCTCACAGCAACCTCAAACTCTTGGGCTCAGATGATCCTCCTGCCTCAGCCTCCCAAGGAGCTGGGACCACAGACATGCACCCCACATGCAGCTAACTTTCGTATTTTTTGTAGAGACGGGAGTCTTGGTATGTTGCCCAGGCTGGTCTCAAACTCGCCTGGCCTCAAGCAATCCTCTTGCCTTGGCCTCCCAAAGTGCTGAGATTATAGGTGTGAGCTACTGAACATATGGTCTCTTTCTCTCTCTCTCTCTTTTTTTTTTTACCTAGGCATTACCAACCAAGAAGTATATGGTATTGTTGACAATTGCTAAGCAAGTAGATTTTAAGAGTTTTCACCACAAAAAAATAAGTACATGAAATAGCACATGGTAATTAGCTCAATTAAGCCATTTCACAATGTATGAAGAAACTTCAAAATGTTTAAGGAAAAATGGAATTAAAATAAAAAATATAAACTTTGTGTCTGAACATAAGCTCCATCAAGTTCGAGACACTGTTGCAAGCGATGACACCAGCCATTCAGTCCACCGTGAAGAGCTGAAGAGTCCTGGGAATTTAGCCAGGTCAATTCAGTCCTTTTTACATTATTAATGGAAGAAAAGTGGGTACCTTTTTTAGATTTTTTAAGATTAGGAAACAAAAAGCAGCCAGAAGGAGCCGAATGAGGCCTGTGAGGTAGACGCCTGCCTGTTCCCGCTGCAGCTTCACAGCTCGCCCTGCTTGATGAGGGAGCATTGTCGTGGTGGAGAAGCTCTGGTGAAGCTTCCCCAGGTGTTTTTCTGCTAAAGTTTTGACTAATTTTCTCAAAGCAGTC
This sequence comes from Microcebus murinus, assembly GCF_040939455.1. Classification (NCBI taxonomy): domain Eukaryota; kingdom Metazoa; phylum Chordata; class Mammalia; order Primates; family Cheirogaleidae; genus Microcebus; species Microcebus murinus. Next base: position 55,126,150 of record NC_134119.1, on the reverse strand, counting down.
TCATAATAAGCAGACGTTATCATTCTTTAGCCCCCCCAAAGCCAACAAGAAAAATGCCTTGGGCACCCCCAAACCTGTTGCTGTGACCTTTGCTCTTGACTGGCCCACCCCTTGGTAGCCACTGCTTTGACTGTGGCTTTTCCTCAGGATAGTACTGGAAAAGCCAGGTTATGTCTCCTGCTACAGTTCTTCAAAGAAACACCCCGGAATCTGGATCCCACTTGTTTAAAATTTCCATTGTGGCTGGGCACAGCAGCTCACACTGGTAATACCAGCACTTTGGGAGGCATGTCCCGACCCGCAGGACCTTCTGTTACTCGCGGGGGCGAGGGGGACCGTGCCTGAAAGAGATGGGCGAAAGAAAGAAACGAGACCAAGCAAAGGGTTGTCAAGGTCTGCTTTACTTAGATTCTTAGTAGGTTTTATAAGCATACAGAAACAAGGAAGTAGAAACAAAAAAATAGAGTGGGGCTACGATGAGGCTTGGGTCTGGGTTAATCAGCCCCAATCAGCGTCTTATCGGTATCCTGTTTTTGACTGGTTACTCATCTCCAACCTGGCAGGTGGTCCGGAACAATTGCAGGTAGCATGCCCTGGAGCAAGCACGTCAGGGAATGCATTCTTCTCGGAGCTATAGCTGGAATTTTCCAGGGCGAAGTCCATGCGTAGGACGAGTCATAGGGGAGTTGAGGGTCTTTGAGGGTCCTTGCCTCTAACAGAGGCAGAGGCAGGAGGATCACATCTGCCCAGGAGACCAGCCTGGGCAACATAGTGAGACCCTCCTCTCTACAAAATATTTTTAAAATTTAGCTGGGCATAGTGCTGCACACCTGTGGTCCCAGCTACTCGGGAGGCTGAGGTAGGAGGACCGCTTGAGCCCAGGAGTTGGAGGTTTCAGTGAGCTACGACGATGCCACTGCACTCTAGTCTGAGCCATGGAGGAAGACTCTTGTCAATAAAAAAAAATTAAAAATAGAAATAAATAAATGAAATACAATTTCCATTGAAAGCTCTGCAGCTGATCTGGGAGCAACAGTTTAGGCACCCATTGAGTCGAAAGTTTGCTCAACTTTAATTTTTCAGTAAGAATTATATAAACTGAACCAATTGAGATGTCTGTGGTGTTTGCTATTGTTTCTGCTGTTAATCATCGGTCCTCTTAATCAGGCCATGAACGAGATGTGCTTTTCCTTGCAGATGGGTGCAGATGATCTGCTGCAGTGGGCTTCATCTTCAACATTGTCTCATCCCTTCTTGAAAGGAGTTCTCCATTTGTAAACTGCTGATTTTGAGGGGGCATTTTCCCCATAAACATTTCATGATCATCAATGATTTCACCATTCTTCCAACCAAACTTCACCATAAATTGGTGTTTGTTCTTGCTTCAATTTTAGCAGAATGCACATTGCTCTGATAGGGGCTCTTTTCAAACTTCTGTCTTATCCTTCCTGGTGCCTCACACTAGATCTGGTTCAGACATGTTATAACAAGTTAGTATTACATGAGTTTATGGGTGCAAAAAAAATTGAAATCCATGTATAGGTTTTTCATGATATGCATTTTTCATGAACTTTTAAAAGACCCCTCATACAAAGTATCTTTATCTTTTGAAATAATGTTATAGTTATAGAAGAGTTGCAAAGATAGTATACACCATTCCTGTCACCCCTTCACCCAGCTTCCTCTAACATCTTATGCACCCTGATACATTTGTCAAAACTAAGAAATTAACATTTAGGCCCTGCGCTCACGCCTGTAATCCTAGCACTCTGGGAGGCCAAGGCTGGTGGATTGCTCGAGGTCAGGAGTTCGAAACCAGCCTGAGCAAGAGCGAGACCCCGTCTCTACTATAAATAGAAATTAATTGGCCAACTAATGTATATAGAAAAAATTAGCCGGGCATGGGTGGCACATGCCTGTAGTCCCAGCTACTCGGGAGGCTGAGGCAGCAGGATTGCTTGAGCCCAGGAGTTTGAGGTTGCTGTGAGTTATGATGACAGCACTGCACTCTAGCCCGGATGATAGAGAGACCCTGTCTCAAAAAAAAAAAAAAAAAAATCATATGTTGAATCCTAATCAGATAGGTGATGGTATTGGGAGATGGGGCCTTGGGAGGTGATCAGAGCAGAGGGTGGAGATTTCATGGCTGGGATTAGCCCTCATAAAAGACATCCCAGAGAGATCCCTTACCCCTTCTACTATGTGGGGACACAGTGACAAGGCACCATCTACAAGGAATGGACTTTCACCAGACATTGCGTCTGCCAGCACCTTGAGGCCCGCCCAGATTCAAGGGAAGGAGCTAAAGAGTTCCCTCTCAATGAGAGGCATTTCAAAAAATTCAAGGCCCTCTTTTAAAACCACTGCAGCAGATTCCGCACCAGCACTTACCAGCAAGCTGAGCCGTGGCCAGAGGACTTCTGTGCTAATCCTGTGCACAACTTCCATCCCTGCCATCATGCACCCTGTACAGGGCAAGCACTGGATGGCTGGGGAAGGCTGACAGACACCCCCAGAACATGCCATGCTGCCCACTTGCTCTGCAGCGGAGGGCCGTTGGTGAGACACAGATCTCTACATCCATTCTGAGAGCACTGTACCCATTACAGAGATCTAGCTGCATCCCTCTTTCCCGATTCTCTTTGTCACCAATCTTCCAATCCTTTTCTTTTCAAGTCACTGACCACCTAGCAAAACTGTTATCCTGTTAGCAACCATCCATGAGACGGTATAGATTTGCATTCTGGATGTCTCTTAGCCCAGACGGAGTGGGCAAGCAAATGTACCACTCACCATTCTGCTGACTGGGAGGATTTTCCTTCACCACTGTCCTTTGGGTGGGGCTGTAATGCTGCAGCTGTCTTCTTTGGGCAGCTGCCACCATATGGTACAGAAGCACCTGTAGACAGCCTGAGCTCTCTCCTCAGTCATGAGCAGCTCCCATGGGACCACAGGTCTGGATTGAGGAAAGAAAACAATGAACAGGTGTTGGTTTCTTTTTTCTTTTTTGTTTTCTTTTTCCAGCCAAGCATTGTCAACCAAAGGAGTTGGTCTCCAAGGAATCTGAGTCACCTGCATGTGCAACTTACTTATGGTTTCCAAACCTGCTCAAGTTCAACGTCTTATATGCCATTTCTACTTGACAATGTATTGCTGCCGCGCATGTTCAACTTTATGGTTTGGTGGATCAGATAACATACAGTTCATGATGGGAAGCTCATGTTGCTTCCAACATCTAAAAATTCCTGTAAGCATTGTGCCTCTTTTTAAATGGTAACCAGTACCAGGAACAACGTCTTGTCTTTTACCTTGGAGGTGATAGCTCAACATGCTCCAGATCACTGAGGCTCCTGAATTTGTATAGGGGTCATCTCCCACCCTCTGTGTGTGTGTGTGTGTGTGTATACATACATACATACATACATACACTATACACACACACACACACACACACACACACGATTGATCCTTGAATAAACCCATGCAAGTTTAAATGGCATGGGTCCACTTATAAAAGGATTTTTTCAATAAATATATTTGAAAAATTTTTGGTAATTTCTGACAATTAAAAAAAACTCACAGATGAACTGCATGGCCCAGAAATAAAGAAAAATTAGGAAAAAGTTAGGTATGTCATGAGTGCATAAAATGTATATAGAAGATACTAGTTGCTTTTATCATTTACTACCTTTTTTCATTTTTAGAGATGGGGTCTCACTATGTTACATACAGTAGCTATTCACAGGCTTGATTAGAGTACACTATAGCTTCAAACTCCTGGCCTCAAGCGATCCTCCCACCTCAGCCTCCTGAGTAGCTAGGACTATAGGCATGCACCACCATGCCTAGTTAGTGCCATAAAGTATACACGAATATATTAGGTTATTAAGAATGAAATGTCTTACTTTTTATTTGATATCACTGACATTTCACTTTGACACTTTTTAAAATTTTTATTGTGAAGTTACATCCTCAGTCTTTCAAATGCATGTTTCGGCTTGTGATTACCTTTCAAATTTTTTTAGAGCAATTTTTGTGTAACCATGGATAAGTCCAAAATTTGTGTTATTTTTGAATATGAGTTCCATCATGGAACCAATGCAGTGCAGACGGCTCAAAATACCCACCAAGTGTTTAGGAAGGGTGTGGCTAATGAAAGCACAGTACATCAATGGCTTAAGAAGTTCCATTCTGGTGATTTGAATCTTGAAAATATGAGCCACATGGGCAACCTAAGACCAAGGTGGATAATGATGAGCTGAAAACTGTAGTGGAAGCAAATCCATCTCAACCTGCGCATGAATTTGCAGCAGGGTTTGACATTACTATTCCAATAATATTGGACCATTAGAAACAAATGGACAAGGTAAAGAAGCTGGGTAGGTGGGCACCACATGGATTAAACAAGCATCAGAAGAGAAACCATCTTGAAGCTTGCCTTTCTTTGCTGTTGCAACATAAAGGTGAACCGTTTCCGCACTGTATTGTTATGGGTGATGAAAAATGGATTCTTTTTGACAATTGCAAGCATTCAGCACAGTGGTTGGATAAATATGAAGTGCCAAAACACAGTCCAAAACCGAAAATTCATCAAAAAAAGCTAATGGTGTCTGTTTGGTGGTCCAGTGCTGGTATTACCTCCTATACCTTCATGAAACCTGGTCAGTCGATTACATTGGATGTCTACTGCAACCAACTGGATGAAGTGATGAGGATGCTGACAATGAAGCAGGCAAGATTGGTCCATAGAGACAGGCCAGACCTCTTACAAGACAACATGTCACAAACAACGCTGCTCAAACTATAGAGAGCTGGACTTGGAAATTCTCTTTCATCCACCATATTCACCAGACATTGTACCAACTTCTTCCAGGCTTTGGACCAGCTCTTGCAAGGAAAAACATTCAATTCTCAGTAAGCTGTGGAAAGCACATTTTGTGATTTCATCACCACTTGCTCTCCAGACTTCTTGGCTGCTGGCATAAACAAGCTACCATAGGCCGGGCATGGTGGCTCACGCCTGTAATCCTAGCACTCTGGGAGGCCAAGGCAGGCAGATTGCTCAAGGTCAGGAATTAAAAACCAGCCTGAGGAAGAGCAAGACCCCGTCTCTACTAAAAATAGAAGGAAATTAGTTGACCAACTAAAAATATATATACAAAAAATTAACTGGGCGCAGCGGTGCATGCCTGTAGTCCCAGCTACTCGGGAGGCTGAGGCAGGAGGATTGCTTGAGCCCAGGAGATTGAGGTTGCTGTGAGCTAGGCTGATGCCATGGCACTCACTCTAGCCTGGGCAACAAAGCAAGACTCTGTCTTAAAAAAAAAAAAACAAAAAAACAAAAAAACAAGCTACCATAAAGATGGCAAAAGTGTCAATAGTTTGCATACTTTGATTAATTGTACTGCTTCTTGTCCAATTCAAAATCAGACATTTCATATCTAATGACCTAATACAATGTTAATGTAGCAAAACATACATATACATAATGCAAATGGCACTATTCACAGTCAAGAAATATAAATAACATAAAAATACAGTATTAAATCATAATTACATAAAAGTAACTTTAGGACATACTATACTATGGTAATACTTAATAATTTCATAGCCACCTCCTATTGCTATTGCAGTGAGCTTAAGTGTTTCAAGTATCAACTTAAAATGCCATGTGATGCTAATCATTTCTGCATGAGCAGTTCATCCCTCCAGTAAATTGTATATCAAAGTAAAAAGTGATCTCTCAATTTTCGTGTATTTTTCATCATGTTTAGTGCAATACCATAAACCTTGAATAACACCATGGACCCATACAAAGTGCCACTGTGATGCTGGAAGTGCTCTCAAATAGCAAAGTCATGACATTACAAGAAATAGTTGAATTGCTTGATAGGTACCACAGTCTGAGGTCTGCAGCTACGGTTGCCTGCCATTTCAGACAGATGATTCATTTTGTAAGCAGATGATGTAAACTTATCGATAAATACAGTACAGTACTGTAAATGTATTTTCTCTTCTCTATGATTTTCTTAATAACATTTTCTTTTCTTTAGCTTACTTTATGGTAAGAATACAGTATATAACACATGTAACATACAAAATATGTTAATTTACTATGTATGTTATTGGTAAGGCTTCCAGTCACTGGTAGGCTGTTAGTAGTGAAGTTGGGGGGAGTCAAAAGTTACATGTGGAGATTTTCAACTGCATGGAGTGGGGGGATCAATGGCCCTAATATCCCTGCTGTTCAAGGGTCAACTGTGTGTGTTTATACACACACACACACACACACACACACACACACACATATTTACATGTATGGCATCTAAAGTATATGCTACTTCCTGTTCATCAGACCAGGTTACACAACTTCACCAGTGTAGTGGCCAGTGTGATGTGTATAATGTCAAAATCTAGATTTAGACTGCGGCACATAACGAAAAGGTTGACCCCCCTGAATGAAGACTGTGCCGTGTATGGTTAGCTCTGCCTGGTAAGGGCAAAGCTAGGACAGCCTCCTCCATGACGGCATCCTGTCATTCCAGTTCCTGTGAGAGAGCCTTGCTCCGCAATGGCATCCGCACACTATTCACCAGCTCGGAGCTGCTTAACCCTACTCATTGACACGTTTCTTATTTCTTTGACAAATAGAGTCTTTGGGCCCTTCTAAAGAGCCCAAAGTAGGAAGTAGGCTGAAAGGCTCCTCAATTCCAAACTCAGTTTTCTTACCAAAAAAAAAAAAAAAGACTCAGAAGGTGATATAGAACCCAGAGGGTGGAGCCAAGAGCTTTAACACATTTTTAGGAAGCAATACTGGGGGGCATGTGCCCATCTGAATTTCAGAATTGCTATGGACCAATGAGTGCATGACTTACCACTTTTTGAATGGGAATGTCTATCACAGCCACCCTATGGCTCTCCCACCACTGTATGACTGGAGTCAGCGTGGCAGGCAACTTGCCTTTAAAGGTGCTCAGATGAAAAGGACCGTATACCTGAGGAACCTCATATGCACCTGGTGCAGATTTAGATGATGAGATCCTGGATCTCAAGCCTAGGTCTGATGCTGTAATGGGATGAGACTGTGCAGGGATTCCTGGGAGATGACTTTTGTATGTGGGAGGATATAGTTTATTTATGGCCAGATATCAAACTGTGGCAATTTTAAAACATGGCCCCAAAATTCTTTTACATGACACTCCTTCCTTAGGATGGTGAGAAGTCATGTCCTATTTATTACTTCTATTACCTACACTCCTAGCCCCTGTCCTTTGCAAGATGTGGTTCTTCAATGTTTTCTTCAATTTCTGTCCAATGCATTTCTCTTTTGCTAAACTGTAGCCAGAGACCATATTTTTGTTACATAAAACCAAATACAACCAGGAACTTTAAATCCTGTTTGAAGTCCCCTAGAAAGTCCATTGCCTCCCAAGCTAGGTCCCCCCAGATTTGGGGGAAGTCCCAATCTGGTTTTTACCCTAGTGAACTAAATTGGATTCAGTTATCTGTGTTCTCTGCAAATTCTATTAATAAATCCTAGCTTCTACAGAGATGTCTCTACGCAAACTGGCTCAGGTAGTAGGACAGATCTGGAGCCAGGCTACATGAGAATCACTTGAGGAATTCTTCCAGCAATGTGGATAGCCTCATCCACCAACTGAATCAGAGCCTCTGAGCACAGGGCCTCAGCAAGTGGTGTGCTACCTGCGCAGGTTGAAAACCTGGTCTTGACACTGACCATCAAAGTCAGAATACATACTTGCTTCTATCATTTCCCTGACTTTCATGATAAAGATCTACAACTGTCAATTTGGTTATTCATTATTTTACATGTTAGGTGATCCTCCTATAAGCTTGTTTGGAAGCAATAACAAGATTGCTTGATGCTGTTTTTATTTAATAGTTATAATAAAGGAAAAGATCCATAAGCACCTTGCATTAGCAGTTGTTTAACAGGAACAAAGACTAGTCATGATCCTGCTTAAACTAATTTATTAAAATGTCTCTTTCTAAGTAACAAGATAATCTCCACACCATCTTGCTTGGCCACAATTATTGGCTCTCAGCTAATTGGGTCTTAACAAATTGTATTAAACAGAAAATCCCAACTTTAGATTTCTATCCAAGTTGTAAAAATAACTCTTCAAGAAAAAAAAAAAAAGAGGCCGAGTGTGGTGGCTCATGCCTATAATCTTAGCACTCTGGGAGGTCAAAGTGGGAAGATTGCTTGAGGTCAAGAGCTCAAGACTAGCCTAAGCAAGAGCAAGACCCTGTCTCTTCCAAAAACAGAAAAATTAGCTAGGTATCATGGCACACACCTGTAGTCCTGGCTATAGGGAGGCTGAGGCAGAGGACAGCTTGAACCCAGGAGTCTGAGGTTGCTGTGAGCTATGATGACATCACTGCACTCTACCCAGGGCAATAGGGTGAAACTCTGTCTCAAAAAAAAAACAAGATATAAAATGTGTGAGAGCCGGCACTGGGGCACTCTCCTTTGGCCCCACCCAAGTTCCCACCTGTGGGTCTCAACCAAGTGCTCCACCTGGCAGGGTGTGCAGCCTTGAGGTTGCACTGGATCTCACGTCACTGACAGGGCTACCTGACGCTGGCCTCTGCTGGATCTTGCTCCCTACTTTAAAGAAAACACACACACCTTCACGTCCTGGGCTGCATTCTGGTTACTAATCATGCCTGACTTTTCCCTGCACAAACATCATGGCCTGATGTAATGTTCCTAATCCCAGATTCTGCTTTCTCTTTCTCTCCCTGTTACCATTTAGTGCATGAGGACCTACTATGTGCCAGGCACTGTAATAGGTGTTTCATAAACATTACTATTATCCATAACCTACAAGACAGATATTCCCACCTCACAGTTGAAAAAATAATAAGTATCCCTTCTCCAAAGTGCTTGGGACCAAAAATGTTTTGGATTTTGCCTTTTTTTCATATTTTGAAATATTTGCATTATACTCTGAAATTCAAAATGCTACAATGAGCATTTCCTTTGAACATTATATCAGTGATCAAAAAGTTTGGGATTTGGGAGCATTTAGAATTTCAGATTTTTGGATTTGGGATACTCAACCTGTACTACTGAAGGTCCTGTGGCCAGTAAGTGGCAGGATGTGATCTGAACTAGACAAAAGTGGTGACTAAATCAGGTCATTTCTAGAAGTCACTTTACAGAGAAAAGAGTCAACATAAGGCACATTCTATGATATTTGGATTTAATGTGAACATATTTGCATTTGAAAGTAGAAATACTGTCATTAGGAGGTCTTTGAAGAGCAGAGTAGCCTTTATTATTTCTATAGTTAACTCAAAGTGCTAACAGCTAAAAACGGAAGCTATTCCAAAGTTTGTATGAACAAAACCCACAAAGAGTTATAAAAATATTTATTTAAATGGTACAGAAAAATTATGCATACATAAAAATGATTAAAAGTTCATGTTAGAAAATGCTAAAAACTCAATAATTTATACAATGATAAAATATAAAGTGATGGGAAAACATAAAATACTTTTGTTTGGTCTTCTCACCCAACAAGACTATTATAAAAATAAGATATATAGTAATTACTGAAGCTGGGTTAAAGGTACATGACAACATAATTCCTTTACACATACTCAGTCATCCTAAACAATGAACTGCTACCCTTTATATGGAAGAGTGAACAATTTATTTAGCATATTGTGAATGCATTATGTCCCTATAATGAAACCACTACCTTCCCCAAGGATTCAAACAGATTAATGTTGCAAAATAGTTATTTCTATGTAACACAGACTTCTGAAAAATTCAATAATCATTTGAGTTTAAGAACATCCAAATGAATTATAATTTATTCTGATTTCAACAACAGATCTACAAAGTCACAATTTTTCCCAGGAAACCCCTCACTTCCCAGGTGCAAAAATGCATTGCAGCCTTTCCATTAACTGTCTGTGATGCTTTCAGCTAGGCAGATGTTTAATCATTTGCTTTAAATTTACACGTCCAACTAGGCACACTGGCACACCGACTGCGGTCTCTCCCAGCTACTCGGGAGACTGAGGAAAGAGTTCAAGGCCAGCCTGGGCAACACAGCAAGAGCACCATCTGTAAAAAAAATAAAAAATAAAAAAAAATTATGTGTCCTTAAATCTGAAAGAAAAACAGCACTTATGTCTCAAGTAAAACATTTTATCTTAAGCTACTGAATTTAACATTAAAAAGCACAGTTCAATCTGTCTGTGACCTACACCACCATCTGGCTGTCAACTGCCAATTATAAATTCAGGTCAGCAATAAGTCAAAAGCTCTCAAACATCTGTGAAAATGCAAAACTGAACAGCTAAAAACAATTTAAAAACATCAGAAGGGGAGCGGTGGGTGAGAGGGTCAGATGAGAAAATGTTCAGAGATGTGAAATTACTCAGGAGCCCTGAGCTGCTGGGGGCAACACACACGCACAGGGACAGAGCATCTACCGAGGGCCGGTGGCCCTAGACAGCATGGTGCACGGAGGGTACTGCAGGCATCAGCATGGGCACAGAGCTGCTAGCAACTCTTTTCAGACTGGCAACAGTGAGATTATGTCCATTTCTTCTTTATACAGTTACAGTGACTGTCCTTTAAAATCCCATAAGGAATACATGCTGTTTATCAGTCAGTTTTCATTAATTTCCTGAGAATTTTATTAACTTTTACTTCTCTGGGCCTCAGTTCCCAAATCTGTAAATTGCTGTATAAAGTAAATTTCCTCAAAGTTCTGATGTCAGTGACATGAAGGGAGAGACTACCTTTGTCTTTTTCATCTTGCCCCTAAGTACACAGAGTGAGTATCCTCAATACACACTTGTGTAATGGCAGCAGGCTAAGGGTTGGGTGGTCTGTGGGGAGGCAGAAATTCTATAAATAATACCAAAAAAAAGTTGATGTGTCATCCATCAAATTGTTATGAGGTAGCCAGGACAGTTAGAAGATGGCAGAATTTTTTTTTCCCAATTAGGTAAAATTGCCCATCCTTTCTGTGTTCCCATTCCTTAAGAAAAATATAGCCAAGACTCACTGGATATAAACTGATGGATGCTGACTTCAATACAAAATGGTCTAATGTGTTTTTTTAACCATGCTGGAAGGTACAAATCCTGTCTTTCTGAGGTCTTTGAAAGGCAGGATGCTATCTCTAAAAAGTAGTCACTTAGAACTAAATTTTACAAAAGACACAGGTCTCAGTCCCCTTTTATCTTAGAGTGCAATGGATGAACAGCTCTGGTATAAACATAACTAAAATAATTTACAAGTCATCTGTTACAGCTGTGTCCAACTGAAAATCATCATGAAAGATATTTTCCAAATAAGTTCATTATGAGAAACACTATTCCTGATCTCTTACCTTCAGATCATCCAAGGAGTGAGATAAACATTACAACCCCCATAAATTGAGTAAACAACAGCAATGGAGTAAAAAATGACCACACATGCCATAAAGCAATGTTGAAGCTGAAAAGAATGAAAAACAAACAGTTGACAACTGTAACTGTAATATACACAAATATTCTAGAATCTAGATTTAAAGAACTCAATTTGGGAAAATTCATGCAAGCAGCAACTTTCCATATACATTGTATTTCTCACATGTGTGATTTAGCCAATGTTAGAAAGAAAAGCTCTGGATATACTTATGGAACTGTTATAATTTCTTTAAAAAGTACTTGGAATTGGAAACACTAAAGATTTCTAATGGGAGTTGATATGGCTTAACAGAAGCTTAAGTCTCTTAAAGTTATTGTCTATAATAAAATATGAATTTAAATGGCTATACCTGCTTTTATGATCTCACATACTAAGCTATCATGGTAAAAAAGACAAACGTATTTCTCTGAAAAACAGAATGAAAAAAGTAATTGTTGGCCGGGCGCGGTGGCTCATGCCTGTAATCCTAGCACTCTGGGAGGCCAAGGCGGGTGGATTGCTCGAGGTCAGGAGTTCAAAACCAGCCTGAGCAAGAGCGAGACCCCGTCTCTACTATAAATAGAAAGAAATTAATTGGACAACTGATATATATAGAAAAAAAAATTAGCTGGGCATGGTGGCGCGTGCCTGTAGTCCCAGCTACTCAGGAGGCTGAGGCAGTAAGATTGCTTGAGCCCAGGAGTTTGAGGTTGCTGTGAGCTAGGCTGATGCCATGGCACTCACTCTAGCCTGGGCAACAAAGTGAGACTCTGTCTCAGAAAAAAAAAAAAAAGTAATTGTTTATAAGCTTAAATTTTTCATTGAGAAATAAATTATTCCTATCACTAAAGTAAAAAATAAAACACTAAGTACAAATGATTTTAAATGACTGAAGCTATAAGCACAGAATAGGGATAATTTAGTATGTTAACTTTTATTTCTCTCAGCCTCAGTTTCCTTATCTGTCAACTGCTCTTAGTTTCCTCCAAGTTCTAGAGTGAGTGACAAGGAGGGAGACACTGTTTTTTTTACCCTGTCCCTCAGCACACAGACTATAGTCAATTAATTTTCACAGAGAGTTATTGGTTTTAATATATAATATTTTGACAAGTATGAATTTTAATCTATAACTATAATCCTATAACTATAATATAATATAATATAATATAATAACTATAATCCTACTGGTCTAAAAAATTAACATTTCTGGGGTTATCTTAGCCTTATGGGGAAAAGTAAAATAACACATCTGTATACCCACTTCACTGAATGATTAATAAAAACCACATCACAATGTCAAATATCCTTGAACTTCAACTATAGAAAATAAGTCACAGAAAGCAAACATTTAAACTGAATATGTATACAGGTATGTGATATTTCCAAAGTCAAAATTCAATTAACTTAAATAAAGAAAAACTGAAAAGCTATACACAATATTTGAAGAGTAACTTTTTCTGATTGACAGGATCATCGAACATGTTTCCTTTGTATTTTTCTGTAATTTACAGATTTTTCTTTAGTGAGCTAATATTGCTTTTATAAATATTGCTTTTATAATACTTTTATAAATAGAAAAACTGTTTTTTTCATTGCGTACCTATTAAATTATGCAGAAAGATATTTATCGTGGCATTGTTTCAGTATAAAAATAACTAACAACAGAGAACTTGCTAAATAAGAACTTGCTAAATAAATCTTCACGTTGTGAAGATTATGTAACTGTTTAAAATAATGAGACACATCTCTATGTACTGTTTGGAAGAACTCTAAACTAATATGGCTCCACTGAAAAAGAAAAGGAAAAAAAAGATGAACAACCACTTTGGAGATCAGTTTGGCACTATTTACTGAAGATGGAGATACACACACACCCTATGACCCAACAATTTCACCGTGTGTGTGTGTGTGTGTGTGTGTGTGTCTGTGTGTCTGTGTGTGTGTGGGTCTGTATACATATACATATATATAGATACACATACACATATATATACATATATCCAACAGAAACATGTACACGTTCTGCAAAAGACATGTACAAGAATGTTCTTAATAGCATCCTTCATATTAATAACCCAAACTGGAAACAACTCAAATGCAATCAACAGTGGAATAGATAAATTGGGATTTAGTTATACAATGGAATGCTAAATAACAATGAAAACAAATAACTGTTATGGGCAACAACAGATGAATCCTACATCATGTTGCACATAGCAACCAAATGCAAAAGAATACATACTGTATGAATCCATTTCTATAAAGTTAAAAAAAATAGAGTATTTAAGGGATGCAAAAGCAAGTAATTACCATAAAGGTCAGAACAGTATCTCCTTATGGCAGGAAAGATGATGTAGTGATGGAAGGAGTATGAAGGGGTGACCAGGTACTGGCTTAGTTGTCTTTCTTGACGGGGGTGCAGTGGACATCAATGCTCATTTTGTGAGAATTCATTCAGCTGTACATTTTAGTTTTTTTCTACTTTTCTGCATGTATGGTACATCACAGTGAAAAGATTTAAAAGGCAAAATGCACAATATGTATAGAATGTCACCATTTGTGTTTTAAATAACTAGGTACATAAATAAAGAGATGATAATAAAAAGGGAACCAGAGAACAGGAATGACTATGAGACTCTTTTTCCTGTTACACTTTTTTTTTCTTTCAGAATTTGGACCATGTACATCATTATCTGATCAAAAAAAGAATGTGTGTTTTTCATTCCTATAAGTCTTCAAAGTTAACTTACCAAATTCCTGCTGCAATAAATGTAGCAGTTGTAATGGGTATCAACATTGGATACTTGACATCATATTCCCCAATCCCACGATACCATTCCAGATACACTATGCAGTAAAATGCAATCAGTAAACTGACAAGCAACAAGGCACCTCCAAACAGAAACCAACTGTGGAGACAAAAATAACATAGGGGTTACTTATATAACCCTTAGCAAATCAGCAGATATCTTAAACATTTCATTAACAGCTTACATATCAACGTCTAAGAAGAATATCAACTGAAGAAGGGGTACAGAGGGAAATTCAATTACAGTAACAGCTTATAGTAAGCCTCTATTTATGGGAGATTGGGGTGAGAAAAGACAACACATGGCTCATCAAAGGATTAAAGAGTAAGACTTTGAAGAATACTTTCATAAACCAGCCAACCAAGAAAGAACCCTGGGCCAGGAGCAGGGGCTCACGCCTGTAATCCTAGCACTCTAGGAGGCCAAGGTGGGAGGATGGCTTGAGCTCAGGGGTTCGAGACCAGCCTGAGCAAAAGCAAGACCCCGTCTCTACTAAAAATTGAAAAATTAGCTGGGGATGGTGACTCGCACCTGTAGTCCCAGCTACTCAGGAGGCTGACAGATGAAGATTGCTTGAGCCTAGGAGTTTGAGGTTGCTGTGAGCTAGGCTGATACCACTGCACTCCAGCCCAGGCAACAAAGTGAGACTCTGTCCAGAAAACACAAAGAAGGAACCCTGGTTACAGCTATGCATTTTCTTTAAAACTACAGGAAAGATAGAAGCTTTCTGGTTGTTTCTGAGTATGAGAGTAATAAAGAACATTCTTATCAAGTACCATTAACTCCTCCAAGTTAAGCAGAATTTCTTGGAATACTGAAAATCAATTTGAAAGATAGTTAATTCAAATTCTCTCTCATGAAAGATATCTACATGAAACTCTCCCATTTTCAGAATCTTTCTTACCCTCCCCCCAAAGGACAATGCCTTTTTGTTCCTCTTCAATTCCAACCATGACCTGACTCAGTGTGCATGAGGCATCCTCCTCTAGCTTTGCATGGATGTAAGGAACCCTAATGCCTCAAGCTTCTGAAATGAGGCTAATGCAGGGAAAAAAGAAATTACTCAGGTATCTGAGGAATGAGCTGTTTTCAAAAAGCAGAAAGCCTGCATTTCCTTCTGTTCACCCCTCTCCTTCCACAGCTGCTCAAACTACCCCCTGCTTAATGAGTCCCTCGCCAAGAATACAAATTGGCTTTGATTACGCAATTATGTTTTTTTTTCTCTAAGACAATACTTTTTCAAGGATAGGCCTATGATTCGACTTCCTTCCCATCCCCCACAGCCCTGGTCCCAGCACCTGTGAGTGTAATTGCATTTCCCTCTGTACCCCTTCTCCCTGGAGCCCAATATTCCCCCTTCCTCCCCAGTACCCCTGCACTTTGTCTCTGCCACATGACAGCTGTGGTCCTGGACATGCCACTTCCTACCGTAGCCGCCCCAAACATCTTATACATGTGATCATTTCTTTAAACTACTGAGAATACCTAATATAGGACACAAATAGAAAAATTTCTCCTATTTCTTCTTAAACCTCAAAAAGGTCTCCACTCCTGAGGTTGAACTGGACTAGGTACCCCTCCTATGTTCTCCTGTAACATCCTGCGCCTTTGCTTACAGAGCACCCACCATGAGGCCTGGTAACTTTGCTGTGGCCTAGAAGGAGCTGTTAGAAGGCTGGAAATGTACCTACTTATCACTGGCACCCATAGCCATAGCCACATCTCATGCTCTCACAAAATACTTGATGAATGAGAGAAAAACTGATGGCAGTGCTATTTGAAGGACACATCCTCTCTCTTCCCAGCCCGACTGAGAGAAATGGAGTCACACTGATGAAGAGCAAATGTCAGCTTTATTACTGACATAGCTGTGGGAAGTGGTGACAAAGTGCTTCCTAACACTGAAACCCAGAAATAGACACTTAGCCACTGGGTTCCAAGTCACAGTGAAGACTGAGACCTTCTCCTGTTGGAGCTGCCCCCATAAAATGATAGCACAGCAAAGCACACCAGAATCTGTGCTTGCCTTGGGCAGCTCACTCTCAAAGGAAGAAGGTGCTGAGCTACGTATGTCCAGTTCCTCATCTCACACTCAGGTGAACCACACCACCTCCCAGGGAAAAAGTGAGTGAGATGAAAGGGAAGAAGATGGGAGTGTTTAGGGACAGTTCCTACTCACAGAAATCAGAAAGGACAAGCTTTCTACCCTCAACAGTTTAAATAAACACCCTCTGCCTACTTTGCCGACTGCTCGCTTGCTCCAGCTCCTCAGTATCCCCCTCCAGGAGTCAGGGCTCCTCCCAAAGGCCTAGAGGAGAAACTGTGTGTCTTGCCATGATACCAGAGGACCACAGTCCCGCCTACATCTTGCTAGCCCCTCTGGCACTTTCAAATTACTACTCTTGACCCCAAGAAAACCAGTCCTCTCCACGCCAGCTCTGACGCTCACCAACATCCCTCCTTGTCGTCAATTATCTGGGTCTCCACATGCCTGTCCAATGTGCAGTGAGGACACAGGGACATGATTCACAACCTTCTCCACGTCACCTCAAGATCATACTGAAGACATCTCCGTCCCCGTGAATCAGGAACTATTTTATATCGGCCTGGCCACAAAGTTCTGACTCCTCCCCCTGGTGACCTTTACCTCATCTAATTCAGTCACACCCTATAGTCACATGCGTGCTGGAACTACTCTCTGAAGCAAACCCTGGGGCCCGATTTTCATGGGCAACGAGCCACTATTCTTACTCCCTCCCCAGTACTTCTGCACTTCGTCTTCATAAAGACCTCAGTCAGTCTTTCTCCCTCCATCGTGTTCCAAATAGATCAGGTCCTTCTTAAATTCACTAACTTCCTCATCCTACAACACATCTGTGCTGAAAAGGCACAGTGAAATTTTCAGTTCTCATGCACTCTGCTGTGCACTCCCAGAGCACACACACCCTTGTCGCTTTTTCCGACTTGACTGAGGTATAACTGACAAGTTAAAATTGTATATATTCAAGGTGTACAATGAGATGACTTCATATAAGTATACATTATGAAATGACTATCATGATCAATTAACACATCCATCAGCTCATAGATACCACTGGTTTTTTGTATGAGTTTGTGCATGTATAGCAATGACACTTAAGATCTACTCTCTTAGCAAATTTCAAGTATACAATACAGCATTATTAGCTATAGTCATCATGCTGTATATGAGATTCACCAAAACTTATTCATTTCTTTTTTTTTTTTTTTTTCTTTTTTTTTTGAGACAGAGTCTCACTTTGTTGCCTAGGCTAGAGTGAGTGCCGTGGCGTCAGCCTAGCTCACAGCAACCTCAGACTCCTGGGCTCAAGCGATCCTTCTGTCTCAGCCTCCCAAGTAGCTGGGACTACAGGCATGCACCACCATGCCCGGCTAATTTTTTCTATATATATTAGTTGGCCAATTAGTTTCTTTCTATTTATAGTAGAGACGGGGTCTCGCTCTTGCTCAGGCTGGTTTTGAACTCCCGACCTCGAGCAATCCGCCCGCCTCGGCCTCCCAGAGAGCTAGGATTACAGGCGTGAGCCACCGCGCCCAGCCCCATTTCTTTTTTTTTTAAAGAGCCAGGCTCTCACTCTGTCACCCAGGCTAGAGTGCAGTGGCATGATCAGAAGTCACTGCAGCCTCAAATTTCTTGGCTTAAGCTATCCTCTTGCTTCAGCCTCCTAAATAGCTGGAACTACAGGTGTGCACCACCATGCCCAGCTAATTTAAAAAAAAATTTTGTAGACACAGGGTTTCACTAATATTGCCCAGGCTGGTCTCAAACTCTTGGCATCAAGCAATCCTCCCATTTTTGCTACCAAAGTGCTGGGATTACAGGCGTGAGACACCATGCCCATTCCTATTCATCTTGTAAATGAAAATTTATACCCTTTGACCAATGTCTCTCATTCATCTGTGAATCACCAGCACCTCCAACATGGGAGGTATTGACAGAGTAGGTGCTTACTAAGCGTTTGAAGAATTCAGCTGACAAAATATAAAATGAAAAATAAGGGTTTAACTTATAAAGCAATAAAGTTTTCTCACCTACTAGTGTGAAAGTTTTCTTTAAGGATTTTAAAGAAATCAACATAATAGGTCAGAGCAATGGATGCCAAAATCCAGAATCCACAATGGATATTAAGTCTTGGAAGAGCTTTCTGCTTTTTCTCAACAGCTGTAGAGGTTTCTGCAAAGAAGTGAGATTTCAACTTGTAAGGAAAACTTACACTTGTTTTAAGCCAAATAAAATCATTTCCTAGAGTGAGGCTCTCCCTTTATAGCACCAAATCCTTCTGTAAAACCATCAAGATAGGTTTATATTTACAGAAACAATAGTAGCCCACTACAAAATGTTCAATATAGTCAACTTATTGCCTCTAAATGAATTGTGAAATCAAATTTACATTTTCTTAGTCTTTCAGAAATAATGCTGCCACCTGGAAGTGTGGGAATTTTATGTTTCACACTTCTTCTAGGAAAGTAATTAGCCCTGTTAATTAATAAAAATGTCAAAGGCAAACGTTAGAGCATGAAATGGACTCGTGCTCTTTCAAGAACACTTTTTATAACTAAATAGTTTAGTTATTTTAAACAAACATAACCTTTTGAGGCAGCTGAAAGTGCAAAGGGCACTCTAGAGCTCTACTCCCAGCACAGCACTGTCTTGACAGGTGACAGACAAGTCATTTCTCCTATCTGGGACCCAATCTGAAAGAGTAGATGGATAGGGGTTGGGTCAGATGGGTGATTTCCTACAAGTTCCCCAAGTGACTCTGACATGCTAAGTTCATGTGAGAACCACTGGTCTACATTTGGGGTTCTGGGCCTTTAGATGACCACCAGAAACCCTGGGGAGCTTATTCATAATGTAGATTCAGAGAAATATCCTCAAAATTTGTAAATCACACCTGGGATTACAGGCGTGAGATGGGCATGATGTTGTGTTTATTTTGTTTACAACATACAGAATAAAAAAGATCTAAAATATCTCCCTCCCATCCTTAACCCCAGTTTCAATGTCCAGAGGAATTCTTCCATCCACAGGTGAACACACACCACAGAGGTTATGCTTTGTACTCGAATGCTGGCATACCATACGCTGTCCTGAGCCTCCCTTTGGCAATCATCCCCACTGGGACATAATAGTCTGTCCAGCTTGTCATGTATAGATATAGACACGCTTATTTAGCCAGTTTCCTGCTGGCAATCAGATATTTCCATTCATTTGCTATTACAGGCAATCCTGAGGCGAAACACTATGCACACGTCTTTGTGTACTGTGGTAAAATTACAGGTTTTTCCGTATTTTTTTTTTTTTTTTTTTTTGAGACAGGGTCTCGCTCTGTCACCCAGGCTGGAGTACAGTGGCCTCATCATAGCTCACTGCAACCTGGAACTCCTGGGTTGAAGCCAGCCTCAGCCTCTGGAGTAGCTGGGACTACAGGTGTGCACCAACACACCCAGCTAACTTTTATTTTCTTTCTTTTTTTCTGGTAGAGAGGAGGTCTCCCTCTTGCTTAGGCTGGTCTCCAACTCCTGGCCTCAAGTGATCCTCCCGCCTCAGCCTCCCAGAATGCTAGGATTACAGGCGCGAGCCACCGTGCCAGGCCAAATTCTTAAACCTTAGAACCGGTCGATATATTTAATTATAATGGATATTTCCAAATAGGTGTTAAACCAGCCATCTAAGGAATCCTGAAGCGCAGCTGAGATGAAGATGCGCAGAACTACGCTATCTCTAAGGATCTTTCATGACATTAAATATCCGACTTGCAAAACTACTTGGTAAGATTTGAAAAACGAAAACTCGGTTCCTCCTGACTGAGCTAGAGCTGCGGGAGGCCCGTGAGGCCAGCCGTTTCCGGGCGCCTCGCCCCGGGGCCCTCAGCGCGGCTCGCAGTACACCAGGGAGAGCGCCTCACCCGGCCCGGCGTCGCCCTCGCTATCCAGGGGGCACTCGGCGTCCGGCAGGAGCAGGAATCGCCTCCGGAGCTGCTCCCGGGCCTGTGAAGCGTCCATGTCGGCACCGCCCCGAAACGCGACGGAAGTGGCGTCTGACACGCAGCGCTTCCGGCGTCGGCTCCGGGGCCGGGGTCTCCGGGCGTCGGGGATGGAGACTACAGTTGCCTTCTCGGTTTTAGTAGGCAGTAAACTGGGGTGGAGTTGGCGCTGTGGGTTCTGCACTCGACTCCGCAGGCCTGGTTTGAATTTTAAAATACTGAATTTTCCCGGTCGACAGTTTTCCCAAGTTTATTCCGAGCTACGGAAGCCCAGCAGGACCAGGATTACTGCCGCCGCCACAGGCGTGCAGGACAGGGATGCGCGGCCGAGCTGCCCCGCTTCCAGAGCCCTCCCAGGCTCCCGGTGCCAAAGCATAAGAAATACTCTGCACCCAGCCCTCGACTCTCGGCCTCCAGCTTCGTTCCTACTCCCGCTTTTCGAGAGTCGCGCAGCCAGACTCAGCAGGGTTGAAGGCAGCCCCAGGAGGAGAAAAGGACCGCTGGACAGAAGACCGCTTGGGCGTGAAATAAACCGGTCGGGTGTTTCCTCTTGAGCAGCAGGGATTATACGTGTCTCAAGATTGGTTGTGGGGTTAAGTGAGGACACCCGCATGTGGTTCATGTGAGCCCCCTTCTCTCCACTTGTGAAAAACTGCCCCAGCCTGGACCATGGGAGCTAAATTACTTTCCTCGCAAACTGCCATTGCCCACCGCTCACGCCCATAAACCATCTGTCGCTAGTTCACAGCTTTTCTTCCATCAATAATCCTGTTTATTACTTTCCCACCTCTTCTCTGCCTAGTCATGTGCTGAGAAATGCTGTGCTTACCCACTCAAACGTTCGTTCACTGAGCACTTACTATTTACCTGAAGCTGTCAGGCGCCATGCTAGGCAGTGGCGTTGCACTTGAGGCACTCCTAGTCCCCAAATGACCAGAGACAAAATGACAAGACAGTGCAGTTTTTATAGGTGTATGGAAGTGTTTCCTTAATTCAGCTAAGAAACATTTTCTGAGCTGCTACATGCAGTAAAATGACGAGGACAGAGCTAGGTAAGAATCTAGTGGAGAGGGCAGCTTCAACACAACACGGTAATAGAAATACTGTACGGTGGGCCTATGGGAGTACCGCATAAAGGACAGTTTATTCTGTTGGGGTGTCTGGGGAAACAGGGAGAATGGTTTCTGGTTGGTAGAATAGAGGGCAGCATAGCCCAGAAAACCACACAGGAAGTAAAATTTGAATTAGTAGGCACTCTTTAAAATCTTCTATATGTCATGGGTATTTGTAAAAGGAATGTAGAGAGGTATTCAAGAGTGTCAAGTTTCTGCTGATTTATTTCTGCCATTTCTTCAGCCTTTCTATACCCTTTGGAGCAAAGAATTTTACAGCTGGGTGGATCATATAGCTTTTCTAAACAATGTCTCCCTTTTCCTGTTTTTTTTTTTTTTTTTTTTTTTTACAGACCCCCAAATAACTGGGATCCATTTCTTAAAAGCCAACTGGGGTCTTTGGCCCTCCCTCCTTCTCTTTCATACCAAGTTAGAAGCCTTATTAACAGGAATTTAATTCGTCCCATCAAACACAGTCTTCTGTTGATTGTGTCCTCAAAAATGGGTCAGTGCAGGGTCTCCCTTGTAACTGAATATTCCCAAGAGCACTGCAGCAATTCCGGGGTTTCCATGTGTGGTATGCTCAGGTTGGATCAGGTTTTCCCTTTGGTGGTTTCAGGGCCTTTGTATTTATTTGGATCTGAACTCTTTCCAGCATTTTTTTTTCTCTGATATTTTAAATGGCACTACTTGTACACCAGGCTGTTGATACTTAAAAGCATGTTGGAAAAATTCCAGTCTTTAATGACCACATCTTCATTGCTGGGGTCCATTAAATAAGTTCTTCAGTGTGCACCATGGTGTCTTAATTATAGATATATGATATCAGATTGCTACCAATGAAGACATTTTTGTTTTCAATGTGGATTACGTACAGGGAAAAAATGAATTTGACTGTGACTTTTGTTGCCCTCCTCTTAGCAGCAGCAAGGTGTTTATATAGACTAGGGATCCTCAAACTTTTTAAACAGGGGGGCAGTTCACTGTCCTTCAGACCGTTGGAGGGCTAGACTATAGTTTAAAAAAAAACTATGAACAAATTCCTGTGCACACTGAACATACCTTATTTTGA
The DNA here is from genome assembly GCF_040939455.1 of Microcebus murinus. Taxonomy (NCBI): domain Eukaryota; kingdom Metazoa; phylum Chordata; class Mammalia; order Primates; family Cheirogaleidae; genus Microcebus; species Microcebus murinus. Next base: position 55,103,690 of record NC_134119.1, on the reverse strand, counting down.
AGTAAAAAACCAAATGGGCAGGCCGGGCGCTGTGGCTCACGCCTGTAATCCTAGCTCTTGGGAGGCCGAGGCGGGCGGATTGCTCAAGGTCAGGAGTTCGAAACCAGCCTGAGCAAGAGCGAGACCCCGTCTCTACTATAAATAGAAAGAAATTAATTGGCCAACTGATATATATATATATAATTAGCCGGGCATGGTGGCGCATGCCTGTAGTCCCAGCTACCCGGGAGGCTGAGGCAGAAGGATCGCTCGAGCCCAGGAGTTTGAGGTTGCTGTGAGCTAGGCTGACGCCACGGCACTCACTCTAGCCTGGGCAACAAAGCGAGACTCTGTCTCAAAAAAAAAAAAAAAAAAAAAACCAAATGGGCAAAAACACCCACATGTGGCCTGCAGGCCGTAGTTTGAGGACGCCTGATATAGACTATTGAATCCTGGCTCCATCACTGTGGGTCCTTGGGAAAGTTACTTCATTGTTCTAAGTATCAGTTTCCTCATCTGTGAAAAAGCAGATACCAGAGTGGAGATAGATGAATACAGATGCTTAGCTTAGTGCCTGGCATATACAATATGCATTCAGACAGTGGTGGTTAACCGTTCACTACTCCTTAGTTTCCACCTTCAGGATCTGGCACATGCTCAACTCAGTATTCCTTTGTCCTTGGGCTCCAGCACTCTTTGTTCATGTCTCTCTTCCAAGAAGTATAAAGCTTTATTGCAATTTTTCTTTTGCCTTTCTTTTGTGCTTTCCTCAGTTGACTTGGGGTAAACAACCATGTTTTAGTGGCTCCCTAGTGCCTTGCAAACACTGCGCACGCAGCAGGAACTGTTACCAATTCTTTGGTCCTTAATCACAGCTAATTGGTCTTCATTCAGACATACATGTGTCTGCCTAGCATCCCTTCCTCTGGGAAAACACTTTTCCTCCTTTCTGGAGTGGTCCTGCTCAGTACTCAGGATGCTAACTCTGTCCTGGGGGAGGGCACATTTACCTAAACCAGACTTCTCAGTTCTTGGGGCTTAAGCTGGGGCCACTAGGAAGATCTTCTCTGATGCTTTGAAATAGTGAGCTGTGAGGTCAATGTGGGTTTGGGGCTGCCATTCTGGAAACACACAGGGAGCCCACATAGGAAGAAAGCTCCAAGAGGCAAGCTAACATGTCTTGGTAGCACTGCTCCAACTCCGGGATGCTGCCAGACCCCAACTAACCCAGTTAAGAACCTGGGCTCTGGAGCCAGCTACCTAGCTGGCTGTCATCACTGGCTGTTTCAACTTTGGGCAAGCCTCTTATCCTCTCTTTGCCTTAGTTTCCTCACTTGCAAAATGAGGTTAAGAATAGTACGTACCTCACAGTATTGGCTAAAGATTACAAGTATTAATACATGTAAAGTGCCTACAACAGTGCCTGGCCCATAGAAAGCTCTCAATAAATCTTAACTGTTGTTATTATCTATCGTTAAGACTTCACAGATCTTTCAATTTTCCTTTTTTTTTTAGACAGTTTCATTCTGTTGCCCAGGCTAGAGTGCCATGGCGTCAGCCTAGCTCACAGCAACCTCAAACTCCTGGGCTCAAGCAATCCTTCTGCCTCAGCCTCCTGCGTAGCTGGGACTACAGGCATGCATCACCATGCCTGGCTAATTTTTTCTATATATTTTTAGTTGACCAACTAATTTCTTTGTATTTTTTTAGCTCTTGATCAGGCTGGTTTCGAACTCCTGAGCTTGAATGATCCTCCCGCCTTGGCCTCTCAGAGTGCCAGGATTACAGGCGTGAGCCACCACCTCTTTTTATAAAATTTGAGTTGTTTCCTGTTACTTGTAACCCAGAGACCAGACCAGTGTAGGCCTGTCGTTGTGCCACATAGCCACTTTCTTGGTCCCCAGCTGTTCTGTAAGTGCCTCCACAAATGAGTTAATATGTGTAAAGCTATTAGAAAAACATCTGGGTATGGAAAGTACTCGTTAATTGCTAATATATATCACTTTAAATACTTCCTTTCATTCCAAGAAGAAAGCTAATTGAAAAAAAAAGATTCTTGGCCAGGCAGGGTGGCTCACACCTGTAATCCCAGAACTTTAGGAGGCCAGGGCAGGAGGATCACTTGAGGCCAGGAGTTCGAGACCAGCCTGAGAATGAGCAAAACCCTGTCTCTACAAAAAATAGAAAAAGTAGCCAGACGTGGTGGTGCACGCCTATAGTCCAGCTATTCTGGAGGGTAAGGCAGGAGGACTGCTTGAGCTCAGGAGCTTGAGGTTGCAATGAGCTATGATGATGCCACTGTACTCTAATAGTCTGGCCAACAGAGTGAGACCCTGTCTCAACAACAACAAAAAAAAGATTCTCCCACTCAGTGTATTAAAATGCAATGAATTTGTTTCTTTTTCTACATAGCTCTGATTATTTCCCTAATAAAAAGCTATAGCATTGGGATTGCTATGTCAAAGATATGACATTTTAAAGGTTTTTGATCAATATTTTCAAACAAGCTCCAGAAAAGGTTCACTGTACTACAGTGGACCCTTGATCAACTTGAGAGTTAGTGGCATCAACCCCTTGCACAGTTGAAATCCTCATATAACTTTTGACTCTCCCAAAATTAATGGCTCACTGTTGACCAGAAGCCTTATTAATAACATAAACAATCAGTTAATACATACCTTGTATATTTATATGTATTATATACCATATTCTTACAATAAAGTAAGCTAAAGAAAAGAAAATGTTATTAATAAAATCATAAGGAAGAGAAAATATATTTACTATTCATTAAGTGGAAGTGGATCATCATAAAGGCCTTCATCCTCAGTGTCTTCACACTGAGTGAGCAGGAGGAAGAGGAAGGGCTGGTCTTGCTGTTTCTGGTGGCAGAGGCGGTCTGCCTATGAGCGGACCACACATGGAAACTCTAGTTGTCGTGATCAACTGCACTTCATGTTCCCGCCAGCAGCTGTCTTCAACTTTTGCACCAACAATGGGCTGTATCATTTTGATAAATTTTTCCCAATTAATAGTTGGGGTGGGGAAATCTGACATTTTAATTTGCTTTTCATTGGCAAATGATTTTTTTTCACATGTTAATTGGCTATGTGTATATCCTTTTTTCCTTTTGGGATTTTCATTTTTGCTTGTTTTGATAGATCAATAATATCTTTGAAAATCAGATATGTTCGAAGTATACTTTTTTCTAGTTTATTATTTATCTTTTAAGTTTGATCATGTTCCTACCTATGTTTTGGTTTTTGAGACAGAGTCTCACTCTGTTGCCTGGGCTAGAGTGCCATGGCATCAGCCTAGCTCACAGCAACCTCAAACTCCTGTGTGTTAAACTCAGTGTATTAAAATGCAATGAATTTGTTTCTTTTTCTACATAGCTCTGATTATTTCCCTAATAAAAAGCTATAGCATTGGGATTGCTATGTCAAAGATATGAACATTTTAATCCTTCTGCCTCAGCTGCCTGACTAGCTGGGACTACAGGCATGTGCCACCATGCCCAGCTAATTTTTTCTACATATTTTTAGTTGTCCAGCTAATTTCTATTTTTAGTAGAGACGGGGTCTCACAAGAGCAGAGTTTCGAACTCCTGACCTTGAACTATCCTCCCACCTTGGCTTCCCAGAGTGCTAGGATTACAGGCATGAGCCACCGTGCCCAGCCCTGTTTTGTTTTTTTAACTTCTTATAGCCTTTGATGAAGAGTTTGAACTTGCCCCACAGGGTCAAAGTGGAAAAAAAGTCCTGGTTGAAATACTCAATGTTAGTGTATATCACTTAGGCCAAGGGTCCCCAACCTATGGTGAGTTGCGTAATTATTTTGTTATGTATTACAGGTAATAATAGTGCATAATAAATGCACTATTAAAGTGCATAATAAATGTCATGCACTTGAATCATCCTAAAACCATCCCTTCCCTCCATCCCCTGGTCTGTGGAAAAATTGTCTTCCATAAAAATGGTTCCTGGTGCCAAAGAGGTTGGAGACTACTGACTTAGGGACATACAACATAGTAAATATCACTTGAACCCCCTTCAAATGAACCCAGTTATTCCTCACCCATTAGTTACTTAACTAGCTATACTTGGAGAGGTTCTTTTACCTACAACTGAAAGCAACTTTAACCAGCCTAAGCAAAATAACAATAATGACAACCATAATAATCATTATCTTCATAAAATACGTACATGATTTTTTAAAAGGACACTTACTGGAATTCCTTTGAATTATTTCATAAGGTTGATGAAAAAATAGGATTTCATTCAAGCCTGGGTGAGGTGACACTCCCTAGCCTGGACATTTTTAAAAAAGCTCTACTTGGAATGTCTTTATAATGATGATCTAATCATCAGAGCTAAGAAAGGGCAAGGAGAAATGAGGAGGGGTCCTGACCAAAGGAAAATGGGAAAATGTTGGCCAAGAGAAAAATTCTAAAATATCTATGAAACATCTGAGTTCAATTCAATCCTGATTCTGTGGTGTGGCCTAGGGACAGTCCCTCAAGCTCTCTGCACCCACTCATCTATGAAGTGCATATGATAACATCACCCTCCTAGAATTTTTGGAAGGTTTGATGATACATCTAAAGGGCTTAGCACTATGCCTGGCATGTAGGAAGTACTCCCATAAAAGGGAGTGATTATTATTATTATTATGAAAGTGGAATCTAGGCAGTGGGAAGAGGCAGCCCAGGAACAGCTCAAGGTCACTGCCAGAAGAGCGGCATCAGGTCCCAGCAGCACAACCCAAAAGGGTCAGGCAGGCGGCCGTGCCCAGAGGAGGAGGTCGGGAAGCCGTGGACAGAGGCCCATGGTGGTGAGGTGGTGAAGACCACAGCCTTCGTTCGCCGAGCGCCTTACACGTGTTACCCATTCAGTCCTCACAGCAACCAGATGAGGTTGTTACTGTTATGATTCATGTTTCACACATGAGGAAACTGAGGCCCAAAGCTTTATTATGGGATCTAAAGAAGCTTTCATTTATTCTCTCATAAGTGAGTAAACTGGCCCTTTGGTAGTTTAATTGTAACGACTGAGGAAATACCTAGTTTGTCACAGTGTAAAGTATGTCATCTCGCAGGTCTTTGCTCCATAGGCCCAAGGCTAGGAAGGTGGAGGACCTAGGACCTGAACCCAAGCTCTCAGCCGTTGTGCTGAACTGCCTCTCACGTCTGAAAGCATCTCAGGACACCAGCTATGGAGAAGTCAGCGAGTCTGGGGCTCCTGCTTGCCAATTGCTAGGTCCGTGGTGCTCGGCCGTCTGCACTGGATTAGGAGCCAGGAAGGGAACATGTGGTGATCTGGGTGCCCCTTGCCACCCACACCTGTGGCAGACATTGTTAATTGGTCACAGCATTTCTATCCCTTTCAAAGAGCCAGCTTAAAGCCCCAAAATCCTGAAGAGCACCAGAAAACCACTAGTAATTAACTAGAGTTGATAGGTTGGATAAAATCTATTTGCTATCTCTAGTGTGAGGGCTTCAGGCATGCCAGAAGACAACAGTATGGAAATGCAGTCAGGTATATGCAAACTGAGAACTGCTTTTCCACCAGTAAGAATCTGCCTGTCAAGGGCTGGGTGGGTGGCTCACACCTATAATCCTACCACTTTGGGAGGACAAGGCAAGAGGATTGCTTGAGCCCAAGAGTTCGAGGCTACAGTGAGCTCTAATCATGTCGCTGCACTCCAGCCTGGGTGACAGAGCCAGACCTTGTCTCAAAAAAAAACAAAAAAAAAACTATATGTCATTTTCTTGAGAGACTCAACACCTGCTTATCAAGATATACTGAAAATCGGGGGGGGGGGAGGGGTTGGCAAGGGCAATATATGTAACCTTAACAATATTTGTACCCCCATAATATGATGAAATAAAAAGGAAAAAAAAGATACACTGAAAATCAGAAACATCAATGTGTCAGAAGGCTGGCATCGAAGGGTGGGTCCCCACACACGGCCAGCTGGACTCTGTAACCTCACCTTGGACATCACCCCAATACCACTGTCACAACTCCCAAGGATGCCTGCTTGCCCTCAAGTTTAAGAAGACAAAACAAGGAGGAGAAAAACACCAGCCTTCCACGATGGGCAGCGGCAGGCAGAGCCTGGCTGTGAGGGGAAGAGTGCGCTCATCCCAAACCCCGCATCAGCGCTGTGATGTGCCGGGAGGAGACCTGAGGTTCAGGGGCTGACACAGCGCCTGGCACAGACAGCCCTTGACATACAGTGGCTGCTGTCATTACAATTTTCTTTTTGCAACTACTGCTCTTTCCTTCCAGACCCACAATTCTCAAACTCATTCAAACGGTAGAGTGCAAGCGCTTTTGTGGAACATCATGAAACATGGATAATAAGCAAAAAATAGCCAAACACTGTAAGAGCATACGCCAACTCTCATAGCATTGAAACTAGAATCGGTAGCAGCAAGTGCCAAGGAAATTTTATGCAGGGACACCTTAAAATTGAGAAATTCTATGACCTTAACCTTTTTCTGAAGCCAAATGAGAGAAAGACTGCCGTTTCAAGTTTAGCTGTATAATACCTTCCTGTTCCACATAAAATCAATCCAAGCAGGCCTATCCCATGACATTACTATTAGTATCCGGATTCAAACTTGATGCCAAATCCCCAAAGCAATGCTGTTAGAAATTATTCAATAGAACTGAATCTTTACCTACCTTTGATCTACAATGGGGAAATCTAATATATGGACGACCACAGGCCTCCCACAGAAGCTGGCCTGAGGGCACCAGGAACAGAGAACAGCAGAGGTAATATTTCAGCAGCTCACAATAGCCTCTCTGTGGCCAGACAGAGGCCTGACCTCCTGAGCGACGTCTGACCTTTCAACTCTGACAAACATATGTATTTACTCAGTAATTACAATTTAAACTATCAAAGGGGCAGTTTAACCACTCCTATCAAAGGGAATAAATTGAAGCTTTCCTATATCCCGTAACAATAACAACAACAAAAAAAAACCCTAAAGTAGCATTTGCACTCAAAAGAAAACAAAGAAACTTCTCTTTTCATTGGTGCATACCAATTTTTTCTCAGAAATCCTCCCTGTCCTATAACCAAGACAGACAGTTAGAAGTAGAGTCTAACCCCAAATTACAGAAGCTGTTAAATCTAATGAGCAGCGAACTAAGCGAGATCGTGACTTTTTTTTTAATGTGAAAGGACAGTGGTAAGCAGATGCCATTCTTTAAGCTGGGGGAACTGCTATTCTGTTTTATTTTTAACATCACCCAAGATTGAAATCTGCCTTGAAAACTTGGAGACACCATTTTCCAGTTTTATAATCTAGTGTAACCCTCAGGGATTTTGCTTGACAGCACTGAATAACAGCTATTTTGAGGAGATAGACACAGAGATGGAAATTTAAGAAATAGTAAGTTTTGGTACCTTTGGAAGCAAAACAAACTCATGTACCACGGAGGGTGGCAGTATAAACTAGTAGAAACTGTTCGGCCTTATCTATAAAGCCAAAACATGCCCAGGGACTTAATACTGCCACTCCTGGCCACATACTCGGCAGGAATGAGACAGTATATGCACCAGGAGACGATGTCGTTAATGTTAACGTAGAAACCCAGCCACACTGAAACAGCTGGTCATCTCATCAACAACAGAAGGGGTGAATACTGTGTAGCAGTAAAGCAAACATAAGCTCTAGCCACACAGCAACATGGATGAATCTCATGGAATGTTGAGTCAAAGAAGCCAGACACAAATGGGTGCACACCATGCAATTCCATTTACGTCAAGTTCAAAACCAAGCAAAACCAATCTATGCGGATAGAAGGATATGGGTACCCTTGGGCTAAATAGTCTATTTCTTTGACTTAGTGACACAGGTATTTGCACTTTTCCAAACTCAGTGAGCAGTACTTAGCATTTTCATTCATTTCTGTATGTATGTCAAACTGCAATAGAAAGTTTACAACAAAATATCAACTTGTATAGGTTGGTTTGGCAGTTGTAGGTCTGTGTCTTTGTCCTAAAAAACAGTTAAACATCAACTGTAAACTAGAATGTGACCTCAAAATTGAAGTGGATTTCTGCATTTAAATGTGTTGCCCTAATGCATGGTGTGGTCACACTGGTTCTTCTCTGCTGCAGTCTAGGCATCCCAAGAGCTTTGTGCAGGAAAAGCAGATGTCAGAGCTTGGGCCAGTGCTTCTGACAGTCAGTGGTAGACATCGCAGTCTGTGCGCTTCACGTACTTTAAGAGATGTTTTCAGATACTTACTATGTGCCAGGCACTTTGTGTACAGTATTTTAATTTCACCCTATCTACCTTAGGAAGTCAGTACAACAGGAAAAGACCTTGAGGTTTAGAGAAGCTAAATAACCTGCCCCAGCAGGGGGCCTTGGCTAGTTAGATGCAATCTCAAATCTAATTCTGGCACATGGCCCCTGCTTAGAACATACCCCTCGTTCCATGCCCACGTGGGTGGGAGTCAGGGCGAGAGGAAGCGAGGTGGCAGGAATGTGAAAAAGATGCCTTGATGCATCAAGTAGGTAATAAATAACCACCTTTCAAGAATCAATCCAAGGAGCCTTTACTAACTTGGTACCCTCCGTCCGCACCCCAGGCAGAACTACTCTGTCCTTCCTGGGCCCATGTTACACCCAGCACACCCTCATGGCCTTTTCCTCTGCTCCCCCGATGTTGTCTCCCCTCCCTGGAGACCTCTGGGGCACAGCAGCTGGCATAGAGCTAGGCCCCAGGGTGGGCAATCTGGAATGACTTCATTAGTCCTTGCAAATTAAAAGTGTTTCAGTGACAAAAGGGCTCAGTGCAGAATTGCCGGGAGGGAGGGTACTAGAGGATTCAGGTCTAGGTTTGTGGGAAAAGCAAAACTCCATGCACACATACAACTTTCCAAAGGAGTCTCTTTACATGTGAATTCCACCACACGTTTACGATCAGCAGTTCCTCTTCTGGAATTGACAGGGGTAAGATTTCTCCTATGTACCAATTCTTTTGCCAAAATCTTGTTTACTGGAACAAGAACAGGGGTTAACTACTACAACCAACCTCTTGCCCACGTGTAATTCAGGAATCACTATAAAGTAACACTTTCTGCACCTAGTAAATGAGAGACATGATACACTCCCCTTGGCTTACTAAGCAGAGGTTTAGAAGGCCTATGTTAGCCATTTTTTAAAGCTTAATTGGAAGAAGGAATAAAGGCTGAGTATATTCTGAGATCAACCACAAAGTACTGGTAAAGGCATAGAATATGCCTTTTCTCTTATCTTAGATAAGGATAATAATTTATCTCCAGTTCCCTTCCCAAAGGGAAAGAGTTACAATTTTAAGAGTGCTACAATGTCATGGTTCCATATCCAGGTAAAAGTCAACAACATACAATTATCTGCTTTATGGTAGAGTCCAGGCTCATCCATCATTAAGACATAAAAGGATAACCCCAGCTAAGGGGTCAGCTTTCAATGGAGATGAATTAGATAAAACTTCCCCGATTCAACTGCAAAAGTGCTGTCTAAAATACAGGAATCTTCACCAAAGACTGTTGCCTTTTTCATTCCTAGTGACGTCTTCTGGAAGAGGGAGGCAATTACAGGCTAGTAAGGTTACAAAAGTAAATCGTTTAATAAGACCTGGTCAGCTTGTTTTAACTTTGAAAGAAAAATGAGATGCTTAGGATATGAGTGCTTTACAGCATTCACAAAAATCTGCAGACCTGCAAAAATGCTGATTACTAATCTTCACTTTCATTTTCAGTGTTCTAGCCCACCCCGTGAGGTGGGTTTAAACAGAACTAGAAACAGGGTTCTGGAACAGCCTTGGTTCCTCAGAAGGGCATTGTATGTCACCAAGGGAAAATGAGTGATTTTGTAATATTTAAGTTTTCTCCACACGAGGGCTGCTCGGCTACCAACTGTTGGCATTCGTTTGACCTCTACATCGGCCTGGGTCTGGCTATGCAGCCGGGCATAGGGGAAAGGGCAGCCCTGGCTTCCCACTTGTTGTCCTGAGCCTGGTTCCTCACGGGAGTGCTAAGTGCCCTGTGTCCAACATTCAGAAGGCCCCAGTGTGCAACAGTCACACATCTTAATCTTCTGGAGTTGGGCAAAGCACATCTCTCAAATCCTGCTTGCTGAGCGCATCACAAAAAAATGGCCAGTACACCTGGTTGACAAATGCCAAGGATGCCCTAGAAAATAAGACATCAAGACAACCATGGTGTGTCAAAATGCACCCCTGGCAGGTATGGGGGTACCTGACTGCCAGACCCAAGACCAGCCGGAAGACAGGCAGAACATGGTAGGATTCAAGCTTATGGTCAACTTAGACAAAACAGAACTGTAAAGCCTTATGTGAACATCATTACATCGGTTTCTAAGTCCCTGGAGCTTCAATATCATGCCTGTTTAAGAGTTCATCAGGCCTGAGCAAGAGTGAGACCCCGTCTCTACTATAAATAGAAAGAAATTAATTGGCCAACTAATATATATATACAAAAAAAATTAGCCGGGCATGGTGGCGCATGCCTGTAGTCCCAGCTACTCGGGAGGCTGAGGCAGGAGGATTGCTTGAGCCCAGGAGTTTGAGGTTGCTGTGAGCTAGACTGACGCCACGGCACTCACTCTAGCCTGGGCAATAAAGTGAGACTCTGTCTCAAAAAAAAAAAAAAAAAAAAAAAAAAAAAAAAAAAAAAGAGTTCATCAGGCAGGCAACTGCCAACACTGAAAAGGGTGGTCTCTGTGTAAGACCTTGGGAATGACCCAGGGATCATGTTTTGCAGGCAGACCCCAGGGCAGCTGCACACACGGCAGCCCAACTGCGGTGTCCAATGAAGAGACCCTTCCATAGCACGGACTGTTAGATGCCATCGCCAGCCTTGCTTCGTCCTTGCAGCCTTTAGGGCAACTGAGAGTCCACGTCCTCAGCCCCAGGGGGGACGGACACCTACTGGGATTCCTGAGCAGCACAGCCAGCCCCATTTCTGCACTGGGCTGCCCATAAGTTCTCACTCCTGAGAACCCTGGATAACGGCTGGCGAGGATGACAAAATGAGGGCTCACCCACAGATAAGTATACCTTTTAATTTTGTCACATTTGGCAAACTTTGCCTTAAAGGTATCACAGTAAACCTGGACACAGGCAATTTTGGCAGACAAATAAAAGCACAACTTCTCAACTACTGTGGCACTTGCACATCCTCGTGTGACTCTCACAGGTGGCTTTGCATCTCCTCGCCATGCCCTGGTGGATGGTGGACCATAGCTCTGCCCCCTGGAGTGTCAGAGCAGGAGGACGTCCCAGACACGGAGTCACAGCTGCGTTCTGGTTTTGTCCCTGATTAGGTATTTAGTCTGAGTCAAGCTTCACTTTCCCACTTTTCCTTCTGCTTTCCAGACTATCTAAAGCTTCTCATGGCTCAAAGATGGTTATTGATAACAGTAGTGACATGAGTTTTAGGGACAATGCTGTGTACTTTAAAGAAACTACTTCATTCACTCACAACCCTCTACTATCTCCATTGTCCAGATGAGAAAAGTGAGGTTCAGAGAGGTTAACTGATAAGGGACAAAAGCCAGGACCTGACTTCAGGCCTGATTCAAAGCCTATGTCCCGTTCCTTCCAACATGGTGCCCCTCAATTCCCCCACTGCAGTGGCATAGCTCCAAACCAGAACTGAGCACAGGTGCTGCTTGGCTTGGCTGGCAAATCCCAGAAAGAAGCTGGACCCTTGGACCCCTAGGGGCACTCAGAAGCTCAGAGTCTCTATTCCCCTTTCACCCACTCGTCCCTCCCCTAATCCTAACACTTGTTCCACGTCCCAGTGTTGCTTTCATCTGTAGGATAAGGCATTCACTGATTACTACCACAGATGCTTATCGCCTTTTAAGGGACTGGTGGACAAAACCTACTCGATTACCAGGAGGGGGCACAGATTCCCTCCATCACAACCAGCAGGACTCAGAACACCATTTCTGAGAGCATCTCAGAGCAGTCTGAGCACAGAGCAGCAACACAACTAGTTAACGGGCTCGGTCTCCCTGACCCTCCTGCTTCTATCCACAGACCACACTCCTGAGTCCAGTCCCCGACAGACCTGTCTTTGGCTGAAGGTAGAGGGGCCACAGTGTGGACAGGCAAACCTGCTACAGAGAAGCCTCCTCTGAAGAGGGTAATTTCTGGCTAGGGATCAGCACATATAAAAGACTTGTCATAGCAATGCCTACACCAAATACTACAATTAACATACACTTTTTAACAACACAAAAATCAATGTACAAAATATCTCTAATCAAAAATGTGTAGAAATTATGTAGTTAAAATGAATACTTTTTAGTCTGATCAAAAGAGGAATTACTTTAAAAAAACAAACAAACAAAAGCACAGGATCTTGCTCTATCGCCCAGTACCTGCTGGGCTCGAATGGACCTCCTGAATCAGCCTCCTGAGTAACTGGGACTACTGGTGAATACAACCATGCCAGCTCATTTTTCGTATTTTTTGTAGAGACGGGATCTCACTATGTTACCCAGGTCTTAACCTGGCTTCAAGTGATCCTCCCAGCCACTGTGCCCGCCCAATAGGAGAGTTACTTTTTGACTTGCCACTGTGCTGCATTTTTAAAGTTTTCACATATAAATTTTAAAGTACATTAATTTTTGCCACCACAAATTCAGAATTTTGGACAAGAATATATTTTATTTTTTCATAAAATTTCTACCAAAAATATATTTTTTTCCTTAACTTAAAAATAACAGCTTCAGAAAGCACAGTTTGAGTTATTATAATTCACCACACATTTTATAAACAGCAGTGAAAGACAGAAGTCAGTAAAATGGATTCACTTTTTAAATACAGAAATGTTCATTTCAAAAGCTTGACTTTGTCCTTTAATAACTTAAAGGTGGGGTTCTTGCTGATTTTCTTGTTAAAGATGACCAGGAGTTCATCTTTGGATCTGTGATGTTCACTCGTCACTGTGTAATACTGAGCTAAAACCTTCACAGAGAAAAACAAACAGCAAATGGGTGTATTTATCATTGAAATTTACCTTAAAATGTTCTTTCTTTGTCCAAAAGTAGGCCAACAGCAAAAAATAACAGAAACTCATGTGCCTGTTACACAGGTGTGCCCTGCTTGTGAAAACCCAGGCTATTGCACTCGACGTGCGTGCATCACATACAGATACAACGTTAAAGAACAAAAGCATATTCCTCTACAATAAGCAAAAGAAAGCAAAATATCTCAAACAATAATTTTCAAACATAATACAAATTAAATAAGTGGAGCCTCTCTTCAAAGTCTTATAAACAAGTCCCAAATCTACGCCCGTTGCAGCCACATGACGGTGCTGGCCCAGTAACCTCCCCACAGAAAACCACTGAGGCACACACCCACTCTGACAGTGTTTCAGGTTAAAAATGTGTATGTAACAATTGTACACTTTAAAATAAATTCTTCCCAGATATTATATGCCTGGATTTGTTCATATGCCATACCTTTTTCCTTAGCTTTTTGATTGCTATTTCATTGTCTGGGGCCTGTTTTAGAATTGCTTTAATAGTTCCCTTCCAGTTGAATTTACCTACAACATAAAGAATAATATGTTAGATATTTTGTTTTGCTATATTACCAGAAGGCAATTTCTGCACTATCTATTTGCTTCATGGGAAATGAACTAACACTCCAGTGAACTGGGCACCCCGGCACCATACAGCAGTCACTTCCTTTGTCTAATCACAGTAGCCTAGAAGCACTTACTTCTCTTCAAAGTATTAGTTCTTAGAGTGAGCAGGTTAAATAAGCATCACAAACAAGTACCATCATCTCTACAAACTCTTGTAGAAGACAGAGTTGTATTCAAGGAACTCAGTAAAAATTTACTAAGCATCCACCAAGATGATGGAGCTGTCAAACACAGTTTGGAAAACAAGCACCAGCAAAAGGAGCTTAACCTTGAACAAGAGTGAAGACAACCACAAATTATTATATGAGGGACTAAAAATACTCATCCAGGGGACTTCCACTCATGGGAAGATGACATAGACATATTTTCCCCTGTTCCTCCTGCTAAGTGCAACTAAGAACCCTGAAATTATATATACAAAAAACAAAAGACAACGCTGAAAGAGCAGAGACTGGCTGGGAGCTTGGGCTGCAGAGCGGTGGGAGGTGTTTTTTGCCTCCTGTACCCCAGATTTGGAGCTGAAGAATCTAGCACCCTGGAGCACGGACAGGCATAGTCCAGAAAGCCCCCCAGAAGCCTGCTCTCTCCCAGCAAAGGAACGGAAAGGGGAAGCCTAGCAAGATGGGAAACTTTTACACGACAACCACTCGACTGCAGCCAAACAGAAAAAACTGTGGCTCCACTCTCACCCATGCCAGCAAAAGCCAGGCAGGAATTCTGGGCTTTCATCCACACTGGACACACATGGGGAGCTCTGCTCAGCAGAACAAGGAGTATCCATCCTCCAGGGCCCATGGAGGCTCAGTGGAGGGCCTGAGCTTCTGTTCCTACTTGGCAGTAACAAGGTGACGCCCCTACACGCCCCAAAGTAATGTGAGAAAAGGGCAGCTAAAGCAGAAAGCTTAACCAAGATCGTACACCTTACATAAAATGTACTCAAAATGGACCATGGACTTAAATATAAAATGTAAAACTAAAAAACATTTACAGTATATTTGAAATTTGCTAAGAGGGTGTATCTTAAGTGTTCTCACCATACACCCATACCTAATGTGTGTGTGACAGATGTGTTAATTAGCTTGAATGTGGCAACTGTTTTACAATGTATACATATAGTAAAACATTAAGTCGCGAACTTTAAATATATAAAATTTTATTTGTAAAAAAGATGTACCCAAAAAAATAATTTAGAAAACAAAAAATCTTTGGGATCTAGATCTAGGGCTAGGTCAAGAGTTCTTAGAAAAATTCACAAAAGAAAAAATTGATAATCTGAACTTCAATGAAATGAAAAACATTTGCTCTAAAAAAGACTGTTAAGAGTATGAAAACCAGCCTGAGCACCATAGCCAGACTTCCTTCTCTACAAAAAAATTAGCCAGATGTGATGGCATGTACTTATAGTCCCAGCTACTCAGGAGGCTGAGGCAGGAGGTTTGCTTGAGCCCAGGAGGTTGAGGTTGCAGTGGGTTATGATGATGCCACGGCACTCTAGCCCAGGCAAGAAAGTGAGACCCTGTCTTTTTTTCCCCCCAGGAAAGAGCGTGAACACGGTCTGCCACTACCACAAATTATGTAGTCCAGTTTCTCGCATTTGGGGAAATCACAAGGGTCAGCACATCCGGAGTGCAATGGATAAGCCTTGCCCTGGGAGAACCACCTTCATGATCATGGTATCTCCCCTGCCAGGTAAGTATGAGACTACATCTTAAAAAAAAAAAAAAAAAAAGGATGAAAAGACAGCTTATAGACTGGAAAAAATATCACAAACCACATATCCCACAAAGGACTAATAGTTAGAATACATAAAGAACCCTCAAATTTCAACCAAAAAAAAAAAAAAAAAAAAAAAAACCACAAATAAACAAAGGAAAAGAAAACCCAAACAATGCAATTAGAAAATGGGCAAAAAACCAGGGACATTTCAATGAAGAGATATATAGATACAAATATACACACAAAATGATGTGCAACATCATCAGAGACTTACAAATTGAAACCATAATGAGCTATTACTACACACCTATCAAAATGTTAAAATAATACACAAAATAGTGACACCACCCAGTGTTGGCCAGGACATGGAGAAACTGGACCACACACATGTTCCTGGTGGGAATATAAAGTAGCACTGCCACTCTTGAAAAGGCAGGCAACTTCTTAAAAATGAAACACACGACATACCATTGCACTCCTGGACATTTATTCCAGAAAAACTGACTTATGTTGACAAAAACACCTGTACATAAATATTTAGTGCAGCTTTATTCATAATGACCAGAAACTGGAAACAACCCAGATGTTCTCCAGCAAGTGACTGGTCAGAGAAGCGCAGGATCTCCGCACCAGGGCCACGCCCTGTCAGTGAAAAGGAAAGGATTCCAGACCAACCTCCAGAGACTAATGCTGAATGAAAACAGCCAGTCTCAAAAGGCCACATGCTGTAGATTCCATTTACACAACATTCCAGAAATTAGAGAAGTTGAGACCAGGTTAGTGATAGATAGTGAGAGGTTAAGGAGGGGCTGGGGGTGAGAGGAAGTGGGTGTGGAAACATGGCGTCCTTGCCTCCTCCTGACGTGAACCCATGCCAAGGTTCTGGCCGAGGCATTGTACTACAGTTCTGTAAAGTGTCCCCTCGAGGGAAACAAGGTAAAAGGGCACCTGGACACCTGAGGGTACATAAGTCTCCATTATTTCTTACAAGTGCACATGAAGCTACAATGATCTCAAAAGAAAACATTTAACTCAACATGGACACTGATGATAAAGCTTAATGTACAAATTAGGCACAGTAAGAGATCAACAACAATAACTAGTAACGGCTACAACAATATACCGCGGTAAGTTATGTGAACGTTCTCTTTCTCACTCTCAAATACAATGTTGCACTGTCCTCATCCTTCTTGTGATGAAGGAGCAGAGCAGGTCAGCCAGTCCATCACACTGTTGAGAATGGTGCACAATTTAAAACTTAGGAATAATTCACTTCCAGAATTTTCCATTTAATAGTTTAGGACCGAAGCTCCTAAAAACTGCATATGGGGGGCCTACTGTGTACACAGTTGGGATGGGGGTTTTAAGCTAAGAGATGGAACCCTGGCCTGACAACTATGGAACTTCTGTAGACAAAGCTATGATCCCCACTTGGGTCCTTAGGCCTGTTCTGGACTGGCAGCATCCCCAGGGTGGGGAGGCAGGAGGACAGAGATGAGTTCCCTCCACTTCCCAGTCGGAGGGAATGCTTCAGGTCCGGAGAAGCGGAAGTAGCTTTGTGTAAGCAGCATTTAAAAGGAACCCCGAAGGCTAGGGATTGGATTCCGACAAGTACACACTGTAGTTGAAGAAGGGCGGGTGGCCATGGAGTCGCAAGCAAGGAGACACTAGGAACAAACCCAGAGATGGGGAAGGGAACAGCCAAGTCTACGTGGACTTCAAGGTACTTCTAGGGGAATAATGAGAGGCAGAGACAAGAGAATTGGGGAGGGGAAAAGGGAGCAGGGTCTCAGAAAGCCATACTGAGTTTCCTCTAAATTCCAAAGATAATATATATTTCTAGCCCAGATTGCCTTACCTTTTTCCTTAAAGACAGAGGTACAGAGGTACTATCGGAGACTCACTCAGACATCCTAGAGTACTGATTTTGCTTTCAAATTCTTACACATGCCTCAGGAGGGCAAGACTCTGCCAGAAGTGCCTGGTTCACCTCCTCCTTCCCCAGAAGGAGGCATCTCTTGGCCCCTGCCCCAACCTACACAAACCTACATTTACTTTTCAAATGATGGAAATGATACCTTTTGCAGGAGCCACATGGTCTTCCAGTTCTCCACCCTCAGGATGTCCTGGGATCTTCATCATTTTCTTCTTAGAATTTGTTTCAACTAAATATTTAGAAAGATTAAAAAAATAAAAGATCTTGCATTTATGATAGCAGCTACCATCCAATGAAACCTTACTCATGCCAGGTACATTCCACACCTCACCCTACTGACTCTCCAAGCAACCTGTCACCCTGGGCTTTACCTTCCTCCACGCTGGAGAGGAGGCACTGGGAGACTGAGGGTGAGGTCACCCACCCGGACTGAGCCCAGGCTGGCCTGATCCCAAAGCTCACACTCTTACCCATAATACCTGGTTCAAACACAAAGTCTAACAGGTTGTTTATAACCCAAATTCACAGCTTTAACATTCTTCAGTGAATCCTAGAGCACAAGTTGGCTGCTTACCTTCTGAGAGCTTCCGCTTCCTTCTCCCCGTCTCTTCCTGGCAGGCTCCCGGCCCCCGGCCCCGGCCCCCATGACCCCACTGCTGCTCCTCCGCAGGCTGGCCCTTGCGCCTCTTCTTCCCTACAGAGCCACTGGCCTCGGGGGCCTCCTCCCCAACAGCCTCAAGGTCAGCCTCCTGTCCCTTTCTGTGCTTCTTGGGGTTCTGACTCTTTGAGTTTTCTAATTTTAGTTCTTTCTTTTCTTTTTTGCGATTCTTCTGCCGCTCTTCCTTCCTTTCCCTTCTGTTCTTCTTTGCCTCTGCTCGCTCCTCCCTGGCATCACTTGCTCTGGAGGTCTCTGCACAGGGATTTGTCACCTGGTTGTGCACCTGTGGATCCTGTCCCTTCCTGACTGGCTCCTTATTATCAAGCAAAAGAAACACATAAACACGCATTCAGAATGTGTGAGCACAGATGTTCACATCATTGCATATAATGACTAAATAAACTGTTGAAGAAAAATGGTTTTATCACTTACCATTTTATAACTGTGACCACCCCCCCACAGCTAAAGTGCAGCAGTAATATACAGAATGGGAACAACTCCCCCAGCCCACAGCCGTCTGCACTGAACAGATATTTTTCAATCCACAGGAAAATGAAAAATCCTTATGTCACCTGAGCCAGACTTTCATTTTGGCTCACTCTTCACTTTTCTTTTGTATGAAAGAAGAGAATAGCACTTAGGTATGGAAGAAACCACTGGGTTCACGTGTTTGCAGACCTGGGTTCAAGTTCCAACTCTGTTAATTAGGGCAAGTTATTCATCTGCTCTGAACCTGTTTCCTCATCTGTAAAACAAATGGTAGTAAAGCCTCCCTTATACCAGGATGGACGAAGAAGATGAAAGCAGACACGTCAAGTGCCTAGCACAGTCGATGCTCAATAAACCAGCCCAATGTCTGTGAAGAGTTTTGTAAATTATCAAGTATTAATATGAGACAAAGGAATTGTTATTATCATCATTATTCAGATTGGATAGTTACCCTCAGGGGATGGTCCAGGGACATCTGGATATAGTAGAAAGGACCGTGAGTAAGGAACCACAGAGAACCAAACTTCATGCACTGGGCGAAGACTAACTTTCCATTTGCTACATTACCTTACTTCATGCGATGACCTGCAGCAATGTCCTGAACTGCTCCTAGAGCCCTCCTGCCCCGGTAGGAAGGGAGCAGGCCAGTAGCAGCAGCTCCAGGGCTACTGCGGTGCCAGAAACCACCAGGCTGATGCACCTCCAGGCCTGGGTTCAGGTTCCATCTCTGTTAACTGCCAGCCAGATGAGAGGGCAAGTGACCTACCTACGGTCTTCCTCCTTTGGGAGACTGTAGGTAGCAAGGGGGAACTATTATCCCTAAAACTGGACCAAATGGATAAAGGAGGACTGGCTTTCGCTGGAGTACAAGACCTCACACCTTCATACTCAATCCCTAGTTGGAAGAGCAGCATTAGGAAACAGATATTGAACTAAATTTAGCTGACATTTTCTCAGTAGCTGTGGTTCAGAGATATTGAGCTATCAAGGCTCATGGATGAATTCAGAAATAGACTCAGAAGGAAGACTAGGACAAAGAAACTTTACATCTATTCTACAATTCTGTTGTATCTTCTAGTAAAATACTATTATTATTTTTGAGACAGAGTCTCACTCTGTTGCCCCAGGTAGAGTGTAGTGGCATCGTTGTAGCTCACTGCAGCCTCCAACTCCTGGGCTCAAGCGATCCTCCTGTCTCAGCCTCCTGAATAGCTAGCATTATAGGCATGCGCTACCACGCCCAGCTGATTTTTTTTTAATATATGTATTTAGTTGTCCAGCTAATGTCTTTTTTTTTTTTAGTAGAGACAGGGTTTTACTCTTGCTCAGGCTGGTCTTGAACTCCTGAGCTCAAACGATCCTCCCGCCTTGGCCTCCCAGAGTGCTAGGATTACAGGTGTGAGCCATCACACCCCGCCTAAAATATTATTATGACCACTGAATGTCTGAGACCTTAGCTTCCCTTCTACCTAATCTAGACCAAGTCTCCAGCTAATACTCTGACTCTATGTCCAAACCAACACCTTGGCCACTGGTGGGAGGTTGGGGGGGGGGGGGGAGGGAGGATGCACGCACATGCTCGCACATGCTCATACATCCAGCAGGTGCTCAATGTATTCTTCCCTATCTTCCCACTTCATTCCACGTTCTCCTCACATGTGGTCTCCTCCATGACACCTGGACTGACTTGCTGCCAGAGCCTCCCCTCTTAGTCTCAGCCCTCCAGTGCCTTCTGCCTCTTCACAGCACTTACCAGGGCCTGATATTACTCTGTGACACATATATGTGGCTGCCTGTCTCCCCTGTTAGAATATAGCTGCATGCAGGAAAGACTAATTACGGCTGGATCTGCAGTGACCAGGCTAGCTGTGATGGGGTCCAGAAGGACAGAAAAGCACCCAACCTGAGCCAGGTGAGCAGTTACAGGACAGACATGGATGTGTGGACAGAGAAAGCCTCAAGACCTTTAGCTTTCCAGACAAAACCAGGGACATGCTAGGAGGGTCACAATGCAAAAGGCAAAGGAGTTTAACATGGGTTGTTTACTGATCACTTAATTTCAGTATGTTTAACATATTTTAATATGTTCCTTCAAAAGGGAAACTGGAAAACATGTTTTTTTAAAACCCTGCAGTTGAATTAAGCAATTTTGCATCTTTGATTCTTAGTTAAAATAAATAACGTTTAAAAAATAGGTGCCACATAAATCCCAATTAAGTGATTGGTTATAAGGTTTCAATGGCCCAATTTGTATATTCTGAAAGAGACAAATGATATACTGCCAAGATAAAGTTTCATTTTGATCTCAATTTGCTGCCAAAATGATTCTCTCTACATAAAGCAAATCAATCCCTGATAATTTGACTAGAATAAAAGACCAGTCAGAACCTTGTTTTTGGAAACTACTGATATGTGTCTCCAAATAAGATAAAGCTCCAAATAGAAGCAAAGTATAACTGAATGGGTGAAAATTTTAAATTAACAATGTAACCAACAATATGGCTAAATGATATATTCCACATTTAGGACCCCTCACTATCAAACCATTGACTAATAGGTGGTTAATTTAATTAATGAAACGGATTCTCCCTCCACCAGAAAGGAGGAGCTGCATGAGAATTGAGTTTCCATTAAATACTGGGCCATCCTCATCTACCTTAACACTACAACATTAAGAGGCCGCCCATGGCCCCTAACCCCTTATCTTAAGAACACTTCATCACTATGTCCTTACCCTGTTTTTTCTTCATAGCATTACCACAACCACCTGAGATACTTTAGATATTTTGTTCAGGGACTGGCACAGATTAGACACTTAGTAAGTTTTATTTTTTTATTTTATTTGAGACAGGGTCTCCTCTGTTGCCCAGGCTAAAGTACAGTGGTGTCATGCCAGCTTACTACAACCTCAAACTCCTGAGCTCAAGCAATCATCTTGGCTCAGCCTCCGGAATGTGCACCACCACACCCAGCTATTTTTTGTAGGTATGGAGTCTCACTATGTTGCTCAGGCTGGTCTTGAACTCCTTGCCTCAAGTGATCCTCTTGCCTTGGCCTTCCAAAGTGCTAGGATTACAGGCGTGAGCCACTGTGCGTGGCCTTTAGTAAGTACTGAATAAACGAATAAATATTACTATCCACATTTTTTAGTTAAGGAAACTGAGGCTCAGAAGGTGAATAACGTGCCCAAGATCAAACATGAAGCAAACAGCATAGCAGGGATTCGAACCAGGGCTGTCAGAAATCCAAAGCTCCCGTTCTCACCGAAGCATCCCACTGCCTGATGTCTAAGCAAATCATTACGTTAGCTGGCACCATTACCAAATGTTGTTGAATCAGCAAAATATCTCTGCACAATAAGGAAATCTCTGCAGTACACTCAGTTTACTCCTTCTCATAAACGGAGGCACAAAGAGGCTCTCTGAAAAAGAAGGCTGTCTTGACCTCCAAAAACAAGACATTCTCATTTCAGTATTATGAATTTTTGCCACACTGCAAATCTAAAATTAGATCCAACTTACACCGCTGGAGGCTTCTGAAAAGATATTCCACACCTGCTCCAGAATGGATTCATTATGAACTTTTAAACTGTTCTTCATCCAATTCTATAAAAAAAAGAACCATTTATCCCATTTTTAAAAAATTTTATTTCAAAATATTAAGGGGGTACAAATGTTTTTGTTACAAGGACAGCTTCTGTCATGCTTGAGTCAGGGCTATTAATGTGCCCATCACCCAGATAGTACCCAATGTACTCATTAGGTAGGCTTTCCCTGGCCCTACAATTTTGACAAGTACACACAAGCTCAGTCAGGGCCACACAGCCCCTCTATACAGGGAAGTGAATCCAATCCATACCTGAAATTTTGCCTTTTTCCTGGGAACATTGTCAAAAGCACCAATTTGTTCTAAAAGTTCTCTCACTTTGGGGCTGACATTCGGTCTCTTTATTAATTCATTAATTTTCTACAAAAGAGGAAGATAAAAACAAAAACAATAGACACATGAATTTCATGAAAGCCAAACTAAAAAGTTCTTGTTGTGGCTAAAGGGTTCACATTTTATACCTACATTCTGCATTTCTGCCTATGTTTAAAAATATATAGATTAACTTCTATTCAACATAGTACTGGCATCCTAGCCAGAGCAGTTAGGCAAGAAAGAAATAAAAGGCATAACCTAATTAGAAGGACAAAGTAAAATTATCCTTGTTCCCAATGTAGTCTTTTCTTCTTTTTTAAGAGTCAGGGTTTCTCTCTGTTGCCCAGGCTGGGGGGCAGTGGCATGATCATGGCTCATTGTAGCCTGTAACTCCTGAGCTCAAGCAATTCTCTCATCTCAGCCTCCCAAAGAGCTGGGACTCATGCTACCACACCCCAGTAATTTCTAAATTTTTTTTGTAGAAAAGGGGTCTTGCAAGCTGGGTGCAGTGGCTCAAACCTGTAATCCTAGCACTCTGGGAAGCTGACGTGGGAAGATCACTTGAGGTCAGGAGTTCAAGACCAACATGAGTAAAAATGAGAGTCCGTCTCTACTAAAAACAGAAAAAATTAGCCAGGCAACTAAAAATAGGAACAAAAAATTAGCCAGGCATTGTGCCTGTACTCCCAGCGACTCGGGAGGCTAAGACAGGAGGATTGCCTGAGCCTAGGAGTTTGAGGTTGCTGTGAGCTAGGCTGATGCCACAGCACTTTATCCTGGGCAATAGAGGGAAATTCTGACTCAAAAAAAAAAAAAAAAAAAGCCAAACAAACAAAAGGGGGGGAGGGTCCTTGAACTCCTGGCCTCAACTGATCATCCCTCCTTGGCCTCCCAAAGTGCTGGGATCACAGGTATGAGCCACAGTGCCCAGCCAATGTGGTCTTATACATAGAAAACCCTAAAGATTCACCCTAAAACTGTCAGAACTGATGAACTAGTTCAGCAAAGTTTGGGGATACAAGATCAACACTCGAAAATCAAGTTGCATTTCTATACACTAAAAATGAACAACCCAAAAAGGAAATTAAGAAAACAATTCCATTTGCAACATCATCAAAAAGAACAGAATTTGGTAGGAATAAACTTAACCAAAGAGGCAGAGACTTATATACACACATAGTAACACACTATTCCTCTAGATAGGTGTAAGGGGGCCATGGGCAGCCTCTTAATGTTGTAGTGTTGAGGCAGGTAAGGATGCCCAGTATTCATGAACACTAAATCCACATGCAACTCCTTCATTCGAGTGAAGAGGGAATTCCATGTGAATCCTAAAATTCATATGGAATCTCAAAGAACACCAAATAGCCCAAACGATCTTTAAAAAGAATAAAGCTGGAAGTCTCACACTTGCTATAATGCTACAGTCATCAAAACAGTGTGGTATTGGAATAGAGATAAATGTACAAACTAATGGAACAGAGACTCCAGAAAGAAACCCTCACGTACGAAGTCAAATGATTTTCAACAAGGGTACCATGACCACTGGATGGGAGAAAAGACAGTTTTTAACAACTGATGCTGAGAAAACTGGATATTCATATGCAAAATAATGAAGCTGGACCCTTACCTAATACCATATATAAAAACTAACTCAAAATGTATCGGAGAGCTAAACTTAAGAGACAAAACTATAAACCCTTAGAAGAAAGCATAGAAGAAAAGCTTCAAGACGTTGGATTTGGCAATAATTTCTTAGATATGACATGAAAAACACAGGTAATAAAATTTAAAAATGAACTGGATTACATCAAAATTAAAAAACTATTGTGTATCAAAGGGCCAGGTATAGCAGCTCATGCCTGTAATCCTAGCACTTTGGGAGGCCAAGATGGGAAGGTTGCTTAAGGGCAGGAATTCAAGACTAGCCTAAGCATAGTGAGACTCTGTCTCTACAAAAATTACAAAAATTAGCCAGGCATAGTAGCGCATGCTTGTAGTCCGAGCTACTCAGGAAGCTGAGGCGTGAGGACTGCTTGAGCCCAAGAGTTCAAGGTTACGATGATGATACTGCACTCCAGCCTGGATGAGACTCTGTACCAAAAACAAAACAAAAAAAGGGACACTATCAACACAGTGAAAAGGCAACCAACAGAATGGGAGAAAATATTTGCAAATCATATATGATAAAGGGTTAATATTCAAAATATATAAACAACTCTTACAACTCAACAACAAAAATATGAACAAGCTGATTACAACATGGGCAAAGGACTGAAATAGATATTTCTTCAGAGAAAATATACAAATAGCAAATAAATATGTAAAAAGATGTTCAACATCAGTAATCATTAAGGAAATGCAAACCAAAGCCACAATGAGATACCACTTTGCACCCATTAGGATGGCTATCCTTAAAAAATTAGAAAACAACAATGTTGGCAAGGATGTGGAGGAATTGGAACCCTTGTGCGTTGCTGGCGGGAATGTTGCAGCTGCTACAGAAAATAGTATCGAGGTTCCTTAAAACATTAAAAATAGTTACCATATGATCCACCAATTCCACTGCTGGGTATATATCCAAAAGAATTAAAAGCGGGGATTTAAAGAGATATTTGTACACTCATGTTCACAGCAGTATTTTTCACAACAAGCAAGAGGAAGAAGCAAATTAAGTGTCCATTGAGAGAGAAATAAACAAAATGTATTCTATCCATACAATGGGTATTTTTCAGGCTTAAAAGGAAGGCAATCTGACACATGCTACAACACGGATGCACCTTGAAGACATTATGTTAAGGTAAATAAGCCAGCCACAAAAGGACAAATACTGTATGATTTCACATATATGGGATATCAGAGTGGTCAAATTCACAGACAGAAAGTAGACCGCGGTTGCCAAGGGCTGGGGAGAGGGATTGAAGAGTTAGCATTTAATGGGGACAGAGCTCCAGTTTGGGGAGATAGAAAAGTTCTGGAAATGGATGCTAGTGATGGCTATGGAACAATGTGAATATACTTAATTGTATGTTTTGAAATGGTTTAAAGGGTAAATTTTATGTTGTGTCTACTTTAACCACAAAAAGAAAAGTTATCTAACCAGTAAAAAGAAAAAATAAACTGAAAAAAAGAATATAAACAAACCAAATGTGATCAAAAGAACCAGACAAAAGTGGGCATTATGGGGACTAGGGCCTAAACTGAGAATAAGATAACAACATTAAGATCTATTAAATACATCTGAAATAGGGAGAACAGGACAGAGATGAAAATCTAATTAGAGACCTAGAGAAAACGCATCTGGTAATCCCAGTGAAGGCAGAGAAAAGAAATAATTATTAATGTTGGGAGATATCAGTAGATAGGAAGGAGGTCACCAATGAGCCAGTATTAGGGTAAACGCCTAGAGCTAAGCAAAAGTAATGGAGGAAAATGTCCCTGCATTAGGAATCTACACATAGACCAGAAGAACCATGTAGGACACTAAGGATAAGGAAGTGGCTTCAGGCACTCAGGCAGGAAAATGCACATCAAGAAAACAAGACAAACACCAACAGGGAAAGAATGAGGCCCAGCACTCACTGGAGCAGCCAGCAGTATCAGGAAAAAACAGGGCACTGGCGACAAAGTTTAGAGGAAAACACTGTGACCTGTGTGAGATCCTAAACGTTTTTCCCAATCTTCTATCCACAGTCTACCTGGAAGCCCAGAGACACTTGAGGTGCTCAGCTAACATTCGCACCGGTCTTTTCTAGCTGACTGGTTTTGCTCTCACTTGTTACTTTCTTCTCTGTATTGCTTGAGTGTTTTTTTTAAAATTAATGCTCACCTATTTTTCATTAAAATGATAAAGCCGTAAATATTAACAGAAAAAAAAGAGAGCAGATCAGAGTGTCAGAGATGACATGGGTGAGGTGTGAGGAGCCAGCCCCAAGGGTGGAATACAGCAGATAGGGGTGGGACCCAAGGTAACTTTTAAGGGAGCAAGTCTCTGGAAGTGGGGGGAGATGCTAGAAGGAAGAAGTGAGACAAAATCTCAAACAGTCCAGTCTTACTGTGAAAGGAGAAAGGGTCCCTCCAAGAATCAATATTCTGAGCTCTTTATAATGTGAATGACTTCAAAATACCCAACCTACTAATAAAAAGCTTTTGGGGAACAGGAACAGGCATCCCTTCTGACAAGATTCTTTAATTCTATTTGTTAAAATATGGGTTTTAAGGATTTCAGGGAAAGAACAAAATCCCAAATGC
The DNA here is from genome assembly GCF_040939455.1 of Microcebus murinus. NCBI lineage: Eukaryota > Metazoa > Chordata > Mammalia > Primates > Cheirogaleidae > Microcebus > Microcebus murinus. The sequence continues at coordinate 55,077,046 of NC_134119.1, read as the reverse complement.
ACATCAGTCAGAAGGGTCCCAGAGCAGCCCGTTCCTTCCTGCAGCAAAGCACATTTACTCTGTGAACTAAAATAAAATTTTAAGGCGGGGGCGGGGCGGCACCCTCTCCTGCCACTGGCTGACTGAATGGATCCCCTGGTGGCCAAAGGAATATCCTAAAACTAAATTATCTGCCAGGAGGAGGGAGGTCAGACATGCCTCATCATGCCCCCCTCCCTTCTGGGGACTTCCTTTGAAACCCATTAACAGGCCTAAGGGTATGCAAGACAAGCCTGCAGGTCCTCAATTTACACAACAAATCTACCTCCCGTGGCTTATCTCTGATAACAGCTCCTTAGGTTAAAACATTCCAAGCCTTGGCCCACCTTTTTGGGCCAAACCAATGTATGCCTCCCACGCATTGACAGATGACTTTACCTGTAACCCTTGTCTCCCTGAAATGTATAAAACCAAACTGTAACCCAGCCACAGTCCACTTGCTCAAGGCTTCTTGAGCATGTCTCCGGGTCATGGTCCTCAAATTTGGCTCAGAGCAAATCTCTTTAAAATTATTTTACAGAGTTTGGCTTTTTTCCCTTGACAACTCCCATCTGCTAACAGCAGCAATGAGGGAGAGAGGGAGGAATTAACCACCAGCAATCAACCAATGGGGTAGAACCAGAAGTTAGTTCTTGATTGATTTATAACACAGTAGCAGGGCTGCTGACGCCTGAGAGTTTTACAGCAAAGGTCAGCAAATCTTGTCTGTAAAGGGTCAGAGTAGATATTTCGGCTTTGCAGGTTTCTGTGGCGACTACTCAATGCGGCCCTTATGGCGCTAAAGCAGCCAAGAGCAACAGACAAACAAATGGACATGGCTGTGTTCCAATAAAACTTTACTGATAAAGAGGCAGTGTGCAGCCCCACTCTAAAGCTGTCTCCTGCTTTAGAGGATTTCACCTAACTGTGATAACAGCAGAAGCAGAACTCATATAGACCCAGGTACCTCAACCTCAGGGCCTAGGAATGTAATCTGGTTCTCAAGGATTGCAAATATGGTGCCCAAAAGCATGGCACATGGTCACCAGCCTAAACATCTTAGCCAAGATTTCAACAGCTTCTCCATCTGCACTGGGAAGACTTTGTAAGTCCTTTGTGAACAGAAGACTTGCCTGCGCTACTCAACATAGCCAATATCAGAAAACTCACATTTAAAACTTTCATCAAATGGAATAACTTTATTTTTATTGGTGGTTTTAACAGAATTTCCACATAGATGACATCTGTCTTTTCATTCTCCTGCCTTCCTGAGTCCTTCCTGCTGCTATCTGTTCTGTACATGGTAACATTTTACAAGTTATACTTCTCAGTGAATTATGGATTTCAATGCTTCTGCCAAAATTCTGAAATTTAACTAAAATAAAGTGAAAACATGTACTTTCATATTAATGAAAGTGTCTTTATTTTGCCTGATTCTGGTGACTGACAGAAATGACAGATTAACATGGTTTGAGTTCTAAAAGTTGCATATCACTAAACATACAGAAAGATTAGAAAGTTTCCACTCACTTTCATAGCTAGGGGAAAGCTACTGAGAATTCTAAAATATATTTTTGCAAGAAATCTGCAAAATACATGGATTACATACATAATGTACTGCAATTATACTAACAGAAAAATAAAGAACTCTTATTCAAGTATTTTGGTTCAAACTCAATCTATCCTAGGATATGATGTTTCCAGGATTTGTCTGCAGGGATAACATTTACTCAGTCTCTTGGGCTTCTAAAGAAAGAGGAAGGTGTCAGATGAAGCTACTCCATGAATTAGAAAGATGTTACCTGAATCCACGCCTGCTGTTTAATATCGCCTTTGTGGGTTTTACCTTCATAGCCTTTGCCGCCATATTTCTGATCTTCACTTATGCATTTCACATGGTTTTTATAGTCATCACCCCTTTAAAGTGATCAAAAATTCCACCATTAGACTGACACCCAGGCTGGAGGCCCTGACTAGTGCCAGCATGCTACTCCTACCTCCTGTGGTCTGCACTGGATTTTTTCACGTTTGTCCACTGCACAAGCACCCCATTTATTTCACTCACCATGTTTATGACCTCCTAGTCATAACCACACCTCTCTTCCTCCAAACTCTTTAATATAAGACCCACTATACTTTTTCACCCATTTTTATATACAACCATCTTGACCAAACTGATAGGCAGTATTTTTTCTTTAGTCACAAGTATATATAAACTAAATAAAAAAGAAAATAAAATTCTCTGCAATAGGGTATTTTTATCTTAAATTACAAAAATCTTACTTCCTGGAAATATAGACCATCAATAATCAGTCCCAGGCTGGGCACAGTGACTCACACCTTTAATCCTTGCACTTTGGGAGGACAAGGCAAGAGGAATGCTTGAGGCCAGAAGTTCCAGACCAGCCTGAGCCAAGAGTGAGACCTCATCTCTACAAATAGAAAAATGAGTCATGTGTCACCTGTAGTACCAGCTAATCAGAAGGCTAGGGCAGGAGGCTTGCCTGAGCCTAGGAGTTTGAGGTTGCAGTGAGCTATGATGCCACTACACTATAGCCCAAGTGACAGAGTGAGACCCTGTCTCAAAAAAATCAGTTGTTGTTATAAATTACAAACTGGTATAAAATAGCAATATTAGGCCACTAAAAATTCTGAGTCTCAGAGTCCTGCAAAAAAAGAAAACATGATTCTCTCTCTTAAGTGATCTTTTTAAAGCTCTGTGGGGTTCCTCAGGGAAATGTTGGGGACAAGGTCGGGGGCAAGTCCCCTAATTAAAACAACCCAATTTTTACCTATTTTATATATCAAGCTTCCTCTTAGGATTAGGTCTGAACAGAGTTTAGCAGTTTCCCCCAAAAAATCATTGCTCTAGAGTGAATTAAAATGGACTATAAGCAAATTCCATCTAAATACCACAGAGGACACTGGGACAAATGCAGCCATAAGCCAGCTTTTCACCTGAACCCTCGGAAGCTAAAGGGGAATCAACACAAACTGAAGAGGGCAGCCCTCTGCAAATGGCCCACCTTGAGAAGCAGTGTCTGAACACATCAGGCTCCGCCCCTCGCCTCCCCACTAATCATCCACCTGTACAGAGGCCTCCCCTGTGGAAGTATCTCCCGATACACTCTTGGGGCCAGGAGGAACATCACTTCCACAAGCACCTCTAGGGAGGACCTGGTCTCCTCTGCTACCAGTCATCGTCCCCTGTGAATCCATAAATCTATGTTCTGGTTCCTAAGTCCATCTCTTCAGTGTGAGCGGCACATGATACCCTGGTCTAACACAACCAACCCCAAAGCCCCTGGAACCTCCCTCCGTGTGGCTGCTTCCCTGGGCCTGGTAACAGTGGCAAGAAGACAGCAACCAGTGCCACTAACTGATCAAACCCTCTCATCACCATAATTCCTCCTTCTCTTGAAAACTACTTTTCTTTTCCAGACGGGACCTCACTCTGTCACCCAGGCTGGAGTACAATGGTGTCATCATAGCTCATTGCCACCTCAAACTTCTGGGTTCAATCAATCCTCCTGCCTCAGCCTCCCGAGTAGCTGGGACTACAGGTATGTGTCACTGTGCCTGGCTAATTTTTGTATTTTTTTGTAGACATAAGGTCTACGTTGCCCAGGCTGGTCTCAAACTCCTAGCCTCCAGCAATCCTCCTGCCTTGCCCTCTCAAAGTGCTCAGAATACAGGCATGAGCTACCATGCCGGGCAAAAACTTCCTTAAAAAGCAAGTCTTTTTTTAAGGTACTTTTCAAAGAATCATACAATTTTATTCAATGGACCCTACAAGTTCTTTTTCTTAATTTCTTTCCTCAAATTTGCCTCATTTTTCCAAGTTTTATGAGGCCAGAGCTTCCAAAACTGATCTGGACCTTTATTATGGATCTACATGAATTACATGGAGCTTACCAGAAATCTTTACCGCAGTCAATGCAAGAAAGGCATTCACAGTTTCTGCAAACAGACACGTGCTTTTCCACTTGTATTTTCTTCACTGATTCACCACATGCATTGCATGTAAAAAATACCATTTTCAGCTAAATGGTTAAATAGTCTCAATCCAAGATAGGTTTTAAGACTTGTCTATAAAAAAAAAAAAAGTTATCATTGTATACTGAAACTTTTCCAATAAATGATTCATTTAGCTAACTTTTCAACCATAATTTCACATGAAAATAACAGAATCAAAGTTGATTAGCAATCTACATAAAACTACCACCCATATAACTATTATCAACAATGACAATGGCTAACATTTGTGGAATGCATGCTTACGGTATGCTAGGCACTATCCTAAGCTTTACATGTATTAACTTATCTAATCCACATCACAACCCTATGAAAGAAAGATTACTATTGTTCAAAATTTACAGGAGGTAATTGAAGCACAGAGACATTAAGTAACTTGCCCAAGTAATAGAACCAGGATTTAAATCTGGCAGACTGGAAGATGAAGAGCTTTGGGAGCATTAAGTGACACATCTTACTTCCCCTAGTAACTTTAAGCTCTCTCTATATATATACACATATAAATATATAAAATGAAGCATACAGAAGGCATTGCAATTTAGATGTATATTCAAACTATTTCAGGTCCCCAAATATAATAAGAGTATAGCCAGAGGAAAATTGAGGGAAATTGAGAAAGCAGAGAAGAGGCAATTCTATAGACATAATTTCTATAAGCACTAAAAACATACCGATATTACTATGTATCCATAAGTGCTAAAAATGAGGATATGCCCCTCAGCCTTAGTAGTCAGGGAGTGGGACAGGGACCTCCTTTATGTGGTTTCTTGTCAGATCAGTTAGAGAAATGGAATCACATCCAGGTGTCCCAACTGCCGGGTGCTGAATTACTGGAGGATTTCAAAAACCCAGGTATCCCTGGCACTGCCCCAACACGAAGTGTGTCTGCACATACACAAAACCACCATTTAAAAATGTCATAGAAATACTACTGTGCTCAACACAACACAAATTCATCTGAAACTGTTAAAGAAGTCAAAGTAACTTTCCATGATTATATAATTTTTAATCACTAGATTCTAAAAGAGCACTGTTGTTTTACATTATAAGTAAGTTTCACAGCAAAAACACTGAGAGCTGTTTATCCCAGTATTTTCCTCCTCATTATGAAAACAAAGGTGAGGATTAAGTAAATCAATGCAATTTGCTTCAGGGTAAGACTTCACTCAAGAATCTTTTGGCACAGGCTGGCTGTGATAGCTCAGGTCTGTAATCCTAGCACTCTGGGAGGCAGAGGCAGACAGTTTGAGCTCAGGAGTTCGAGACCAGCCTGAGCAAGAGCTAGACCCTGTCTCTACTAAAAAAATAAAAAGAAATTAGCTGGACAACTAAAAATATATAGAAAAAATTAGCTGGGCATGGTGGCGCATGCCTGTAGTCCCAGCTACTTGGGAGACTGAGGCAAGAGGATGGCTTGAGCCCAGGAGTTTGAGGTTGCTGTAAGATAGGCTGATGCCATGGCACTCTAGCCCAGGCAAACAAGTAAGACTGTCTCAAAAAATAAATAAATAAATAAATATTTTGGCACAAATCATCTACTTTTGGTTCACAGAGAATTCTCATGCATAAAATCACCACCTCTCCTCCACCAACACACTCCAAGATCACTGCTGGTGAGGTCACACCTAAGCAAGGACCAGAGCTGTTTGTGTCCATGCAGCCTTGAATGGACATGTACATCCTCAGTGCAACTCCAGGGTTTAAAAAGGCCAGCTGGTCTCTTGTGGAGGCCTCTTGTCCTGTGGAACGCTATCAGACACCAGTTCACTTTCTATGCTATGTCTAAACTTCGGCCCCCTGGCCTCGGGTTCTCAGGTGGCTCTCCTGATAGTACTAACTTACCATCAGGGTAAGCTGGTAAGGGATGGCATGTGGCCAGCTACAGCCTAGCACCAAATCCTCAGGAAAGCAAATGCAACTACTGTGGGATGCACTGCAAACTGTCATCTCATCTGGTTATTGTGATGATGTGTGATATAGTCTCCCATGACACAGCTCCCTCAAAGCTCACCATTCTGTATGAAGCAGATGGATGTTCAATACATGTCATGCAAGAAGAGCAGCCACTCTGCCTCATAAGGGAGAACAAAGGTTGGAACAAGACCCAATATCACATTATCAAGTAGTCTGGAGGTGCACTTTCGTGTACGTACAAGAGTAAACCACTGGCCAGGCACAGTGGCTCACGCCTGTAATCCTAGCACTCTGGGAGGCCGAGGCGGGCAGATTGCTCGAGGTCAGGAGTTCGAAACCAGCCTGAGCGAGACCTCGTCTCTACTATGAATAGAAAGAAATTAATTGGCCAACTAATATATATATATATATATATATATATATATATATATATATACAAAAAAATTAGCCAGACATGGTGGTGCATGCCTGTAGTCCCAGCTACTCGGGAGGCTGAGGCAGAAGGATTGCTTGAGCCCAGGAGTTTGAGGTTGCTGTGAGCTAGGCTGACGCCATGGCACTTACTCTAGCCTAGGCAACAAAGTGAGACTCTGTCTCAAAAAAAAAAAAAAAGAAAAGAGTAAACCATTAATTAGTCACCAAGAAATGGACTGCCATTGTACGTACAAGGTAGAAGCACCTTCGATAAGCCAAATTAGCTGTTGAAAAGACCTAACGTACTTCCATGATGAGATATGAGAATGAAAAACACCCCAAGATGTAGATGTGGCTAGAGCTTTCCAGCCTTTGTTGCTGAGGGCTGTTCTGTTTCCTGATGGAAGATGGGAGAGGGAGGGAGAAAGGTTTCAGCGAGCCCTGCGATCCAACTGGCAGACTCCCCACTGGACAGCTTGTTGTGGAAGGTGAGAACTTAAAAAAAAAATATATCGAATGAAAGCAGCCGGTGATGTAGACACACAGATGCTCCGAATATCTGTCCAAAACATGCTACCCCTCTGGAGATTAGTCACACATAGTGTAATTAAACATCAATTCAGGAGAGGATAAGATTTTGGTCACATGTCCCTCTGAAAAATATTTCCAACCATTTTCATTTGGTCTTTATTTTTCAAGGCAGAACATATGGATTGCACAGGAAGTCAGAGCTCAGTCTCTTCCTGCCTTCCCCTGGAATTTTACATTTGACATGAAATGGCAACAGCATGTCCACCTGCTTGTCTAATGAGATAAAATCTGTAAGGAGCTTACCTCTCCCTTATTCAGAGCCCAGAGGACACCCTAGCACTTGCCCAAGAGTCACCTTGATTATGCCTCACAACCAACTCAGTTCCCGGGGAAAATACCTGCCATTTAAGCTGCAAAGAAAAGCTCAAAACCATCAAGACCTTCAAAATCAGCTTAACTGCACAGCAGACAGGGCGTCCCAAGTCTTAGAGCAGGCTTAATAATTTAGTAAGTGTAAATGCTACAAACTTACAAAAAGACATCCTGTGGAAATTCAATCCTCTAACTGAAGATAGTAAACATTGCCTAAAACAAAAAAGCAAAGCCATATTATTCAAATTCCACAAGACTAAATAAACATAAAAGAAATGAAAATAATTAAACTTCAAATGATGTTTTTGGTAAATTTGCAACCTTTATGCTTCTGAAGTTATGAAAACTTAAAACTGCATTCAGACTTTGAGGACACCCTATCCACCAGGTTCAGAAGTGATAGATTTCAATTTTTAGCCCTTAGAGTAAAAAGACAGCTTTTTTTTTTTATAGGGCTGGACCTAAATAAGAGTCCTCTTTTCCTTCCCTGGCTGCCCAAAGCAGTTCCCAATACAGCCACAGAGATTCTACCACCTCTTCCTTCTAGATATGTGGGCATGTTAAAAGAGAAGGTAAGTAGAAAGCAGTGTTCTTGGACTGGTGAGAGCATGCTCCAGTTCTCACCCCAGGTGAGTCACTTTAACTCACTTTAGCAGACATTTACTGAATCCTAAGTGTGTGTCAGGTACTATGCTACCCAGATGTACCTGGGTGCCCTCACTCAAGGCAGACCAGGTCCTCTGTGTGTGCTTCTGGCTATCTATTCCTCCATCTGTATGGTCAATTTACTGAGCTCTCATCACATGTCATACCCAAGAAAAAGATGACAAGGGCCTGAACAAAAGAACCCATGATCATTAGCTCTCCAAAAGCCATTTCACGTATACAATCACAACTGCACCTAACACCTCCAGAACAGCCATGGCCATGCCACCACTGTCTGTAGGAGAAAACCAAGGCTCAAGAGGTTAAGTGATCTTCCTAAAGTAAAGGAAGTGGCAGAGCTGGCCTGAAAGGCCAGGTGACAAGCCATGTCCTGCCCTGCCTCCATCTTGACCTGTAGTGTCCTTGCCACCTGCCTGGCCACTATTCGGTCTCTGGGACCTTGAGATCCTTATCCAAAGAGGAAAAAAAGTAAAGGCTCTAAAAGATGACCTTCCATAGAACCCTAAGTCTTAATTCTAAAGCCAGCCCATACTGGGCAAGACCACCCATGTCACAGGGAAGGCTGTCAGGTGCTGGGCAGCAACCAGTGGTCAGTAAGGGGCCAGACACCTTAGTCTTCCCTTTACAAGACAGTCGCCAGGTTTTTTTTTTTTTTTTGAGACAGAGTCTCACTTGTTGCCCAGGCTAGAGTGAGTGCCGTGGCGTCAGCCTAGCTCACAGCAACCTCAAACTCCTGGGCTCAAGCGATCCTCCTGCCTCAGCCTCCCGAGTAGCTGGGACTACAGGCATGTGCCACCATGCCCGGCTAATTTTTTTTTCTATATATATTAGTTGGCCAATTAATTTCTTTCTATTTATAGTAGAGACGAGGTCTCACTCTTGCTCAGGCTGGTTTCGAACTCCTGACCTTGAGCAATCCGCCCGTCTCGGCCTCCCAGAGAGCTAGGATTACAGGCGTGAGCCACCACGCCCGGCCAGTCGCCAGGTTTTGTTGGACTGGACCTGGACTCAGCGGTAAAGGATCTGAGCTGGATCCTGCATCTGCTAATGGCACAAAGATCATTAAAAACTAAATAACCTCAGGACACCTTAACTTCCCAGCATCTGTTTATCTGTAAAATGGGTCTAATATCTACCTCAAAGCATTGTATGAAAAGTTAAATAAGATACCAAGATGTGAAAGCTTTATCCTTTCCCAACAATAGAAAGGTTTCCCAGTGAGCTATTAATTTGCACATCAATGCTCTACCCAGTCCCCTCCCAAAGTCATGCTCCTTTAAATATGATCCTTAACCCACACATGTATCTTCATATTAAGTTTGTGCAAAAGGAACTGCAGTTTTAGCATTGTTGAAATTTGCTGTTTGATATTGAAATACATTCTAAATACTAAATAAATATTAATTTATTAGTATTACAGTCATCTGCACCTCTCACAAAAATCAACTCATGGTGGATACAGACTTAAACCTAAGGCATAAAACTATAAGAATTCTAGAAAATACTGGAAAAACTCTTACAGACATTGGCTTAGGGCAAGAATTTAAAAAGACCCCAAAGGCAATCATGGCAACAACAAAAATAAATAAATGGGACCTGATCAAATTAAAAAGCTTCTGCACAGCCAAGGAACTATCACTAGAGCAAATAGACAACCTACAAAATGGGAGAAAATATTCACATGCTACACATCTGATAAAGAGCTGATAACTAGAATCTATATAGAACTCAGCAAGAAAAAAATCAACCGCATTAAAAAGTGGGCAAACGACATGAACAGAAACTTTTCAGAAGACAGACTTAATGGCCAACAAACATATAAAAAAATGCTCAACATCTCTAATCATCAGGGAAATGCAAATCAAAACCACAATGAGATATCACTTAACTCCAGTGAGAATGGCTTTTATCAAAAAGTCCCAAAACAATAAATGTTGGCGTGGATGCAGAGAGGCAGGAACACTCATACACTGCTGGTGGGACTGCAAACTAGTTCAACCTCTGTGGAAAGTAATATGGAGATACTTGAAAGAGCTACAAGTAGAACTACCATTTAATCCAGCAATCCCATTACTGGGCATCTACCCAAAAGAACAAAAGTCATTCTATAAAAAAGACATCTGCACTTGAATGTTTATAGCAGCACAATTCACAATTACAAAGATGTAGAAACAACCCAAATGCCCACCAATACGTGAGTGGATTAATAAAAGGTGGTATATGTGGAGTTCTACTCAACCACAAAAACCAATGGCAATCTAGCACCTCTTGTATTATACTGGATAGAACTGGAGCCCATTCTAGTAAGTGAAGTCTCACAAGAATGGAAAAACAAGCACCACATGTACTGACCAACAAATTGGTATTAACTGATCAATACTTATGTGCACATATAGTAGTAATATTCATCAAGTGTCAGGCAGGTGGGGGGGAAGAGGATGCATATATTTACACCAAATGAGTGTGGTGCGCACCATCTGGGGGATGGACATGCTTGAAGCTCTGACTCAGGTGGGGCAAAGGCAATATATGTAACTGAAACATTTGTACCCCCGTAATATGCTGAAATAATAAAAAAAAAATCACAAAAAATAAAGAAATAAATGTGATTACATTATACATCATTTTAATGCGCATGTCTCACTTTATGTTTTTTTGCTAATTATTTATCACCTGCAATCTATTTTACATTTATTTTACACTATGGAAATGACATTGTAAAAAAAGCAAAATTTGAGCGTTTTTCTTTTTCCAGTTCAAAATGGGTCATAAAGTAGTGGAGACAATCAACATCAACAATGCATTTGGCCCAGGAACCGCTAACGAACATACAGTGCAGTGGGCGGTTCAAGAAGTTTTGCAGGCCGGGCGCGGTGGCTCACGCCTGTAATCCTAGCACTCTGGGAGGCCGAGGCGGGCGGATTGCTCAAGGTCAGGAGTTCAAAACCAGCCTGAGCGAGACCCCGTCTCTACCATAAAAATAGAAAGAAATTAATTGGCCAACTAATATATATAATATAAAATCAGCCGGGCATGGTGGCTCGTGCCTGTAGTCCCAGCTACTCGGGAGGCTGACGCCATGGCACTCACTCTAGCCTGGGCAAGAAAGCGAGACTCTGTCTCAAAAAAAAAAAAAGAAGTTTTGCAAAGGAGATGAGAGCCTTGAAGATGAAGAGAGCCTTGAAGAACACTGAAACAGCCATCTGTTTCAGAGGAATGCAGAGGCCAGCCATCAGAAGTTGACAACGACCAACTGAGAGCAATCATGGAAGCTGATCGTCTTACAACTACAGAAGTTGCTGAAGAACTCAAAGTCAACCATTCTATGGTCATTTGGCATTTAAAGCAAATTGGAAAGATGAAAAAGCTCAATAAGTGGGTGCCTCATGAACTGACCAAAAATCAAAAAAGTCATCATGTTGAAGTGTCATCTTCCCTTATACTCAACGACAACGAATTTTCTGGATCGAAATGTGACATGCAATGAAAAGTGGATTTTATATGACAACCAGCGAGGACCAGCTCAGTTGGACCAAGAAGAAGCTCCAAAGTGCTTCCCAAAGCCAAGCTTATACCACAAAAAGATCATGGTCACTGTTTGGTGGTCTGCTGTTGGTCTGATCCACTATGGCTTTCTGAATCCCGGCAAAACCATTACATCTGAAAAGTCTGCTCAGCAAATCGATAATGAGATGCATGAAAAACTGCAACACCTACAGCCAACACTGGTCAACAGAAAGGGCCCAATTCTTTTCCACAACAACCCCAGACTGCAGGTCACACAACCAATGCTCCAAAAGTTGAATGAATTGGGCTATGAAGTTTTGCCTCATCCACCACATTCATCACGTGACCCCTCGCCATCTGACTACCACTTCTTCAAGCATCTCGACAACTTTTTGCAGGGAAAAAAAAACTCTTCCACAACCAGCAGGATGCAGAAAATGCTTTCCAAGAGTTCATGGAATCCCAAAGCACGGATTTTTTTGCTACAGGAATAAACAAACATTTCTCATTGGCAAAACATGTTTTAATTGTAATGATTACTACTTTGATTGACAAAGATGTGTTTGAGCCTAGTTACAATGATTTAAAATTCATGGTCCGAAACAGCAATTACTTTTACACTAACCTAATAAATTCACTGTGAACTCCTCTGGCTCCTCACCCCGTGAGTGACTACTCTATCACCCTGTTCCCTGATAATATACCCTTAGGTTTGGTTCTGGGATTGGAATATGTAGTTTTTTTGTTGTTTTTATCTTCTTACCTCTATATTCTTGTATTATTTATTTTATTGAATGTAGGGATGACGAGAGTTACAATGTGCATTCACACAGTGGACCTCTCCCTTGGTCCATGCAAAAGTCTTAGGAAGCAGGTGCACCTAACTCCACTAAAGAGATGAACAAACCGAGGTTTAGAAAAGTTAAGCCATTTCTCTTGCCTCTAAGTTCCAGTCTCCCTCACCCCACCCACTACATCACTGGCCTTGTTTTAAACAGCAACCCTTCACTGGAATAACTACCATGAGTCAGGAACTATGCTAAACACTGGGACCCTGGAGCAAAGTGTGAACAAGCCCCAAGAGGACCTTCCCTGCAGGAAAGTCAGGCTTGCAAATACTCACCCTGTCTCACACCCCTCCCCCTCTCCTCAGAGAAAAGTGCTGCAGAAAATGCTGACATTTATTGAGCACCTACTATGTACCAAGCCCTCTCAAGGGTGGTTAACACGTATCTACTCATGCAACCCTCATCGGTCCTGCGAGTAAGGTTCTACATTATTCTCTTTTAACAGATGTGGGAACTGAGGCACAAAGAGGCTAAGTAACTTGCACCTAGTCACACATCCAGTTAGTGGCAACAGATTCACACGCAGTTATATTCTGGTCCCAAGTCCGTGCTCTCCACCAGGACGCCGCAAGGCCTCCTCCTTAGGGACCGAGCGCCCCGAGACTCCGAGAAGAGCCCCGTTCCCATCATGCAGCACGCCTGAAGGCCAGTCCGAGGGTGACCAACCGTCCCGGTCTGGCCAGGCCCGAGAGGGGATCCTGGGACGGGGGTTTTCATTTTAAAACAGGGACGAAATAGTCACCCTACGTCCAGCAGGGTGCCACTGCCCAGAGCGCGGACACGACCGCAATGGATGCCCTCCTCCCCGGCGTGAGCCGCAGGGACCACCGGAGGGAACCAGGCGCCAGCCCCTCCGCCTCCACACTCTTGAGCTCCAACCTCCTAGGGTCGGCCCTCTGGGCCGGCGCTCCTCACCTCTCAGCCAGGGCCCGCCAACGGTTTCAACCGGCCCGCGGGGAGCACGTGGAGCCGTCGCCGCCCGCCCAGCGCTGCCTCCACCTCCTTCCGGGCTCCGCCGCGCAGAATTCACTCCTGAGCCGCCTAGCACGCCTGCGCGCCGCAGCCGCACACACACCCACACACACCCGCGGAAGTGACGCCACCGGAAGCCGGAGGGCGGTCCCAACAAGCGAGGGGGCGTTGTCGGGATGGTTCCGCTGCCGGCGGAGCCCGGCGTGCGGCTCTGAGGCCGGCTGCTGCAGAGGGAGAGGAGGCGGTGGAGCGGAGAGCGGCCTCCGAAGGTACGGTGGCTGGCGGGCCGGAAGGCGAGCCTCGCGAGGGTGTGCGGGCCCCTCGCGGGTGGGAGCGCCCCGGAAGGGAGGAAGCGGGGTGATCGAGGGTGGCCCGGCGGGGCGTGGACCCGCCGCCACCTCCGCATCTTGGAGGGGTTCTGCGAGGTAAACGGAGAGTTGGCGGCCCCTGTGCGAGTCAGCGAGCATCTCCTCTGCTCCCGACAGCGGCGGGGACGCTGAGTGAGACACAAAAGGCCAGGTCCTGGGCCTGGGAGCTGGGCCTTCTCCCCCGTGCAGCTCCCTCGGCCTGGAAAGGCCACCCGCGTCCTCGCCTGTCCTCCTGTCATCTCCAGGCTTTGCCCACGGGAAGCCCACCTGCTCCTCTCCCGCCCTGGGATGCCCATCTCCTAGCTCCTGTTTCCCTCTGTCACACAGTAGTTGAGAGTAGCGCTTAAGACTACAGAGCGCATAGCCTAGTTAGGTCCCATTACGGTACGACCTCTCTGTGCCTTAGCCCCGCACCTGTAAAACGGGTATAATGGCAGGACCTACTTCGCCACGACCTTGTAGGATTTCATGAATTCGTGCACGTAAAGCGCTCAGCACAATGTCTGCCTCTTAATAAGTGCTCAGTAAACGTTAGCTGTTCTCAGCCATTAAGACAAGGTTTGGCATACAGGTGGTGGACACTAAGTGTTTGTTGCCTAAATGAGTACACAAAAGTGGAATGGGATATAGAGAGTGTTGTAACAATAACCCTAGGATGGGGGTATGTGGGTGATAAGGAAGGTTTCACTCTGGAAGTGAGCATTGTTGGGTCTGAAGTAGAAGGTATATCATTTTGCTAGGGCTGCCATAGCAAAATACAGGGTGGTTTAAACGACAGAAATCTATTTTCTCACAGTTCCGGAGGTTAGAAATCTGAGATCCAGGTGTCCTCAGGTTTGGTGTCTTCTGAGGCCTCTCTGCTTGGCTCGCAGATTGCCACTGGCCACCTTCTTGGTGTGTCCTCACATGGTCTTTCCCCTGTGCTCTCCCATCCCCAGTGTCTCTCTTTGTTTCCAAACTTCCTCATCAGTCAGGTTGGATTGGGGCCCACCCTAATGGCCTCATTTTGACTACCTCTTTAAAGGCCTGATTTCTAAATACAGTCACAATCTGAGGTACTGGGGGAATACAATTAAGCCCATAATACAATTCAGAAGGAATTTGCTAGACTGGACAAGCAGGGAAATATTTTCCAAGAGAAGTGAGAGAATGGTCAAGAGTTTGAAAACCAGGGTGCTCAAGGTGTTCTGTTTAGTTTGTTTGTGCAAGGCAAGTATATGTACCTCAGCCTAGTTTATACCCTCCTATGTTGTTTTTTGTTTTGTTTTGTTTTTTTTCATTTGCTCCCCCTCAAAACTCAAACTCCCCCTGAAATGAAGAGTGGGTGAGCCCTGTCTTCATTCTGTGTCTGGCAAACTTATCTTTCAGGTTTTAGCACAGTTGTCTCTTGTTCCAGGAAGTTTTCCCCTTACCTCCTCTCCAAATTAATTTCTACTTCCTCTATTGAATAACTCTGGTACAGTGCTGTACATGTTTTTTCTCACTAGACTGATGCTTCATGAAGGCATGTTTGGCCATATCTGAGTTGTTCACTGTGTTCTCAGTGCCTGGCATTAAAGTTAAGTGAATGATGGCAAACTGAGACACAGAGCCTTTGGAGGGCAGGGAACATGTGGTGTTCATTTTATCAGCATTCCATCCTCGCAGCAATATATTGCACATATTAAGCACACAATATCTGTTTAACTGAATTGGCCTTCCTAGCATGATAGAGTCAGTATAAAGCTAACACAAGACTCCAGATTTGTTTGCTTGAAGTGCTTTTGTCATTGGGGGTGAAGGGCTGGGAATAAGCCATTTGAAAAGTATGGTGGGCAAAGACTCCCTAGGATCTTTTAAGGCAAGCTTGGTATTGAGGTATATGAACTGTAGACCCTTGGAGTAGTAATCTATTAATGAACCCACTAAAGTACCACAAATTCTATCCAGTGGTATTTGATCAGTTGGGACAATCCCTCACCAAACAAAGTTTTTTGCTCAAGGTGCCTTCTCTACAGGTTAAAATTCCATCCTGGCTCTTGTTCCCTTTAGAAGCACCTCTTCATTCATACTGGTCTAAGCTTTTCCTTGGTATTTGTTTCCTGAGTTAGGCAGTACCTGTCTGTGGAGTTACCTGGACAATCAGGCTTAGGCAGACTGGAAAGGCAACTTATCTGATCACGGGGAGGCCTTTGATCTGTTGCATATAATTCAGAGTAGTGGTTGTGAGTGTGAGCTATGGAGTCAGATTCCCTAGGTTTGAATCCCTGCCCCTTATTGCTTACCTATTATCATACTTATTAGCTGTGTAATTAGCCTCTCTGTACATGGTCAGGTTATCTATTGTTATGTGACAAATCACCCCTAAACTGAGTGGCTTAAAAACTATTTTATTTTATCTCACAATTTTGTGGGTCAGGAATTCAGGTAAGTATCAACTGGGCAATTCTTTGCTTCCACATGGTGTCCACTGGGATCACTCAATGGCATTCAGCTAGAGGTGGGGCCACCCTGGAGAGTTCAGGATGGCTTCCCTGGGAAGGAGTGGCTAGAGGGCTGGGCCCATCTTTGTCCTTCAGCCTCTCCATGGGTACTCTCTCCAGTTGGGCATCTTACGGTTGGCTCAAGCCTCCCAGAGCTGGTGTTCCAAAAGATGGGATGTGGAAGCTGTCAACTCTTAAGGCCTGGGCCTAGCAATGAGCATGGCTTTATAGCCTGCCTTTCGTGTTCTGCTGATTAAGGCAGAGCCTAAGATTCAAGGGGAGGAGACCTAGACCCCACCACCCCATGGGAAGAATGTCAAAGAATTTGGGGCCATCTTTAATCCACCAGGTTCCTCATTGTTCTCATCTCTAAAATGTGGATAATAGTATTATCTATTTTACATTTATTATGGGGATTAAATGAGTTAATAAATATGAAGAGATTAAGTAAGACCTGGCATATAGGATACATACATATTTGTCATTATTACTATTATCAGGTACAGAATACATTATTATTTATAGTTGTTATTTATAGGACACATAAGAAATATAAGATACAAATTCTTTTTCCAAAACTTTTTATAACCTTATGGAGGGGGGTACAGGGTTGGCATCATGAATTAATTTAGAGAACTGTACAAAATAATTTGGAATAGGTATAATTTTTATAGTAAAAGCAAATTGTGAAACAGCTCATAACTGTATATCATCATAACTCTGGGGATCATTCCAAAGAATTTTTTCCTTTATCATTTTTATAGAGCTAGAAAATGTCTAATTTAGATTTAGAATATTTGCTGCATTTTAACATTTAAGTCTGTGGAAATGGGTTTTGTGGTTTTTTTTATAACTTTTTTCTCCATGGGAGATAGCATAGCATAAGAGCGTGGACTCCAGGGTTTAGGACCCAGGATTCAAATCCTGCCTTTGGCATGTAACAGTTTTATGGTCTTGGTCAAATTATTTAAACTCCCCATTTCTCTATTTCTTCTCTTATAAATGGTGATAATTGGGTTCTTGTAGAATTGTTTGAATTAATGGGTATAATATGCTTAGCACAGATCTGTAGTCAGTAAATGATAGCCAATAATAATAAAAACCCTAGAAGCTTTTTCAGGCAACCAGTGGGGCAGGGGGGGTTAACTGGTTACTTACTCATTTGGCTGTGCAGTAGCCTTGAGGATTCGGCACTGGGAACAATGCCTACCACCTATCATAATGCCTCTTTTTGTATTCTTTTTGGGGGCAATATTACCCATCCTAGTGCTTCGGTGTTGCTCTTTGTAGGTGACATCATTCCTAGTCCCAGTTTTCTCTGAATCCCACCCCAATCTCAAACCAGGAGTCATGCCAATACCCCAGACTCTACATATCAGAAACTAAACTTTCCATAAAGATGGGGGAATTGGAACAAGATATAGGTTTGAGGGGTGAGTTGATGGGGAATGAGGTTCAGAGATTCTAAGTTCAGGAAGCATGCCATTAAAGATGTTTAGCAGAGGTGGAGATTTGAAACTGGTGGCTGAAGCTAAAGCTTCAAATTTATTAATAGTAGGAGTTGTCTGTTTAGAACAGGTAAAAGCCAAGAATAAAAGTGATGTCAAGCAGAAGAAGAGAAAACTAAGGTGCTGCATCTTAAGGAACATAGACGTTCGCAGGGCAGAGGGGGAGGAGGTACAGCATAGGGGTGGAACAGGTCGGGGATGCAGGGTAAGAACCAGAAAACTTGCGAAGTAGGAGGAATTTCAGGATGGGGGTCGGCAGACTATCCTACTGTGCATTGCAGGAAAGCTAGGCAGGATGGTTGAAGATTGAGCAAAGGCATTGTGGGAAAGTCGGTTTCAGCATAGAAAAGGCAATAAGGTTGCAAGGTGAAATGGAGTTGTGAGTAAGTGGGCCGTGTATATTGCTATTTTGAAAAGTGTGAAAGAGAGGCCTGTGATGAGTAAACATATGTTGTTATCCTATTTTGCTTTGTTTGTGGGATGTTTATAGGAACCAGTGAGCCAGCAGAGGACTGAGTGAAGCAATGAAAGCTTCACCGATGCTACAGGGCCCTAGGGGAGGCAGGGACGTTTGCTATGGAAAGGAGGAGGCCCTCTTCATCCTGGGAAGCTGAGGGAATGAGGAGCTGAGAAGTGAAAGGCACTCAGGTTATATCGAGTTGTATTTGGGCCGAACCTTCTTAGTGAAGTCAAAGTCACAGTCATTTTTATGGGTGAGGGAGACGGATGTGGTGCGAACAAAGAGAACGGGAGGAATTGAGTGTAGCCCTGTGGGGAATGGAGAGGGAAGGAGCCAAAAGACATCGATTAAAATATTACTAACCAGGATTAATGGCCCACGGAGGTTAGCTAGCATGAATTTTAATGGTTGAGTATCTACTGTGTGCCAGGTAAAGATGAGTAATACGGTACAGCACAGTTGGAGACACCAGTAACATAACACTGTGATAAGTTATCGTACAGAAATATGTTTGGGGTACTGCGAGATCCACAGGAGCGACCCCAAAGTCACATTTGGGAGGGAGCAGTGGGGAGAAGAGAACTTGTTTAAGAATGGCAGGAAAGTAGGGGACAGCTCAGCTGAGCCTTGAGCTGGAAGGTGGGATGGTCAGTGTGAGTAAAGTATTCCTAGGACAGGAAGTATTAATAGAACCAAAGGCTTTGGGGGCAAAGCGCAAGGCAGAGGTCTACAGTCCACCTGCTCTAGAATCACCCGGATGCTTTTGATGCAGATACCCAGGCCCCACCCTAAACTGACAGAACAGAACTCTGGGGAATCTGCATTTTTAACAGGCTCCCCAGGTGATCCTCATAGATAACATTTACAGGACACTTGCATATGCCAGCTACCATTCCAAACATTTAGGTGGGTTACCGCAATAACCTGTGAGATAGGAGGAAGAAAGTAGGACATTTGCCCAAAGTCGTAGCTAATGAGTCATATTGTAGGTTTGCACTGTCAAATATGGTAGCTGTTTACATATGAATTAAATTAAAATTTCAGTGCCTCAGCCACATATCAAGTGCTTGGAGACCATACCTTGTGGCTAATGGCTAATGTTTTGAGCTGTGCAGATAGAGAACATTTCCATCATGGCAGACAGTTCTGTTAAATAGCACTTGTCTAGATACTTCAGAAACAGAGGGCTGTGTGTGGGTGCATGAGAGAAACCAACTCCTATGGAGAATTACGACAGTGAAGTACAGATTAATCAGTAGGTTTTCGATGTCATTAAGAATATGTTCTATCTGCATTCTTTGCTGTAGGCCTCTTGACTGGTTTAGCATGGACCCCGTTGCCACCCACAGCTGCCACCTCCTTCAGCAACTGCACGAGCAGCGTATTCAGGGCCTACTTTGTGACTGTATGTTGGTGGTGAAAGGAGTCTGCTTTAAAGCACATAAAAATGTTCTAGCAGCTTTCAGCCAGTATTTTAGGTATGTATTTTAGACTTCATTCTTCTAACTGTAGGGGGAAAAGATCATCTGGTATGAAAGTATTTTGACCACGTTTTGTTTTTTCCTTGGACTTCACTATCTTTATCATTTATAGCACATTGGATTTTGTGAACTTTTAAAAATTTTTTATTTTTGCTTTTGTGTTGAGAGTAGCCTGAAAGGAAAAGAGGCTCTTAACTAAAATGAATTTGGGATGATTGAAAGTATTTTGGCACTTTGTCTTTTATTTTAATAATTGTAATTAGTTAATGTCAGTCTTCTATATATATTTCTCATCCTTTTAAGATAAAATGATTGTGGCCGGGTACAGTGGCTCATGCCTGTAATCCTAGCACTTTGGGAGGCCAAGGTAGGAGGATTGCTTAAGGCTGGAAGTTCAAGACCAGCCTGAGCATCATAGCTAGACACTATCTCTACAAAAAAAAAAAAAAAATTAGCCAAGTGCAGTGATGTGTGTTTGTAGTAAAATATCTTAAGGATTATGTTTCTGGCAAGAATTTTTCTGTGATAAAGAATCAGACAGAGGAGAGCATTCTATATGTTGTGTTTTTTTTTTCTTTTAGTTAAAGTAGTTTTAGTTTTTGTTTCCATTTGAATATTCTAAGAAACCTTATAATTTTGGCTTATATGAAAGATTTATTTATAAATACTGGATAATACCAAGCAGTTGTATTTCAACTTATTTAACATTATTAGATTTAGGTATTCTGTGTAAGTTAATTCTCTGGTTAACAGATTTATCTCTTTTATCTCTCTTTAAATACCACAGTCTTTTTTTTTAAGTACTTTTTGTTTCCAAGATGCATACTATCTTACCACTCTGGTAAACAATATATGGAACATGATTTACTCTTTCCTTGATAGTCCTGAATCATCAAATTAAGTCTCAGTTATTGTATGTAATGTATTACATACTACAATGAGTCAGCTCATTGCGTTCGGGAGCAAGCTTTGTCCCTATGCAAAGTGGTCCCAAACTCTGGGCATTGTGACTGCCTGTTTCTTCTGTCTTCCAGTACAATTAGGTTTCCTTATTGTGACACATTGGCTGTTAAGCTTAAATAAGAACAGAATTGAAGGCTGTTTGGGAGAAACAGGTGACTGTATTTGACAAAATGTCTTCAACAAGCTTGTGAGACAATTTGCCTAACTCACTTTATTATTTTATATACCATATTAATTCATTTTTGACTTGTACCCAGCATAAAGTGCCTGAACTTTATGGTGCCTTGTTTTCTTTATTAGCTCTTAGGGTTTTTCTCACTGTTGGTTTATGGACCATTGGGTTATAAAGTGGATGTATACTGAGAGTTGATTTATTATCATTATGTTTATTTTTAGAAGTTTTTAAGGCATTAGATATGAAAATATTTGTGTATACGGCTTACGGCCCAAAATATATCATTTGTCAAACTAAATATGAAATATTGA
Source organism: Microcebus murinus (assembly GCF_040939455.1). Taxonomy (NCBI): domain Eukaryota; kingdom Metazoa; phylum Chordata; class Mammalia; order Primates; family Cheirogaleidae; genus Microcebus; species Microcebus murinus. Next base: position 55,056,041 of record NC_134119.1, on the reverse strand, counting down.
AAAATGTGTATCCTTTAGTGTCTATACTCTGTTAGTATGTAATACATAAGGATAATTTGAAAAAGTATTTAAAGTAATCTTATACATGTTAAGTAGATCAATCATATTGGGAATTATCTTCATATCTTTTTGATTTGACTTTATCAGCTACATTACTACATGTGACTTTTTTAATTTGTAAATTTAATGAGTATATTTTAAAAATTTACCTTGAGACCTATTTTGAAGGTCGAATACTCAACACACTGATTTAATTCATCTGAATTGCTTAATTGGACAGCTCACCAAACTGTTTTTTTGTTTGTTTGTTTGTTTGTTTTTTATTTCGGCATATTATGGGGGTACAGATTTTAAGGTTTCAATAAATGCCCATTTCCCCCCCTTCCCCCACAAGTCTGAGTCTCCATCATGACCATCCCTCAGATGTCACCAAACTGTTTTAAAGGATTAAAACATACTTATGTTAAAAGTCTTGGCATTCATAGAAGGATAGTATTTTTTAATATTAATATATGAATGTTATTTATAAGAAAAAGTTAGGAGAATGTATGAATTGTTAACACTGTAAACAGATATCCTTTCTCTTATCAGGAGCCTCTTTCAGAATTCTTCAAGCCAGAAGAATGATGTTTTTCACTTGGACATTAAGAATGTCAGTGGCATAGGGCAGATCCTGGACTTTATGTACACGTCTCGTTTAGATCTCAACCAGGACAATGTACAAGTGATGCTGGACACAGCACAGTGTTTGCAGGTCCAAAATGTCCTCGATCTGTGCCACACGTTTTTAAAATCGGCTACTGTAGAACAGCCTCCTGGCATGCCTTGTAATAGTACATTCTCCCTACAAAGCACTCTCACCCCTGATGCTACTTGTGTTGTCAATGAAAACTACCCTTCTCATTTACTGCAAGAGTGTTCTGCAGATGTACAGCATAATAAAGTTTTAGATGAATCAAATTCTCATGTTCCACCATCAGTTAATCTTCATCATTCCACAAGTGAAATAGCAAAACAAGCCCCTGACACTTTAGATGGCAGCTGTGCAGAACTGCCTTTCAAACAGCCAAATTACTATTACAAACTCAGAAACTTTTACAGTAAGCAGTACTATAAGGACACTTCTTGTCCCAGTTACGAGCGAGTTGTCGAGCAGCCTTTGACTTTGAGTTCCTCCACAGACCTCAGTGCAGTAGAAAGCCAGCCCTGTGCTGCCAGCCATTCCCAGTGCATCCTAGAGTCTTCGGAGCACTTGCCTTCCAACTTCCTGTCCCAGCCTTTGAGTGACTCTGCCCCAGACCCTGAATCAGACACCACGTATCCACAACCTACCAAACAGATGAGGCTCAAAAAGGCTATTCACCCGAAGAAACTCAATTTCCTAAAGTCACAGAAATCAGCAGAACAAACATCAGAACCCAAGTTGGATGATGGCTTAACAAAGAGGACGGCATCTGCTGGTGAAAATACCACAGAGAAAGCTAGCAGCCAATGTACTGCCGAAAAGGAAAGCGAAGAACTCGTAAGCTGCGAGGATTTTAATTGCATTAGTGAAATGGAGAGACCAGAGGACCCTGCAGCACTGGAAGACCAGTCCCAGACACTTCAGTCACAGAGACAATATGCATGTGAATTGTGTGGGAAACCTTTTAAACACCCAAGCAATTTGGAGCTTCACAAACGGTCTCATACAGGTACACTGATTCAGTACCTGCAGGCAAAAGGGAAATATAGTTGTTCAAACACCACTGGCTGGCCTTGTTTTTGTAAGAAGTTTTGTTATTGTTTGATGGAGTCATTGCTGTTTTTAAACAAAAATCAAGGAATGTTAGATACTTTATCTTTTTGATGATGCATCTAACTTAAAGTTCTATAGATGGTTTTAAAGAACCACTTTAAAAAGATGGCATACTTTTTTGTATGATAAACTGTCCATCTCTAAAGAGGTATAGTAAGTTATTTTGATGAGAATTTCAAATTCTAAAACAGATAAGCTATATTTATTTGTCTTTTTAGAATTAGATTAAGCTTCTTTTTTAAAAGTGTAATGTAGGTTAATTCAGACTAAATTTAGTTAATTCGGACTAAATAATTCTAAAAGTTCTCTCAGAAGTAATTTGAATATCTGATTTGTAAAAGTATGATTTATGAGGCAGGAGGTAAACTTTTTAATAAGAATCAGCTTTGACCATTTGATGTTTCAAATGAAAATTCTTCCATTTAAATATTGAACTTTCAAAGTTTTATTATTATATCTTAATTCATCCCTCCACCTCTTTCCCAAAAGTTTTTTTAAGGTATTATACAATACATACGTATTATGTCATAAAATATGTATGTATTACTCTTCTTCCTATAATTAAACGTGATGTCTTTAATAACACATTACAAATTAATGACAATTATAGGCATGAGAAGCAATATACAGCAGGATGCTTCCACAATAGTTGCTTTTAAGGTGGTTGTGTAATTGTGTTTATTGATGTGACCTTCTGTTATTACTCTAGATTCCCAGTTTACTTAGGTCTTTACTACTTCATTGTATTGTTGGGAGACTTCATTAATATTTGTGAAAGTCTTTTATAAATTGTGCATTTGAATATAGGGTGCTGTTAGTACTGTAGTTCAAATTACTCCATATAAAGGCAGTATCACAAACTCAGTTTTGCCCTTAAAAAACTTAATTTAAATCATTCTGTTTCCCTGAATTTCCTATAGCCTAATGAATATTGTAATTTTTTATTCAAGAAACTTACCTGTTTAGGTTTAAAGGAAACAAAAATTAAATTGTTTATTCTGAGAGAACATCTTTGAATGACAGATACAGTCATGTGGCAGAGATGCTTACTGGGGTATCATGCTTTACTAAGAAGGGCAATAGTTCTCAAAGTGTGGTCTGGGAAAGCCTTGCAGCAGTCTATGAGGCCAAAACTTTTCAAGATAGTATAAGATGCTACTTGCCTTTCCTACTCTCATCAGTATTCAGTGAGTCTGCCAGAGGCTACATGATGTGTAATGATGTCATCACCCTGGTAGCCTGTGAAGTATATTCATGTGTTTTAAAATCATTTTTCATTTCTGATTTGGCATCTGTCAGTAGGTATAGCCCACATAAACAAAAGCTCTTTAGAGCCTCAATTTTAAGAATGTGAAGGGGTCCTGAGACCAAAACGTCTGAGACCCACTAGAGTAGGGTCATTGACCTTGGTCATCTTAGTACTGGTGACCTCTCTCTCTTTTCAAACTCTTATCTCTCTTATGGAGGTTTTAACTTATCATTATCTATTATCTCAATAATTTCAGACATAAATGCAGTCCCAAAATATAGAAGTAATATGATTATACTTATTCAGGGTCAAGGAAGCCATTAGACATTTTCAGGATAAAAATATCCTAGCATGAGCCCAGAAAGCAAGCAAGCTGGTTTCTTCAAGGTAGCAAGCCCCAGTGGGAAGGGAAAACATTATCATTTTTTAAAGAGGATCTTACTGAAACCATTTAATTTGATGGGGAATATGGGAGGTTCTTAGTGTTCAAAGTCTATTAGGGTTATATAGGTTATACTTGAAGTGTATTTTTAAAAATAATCTTCTATAGACTACATTCAGAACAGCTGTTGTTTCTTTGTAGTAAATCTATTTTATGTAAAAAAAATCTACAATCTATTCTATGCCCAAATGCAATTAGTTTCTGAAATCAGAGGTGACTAAGAAATCAGCAGAGGCTCACATCTCCCATGATGAAGTCTCATTGTCTCCTGGATGCTTGTTTAAACTCACACAGGAAGGTAGTAGACAGGAGCTCTTCCCTGTCACGTGTGTTTCAGGAGGTCCTACTCTGTGTAACACTCTCACGTGTTCACACCTTGTGTGATATGAATGCATGGCCCACTCTCGGTTAGAAATAAGTGGTAGAGTCAGGCTGAAGAACAGGAGAACAAAGTTTATGCTGTTCAACAAGAAAACTCACATTTGGTTTTCAACTGAAGGAAAGGACTGTCCAAAACCTAGGTCTGCTTTAGATGCAAATAAATATATTTGATTTTAACATAGGTTTATATTTGAGAACAATTTAATTTTTTAGAGGAAAATAAAGATTTCGCTTTTATCTTCTCTGCATAGCATCTAAGGGTGAGGGGTAACTAGGGGAACTATAAGGAAGTAGAGACTCTCCATTTTCATACTGCTAGGATAAAGAATGCAGTGCTGTTTTGAAAGGTAGGACACAGGAGATCGTTTAGATTTCTTAAACAAAAAATTGTGCAAATATTAGTAATGATTTTTCAAATTGTTGTTTTGTTTTGTTTTAGGTGAGAAACCTTTTGAATGTAACATTTGTGGGAAACATTTCTCTCAGGTGGGAATACTCTTATTTATTGTTAATAATTGGAAACCTGAAATCCAGTGTTTATTTTTATTGCAAATCAGACATACTTTTGTACTTGTGAGAGAAGCTTCTGATAATATCTGTAACTTGAAGACTTCAGACTAAATCTGGAGAAAATCACTTTCAAGAAAACAAATTTCTAGTTCATTGGGGAAAAATAGCATTTTTTTATGTGTGTGAGTCCTTATAATACCTTTTGCATTTCCTCGCCAAGGATGGGTCCAGTCCTAGAATGCGTCTTCTTCCGCGTTTGTGAATGCAGTTCACAGTAAAGCATTCTGGGCGTGGTTTACCTGGAGGCACAGGTGATGCTGGGCTGGGCCAAGACCAGTAGCCTTATTCTTGTTGAGACTGTAGATTTTAGACATTGGAAAAAAGGCCGAACAAATTTTACTCCCTGGTTTTACTGCTACCTTTTAGCTGACCTCCCTTAAGATCTTTTGGACACATATTAATTCTCTTGTCAGCAAACGTCTATCATATCCTCCCATGGGCCGGCACTGTGCTAGGGGCTAAACACAAAGAAACCTAGAAACTTAACGTTTCACAGAAAATGTTGCATGTAATCAAATGGCTCGTGGGAACCTACTTTTCTCTGAAACAGGAGGTAACTGTTCATTGCCGTGTGCAGGGCCCTGGGCTTCCAGAGGTAGATAAGAAGGAAGCTGCTCCCAGGGCATGAGGGCACAGTTCTGCAGAGCACAGTCAGGGGCACAACCATCTTACATGTGGCTCATTAGACGCCTTAGTAGCAGTGTGTGCAAGTGCTGTCTGGCTGGGAAGGTGACATCAGAAGCTGGGAGGGAGGCCCTGCAGAGTTTGGAAACAGCAAGCGCAGCGGGCGCCAGCATTTCACACGTTCCCCCAGAGCCAGCTCTTCAGTCTCCCTTCATCTGTGGCGGGTGTCAGTTCCATTTTCCCATACACTCACAGCTGTCACCTTAATTACTCTTCACTCTCCCACTCTGACTCCTGCCTGCCAGGATTCACCAAGTCCTGACCTTCTTATTGGTCATGGTCGTCACAGTATCGGTATGGAAGGACGATTGGTTTCTCTGGGCCAGGGTGATGTCACACTTCCTGCCCAGGAGAATGCCTGGTGGCCAGGAAAGGCTCAGTATTTGGTGAGCTGAGCCCACTGCCTAGCCCTCCAGCCAGCATTCTCACGTGGGCCTGCTTCCTCCTTCCAGTGTGGCCCCGGGGTTCAGAACTTGGCCTCTGGAGCCAGTCATTCTGGCGTTGAACCCTGCCTCTCAGGGCTTACTACTCTGTGACCTTGGCCTAAGCTCTTGGCCCTTCCGTTTCCTTATCTGTAAAACAAGAATAAGTAAGATGACTTGCCCCAGTAGAGTATGTGAGGAATAAGTGGGTTAATAAAAGAAAGCACTTAAAACAGTGCCTGGCACATAGTAAGGACCCAGGAGATATCATCATTCCCTGCTGCCATGACCTTTCTCCTGTCTCTTCCTTCCTCACGACCCTTGTATGTCAGTCTTCCTGGGGCCCCTCCCTTCCCTCTCACCCCTTTACCCCCATTTCATCTTAGCTGCTTTGGTATAGTGGGAAAAGTGTAAGACCTGGATTAATGACCATTGATAATTAGCAATCACAGCTTCTCTGGGCCTAATTTTTCTAATTCTTTTCTTCTTTTTTTTTATTTTTTATTTTTTGGTCGTTTTTGTTGGGGGGTTTTGGGGATTTTGTTTGTTTTTGTTTTTTTGAGACAGGCTGGAGTGCAGTGACACAATCATAGCTCACTGCAACCTCTAATTTCTAGGTTTAAGTGATCCTCCTGCCTCAGCCTCCCAAGTAGCTAGGACTATAGGCGCTCACCACCACACCCTGCTAATTTTTCTATTTGTTGTAGATACGGGTCTCTTTCTTGCTCAGGCTGGTCTCAAACTCCTAGCCTCAAGCAATCCTCCCACCTCAGCCTCCCAAAGTGCTAGGAATACATGCATGAGCCCCTGTGCCTGGCTGATCCATTTTTCTAATTCCTGAAATAGGGATAATACTGCTTCATGGGTTTATTTGGAAGATTAAATGAGAAAATAGACATAGGAACCCTTTGTACATTTAAATCTGTTAACAATTTAAGATCTGTCATTTTCATGCTCAGAACCCTTTTGTGACTCTCCACTGCTAACCAAGTAAAGTAAAAGCAGACATTCAAGCATCCTGCAGTCTACCTCCATTCTCCTCTCCTAGCACTGATGCCTGGTGCCCGCCCACAGAGAATCTGATTCCGTGGTTTGCCATGGGGCTCAAGTATGGCTGTTTTTTAAAATACAGTGATTTTGCTGTGTGGCCAAGGTTGAGAACCACTGCTTTAGACCTTGACTTGCGCTTACCCTCTTAGATCCTACCAAGGGTAGCTTTGTTTGATACAGAATTCCTTTTTTTTTTTTGTATGTTGGTATCTATATTATTGTTAGGTTTTTATGACCACAGAGTTTATATTGCTGCTATATTTTCACAGTGAAGTTATTAAATTTTGGTAAACAAGGAACTGTTTTAAAAACTTCAGTAAGTGTTTATGACAACCCTACAGTGTCCATGAGCTCTGGCATGTGCTGAGAAGGGGGACAAAAATGAATATGGCCTTGAATAGTTTATTATTTAGAAGAAGAAAAAGATGTGTAAATGATCAAGTACATTGAAAACGTCAGAATTGCTGTGACAATATGTATGGGAACAATGTGGTTAAAGCAGACACAGTGGTCATTTCTACCTGAAAGGTGTGTTTGGCATGGCGTAAGGACATGAAATGCTTGAGAGATGATTGCTTAGGTGAGTGCAGGCACTGGGTAAGCCTGGAGTCTCTGGCATTGCAGGGCCAGAGAGCAGTCAGTTTGCATAAGGGTGCTTAGTAATGATGCCTGCTAGCCTGTCCTTCACCTTAAGCCAAACATTCTTTTCTTGTGATGAACTGGAATAAATGTTTGCAGTTACAATGGCCTAGAATGCTCCCACGTGAAAACCTTTACGAGTAAGAATTATTCTCTCATCCTACTTACTGATAATTTAGTATCAGCATTCATAATGAGTCAGCAAGCAGTATGCACATCAGCATAAAAAGCTAGCATTAGCATTGTCTTTGATTGTGACAACAGACTCTGCATGTATTAACATAACTCTAGACACTGTGTATGTCCAGATCTCGCAAGTAAGGGTCATGCCGTACTTTAGAGTGTGACTGAGTCTCACTCAGGGGGCTGTGTGTCCTGGGTGGCATGGGACGTGGACTGTGTGGAGCACATCCCCAGAGAAACCAAGATAGCGACGGGTCTGGAGTGCCTGTCACCTGAGAAAACACGGCATAGTTAGCTGTCTTTGGGGAAAGGAGCAGAGCTGTTTTGTCCCTTCAAGGAGGCAGAAATAGAAACACTGGGCAGCTGGTACAGAGATGGGCTTTGAGAGGCAGAGTTCTCCCAGCAGCGCCGTGGCAGGGTGTCTGCCCACGCCTGGGGATGCCAGTGCCTCACGTAGGAGGCGTCACCAAAGCGGCATTCCCAGGTTGCTGGTGTGGACTTTACGCCAGAGGTGACAGTGTCACCGATGTGTGGTGAAAAGGCAAAAATAAGGACACTTTAATGAGCTTTCCCTAAGCTATTAAATTTTCATCTCTGAGGTGATATTTTTCACACGTTTGGTGTTAAATTTTATTTTATCAATATAATGATCATTGGTTAGGTCATATCTCTATGTTTATCCTTAGATTTTTTTTTTTAATTTTACTACCTTGCAAAATTCTAAAGTCTTGACATTCCTGAGCTAGATGACTTAAGATCTGAAATCCCTTTTATCTCTAAAGTTTTAGGATTCCCTTACTTTTTTTTTTTTTTTTTTTTTTTTTTGCGACAGAGTCTCACTTTGTTGTCCAGGCTAGAGTGAGTGCCGTGGCGTCAGCCTAGCTCACAGCAACCTCAAACTCCTGGGCTTGAGTGATCCTTCTGCCTCAGCCTCCCGAGTAGCTGGGACTACAGGCATGCGCCACCATGCCCGGCTAATTTTTTATATATATATCAGTTGGCCAATTAATTTCTTTCTATTTATAGTAGAGACGGGGTCTCGCTCTTGCTCAGGCTGGTTTTGAACTCCTGACCTTGAGCAATCCGCCCGCCTCGGCCTCCCAAGAGCTAGGATTACAGGCGTGAGCCACAGCGCCCGGCCCCTTACTTTTTTATGTATAAACACTCAGCTGCCATTAAGAGTGCTCATGATAGGGGTAGGTGCTGGTTTTGTTCATGTTTAAATATGATGTTCAAGTTAGTATCAGAAGTTTATTATTAAAGTAATTCAACTCAGATGTTAATTCTTCTCTGCAGCAGAGTTTTTCTGTTAAAAATTCTAATAACGCCATTTTAATTTAAAATGGTATTAACTTGGAAAGAAGATAAATTTCTTTATTGCTAATATCTTCAGTGTAGGTTTAACAATACAAACTTTGGAGTCACCAGACAAACCTGAATAAGTGTGTTCAATCCCAGTTTTATGACCTGAGGCCAGTTACCTCCCAATCCCAGAGCCTCTGTTGACTTCTCTGTAAAATGTAAATAAAACTGTTGTATAAGACATTGTGATGATAAAGTTAAATACTCTTTGCAACCACTTAGCAAAGAGCTTCATTCATATAGTAAGCTTTTAACAAGTAGTAGCTATTGTATCATAATTATCACTTGCTAAAGTTCTTACGGATGCAACTATATATATATATATTTAGATGATTTCTAAGAAGTGGTCTGTGTGCTTAGGATATAATTAGTACTAGAGTGTATCAAAAGTTTACCAAAAATAAAAACACTGACCAAAGATCTAATAATCTGGGCCCAAGTTTGCTGTTAATCTGATATAAATTATCTAAATGTATTATTGGATTTTTATCTGAATCATTCCATTAGTTTTATTTAATCTACTTTTATACTATTTATCAGACTAGTATGCAGTCCTTTATCTGGGGGAAAAATTATTTTCATTATATATTTCCAGTATGAAATAGGTAAAGAAACATTTTAAAGTCTTTTACTACCACTCATTATAATGTTAAGTGAAAGACCATTTGATTATATTTGCTTTGAAAACAAGTAATTGTTATGCCATTTTTAAAAGAAAAATGCAGCATTCATATACTTATCTGGCAGGGGAGATACCATGATCACAAAAAATGCAGCATTGCTAAGAACTGACTCAGAATGCATTTCAGTTGTAATAAATAGTTTATAAAATAACTTAAAACAATAGAGATCTAATTTAACAGTTGAACAGATAGTGCTATTCAGATTATTATATGACTGATCAGCTTTTCTGGAATTTGGGAGTGACTGATTTAAAACAGTGGTGCGTTATCTTAACTCTCCAGCAAGCTGTTTCCTGAGTGGTAAAGTTACCCTGTCATATTGAATATTCAGAACATGCTAGTTTATTCATAGAAAGTTGCACATCCTCAGGTTTTCCCCACAAGTAAACTCACAGAAACCAGTATTAGTTTCTGACCCAACCTTGTAACTGAGGAACTACTTTATTTATCTGAATCTCAATTTTTCATCAAGAAAAGGTAATACCAACTACCAATGGTAATTTAATAATGCATGTAAAGGCCTAATTGGAATTTGAAAAAATATGTATTATTGAGTTTGTTGTTTTATTGTTATTAATAGTCATTCTATTAAAATCTGGACATTTTCCAAAGTTTCACCAAATTCTTCTTCTTTGGTTATTGAAAATAAACTGGAGTTTTTCTAAGCCATATTTATCATATTCTTAAATGTAATGTCTAGTTCTGTTTCCCAGAGTCTGACAGACATGATGAATCTTTTGTGTTACAGAATCCACAGGCAACATTTTTTATACTTGTGAGTTTCAAGTAGACATCAAACTCACCTTCAAACCTATAACCATGAACTATCTTTACATTTTATTTAAAATATAGTTTGCATATTTAAAAACCAAATTTGTTATGTTAGTTGAATAGTGTTCATTCTCGGTTTTGGCTTACCTTGTGCATATGCCTACACATTATTACCTCTGAGTATATTAGTTTAATTTGTGTTGTTTTCCTTTTTTTTGCAACAAAACACTATAAAAAATTAAATGTAGGAAATGACAGGTTGAGACTATTAAATTACTGCAATAGAAGATTTTATTTCCAAATCATAATTTAAAACATTCACAGGTAGCTTTTTTAACATCTGAGGCATTTGCAGTTTTAATTCTACTGTACTTTAGTTAATTTAATATTGGTTGCCTGTTGATTAGTACCTGGAACTCTATTTCATGATCTCTGTTTCAGTGTTATTCTTTACAAAGCCCTGCTAGTTTCAGAAATCAGGAACACAAAGGCCCTGCACCCAATGGCTTCTGCGAGTCTCCTGGTTGCATTTGCACAGAGGTGAAATGACAGGCCTGTCGGGCAGAGCCAACTGCACTGCCAAAGGAAATAGTTTTGGAAGTGTCTTCCCTTCTTTATGAACAAAAGCTTGTTTTTTTGGAAAGAAACGATACTGAAATAATCATGTACAAGTGCTTTTTTTTTTTCCAGATGTTGTATATAGATGGTCCAAATAAAATACGTAACGGTCTGTTTAAAATACAGGCTAGAGACCACCAAAGCAGCTTCCGAGGGGTCCCATCTAAGAGGGGAGCAGCACAGAGTGCACACTTGAGCCGGGACACAGCAGGGTCCTGTTCAGCAACTCGCTGGGCAGAGTTAGAATTTGCCTTTATTTGATCTCCTTACATGTGGCTGCTTTTCAGTTGTGTGTATCTAGTCTTCATTTGGAGGTTGGATTGGAACCTGGCTAAATTTGTCAGTTTTCCTTTTGAATTTATATAACTTAAAAAAACCCTTTCGTTATTGGTGTGTTTTTTCTTTTCTCTTTTTGCAGGCAGGTAACTTGCAGACTCACTTACGTCGGCATTCTGGTGAAAAACCATACATCTGCGAAATCTGTGGGAAAAGGTCAGTGCTGAGCTTGTCCTTCTGTATGTCAGGGCCCACTCGTAGTCTGAGTGTCTGTGGCAGTCAGTGTTCCCTGCAGCTGTGGCTTGTGTGTGAGCCACACATGGGCTCACTCTGCCACTGTGGAACACAGGTAAACTCAAACCCTCTGGCTTTTCGTGTGACACACAAGAGAATAATAAAAAGAAAAGTTAATTAGGAGAAAGAAAATCTAGGACAGGGGTCTTAGGAAGGAAATGAGGTTTTACATGAAACAAAATTATTCTAAATTTCATTCATTTCAAAAATGTCTCCGAAACTAGATTAATGCCCCCAAGGAAGTGACTGCCTGGTAGGGGAAATGGGACTTGCAGCCTGAGTGACTAGACTTCACCAGAGAAAGTGGTGGAAGGTGCCACGATTTCAACTGCAGGAGGGTGGAGCTAAGCCTTGATGGGGGGCAGGAGTTAGACTGGGAGATAAAAATCTGATTCTCTAGATGGAAAGAAATATGTGGCCCTTTGAGTCTTCTCTGCAGCGTGCTGTAAACGAGGAGCTCCTGTCCTGGGCAGTAGGCTGGCATGTCAACACTCCTTCCCACCACTAGGGGTGTCTCTTGGCTGTCTGGAACTCCGTTACCTGATATTGTGCTGGAATAACAGGCATCAACAAAGACTACACCAGTCATGAAGCTGTGTGCACCCTGGTTACATAGTGTTTATATTCAGTCATGTAATCATTCATTCATTCACCATGTATTAGACACCTGCTATATGCCAAGTGCTGTGAGGGGAACATAAACAATACAGTCTCTGCCTCTGGCAGGTTCATACTGAAGAGTCTCAGAGGAGGAGATGGGCATGGGACAATTAGAAGCACAGTCCTCTACTATAGTCTGCAGCACCTGCTGTAGGAACAGTAGAGGAAGAAGCGACTCTAGATTCAGTTTCAGGAGAACAATTCTCTCTGCTGGTGATAGAAAACGAAAAATAAATAAGTCAAAGCTAAAGAGCGTAACATGTCTCCCTTTCTGCTATAGCCCCATGAACACTGAAAGCCGAGTCGAGGGCCCAGGTGTCATCAACTGCTGTTTTAGATGCCTGGTAGCATAGACCTCTTGCTGCCTCAGATGGCGTCGCTTCACTGTTGGTCCCTGGATGTCTTATTTCGCACAATGTTTCAAATCTGAGCCTTCTGAATTCCATTTAAAAATAAGTCATGTATTTAAAATCAGGTCTGTGTTACACACTTTCCTGAGAACATAACATACTGTCAAGTTTGGTGGAAAGGAAAGAACATAGATCTCCACATCTGAGGGCCTGGGTTGGAAATGCTATCTAAGTCAAGTTAGTGACCAACTCTGAACTTGGTTTCTCATCTGGAAAATGGGGGTGAAAATGCCTGCCTGGTGGTGGTGTGGAACAATTAAGTGGTGGTGTTTGTTAAGTATCTGTCCTGTCACCTGGCATACAGCAGCTGCTAAGTGAATGCTAGTTCCCTTTTTTCACTTGGTTCCCTTGGTTTCTCAGTGTATGACGTACATGTATGAGTTTCTGTTTTGACTCAAGTAGGGAGGAGAAGAACCTGTTCTCTGGGGATACTCAGGTCAGAGGAGTGTGAGGATTGTCTAAAAACCTTTATGGCCATACATCTCAGCCCTTGAAACTCTGAGCTGCTATTTGCACTTTACCTTGTAGTGAAAAGAGTGAGGGCTACACTTGCCCTCAGCCCAGGACAGAACCCACTCTGGGCTCTCCAGGGTCCTCCTTGGGCTGGCACCACCAAGCTGGAGTCTCCCCACAGGCCCTAAGTCACCCTGGCGGAACTGCAAGGGCAAAGGGCCTCACTTGCCTCTGAGCTGATGAGACACGCTTGTCTCTCTTTACAGCCCCTAAGGTAATGCTAACCCATACAGTGTCTGGTCTTGTGCTGCATAAAACTGAGGAAGAGAGTTTAATGAAATCAGGTAGAAAATATGTTTTGAAAACAAGACACTTGCATCATTTTTTACTTTTCTTAAAAAAGGGAGAAGGGAAAGAGTTTTTAATGCACGTTCCAAGTGAAATCAGACCGCTTCTTTCACTCTGAAGCGATGTTGGGACTAGACCGTCTCCTCCCTCAGCGACTCGCAGTTATAAAGACCCACAGTGATGCACAAAGGCTCCTAACTGAATTTTCAAATTACATTCCAGGTTTGCAGCCTCTGGCGATGTCCAGCGTCACATTATCATTCACTCAGGAGAAAAACCACACTTGTGTGACATCTGTGGTCGAGGTATAGTGAGTGTTTTCCTCTTTTTTTCTTGGAGATTTCTGATTAAAATGTTCTCTGTATTTCAGCCTAACGCCTGTTCTGGTCTCTCTAGGGTTTAGTAACTTCAGTAATTTGAAGGAGCACAAAAAGACACACACGGCTGATAAAGTCTTCACCTGTGATGAATGTGGAAAGTCTTTTAATATGCAAAGGAAGTTAGTAAAACACAGAATCCGGCACACGGGTGAGCGGCCTTACAGCTGTTCTGCCTGTGGTAAGTTTCTGGCTGTCACCTGGTCACCCATGGTGTGGGGAGGGCATTGCCCCCACTCCTTCATTGGCTGATTTAGTGTCTGGGATAAGTCACTCGTTTTGTCCTAGGTAAATGAGAGTAATGCTATTTCTTTACTACCTCTCAACTAATCTTGCATCCGTGTGTCAGGCATTCACTGCCTCCCTCCAGATGCTCCAGAGACAAGACGACTCTGACACAGCCCCAGGCACCAGGTGCTCATGGTCCAGATGGAAAGGGGTGGGCAGTTGGCAGATGGCAGGCGAGCAGGATGGGTAGCAGCCTCCACATGAAAGATTGCAGTGTGGGGCTGCAGGACAGTCTGCCCACCAGAGCTTTAGGAGCATTTATTGGGGTCAAGCGGGTGGGTCTCTTGGGATCACGTGTCTGTAGAGCAAAGGTCACTTCCACGGGCACAGACGCTTCATTGAGAGCATCAAGGAAGGTGAGCAGCAAGCTGGCAGCCCTTGGCTTCAGGGCACGTGCCCGAACAGACAGACAGGGAGATGGACACTCAGGGTTAGGTAACCCGTTACCCATGGTAGCAGTGACGGAGCCAGGATCCGCGCACACGTGGCCGCCGAGGAGGGCGGCGGGCATGCCCGTGGCAAGTGCACGGTGCTGCGCACTGGACTGTGAGCACAGGCGTGAGCAGAGGGGGTTTCTGTGGGGATCTGTTCAGGACAGATGGGAAACGCTCCGAGTGCAGCTGTGAAAAGCCGGAGCAGGGCACGGATCAGAGTGGCTCATTCCGTCGTTGGTATCTCCAACCAGGCAGGACTTCTGGATGTGACCAGAAGGCAACTTTGTTTTTGCCTCTCCTTTTAAATTGTGTACAAATCTCCTGGAGACAAATTTAGGCAGCTCCACCATAATTGTTCTGATTACTGTTAGGAAGTAAAATTTCATCACTTTAAATCACAAACATAGTCTCCAAGCACTAATTTAGTGTCAGTTCCAAGGAATTACAACTGTGAACTTGATTTAAAGTCAGGTTTTCTCCCCACCCCCGCCCCAGTCTTGCTGCCACCCACACTCCCATGGCAAAGGGAGCACGCAGGGCCTTCTCCCCTCCCCACCTCACCGACCGTGGCTTCTCGCCCTGACAGCACCAGCTTCGGAGGCACCGACGGGAAATAGAGCAGGAGCGTTTTTATGTGACAAGCTCAATTTCTTTAACAGCTTTGAGACAATATTCCCATACCATAAAATTTACCAATTTAAAGTAAACAGTTCACTGATTTTTGGTATATTCACAAAGCTGAGTAACTCTCACCACTATCTAATTTTAGAACATTTTTATCACCCACAAAAAGAGACCTCACACCCATTAGCAGTCCCTCCCCATCCCACCTGCCAGCCCCTGGCAACCACTAATCTACTTTCTGTGTCTGGACTTGCCTGTTCTGGACATTTCATGTGAATGCGCTCGTGCAACATGGGTCCTTTGTAGCTGCTGTGAGCATTCACATGCAGTGCTGACATGGATAAGTGTTTTCATTTTCGTGAGTATGTAGACAGGCTCAATTTTAAGATGGCTACGCATTCTGAGCTTCTCAGTGTTTAGAGCTGCTCGCTCTCTCCGGCATTTCGTGATTCTCAAGACAGCCTTCCCTTCTCTTCCCTCAGCATCTCACTGCGCTTTCCAAGATCCAGCCATACATTTCCTGCCGGCTCTTTTCTTCCCTCCAGCCCTGGGTTTTGTGGCAGTTTACTCCATCGAGACTTTCTCTCCCGGTTGATTTGGGTCAGTCCAGGGTGCCCTTGTCCCATGCGGGGAGCATGGCCCTCCTGTGTCCCGCTGGATCCACCCTGTAGGAGGCAGGGGCCCTGCACTCTGTCCTCCTTGCAAGTCAAGCCAAGCTCCTCCCTCGACTTAAGGGATAAGAGACACCTCCCATACTCCTCTCTCCTCATGGGATTGCTACTGTGACTAAAATTTATATGTATTAAGGACCCTAAAAATGGTTGTCCTGCCTTGCAGTAATTCTGCCATTGAGAATTTATCCTAAAGAAGCAATGCAAAGAAAGACAAAAACTTCATGCCTGAAGATGTTAGTTGAGCTATGTTATACATCATATACAATAGCAAATAGTTGGAAGCAGCTGGAATGTGTAGCAATATAAAATAACAGTTATGAAGTTCAAATCCCCAAGATACAGCATATTTAAGTAAAGGGTGCATTATAAAGACAACAAAGCAAATTGTAAAAATGCTGTCACAATAGTGTTAAGTGAAGATTACCAAGCCTGACATTGTGGGCAAAATGTAGACATGAAAATGCAGAGGCCAAGGTTACTGTGGTGTGCTGTTGCTGTGTTTTTTAATATGGAAAAAGGGCCCAAAGTTTAATGCTTGCATACTCATGTCTAATTTGATTGTTCAAAGGCTTTTAGAAAAATAGCCCATCTATTGCTTGACTGGAGCTAGATAGCTGAGAATTCAAAGGTAGGGACATATACATAACTGAGAAGTTCTAGGTACAATCCACGTAAGTCATGTAGTTATTCTCGGGTGGGCCTTTGTATATATGCTATGATCTATAAGGTTATGTTTCAAGCTGTCGCTTCTTCTCTTTCCTGTTCTAATTGTGGAGCTAGGTCACTTACCTTTATCATATTCACAGAAAAAAGGAAATAGAAGCCAGAGGTGTATGCATACAATTTTGTTAAAAGCTGAATGCATAAATACCTTTGGAAAAGACGTTTCTAAAGCATAGATTGGCTGTGTTAGATTTATGAAACTGATGAGAGCTGTGGCTTCCCGACGCCGACCTGGCAGGAACAGACAGCCTGGCTTACCCAGAGTGGTGCCCTGAGCGGGGAGACATGGTGAGAGTCTAGAAGACTCGCACTGAGACATCAACACCTGAAGGCCGCCCTCAGCTGGGGAAGCGCACCCCACAGGAATGGAAAGTCTTCCAGAGTGAGCAGGTGCCGTCAGACTACTAGCTCTCCTTAAATCAGAGCATCTCAGTATCTTAGGAGGGAGAAGAGGAAATCCCTCAGAATGGCCACTGCTTAAAACATCCTTTTTTCTTTTTCCAGGAAAATGTTTTGGGGGATCAGGTGACCTCCGCAGGCACGTCCGCACCCACACTGGGGAAAAGCCATACACGTGTGAGGTCTGTGACAAGTGCTTCACCCGCTCCGCCGTGCTGCGGCGGCACAAGAAGATGCACTGCAAAGCCACCGGCGCCAGCCCAGACGAGCTGGATGAGTTCAGCCAAGCCATGGAGACCTCCAATCTCGAGAGATCTCAGAGCTCAGACTCTTTTTCCCAAGACACGTCCGTGACGTTGATGCCAGTGTCAGTTAAAGTCCCCATCAACCCAGTGGAAAATTCCATAACAGAATTTGATAGCCACTCTTCCAGCTCCTATTGTAAGTTACAGTCCATGATTGAACCTCATGCAGTTAGTGACCAGGAGAAACTCGGCTTGGGTCCTGTTAAACTGGCCAAGCCCCAGATGCAGCAGACACAGCACCAGGCGTTCGCTTACTCACACGTGGACACCTCAGCCGGCAACGGGCCGCTGCAGGCTGATGGCATGTCCATGGTTCGCTCATCTCTGGCTGCCTTGGACAACCACTGCAGCGACCCCCTGGGCAGTCGTGCGTCTTCCACAGCTTACAGGAACTCAGAGGGACAGTTTTTCTCCAGCATGACTCTCTGGGGGCTAGCAATGAAGACGCTGCAGAATGAAAATGAGTTGGACCAGTGATGTCTACGCCAGCGTCTGTCAGCGTTACAGTCTTTTTCTCAGTTTGGCGGACTGGTCTCCGGCTTCAAGAGAGAACCATTTTCCCTATGACTGGTCCCTTCTCACTAGCCAGAGAATATTTAGATAATTTCCCTTCTGAAGGTGGCTGATAATTTGAAGCACCTGGAGCTCAGGTTTGGGACGAAAGGCCTGCTGCTCACCACCGAGCAGGTGCCAGGGTGGGGGCTTGCAGCGCAGAAGCCAAAGGCTTAGAAAGACTGTCTCATTCACTTTAGCTAGCACGAGAGTCTGATACTTTGTGTCAACTACTGTATATTTTGGTCATATTAAAGGAATTATATATGTATAGTAATACAAATATTTTTGCATTTTTACAAGATTAATATTTGTAGCATTTTATATTTTTAAATATTTACACAGATTTTATTTGTATATGAAACTCATACTATAATTTAATTTGAATAAATGAAACTTACTTTTGTATATAATATTGTGTGTTTCCTCCAGCATTTTTATTAACCTGAAGATGATAGAGGCATAAAAATAGATACCAATGAGGACGGGTCCCGCGAGGGTAAGTGTGCAGTTGTTCTGCGCTCCTGGTGCGTGCGCTCGAGAGCAGCCCGAGCAGGCCGGGTCCTGGCTGCTGCGTACAGGCCAGGTCGCGGGAGAGCCACTCAGCCTCTCGAGGTCTTCTCTCCGTTTTCTTTTCTGCAGTATGAGATGAATATCTTTCAGCATTTTTCTAAGGCTCCATGATCTGATCATCCACCTGAAAATACCTTCCCAGGCTCTGGCCCTTGGCACAGCTTCCTGAACATGTGTCTCTTCCCAACAGACTGGACAGCCTCTGTGAGAGAACGAGGCCTGCGTGGCACTGCCGCTAGAATGTCAGGGTCAGGTCAGCAGTGTGAAGATGCCGCTGCCTGTGTGGCTGACATAGATCTTGCCTACAGCACTGCTTGCACAAAGGACTGGAGTGTTTAAAAGCACCCTTGAATGTGCTCATTAGTGGCTCCAACTCAGAAATGTGTATAACCAATGAGAGAAGCTAGTGAGTAGGTGAAGATTTTGGAGGGTGTCAGCCCTAAAGTCCAATTCAGGTGCACTTCCTGGTTTCCAGCCATCAACTGCTTCCTGGCCCCACCAGGCTGGTGCGGCAAGCATCTGTTATCCCCGTAATACACGTGGAAGGACTTTAGCTTCACATGGGTTAGCAACCCACAGGAAGCGTGTAGTTAATGACCCTTGTGTGGAGTGTGCCCGCGAGGGGTTAACTTGGAGCCTAAGAGTCGCCCTGTCCTCGACCTCCCTATTCTTCTTGCTGCCTCTTCCAGCTCCTCCCCCACCTGACCCTGGCAGCTTCCTCGGCACTCAGCTCCTACAGCCCCTTGAGCCCGCTGTCGCTGTGGATACTGAGGTCGTGCCCTGGGTGCCATCATGCTGGCCATGGTTCCCAAACCCTCCTGGGGAACCCAGCTCTGCCCTCTGCCTGCACATGCGGGCTGAGCCAGGCTGGTGAGGAAGCCATTCTCTGATTTCCCCAGTGACTCTCCTGAGCCCTTGTCCTATATCTGAGTGCTTCCTCTTGATGGACACTGAGTGTCATCCTGGATGGCTGTGTCACACGATCACCTGTCTCAAGCCTCCCCAGCTCACCCCACCCTTGCACTCGTGGTCTTGCTCCCTACTTCTCCCAGGAGGTGGAAGCGAACAGGAAGGAGCCCATTCCTCACACCCCCGTCCCCTGCCGCCTCTCTGCATCTGCGCCTGTGGACTCTGCACCCCATGACACGGCAGCCTGCTGCACCTCAGCTTCCCAGCCTGGCCGGCTTTGTCCAGCAGGACTTCTTGCCACTGTGTGACCCGCTACCTATTTCATCTAAGGAATGTTTTGAAACACCTTTTAGTCAAAATATCGGGCCTCCTAGATTGAGCCCTCATTTTCTTTTCTATTGAACCCTGGCCATCTGACTTTTGTCCCATTACTGCACTAGAATTCTTTCTGCCCAGGTCACCAATGACCTCTCCATTGCCAAATCCAGCGATTTATTCTTAGTTCCCATCGAAGTCGACTCTTAGGCAAGGTTTGACACTTCAGCAGTGAAGGGCTCCCTCTTTCCATCTTGAAACAAGAGCCAAGAAGATGGTTTCCTCTAAGTTTCTCCCTCACTCACTGGCTGTTTAGTCTCACACTGTCCCCCACAGCCCACATTCTGAAGTTGGGGTGCCCTCAGCACAGGCTCTGGGCATCCTCTCTGGCCTTGCTCACTTGCCAGGCCATCTCATGTCTAATAACCCCATGACTCCCAAACATGTGTCTGTCGTCCCGGGAACTCCAGAACCCTGTTTCAGTGGCCTGCCCTTGCCTCACCGTCCAACAGCCATCACAGAAAAGAGCTCTAAGATCAAGCTCCTCGCCGCCCAACTCTCCTCCTACTACTCTTGGCCACCTCCGTAAACCGCAAGCCCGGCCTCCCAGTCACTCAGACCGCAGACCTGAAGAGCTGTCTCACTCCCGTCAGGAAACTCCTGGGGACCTCCCATAAGCCAGGTGTTGGGTTTGCCAAGGCTTAAGGAGCATGACTTGAGCTGGCTGAGGTAACTATTTTTGATAAATCTGCTTGATGAGGACAATAACTTGTTCTTGTATGATAGAATAAAATTTTAGGGGAAAACAGTAAAACCCAAGCTTTTTTCGTTCTTATTTCCTGTTTCTTCCTTTTCTCTCCTTGTCAGTCTGCCCCCAAAGCCTTACCTTAAACAAGGAAGAACTCAGAAGGGTGAGGCGGCTTGGACGCGCATGAATGGTACTCAGACAGCAAATTCTCCCACGGTGGACCAGGCCTTGCTTGTGCCGTACAGCTCAGCATCGCAGCGAGAATTAGACTGTGTGTGCATGCGCACACAGATCCCAGATTCAGGACGCCAGGATTGTGTTTTTGGCTCCGTCACTAACTGACCACATGGCAAACACCCCTCTCACTCATCTTCAGTGACTGCAATGGCTGCGGTATTCCATTTTAGCGCACTAGGATTCTCTGAGAAAAGCCTATGACTAGGTTTCTGTAGAACCTTCCAGGGTCAAGAACTGGCTTCCGTTGCCAAGTCGGAGGGACAGGCTGAGAGGCTGGCAGGCCGTCAGAAACTCCAGCATCTAGAATGTCGGAGCAGAAAAGAAACTTACAGATCATTTCCCGTTTTTGTGGGTTCCGCCTTGCTGCGAGCTCAGCTGGCGCGTTCACAGTGCAGATGTTTGGAGGTGCTGATTCCGAAGGCCAGGGCCAAGGCCTAGGAATCTGCATTTCTCGAGTTTTCTGATGATTCTGAGGCAAGGGCACAAGGACAGAACTTGAAGGATCTGATCTAGTCCGAATCCGTCACTGTGCAGACGCCCTCAGACGAGAGGTGACTTGCCCAGGAATGACAAGAGCAAAGACATGGTGTCTATGGGGTGCCAGCCACAGTGGCAAGTGCTCCTGTGCCTACTCTTTTAAACTTCCTACGAGCCCAGATCCTATGACCGCCTGCCTGTACAGATGGGGACAGTGACTCCCTGAGAGATCAAGGAACCTACTAAACACCACCCAGCCCAGCAGTGGCAGAGTTGGGCCCCAACACCCCGGGTGACTTGGTGGCAAAGCCCAAAGCCAGGATCAGACCCAGCGTGCGATGGAACGCAGGGTGATGGGTTTTGAGAGAACAACCTGCTGCTGTGATGATTCATGAAACTCATAGCATCCTTCTCCTGGAGTGTCTCACATACCTTCCCCTTTATTTTAACTTCTTTTTTTCTTATCAAAAGATACGAATAAGCAAAGGGAAAAACAACTTTATCCCTGGAGACGGCTGCGGGGCTGCCGACAGCACCGGCCGCCCACGCCTCCCTCGCTCAGTCCCACAGCGCCTGCGTGCTGGGCCCCGTGGCCCAGGTCCTTCCGGCCTTTTTCCTCTACACCCGGCACAAATACGTTCAGACACTGGAACATTTTTTAAGTGGCTCATACTATACATACTGTTGTGGAATCTGTCTTTCCACGTAGAAAATTGTCACAAACATCTTTGCTTCTCAAAAAGTGTGCGTCGACACCCACACTGAGCCCTGTGCGACGTCCCGGGCACTTCCCTCCCGCCTGTGGTCCTTATGAAGGGAGGACAGGGCGCCCCACGGGCCGCTTCCTGCCAGGCTTCCTTCTGGCCACCAGATGGCAACGTGACACAGGCGCGAGGAGGCCTGGGCGCCGGTGCTGAGCCCCAGTAGAGTTCATGCCGCAGCCCTCTGCAGATGACAGAGCAATTGGGACCCTCGCCACCCTACCCCAGGAGGCCTGTTGGTGAGGCGGCAGTTTCCGCCCAGTTTGGAGGAATGTGTCCTAAGAAGGGAGGTCACTTGCTCGCTCGCTCTCCAGCGTGTGCCGACTGGTCCAGGCCCTGGGGCTCACACTGGAGCCGGCCAGGGACAGCCCGGCCTAGGCCCCACCCAGCTGCCAACGCGGCCTGCACCAGCAGCTCTCCCAGCCAGCAAGCTCCCCGTGTTCTGGGCCTCCATGACTGTCTGTAAAATAGGTTTAAAAAATAGCTCTAAGCAGGGGTGAGCCTTGAAAACAGGATGCTCAGTGAAAGATGTCAGACACACAAGGCCACATGCTGTACGACCACACTTACATGTGGAGAAAAGGCATACCCATAGGGACAGAAAGCAGACTAGAGGTTGGGAAGGG
The DNA here is from genome assembly GCF_040939455.1 of Microcebus murinus. Taxonomy (NCBI): domain Eukaryota; kingdom Metazoa; phylum Chordata; class Mammalia; order Primates; family Cheirogaleidae; genus Microcebus; species Microcebus murinus. The sequence goes on along the minus strand of NC_134119.1, from coordinate 55,033,726 downwards.
GGCTGGGGAGAGAGAGGAATGGGAAATGACTGCCTAAAGGATTTCTGTTTGGGGAGATGAAAAAGTTCTGGAGCTAGGCAGTGGCGCTACGGGCTGGATGTGTTCTCCCTCCCACCAGGGGCATGTGGTGTGTTAAAGCTCTAAGGCAAGGGGCCGTGTTTGGAGATGGGGCCTTCAAGGAAGTAACTAAGGTTGAATGAGGCCATCAGAGTGGGCCCCGATTCCCTAGGACTGATGCCCTTGTAGAAACAGGAAGAGACCCCAGGTTCTCCCCCTCCCACCTCCCTCCTCTCTCCTTCCTCTAGCAGAAAGAGCTCTGAGCACACAGCAAGGAGCTGGGGCCGTCTGCAAGCTGGAAGGAGAGGCCTCACCCAAAATCAGCCCTGCTGCACCTCAATCGAAGACTTCCAGCCGCCAGCGCTGTGGGAAAGCAGGTTGACGCCCCGGTCTGCGGTGTCTCGCTGCGGCCCAGAGCAGACTAGGACAGTGGTGGCGGCCACACGGCACCGTGCATGATCTGAATGCCACTGAATCGTACACTTAAGAATAGTTAAAGCAGTCGTTTGTGTGTTATGTGTATTTCACCACAATAAAGAATAATAATCAAACCCAAATCACGCCATCTCCCAGGACTGCGGCGAGGCTGAAGCGAGCTGGGGCGGCGGGTGCCGGGGCTGCCTCGGAGCCCGCCCGCCCGCTCCCACGCCGCGAGGTCAGAGTGCGACTCAGGCCCTGTGGCTCTGGCTACTGAAGAGAGCGGGAACAGCAGCCACAGGGCCTGGTGTTCTTCAGCTCAACTGCCACCGGCAACATGCTCGCGAGCTGGGGCCTGAGTTTTGTTGGGAAGCGCAGCCACCGTAAGCAATCGATTTAATTTGAGGTCAAACGATTGCTGACCAGCACCCAGTGTGATGAGAGGAACAGCTCAGAGCATCCCGCTGCGACCGACACAGTTTGGATATGTCTCTCCTCCAAATCTCAAGTGGAAATCAGATCGCCAGTGGGGGCGCAGCAGGCGTAACGAGTTAGACCGAGCCCAACACCTCCTCCCTTCTCTCTCTCCCTCACTTCCTTCCTCTCCCCATGAGCCACGTGCTTCCCTCTACCCGCGCCATGAGTGGAAGCTTCCCGAAGCCTCCCCAGAAGCACATGCTGGCACTATACTTCATGTACGGCCTGCAGAACCAGGAGCCAAACAAACCTCTTTTCATTATAAACTACCCAGCCTCATGTATTTCCTTTATAGCAACACAAATGGACTGAGTTAGTGACTTTGAGCCTGTGACTCAGTTTTCTCCTCTGTAAAATGGGATGATAATAGCCATGCCCACCTCATGGGGCTGCTATGAGGATTAGAGGAAATGACCCAGCCTGGCAGGGGGTAAAGGTGCACTTAACACAGGCCTTTGTCATTGTTCTCTTTTGTCTGCCAAGAGAACTAGGACTTTCACCCCTTTTGTTCACTGTCCCCTCCAAGCCTAGAGTAGCGTCTGACACATAACAGGCACTCAGTAGCTATGATATTGTTGAACAGGAGGTGGAATTTGTATTAAACAATATAATTTAGCTAATATTGTGTTAAAATTACCAGTAATAATTTTACCTAAAATCCAAGCAAAAAGTAGTTACTGTTATAGGCTGAATTATACCCCCCAAAATCCATGTTGAAGTCCTAACCCCCACGCCTCGGAATGGGACCTTATTTGGAAATAGGGCCATTGCAGGTGTAATTAGATAAGATGAGGTCATGCTGGAGTAGGGTGGGTCCCTAATGTGACAGGTGTCCTTACACAACAGGGAAATCTGGACAGAGACATGCACACAGGGAGAAAGTCATGCAAAGATGCAGGCAGAGATGGAGTCTTGCTTCCTCAAGCCAAGAGACCAAGGAAGGCCAGCAAAGCGCTAGGTGGGGACAGGGCCTGGCGCAGAGTCTCCCTCACAGCCCTCAGAGGGAACCAACCCTGAGACACCCGATCTCAGACTTCCTCCGGAGCTATGGGAGCATAAATTCCTGTTTCTAAGCCACTAGCTTATGACACTTTGTTACAGCAGCCCTGGCAAAGTAGGTTACTCATGTTTGCAGGCCTCCAGTGCAATGTAGCCAGGTCCTAACATTTAATTCACACTATACCTGGGTCTGTAGATAATTCTATTTTCTTAGTTCTGAGGCAAGAAAGTGCAGAAAAGTAAATAAAATGATGCAATTGCAAGCATGGGGGTGTGAGGTGAGCCTCTTAAGAAAGTGCTCATTCTCTCAGCACCACACCCCTTGGCAGTCCCCCTAATGTGGAATCGGGCAATAGGGACCTGTGGCTTCTCCAAGCTGCCAGGAGGAGCCACAGTCCCTGGGCCCCTGCTGGCACCTACTTGTGTCTGCAGCAGAGAGATCTCTCCTCGGGGTCTCTCAGTGTGCTCAGAGCCCGAGGACCCTGGTGTGGCTGCATCTTGTCCCCACCACCACCTGCAGGCCCAGGGGTTGCCATGCCCGCCACCAGCCACCGGGCGTGTCACGACTCTGCACACCTGGATGACCCCACCCTGCCCAGTGGGCTCTCACTTCAGCACCCACAGGGCAGCAGCACCAGGGCCCCGGATGCTCGGTGCCAGCAGTGGGGGCTGAGCGACCCAGTGAATGAAGCTGCCAGTAATTCTCAAATCCTAGAGCCCACGTCAGTGAGGCCCAGGACAGACAAGTCTGAGCACTAAAGGAAGTTGGTCATTTTACTTACGGTATCTCAGATTCTCAAATTGCCAGGTGATTTTGTCGGGCCCTTTGCTGTACACTGCCTGACCACTGAATGTAGGGGGGAGAGAATGGAGTTCCACCTTTAGGAAAAGACACCTCTTCCTGCTGGCTGATTTGGTGGGTTTTGTTGAGCTATATGGTTTTCAGACAATCTCAGCTGTGGGACTTGTACACAGGACGGACTTGTTATATTGGAAGTCCGATCCATAGCAGCAGAAGAAATCAACACACCCTGGTTGGCAGAGGCCTGGGGGCCCAGCACCCTATGTGCCTGGCCTTCATCCTTTCATCCCCCACCAGCCTTGGGCCCTCAGGGGGCTCCAGGAGACCCCCTGATACTCCAAGGAGAGCAGTGAAACCTACAACCTCTGGGACAGAAGAGATTACCAGAAACAACTGATCAGTCCTGGGGCTCCTGTAGTTTGGGCTTCTATACATCAGCTCAGGACAGTGTCGCTATTTTGTTATTGATAAAGACCTGCCTTGCTCCAAGAAGACTACAGAAATACAAATATCTTGGTTTAAGGGGCCTGGGACAAAGGGAAAATGGTGGCATGTGGTAAATACAACCAGGGTATGCTTGCTACGCAGAACGCACACCATACAGTTATGGTTGTCATGGGCGGAACACTTATGTCCCCCAGAGTTCATATGGTGAAACCCTAATGCCCAGTATGGCTGTCTTTGGAGATGGGCCTTAAGGAAGTAATTAAGGTGAAATGAGGTCATAAGAATGAGACCAAGATCCAATAGGATTAGTGCCCTTATAGGAAGAGACACCAGGAGCTAGCTTGCTCTCTTCACGAGCACACCCCAAGAGAAGGCCATGTGCGGCCACAGCAAGAAGGTGGCCACGCCCCACAAAAATTCATATTAAGCCTCAACCTCCAGTACCTTAGAATGTGTCTTTATTTTGAAATAGGGTCTTTCAGACATAATTAGTCAAGTTAAGATGAGGTCACATTGGAATAGGATAGATACCCAATCCAACATGATTAATGTCCTTATAAAAAGGGGAAATTTGGCCAGGTACGGTGGCTCACGCCTGTAATCCTAGCACTCCAGGAAGCCGAGGCAGGAGAATCGCTCAAAGTCAGGAGTTTGAAACCAGCCTGAGCAAGAGTGAGACCCCTGTCTCTACTAAAAATAGACAGAAATTAATTGACCAACTAAAAATATGTAGAAAAAATTAACCAGGCATGGTGGCGCATGCCTGTAGTCCCAGCTACTCAGGAGGCTGAGGCAGGAGGATCTCTTGAGCCCAGGAGTTTGAGATTGCTGGGAGCTAGGCTGACAGAGTGAGACTCTGCCTCAAAAAAGGGGGGAGGAGATGGAATTTGGACACAAATACACAGAGAAAGAACACCATGTGAGGACTGGAGTTATGCTGCCACAAGCCAAGAAGCTTGGAGATATGCCTGGAGAAGAAGACCATTTCCCTGGTGCCCTATCTTAATCTCAGACTCCTGGCCTTCAGAATTGTGAGAATATCAATTTCTGTTGTTTAAGCCCCTCAGTTTGTGATAGTTTATCATGCAATCCCAGCAAACAAATACACATATAATATAATCCTGCCAATTAACACATGTGAGTTCCACCTTCCGTCATGAGATTCCTGGTGGCCAAAGCAAAGAAAGGAATTTGTTATTGGAATCTCAGCATTTCATACAGGCTAAACTGGCCACCTCAACAGTACTGACAGAGTCAGGGTGACTAACACAGTGCCTGACACCAAGGCAGTGCTTAAAAATAAATGTTACTTTGCATTTTCTTGTTTTGAAATTTTTTCACTTTTTATTAACCACAGAATTTTTTCCCCATGAAATCATCACTTTGGATATCAGTAGACTAGAAACTATTCATATCTAGGTTTCCTTTCAGCCTGTGGTTTTAAGATTTTACAGACTTCTTTCTGTGGCTAGTGTTGGTTTTCATCCCACTGAAATAGCTGATAATGGAATCCATGGACTGTGGGCTCCGGCCAAACCACAGGGCCAGGGCCAGCCCTGTTCCCCAGACGTGTGCCGCAGAAACCACCCCTAGCGTTGGCAGACGTGCGGCAAGGACGGCCACAGAGCAGGGAGGAGCGCTCCTGTGCTCTAGCTCACCTTCCCGTTTGACTGGGAGAAGGCTCATAGGGACTTGTGTTCTGCCCCATCCTGCTCTGCAGTCTTTGGGTGAGCCAGCACCCTCCCTAGGCCTTGCTTTTCTCCTTTGTAGAAGACATTTCATGCACCCCATGACCTACATGCCTGGTGACCTTGTTCTTCGATGGCAGGTGGCTTCATGGCCCTCCATACCACTGTGCTGTTGACAGGCATTTTTAACCAGACCAACTGCACCAAGAGGAAGATCTTTGACATCCCTGAACTAAATAACCTCAAAGGCCCCTTCAGAAGGGAATGTTCTAGAATGCCACTCTTCCCTTTATGGGCCTCCAGACCTTGGTTCCTACACCAAGAGCCAAGCTGATGGCACCCATCTCTTGCTCACTGACCACTTGTTCTGGGAAGATGCCCTTTGGGCCCAGGTCTGGGCACACCACAGACCTCTCAGGCAGAGACCCCGAGAAGGGGGCACTTTTCCTTCCTCGCAGTGGAGCACAGCACGCCCACCTCTGCACCCTCCTGCCCTGGGCACCCGCTGGGGCTTTGCACACGGCAAGTGCTCAGAAATATTTATTGACTTAGTCAAATAGAAAGCAAATCTGATGTCACACCCATTACAGTGGCAACTATCATAACCCCTCCCCCAAAACTGTTAGCAAAAATGTGGAAAAAGCAGGATCCTTGAGCACCGCTGGTGGGAATGTTGAATGGCACAGCCACTGTGGAAGATGGTGTTCCTAAAAAAGTTTTTTTAATTAATTTAAAAATTAAAATTAGAAATTAGAAATTTAACCAGTGTGAACTAAAATAGAATCTTAAGCCTCCCTAGCTGACTCAAGGGATCCCATCTTGGTCAAGGGGACCCTCTAAAAAAACCTTAAAACTCAGTTGCCGGCCATAAGGAACAGGGAGATCAGACACACCTAGCTTTTCCCTGTCCCTTACAGAGTTGTTCTTTGTAACAATAAGATACAAAATCATTAACAGGCCTAAGGCCAAGTAAGGCAAGGCTCAACCACACCTGCAGGCCAGCAATTTACTCAACAGCTCACTTGATTCTTCCTAGTGTCCAGTGGTTTGTCTCTGATTAACAGACATCCTTATCTTAAAATGTTCCAAGCCTTTAGATGAAGCTTCATTTCTTAAACCAAGTGCAAAGCAAAGAATCTTTAAACCCACCTATAACCTGTAATTCCCTATTTTGAGATGTCCTGCTTTTCAGGCCAAACCAATGTATGCCTTCCATGTATTGACTTATTGCTTTATATGTAGTTCCTATCTCCCTGGAATGTATAAAACCACACTGTAACCCAATCGTGGTGGGACCACTCGCTCAAGGCTTCTTGAGTGTGGCTCTCCGGACCATGGTCACACAAAATCAGCTCAGAATAAATCTCTTTAAATTATTTTACAGAGTGTTGGTTCTTTTCCATTGACACCAGCAATCCTGCTTCTGAAAGCAGGTGAAAGGACAGTCTTGCTAATAAACTATCTAATAGAGAAAAAAACTATCGAACTTGCTGTCTCTAATGTTAACCGCAGGGATCTTAACTCACTGTCTCTGATAATTAACCACCCTTGGAGAGTTTTCACAGCATTTGAAAAGAGCTGAGCAGACAGGAAGTGCAAACCCTCCTTGCCAGACCAGTCTGGGCACACCACAGAGCGGACCACCTCCAGGTGAAGGAGAAAGAGGAAAACCAGATGCAGCAGCTCCACAGCTGTTTTTCCTGCTATCAGTCTACCACAATAAATTTTTCTTTTTTTCCCCCTTTTCCTCAAAAAAATCCCAAACTCCTTCTGCTCATGGCCAGCACTTCCCCTTTTCTTTCTTTTGAGTGCCACACCATTTCCCTTCTCTCTCCTTCTCTCCCTTCCCCTCTCCCCAAGCCCCGAAAGTACTTCTTTCTACCCTAATCTTTGTGTTGAGAATTCTTTCTCCTCCCATGTACCAGCTCCCACCCTAACAGCAGGGCTGTAAACACATCTCGCTCGCGGCAGCTTATTCACAGCAGCTAGGAGGTGGAGGCAATCACAGTGCTCATTGGCAGATGAACGGGCAAACAGTGTGGTAATGCCTACCATGGAATGTTATTCAGCCTCAAAGAGAAGGAAACTCTGACACGTGCTGCAATAGATGAACCTTGAGGACGGTATGCTAAGTGACATAAGTCAGTCCTGAAAAGATGAATGCTGTATGGTTCCACTTCCTGTGGCATGCAGCTGCAACTTCTGCTTCTTTTTTTCTATTAATAAAGAAGACCACGCAGTGCCAGAGATAAGATCCCCTTAGATCATTGTCCCCCCACGCCAGTAACAAAGTAATTGTCCTTGGAATGTCTGTAACTAACCGCATCGCTGTGATGCGCACCTGGTCATGTAAAAGCTACATGTAGTCCTGCTGGGACTTCTGTCTCTGCTTCGATCACTGAGACCTCAACTTCTCCACTTTGGAAATGCAGACACCATTCATTTGGAGTCAGTGCTTTCCAGAGTGGCCATCCTCAAGCTCTGGACTCAATTAAAATCTATACTTAACCCTTTGCACTCGCTTGCTTTTTTTCTTGGTTCCTTTCTTCTACTTGGGATTTAATTTTTTAAATACCCCAGATTTTACAAAGTGCAGCAGTAGAATAAAAAACTGGAATTTCTTTTAATACAAGCTTATTTATTTGGAGTTTTTATATTTCAAACTATTGATACATTCAAAGAGTAATTTTAATCTCTATAATTTTTGCTAACCGTGTCAAGTCACACTCGACATCCAAGTGCAAAGGGTTAATCATATTTTCTGAAGCTCATTATTTAAGGCAAACACTCTCTCCGAAGGCTCTAGATGACAACCACTCTTTGCCTCTTCCAACCTCTGGTAGCTCCAGGAATTCTTGGCTTATAGCTGCATCGCTCCTATCTCTGCCTGCATTTCATGTGGCCTTCTGTTCTGTCTCTGTCCCATGTGTCTCATAAGGACACTGTCCTTGGATTGAGGGTCCACTTGAATAATCCGGGATGACCTCCTCTCAAGATCCTCAACTTAATTACATCTGCAAGGACCTTTTTTATTCCAAATAAAGTCACATTCACAGGTTCCAGGGGTTAGGACGTGGACTTCTGTTTTTGGAGGTCATCTTTCAACTCATTACATACACCTGTAGCCAGTGTACTTGTAGTTCATTTCAATTAATTTCAGTTCTCTTCTGCGTTTCATTTGAATCCAATTCACTTCAATCAATATTGATTTTATACCTGCCATGTACCAGGGCTGACCAGTTCCAGAGATGACTGGCGTGATTCCCACTCTCTCCAGGGGGGGCATGGCAGAGACAGACACAGGGAGAAGGGGGCAGCTAACTCTCCCTGTGGCCTGTGTGGGGTTTCCAGAAGAGGTAACAAGGGACTGCAGTGGTGGAGGAGGAGCCTGTCCTTTAGGAAGCCACGGGAACAGCCCATGGACAGCCCAGCACTGTGGCAGGTCACCCTGCAGGGGTGTAGGAGCCAGCGGTGGGGGACACTGAGAGGGATGCAGAGACATGGGCCACCGGTCATGGCTCAGGAGGACCAGGCTGGATGGGGCATTCCCAGGGCCTCAGAGGGTCCCTGGCCAAGCCCTGTCCACCCCGCCACTCCTCACTCACACAGCGTGTGACTGTTTGGAGACAGTCCTGGTCGTCAGGAATATGACGAACGTGGGACAATGCTGGGTCTCTGTACAATTAGGAGAAGTGGCCACCCAGCCTGCAGCACCGTGGCGGTGAAATCAAAGGTGATGTCATTAATAAATCGCCAGTGGCCTTCAGTGGCCTCTATTTCCCACCCCCACCTCCCACCCCTGAGCCTTTATGATTCAGAAATGGGCAATCTGAGCAGCTAGAGGCAAAACCATAAATATCCCTCCCTGCCTTTTGGAAAAGAGTGCGTTCTGCCAGGAACAATTTCCCTGAGTATAAATCAAGTCCTTCCTGCAGAGCCAAGTTCATCAGCCGCCCCACTCCCACACCGAGCTGTCTGGGTCCTGGTCCACACGCTCCCTGCCCCGCACGGCCTTGGCCCTTCCGCTGCCCAGCGCCCTCCCAGCCGGGGCCTCCTGGTCTGGCTGGAGCCGCAGAGATCTCTCTCCCTGAGGCAGGTGTGCTCCGCAGGGTGGGCGCTCCGTGGCCGTGGGCCTCCGTGTGTGCACATCTATAAAATGGGCATAACGATCGATTTTATTCCAGTGGGTGTTTTTAATTGAGGTAAAATATATACAAGATAAAATTTGCCATTTTAACCATTTGAAGCGTAGGACTCATAGGCACTCGTCCCACTCATAGTGTTGGGTGGCCATCGGCATCATCTATTTCCAAAACTGTCGTATTACCCCGGACAAAAACTATGTGTGCATCAGGCAGTAACCTTCCAAGATCCCCCTTGACCACTCTAACCCTGATCTTCTTTCTGTCTCCACGGATCTGACTACTCGGTCCCTCACGTGAGTGGAATCACAGGCTGTTTGTCCTTTGTGAGGGGCTTGTTTCACTTAGCAGAATGTCTTCAAGGTTCATGGACGGAGCGATGGCAGGTCCCCGTCCTTTGTTCATCCCTCCACCTGCGGGCGGACGCGGGGCTGCTTCCACCTCCGGGCGCTGTGCACAGCGTTGCCGTGGGCATGGGCGGGCGGACACCCTGTGTCCTGCTTCCGGTTCTCTTGGGGATATGCCCAGGAGTGGACCTGCCGGGACCTGTGGTAGCTCCGCGCTTACTGTTTTGCCAGACCGCGACTGCTTCCTTCCCACAGCGCCGCACCAGGCTGTCCCCGAGGGAGCCTGAACTGGCGGGGAGGGCAGTGCTCGGCACGAGGAGCAGGTCAGCAGACGTCAGCTACAGTCACTCCGTCATGTCACTGTCTGGGGACCCCCATCGTGTGGGGGAGCCAAGTTCCTAACCCAGAGTTCAATGGCCCCAAAGTGAGCTCTGCCTCCGTGAAAGACTGTCACGAAATGAGTAGCCAGTTCAGCCACGGGTGAGAGCAGGAACTCTGGAGCAGGCCACCTGCGTCCCCTTGCTGCCACATACTGGCTGTACAACCTTGGCCAAAAATCTCAGTGTGCCTCAGTTTCTTCTCAGTAAAATGGGGATAATTGTTCTTCCTCATAGGCTATCAGAGGATTAAATGAGTTCTGCAAAAAAGTAATTCAAAATCCAAGCTGTTGAAACCCTAAATTATTTTGAACCTTAAAGGAATGTGAATTATGGGCCCTGAGTCATGGGACAGGTGGGAGTAAGCTTTTGTTTGTCTGATTGAGTCTTTTTCCTCACCTGCACGTTTGGTGAAACGTTGTACATGGTGCAGGGCCCAGGGAAGAGGCTTCCTTCCCTCTTGCCGCTGCCGGTGTGGATTAGCCTCCTCTCCCTTTCTCACACTGTTAGAGCAGGAAACCGTAGGACCACAGAACAAAGAGACAGGGTCACTGAGGCTGAAATCATCAAAGGAGTTTTATTGACTAGCTTGAGCTGGGGTCCAAGTCCCAGAGCACCGACAAGGCGGCCTCTATTTGGACAAAGACCCTGAGCACTGTGGGACGGAGCCCTTGATGCCCTAGGTGCAGAACCTGTCCACACGCTTGCCCTTTACATTGATTGGTTGGCCCCTTGTGCCCACGCGCTTGACCTTTTGTTTCATCCCCAAATTTACTGCGATCAGCCCGCTCAAACCAACTTCCTAAAAACAAGCAATATATAGAAGCTAAAAGAAAGCAGTTAGCCTGAGGCTTCACAGCACGGACCTGGGGCTATCGGGCACCTTAGATGGAATGTTAAATACAGTCTGTTAAATTGGAAAGGAAATGAAACCAGCTATGAAGAAAAGAAAACAAGACACACAGAAAAGAAACAAACTGTAATTAATTTGTCATAATTTTTAGACCAGCCTTGTCTAGAAAATGTTGTAAGCCTATTATATTTCTTTGTCTTCCCCCTATATAAGCAAGAATTTAGCTTTTAACTCTGGAGCACTATCCCCATTTCTCCCAGAATGGCCATTCCAGCTTTCTGCTTGAATAACTCTTTAAAATTGGAATCTGACCCTTTTAAATTATTTCAGGTCGAGGGAGCTAATCTTTGTAAAGTGCTGGAGAGTGGTGTCATCTCAGTGTTGTTAAATAAACGAACATGCAGCTCACTGCCTCCTGAACTGCCCACACCCCACACTCTTTCTTCCCTGGACCTTCCTGGTCCCTGCGTTGGGACCTTGCCCTGTCCCCATCTGCCATCCCCCTGGTTATTCATAGCTCCCCGAAGCTGAGCCCTTTGCACATGACTAGAGTCCAAATGCCAATTTTATGGTTTAAAGACCCTACTTTATTGTCTGTGGCGCTGACGCTGCGAAGCCCTGCAGAGCGGGGAGCGCCTGCTTGCAGAAACCGACTTGCAGCAGGGAAGAGACCCAGCCTCAGCCTGCTGACCCACTGCGCAAAGTTGACACAAACTGTAACGGGGAATGGCCTGGAAACGGGTAAAAATGTTTTCTGTCTTTCTAAAACCTCCCCGACTCCTTTTGGGAATTCAAACCTGGACCCCTGGCCCAGGCCAGTGGTTGGGAGGGACAGGGGACTGTCCTTTGTTCTTTGTATCACAGGAGTTGGCTCCAGGGAATGTACCGGTGCAGGTCAGAGATGGGACGAATCAGAACCATCAAGTGCAGCTGAACAGCAAGAGCCTGCAGCTGAAAACCTACCTCTGAAAGCTCTGCCTTCCTGCTCAGAGTCAGGACATTGGCACTTTAAGACGGGAGTCTGCCAACCTCCCCATTTGCCAGCAAACTAACATGTTTCTCCCTCCTCCTCAAACCACTTGTTCTCATTCTTCTGATGTGTCCTCCGCGACAAGTGCCGAGCTTTCAGTAACAAAATCCTCCTCCAGGAGTGTGGATGTCCTGTGACTTTGACATTTAATCTCGAATGTGGGTTGCATGCCCAGCCCTGAGCCCCTGAGCAGTCTGAAACTTGGAGCTCTCACAGCTCTCACTTCCCCACGACAGTCTTTCCAGGCCTCCGTCCACCCCCGCCCCCGCATAAAGAGTCAAAGGGCATGTGTTCAAAACCCACTTTCACCACTTGCAGCTGCGTGGTGGCCTTGGCCACGTGACTTAGCCTCTCTGAACCATTTTCTTCTTCCTAAAATGGGAATAAGAATACTTTTTGCAAAGGAGCACTGAGGGGGTTCAGTGAGGTCAAGAGGAAATGAGGTGCTGGCTCTTGCTCTGGGGATGGTTCCCCTCAGGGCTCTCGCTGACTTTGCCTGCTGTGACCACCCTGTCTGGCCGATTCGCTGGGCGATCGCTGCGGGCGTGCTGCCAGAACCGCAGCGCTCGGTCCAGGTCCAGCCGCTCCTCACACAAAGACCCAGTTGAGACAAGGATGCTTGCCAAGGGAGAAGGGAAGTTTTAATATGGCAGACAGCTTGTTGGGAGAAGCTGCCTCAAATCCATCTCCCCACTAACAGAGACCGCGGGCTTTGTCGGGAGGGTCCCGTGCCTTGGGGCCGGTCGTGGTGTAACTAGCAGGGCTGCGTGCTTTGGGGGCCGGCCGAGGGGGATGGTGAGTCTTGGCGTCAGGAAGCCTGGCAGGGGCCTTGAGCATCTGGGCTCCTTTGTCTTGCAGAAAACCCATTTCTGGGAAAAACTCAAAAGGTCAAGTAGTTGGTTAAGGGAGATAATTATACAACAAACACATAAAGGTCACTGAAACTAGCTCACGGGGCCGGTTACAGGCAGCCCTCAGAAGCACGGTGCCCACGTCAGGGAGCAGCCAGCCCGGTGTGGTGGGCTCTGCAGAGCCGGCGCGTGGAGCTGCCCGGCCGGCTCTGCCCGCGAGATCCACACCCCTGTCCGCACGTTCCTGTGGTGGCGGTCAGCGTCCTTTCATGTGAAGCAGTGACTGTTTATCTTTAGACTTGTTTTATGCAGAGAAATTAAAGACATAAGAAAAGCCTCCCAGTGTCCAGTGTACGTGTGGAGAAACACCTGGAAGAGTGAGGGAGAGGCTGCTGGGTGACTTGAGGTCTGGGTCGCGGGGCCTGGCGGCGCTGCAGGAGCACGGCGCGCCCGGGGAGGAGGAGTGGCCGGCACCCGCCGCCCCAGCACTGCGGCTCTGCGTGTGGGCGCGGGAATCGGCAGGCACCTGGGCTCACAACCCGAGGGCACCTCTTATGAGCTGTAGGGTGGAGTGGCACCCCCTAAAAAGATGTGTCCACACCCTAATCCTCGGGACCTGCCGCTGCTGCCGTATTGGCAACAGGGTTTTTGCAGATTTATTCAGTTGAAGGAAAAATGGTGCCATTAAGAATTTTCAGATGAGACAATCCTGTGCTGTCCAGGTAGGTCCCCAATACAGTGACAAGTGTCTTCATAAGAAGGGCAGTGGGAGATCTGAGAAGAGAGGCCATGTGAAGACGGACGCGGAGGAGGAACTCTCTCCCGGAGCTCGGCCCGCGGGCGCTGACTGCGGACTTCGGCCTTTGGAGCGGCGGCTGCTGTGGCCTTTGCCACGGTGCCGTAGGTCCGTCAGGGCGCCGTCATGTGCCGCAGGTGTTTGTGATGGCAAGAAACTGATACAGGAGCTTTATGGCTTGAGTGGATCCCAAATCGTCTAAGTTTCCGTTTCCTCACCTTCGAAGAGTGCATAACTTACAGAATTATTTTAAGGATTAACTGAAAGATTTAGGTTGAAGCATATTAAATTGCCATTTCCGTAAGTCAAAATGACTGGGTGTTGGCAGCCGCCCTGGAGCCAGCCTGCCGCTGTGTGCAGCGACACACGGGAGCGAGCGGGGGGCCGGGAGCCGGCCTGCTGGGGGGGGCGGGAGCCGGCCTGCTGGGGGGGGCGGGAGCCGGCCTGCTGGGGGGGGGGCCGGAGCCGGCCTGCTGGGGGGGAGCCGGGAGCCGGCCAGCTGGGGGGGGGCCGGGAGCCGGCCTGCTGGGGGGGGGGCCGGGAGCCGGCCTGCTGGGGGGGGGGGCGGGAGCCGGCCTGCTGGGGGGGGGCCGGGAGCCGGCCTGCTGGGGGGGGCCCGGAGCCGGCCTGCTGGGGGGGAGCGGGAGCCGGCCTGCTGGGGGGGGCCGGGAGCCGGCCTGCTGGGGGGGAGCGGGAGCCGGCCTGCTGGGGGGGGGCCGGGAGCCGGCCTGCTGGGGGGGCCGGTGGCCGCGGCGCTGGGCCCGGGCGGTGGCGGGGCTCTGGTGGAAGGACGCGGCCGGGTGCCCGCTGGAGGAGGCGAGAGCGGCGACGCTGGGCGGGGAGAGGAGGTTCTGGAAGGCGCGGGAGGGCCAGGAGCCACAGGGTGATGGCCGCCGCTGCCGAGCCTGCCCGCCCCTGCTGAGCGCCTGGCCGCGCCTCCCCGGCGCTCCCCAGGTTCGCGGCTTCTGTGGTCGTGACGCTGGGACGGCTGCCCCACGCGTGGGCCGGGCGGGCCTTGTTCCGCGCAGCCCTGTGACGCGCCGGAGGGGCCTTGCCTGGCCTCCTGCCACCTCATCACCGCCCCGCCCTCGGAGGAGTCCTCCTCTTGGACACGCTTTACAGATACAGACCAGGCACCCAGAGTCCACACGCACCCACCCCCTGGGGGCTCTCACCCCCGCCATATCGCCTGCCCGCCAGCCCGGAGCCGCGCACCACACAGCCACCCGCCCTGCCGCCCACTCCAGAGCCCCGCCCGGCTCGCCTTCCCCTGCTGACGGCTCGGCCAGCGCCGCTGCCTCCTTCTCTGGGGAACTGCAACAAGCCACCTTTCAGGGCCACTCGCCTCCCAAGTGGCTTAACTGCACCTCAACTTTCCCATTAGCACACCATGGTTGAGAGCATGCCACTCCTCAGAAGTCACTGGGAGAAAGCGGAAAACTCCTTAGCTTGGTGTGCCAGTTTCCAGCGGCTGCTGTAACATGTTACCACAGACTCAGTGGCTGGAAGTAAGAGAAATTTATTCTCTCGAGTTCTGCAGCCCAGAGACCAGAGACAAATTCATGGGGCCTAAATCAAGGCGTTGACAGAGTGGTGCCCCTCCCGGAGACTGTGGGAGAGGCCCTCTGCCCACCTGCCCCAGCTCTGGGAGCTGCCCTCCTTGCGTTCCCCGGGGAGTGACTTTCCTCAGTAGTCACCCCCCCCCTCCCCCGGGAAAAAAACATAGGCGTTTTTTCTGTGTCAAAGCAGCCTTATAAGGACACCTGTGATCACATTTAGGGCTCCCCTGGTAGTCTAGAACACACTTTCCATCTAAAGATGCTTAACTTAGTCACAGCTTACAAAGCCCCTTTGTCATATAAGGTAACAGTTGTAGGTCCCGAGGATTAGGACCCAGATGCCCTGGGGCCGTGGCGCCGCCAGCCACAGCTGGCACTAAAGGCCCCTCCCGGTTTGGCCTTCGCTTCCCTCAGCAGCCCTAGCTCTTCACCTTCCCGCTCGCCCCACCTAGCCCTGCTCAGATGTGCCAATGACCTGCTCCTTCTGGAACGTTCTCCCTGCTCTTCCTCAAGGCTCCTTTGTCTGGAGGGTTCACAAGTAACCTTGTTACAGCAAAACAGGACTGGGAGACAAACTGAGAGTCACACAAGAGTGCTGCAAAACAGGCTTTTATTTACCCCAGCAGGCTCAGAGGGATCTTGCCTCCAGATTCTGAACCCTGAACAAAGAGCGCAGCAGTCTTTTATACGTTTTGTTTAGGGAGGGAGGGGGCAATGTGGTTATCTTTAGCGGGGCAGGGTCTCGAGCAACCTCGGTTCCTGGTACAGAGTTCCTGTAGAATTCCTTCCTGTCTTATCATAGCAGAATCTGCTGCAAGTGGGAACTTAATGGGAGGTTTCCAGAGTTAGAGCTGCTAGGGAAGGGAGCAGGGGTGTTTACAGAAGCGAGAGTTAGGGCTGTTTAGACAAGACTACAGGGTAGAGCCCCGGGAGTGGTGTTTTTGACTTCAGCCTCACCTGTGGCCATTCCCAGGCACCCCAGAGCACCCGGTTTGCACACCTCTCATGCAGAATCCAAATGCAGAGTCAGTTGGGACCCACACTGGGAGGAGATATTAACAAACAGGCACAGGTGTTGGTGGGGTTGAAGGTAAGAGGTTAGCAAGGAAGGGACAAGGTAGGTGAAAGCAGTTGGAGATTCTGAGAATGCCCAGAAAAGAGAAATGTCAGGGCCAGACGAAGTGCACTTTCTAACGGGTTACTACTAGACTAAAATTTACCAGCCGGGCGCACTGGCTCACGCCTGTAATCCTAGCACTCTGGGAGGCCAAGGTGGGTGCATCACTTGAGGTCAGGAGTTTGAGACCAGCCTCAGCAAGAGTGAGACCTCATCTCTACCAAAAATAGAAAAATTAGCCAGGCGTGGTGGTGCACACCTGTCTGCAGTCCCAGCTACTCGGGAGGCTGAGGCAGGAGGACGGCTTGAGCCCAGGAGTTTGAGGTTGCTGTGAGCTAGGATGATACCACTGCATTCTAGTGTGGGCAACATAGTGAGGCTCTGTCTCAACAACAACAACAACAAAACTTACCTTAAAATGCATATAGGCCTAAATGTAAAATGTAAAACTGTGAAATGGTTGGGAGAAAGCACAGGAGAAAATCTTGTGATCTCAGGTTGAACAGTGAGTTCTTAGGCATGAGACCAAATGCAATCAATAAAAAAATTGAGAAATTGAAGTTTTGAATTTTAATTGAAAAATTAAAAACTTTTGCTCCTTGAAAGATCCTTTTACAAAAATGTAAAAACAAACTGTAGACTGGGAGAAAATATTTTCAAATCACACGTCTGACAAGGGATATGTCTGGAATATAAAAAAGGACTCTTAAAAATTAAAAAGAAAACAAGCGACCCAATTTCAAAAATGGGCAAAATTTTAACAGACACTTTGCCAAGGAAAATGGCAGACATCAGAGAGCTTGATCAGCTGTATTCTTATTGTGATGGTGGTTACACAGCTCAGAGAATGGTACCCCCTAGAAAAGTGAACTTTCTTGTATATAAATTTTAAAAGAAACAAAAGGTATGCATTACATCACAGAAATACAAAAGAGCACTTGGGCTGCATGCAGAGAACAGACCGAAGGGGCATGAGTGTACACAGGTGGGCCTGGGCAGCTGGGAAGCAGTGACGACCACGGCAAGGCGTGGCTGGCATGGGCTTTGTTGGAAGACAGAGGTGATAGCACTTGCTATGGGCTGGCTGGAGAATGGGCAGAGCTAAGAGAATGAAGGAATCTTAGCTATGGGCACAGCTAAGAGAATGGAGGAATCGAGGGTGATCGTTAGGTCTTGGCTGTGGACATGCCTGGATGGAGCAGAGGGGAGAGGAGCAGGCACCTGCTAGCTTTCAGGCACAGGACAACTTGCTCCTGCTTCTTCAGGCAGAGGGCGATTTAAAATAGGGAATCCGATGCAGATACAAGTGTCCGAATGACCCAGGGAGCAGGAGTGACTTCAGGAGCAGCACTGCTGAACTAGGCCACCATAAAACCACCCTAGCCACAGCCAGGGAGATGATGGTGGAAGACACTTGTCTATCTGGTGGCTCTGAGAACACACTGTGCTGCAAATCAAAGGCCTCAGGAGATGTTGCCTCTTTCTCTAGTTAGTCCAAACCCAGGTCTCTGGCAGGTGCATCTGGCCGACAGTGTTAGGCCACCATAACAAAGAACCATACACGAGGCAGCTTAAATAACAGAAACGTATTGTCTCACGGTATTTGAGACCAGAAGGAGGCCAAGGTGGAGGTGTCAACAAGATTGGTTGCTCTTGAGGCTTTTCCTTGTGTCCTCACATGGTCGTCCCTCTGCGAGTGTCTCTGTCCTAATCTCCTCTTCTATAAGGATCCCAGTCATATTGGGTTAGGGCCCACCCTAAGACCTATTTACCTTAATCACCTCTTTAAAGACCCTATCTCCAAATACAGTCACATTCTGAGTTGCTGGGGTTACAACTTCAACTTATGAATTTTGGAGAGACACAGTACAGCCCCTAGCACTGATGGAATAGAAGTCACATCTGGAACCCCAGCTGCAAGGGGTAAGTTGCCCATATCCTGTCTCAAGCTGTGTAAGGAGGGCACAAGAGAAGGAGGTCAGCACAGAAGTGAGACCAGATAATCTGCTATTTTGGCCACAGGCAGGGTTGGAGTAGGGACAAGAGGGGATGTTGGGAGTTCTTTCTGGATACTTGGCTTACAGTGCACCTGTTGTGGGTTGGATTGTGTTGGTTCTAACATTTGGTACCAGTGAATGTGACTGTGGTATTATCATATGTATATTGGTTTTCATCCACTGCTCCTATGAGTTTTATGACTCCCATAGTCCTTGTTATGATGTTAGGGCACTTTAGGCTTCAGGAGTTAGACAATGAGGACACTACACCTGCTCACCATTGGGAAGTCAGTGGATCATGCATCTGGGATTGAGTTCAGGCCTGTCGGATTCCCATCACGCTTCCCAACCTCCCAGAGGTGTATGTGATGGCAGTCCATAGACTTTCAATTCAGGATCCTATTTTCTGCATAACTACAGTCATCCAACTCATGGAAACATAAAAATATGTGCTATTTCTATCAAAATTATAGCTACTAGTAATTTTAAAAACCCATTTTTCTTGTGGTTTCATGCCTTACATTTAAGACTTTTCTCCATCTTGTATTAATTTTTGTGAGTGCTGAGAGATAGGGATCCTGTTTCATTCTTCCGTACGTGGCATCCAATTTTCCCAGCACTGTTTACTGAATAGGGCTTCTTTTCCCCAGTGTGCACTATTGTCTGTGTTGTCAGAGACCAGCTGGCTGTAGGTAGATGGTTTTATAACTGGGCTGTCTATTCTGGAAGTCATTCTATCAAAAAGGCACCTGCATTCAAATGTTTATTGTACAATTCACAATTGCAAAGAACTGGAATCAATCCAAGTGCCCATCAATTCATGAGTAGATCAACAAAATGTGGTGTATGCATACCATGGAGTACTACTCAGCCACAAAAAGGATGAACTAATGCCTTTCGCAACTATTTGGAGGGAACTGGAGGCCATTCTCCTGAGTGAAGTGTCTCCAGAATGGAGAAGCGCACAGCATGTGTGCTCTCTGATGACCTGGAAGTAACCAGCAGGCACACAAGTGCACAGAGGAAGTTCAAGTCATTGGAAATCAAGCAGGCGCTTGGGGGGAGGGTAGGGGAAAGCCCACCCAACGGGTATAATAAACACTATTCGGGTGTTGGGCACATTTACAGCCTTTACTCAAATCATGTAACAAAACATCTGTACCCCCTTAATAGTTTGGGGGACAAGCGCAGTGTGTTGGTGTGTCGGGGCCGCCATATTGCAGCACTGCCGCCGGCGCCACGCGACGGCATCGCATCTCCCACAGTTCTGGGGCTGCCAGCCCCGAGGGAGCTCCGGCGGCCTCCATTTCTGGTGTGGGCTCCTCCTGGCTCGCAGATGGCCGCCTCCACTGTGTCCTTGCACGGCAGGGAGAGTGAGCCCTGCTGCCCCTCCTGTTTACAGTGGCGCGGCCCTCTCAGCTCGGGCCAACCCTGATGACCTCATTTAACCTGTATCACTTCCTTGCAGGCTGTTTCCAAGTGTAGTCGCACGGCGGCTAGGGCTACGGCACATGGATTTGGGGGGAGGATACTAACACGTTCCTAAGAGTGAGGTGCTCTGAACAATGTGCCCCCAAATTCCTGTACTTCCTACACCCAGGGCCTACGAACAGCACTTCGAATGGGAAGGGGGCTTTGCGTGTGTGATTCTGCCAAGGATCTTGAGATGAAGAGACCGTCCGGGATTGCCAGGGGTGAGGGGCTGATGTGACCACAGTGTCCTTGTAAGACACAGGCAGGAGGGAAGAGGGAAACAGAAATTGGAGGGGTGCATTTCGAAGATGGAGGAAAGGGCCACAAAGCAAGGAATGCAGGTGACCACTACAAAGAAAGGAAATTATTCCCTCCTTAGAATCTCTAGAAGGAACCAGCTATGCCAGGACCTTGTCTTAAGCCCAGTGGAACTGATTTCAGGCTTCTGAGCCCTAAAACTGTAAAAATATACACTGTGTTACTTTAAGCCACTCAGTTTGTGGCAATTTGTTGTGGCAACAATGGGAGACTGATACAGTTGGAATCAGGTTTGCCTGTGAGTGACAAAATCCCAAACCGTGGCTTAAACAAAAGAGTTGGATACAAAGTCTGGAACTAAGTGGCCCAGGGCTGTGGAGGGCAGGGCTCTGCCCCACTGAGTCCTCAGGGCCCAGCTCCTCCCAGCTCCCCGGCCACACGGTCCAGGGGGGCCCTTACCCTCCTCCAAGATGCTAACCACAAAGCAGGCAGCAGGAGGGAGAAAGGGACAAGAAGACAGGGCCAGGGAGTGTGCACCAACTGGCTCTTTCAGAAGGTTACCAGAAGCCGCCACATACTTCTGTTCTTCTCCCTCTTGTCAGAACGTAGTTACAGGGTCACACCTAGCTACGAGGGAGGCAGGACAATGAGGTTTTTATTCTGAGCAGACAGGCACCTGGAGGAAATGTTTATTGCAGCTGAAGAAGGGGAGAATGGATGTTTGGGATAAGCCACATCCCTGCTTCACCTGCCTGAGCTAATCTCAGGAATGTGCTCAGCTTCAAGGAACAGAAATCCTGCCCTGACAGGGCTTAAGCCAATAGGGCTCTACTTTCCTCACAGAGCAAGGAGTGTCTGATTGCTGGTGTAGCACAGCCAGCTCAAAGACAACCATATTTTGAGGGTTAGTTTCCATCCTTAGATTTGTAGCCTCAGGGACAGAAGGCAGTTGTGGCGCCAAACATCAGTTTTGCATTTAAGGCAGGAAGAAAGATGAAGAGTGCCACCAGACTTGTGTGTCCCTCTTCAACAAGAAAACAAAAGCTTTACCATGAACACCACTGGAAGACTTACAAACCGTACCCATTAGCCAGGATGGGGTCTCATGGGCCCCTCTCTGCAAGGGAGGCTGGAAAACCAAAAATTTAGCTTTGTAGCCTCTCTATGAGATAATCATTGAAAAGCATTATTCCCTTTGTACATTAATTCCATTTCTGGGAATTTCTATACCAACAGTTATTATCAAATAATTGCCCAAAGATATTCATTACATGGTTACTCATCATTGTGAAAAATCATTTACATCCTAAATGCTCAGCATGCCTTGCTGGGCCCCAGTTGATGAACCGATCGCTCAGTGTCTGGCCCCAGCACCTCGTTACTTTATCTGGAAGACAGAAGAAAATGTAACTTACCCATTAGGATGATGATGAGAACCAGAGATAAGAAGTAGAGGTTGTGCGGCCCATAGCTGGTGCTCAGTCAGTGGTCTCCAACCTTTCTGCTACCACCTGCCCCATCTTTTACCAATCAAGAAGAGTGGGGAACTAACAAAAGCCAATGTGTTGTTCGCACCTTATGAGAAGGGTGCATCTGTTACCTTTAAGATCAAGAGAGAGTGAAACTCCACCCTCTAATTCTCCACGCCCTGGTGAGAGCTGCCCGCGTGAAGGCCAGGACAGCACTGGCTGTGGGGCAAGTTGTTCTGGGTTCAAATTGGTGGATAGAGGACTTCATGCTCTACTGTCCTGCAGAGGGGACACCAACAGTCCTGACCTCCAGACTGTGCGGTGAGGTTTCACACACGCCACACAATGCTCCCAGCACAGTGTCCTGACCCCAGTGCCCCCCGAACACATGCTGACTATCTCACTCCTGACAGCGGATGATGGAGAAGGACACTCCTGCCCTGACGCGGAGACAGCAGCAGGGAGAACAATGTGACAGGCTCAGGGTTTCCGTTCCAGCTGGAAGTTTCCCTGGCCTGAGGCATCCAAGGGCTCCCGGCTAAAAGGTGACCTAATTATTAATGAAAGCTCCAGAGAGAAAAGCTAAGATGTAATCCACCCCTGAATGGATTCAGAAGGAGTGGATAATAGGTCAATAAAATTAATCTTGTACAAAAACACAATTAGCGGTGTCATTTATGAATCTCGTCTCCTTCCACATGGGGCAAAGCGGGGAGCACCCTGAGCCTCAGCGTGCACAGCTCAGCCTCCTATTTCGCATGGATGGATGCATCTTCTGCTGGGAAAACATTTTCATTTCACATTTAAGGGTCATTGTTGGAGGTTTAAAAACAACCTTAGGAAGCCGAGATTACCCAGAGAACAAAACGAGCAGTGCAGTCTGCGTCCCTGTGCTGTGCATTCCGAGTCCTTGGAGCAGTTGAGGGACAGGTGGGAGTGGGCGGGGGGCGCCCTGTGCCAGGCCTGAGGGTGGGAAGACGGACGAGCCCCCGTTCGGCCCTGCCAAAGCTCCTGAGCCCGACGGAGGAGGGGCAGGTACAGGAAACAGAAGACAGACTGGCCCAGCTGTAGCTCCTTTTCCCAGCTGGGTGACCTTGAGCCTGTTCTTGACCTTCACGAGCCTCAGTTTACCTACAGGCAACATGCAGCGAATGAGGTGAGGATGCCTCCCCTGGCTGTTGGTGCAGGCCGGCCCCGGGCAGGCTGGTGCTGGAGCTCAGAGGCGTCCTGGCCCTGCCCTCCACTGCCCCACTCACCTCACAGTCTGTTCACAATAGCGAAATGCAGCAATTCACACGACGTAAAACAGTCTCCACGTCAAAGCATCAAAGTCACTGGTTTCTTAGTGCATTCGGAGCCGCGCTGTCACCACTATTTAATTCTAGGATACCATCCCCAGAGGAAGCCACGACCATCAGCCACTACCTGCCCCAGCCCCAGCAACCACTAATCTGTTGTTTGTCCCTGTGGATTTGCCTCTCGGGGACATTTCGTGTAAACAGAATCACACAGCACGCGGCTTCCGTGCCCGGCCTCTCTCGCTCAGCGGACGTGTCCGAGGTTTGTCTGGCAGCGCCTGGCCAGTCCCTTCCGTGGCGAGTGGCGCTCTGTCGCGTGCACAGGCCACACTGGCCTACCCGCCTGGCGGGGATGGGCAGACGGTTCTTGCCGCCTCCGGCTGCTCCGACGAATGCTGTCACAGATGCTCGGGGACATATATTTTTGGGGGACATATATTTCAATCCTCGTAACTGCTGGCTTATGGGTGAGTCTCTGAAGGTCGCACGCCGTTCCCCCCCCTCAGCACCGTGTGTGAGCAGCAGCTCCAGTCTCTCGAGTCCTCTCCACACTCCTGTGGTCTGCCGATCTCCACCGCTTCCTCGGACTGCCTCTTGCAGCTCTCCCTCCCGTCCCTCCCCAGGGCCTTGTCCTTGTTCCACCTCACCTTCTCCTGCCTGGACAGTGGCTCCGCCAGAGGTTCCTGATTGCAGAGCTGAGCTCCTCCGGGCAGGACCGCTGCGCGCTTCCTGTGTCGGCCGAGGTCGGCAGCGGCAACCGAACTGCCAGAGTACTGCAGATGGTGTCCTTGCAGGGCCCCAGGAAGCTGTTCATCACCTTGGGTCTTCCACAGTTTCCCCTGCCTGCAAAATGAGGTGTTGGACTAGATTGGGGTCTCAACCCCAAGTGCCTGCAGGGGCCAGGCAGGCTAGTATCCCAGGTGAGTGAGCACATGCCCATCTAAGGAGGGATGAGGGAACAGAGGGTGTGGGAAATGGGCAGCCATTGTCCTTGTGCAACTGATTTTTGCCACATGACAATGTCTTTGTTGTCAGATCTCTTAATTTTTCAGAAGAAAACAGGAAATCTGGATATTTTATGACATCTATGTTTTTGTTTTTGTTTTTCAGAGTCTCACTCTGTTGCCCAGGCTAACATGCAGTAGTTCCATCATAGCTCACCAGAACCTTGAACTCCTGGGCTCAAGCAATCCTCCTGCCTCAGTATCCCGAGTAGCTGGCGCTATAGGCACGTGCCACAACACCCAGCTTGAAATCTGGTTTTTAAATGTTTCCAATAAAGGCATATTTTAAAGTATAGCCTGGCATGCAGAATTCCAGTTTGTAAACCCAGAACCAATGATTCTAAAACAGAATGTGCATCAGAACACCCAGAAGGCTTGTTAGAAGGGTTTCTGATGCAGCAAGTCTGGGGTGGCGTCCGAGAACCTGCATCTCTAACAGGTCCCAGGTACGGTGGTGCTGCTGGTCCCAGGACTCTGGGAACCACAGTCCTGGACTTCGCCCCAGCTCTAAATGTATGTTTAATGATCCTAAAACCCAAAATTCAGGTGCTGCACTTAAGGGAGAAGCTCATGGCACAGACAGGGCTCTGGACAAGCAGACATGAAGCCCTGATCCTGCCTTGACCTGTGAACGCCAACAGGGCCCGACGGCAGCTCTGAGCAGGTCCCCTGTGCCTTCACTCTGTTGAACTTTAATCACAGAAATTCACACTTGCAAAATACTTTGAAAACTTTCTACAATGTCTGTGATGTCCACATATGAAATATACAAAACATGAAGTATAAAAAACACAAAGCATCTATATTGATTTCCTAGGGCTGTCGCAGTCAATTACCATAAACTGGGGAGTTTAAAGCCGCAGAAATCTGTTGCCCTACAGTTCTGGAGGCTGGAAGTCCAAAATCAAGGTAGCAGCAGGGCTGTGCCCCCTCTGAAGTCTCCGGCCGCTGGCTTCTTTCCTGGCTGGCAGCTCTGACAAGCGCAGCATTCCTGGGGCATGGTAACGGCACTCCGGTCTCTGCTTCTCTTGTCACGCGGCCTTCTCTGTGTGTTTCCCTTTGTTCCTTCTTTTAAGGACACCAATTATTGGATTTAGGGCCCACCCTATGTCCAGATGATCTCACCCCCAGATCTGTACCTTTTTATATCTACAAAGACCCTATTTCTAAATAAGGTCCCATTCTGCGGTTCCAGGTGGACAGGTGTCTGGCAGGGGCACACTATTCCCCACTGCAGTGTCCCTACTCCTTTTCTCAGACCTCATTCCAGTAAGTTTGGCCATTTGGATTCTCTGTTCACAGCATACTAGGAGCAGCAAATTGGAAAGCGAGAGGGGTGAGTAGTGAGGGTCCCTGGCTATAGGCCCCCTAACGGGGGCAGTGGCCACAGAGGTGGCAGCAAAAGCAGACCCGAGCGCTACCCAGGCCCAGAAACCTGGGGATATTGAGTTCAGGCAGGAGGCCCCAGCCTATCACACCTGGCCTAGTGTGAAAGTGGCTATGCTTAAAGCTGACCTGATTCTTCGAGAGGTTAAATTCTTCTCACTCTCCTCTGTTTTGGAAGGCAAGACAATGTGCCTTCCATTTTAGATTGAGTCTGGTCCAGAATGAGAAAAATTGGAGCTAGAGGGATCAAAATTCAATCTCTGGAAAACCCTCTCCAGAGGAGCCCACCTCCTGCCCCGGCTGGGCCAAAGAAAAGAGGGGGAAAGTTTACAAATTAAGGAGTGTTAAGAGAATCACACCACAGCCAGAAGTCACAGGACAGCCCAGGGCCTGTGGGTCAGGGCTGGCCAGGGGACCACATGCTAATGTCACTGTGCTGCAACCACGGAAACCTCAGCCGCAGCTGCCTGGGTGGAGACATGCCAGCCAGAAATGCCCCCCTAGGCCACTGCCCTGCTGCGTACTCTGGCAGCCTGTGAATTTTAGACACTCTCCTGGGACCTTGGCTCCACAAAGCATGAAATGAATTGCATTCATCCATCTGTGGGCTTTAAAAATATTCAATAATTAATTCAAGCTTATGGTGGTATTACTGTTATTAGAATTTGGCCTTTCTGTGGTTCTTTACTTTCGCAAAGTGCTTTTATAATCATTTACCGGCTAAATAATTTAATTCGAGTTATTGTTACAAGGCAGCAACCTGGACTTGGTGGGTGCGGGGGCACTGGAAGGCCCGCGCGAGGAGCTGCGTGGACTTTGCGGCCCTGGGAATCCCTTTCCTGGTCTCGTGCTCCCCCATAGGCCTCACTGACTTCTGCTCTGAGTTAGCCTGGGCCTTTCTTGTCATGGTGACAGTGAGCAAATCGAAAGAGGGACTTCTGAGTGGGAGGAGAATTAAGTTATCCTTCCAGCCCAACCCCCTCATTTCGTGGAAGGGGAAACCGAGGTGGGAGGGTGTGCTCTGACCAAGGCCACAAGGCTGACATGGCTCTCTTGCCAAGGAGGAAGGGGAGTGAGGACGGCACGAGCTCAGGGTCAGGGGCTTTCAGGTTTGGGGGGCCTGCCCCCTTCAGTGGAATCAAGAGGGGGACAGAACACAGCGGGGTTCCTGCCGGCCCGTGTGAGCGCCCCACCAGGCCCGGGGAGGTGCGGGCCGCCTCTGCCTGGCTCTGCCCTTCCACCGCGTTCTTGAAGGGTCTGGTTCCTCCTTTCTGCCAACACCCCCAGCATCGTCTCGGCAAACACGTCACCAAGCCTTGGGGCCTCACCTGGGCGGTGGGACAACAAGAGAACCGCCCTATAATGTGAGTGGCGGGCTGAGAGAAGCGCCTGGAAAGCACTTGGGTGCTCGTCAGGTTTCGCTGAGCATTAGCTATTATTATTAATATGCTCATTTCAGCTAGTCATATTATTCCTTTAGCCGTAACATGGTGTAACAATGCCTGCTCCTTCTACTTCAGAATTTTTGTGAAGCTTAAAAAAAAAATGGTGATGGAGGGGACAGCATTCCGTCAGGCCATCGTCTGACCCTCCCCTGGAGGAGGTGAGAGAGGGGTTTCCCTCCTGAGACAGTAGGAGCAACAAACGTCTCCTTGGCATTTGTATCGGTCGGGATGCCAGGTCAGGGGACAGCTAGAATGGGTCGTGTGCGGAGGCTTGTTTCAAAGGCTCGTCTGTGACGGCGCGGCCGGCATGCGGGGCTCGCGGGGTGTCCGGCGGCCGGAGCGTGTGGCAGGGGAGGGCGTTCCAGGGTCCAGGAAGAGTGAGGCTGCCCTCGAAGAGTAGTGACCTTCTTCAACGGACAGGGGCAGCCTGAGGGAGCCAGGGGAGCAAAGCCCACTGGCCATGGCACGGGGTTCTCTGCACCGGGCCACAGGCCACACAGACCAGCTTCCGTCCCGGAGGCAGGGCTGCGGGCCTGAGGCGGATGGCGCACAGCACAGTCGCCGCCGGGCACAGGGCGCCAGGGCAGGGGCCTAGCTGCCGTGCAGGAGGCTGCCCTGGTCTGAGGGCTCCCTGGCATTGCTCACTGCGGGGAGCTGAACAGGCCGTGTGCACAGGACAGGCTCCATTTCCCCCATTTTAGAAAAAAACTAATTTATTTTTCAGAGACAGGATCTCACTCTGTTTCCCAGGATAGAGTGTAGTGGCCTGATCATAGCTCGCTGCAGTCTTGAACTCCTGGGCTCCAGTGATCCTCCTGCCTCAGCTTCCCTAGTAGCTGGGACTGCAGGTGCCACCACCACACCTGGCTACTTTTTAAAGTTTTTTGTAGAGACAGGGTCTCGCTATGTTGCCCAGGCTGGTCTCAAACTCCTGGCCTCAATCAGTCCTCCCGCCTCAGCTTCCCAAAGTGCAAGAGCCAGAGCACCCAGCTCCACTTCTCTTCTGAGTTGACAATGTCAACTCCCTGCTGGCCCAGGTGTAAAATGTGGGTGGGAACTTGGCGATTACTCGACCTCTGGAAGCCCTTGATCAAAGACAATTTCTCACTCAATCTGCATGCCACTCCCCACCCCACAGGACTTTGTAGAGTTTTATGTTCTGAATTAGATGCCCCCTCAATAGATATCTTGGAGGTGCTCTCTGGAAGTACACTTGTGCTCCCCCCTCCACCAACTGTCCTATGTGGTGAGGGGCTGCTTCTTCGGCTCCCCCCTCCCTCCTCCCTGATAGAAAACCTCAAGGTCAGGCCGGGCGCAGTGGCTCACGCCTGTAATCCTAGCATTCTGGGAGGCCGAGGTGGGAGGATTGCTCAAGGTCAGGAGTTCGAAACCAGCCTGAGCAAGAGCGAGACCCCCGTCTCTACTAAAAAAATAGATAGAAATTAATTGGCCAACTAAAAATATATAGAAAAAAATTAGCCGGGCACGGTGGCGCATGCCTATAGTCCCAGCTACTCTGGAGGCTGAGGCAGGATGATTGCTTGAGCCCAGGAGTTTGAGGTTGCTGTGAGCTAGGCTGACGCCATGGAACTCTAACCTGGGCAACAGAGTGAGACTCTGTCTCAAAAAAACAAACAAACAAAAAACTCAGGGTCATTGGATGTCCTTTCAGATTCCTTTTAGCTAGACAGGGAAATGTTTCTTTTTTTTTTTTTTTTTTTTTTGCGCTGCTATAAACATTCAAAGGGAAATGTTTCTTGTCCTAAATGTTTTCCTACTCTAATGGCCTTAATTTTCAGGTTGGACAGGTCTGCACATTTGAAAATAGCCTGTGTTGTGAGAGAGGAAGACAGGCAGGCAGCAGGAACTTGGAACTACCAGCATCTTGGATGTGATTATCCAACTGGAAAGAAGTCAACTTCTGCTGACTCTATGCCCATGGACTGACTCAACTGCCGTGCTCTGGTCTTGAATCCAAAAATGAGAATCAAGTGAGGAGCGTTTTTAAGATTGTTTCTTACATATAAAATCTTGGGGCAAAGAAAGAAAACCTATGTGATCATTCCCATCAATTTACATACAAGGAAACTGAGGTCCATTGAGGGCCACTCACCTGAGCCTTTGGCCATGTTGTTATTACTCACCCCCCCCAAGGTCAAGGGCTTCACAGACAAAGCAAAATGGATCTTAGAAATAACTTGCAGAAAGTGAATTGCTGAGCGGTTCATGAATACTCCAAGGCAAAGCCCCAACAACTACAAACAACCCTCCCCCCAAACCCAAAACAAAACACAGGCATGCAGTTCCATCTAAACAAGCTATCAAATGACTTTAAGTCCCATAATAGTATTTACTCAGTTTCTATGAGTATAAGCAAAGAAACAAAAACATGGTCTTTCGATTCCTTAACCATTTACTAAACACCTCGTGTGTCCAAGTGCTGGAAAGTCCAGAGGCCAGTAAAACACTGGAGGTCATTAGTGGTTGTGTTTATGATTTCATTTATATATCATGTATTTTAAATATTCATGTTTGGAGTTTTCTACAAATGAGCATTTTGCAGTAAGGTTAAATCTAGGAGAGAGAATGTCACAATGATGGCATGGGCAACACTGCCTTCAGCTTGAATTAAGCCATGAATTTTCTTACTACACTCTTGAACTTGGCTTTACACTTTAAATGTCTGAATTTATTGTGAGTGTAAAATCAGTGGATGCCTACTCAATTGAGCGAACATTTCTTGATTATTTAGGGTATACTGGGCCCTGTTTTAGGTGTGCAGGATGGAATGAAAGATCACGTTGTTCTGCCTGGATTTGCTCAAGATCTAAAAAGAGATGTAAACGCTCAGACCCCAGGACAGAGAAGCATAAAGAAAGGCCAGGCTTCAAAGAGGAGGGGACACTGGGCTGGGCCTGGGCCTTGGACGGCCAACACGAGTTTGCCAGATGAACAAGGGAGGAGGCAGGCGTTCCAGGCAAAGGAGACGCGCTCACAAGGGCAAGCACTTGGGGAATGGGGGTTTGGCTAGAGCACAGGGTTCAAGGACAGACAGGGATGACTCCACCCAGATGGGATGATTCTTCATATTGCAAATGGATCCCACGTGCAGAAAGATGGAGTCTAATTTCTCTCCCTGGTCCATGTCAGTGTGCCTGTTGGCTGTGATTGAGAAGTGGACCAGAGAGACTTATAGCCGTCAGAGACGAGGATGTGCGCAGAACAGACAAATCCACAGAAAGCAGGTTAGGAGCTGGCGGGGCTGGGGCAGGGGACAGGGGGAGTGATTGTTCTTGGGTACAGGGTTTCTTTATGGGGTGATGAAAAGTTCTGGAATTAGTGGTCATGATTGCACAACTTTGTGAGTATACTAAAAACTGTGAAGTGTACACTAAAATGGTGATATTTGTGGCATGTGAATTATATCTCAGTTTTTAAAAAAGGCGTTTGGATGAAGCATGTCTGGATCAAGATGGCCAGCTACAGACACACAGGGCTGAACCGCAGCTGATTCCTACAGCTACCACTGACTCTCCCTGTGCAGATGGCCCTGGGTGGCTAGCCACCCTGTTACAGCAAGTTACAGCTCTTGGCCAGGGAAAGAACCGAGCAGCATACAAACAGTCGGAGAACAGCCTTTATTTTTCCAGCAGGCTCAGCCAACTTCTAACTCCCCTTCCTTGTTCTCCTCCTGTTTTTATATCCTTGGTAGGACTCAAAAAGCGTCCAATCAGCAACAAGCTTTAACATCCAATCAGCAACAGAGGGACTCAAAAAGTATCCAATCAAGATCACGCAGCCAGCCCAGCCGGAGGACAGGAGCAGGCTGCGAGCACCCAGGGGCAGGACAGCGGGCGTCCCACGTGAGCCGGCCCAGCAGCACGCACCCCCGCATCCTCCAAGCGCCACCCCACGAGATGCGGGCGGAGGGAGGCGGCCAGCGGCTGCGTCCTGGCCCCCGAAGGTTTTCCCTCTCTACCCCACGTGGTACTCACCTGTGCCAGGTGTCGAGCTGCTCGTGGGGAAGCCTGACTAGAGCCTGCCTCTGCGGGGAACTTTGGGACCTGCAACTAGTCACTGGCCTTCTCTGAGCTACAAAGAGGCTCACTGGACTCTGGGGAATAGAGTCGCCTTTGTCACTCTGAGCACTAACCATATAACCATGAAATGCGTTGATCACCTTGTCCTGGCTCCAGTATAGGCTCCTAAGAATAGAGACCTTAGAGGTACAGAATTAGAGGTCAAAGTAATAGTAATAGCCAAAACAGGCACTGTTTTTGAAAAAAATATAACTCATTTGAGTCTTACACCACCACTATGATGAAGGTATTATTATCTCCATTTCATACATGTGAAAACTGAGGCACAGAAAGGTTAAGCAATTTGCCCAAAGTCACACAGCCAAGAAGAGGGAGAGAGGATTCAAAATCAGGCCATGGACCAAGCATGATAGCTCTCTGGGAAGCCAAGGTAGGAGGATCACTTGAGGCCAGGAGATCGAGACCAGCCTGAGCAAGAGTGAGACCCCATCTCTACAAAAAGTAGAAAAATTGGCCAGGCATGGGTGTGTGTGCTTATAGTCCCAGCTACTGGGGAGGCTGGGGCAGGAGGATCTATTGAGCCCAGGAGTTTGAGGCTACAGCGAGCTATGATGATACCACTATACTCTAGCCTGGGTGACACAGCAAGACTCTGTCTCAAAACAAAACACAACAAAAAACCAAAGAAATAAAACCAAAATCAGGCCATGGCTTAGCCACTGTGTCACATTGCCTCTTGATGCACCAGTCTAGAATTCAACTAGTGGGACAAAAGAAGTTGCTAAAAGGCTTGGACTTCGAAATGACAGGGTTGGCCTTGAGGGTCACTGTGCAGCATCTGCCTGCCCTGTGGAGGGGAGTAGGGGGCAGGAGTTACTTCAATTGTCCAAGCAGTGATGGATTTGTCCCTGCGATCCCTTACCCTGGAATTATCCCTAAAAGAGTCATCTAGAAAAATGAATATGTGCCCAAAATCCTTTGTGACACTTGGAATCAAACTGTTGGTGTTAGGATGAAACTCGGGTCCAGTGGGGAGACCAAGTCCTGATGGTTTCACTTTGTGTACACATTTGTATTTGTACAAATACCTGACACCTTTGTGTCCACAACCACTGTCACAGCTTCAGCCTTCCCATTTATGTGGCTGTTGCCTCTTCAACCTCATCTCTGCAGCCCCCTGTCAATTACTTGGGTTCCCTGAATCAATGCACCATGCCAGGCTTAATGCCTGTAGGGGCTGAATGGTGGCCCCCAAAAGACATGGCCATGTCCTAATCCCGGGACCCTGTTACCTTACATGGTGAAAGAGTGGATGTTATCTTATACGGCGAAGTGTGATTAAGTTAAATATTTTGAGAAAGGGAACTTGTCATGGATTATCCAAGCAGGCTCTAAATCCGGTGATGAGAGTCCTTGTAAGACACACAGAGGGAGAGAGACACACAGAGAAGAGGAGGACGCGATGTGACTGCAGTGGCGTGAAGGCAAAGATCAGAGTGACACAGCCACCAGCCAAGGAGTGCCTGGGGCCACCAGGAGCGGAAGGGGAAGGAACAGGCTCTTTCCTATCGCCTCTAGAGGGAGAGAGGCCCTGCTGACACCTGATTTTGGACTTCTGGCCCCCAGAACTGTGAGAGTACACATTTCTTTTGTTTTAAGCCACCTAGTTTGTGGTTACTTGTTAGAGCAGTGACAGGAAGTGACTTTGCATGCTCTGTTCCCCCACCTGGCATGCCTTCCCTGCACACGCCTTTCTCAGGCCTCCCTGTGGGAGGTGCACACTCCATCCACAGCCTTCTGGTGCTCTCTCCACTAGCAGTGGAGGTGGCCTTTCCCTCCCAGGCCCACTGCTCGGCCCAGAGACTTGCCATTTTATTTCCCTTGGCCCTAAGCTCCTTGCAGGCAGGCAGTGTGTCTGGTGCACTCTGCATTGCCCAGGCCCGTCCCAGGGCCCAGACATAATCAGCAGAGGAAGAAAACCACACAGAACAGAACAGCAGAGTCCCAGCTGTAAGGCTGGTGGCTGGGCCCCTCCTCTCCTCCCCATCCTCACAGCATTGCAAAGCTGAGACCTTGCACAGCAGCTGCCCTAACTGCATCCTGCTACCAAGAGAACATCTCGGCTGCCCAGACCCCGCCAAGGCAGAGCAGGAAGATGCCCTGAGTGCAAAACATCCTGCCTTGACCCCCGGAGACAGACGACAACAACAGCTAGCCCCTTTTAAAAGCTAACCTGCAGTCCTGGGCCGTGCAACTTCTGTCCCACCCCCAGTTCTGGGACTCTTGAACCTTGCCCAGGAGTGCTTTCAAAAAACGCTACATTTGCTAGCATCCATTTGGCCTCATTACTTCTTCTGCCACCACACAACTTGCATCAGTGACCAGCACCAGTCAGAACCCAAGAGAGCACAAAACAGTGAGTGGGCAGAAGCTGGACCGCCCACTGTCTGCCTTGGCACAGCCCGGGCCCTCCTGCCTTCATCCTCCCCAGTTGGCGAGTCTTCCAGGGAGAAGGAGAGGCCGAAGACCGCTCCTCCCTGTGTGGGACTGTGTGTGTGCCGGGCTCCGGGAAATGCTGGGCCTGAGGTGGGAAAGAGCCATTCCCTTGCCTAAGCCTACAGTGTCTCTGTCTCCTGACTCTTGTGCAGCTGCACACTGGTGCCTGGGCAGATTGCTAACTACTCTTCTCTGCTGCAGGAAGGTATCAAAGCGCCAGAGAGGTGGCTTTGGTGGCTCCCCAAGGCCTGTGGCAGGGGCCAGAGCCTGAGACAACTGCCCTCCTGGTCTTACCCAGAGCGGCCACACCTGGGCCCCCAGCGGGCTGACCTGCTGTCAAAGGCAGCTTAGACCTGCTGGGCGAGTTAAGAGGAGCTCTTCAGTCTCTTGTAAAAAGGAGCTGGCCCTCCTGAGGATTTTGAAATCAGGTCACTCATGGCAGATTCCTAGAGTGGGCCTGGGCTGGCTCAGGCACTGCAGCGGCTTTCTCGGTTCACTGCCCGGGATTCTCCTGACTCTCAGTTGGCTGATGGAAATCGCCTGGCCTCAGACGCTCGCCAGTGCAAACGGGGACCCTGAGCAAAGGGTGCGACAATAACGACTTCGGAGGACGCCTCCTCTGCCCTGGCGGTGCCCAGCGCGTGGCCCAGGTGCCCGGGCAGCAGCGCCATCCTCTGGGCGCAGGCCCACGCCCAGCTCGCCTCCCTCCCACAGCCCTTTCACCGGTGAGTCCGGCAGGCAGGGCGGCTTGGAGGGCCGCGCACGGGCCCTCACCTGGGCGGCTGCGAGAGCGCCGCACTCGGGGTGGGTGAGGGGCGCGACTCAGGCTAGAACGACCCGGCCGCCTTTCCGGGTCCCGGTGTCGCCCAAGCGGTCCCCTCTGTGCTTGGTGGCGGCCGCAGTGGGGGGACTCCCGGCTCCTCTTCCGACCAGACCCCGGGACCTCCCCGCGCTCCAGCGCGGCGCGCCGCGTGCCCTGACTACGCCCCGCTCCGCGGAGCAGCCGGCGCGCTCTCGGAGAGCGCTGCTCCCGCACCCGCGGAGCTCCGTCCTCCCTGTCCACGCGGGCCCTACCGGGGACGCGCCCTCCCGGCCGCGCGCCGAGGCACGCTCGGGCCCCCGCCGCCTCCAGGCCGCCTCGAGGAGCCCCGGGTGGGCGCGGCGGGCTGCGGGCCCGCACCTCTCCACCCCGCCTCGGGGGGCGCTCGGGCCCCAGGGCCTCCTTCCCGTCCCCTGCGCCCTTGGGCGGCCGCTGCGGCAGGGCGGAGGCGCCCCCGCTCCTCCCCGCGCGCGGAGCCCCGGGGCGGCGGGAGGGAGGCGGCCGCGCGGGAGGAGGGGGCGGCCGCCCAGCCCGCGCCTGGCCCCGCCCGCGCCGCCTCCGCCATTGCTGCGAGCCGAGCGGGCGCGGAGGCTCGGAGCGCGCAGCCAGACCTGCCGGCGCCGTGCGGTGAGTGCGGCCGGCCGGGCCGCGTGGGGCCGGGGCCTCCCCTCCGGGGAGCGGGCCTGGGGAGGTGCATCTCCGGAGCGGGGCGCGGGGTGGACGGGCGGGTCACTCGGGCGCAACGGCCCCGCGACGACGGACGCGTCTAGTCGGGCTGTGCAGGGGCGGTGCCCCTTCCCCAGCCGCGGAGCGCCCCCGCGCCCGGGCGACTGGAGTCTGGCCCGTGGGCCCTCAGCACCCCCATATGGCCGTGACCGGCACGTCCTCACGACCCCTCCGCGGAGACTAGCCCGGGACCGCGAGGGTGTGGGGAGCCCGCCTGCGCCCGCGCCGCCCGCGCCCTGCTCCCGGTGACTCCCGCCGGCCCTCCGTCCGCAGGCTGCAGCCTCGGGTCCCCGCAACCATGGTGAAGTTGGGGAACAATTTCGCGGAGAAGGGCGCCAAGCAGCCGCTGCTGGAGGATGGCTTCGACACCATTCCTCTGATGACGCCCCTCGATGTCAATCAACTGCAGTTCCCGCCCCCGGATAAGGTAAGGGCCCCCAGTGCCCCAATCCCGCCGAATGCGCACCCCGAAATCTTGGACCGAAACCGCAACAAAAGAAACGCGCGGCGTGCGCTGGGGACGTGAAGTGGGGGCGCGCTCGGGCAGCAGGAGGAAGCCGGGCGAGGACAATGTGCCCGCGCGGGATTCTGGATCGGGTGACGTTGGGGCCCCCGCCCTAGATGACGGCCTCGCCCTGACAGTGGAACGCGGCGGGGAAAGGTCCCTTCTGGATTTTTGTGGGAATCCTGTCTGCCAGCGGCCGCGCCCCCAGCGGCCCTCTGCTCCCTTGCTCCGCGGCACCAGGGCTCTGCGTCGCGGTGAGCCCAGCGGTCGTAGCTGTCCCTTGGGTCTCCCTGGGGGATGCAGTTTCCACCCAGTTTGCCCCACGGCGGCGGGAAGCCCCTCCTTGGCCAGACGGGCCCTTCTTCCAGGCTCAGTTGTCCTCCCAGCCCTTTCTGCCCACTGCTGCCCGCGCGCCCGCTGCAGGAGGGTGTGGGCTCTTCCAGCCTCCTTCTCTTTGTTCCTTCTGCGAAGTCTCCAAATCACAGCGCCTGGGCTCGCGCAGTTCTAGTGTGACTGGGAACAGCCATTCATCAGCTGTCCCCAAAGTGTTTTTTGCTGAATTTAAAGAATCCCGTCTTTTCTTGACTGCAGCTTCCAATCAAGTAGTTTCTATCCATTAAGGATAATATTTTCAAGAGTTAACATTTAAAAAGGCAGATACATCTTTGGACATCTGGACAATTGTATTGTAAAACTCAGATCTCAAACTATAAACACAGCATCCATTCTGACCCTCTCGCTGCTTAAAAACCTTAAAAACCACCTGGGCCACAAACAAGCTCGCTTTGTTGCATGGCGCTTGTGTTACGTCTATTGTCCCATTGATCCCTGATCAAGAGGTCTGAGTCGGGCTCTGTGTTCATTCTGGCAAGTTGGTGGTTGCTGGCTGGGGCAGACCCTGCGTGGGTCCTGGATTCCTGGTGGCCCCTTGAGAGGCTGGCCCAGCTCCCAACCCTATTGTCTGTGTTTTGGGTGGGGGGAGGCAGGGGAGGGACAAGGCTGACAGCAGTTAGAGAAAGGGGGTTCAGCTGGTCACACCCATGCCCCTCAGGCCTCGATGGGGTCCCTCTGGGGCACTGTGGCCCAGGCTGGGCTTTGCAGAAGGGGCAGGGCTGCCCAAGGCCTCCCTGCTCCTTGTCTAGGCATCAGACCTGTCCTGTTGGCGAGCCTGGCCCCGTGGCCCCCTCCTGCCTTGGCCCCTCAGCTGCTCAGCTGCGGGATTCGGTGCCTGTGCCAGGAATTCTGCGTCCTGAGGCAGCACCTCTGTCAGGTGATTCCCTCTGCCTGGCCTGAGTCTCCTCTTTCGCCCTTGGTCTGTTCCCTTCCAGAGTGCTTGCACTGTGGGCTTATGCAGGGTGGGAGGATTGGGGCAGGTATGAAACCCTGCCAAGCAGGGCTAGTCTAGGCAGCTCCAAAAGGTAACAAGTGTCCTGTCCCTGGAACTACTCGAACAAAGGGGCCATCTGACAGGGTGCTCCAGAGAAGGGAATTCCAGCAGGGACGGATGGTTTGGCTAGAAAGTTTCTGAGATCACAGATAAGGAAACTGAGTCTCAGCGAGTTTACGGGCCATTCCCAAGGTCACTCGGCTGAAGGTCACAGTCCTCCAGGATGCAGAAGTTTCTGGCAGTGCCTCACTCCGCCCTGCTTGGAACCGGATGTCGCTCACACAAGACGCCTCTTAGCAACAGCAGTGTGCTGCTAACAGCCAGGGTTCAGGGAGGCGAAGTCGCCTGTCCCAGGTGGCATGGCTTCTGAGGGGCTGCAAACAGGATCCATTCTCAGAACGTGTTCCGAGTGCTGCAGTGCTAGAGGCAAGGCGGCAGCGGTGGCCACAGCCGGCAGCAGCACCAGGATCTCTCCTGGTGTTTGGTGGGTGCATGTTTATTCCGAACCAGGAACTGTTCTATGAGCTTTCCAGGTTTAAATTCCTTTAATGTGCTGACAACACTGAGGTAACTACCAGCATGATCCCCAGTGTACGGATGGTGGACATGGAGGCACAGAGAGTTGAAGGGACCTGTCCAAGGCCACCTAGTCAGTTAGTGACAGATGCAGATAGAATCCAGATCAACAGAATATTGACCAAGTCCTGACATGGGGCTGAGGGTTCCAAGGCTTCCTTATCTTCACATTTCCTCACGGCTATCCCCGTAGCCGGAGGAAATAACCTTGTTCCCGTTTCATAGGCACGTGAAGTGGCTCCAGGTGGCCAGCGTGTGCTCGTGCAGCTAGTTGGGTACAACTGGGATCTGAGGATGGCCAAGTGCCACTCGAGTACCGCCTGGAGACACGGGTGCTGGACGGGGTGAGCACCGTCCTCCAGCGTGGCGAGCACGTGGCCAGGAACGAGGCCAGGAGTGCAGTTACAAGGGTCTGGCTCTTGGGGTCACTTTTCAGTGACACCTGGCATGGGCCACTTCCCCCATTCCTGCTCCCCGAAGCTGGCTTCAGGGGTTGCAGCTTGACCTAAGAGTCCCTCCAGCTGCCTGCCCGAGACTGACCATCCTGAATTGCTGGATTCCCTTTGCCTTAGAGAGCAGGTGTCTCCTCCAAACTGCACCACTGAGGGCATCTTCACTTGGCGATGAAGAAAGTGGGGGTGGCTGGCTCTCCCCAGTCCAGCAGCCCCTCCTAGCACTTCTCTGGGGAGTGGGGTTTGGGGATTAGAGCTGTGTCATCCCTTGACACTGCCCTGAACACCTCCCTCTCCAGTGGGGACAGAGAAGTAATAGTCCCTGTCAACAGGGTGTGACAGGGCAGTGCTGGTGAGACCAGGGCCAGGAGTGTCCCAGGGAGGAGGCCACGCAGGGCGCCGTGGTCCATCTGGAGCTGGTGGGGACACAGGGCAGAGGCGAGAGTCAGATTCCATATTGGAAAACGGCGCCCACCTTGCAATGGGGGTGGGGAGTGAGGGCAGGGAGACCCTTGGCGGCAGCTGCTGGGGCAGAGGAGGGAGGATGGGGCGCTAGACGAGGAGCCTGACCCAGATCTCTTTCCTGACAGACTGGCGGCCTGCTCCTTAGCCAAGTCCTGCAGGGTGTGGAGGTGCGCTCGGAGCTGCTCCCCCCCAGCAGCGCGGAAAGACCAAAGAGGAGATGCGCCTCCCCACCCCCGCCCCGCTCTGCTGGGTGGAGGGGCTCTGCCCGGTCAGGAGCCAGACGCCACATTGCATCCCTGCCCTGCCACCTATTAGCTGTGTGGCCTTGGCCAGTGAGCTTAGCTTCTCTGCCCCCCACCCCTGTCACGTTTCCCTCCTGGGGCTGCCATCCGGATTATTAATGTGTAGTTTCTCTGAAAAGCCCTAACACAGGAAGAGGAGAGTTCTAATAAGTAGGGCCTGTTCTCATTCCTTTTGTGAATTACTTCGTGGCGAAATGGTGACTGTGAACATAAGAGTTCCTGGACCCCCTCTTGGGCAGATGTCCTACTGCGTCTGGCTGTGCCAGTGACCTTTTGCTTCTCTGTTTCCTGGGAAAGGTGGTCGTGAAAACCAAGACTGAATATGAACCTGACCGCAAGAAAGGGAAAGCACGTCCTCCCAAAATAGCTGAGTTCACGGTCAGCATCACTGAGGGTGTCACGGAGAGGTTCAAGGTAAGTGGCTGAGGCGGGGGGTGAGATGCTGTTTTTGCCCCCAGGAGGCGTCTGCTGAGCTGCAGAGATGACCTACAGAACACGGGTGTGACGGCATTCGCCTGGGCTATCCCAGCTGCACAAACCAGGCAGCTTCCGGCTACTCACCAAGATGTTAGCCATGTGGCTTTTTTAAATTTCTTTTTTTTTTCATCTTCCAAAATGATCATGTATTACTTATTTTTATAACAGGGAAAACTTTCTTTTAGATAAAGGTTATAAACACTTACCAAACATTAAGATATTTACCTAGCAGTTCTAGAAAGGAAGCAGACAATGACAAGATGCTGGTGCCCCGCACTTGCTACTCGCTAGACAGGCTTCTGGGCCCTTTACCTATGCGAGCTCATCCAAACAGTGCTCCCTGGGGATCCGTGTGATTCATGTAACCCATTTTACAGAGGGGGAGGTTGAGGCAGAGTGGTCACAGCTCTCATGCAGAGCCAGGACCCAGAGGCGGTCTGGCTCAGGGCCCCGTGTGCACCCTCCTTCTGCCCCTGCTGGCGGGAAGGCCTGGGGGTGCAGCCTCCCCACAGCCCGGCGGCCTCTGAGGCGGCTCACGTGAGGCACAGCTGGATACCCATCTTCTGGAAACTCTTTCCTTCGGAAGCACTAGAAAGAAGGTGAAATGGTGGCCCTGGCCCAGGTTTAGAGGGGTGAGTTGAGAGACGTGGAGGGTCTCCAGACCTTGCGGTGTGGCCCTGGCTGGCTGTCTGGTCACACCCCACTTGGCTGTGTGAGCAGTTGGCTCATCCACGCCCCGCACCCTGCGGTCTGCAAAGCGCCTTGGCACTGCGGGTCCTGTTGGCCTTTGTGCCAGCCTTGCCGGTCACAGGAGGCAGGCCTGGGCCATCCTCGTAAGAGTAGAAAGTGAAGCGGGTACAATGCGTGGGATAGCCCAATAAAAAAAAAAAAAAAAAAAAAAAAAAAAAGAAAGTGAAGCGGGGGATGAGGGGCTCCGTGGAGAGACAGGGAGACAGGTGTGATCCGGCCTGTGGTCCCTGTGCCCACTGCTCCACACCGCCCCTCTGGGCCTGCCTGGCGCGGTGGCCGGCGAGCGCAGCCTGCTGTCTGTGGGGTGGCTTGTGTCAGCTCGTGCTCCTCTTGGCAGCCCTCCACCTCCGCCTATGGCAGTAGCAGCATCCGCAGCACCCGTCTTGCGGGGGAGGTGGCGGCGCAGGCAGTCCCCGCCTGTGTCCTGCGGGTGTGCCGAGGCGCTCCTGGGCGGCCCCCGGCTCAGCAGTTCGCAGGTGTCCGGGCTCACGGCCTGGCGCCGGGCAGACCCGAGTCAGCACCTCTCTCCCGCCCTGCCAGTGGGGTCAGTGCGCGCCTGGCCTGCCACAGCCCCGCCCTGCCCCGCCGCGCCCTGAGATCGGCTGCTGCCCCTGCTGAGGCAGGGGTGATCCGACTTCAAGGGCCTGGCCTCCATTCTGACGCCGGACACCATCTGGATGTCTGTGCGTGTCGGGCTCTCGCGCCCGCTCTGGCCTTTGCTTCCCCAGCCTGACGTCGCAGGTCCCCGCAGGGCAGGGAGCCGTGTGGCGCTGGAATGGCTGTTCCTTATCTGTTGAGTGTGTGTCATGTGCCAGGCTCTGTCCCCCGCCTCTGGGAGTTTCCAAAGCCCTGTGGCATCCTTCATTTGTGCTTTTCCTGCACGATCACCTGAAGTAGTCCCAGGTCTCTCACCTCAGGCATGGATGACGCATATTTGTCACCAGGGCTCTCGGCAGCTGCAGCTGGGACCCAGACCCCAGGGGCCCAGAAGACTTCAGACACCTGTGCTTGTCCCTGTAGACTGGCTGCTGGTGGCAGTCCTGCCTTGCCTCTCCTCTGGCTGTCTGAGAGGGTGATGTATGCAGTAGGTGCTCAGCAGATGGTGGCACTGATGCACTGTTTCCCTCATCTTACACACAGACCTGCAGGCTGTGTGCCTGTGCTTGGTTTTCGTGGCCTCCTCTGTGACTCACGACACCCTCACCACCGTCACTGGCCCCTTTCGCAGCTGAGGCTGTTGAGCCCAAGTGGTCCCGGGAGGCTGGTTGCGAAGCCAGCGCCTTTCGCCACGCCTCGCACCGTGCACACCTGCCCATGCCCATCTTCCTCACAGGGCTGGCCCAGCAGCACCTCCCCGGGAAGCCTCCCGGACCCCCCAGTTGTGGCCAGCCTCACCCTGGCTGTGCCTCCACTGCCCTTTGTCTCGAGGCTGTCACGGCCTCTGAGAGTCAGGGAGTGCGCCAGCCCATCATTATCTCATCAAATCTTTGTAAACACCGCACGAAACAGGCACTGCTATTATCTATTTCCGTTTATAATCGAGGGGAAACTGAGGCAGGGAGCTTGAGCCAGGTAGCCTGCTCTTGGCTGTGGCACCAGAGGTCCTTTGCCTCTCCTGGAGAGCAGGTCTGCACAAGGAGTCTCAGCCACGGGTGACCCTCCTGCTGTTGGATTGTTCTGCTCCTACAGTCCTTTCCCTGTGCTAGTTCAAAACCCTTCCCAGGAACTGCCGCCCTGTGGCCCTCGATCTGCTGCCTTGAGTCACTCAGAGCACGTGACACCCTCCTTCCCCATCCCATAGCCTTTGGGTACCCCAGAGCCCTGCCCCGTGTAAGCACTCTTTTTCTTGTTTCTTCCATACAAGTCCCAGTCTCCAGCGCCCTGACCTCACAGGTCCCTCTTCT
The DNA here is from genome assembly GCF_040939455.1 of Microcebus murinus. Classification (NCBI taxonomy): domain Eukaryota; kingdom Metazoa; phylum Chordata; class Mammalia; order Primates; family Cheirogaleidae; genus Microcebus; species Microcebus murinus. The sequence goes on along the minus strand of NC_134119.1, from coordinate 54,992,537 downwards.
GAGGGTCCAGGATGGCCCATGCTTCCCTCTGGGCATAAAGCCGTGGCAGGTGTCTTGGTGAGGTCCAGTGGGGTGGCCTTTTGAAGCAAAGGCCCCTCACCCTGAGTTGGTGACCTAGGGAGGGGAACCAGGCCATGGCGACCCTCTGAGCCAAGAATGTCAGCCAGATATGAAGGTGAGGGAGTCTTTGTGCAGACGGAGCTTACTCATGGCTGCTCTGCCAGCCACGATAAGAGCTCCTTGGTGGCTTTTCCTGTCTGGCGCTCAGTGCACGCTCCGTAACAGCGTGATAAGAAAATGCATGACTAAACGTGCCGCTGGGCTCCCGTGCATGGGGCCTTGGCCAGCTTTCCTGGGTCTGCGTGTGGGACCTTTGCTTGCTGAGTATGGTCACTGGAGTAAGCTGTCTCCCTGGGCCGCTCGTGGGTGTGAGTCCTGGACAGGCGACATTTGTCGATTCTGACCAAGTCAGGCAGGAGCCCTGCCCAAGGCCACGCGATCTGTGAGTGGCAGAGGCGGGCTGGGAGCCAGCGCGGCCGGGCGGCGGGAGCCCGGGGCTGCAGGCCGTGGCACCCGGTTCAGCTGCGGGCTTGGCCGGGACACTGCAGGCTGCACCCTCGCCGCTGACGGCCGCACTCTGAGGGCGCCTCTTGCCTTCGCCTGCTCCAAGGCCCTTTGGGAAAGAGAGTGACCGGCTCCCCGGCCCTGCTGTGAAGTGTGTGTGTGACGGCAGTCTCCACAGTGGTGTCCCCAAGTGCCTGGGGCCACCTGAGTGGGAGCCACCAAGCTCAATCCTGACGCAGGGAGCCTGGACCCTGGGAACACTCGTTTTAACAGGCTCTCCAGGGGATTCTGATGTGCTCCGAGTTTCCACCTTTCTGGGTGGAGGTGCATTCTCGCACAATGCAGGAAGGATCAGAAGGGCTGGTGCCTTTTGGGAATGCAGACAGTGCTTGCTCTTCTGCAATGTTCTCCCAGCCTTGTATTGCCCAGTTATGTCTGGCCCTGCGTGCGTGCACTGTGAGGCGTGCCGCTGCCCCGTGCCCGCCCGCTGGTCGAGGGGCGTGTGGGGAACAGGCGTGCGGAGGAAGGTCAGGATGGAGGATGCGCCTGCCTGGCCCTGTGCCCCTCCTGCCAGGGCTCAGGCTCTGCCGGGGCTGGGACAGGTCTTCCTCGTCCTGCTGTGACTGGGCAGCTTCTGAGAGGTGCCTAGCCAGCCGCCATCCGAGCCCTCTCCATCTGTGTGTGGCTCTCAGGAGTGAAGTCTCACCTGTCAGGAGTCGAAGCAGCACGTAAACCGTAAACCCGGTGTCCCTCGCGCTTCTGGCCCGCGTAGTTCTGCAGCAGCTCGTGGTGCCGGCCCTGGGCGGCGTCCTTGAAGGGAGTCTTTTGTGGTGTCGCTTCCTGACTACCACTCAGGGACTCATCTCTGGGCTGTGAGGTCCCTAGGCTGGTTGCTAGGCGACTGCTGACTGGGGCGAGGGTTCTGGAGGACTCGGCCACGCGGGACCAGCCCCAGTGGGCTCAAGCCCAGGCTCCGGCGGCGAGGAAGGCAGGCAGGTCATTGGTGGGAGGCGTCTCTGCTGAGCACGCGCTGGCTGGGCAGCCCGGCGAGCTAACCCGCACGCTCTCGGGGTGCGCTCTCCCACTCCCCGTGCACAGCCTGCCGGGGTGCTGCGGCGCCGCTCCTCAGCGCTGTCCTTCCCAGCCTGCAAGGTGGAGGGGCAGACGCGGCTGGCCCGCGACAGAAGGTCCCGCCGGCTGGTCCTGCCCTCTGCGCTTTGCCACGGTGGTGGAGAGCTGCCGGGACGCGGGCGCACGGCCCTTCGCCTGTGAGTGGACGGGCGCAGCGCCCCGCCACGCTGCCCTGGGCCTCAGGGTCGCGGGCGGGCGGCCGGCCGGTGCTCCGTGGGGCGCCTCTGTGTGCCCTGCCTGCCACAGGTTATCCTGAGGGCGGTGTGTCCTTCTCACTTCCGGATGACCTCGTGCTGCCTGTGCGTCTCCGCTATCTGGCGTGTTTCGGTTGTTGGATGTGTGTGAATGGTGATGCCGTTTCCATGGCACCAGGGCCTTCTCGTGAGGGTGATAGCGGAGACCCTAGAAATGTGTCTGGACGCCCCATGGCCTTCAGCTGTGCCCAGCGCCTGCCGGGTCCGGCGCCTGTGTCCGTGCCCCCCTGCGCCGTCTGTGCCCCCCGCCGGTCTGTGCCCTCCGCCAGTCCCTGCCGCCTGCCCGGTCCCTGCCGCCCGCCCGGTCCGTGCCCCCCGCCGGTCCCTGTCCCCCGCCCAGTCCCTGTCCCCGTCCCCCGCCCGGTCCCTGCCGCCGACCCAGTCCCTGCCCCCCACCGGTCCCTGTCCCCCGCCCGGTCCCTGTCCCCCACCTGGTCCGTGCCCCCCGCCGGTCCCTGTCCCCTGCCCGGTCCCTGTCCCCCACCTGGTCCGTGCCCCCCGCCAGTCCCTGTCCCCCGCCCGGTCCCTGTCCCCCACCCGGTCCGTGCCCCCCGCTGGTCCGTGCCCCCCGCTGGTCCGGTCCCTGCCCCCCGCTGGTCCCTGTCCCCCGCCGGGGCTCCCCCGACCGGCCCGCGTGGCTGGTGTCTCGGGGTGCGTGTCTGGTGCGGTTCTGTGTGGGCCTTCGGAAGTGTTTAGTGCCGGGAACGCTCTGAGATGGCGAGATTTGTCTTTCTCCAAGATTTTTTTTACTGCATTACTCAGCAGAAACGCTCTTTCCTTTCCCTCCCCCGAGGTGGGAGGCCAGAGAGGGCCGTGGAAGAGCCGCCCTGCCATCGCCCGGCGCCTCCGACGCTGCTCGGGCAGCCTCCCCTCGCTGTCACGCCGCGCCTGAAGGTCGGCCTTGCTGTCCTGCCTTCGCAGGTGGGGAATTAAGGCCAGAGCGGCTGAGGAACAGGCCAAGGCCAGCCCGCTGACGAGGGTGGAAGTGGGACATACAGCGCGCCCCCACACGCCAGGGCACGGGCGGCTCTCCCCTCTGCAGGTATCCTGGCTCTGCCGACCCGGCAGGAGAGCAGATGGGAGCACAGTGAGCCAGACGCCCCTCGCTGTTGTCTGCCAGACGGGACTCTGCCGACCCTGCCTCACGTGGGCGGGCAGAGAACTAGCTCGTGGGCAGCTGAGCGCCCACATAATTCACGCCCGGTGGGACACTTCTGTGAGTGACAGTGGTGGACAAAGCAGTCAGGAGGCCAGGCCGCAGCCGTCAGCCAGGACCCTGCTGAGCATCTGGTAGACAGGGCCCTGCTTATGCTGCAGCCCAGGCCTGCGCCCGGTCTGCTCGCCTGGCCCGCCGGGCCTCCAGAAAACGCTCCTCCACCCCTCTCACCTCTCGCGCAGGGAAGCTCTGGCTTGGGCTCCCCTCCTCTTGTCAGGACTCCCCAGTAGTCTGTGACACCCTGTCTCCCTCCTTCCTCTGGCCCATCTTAAAAGTTATTTTTGTTGTTATGTTTTAGAGACAGATTCTTGCCGTGTCGCCTGGGCCGGAGTGCAGTGTATGACCACAGCTCAGTGCAGCCTCCAACTCCTGCCTCAGCCGCCCAGAGTGCTGGGATTATAGGCGTGAGCCACCATGCCAGGCCACTGGCCCATTTTTTAAAAAATTGTGGTAAAATATACAAAATATAAAACCCACCATTTTAAAGTGTACAATTCATTGTCATTGACCATGTTTCCAACTATCATCACTCCCCAGCTCCAGACACTTTTATCCCCCCCAGAGGAGACCCCATACCCAGCAGCCACTCCCGGTCCCTTTTCTTCCCCCAACCCCTGGGACACTAATCTGTTTTCTGTCCCTGTAGATTTACCTATTCTACACATGTCATATAAATGGAATCATAGCATATGTGACCTTTTGTGCCTGGCTTCTTTCATTTAGTATTGATATTTTCAAGGCTTACCTATGTTGTAGTACATATCAGTGCTACATTCCTTTTTATGGCTGAGTAATATTCCACTGTATGGCCAGACTACATTTTGTTTATATGTTCATTGGTTGATAGACATTTGGGTTATTTCTACATTTTGGCTATTGTGAGTAGTGCTGCTATGAACATTCATGTACAAGTTTTATTTTTTTTGAATACCTGTTTTAAATTCTTTTGGGTATATCCCCAGGAGTAGAATTGCTGGGTCATTTGTTAATTTTATATTTACCATATTGTGGAATTGCCAAACTGTTTTCCATAGAGCTGCACCATTTTACATTCCCATCAGCAGTGTACAAGGGTTTCAATTTCTCCACATTTTCACCAACACTTGTTATTATTTTTGTTATTACAGCCATGCTAGTGGCTGTAAATTGGTATCTCATTCTTGTTTTGACCTGTATTTCCCTAATGGCTAGTGATGTTAAACATCTTTTCATGTACTTGTTGGCCATTTGTGTATCTTCTTTAGAGAGATATCTGTCCAGGTCCTTTCCCATTTTTTAATTGGGTGTTTGTCTTTTTGTTGTTGAGGTGTTCGAGTTCCTTACATATTTTGGATACTAGACCCTTATATGATTTGCAAGTATTTTCCACCATTCTGTAGGTTCTCTTTTCACTTTCTTGATAGTTTCTTTGATGTACAAAAATTTAAAATTTTGGTTAAGTACCATTTATTTTTTCTTTTATTGCTTGTGCTTTTGGTGTCTTATCTAAGACACCGTTGCCAAATCCAACATTGTGAAGATTTACCACTGTGTTTTCTTCTAAGAGTTTTATGACTTAGCTTTTCTATTTAGGTCTTTGATCCCTTTTGAATTAATTTTTGTATATCATGTGAGGTAAGGATCCAACACCATTTTTCTGCATATGGTCCCAATAACACTTGTTGAAGAGACTGTTCTTGCCCCATTTAATGATCTTGGTACCCTTATTGAAAATCGGTTGGCCATGGGCACATAATTTTATTTCTGGACTCAGTTCTATTCCATTGACTTATATGTCTGTTCTTATGCTAGTACCACTCTATTTTGATTACTGTAGCTTTGTGGGTTTAAGTTTTAAAATTGGGAAGATGAGTCCTCCAATTTAGTCTTTGTTCTCAAGATTGTTTTGGCTCTTCAGGGTCCCTTGCAATTCCATTTATGCAAAAATAAAAATAAATAAAAAGACTGTTAAGATTTTAGTAGAGATAGTGTTTGGGAAGTACTCCCATCTTAACAACATTAATATAATATAATTACTATTTAAGTTTTCCAATCCTTGAATACAAGGTATCTTTCCCTTTATTTAGGTCTTCTTTAATTTATTTTAGCAATACTTTATAGTTTTCCGTGTACAAGTTATTTCACTTTTTAATGTAGGCAATAAGCTACAGAGGTATTAGTGCCTGCGGCTGTGTTGCCAGTGCAAGTCACAGGCGTTTTCACGTCGTGCTGCAGTTGTTGCCAAGATCTTGGGATAGTGTTTACACTCATTGGCCCTTTGAAATCAGTCTTTATAAGATTTTGTTGTTTAGTGTGTCAATAAAGAAATATGTATATATTATTATATCATAAATTTATATTTTGCAACATTTTCATAATAGTATTTCAGTATAATTAGTTTTCTTTGCAAGCCTATGTATAGTGTTTTATGCGTTTAAAACATCATTCTGAGAAGGATTTGTGGCTTCACTAGGGTGCCCAAGCGGTCAGCATAAATATGGCAGAACCCTGCACCAGGCTTCCCCTACCTGCAGCTCTGGAGCCCTCACTCACGGCCCCTCTCCTGCCGGCCGCGTGATGCTCCAGCCACACTGGCCCAGCACGCCGTGTTTTCTGGCATCTCAGGCCTTTGGCACAAACCCCTTCTCCCTCTTGGACTCCCTCTTCCCTTGCTTCCCCGATGAGCTCCTCCTCCTTTGGGACCCGATGCCCCTCTCAGCAGCCTTGCCGAGCACGGTTAGGGACCCGCTCTGCGTTCTTGCCCTGGGTGGCGAAGACCAGGGGGACGCCATAGGACCACACAGCCCTGTAGGCTTCCCGGCCGGCTCCCGGGAGGCGCACCGCGAGTGCGAATGTCCACTGGCCACTTGGGGTTCCCCGAGACGGAGGACAGCAGGGCCGTCGTGGCCTTTCTTCGGTGGAGAGAATTATGGCAGTCTTGTCTAAAGACGGATACACTCCAGCCTGTCTTTATTACAGATTCATTATCATTATAGTATTTGTTCCTTCTGATTCTGAAACAGAATTAAAATCAAAGCATGTCTCTGGATTCCTGCAAGCGTGGCAGGCTGGGCACTGGGCCTGCTGCGCCTGGCAGAGACGCGGGCCCTGGAACGCCACTCTCCCTGCCAGGGCCCTGGCTGGCCGGCCCCTCATCCCACAGGCCCACCCCAGGCCGGCGCAGGGGCCAGGCACTGTCAGCCTCAGCTTCCTGGGCCTGGGGCAGTGGACGGAAGAGCCGCCCTGGGTCCCATCTCCTTCCAGGTGGGTTGTTTGATTAAGAAATGGCTTCATTTAAGCAAAGCCCTCACCCAGGCAGCTGGCACCTCCTGCAGACTAAACACCTGCTCTGTTTGGTGTATAGACGTTATTCTGGGTTGGCTCTAGGAACCCTCGTTAGGAGAGAGGTTACTGCCAACTGGATTCCTCCACTCACTCACTCACTCACTCACTCACTGCACAGGCAGGAGGCATCTTCCTTGTGCCAGATGTGTGACACAGCCCTGTCCTCAGGGGCCCCGTTTGTCGGGAGATGAGCTTAAAAGGAGAGTCTGAAGTCAGGGTGTGCAAGTATCCCCCTGAAACCTGCGGGGAAGACTCCCTCCTAGTCTCTGGGGGTGGCTGGCCAGCGTGGCCAGCGTGGCCTGCGTGCTGTGTGCCATCCTCCACCTTCACGTGGCCTTGCCCTTGCTCGCCTGCTGGTCTCTGCGTCCCAACTTCCCCCTTGCATAAAGACACGGCCCCTGGATGGGATGAGGGCCCCTTGTGACCTCATCTAAGCTCAGTTACATTTGCAAAGAGCCCGTTTCCAAATCAGGTCCCACTCACAGGTCCGGGGTGCATGTCGTCGTATCTTTCCGAGGGAGACGGGAGGGCCCCCAGCAGGGCCGGGCGTGTGCATGACCCTTGGTCTTTGTCATTCTCCCGATAGGTGTGTCAGGGCGGGAGGCACTGTCCCATGCAGAGAGGCCAGGCCACCTGCTCCAGGACACACAGTTGCAGCTTGCAGAGCCAGGTTTCAGCTCTTAGCCAGTTGGGGATCTTTCTAGAAGGGCCTATGGTCACCATGGGGGGATGCCATGCCACAGAGTGGCCAAGGAGAGGCCAGCCCCGGAGTCTGCACAGGTCTGGGGAGGACAGCCTGCAGGGGAGGGCTTGTCCCCTCGACTGTCCCCAGGACGGTCGTGTTCTCTTCCTCGGTTCTGTGCGCTCCTCAGCCGTGAGGCCGGGACCTGGAGGGAAGGCCCAGGCCGGGCTGAGGAGGACACCTGAGGAAGCGGCTTCCCCACAGCCTGGGGAGGGGTCACCCAAACATGGACGTGTGGGGCGGGAGCCAAGCACGGGCGGAGGGTTGCCCAGTCTCTCCGAGGACTCCACTCGTGTCCTAGCAGGTGTGTCAGCTGTGGCGTGGCAGGGACCTCTTCCGAGAGTGGCGTTTTCACAGCGCAGGGCAGAGCGCACAGGGTCACCAGGGACCCGGTGACACTGAACCCAGTCCTCCCCAGGGACCCCAGCGAGGCAGGCCCGCTGAGTAGACTGGGGAAAGGCCAGCAGGGTCCCTGGCAAGGTGGGTTTGAGCGAGGCAGTGGCCCGGTGGGCGTGGGGCAGCGCAGCTGGCGCAGAGGGTTGAGAGCCCGGCTCTGCCACCGGCCAGCTGTGTGGCTGGGCCAGCGAGCGCCGAGAGCAGTGACGCTGCTCCCTGACGCTCCGGTGCCCAGGCACTGTCCTCGGCGTCCTGGGGCTGCGCTGGCTCCGGGGCCCTCCCACCGCCCTTTCACAGGCGGGAGCCGGGCCTGGCACCAGGCGGAGAGCAAGAGCCGCAGGGTCTGTGCTCCTGCCGACCTCCACTGCAGTCTGTCCTGAGCCCCAGGCGTTGCCAGGGCCTGAGGCTGCCGCTGACGGGCCCTGCCCAGCGTGCTCCTGCGACGGCTGCCCCTTCTTGCTCTGGCAAACTCTGCCGTCCTTCGTCTCAGCTGCCCCAGGTGCAGGTGCTGGTGTGCTTGCCCGTGCGCCGTGGCCGCCGTGCCCTGGAACGCAGCCCTGGCTCCACCCCGTGTCCCACATCAGGCACAGGCCCTGTGGGCAATACAGGTTGTCCAGGCAGACTGGAGTCTCTCTCCGTTGGGGACGGTGGTGGCCTGGGAAGGGCTGGCTGACTTGGTGAGGGGACAGTCCCAGTGAAGGGTCACAGAGGCTGGGCCGGGATGGGGATGGAGGCAAGGGAGGTGACCAAGAAACCAGCAGGACTTAGAGACATAGGAAGGGCCTCCTCCGAGGTGGCGGGGTTGTCTGGCTGCCTGAGTGAGGGACACAGTGGAGACAGGTGTCACTCAGGCTGTAGTGGATGTGAGCTGGGGGAGGAAGGTCTAGCGATGGCTTGTGGCTTGTGGCAAGTGCAGGTGGTGGCTGTGCAGGGAGGCGGGAGGGAGCAGCCTGCTGCCCTAGTCCTGCCCTGGGGCGCTTGGCGAGAGTGCTGGGCACCGGGAGTTGGCTGCACAGTGGCCAGGAAACTGATGACAGAGAGGCCACATCCCTCAGCCCTGAGCTACCCCATCTGGCTGGCCCTGTGGCCTGGGCTCCCGGTAGCCAAGACGCAGGCTCGGGACAATTCTGAATGCTGCAGAGGCAGAGCGCAGGATGCGGGGGCAGAGCACTGACCAGCTGTCGCAACCAGCACGACTCTCTATGGGCGTTGGTTGTCCCAGGACAGTGGCTCAGAGAGGCTCTAGGTTTCCAGGGCAGTGCAGCGGGTGAGCTGCGGGGGCTCAGGTGCCTGAGCTGCTTGCAGGGGTGCGTGGGGCTCCAAAGAGAAGGAGAGTCATCTGGGGACCTCAGTGGTCCCAGCTGGTGGCCTCCTGTCTTCCGGGTGACCGTGCTTTGTGGCTTGCAGTGCACTCCCTCACTCACGTCTCCTGTCTCCCAGGATCTGGTGTCGCAGGGGCTCTTGTTCTCCTTTCACAGGTGGCCTGAGCCCAGGTCCTGAGCAGGGCCGGTGCACAGCAGACCAGCATGGGGGCCTCAGCCTCAGGACGCCACGCCTCTCTGTGTGGCGGGGAAGGGCCCAGCAGCCCTGTGGCTCCAGGCCGCCGGGTGGGCAGGTGGAAGCCACGTTGCGGAGCCCTGCCGCACGCTGGTGCCCAGCGCCCCGGGACCTGGCCTGTTTCCTTCCCACTGTCCAGGGAACCTCGTAGCTGCCCCTCTGCTTACCTGGGCTGGGGCAGGGCCACCTGTGTGCCCTCTTATTAGCCTTGGGACATGCTGTCGCCCGCCAGCCTCCTGGCAGCTGGGTGGGCACCTTCCGGGTCCAGAGTCAGCGTCACCTTGTGGCTCTTGCCTGTGCCCACCAGGGGGCAGGGCCCCGCCCCGTGCGGCCGCACGTGCTTGCTCCCATTCTCTGCAAACGCTTCACGAGCTCCTGCCGCCCTGTCAGGCGAGAGTGGCACTGGGCACAGCACAGTGAAGAAAACCGAGTCCCTGTCCTCGGGACGCTAGCTCAGCACACATACACAGGAAGCTGCAGAGGGCGGCGGTGGCGGGTCGCAGAGGCTCTGTCTTTCCTGCCTGGTTGGTGTCCGTGTGGCTCTGCGTCCCAGCACCGGCCGGGCCGCGTCGTCGCTCGGGGACGGCAGAGCAGCACCAGGCCCTGCTCCAGTCGTGCCTGAGACTGGGCACCTCATACCTGCACCCCGAGCTCTGTAAGCAGCTGGAATACTAACAGTAACTAATTTAAAATGAAGGTGAAACATGGCTGTGGTGAAAAATTAAAATGCTACAAAAAGTTGCCCAGTGAAAAGTAATTCCCCTGACCTCCAGTCCCCAGCTGTCCTCCCCAGCTTCTCGGTGGCTTTTCCAGAGACAGTCTGCACATGCCGGGACGAGTGTGCGTGGTGTGCACGTCTGTTCTGCCGCCTTCCCTGCCGTCCCTGACGCCTCTGCTCTGCCTGCAGGTCTCCATGCTGGTCCTCTTTGCGCTGGCCTTCCTCACCTGTGTCGTCTTCCTGGTCGTCTATAAGGTGTACAAGTATGACCGCGCCTGCCCGGACGGGTTCGTCCTCAAGGTAAGGCTCCATCCCCTTGGAGACCCCGGGACGCTCGGCACCTCCCTGTTCTCGCCCTGAACTCCAGGCCAGTCCTGCCGGCTCTCCCGCTGGCCCAGGGACAGGCACCAGGGCAGCAGGGCCCTGTGCCCTTAGACGGAGACAGGAGTGTCCTGCTCCAGGCCCTGCCTGGAGAGCAGGCTGGGTGGGCGGAGGCATGGCGGACCAGCTGGAAGGGAACTCTTGGACGTGACCCCTGGGACTGACCTCCGCTGCCTGGGCAGGGGCGCTCCTGGAAGGCAGGAATGCCCAGGTGACGTTTCCCTCCCAACACCGTGCTCGGGAGAGGGGAGGGGCCATCTCGGCCACAGGAAAGGGGAGCTGAGGCGCAGCGAGGGGAAGCCCTTGCCCGGCAACCCCGTCTGGGGGCGGGGCGGGGAGCACAGCCGCGCCCCCCTTGCCCCGTGGGAGTGCTCGCTCTGCGCAGACGCCGCAGCCTCCAAGTCCCACGTGGGGCGCAGAAACACACGCAGGACGACAGGATTAAAGAAAGAGAAATACAGGGAGGGAAGGCGAGGCGGAGAGAGGACGAGCCCGGAGGAAGCGTGGTCCAGTCGCTCGGCCACGTGGCAGCCTGAGGAGGCCTCCTGGGGCTGCTTCATGGCAGCCCCGGCGCAGACACCCTTGATGGCACGGCCGCGCCGCGCGCCAGCCTGTGGCCCTCCGCTGTCCGCACAGAGGCCACTGCGCCGGTGCTGGAGACAGCTGTCACGCAACGGCAAGTGTTTGTGTATCTAAGCAAGTCTAAACACAAAAGGACAGCAAAGATACCGCATCCGAGGTAAACAGCGGTGCACCTGGGCCGGGCACTTGCGGCGGGCGGAGCGTGCAGGGCGGGAAGTGGCTGTGCGTGCGGCAGCTCTCTGCGTGGGGCAGCGGCGCGGGCGACCTGCAGACCAGGACGTCGCCGTGCGCCCCTGCTGGCTCTGCAGACACTGCGCATGCAGCCGCGCTCAGTCCTGCAAAAATTTTCCTTCTTCAATAATAAGCTAACCCCAACTGTAACTCTTTTACTTTGTAAACTTTAATTTTCAAAAACTTGTCACCTTGGTAGTAACATTTAGCTTAAAGCACAAACACATTGTACAGCTGTACACAAATATTCTTTATGTCCTTATTCTATGAGCATTTATATTTTTAACTTTATTATTTTTATTTTTTACGTTTTAAACTTTTTTAAAAAAGCTAAGACACAAAAACACACACTAGCCTAGACCTGCCTACGCAGGGTCAGGACCGTCAACTTCACTGTCCTCCACCTCCACGTCGTGCCCCACTGGAAGGTCTCAGGCCCAGGGACACCCTGGAGCTGCCGTCTCCTGTGCTGACGGGGCCTTCTGGGCGCCTCCTGGAGCACCTGCCTGAGGCTGCTTCACGAATATCCCTGCACAACGCAAGGCACACTCTAAAATAACAGCAGAGAGTATGGCACCGTAATGCGTGAGCCAGTGACACAGTACATTTATGTCGTCATCAAGTGCCGTGCACCAGAACTAACTGCATGATGTGTGCTAGGCTTTTACATGCCTGGCAGAGCAGTGGGTCTGTCACATGAGCACTGCCACAACCACGATGACACGCTGCACCGCCGTGCTGTGATGGCATCGGTGACAGGCATGTCTCGGTTCAGTTGTGAGGAGCTCCATGTGTGACGGGATCGCCCCTGCACGCTCGGCCTGTCACTGACTGAAGTGCCATCATGCAGCCCTAACAGTGTCACCCCTTGCTGTGGACTCCCATTTCCCTGCACTCAGTATCTGGTTCTGAACTTTCCAGAGCCAATGTGATGTGATTATTTCCAGGATTTGGCACTAATTAAAATAAAACAGGAGCAGCCAGCTGTTTCTGGTTCTGAGCACATGTGCAGGCAAGCTTGGTCATCAGTGTCGCTGTGTAGTTGGGTTCGGGCTTTGCTTTCGCCCTTGTGCAGGTGCAGAGCAGAAAAGGCTGGAATGCATGTTCCCCGCCCAGGCCCTTTCCCTCCTTCCGTGCTGTAATGTCCTTCCGGGCTGTGGCGCTTCAGCCCTTCCTTCCTTGGCCAGTGTCCACTGGGTGCCTCCCGAGTGCCAAGCCCCTGCTGCTGTCCTTGGTGCTGGCACGCAGCCGAGCCCACCAGCAACAGCCCGGCCTCGTGAGGCTCCCTTACACTCTCAGACAGGAAGTCAGGCGTCTGTGCAGTGAGGTGGCTGTAAACAGAAGAGAAGGCCAAGGGGCGTGGGCATGCAGCGTAGGGGCTGTCGTTTCTGGAAGGGTGGTTGGTGTTGGAGCAGTCTCATGGGGGGTGAGGGAGGCAGTCTGCAGGTCCCTGGGAAAGGCACCCAAGAGGGGTGCCCACACCCCTTCCCTGGCGTTCCGTTTGGCAAATCCCTGTCCCTGCCCTGGGCTGGGGCTGGAAGAGCTTAATTCTGCTTAGATGCTGAGATGACACCTCTAAGGCAGCCAGTGGCGGGGGAGGGCTCTCAGGGGGGAGGGCTGGAAGAAGAGATCCTTGGCCTGAGTGAAATGCTTTGGTCACTTGGCTTGGACAGGGTGGCAGGTTTATTGCTGTCACACCCAAGTCCAGGCTGGAAGGCATTGCAGGGTCCCTGCAGTCATCCTGGAGCCTCGATTCCCTGTCTCTTGCTCCCCAGCCAAGCCCCAGCATTTTATCCTCTGCTGGTCAGAGCTGGCCAAGAAGGGGGAATAGGATCAGGGGAAGGCAAGGCAGCTCCCCCTTAAGGGCCCAGTCCGGAACCTGCTCCTCTTATATCCACCCGAATCCCACTGGCCAGAAGCGAGCACCAGCCTCACCTGCCACAGGGCAGTCTGGGAAGTGTAGTCTTCAGCTGGGTGCCCGTGCCCTGCTCAGCACTGGGGGAAAATGGTAGTGGAAGACCATTAGCCGTCTCTGCACACTTCCTGTGGGGGCGGATGTGCAGGGTCTCCAAGCTGTGTGGCACGCTGACTGCTGTGCCGTTAGTGCTCTGCCAGCGCCAGCCATAACTGCAGGGCACGGGACAAGCAGCCAGGCCTGGGTGCAGGATCTCAACCTTTTTTGGGTCCTAGATTTCTTACAAGCCAAAGACTGCCATGGATTGCTCTCCTTCTAAAAAGCCCATCCAGCAAAACTTCACATGCAATCTTAGGGGTCCGTGGCCCCCCCAGGTTTTGTGGCTCCCAGCATAGCCCCCATCCCACCCTCTGGAGACTCTGCAGCGGCGACCTGGTGTGCTGCAGGTCACACCTCCTCCCAGGACCTAGGGCTGTGTCGAGGCCTGTTCCCCCTGACGCCAGCCCCTGCATCGGGCTCTAGGTCCTGTATTTAGTCCTGCAGTTATTTCGTCGTCCTGCTCCAAGACTCCTCCGCTCATTGTCCCTTTGCCTTGAGTGCTTCCCAAGTCTCCCACATAAGACCCGCTGGGAACGTGACTGGAAAGAAGACTTTCTCACCTCCCTTCTGTCCTCATTTGAATTGGTTGTTTCTGGACATGTCAGAAGTGTCGCTGTTTTCTAGTAGGTTAAAAATAAATGACAACTAGTGCAACATCTTTAGTGAAGGACTGTCGTGTTATACACACCCTCTTTGAACCCAAGTACCAGTTTGCTGTGCACTTGTTAAAGAGTCTATCCTGTGAATGTTTAATCAAGGCCAGCCTTCTCTTTGGCTGTGCACTCTGAGGGTAGGATCCATGCTTGCTTTTGCACACCATTGTGTTTATTGCTCCAAGCTCAGGGAAGGTGCTCAGTAAATATCTGTTGGCTGTTAATTGGAGACACAGACTGGCATCCCTCCTGCATCAATGCGTGGTCTCAATGGCTTCTTGTCTTTCAGAATACCCAGTGCATTCCAGAAGGCTTGGAGAGCTACTATGCAGAGCAAGACTCCAGTGCCAGGGAGAAATTTTACACGGTCATAAACCACTACAACCTGGCCAAGCAGAGCATCGCGCGCTCGGTGTCGCCCTGGATGTCGGTTCTGTCGGAAGAGAAGCTGTCCGAGCAGGAGACTGAAGCAGCTGAGAAATCTGCTTAGCGGGATGGGCAAGCTCCCTACAATGTGTCACTTGAAGGTAACAGAGGGACTTTGAGGGACATTTCATTAAATACAATTACTGGTAATTTAGAGGTTACTCATTTACGGTGCAATTGCTTCTGTTTGCTAATGCTGCTTTGCAAATAAAGCTTGCTGCCGACCACCCATGGGCATAAAATCAAGTGCATATCGGCATTGCCTAAAGAGCTCTGACTCCACTTTTCATGTTAAGATCTTAATTTAGCTCATTTATTGGGATTTATTGGATGCTGTCAAAAAATAAATTTACACTGGATATGCCAAGGGTTTGGACTTCCGATAAATAATGCATTTTCTGGAATTGATTTTTTTAAGCCACCTTGTTGTCTGCAAACCTTACTCCATAGCTAATCTAGAGTGATCTCTTGTTTTGCTAAGAGCAAGACTCACTTGACGTTTCTTCCCGTCTGCCATTGGCTGGAGCAGTGCCGACTGCCAGGGCGCCGGCAGTGAATGGTGCGATTCTGGAGTGGGAGAGCCTGCGACAAGGCAGCTTGGTGTGGGTGTGCTGCCGCTGCCCCCAGACGCCTCTGTCCCGTCCCTTGGCTCTGGCGTGTTGATAAGGGCGGGGCACTGCTGGGTGGAGATGTGGTGGACTGGTGGAGCTTGAGAGGGAGGGGGCTTGGCAAGAGATGCCCCTGGGCTACGAGGCTGCAGAGCTGCCAGCTCTCCCTGTAGGTGGGCTGTCCGCTCTGGGACGTGCCCAACAGGAAGCCCCGCTGGCCCTTTCGTTCACTTCTGTTATGAATAAATTTGCAACAACAGCCTTGTTAGCAAGTAAGTTTTTAAAAAATTAGCTGGGAAGAGTGAAAATGTAATTGCTGGTAAGCCAGGGCTAGTTTAATTTTTATTTTGTGAAACAGATCTAACTCCCTTGAGGTGAGAACCAGGCAGGAAAGGCGAGGGGAGGGCTGGTGTGGCACCGTGCAAATGCAATGATGACATTTCAACTCATAACCTTTGTACGAAAATTATGTTTCCATTTGAATCTTGACATTAAAGTATGTTTACAAAATTGCCAGTTAGATAAACTAAGTGTGTAAGATAATTAAATACAAAAAAGACATTCACAGCCGTTTCTTCCATGTTATTTGAATGTGTTGTTTCTGGTGGACATGTCAGAAGTTTCACTGTTTTTTCAGTAGCTCAGAAATAAATGACAAGTAGTGCGGATTTGTTGTGAACGAGCCTGGTGATCATGGTCAACTCCACAACTGTTGTCTGAAAAGTGCTCCCAACACATGAGATGGAGCTTATTACCAAGGGTGTTTGAAACGAAGACCAGGACCTTGACATAGTGACTGTGCATCACAGAGGCAGGTGCCACAAAGGACGTGGCTAAGCCGTGGGAAATGCCTAAGGAATAATAAATAAAGGCCAAAACCTTCCCTGCCTAAATATAAACAAGCAAAGCCCATGTAAGCACAGGTCAAAGGCAAACCCCATTTGTATTTTCTCGTAGACATGTACTTTGTTGACTGTAAATTCACTCACATGTAACCTCTGACATTTCACTCTGTGCAAATAAAGAACACGAGGACACCTGTGCTGCCCAGTGGACTGTCTGTACACTCACACACTGCCAGGAGCGGTGCCAATGACCTCACGCCCGAGTGGACACCAGGGCGCTTCCTGCACAGCTGCGTCCAGATGTCTCAAGCTTTCAATCACAACTAGGTGTTCTTGTTCACACTTCCTAGGGGTCAGGTGGGCGGGCATGAGAGCAGCAGCCCCATTCTTCTGCAGTCCACTTCCTTATCTGAACAAAACCTCCTTGGACCCAATGGCAGGAAACCAGGCCTCCCACACCCCTGCCCACCTTGTGGGCTGCACCCTTCGGGAGGGCTGGAGTTTGCCCGCACTTCCTCCCTGTCGTGAGGTGGGTGGGCGTCCACTGACCTTCTCAGCTTAGACTCACTGACGATCCACGAAGTGGCTGTAATTGTATTTATTAGATTAACAAGGCAAATGTAAACTTTCTGTGATACAATCAGTCTGTGTATTGGTTGACTCAGGCAGACAAGAAGCCACAAGGAAACAAAGAAGTAATAATTTGTGGAGAGACGTTATTAACCATGTTCTTCCCTGAAGCTACGGGGACAGGAAAGGTTTCTTTTGAGCCCTGAGACACTCTGGGGATCTTGAGGCCTACTGTGCCCCTCTACTGCAGCAAGCCCCTGCCACGGCGGCCTCACGTTTAGGTGCTGTTGATAACCAGCTCTCCCTATTCAGTCTGTCTCGCCTCGTGGCTACACAGACCACTCTCCTCTCATGCGCACCACTTTCTGTTTCAGCTGCTAAACAGGCTCAGCACCACTGGTTGGGCACCCTTTTGTGGGAGTACATATGTCTGTCTCAACCTCCTCTTCCTCAAATGGCTCCGTGGTAAAATCTGGTCACCACCACACTCCAATGCCGGAGACACAGGAGAGCTCAGTGTGTCAGCGTGTCCCACGCTAGCTGTCATACCAGTCAAGGAAGAGCAAGGAGAAGGAGCACATCACAAGGAAGAAGAGGATCCACACACGGAAGCCAGCGTTGTTTTTAATGGCCTGGGCAGGGACAGGAGCACAGGTGTTTTTATCAACAGGATTTTGGTTTTAAAAGCCCCCAAATGCTCTATTCTTACCATGTCCTCTCCCAGTTGAGGCTATAGCTGTATGTGTTGCTCAATCCTACACTTACCTTAATAGATGACTTAATTATTAAGCAAAACCAAATGGTGAGTTTAAAATCTATCAGGAGACAAATGGGTTCTATTTTCCTTGCTGTTTAGGACCTCCATAATTTGGAGGTCCTACGCAATTCTCCCAGGAAACACAACACTCCAGAAATCACTCACTTCTGTCCCAGGCTTAACGGCTCAGAGCAGAGTATGGCCCTGGGCTTTGCGTTTTCTAATAATGCAAGGTCACTGGTGACCTGACCCTGAGGACTGAGCTCTGGAGACAGAGTCCAGTCAACAGAGATGGCCTGTGGTATCCACCATAAGCAACAGACAGTCTCTGGCCTCTTGCGGGGGGGCCAAAAAGTTTGTCCAGTGGTGTCCACCCCTGGATTTAGGGAGCTGGCCTGACCCTTGCCAAGAGTACCCTCACTGGGCCCAGATTACACCCTGAAGCATGATGAGCCTTTGCTTCTCAACAGTAGCTGAAGTTGGACCAGTGGGTCTCACGAACACATGTGGCTTCGCTGGGACTGCCCCTGACCTCAGTTGTGTGATTGGCCCTGTGAACTCTGCTAGTGAGACTAATGCTACTGCTAAGACCCAGGACACCCAGAGAGTACCCACCTCTCTTATGTCTTCATTGCCCTCCTTGATGTTCTCAGTCGCCCCTACAACTAACTGGTGAATGCTGTCAATCTCGGCTTCCTGTTGAAGAAAGGAGTGTCAGCTAAACACAGGTTGACAACCCTTATCTGAAACACAAAATGTTCCAATGAGCATTTCCTTTGAGTGACACATCGGAACTCAAAACGTTTCAGATTTTAGAGCATTTAGGATCTCGGGTTTCTAGATTAGGGACATTCGACCTGCCCCCTACCCCCAGCACACATCAGGATACAAACAGCAGCTGCCCCTTTTCCTAAGAGCCAGGGCTTACCTGCACAGCACCTTGAGAAGTAGCTTTCACCCCTTTTTTTATAAAAGGGAAACTCAAGGCTCAGAGAAGTTTACAAACTTGCCCAAAGTCACGCAGCAACTAAGTGGCAGGACTGGGATGAGACTCCCACCTTGCTGGACCCCAGTGCCTGTACTCCTTCCACCCCACCTGCCATCTCCTGTGTCACTGGCCTGATGGCAAGGACAAAAACAAAGTTGCTGTTTGTGGGGCAGCCACCACATGCCAGGGGCTTTCCCTGCAGTCTCTCATTTATTCTTTCTGAAGTCCACAGAAGCAAGCTTCAAAACCTTTGTGCTTCCAAACACACATGCTAGCTTCAAAAATAGTGCTTTGTGTTTTACTATTACATCTCTAAAAAATAGGCTAAAATTGAAAAATCAAAATAGGATTTTTTGCTTGCAGAAAATACAAGCCCCTGTATTACTCCACAGCCTTGGAAAGCTTGAGAAGGGCGGGCCTGACACACGGGCGCTGGCCGGGGCGCCCTCGCCACCCTGCAGGAGTGTGGCCCACCGGGATGGCTGCAGAGGCAGGAGCGCCTGTCTCCCTCTCCCTTTGGCAGTGGCAAAAGGAAGCTATGCTGTATATGCTGCATGTACACTGTGGCTTCCGGACAGGTTGGAGAGGAATGGACACTAGCGTGGCCTTTTGGAGAAACCTGACTGATACAACACCACAGGGAAAAAAGCTACCTTTGGCCACCTTGTTCCCAGAGATCAATATTACTGGCATGGCTTTGCTCTATAATCACACCTTTTTTTTTTTTTTTTTTTTTGAGACAGAGTCTCACTTTGTTGCCCAGGCTAGAGTGAGTGCCGTGGTGTCAGCCTGGCTTACAGCAACCTCAATCTCCGGGGCTCAGCGATCCTACTGCCTCAGCCTCCCGAGTAGCTGGGACTACAGGCATGCGCCACCATGCCCGGCTAATTTTTTGTATATATATTTTTAGTTGGTCAATTAATTTATTTCTATTTTTGGTAGAGACAGGGTCTCGCTCAGGCTGGTTTCGAACTCCTGACCTTGAGCAATCCGCCCGCCTCGGCCTCCCAAAGTGCTAGGATTACAGGCGTGAGCCACCACGCCCGGCCTAATCACACCTTTTTAAAGAATCTCAAAGTGGGGTCTGAGTGACCACTGCCAGTGTTCCCATAAGAGTACTGATATGAACCACTATGCAAAACTGGCGGAAAAGATAAGACAGATACCGGTTCCTTAGGTCTTAGAAGCTCCGGAGAAGCCAAGGCAAGGCTCTGGCCTGTGCTGTGCACACCCCTGCCAGGGAAGCGCTGGGGTGCTCTGAGGCAGGCAGCGCCCCAGCAGCTCTCTCCCATGCACCTGGCCTGGTCTGTCCCAGCACTCTGGAGCAGCTACTTACAAACCACAACCACCGAGCTAATAGCAGCTGGTCCTCCTCGGTAGCTGGGCTGACTCTAGGAACCTTAGAAATGGTACAATTCTGATTTCTAGTGCTTTTCAGTACATGTAAGATACACCGTAGCAACGTTCCCTTTGCCCGTGGCCACCGGTTGCACTGATAAGACAGGACCCTGCCTGTATTTGTCACGGCCACACCTAGAAATAACAGCAGTCCACACGTTAGGAGCCTGCCACAGGCCAAGTGTGTGCCAGGCAACTTCTTACTCACTGGCTCTGACGACGAGGTGGGTGACTTGAGCCCTGTTTTACAGAGAGGGACAGGGCGCAGGGCCGCAGTCCAGGTCTAACTCCGCCAGGACCCTGAGCACCTGCTACCTCTGGACCCAAGCCTGTGTGCTCTGAGAGGAGACGTCTGATCTAACTGTTCTATGTGTAATGAGGCTGAACTGCTGACCGTCAGACTGGAGAGTCTTTACCAAGCCAGCCACCAGGCTCCTCAGTTAAGGCTCAGCGTGCATACGTGTGAGTAGTTCCTTTAAGGCGCTGTTTGAAAGGGCACCTCTTATGAGCCTGAATTTCCAAACTGTTGTTAGACTTAATGTGCCTCATTTACAATGATTTTACTCTGACCGTGTGGTTTAGGAGAGCTGCTTTGTGAATGAAGTTTCTTAAGCCAGGAATCCCTTTAACACGCTGGAGAAAAATGATTTTGTCTTTCAAATCCTTCCACAGTCTTTGGGTGCTGAAAACAAAAGGGTAAATTTCTCAGGTTTTTAAAATTTTTGCCAGTTATTGGCTGGAAGAATTTCAGAACTGTACCAAGAAATAATGTGAACATTCACTAAAGAGAACAAGCCTATCTCCCACGAAGACACCACACATGAGGTGGCATGGTCCGGCACTCTGCGAGGCCCAAATCTTAGCTCCTCGCAGTGCCATACAGTAATCCTGAAGAGTCGCTCCCCTTCCCAGATAGGAAACTGCAGCTCAGAGGGCTCCCCAGCTTACACGAGGGCCTTGTGGTCACCCTGCCTCCCAGGTGCCACCGTGTGCTCTACCACACAGGGTGGCACCTCCCCCTGCACCATCTATGTGCAAAGGCTGCTCTGAGGTGAGGAGACTCTCCCTGAGGAGCCTTGCAATGTGCTCTTGCTGACAACATGCAGCTCTGCTTACAGTCAGGGATCATCAGACGCCTTCAGAAGAAATGTCCTGCGTTCTCAGCACATTCCCCTTTTAAGTGAAAACTCAAAAACTACTTGTTTTTTTACCTGTTGCAAAACCTTTTCCGTGAATATCTCCTGGAGCCTGGAAATTTCAACCACTTTCCCTTCAATTTGCCTTCATAAAAAGAAGAATTGATAGATTACATATTCACTATTAGAACTTGGTAATCTAACTAGAACATTACACATTTCTATAGAGATCATCTCTTCCAAGTGAAGGTGGGAGAGGAGCAGGGGCCATACCATGGCGGGTGGGGGAAGAGGAAGTGGGCAAAGGAAGGTGATCTACTTACTAGTTTGGCTTTTCTGCCTCCCAGCTTGGTCCAGTGTGCTGGGCTTTTTGGAAATATGCTGTACCATGTAAGCTGACCCTCAGTCACCAGAGGCGGGTGTGCACAGTGCCCCTTGCACTCTGAGTCACTGCATGGGGACCAGGGAGCGCCTGGCCAGGCCCCAGTTGCAAAGCACAAAGTCCCCAGTAAGTCCTATGACCAGCCCAGTAAAGCACAGTAATGTGGTGGGATTCAAAAGACAGCACCAGAATGTCTGATGACCGGACTCTGTCACTGCCCAACAGGTTAAAGAAAAAAGTATATTTCACGTAAGCCAACTCCCTGTCACAAGGGAAAAAAACTGATTCAGATTGAAAATAACACATTTGGGTTTGGTAACTGAGTGTCTCTCCACCTTGAAACACTTCAGTGAGCCATCTTCCCTGTGTCAGGGTAGCATGGGTTACCCTTGCGGTAGGCTGGGGGCTCACACAAGTCTAGAGATAGCAGCTCACACGGGCTGAAGTACTGCTCTAGCACAAGCCAGCAACAGGAAGTGGCAGGAGCTGAAACATGCTGGGGCAATGCGCTGAGGTTCCAGAGGTCCGGTGGAGGTGAGGGAAGGGAGGAGACGCCAAAAGAAAAGGAGTGCATGTCCAGGCTTGGGGAAGGCACAGCCAGGTGGAGCTGGGCTGGTCAGAGAGAGGGCCAACACATTCCTCTCTGAGGGCAAAATGCCAGAGCCCCTTGGGGGCTGTCACCTGCACGGAGAAAGTCTCCAGGCTGTGCGTGCAGCATCAGGACCTGTTTTGGGGACATGCCCATAATGCAGTAAGACTTTGCAAAGACCCAGGCCTTATTTCCAGAATGCTCCACACATTCCTATAGAACCTGAGGCTGCTGAGTGCTTTCCCTGGAGGGCCAGTGGTCACATAGGCTTGGTCATGGCTTGCCTTCTGCATCCCTGACTCCCTGCTGGATGAGGGAGAAGGCAGACCCCAGGGGAGCCGTCTGCAGGAGGGTTTCCCTTCCTTAGAGAAGGCCCCCCATTTCATTTGAATGATATGTAAACAGCCCACATTGGGTGTTAACTGTGTCCAGGTAACTGGCCATCACTAACTGATCCCCTCTGGTCATGAGGCCCTGGGAGCTCGGCAGCAACAGGCAGGGGTGGCCTCCCAAAGGCCTGCGAGCCGTGCGTGGGGGCTTCAGCAGCATCCCGCCAGGATGGCTCAGGGGGGCTGCACGTGGATTCTGGGCACCACGGTAAATAAATAAAGTTCCTACTTCCTGGAGAAGCTGTAAAGTAGACTGTCAGCTCACAAGGAGCTACATACATACCTCACTTCATCAAACAAGCTGTTCATTTCGCCAATTAGCCGCTGATTTTCTTGTTCAAACTGTGAAGATGAGGAGACAAACACATTCAAGATGACATCACACTGAACTTAGGCAAGAGTTTCGCTAGAAAACTTTGATCTACCCTCCAGGAATCACTACCAAGCCCCTGGAGCCCGCAGTGGGATCGTCCTAGAAAGCAGTCTGGCCCCTGGACTCTGGCGCCCACTGCCCAGGCCCTTTTTGGGCTCTTCCAGGCATGCTTTCTCTGTGCCAAACCCTTTCACACTCCTGTGCTGTGACCCTTACCTCGATCCCCACCTGTGCCCCTGTGAACCTGGAACTTCCCCAGGCTCTGTACGCAGCTCTTGCTGTGTGGTGCTCAGATTCTACCAGTAACTCCTGTGTTCTCGGTGTGTGAGCTGTGCTTGGCCACAGACTGCAAGCCCTGCCAGCCAGCCACCAGGGCCTTGCATTGGCCTATTTCAGGGGATGGGGCCAGGGACATCTTTCATGTGGATTTAAGAAACAGAAGTCACATTCATGTCTTTAAAAATTATCCCAAACAATACATCAATAAATGTAGGTGGCTTTACATGAGGCAAATAAAAGGAACTTTTCTGCTTAGAAAAGGAGGAATTTTCTCAAAGTAACATCAGAAAACAATTTGGTTCTAATCAGCTCGACCAAAAAACATTTGCTAACTCAAAGGCATTAATATACCTGTATCATGAGTTATAAATGGAAATTTATTGTGCAAATCATACAATACCCTGAAACAATTTTGGAATATGTAACAACTGTTCCTTTGGGTGAAATAATGAATTAAATTGCCATTATGGGGCTTTAATTCATTATTTTACCCTGAGGAAAAATTCCAAAACAGTGATTATGAATTATGACCACAATTTGCTACAGTACTTTCCAATTTAAAACCAAAAGTGTGGTATGTCTTTCTATTTGTTCAGGGTTAAGCCTTTTGAATAAGATTTGGGTTAGTCAGACTATAAGATACAGTACTTAGCTATTATTCCCAATTAAGAAAGAAGTTAACTGGATATTAAACATCCTGTCATAAAAGTACTGAACATCATGGCCTTCTGCCCAAACCTCTGGAAGCGACACAATAAACATTAGGACGTTCTGCTGATTGTGGCTGCGCTAGTCACTGACGCTACGATGCTGAAGTAGCCGGTGTTACTGGGAATGGTCTCGGAAGTTTTCAGACAATGACTCAGGTCAGTGGAATGAAACGGAAGCATGGTGCGTCAGCAGTCACTATGGGAAGACGACACTTACTCTGTGGACACTCATTTGTCTCCTGCAGCTGCTGAATCACATGCTGCATGTGTGCAGGGCACACGGCGATGCAGACTCACAGCATCTTTCTGCTGGGAAGGGCCAGCACTTGCTGTGCCCTGCCCTCTGCCAGGTGCTCTACATACACTGCTGCGTCCGGCGCTTGTGACAATTCCATAGGGTGTTGATTCTGACCCAACTGAAGGCAGTGAAGCTAATTTTCTCACTCCAACTTAAGATAGTAAGTAGTATACAGAGGAATCATGGCTGACTCTGTCTAGTCCCAAAGCTCATATTCTTTCACCATGTCTTAATGGCAATGTAGCATGAGGTCATCATGGACATCCTTGCTGCCACCTTCCTCTGGTCCACCTTCCATGGCTGGTGAATTGTGTCTACAAAGGTTAATATACCTTTGCTGCTAACGAGTGCCTACAGGAGAAATGTAAAATCCTCAGACAAGCAATTGACTCTATTATTATGCTAGCTAGTTCCTTTATTTAGAGTAGTGGAGTGCATTTAAAAAAAGTCCACCACAGAAAGGTAAATCCTGCTTAAATATAAATGTATTCTTTCTTAATGAAAAGACAGGGCTATACACATTTTTATCTCTAGCAAAGAAATGGGGCAATGTTATAATATTTTGGGGAACATGATTCATCATTTCCATTAATAAAATTATTTTGTACAAACTGATGACAAAACTGAGATTCTAAGAAACATTTGCCATCATTTAGCTATAAGAAGGCAATATGATCCAACTGTACTTTCACCTGTCGGCTTTTCCACCTCAGCCTGCTCTCTGGTGGGGTGTCCCTCAGGGTGGTGGAGTGTCTCCAGGGTGGTGGAGTGTCCTCAGGGTGGTGTGCATACCCCTTTTATCCTCCCCTGTAGGTGCTGTTTCCAGGGAACCTCATCCAAGCCCATGCTTCAGACACCAGAGGTAAGACATCTCCTACATACACGTCTCTAGCCCAACCCCTAGACCCCATGCCCAGACACCTTCTGTGAATGTCCCCCAGGTAGCTCCCACTCACATCTTTGTAAAGTGAAATCCATTCATCCCCTGTCCAGGCCTGGACTGCCTACCTCTCTCTTTTTTTTTTTTTTTTTGAGACAGAGTCTCACTCTGTTGCCCAGGCTGGAGTGCTGAGTGCCGTGGTGTCAGCCTCGCTCAAAGCAACCTCCAACTCCTGAGCTCAAGCAATCCTTTTACCTCAGCCTCCCGAGTGGCTGCGACTACAGGCACGCGCCACCATGCCCGGCTAATTTTTTATATATATTTTTAGTTGGCCAAATAATTTCTTTCTATTTTTAGTAGAGACGGGTCTCGCTGTTGCTCAGGCTGATTTCGAACTCCTGACCTTGAGCGATCCTCCCGCCTCGGCCTCCCCGTGTGCTAGGATTACAGGCATGAGCCACCGTGCCCGGCCTATCTCCCTCTCTTGATTACCTAAGTTAGAAAACTCAAGGCTCTTCCCCAACCCCGCACCTGTCCTCCAATGGACCCCAGAGTCTAGTCCACTTCCCCCAACAGAGCTCTCATGGTGGCCTTCATTGCGCTCCCTGGTCAAGGCCTTCTCCGTCACTCGATTGGACTGGACAGCAATGGCTGACTGGGACCCTTGCTGCCATCAACATGCCATGCACACTGAGGCCTCCAGGTCCCATGTTTACTGGGTTTGGTGAGCACTTAATGAAAGAAAGAGGATGTGTTCTGGAACATGAGAGAGGCTGGAGAGGAAGGCAGGGGCCTCACAGTGTCCTTTAAAGCATTTGACTTACTTTCTTAGCTCAGAATTATTTTTGCCTATGCAGGACAAAGACAGCTCTGCTTATTATTCCAAAGAAAGTAACTATAGGTTCTGAAGGAGCACACCTCCCCCTAAAGAAAGTCCCAGGAAAGTCACAGCTAACAGTACCATCACTGGAATCAGTTTCAAATTTCTAAGGTGATGGTTTTAAAGGTAAAGCCACTCAAAGGGGATAAGCAGGTGTGAAACTATATCATGTATGAAATGTCTGTGAAATGAGGCCGAGTGCCAGCTGCCCCCTGCAAGACCTGACGCTGCAGTGCATGCCACAGTCCTTCCCTGCATGTGGGCAGATGTGACCCAAGAGCCTGAGCACTGCTGTCTCTTCTATACTGTACAGAGAGAGGCCGTCCTGCCTCATTTTTACAACCTGTCACCCTGAAGAGGAAAGGCAGGGGGAAGTCAATCTTACAAGCACCCGTGTGCCTGGCACTGTGTTGTATGCATCTCCTGGGCCGGCTCACTCTGTCATTAGTCCCACCTGTGAGGTGGCCATTATTTGTCCATTTCACAGATGAGGAAATGGAAGCCTAGAGCAGTGGGAGGGCACGGCTGACAGTGATGAGGCCAGGAGTGGGTCCTAGCTGGACAACTGCAGGGCTTGTATTCTTCCGACTAGGCTGTGCTACCTCTTGGCTTCTGGGTTTTTAGTGTTCACGTGTTCATGCCTTTTTAGGAAAGAGAAACCTGCCTCAGTCCTTTATTTCAGGCATGGAGAAGAAACAGTGAGTGTGGAGAGCAAAAGGAGCCCGAGCCAGTCCTTTGCCCTGGGCAGCCGATGCTCATGAGAGCACATGTGGCCCTGGCCATCCCTGCAGGTTTCAGCCTGCACACCTACGCCTGCAACAGCACTCTGGTGTGCCTGCGTGGCTGTTTCGACTCGCTTGCAGGCCGGCCCGTGTCAGTGTGCCACGCTATTCCTGTGAGGCTACACTCACCTAGACACCAGAGCCAACTTGGGGACATAAGTGAGCTGTCACACAGCAAGAGAAGCACAGGGTTTGGAGCCAGGGCTTGTGGTACAGAGCTTGGCTCAGCTGCTCTACTGGTTCCCTGACCTTGGGCAGGTCTTTGGAGTTTTTGTGCCTCATTTTCTTTAACTGTATAACATGACAGTTCCTACTTCACTCGATTGTTATGAAGATTAAACAAGACACGGTAACACAAAAGGCTTGGCATACAGAAGACATCCACAAGTATAAGTAGTAATACTAATACTAGCTTAACAAACTAGAGGATTCTTCTAGTTACTATTCATGATCCTGCTTTACCATTTAAAACAACCTTAAACTTTCATACTGTATTCAAAGTCATTCATCCATTCAACTAGTAATTCCCAAACACTGTTCTAGGCTCTGGGAATATGGCAGTGAAAGCAAGGCAAGATCCTGCTCTCAAGCTGGGCGCGGTGGCTCACGCCTGTCATTGAAGCACTCTGGGAGGCTGAGGTGGGAGGATCACTTCAGTTCAGGAGTTTGAGACCAGCATGAGCAAGAGTGAGACCCATCTCTTCTAAAAATAGAAAACCCAGCCAGGTATAGTGGCAACCTGTAGTCCCAGCTACTTGAGAGGCTGAGGCAGGAGGATCGCTTGAGCCCAGGAGTTTGAGGTTGCTGTGAGCTATGATGACACCACAGCACTCTAGCCAGGTTGACAGAGTGAGATTTTGTCTCAAAAAAAAAAAAAAGATTCTGTTCTTACGGAGCTTGTGATCTAGTGGAGGGCAAGGGAATAAAGCAGGATAATGGGACAGAGTGGCTGGGAGCCACCTCAAGTGGGGTGGCCAGGGAAGGCCTCTCTGAGGACATAACATCTGAGACCTGTAAGACTTGACAGTAGGGAGAGAAAATGCTTTCCAGGTGCAGTCATCAGCACCACAAACACCCCAGTCAGAGGCTCAGGGCTGGGAAAAGACAGGAACTCATTCTCACTTTACAGATCTGCAGCTTCACACTTCACTGGAGTAGCGGTGCCCAATCCCCAGTTCCCGGACCAGGACCAGCCTGTGGCCTGTTAGGAAACAGGCTGCACAGCTCCGCCTCCTGTCAGATCAGCGGTGGCATTAGATTCTCATAGGAGCGTGAACCCTACTGTAGACTGCGCGTGCCAGGGATCCAGGTTGCGGCTCCTTATGACAATCTAACGCCTGGTGACTGAAGGTGGAGCTGAGGCGGTGATGCTGGCGCCGGGGAGCGGCTGCAAATACAGATTCTCATTAGCAGAGAGCTTTGACTGGATAATCAATGCAATGCGCTTGAATCATCCCAAAACATTCCCCGCCATCTGTGGAAAAATTATCTTCCAGCTCTACCACTTATTAGGGGATTTTAGGCAAGATCCTTTCTTGGGTTTTTGCCAATGTTAAAAGGAGATAGGATGAGACTTTACGCTGAGCAAACAAGCTAGTGAGTAAATAAATAAAAAATAAAGATGGGAGTGCCCCACCACCTCTTGGTGCGATTATTAAGAAATCATGAAGAAAAGGGGTACCAAAAAGTTCTGTCAACTGCCAACTGGGACTCAAATTAAGATGCTATCATTTGCCAGGTGCAGTCACTGGAAAGCATGCTATGTGTGAGCCTTGTTCTCCATCCTTTAGGTAGAGGGCAGCTCTAGGAAACACCTGCCCGAGCATAGGAGTGTACTCCCATCTGGCTTCCACCACGCCAATGTCCAGATGAGCTATACACACACACTACTGGACATGAGCTGGCAGAAGTCTGTGCCAAACCTATCAGTTTCCTTTTGAAACACACCAAGAGCTAATTAACTATAGTGGTCAGCAACTAGGGGACAGGTCACTAAAAGGCAGGGATATTAGTAAAGGGGTTACTCTTTTGATTTTGCAGTCCTGACTTGCACTTTCTTCACATTACCATAACACTAGCAATTCAAGCAATTAAAAATCACCATAGTGGCAATTATAAAAGATCCATGTAGTTTAGGAGACTATTTTACTGCTGCTAAAAAGATATCTATTATTAGTAAAATTATTCCAAGACAGTTTCTTCTTTATGCTACCTTAAATTTATTTATTTATACACACACACACACACACACACACACACACACACACACACACACACACACAGAGTCTCACTTTGTTGCCCGGGCTAGAGTGCCGTGGCGTCAGCCTCGCTCACAGCAACCTCAAACTCCTGGGCTCAAGCAATCCTACTGCCTCAGCCTCCTGAGTAGCGGGGACTACAGGCATGTGGCACCATGCCCAGCTAATTTTTTCTATATATTTTTAGTTGTCTAGCTAATTTCTTTTTATTTTTAGTAGAGACAGGGGTCTCACTCTTGCTCAGGCTGGTCTCGAACTCCTGACCTTGAGCAATCCTCCCTCCTCGGCCTCCCAGAGTGCTAGGATTACAGGTGTGAACCACCACGCCTGGCCTACTTTAAATTTAAAACGTGAAAAGCATACTACGAATTAGGAAATGAAGTAGGAAAGTATATATAAAATATATATTTATAATTTTAAAAACTCAGTATAAAAATCAAAGGCATTTAGGATGACCTTCTATTTAAGGAAATGATGTTACAAAAACCACTTAGAAATAAATGATAAGACAGAAATAGCATTACCATTTGTATTTCTTCTGGGGATAATTCATCTTCACCTTTGCCCTCTCCCCAGGTTCCCAATTCAGGTTGTGCTTCGGCTGAAATCTTTTCTGTTGAAAAACATATTAAAAATAGATAAAATACCAAATATTCATTTCAGAATAGGTTGGCTTGGATGCAAGCACATTAAAAACACAAGATGGAACCAGAATCTTACAGCTGTCCATATTTGATTATCTGTTGGCTAATATTCAGGCATTACAGGTGTGAGTCTTCCGCAATGTTTAGGCCTTAAATTGCCTTTATGTATGCACATGTGTGTGCATGTGTGTGATGGGGAGGGGCACCTATGCAGTTTCCACATTGCTCTGATGTCAGCAATGGCTGCCAACTAAATGGACATTCTTCAGAACCAGTTTAAAGTGTTTTACTTCAAGACACATATATGCTTACACTCCTCCCTCTACTTTTAAAGACTGCAGAAACATGAATATTTTCATTCATATAAAATATATAAATATATGTATGTATATGAATGTATGTATATGAATATAAATAAATAAATACAGGAAGTGATATACCATTCCCCAATCCTATTCCTCTCTCAGAAGTTAACTGCTTTGATGTAGCTTCATAGACTTTATTTGAAAGTATTCACATACAAAGATACGCAAGTCCCTGCTCACTCCTGAAACTCAGAAATAGTACATAGTTTTGTGTGTATAGTGGCTTGTTTTTCACAAAGCTATCAATGGTAATATATTGTTCTAAAATGTGTTTTGTATGATTTATCAATATATCTTGGAGATCATTCTAGGTCAGTCCATATAGACCTACCTCATTCTTTTAAACTGGTGCATAATATTCCATTGTAAGGATACTATTCTTTTGTTGTTATTGGGTAATAATGTTGTTTATTCCCAGGATGAAAGACAACAGAACACTCTCATAGGAACAGTCCTGTTTTGCTTCTAATACCCCTTGACCAATCTGGAAAAATGTGTCTAATCAGCCTGGAGTCCAGTTACTGGACATATGAGGTCCCTACAGAATTTGGAATGGACACACTGACCCCTAGTATTTATTGAGGGGTTTTTGTGGTGCTCAGCTTTGAGGATACACTATTCTTTATGTAACCATAACTCCACTGATAATCCTTCAGTTATTTCAGATTTTTCACTAGCACAGTGGTACCATGTCCCAGTCCATGCTTGTGTGCCTGCTGGAGTACTCTCCCAGGACAGACGCCACAGCATGGAACTGCTGAGGGTGAGTGCATGAACATTTTAATCTAGAGAACTTTTTGAGCATCATCAGATAAACACATGATGGTGACAATGCCACTGGCTCCTAGAAAGATTGCTGTCATTCAGGATGATGTGAGAGAGATCTATAAGTTCATAAATGAGGTAGGAGTGGGAGAAGAGGGGAGAGGGATAGCAGGGATTCATCCCTGAGTCACTCTGTGTCTGCCTGTCTTAGCCATGCCTCTGGGCTTATCAGTGGGTTGCCAAGTACTCAAAGGCAAATATTGCTTTTTCCTTTCTTCCTCAAGCTCAGGAAATTTCCCATAGTTGATCTTAGCCCCATGAAATGCGGACAAGTCCAGGGTTTTTAAATAGGGGAAAAGAATATAACGATAGTAATGATTTAGAGAAAGCAGATGAAGCAGGACATGTATGAAAGTTATAATTATTATTGGGACTATGTCTTCACAAAGAAAAAATCTCTGTGTCATCCATGATTTAGTGCAGGCTTTTAACCCTTTGCACTCAGATGTCGAGTGTGACTCAACACGGTTAGCAAAAATTATAGAGATTAAAATTACTCTTTGAATGTATAAATAATTTGAAATATAAAAAAATCCAAATAAGCTTGTATGAAAAGAAACTCCAGTTTTTTATTCTACTGCCACACTTTGTAAAATCTGGGGTATTTAAAAAATTAAATCCCGAGTAGAATAAAGGAATCGAGAAAAAAGCAAGCGAGTGCAAAGGGTTAAAAAATGGCTGTTTTGGCCAGAACTGTCATTATAGAAAAACATGTTTATAAAAGACAGGCTGAAGTCATCTTTAGATTGGGTGTTGTTCTGAGAAGATATTCTTCAGGCAGGAACATTTGTACTTTTCATTCACCTGCTATGCCGCCCCAAGAGCTCACTGTCTCCAACTTGTCCTCACTATGGTACCCACTATACATTTTTACTGTTGTTGACTTTACTAAGGATAAAAACACCAAAATTGGAAACACAGAAACCTCATTCATATCTGAACCAAGCACAGATTAACTCTGAGTTAGAAAGAGAAAGTTCTGTTAGCAGAACTCATATTCTACAACATGCTCAAGTCTGTGGCCATCTGAAGCCTTCCTGACTTGCTGTTCTCAGAATATGCTAAAAGCACAGCACTCACCACTTCAGACTGCCAGTGCCCTGGTGCCAGCATAGCCAAGTCCAGACTCCTTGGTCAGGCATTCAAAGACTTCTGTGCCCTGGGGCCAGCCCACCTTTCCAACCTTAATCCCCCTTCTTCTCCCCTTTCCTGTGCATCACCAAACCCCAGGTGTCCTCTTTCCGGACTCCATTCCACTCTTCCTGCATTCTGGCCTCTGGGCACTTGCCTGTGTTGCTCCCTCTGTCTAGAGCAGACACCCTTCCCAGTGCTGCCTCCCTTGAAGTCGCCCTGACACTCTGCCTGAACTCTGAACTCTGTCCTCTCACCTCTGCCCCCCACTTAGTGCACTACTTACTTTCTGCCAGGAGCTGGCATCTTATCCTTCCCATCAATTGGGCTCCCTGAGTGCAGGGACCAGGAGTCACTTGAGAAAAATGATGATAAGGATTCACAAGCAATCACATCCATCCTAGTGCTAGGGGAAATCAACGTCAGGAAACAAATTACAAATGGGTACGAGAAGATCTCATCCTGACTAGGCAGGAATGCTGAAGAAAAAGGCCTAAACATCAGATATGGACAGGAGGTCAGTTGTGAACACAGAGGTGCTTAACATTGCTAACTAAATGAAAAAAATAACAAATGTAGTGCCTTTTTAAAATAGGAGTATGACAGGCAAGACACTGTTCTCTGCCTGGAACTAAACCACCTCATCCTATACCAAAATATATTTTGTCTAAGATACATTGCAAGTGTCAAAAGAAAAATGTAAAAACTAAAACGCAAAAATAAATAAAAGAACACTGTGCATATAGCCCAGGTTAAAAAAATCTTTTTGGTAACTGTAGATAAACTTAGAAAAATGTCTGTACAGGTCGAAACCATCTTCCAACTGGCACAAAGGAAAGGGCAGATACACAGCATGTTAACAAGATTCACCTGCCAATGTCAAGGCTGGGATGGAGAGGGAACATCAACGGCCCTAGAAAGCAGGCGGTGCATGGCAGGCAGGGCAGGCCTTTCCCCTGGGCTAGCCCTGGCCTGCATCTCCCTTCCTGTACCTTCTTCTCAGCGGGTATATCCAGGCTCACAGCTCTCAACCGCCTATTTCCAGCCCTGCATTCTTCCCATTCACTCCAATACTGACTCCTTTTCCACCTGCATATCAAACAGGTATCTCAGATATGACATGTATAAATCAGAATTGCAATTCCATTTCCTGCCCACTCCTCCCAGCTTGCTGCCAAACCTCCAGCCAGCTCAGGCAGTGATGCCACCTTCCAACTAGTTGCTCCAGCTCCAAACCTACCATTGTCCTAGCTTACTCTCTGTCCCACACATCTCACAGCCTACTGCTAGCTCATCTCAGGTTCCAGAGCACAAGCTGAGTCCCACACTTCTACTTCCACCTGGGCCCCTGACCCTCACTGCAGATACCGTCAGCCCATGTCAGGGACACTGCAGGAGGTTCCTGACATGCTAGCTGCCTCTATTCCAACTCCTCACAGCAGTCACAGGGGTTTAAAATGTGAACCAGACTGAGTCTCTCCCCAGCCTAAAAACCTCCAGGGGCTTTTCTCTGCACTTAGAGTCAAAGCCAAACCTATGCTCCCCAGGAGGACTAGGCCTCTCCCTGCCCCGTCTTTTCTCATCCGCCCTTCCTGTCCCCTGCCCCAACCCTTCCTCACAAGGGTGTGTGTACACAAGCATCTGTGTGTATGTACGTGTGCTTAAATATGCCAAGCTCATTTCTCCCTCCTGTGCCTTTTCACTGCCTGGAGAGCTTTCATCTGTGTGAGGCTCTGATTTCTCCACATCTTCGCTAAGGCTTGGTATCATTGGTCTTCTTCATTCTAGCCACCCTCGGGGTGTGAACTGGTGTTTCACTGTGGTTGGGGTTTGTAATTCCCTGATGACTAATGATGTTTTACATCTTTTCACATGCTTACTGATCATCTGTATGTCTTCCCTGGAGAAAATTTTACTTAGATCCTTTGTCCATTTGTTAATTGGTTTGTCTTTTTATTATTGAGCTGTAAGTTTTTTCTATATTCTGGATACAAGTCCCTTATTAGATGATTTGTAAATATTTTCTCCCATTCTGTGAACTGTCTTTTCACTTTCTTCATAGTGTCCTTTGAAACAGAAGTTTTTAACCCCAATGACTACCATTTATCCTCCCCACATCCTTGAAGGTAGGTATTATCACCCTCATTTTTAAAATAGGAAAACAGGTGTGCTCAGAAGTGCCAGGAAGAGCTGGGGGTGGGAGCCAGACTGCCTCTGAAGAGGCCCCTTCACTAGCCCACCTGTCTCCACATGCCAGACGGTGTAACCGAGCGCTCTCCCTCAGTGCTGGGCGGGCTGCTTTTGTCAGGAGATGACCTTGTAATTATAAAGTACCTAAATAATGACTTTAAAGTAAAAATGTAAGCCGTGAAGAACAACATTCCTTCACTCTGATAACTTGTTTTCTACCATCCAGAAGCAATAGGTTTCTCTAACATCAGGCAATACTTCCACAGCAACAAAAAGCAATCAGTGTACCACACAGGGTCTCCATTTAGTCACTTGTTTTCTCAACAAATACTGACTGCATGCCTCCTATGTGCCAGGCATTGTTCTGGGTACCAGTGTTATGGTAGTTAACAAAATACAGAAATTTCTGTCCTCATGGAATTTATGTTTTAATAGGAAAGACAGATAATAAAGATTAATTAACAAAAAACTTATAAAAATTAATAAAACACATACAAGGTTAGTGAAAAGTGCCAGGGAGAGAGAAAGCAGGGAGACAGGGAGACAGGAAGTATCAGGAAGGCTCAGTCCTCCTCCTTCTTCTTTCCAGCTACCTTCACTCTTCAGGGATCTCATCCTCTCTCAAGGGTTCAGTGCTACCTACAGACCTGTCACCTGACCTCTAGACTCCCTCATGAATCCAACTCCCTGCTCAGCATCTCTGCCGGGTGTCTCAATAGTCACAGCCCCTGCACCGAGCTCCAGACCCACCTGGTCCCCAGCTTGCCCCCACAGTCCTCTACTTGCAGAGGGCTACTGTAAGGATGATGATACAGGTCAAGCATCTCTGATCTGAGAATCCAAAATCTGAAATGCTTCAAAATCTGAAACTTTTTGAATACTGACATGATGCTCAAAGGGAATGCTTACTGGAGCATTTTGGATTTTGGATTAGGGATGCTCAACTAGTAAGTATAATGCAAATATTCCAAATCCAAAAAGATCTGAAATCTAAAACACTTCTGGTCCCAAGCATTTGGATAAGGGATACTCAGCCTGTAAATTCTGTGACACATTTGGGATGTGCCAGGTATCTGGAAGGAGTGAACGAGAGCTGCTGTGTACCACAGAAGGGTATGCTAAGAAGACTCTCAGGCCTCTCCTGGCTTCAGCTGTAACCCTGGGATTCAAGCAAAGCAACCCCCCACCCACCGCAACTCGGAGACACAGCAAACTAAGCAGGCACCCCTACGTGGGGCAGGGCGCTGGCTGGACATGAGGATCAAAGACATCTATGGCCACCCTGTGTAAGTCCCCCTGCACGTGCAGACTTTATGGAGACCCCGTATTTCTTCAGCGTTCACTGTGTGTCAGGACCTGTTCTAAGTCATGGGCCATCTCGTATCCATGATGACAGGAAGCACATAAACCCAGACTTGCATTTCGTCCCATTGGCTTGACTGGCTGTGGAAGCCCACTGAGATGGCACACTGCACCCTGAAGCGGGCCTGGCGGCTCCACACAGGGGCAGTGCTGACGCCACAGGGCACTGTCGCCAAGGAGGACTCCTTGAGCAGGCAGCTCTGATATTTCCTCCTGAGTCTGGGGCTCCAGTCCCCAGGCAGCCCATGCACAGCGCCAGCAGACGCTCTCTTCTGGACGCTGCCAGTGTCCTGGTGACTGGAGAACCCTCCCATCCTGCCTCTGCAGTAGTCATTAAGCTCTGTGACAGAAAAAAAGGCTGCCACCTCCTTATACTTCCTTTGCTTTATGCAAATACAAATACCCCAACATTTCTGGGTCTGTGATCCTTTTTCCCTACGTTGTATTCTTGCCAACATGTCATGAGAAAGAAATTTAAGGCAATATCTTTATTTTAATTCATACCTGGATATTCTTCAGTGGTAGGTTTTTCCTCAGAGTCTTTTGAAGGATTCTGTGACACCTTCTCAGATGTGGATTCTCTTGTTTTTGTCTTTGGCTCTGGTTCCAGCTTAGATCTAGAAATGAATAATCAGCAGTCAACTACTTTACTTCCATAACATGGATTCCTTTTTGACAACAGAAGGGAGTCAAATGTGACCCTGTACTTTTGTTCTGTGCCTCTCTACAGGGGAGTAGAGTTGTTGCCTTTGGGCCTAGTGGCCACCTGGACACACCTCCAATGGGGCACTTTTTACAAGGCACTGGCATTGCTGCCTGCAGGATAGAGACTGTGCACCCACCTCTGCATTCCCAGCCACAGCACAGTGACCAGCATACAGGGGGAGGGTGCAGTCAGTAAGTGCTGAATACACCCCCCCATAGATTGGACACTACATTCAACACGTGGGCAGTGAAAGCTGACTGTCCCATGTTCAGCAAACCCAGGAAACTGGATTTACACTAATCCAGTAGTTTACACTAATGCAAAAGTACGGCTGAATATATACACACACACATTAATATATGCCCATACACATATGTAAGCACTATGTTGAAACAATGTAACTATGAAAGCACATATCCTTAAATAAACATTTCCCTGCCTCTTTCCCCACTGGGCTCCTTCCCATGCTATTATCTTCTTGTCCACCTATAGGGCTCAGCACAACCTTACCTACTTAGAGAACCCTTCTCTGACTTTCCTATCTAAGAAAGGCTCCTCCTGTTCCTCTTTACCTGTCTTTTCCACAACAGTTATCACAGTCTCTAACACCTTATTAATTATTTGTTGACTGTCAGCCTTGCTCCACTGAGCGTACATTCTGTGAGGAGGGTCTTTGCCTTTATGAGCTGTGCTTGTTGCTTAGCCCTAGATCCTGGATTAGTGCCTGGCATTCAGTGTTTAATAAATATATGTTGAATGAATGAATGCATTATAAATACCAGTAAATGGCTAATAAGAGAAAAAAACTGGTTATGAAACAGGCCTTGTAACAGCTTTACTAGAATCTATATAACTACGAAAATTATAGACAGAGTTCTAAAACCATCTAGGATAAATTCCATATTGTTAGGCAGACAGACTATAATTAAAAGAACAACGTAAATACATATTAGATGATATTACTAGTGGCAGCTAACATTTATTGAGGGCTTATGTACTGGACATTTTTCTAAGCACTTTACATGGATAGATTTATGTAATTCCAAAACATCCCGATAAGGTAGGTGCTAGTATTAAAGACCTTTTTACAAAGGAGGAAACGAGGTATATATAAGTTAGAAAACTTGCCCAGTTCAAATTATAGTCAGCAAATGGCTGGGCTGGGACATGACCTCAGGGAATCCAGCTCTGGACCCCTCACTCTTAACAGCTGCTCCATGTAGGGTATACGCTAATCATCATGTTCCATGGGAAAGGACTTTTGTGCTCAAAAAGTCTGTAAGAATTATCTGGCTATTTCTAAGACAGAATTATTTTATATTTCCACTAGCTATGTATGAGAGTTCCAGTTGCTCCACACCCTCCCCAACATCGGCCATTTTTAATTTAGCTAGTCTAATAAGTGTGAAATGGTATTTTGTGAGTTTTTATTTATTTTATTGTGAAACAATCACACAAAGTAAAGTCTGTAGTACAAAGAACCCCTTTTTCCTGAACCATTGGAGAGCAAGTTGCCAACCTGATCCCCTTTACCTTCGAATGTTTTCTATTCCCTAAAAATAAGAGCATTCTTGGACATGGTAAGAATATAACCATCAAAAGCAGAAAATTTATATTCCCACATTACTTCCATCTTTTCCTCAGACTCCATTCTACTTTGATCAGTTATCTCAATAACATCCTTTATAACATTAAGAGCCAGCTCAGAATCACGCATTATATCTCATTGCTATTTTTCCTGTCTCCTTCATTTGGAACAATTGTTCAGTCTTCTTGAGCTTCATAGCCTGATACACAACAATGTGCCAGTTATTCTGTAAGAGGTCTCTCATGTTGAGTTTGATGTTTCCTTACTGTTGGATTCAGGTTATGCGTCTTTGTCAGAAATCACAAAAGTGATACTGCTTCCCTTTTTTGGTTGCATTCTATCAGGCTGTGTGTGATTTCACTTTGCCCATTTGATGGAGGTGGTGGCTGCCAGGCTCTCCCAGGGAAAGTTATCTTTCCCACTTTGTAATTAATAAGTATGGTGAGGGCTTTGACACTATGTATCTATTTCAAACTTTCAACTTATTCATTTATTTATTCCTATCTAAATTCATAATGTCCTGTTTCAGTCAATGTATTATAATCTGCTACTATCATTTATTTTTATGCTCAAATTATCCCCCATTTGGCCAGTAGAAGTCTCTTCAAATTGACTGCTGTGTCCTTTAGATATGTTCGCATCATTATCATAGCCCTTCTTTACTTTGCGATATAACCGAATGTTCTAGGCTCATTTTACAGGTTCCTTGCCGCAGCCTAAGAATCAGCCATTTCTCCAAGAAGCCTGGGTCTCTGAGGGTGAAATTGGTATCTAGGAGCCAAGACCGTGGTGGAAGTATGCTTATTGCTACTGTGGTGTCACTGCTTCCAGGCTTTCTCAGTGGCCAGAGATTGTGAATATATCCACGCATTTTCATACATATACATACACACACTTACAACCATACTTATTGCTATGTTGATCTTAGTAATTGAAAACCATGAATTCACACCAGTATCTTTCATTCCAATGCACAGCCACAGGGTTCATTCTGGCTTTCCACCTTAAACGTCTCCTATAGTGAGAAACCTGGCTTCTAATATCCTTCTGTATTTACTACATGGTCAGTTCCCCTATATATAACCCACTCCTCATCTCTACCAGGGACTCTTCCCTGATGCCAATCTGCCTCTCTCCTTGCCGGGGCTCTGCCTGCCCACGCTGAGCCACCTTCCTCCCCCAGCTCGGGCTGGGCTCTGATGCAGTACTCCAAACGAAATGCTGCTCCCCACCACTGTAGACACCCTTCTTACAACCCCTGCTTCATGGCTGCAGGACTGAATTGTTTAGGAAGGCAGAGGGCTTAGTCAACTTTTAAATAAGGGCTCCTTTAATGTCTGTCATCCTTTGTGTCCAGACTATGCTAATGTGCCAGTTTTCAATTTAAAATGACTGAAAGACTGCAGTACAGCAGACTTAGACAAAGTTAAGTGGAGTTTATTAAGTGATAGAAACAGACTAATTATACCCAGAATGTCTACTGAAATCCTCAGAGAAATTACAAATTTACTAGTTGAAGACAATTAGAAAAAGAGCAATTTTTTAAGTCATCAAAAGATCTGTTTATGCCCCATGATTTATTTAAATTGATTTCTCAAACTGAAGGCTAAGCATTTCAGAACTGCAATCAACACAGTTTCTACCTGACCAACATCTGTTTCCAGGTCCCATATTTGAAAAAACTTCAGGATTCTATTTAAAATTTAAAAAGAAAAGGAGACAGAAAAGAGGAAGAAAGACAGACTTTTTAGTATTGAAACAAGAAAATATGTGGGAGGTCTTTGCAAACCTTAAATAAAGCCCTATACAAATATTACACAGAAGAGATTATTTAAGATTTAAGCATAGCTCTTACACAGGCATACCTTGTTTTACTGCGCTTAGCTTCCTTGCCTCCAAGATATTGTGTCCTTTTTCCCCCCAAAAAAACAGATCGAAGATTTGTGGCAACCCTGCATTGAACAAATCCGTTGGCACCATTTTCCTAATAGCATGTACTCACTTTGTGTCTTTGTGTCACATTTTGGTAATTCTTGCAATATTTACAACTTTATTATTATTATTATATCTGTTATGGTGATCTGTGATCAGTGATCTTTGATCAGTGATCTTTTGATCTTTGATGTTACTACTGTATTTGTTTTGGGGTACCATGAACCACAACCATATAAAATAAAAAACAATAAAAAAATGTATGTGTTCTGACTGTTCCCCTGACTAGCTGTTATGCTCCTCCTCAGGCTGCCTTAGTCCCTGAGACATAACAGTATTAAAATTAGGCCAATTAATAACCATACAAGGGCCTTTTAGTGGTCACGTGAAAGGAAGAGTCATACTGTCTCTCACTTTAAATCAAAAGCTAGAAATGATGAAACTTAGTGAGGAAAGCATGTCAAAAGCTGAGATAGGCTGAAAACTAGGCCTCTTGCACTAAACAGTTAGCCAGGTTGTGAATGCAAAGAAAAAGTTCTTGAAGGAAATTAAAAGTGCTATTTTAGTGAGCACACAAATGATAAGAAAGCAAAACGGTCTTATTGCTGATAAGGAGAAAGTGTTAGTGGTCTGGATAGAAGATCGAACCACAACATTCCCTTAATCCAAAACCTAATCCAAAGAAAGGCCCTAATTCTTTTCAAATTCTATGATGGCTGAGAGAGATAAGGAAGCTGCAGAAGAAAAGCTGCAAGATAGCAGAAGTTGGTTCACGAGGTTTAAGAGAAAGAAGCCATCTCCATAACATATAAGGTGAAGCAAGAAGTGCTGATGGAGGGCTGAAGCAAGTTATCCAGAATATCAAGCTAGGATAAATGGTGAAGGTGGCTACACTAAACAACAATTTTTCAATGGAGATAAATAACTTTATATAGGAAGAAGATGCCATCTAGGCCTTTCATAGCTAGACAGGAGAAGTCAATGCTTGGTTTTCAAGCTTCAAAGGGCAGGCTGACTCTCATGTTAGGGGCTTCAACTTGAAGCCAACGCCTTTTATCATTCCAAAAATCCTAGGGCTCTTAAGAATGATGCTAAATCTAATCTGTCCATGTTCTATAAATGGAACGACAAAGCCTGAATGACAAAACATCTGTTTATAGCATGGTTAATTATTGAGTCTTACTGCTCAGAAAAAGATTCTTATCAAAACATTACTGCACATGGACAATCCACCTGTTTATCCAAGAGCTCTGATGGGGACTTACAAAGAGATTAATGTTTTCACGCCTGCTAACACAACATTCATTCTACAGCCCATGGATCAAGGGGTAATTTTTACTTTCAGGTTTTATTATTTAAGAAATATATTTCATAAAGCTATAGCTGCCATAGCTAGTGATTCCTCTGATGGATCTGGGCAAAGTAAATTAAAAACTATATAGAAAGATTCATCATTCTAGATGCCATTAAGAACTTTCACAATTCATGGAAGGAGGTCAAAATATCAACCTTAACAAGGGTTTAGAAGAAATGGATTCCAAACCTCATGAATAACTTGGGGGTGGGGGGGATTCAAGACTTCAGTGGAGGAAGTAACTGCATTTGTGGTAGAAATAGCAAAAGAATTAGAAGTACAGCCTGAAGATGTGACTGAATTGCTGCAATCTCATGATAAAACTTGAACAGATGAGGAATTGTTTCTTATGGATGAGCCAAGAAAGTGGTTTCCTGAGACATAATTTCCTCCTTCACTTTGGTGAAGATGCTGTGAACATTATTGAAATGACAAGAAAGGTTTAGACCATTACATAAATTTTGTTGATAAAGTAGCATCAAGGTTTGAAAGGATTGACTGAAGTTTGAAAGAAGTTCTACTTTGGGTAAAATGCTATCAAACAGCATTGCATGCTAGACAGAACTCTTTCATGACAGGAAGAGCCAATCAATGTTGGCAAACTTGATTGTCTTATTTTATGAAACTGGCACAGCCACCCCAACCTTCAGCAACTGCTACTCTGATTTGTCAGTAGCCATCAACACTGAAGCAAGACCCACCAGTGAAAAAATTATGAGTCACTGAAGGCTCAGATGTTTATTAGCATTTTTTAGCAATAAAATATTTTTTAATTCAGGTACACGTACACCTTGGTTTTTTTAGACATAATGCTATTGCACACTTAACAGACTATAGTATAGTGTAAACACAGCCTATACATACACTAGGAAACCAAAACATTTGTGTGACTCACTATATTATGATATTTGCTTTATTGTGGTATCTGAAACCAAACCTGCAACACCTCTGAGGTATGCCTATACTTCTTTCATGCCCCCAACAAGGGATCTAGGTAGAAAGAAGATATTTTTGATATATAATATCAAAGTACTATAATTTCAAAACTGGCTTTCAGAATTGGCATCTACTCAGGCACAGGTACTGTATACTACAAAGAATAGACGATATCTCATACCATCTTGATTAAACCATCTTTACCATTACTCAGTCACTCATTCAACAGATATTTAATGGGCATCTACTACATACTAGTGATTTTCTAAAGCCAGTGCTACTCAAAATATGGTCCATGCATTGGTACCAGACCACATACTATTTATTATTGGTCTGCTTACAAGGTAAGTACAAAAATGAAGAGTAAGCATTTAGAAACATTTATAGCAATCTGACATTGCCATCAATCAGTGGTCTCATCTCACTGCACAGGGCATAGACTAGCTCAGATATCCGACCACTGTGGTGAGTTATCTGTGGCATAAGCTGTGAACTTGTCATGCGCAGTAGAATACACATCAGTCCATGATGGACCGTAAAAGAAAACACAATAAAGTGGTCCTTCAACCTCGGGAAGTCTGTTCTAAGCCAGGGGTCAACACACTTGTTCTGTAAAGGCCCAGATGCTAAATATTTTTGGCTTTGTAGACTGTATGTGGTCTCTGTCACATATTTTTCTTATCTATTTTTTTAATTAACACAAATCTTTATGAGTATAAAAACCATGCTTGCTCAAAGGTTGTACCAAGGGCAGGATTTGGCCCACAGGTGATAGTTTGCTCATCCCTTTTCAAGGCAATGAACAAGACCCCTGATCCAGCCAGTGAATAAGACAAAAATCACTGCTATGGATCTAATATTATACTATATCATTTTCCCCTCATCTTTATCATCATCATCTTTAATTATTGGCAACATTTACTGAGTTCTTACTATGTGCAGAATAATGGGCATGGGGCTGTGGGTAAAAAGAGGTTAAAGATGCAATCCTGCCCTCCTCAAGCTCACAATCTAGTTGGGTGAGAGGAGTGAATCACATGTGATAATGTATGTGTACATTCTTCAAGTACCAAGTAAGTATGGCGACAGTATGTGTTATAAGAGAACCAATGTTTTCTTAAAAAGCAGGAGGAGAAGAAACAAAATTCAGCAAAATTTTGATCTTCTGTACCAATGTAAGGGAATAAGTAATAACTAACTCAAGATCATATACCTGGCCATGGGATTAAGGCAGTATTTTCTCAAGTGTGTCTGCCAGGTGTTTCAAGAGAAAGGGTCCATGGTTAGCAAGGCTGAGAACAGTCCTGCTCCCTCTTGGAAAGACGTGATCAAGGCACAGTGACAATGGAAAGACTCTGAGAACTCTGAACACTGTTTCTCAAACTTACTGGACTATTTTCATAGTAAACCTTATTGAGATCCCCAGGATTTCCTCAGAGTATCGTAGGAAATTCTCACTTATATTACCTTTTAGAATTTACTGTAGGATGGGCTAATATTCTGGTAATAAACTTCAAGCTACACTGATAAACTCAGAA
This sequence comes from Microcebus murinus, assembly GCF_040939455.1. NCBI lineage: Eukaryota > Metazoa > Chordata > Mammalia > Primates > Cheirogaleidae > Microcebus > Microcebus murinus. Next base: position 54,949,655 of record NC_134119.1, on the reverse strand, counting down.
GTTGCTAGGAAGTTGCTCAGCCTTACGATCTGGTTGTTTTATAATCTACCCAATGTTAGAAGAAACCATTATCTTTCAGACTAATAAATTTTATTCTTCTCACTCTCCCTCACGACAGAGAATCAGCCCATAGTTTCTACTTCTAAGAACATCAGTGTACAAGTCCGAGTGATGTGTTGGAATGATGGACCAAATGCAGCAGACTTTAAAGCAAGGTTAGCCATGGGTGGAAACAGGCCCAGATGTAACCACTCCCCAACCCCCGCACCCCCACACACCAGAGAAGTAAGAAAAAGCCATTTAGAAGAAAAGGCCTTATGTTGTTAGTTGGATTTGTCCCTGGGCTTCTGTCTCGTTTATTACGCCTTCAGAAAGAAAATCCTCTGAGCCCTTGGGAAAGAGCATCAGAGGTTACTCCTGATTTCCAGATTCTACCTTGAACTGCTTCTGTAAGAAACAGCCTGTGATATACAACCTGGTTACATTCTGGAAAAGGAAAATGTTTCTGATTAATTCAGATAGTTTTTAATTAGAGTATATACCCAGAAGGACATTTGATGGCTATTTCAACTTAAATCATAAACCAAATATTAGTGCTTTAAAGTGGTCAGGAGAGTAAGAGGGCATATTTCAAACCCTTTGGCGATGACAGGGCCACTTGTGCCCAATGTGTATCTGTTACTGGATCACAACCTTTCCAATGTATAGGTGTCCCCCATGTGGAGCTGATGAACCAGGGGTAAGCAACTGTGCCTCATTCATTATTTCCTTCATTCAAGAACCATTAATTGAGCACCTACTTTGTGACAGACTCTGAGAAAGGAACTGGGACCAGAGAGATAAAAGATGCAATGAGGGCTGGGCATGGTGGCTCATGCCCAGTTTAATGAACAAAGCATTTTACCCAGTTTGGAATAAGAACCCTTTGGTAGGGTACATTAATAGGATATCATCATTCTATGAAAATAAAATCCAGCGGAGGATATCTTTCTTCCTATATACTGTTAAAAGATTTAAAGTAAATAATTAGGCTGCTCCTTAACTAACAAATGTTTTTCTTTCACCAAAAACAAAACAAACATGATAGTAACAATAATGCCATAAAACATGAGCACTTGGGTTTCTCAAATCAATTTATAAAAAATACTTTTAATAATAATCATCACCAACTAAAACATAATAATACAAAAACAAATACAAGAACTCACCAATCCAACTTGACAATAAATACACTCCACTTACTGTCAAACTATCTTCAGGAAACTTGCCATTCATTCATTCAACAGTCCTTCCTGAGTGGCTTCCACAGACGGGACAGGCACTGTGCTATATGACGGGCTGAGGTGGTGTAAGGGACAATAAGCCAGTAGCAGCTGTATTAGAATATATATGTGTTACACTCGACCATGAACGATGTGCAGGGAACCCACTAAGAGAAGAGCCACTGACACTGCCTGTAGGAGCTGGAAGAGACTTTCAGAGAAGCAACATGTTAACTGGGGCTTGAAAGATGAACAAGACTTAGTTTGCCAGATGAACAGGGCAAGAGCCGGGGAGGGAAGAAGAGAATCAAGTGTATGTGAAAGGCACTCTGTGCAGAGAAGGCAGCAAGGGTTAAGACATAAGAGCTTCCAAGAGCAAAGCCTCTTTAGGACAAAGAGTAGTTGTGTAAGGCCTGGCCAGAGCATAAGTCACTAAGAAACTAAGGCTGTGGTCCACGCATTATGGGCCTTGAATGACATGTGATGTTAACCCTTTCTGAGACATGGAAAGAAAAGGAACGATAAAACGCACGTACATTTTAGGCAGATGCCTTCTGCCAAAGGTGAGGAAAACACTAAAAGGAGAGAGCTGGACTACTTTGTGAAAGGTCACATAGTTATTTCCCTTGAGATCTTTTGCTCAAAGTAATTGGCACAGGGCAGCTATCTGGCAGGAGACAAGGCTCTACTTCACTGTCTAAATGAGAACAATTCCCACCTGACTGATCTAAATTTGTATTTTAGTAAAACGTCTGCTGAGAACCAGGAACTAAGGAAGTAGCAACAAAAGTCTCTTCTTCCTTTACTTGGGGTAAAGCCTTGAGTGTCCTAAATGAAGCAGAAATTTGCATCTCTCTCCCCTGGTGAGTGTGAGGCCCAGGGACCACCATGCCATTTTGGTGGTAAATCACACATCATCAGAGTTCTGCCTTCTCCTCCATGACTTGCTCAGGGCAAACTGGTCCCACTGTGCCTCAGACACTCAGCTCATACTCCTCCCTGAGCCTAGACTGTTTTCTATCTCTCTAACCCACTTAGATATTTCTCTTTCTACAGCCAACACCCATCCCATTGCTGGAGAAACCTGCTCTGATTATGTTGAGGTTCACATCTTAGCCCAGCTGTGACACTGTATAGCTAACCCAAATTCGTTGAGTCCTGATTTATTCATTTATACAATGGGATACTAACATTTATTAATAAGGTAGTTGTGAGGATTAAATGAAACAAATTAACATACCACCTGGCACAGGGTAAGTGCTTAATGGTATTCGAGATAATAGCACAAGTTATCATTTATCAACTCACAAGTGTTTTCAGCATTGGACCACATTGTTTGCACAAACAATTCAGGCACAGTAAGCTACTCTTATCAGTTAGGATGGTATGAACCTTCCTGACATCCAAGTTCTCAGATGCCAGCCAAGGGTTAACTTTGCAAGCATATCTTCTTAAAGATAGCAGTCTCAGGCCTGCTATGTGAACTCTTTCCTACATACCTGTGAAACAGATTTGAAATTATAAATGCCAACAAACAGAAGCATTTGTGGAAGATAGTAAGTAGATTAGTCAAGTTATCTGTCAGCAAACAGTTACTATTTATTATATAATGCACTGAGGGGTAAGTTTGAGAGAAGCACTTGATAAAGTCTCTTTTCACAGGAAGCTTGGAGACAGGCTGTGTTACTGTATAAACATGAAAAATTAGCCAACTTAATCAGAATATGTCAAAATTAGTGAGATCTGTAGTAAGTTCAGAGGGGGAAATGGTACAATCAAATGGCATAGTATAGTGCCTGAGAGCTCAGACGCTGCAGCCCGACGGCCTGTTTTTGAATCCTGGCTCTGCCACTTATAAGCTGTGTGACTTTGGGCAGCTTGCTTAATTTTTCTGTGCCTTAGTTTCCTCAGTAACAGTCCCTACCTTACAGGGTGGTTGTGAGAATGAAATGAGTTGATTTATTTAATCTCCGAGGTCACTGCAGGGGAATGTGAACACAGTCCCTGTGCTCTAAGAGCTCACATGCAGCCCAAAAAGGAAGACAGGTGAAGAGGCAGGTACCGTAGGAAATACTGAAGTCTGGCTCTGCTGCTTCCTGGCTGTGTGGTCTTGGACGAGCCATTTAACCTGCTGGAGTGTCAGTGTCCTTACCCGCCTGCTTAAGTGGGTGGTGGGGTTGGAGTACAGTATATACCCAGAGCACGTGGCATCTAGCAAGTCTCTGTCGGAGTGGAGGGGTGGTGGGAGGGTAGGTAACGTGTCACTGAGGACATGAGCAAAGCCTCATGGAGACATGGTGGCTGTGCCCTAGCTCTCCCCTCAGGAATACACTTTCAGAGATAATAAGGAAGGGTGTAGGGGAAAAGAGACAGAGGTAAAATAGCTCTAAGTGTAGCAGCTCATACGGTTAGAAGGAAACAAAATGGGCAAGAGCATAGATGTGCTCCTGTTTTGGACCAGCAGCCTGGGCTCAAATCCCAGTGCTACTACCTCCAGACTGCGAGGCCTTGTGTGAGTTATCAAACCTGTTCCTCAGCTTCCCCATCTGTAAAATGAGGGTGTTAACAGCAACAACAGCAACTGCCTCACATAGTGCCTGGCACACGGTAAGTGCTCCATAAGCATCAGCTATGGCATTTTGTGAAGAAATTTCAAGCATGGTACATTGCATAGATTAGATGTTATTACTATTATTATAATTAAGAAACACCAATGAAGGCAATACTTACAGTCTTTTCTTATCCACCACTCTTTTAACTCGGATGGCTCTTTGTTCTGAGTAAAGTTTACACACTCCTGTTGCAGGGGAAAATACCAGAACAGAGACCATTTAAAATGGCTTCACAGGCAAAGGTATCATTCAGTATAATGAGGTACTATAATCTTCAGCTAGCAAAGCTAAATTCCATATCACATCTACTGTGAAATGCCACATTTGACCTTTAAGAAGAAAATGAAATACTTTTTAAGTAATCTTCAATGAAATCCAAAACAGCCGTCCTGTGCTCCTTCACTTGCTGGGAATGTATCTCCTTGTGGGCTATAACAGAAAAGGACAACATTCAGGTCTTTGTATGCAATTATTCTAAAGCTAACAATTTATCAACTTCCTTAGAACAGTTTCTTTATTGAAAGTATTTTTAAAAACATAGCTATAAAATGAGTTAGCATCGAGTGAGACTTATTAGGCTTTAAAGAGTAAAAGATTAAACCCATAGAAAACTATAGTCAAATAATTTATGGCTTATTACAGCACTTAGGGACAGTATTTGACGCAGCACTTCTTGAGTGCTGACCTCATCTGTAGCAACAGCATCCAAGGCTCAAGCTGACCTTCAAGAAACATGTTTAAATCACAATTCAATCACACACTCCTCCCTGCCTGAGCTTGCACAGCTTTTCAGATTGAAGGGCCTTGTCCTCTTTCCTAGGCACCAAGCCAAACTCTCTTTCTCCAGGAAACCTTCTGTGACTCCTGGCCACAAGGATGCCTTTCTTCTGGGAACTATGTGTAGGCACTCTGATAGTACTTTACATATATACTGCTAATAATCTAAACAGCAGTTCTGATTATGCCTGTTATACACATGAAGAAATTAAGGTTCAGAGGCAATAAGTAGCCCAAGGTCACATAGTTTCATATTTAATTGCTGGCTTTATTAATGTTTAGTAATGTTGTGTATTTTCTAGGAATCTCAACGAACATATATGGCCCTAAGACTGGGGACATGAGTTATGTCTTTACCATAGGGCTGCTTCACTTGAGACTCATGTGAGGGATCAGGGACTCTGTGAAATTGTACATACAATTTTGCATGCACGTACATTTTTCTGGCAAGAATGTTTACAGCTTTCATCGGACTCTCCAAGTAGTCTATCTTGGTTATAGTGTAAGCTTTCCAAACAAAAGTCAGTGTCACAAGCATAATAGCATCTGACAACTTTGAGCTCTATATACTATTTAATGTATTCTGTATCTCCCTAAGCAAATTGAAAAAGAATCAAGAAAGAGGCAAGACTTGGGAAGCCATCTTAGTGTCTCAGTGAGAAATGAGCATCAATGAAAGTGAGATGATAATAACCACCCTAGTGCCAGACATGCTGTAGGAATTTCCTTTAATTCTTATAACAACCCTAAGAGATACATCCTATAATTGCCTGCATTTCACAGATGAAGAAACTGAGGTCCAGGGAGTTTAAGTGACTTGCCCCAGGCCACATGGCTAGAACGTGCAGAGCTACGGTGCATACCTAAGCAGTCATGGCTCCAGAGCCTTCCTTCTAACCATGAAGGTTTGATATGAAAATTTAATACTACAAGTAGAAAGCTCAGTATCCTCTTCCACCCTTATCTACAAGCTATTGGCTCCCGCTTCACTAAATGCCACACAGACAGACAGATACACATACACACACAAACTTACAATTTGTCTTCTCTGTCCCTGACCCCTTGGTAAATTTTTGGTCTTGTTTGAGAAAGCTCTTTTCATCTCCCTCCTCTGAATATCCCAATCATTTAACTTGAGTAATGGCTTTTCATTACTTTTAACAGATTAGGTTAAAACTATGATCAGGAAAGGAAGGATTTTAAAGTTTTAAAACTTAACACTAAATAAGAACATAAGAGGGAATTTTAACTGGTTGTGCCATATGATCCTTGTTTAACTACTTGATATATTCATGGTTGTCTGTCTGCATCTTTCAGAACACTTTACCTTCTGTTCTTAGTTGTTGAATTGCTTCAGAACAGGTCCTCATGAATATCTGAGCATCCTGGTCTATCTGGTCTCGTTCTGTGTCTGTCATCCTTCCATAATCAGACACGATATGGCTAAAGAGAGAGAGAAAAGGAAGAGGCAGCAACAAATGACAACACAATATAGTTTGGGTACATGAGGAGGGAAGAAAAGGCTCCCTGATAAAGTGACATTTAGGAAAAACTGACCCAGCTAAGAGGCAGGAAAATGATCTACATAGTGTAACTAACATATATGAAGGCCTCGACACAACTGAAGCAGGACCAGACATAAGAGAGAAGGAGTGAGGGGAGGAGAGGGGAGGGGAGGGGAGAGGAAGGGCAGGGAAGAGAGAGGAAGGGCAGGCAAGGGAAGGGAAAAGAGATGAAGGGGAGAGGAGGGGAGGGGAGGGGAGAGGAGGGGAAAAAAGGGGAAGGGAAGGGAGGGGAGGGGAGGGAGGAGTGGAGCATGGAGGTGCTGTTAGGGACTGGAGCACACAAGGCTCATTAAGAACATAGGCTCTGCCTTTGTGGACAGTGGGACTGCTACTGCATGGACTCACACCACACAATGACTGAATTAGACTTACACTAGAAGCTCACCCTGGGTGCTGCATGGAGAATAATGCAAGGACACAATCTGCAAGCTCTTGAGATATATGTAAGAAGCTGTTTTAGGCTGCCATTTTTCAATGTTGACAAGTAGTCTTCAAAGCTCACAATAAAAGAGCTTTTAGAAACAAATTTCATTTCCCTTAATACTAAGTTAAACAACCCTAAAGTTACTGAGCTAGTAAGGGTGTTCGCTTTCAGTAAGATAGCACCTTGAAGCTCAAAATAGGACAGCCCATCTTGATTTGAGAATCACATGCTACCAAGGCGAAAGGGACTTAACATAACACACAGACTCAAACCATCCCATTTTCTCCCCCCGCCCTCCCCCCCCAGCCTGGCTGGCCACCTACTCTCACTGAGAATAAAATGCAAGGTCCTACATGCTCCCACACACACTCCCCCCATCCCCTCACTTCCTGCCCCACTGGCCTCCTTGCTGTCCCCTGAATCAGCTGAGCACACTCCCGCCTCAGCCGGGACTGCTCCCCAGCAGACGTCCACTCTTTCTCTTCATTCCGCCTCTGCCAGGGACCCACTCAGGCTGGCTTCCTCGGAGGACCGCTGGCTTGCCCCGCCCCACAGCACTTGCCCACCACTGATTCCCAGCACCCGTGCTGGATGGGAGGCGATCGCCTCTCCGCTCCAAAGCTGCCCTTCCCTGCTTTGTGACAGGGGAGCTGGGCCTCTCCAAATCCTACTGTTACTTTGCTACTGTCTATTCTTTAACCTGCTTTCTTTTTCTTTATAGCACTTATTCCCTGAATAATAAATATTTACATCTATCTCCTCCCAGTAGAATGTGAGCTTAATGAAGTAGGGACTTCATCTTGTTCATTTCTGCTTCCCAGTACCTAAAATGGTGCCCAGCACACAGCAGGTGCACTAACATTAGCTGAGCACTCAGGACATGTCAGATACTACCGAATTTTCCGCACCTTTATGTGTATTTTATTTACTTATTTTATCTTCACCATTCATTCATTCACTCACTTATATACTGAACTCCTACATATCAGGCATAGGACCAGGGGTTGGGGATTCATAGTTGAATAAAGCTCATTTCTGATCCCCACAGAGGGAAGACTGACACAGAGACGGGAGTACAAGGAACTGGGTGAAGGCTGTTGGTACAGAAGCTGACGGTGGGACCCAAAGTGGTGAGTGGTCAGTTTGCGTAGGCAGAGAGGAAGGCACTCCACAGAGGAAGGAGTGGCGGAAGAACAGGCACAAATTCCTAACCTGTGTGTCATGGTTAGAATGACCCCATGACATGTAGTCCAACCCAGGAGATATCTAGGAGTGAAGGGGGAAAGGAGTAACAGGCTGGTCCCATGCACACCAAGCAGCCTGGCTGAAGCCCTAGAGGCTCACTGGAATCCTTCAAGAGGGCAGCATGTCATGTACACATGGTCAGTGTCTGCACTGTTTTTTAAATGAATGTGGATGTCTGGATGGAAAAAACACAAACTGCTTTTTTCCACTCTCACCCTACAACAATGAGCACAGAAGACTTCTGTTACCAAACATCTGTGGGATTTTCCCATACACTCCAAATAAGCAATCAGTTCTGCAGTGGACACCAGCTGAGTGTCCCCTGATTCAAATTGATCCTGACACCACCTGCCTGGAGACAGTGTCAGACCCCACAGGGTGAGGGCTCCCACAAGACTGTCCCTGCTTCCCTGCCACTAACTGCAAGCCCCAGGGTGTTTCACTTGGCTTGTGACTAACTGGCTAAAAAGTCAGGGATCCCATTACCTCCTCCTCAGGTTTGATTAATGTGTTAGACTGGCTCACAGAACTCAATAGATATAACTCACTTATATTTACCAGTTTATTATAAAGGATATTACAAAGGATGAAGAGGTACATAGAGCAACATACAGGGAAAGGGTATGGAGCTCCCATGTCTTCTCCAGGCACACCATCCTCCAGAACCTCCACACATTCAGCTATTTGGAAGCACCTCAAACACTGTCTTTCTGGGTTTTTATGAAGGCTTCGTTATTAGGCATGACAAATTAATCATTGGCCATTGGTAACCAAATTTAACCTTCATCCCCTCTCCTCTCCTTGGAGGTCAGGGGTGGGGCCGAAAGACCTAGCCCTCTAATCCTGCCTGGCCTTTGGGGTGACTAGCTCCATCCTGAAGCCATAACTCCTTAGCATAAAAAAAGACATTACTTTGGAGAGTCCAAGGATTTTAGGAGTTGTATGCCAGGAAACTGGACTAAGACTAAATATGTGTTTGACAATATCACAGGATGGTATTATGACAAATACACATTTATCTCAAATTGTTACTGACCCTGTGATAGCTGTCTCTTCAACACAAATAGGTTTTCCAAAAATATAACGATCATACAAAATACTGACATTTCATTATCAATTGGAACAAGGTCCTGGCAGTAAAAAGTTGGGGATCACTGGTATAGTCAATGGGGACAGCAACTAGAGAATTTTAAACAGGGGAATGCACATTCTGCCTTTGTTTCTCTGTGGTAGGTGGCCGGGGACAGATGAAACTAGACCCTAGGGGACTTTAACCACAGTTAAGAGACCTCTGCCAGAGTCCAGGAAGAGAAGAAGAGAGCCTAGGCCGAGGCAGTGCCTGTGAGGAAGGAAGGGAACATGACTGAGAGACATGACTGAGAGACATCTACTGACCGGGTGGGCACTTAAATGAGGAGAAGTCCAGGATGAGTTTCTGGTTTACATGCGTGCACAATCAAGACGCAGAACACAGAAGGCGGCATAGGTTTGAAAGGAAAGATGTTAAAACACTGGGCAAAAGATGGCATACAAATTTTAGCGGACTATAGATGAGATGGAGCAACTGAAGAAGGGTCCAAACCGTTATTTTTCTCTGATACTTTCAGAACATCACAAGATATATAATGGGCATTTGAGACAGTCATTTTTTAAAAGGTTTACCTATCTGGCAAATAATTTTTAAAAATCCTCATAGGACATGCATATGTAAATTTATCAAATTTTATTTTTATTTCTTTTATAACATACAGAAGAATAGTTTTATTACAGATTTCAATTTATCTAAATATTAGATTCAATTAAAGAAGACTATGTTAGGTATAGGTTTGGATTTGTCAATTTACTTCAGGGAAAAAAGAAAAAAACTGGGTGGTAAAGTTTATTCACTGGTTTAGAAATACTTATTTTTATTATTTAGTTGACTAGTATATTAAGAAAGGGCAAAACATTACATTCCTCTATTAATTTAATACACAACTAGATACTTGCTAAGGACAGAGAAGAAGAGAGAGTACCAAAGTTTCACATTCTATGGTAAAGGTTACTGAAAAGGTACAGACAAAACTTACAGACTACAATCTTATTTTTGCTATAAATATTAAATTAACAGATTGATTTCATAACATATGCTGGGCATGTACTATGGGAAAGCAAAGTACCTTGTCCATCGTATATGCCCAACACACATTGTGCAATCCATCTGTCCAATGTGCATTAAACTGTTAATGCCTGGGCTGCAGATATGAACAAAACATAGACCCTGCTTTCGATAAGTCATATCACAATAGGTGACACCCAAAGGCTTATGTATATGTTTATATATCATAAAACAACAGCTAACACTTATATAACATTTTGTATGCATTAACACTAATCACTGTTCTAAGCGTTTCATGTATATTTATCCACTTAATTCTCAAAATTCTATGAGGTAGGTATTATTATGATACTTATTTTACACATCAATCAACTCAGGCACAGAGAGTTTAAGTACCTTGCCAAGGCCACACAACCAATAATGAGCAAAGCTGGGATTTGAACCAAGGCAGCCTGCTCTGGAGGCCAGGCTGTTTCCACCACTCTAGGGTACCTCTCATTTCCTAAAAAGCAGGAGGGCTCAGAAGAGGGGAGGCTTACTTCCCATAGCTGACTGGGAGGAAAGTGATCTATGAACTAAATCTTGAGAGGCAGATGCGGCTGTGGGAGCAAGAGCAGATGCTCTGAGTAAGTGGTAATGGAAATGGGAGAAGGCCTATTTGAAGAGCAGTGACAGAGCTCAGGGTAAACGGAAGGCATGAGTCTACCTCCAGTGCCAAGGAGTTTTATTCTGGAGCCAAGGGAAAGGCTGAGCTGTATAGAGATAAAGGCAGCCATACCCTGCTGCATGGAACAGAAAGGGAAAGATCCAGTCCTGGGGTACTGAAATCAGGCAGAGCATCTTAGCTTGTTCACCTTTGCATTCCCCAGCACCATGAACCATGGAAGTGCTCAGTAAATTTTTGTTGAGCTGAAATTTAAGAAGGGGCAATGGCAGAGCTTGGGTGGTGGCAGGGGAATGGAAAGAGGGGAAGGAGCTGTAAAACTATCAGGAACAGCCAGATGTTGGAGGCAAAGCATCATCAGACTCTAGAACCTGGGCCTAGGTGAGTAAGAGGCATTAACAGAAACAAAGAACACAGAAGGAAGAGTACAAAGAACTGGAAATATGAATGAGAGAAATCACTATTAACACTATTTAATGCAATTTAAAAGGACAAGAAGTAATGCTCTCAAGACAAATGTTCCATGACCAAGACTTTGTTCTGAAAAAAGAAACCTGGGCAAATGGTCTTAAAACTATTTTGTGAAAAAATCTTGAGAAACTAAAGAGGATTGCTTTCTGAAGTTCTACAATTTATTAAGGGCAAAGGAAAAAGTCACTATGACACTTAGTACGATGGCCACAAACCTGAGCTAGGCTCAGGATAGTTCCAAATGCTCACCATGGCCCAATAAAATAAGTAAAGAATTAAATTTGGCACGATGGCGCACACCTGTAGTCCCAGCTACTCAGGAGGCTGAGGCAAAGGAGGATCACTTGAGCCTGGGAGCTCCACGCTGCAGTGAGCTATGATCATGCCACTGTACTCCAGCCTGGGCGATAGATAACAGAGCAAGACTCTGTCTCTAAAAAAAAAAAGGAAAGGAAAAGGAAAAGGGAAGGAAAGGAAGCAAAAATTGGTGCAGTCTAAAAATTATAATAACAGATAGCTTTCATATATTGTCTCAAAAATATCTGATTGCTTGGTTCTCACTTAATTTATCTGACTGTTTTCATCCTAATCTTCCAAGAGCCATTGTTTGGCCCCCGGGAGAAGTTCAGGGATGAGAAGCAATGAGAGAAGAACCATTTGGAGTCGGAGGCAGAGACCAGGGAGGCTGGTGGCGCACTGAGAACCAAAAACAAACAGCTCTGTATTTAGCTTAGTTTGGGATCTTGTGGGAATCATATAGATGGAGATTAAAACATCAGCTTTATCGCAATTACTAATCTCAAGTGACCGGATGGTGCCTGGAAACGATGCCACATGTCCTGTGCACTGGCTCTCCTCCTCTCCTGACGACCATTTCGTATCTTCTCCATTCTCCTCAAGCTGCCAACACCTCCTTGACCATCTTCAGTGTCAGTGATCAGGTTGCTTCCTGTTTCCTGAGAGCTCTGATGAGATCTCATCTCCCCGTTTCTCCACCTCTGGGCACACAGAATCCACAGACAGTTCTCTGTGGAAGAACTGTCCATCTCGCAGGTACAGCCACTCCCTCTACCTGGGCACCAGACTGGCCCTGGCAATTCTCCATTCTCTTTCCTCCGCCTTACATGAATTAATACATGTGTACAGTGCTTAGATTGTGCTTGGCACATAGTAAATAAACACTATATGTATTATTGTTACTAATAATGTCAATTATTCCCACCTATTAGATCTTTCCTGACTACATAAAACCTAGTGTCATTTCTCCCAATTTAAAAAACAAGACCAAACCTCTCAATTCCATTCCATGTCTCCTGTCAGCTACTGCTCAATTTCTCCCCTTTTCAATAACGCTTCTCTCAGAAACATTTCCACTTCAGTCTCCTTTGTCCCAATCTTTCTCTCTTGAGCCCAGACAGGCACTGATCCTCATCACTCCACTGCTGTCAGTGCTTGCCAAGGACACCAATGACCCCCACGTTGGCTCAGCCTTCATCTTAGTCACTCACCCTAGGTTTGATGGAGTTGATTATTTCCCCTCCTTCATTTGTTTTCTTCCCCTGTCTTGAACAACACGACCTCACCAGCTGGGTATCTTCACCCTTTCTCTTGGTCCCTCTTAGCTCTCTGACCATTTTAAGATGGACAGTTTATGGCTCAGTGTCCAAGTCTCTCTGCTATCTACACTTGCTCTCTTGCTGAGTTCATTTAGTCTCATGGCTTTAACCATCTGCTTTATACTGACAAGCCCCAAGTTTATATTTCTAGCCTGGAGATCTCCTTGAACTTGAGATATACATACCTACCTACCGGCTCAATATCTCCACTCAGATTAATTTGCACTGCAAATGTGTCCAAAACTGAGTTCCTGACTGCTTTCCTCAAATATGTGCCTCTTGCAGCCTTCCCCATTTGTGCTGGTGGTGATTCCAATCCTGCTAGTTGCTCAGGCCCCAAACCCTGGAGTCATCCGTAACTTCCTTTTCTCTTTCAGCTCACATCTAATCCATCAACAAATCTTGTTTACCCTACTTTCAAAATATTTCCAGAATCTGACCTCTTCTTGTCATGGCCACTGCTCCACCTCTGGCCCAAGCCAGCAGTACCTCCACCTGGACTGTAAACTGTCACCTCCTAATTGCTCTGCTGCTTCTGCCTGGCCTCACTGCAGTCAATTCTAACACGCTAGCCACACTGATCCTAAGCAAGTCAGATCGCATCAATCCTCTGCGCAAGACCTTCCCATGGTTCCCACCTAAGAGTAAAAGCCAAGGTCCTTACAAGAACTAGAAGATTCTTAAAAGGAACTGTAAGACCTGGTGCCCTGCTATCTCTCTGAGCTCCTGTTCTCCTGTGCTCCTCCCCGCCTGTTCCAGGCACTCTGGCTTCTTGCTGTTCCTTAAACACCCAGGCACACTCCCACTGCAGACCACTACCTGTGCTGGTTGTTTCCTCCTGGAATGTTCTTTCTCCAAACATCTGCATAAACTAACCCCTTACGTCTTTTAGGTGTGTACTCAATGCTGCCCCCTTAACAAGGCCTTTCCTCACCCACCTTTGTAAAATTGCACTCTGCCTGACATTTCCTCTACCCTTTTCCACTTCACCTCCCCACAAAGATACTCACCCAACTCTAACATTCTATATATTTTACTTTTTAATTTTATTTCTTATCTATTTCCCTCTTCAAAAATTTAAGTTTCACAAGGCAAGGACTTTTTTGCCTGTCTGTTCACTGTTGTATCCTCATCATCAAGAGCAATGCCTAGCATTTAATAGGCTAATAAACCAATACTCAATACTTTTGAATAGATTAAATCAATGAATGACCATGAACTGGAGAATGTGGCTTAATGTACAGTTACAACTGTGCACTATAGTAAGTTCCTCCCAAAGTTATACAGCTCCAGCCCCAAGACAGGTAGGCATCCTCCTTCTAGAGCCTTCTCTAGAAAGCTCAGGACTCAGATAAGCAGGGAATTCATCTATCCTGAAGACAGGCCCCTCTAAAAGAGATGCGTTTAGCATGGGGCTCTTCTCAGCCCCAACCATCAAACACCCTTTCCTCCCTTGGTGTGGCCCCTTCCCTTCCCCTACTCTACTTCCACATTTTCTGAGGGAGAGTTGGAAAAAGAAGGATTCCCATAGCCTCCTGGGGAATGAATGTTCAGTTCTTTCCCTCAACGGAACTTGAAGAGTAAGAGGGAAGTATTTCTCTATCCCAGCACTCCTTGGCATCTTAGTCCATTAACTCATTCTGCTTAACATGGTAACTACAAGAAAGTACTCTGAATGAGGCAGAAGACCCAGAAATGAAAAAACAAGGGGCTGGGTGAGCAAGCTTAGTTCCTCCTCCCAGCTCTCCAGCAGGCGAGGGCTCTGCTTCTGGGAGGAGCGAGAGTGGTAAGCATTATGCTCATCCCTGCCAGAAACCATCTCACCGGAAATAGAGGCTGAAGGGGTTGGGATGAATGAGTCAGAAAAGTATTCACTGCTAAGTGAATATGTGTCCTGCAGACAGAGCTGACCTAGAAATGAGTAATCCCAAGAACACTAGATTAACATCTTCCTATGAAGGTCTAAAGGTTAATTTGATTAAACTGATTATTTAATTAAAAGGTAACATTTCTTTATGATACATTTTATATATACATTAACCTTCTGAATTGAAAAATGATAGTATGGCTATTCTATTAGTAACAATAGAAACAAAGAAAGTTTTTCTCCCAAGTGGTACTGTTTTGCTGCCAGGATATTATGGAAATGATATATCTACCAGAAGTAGAGACATTATTTTTAATTAAAGTCATTCAGAGATTGAGCCAGAGGCTATCTAGGTTGCATGCTATTCTGCTCCAGTAAAATGTCATTATTAAAAAAAAATTAAATGGGTCAATAAAGTCTGAGCTCTACATTCTGGAAAAAATTACAGCTTCCTAATTATGTCAAACTAACAAAGTTTCAGAGATCTGAAGGCAATATTTCTACACATATTCTTTCAAGTCTATGATATATTGCATATAAAATGTTCCTGGAAGCGGGCTGAGGCCACTATGTTGCATCAGGAGGGAAGAGGAGTGACAAAGAAAGGCTGTAAGCAAGAGCCCACCACCTTTGGGAGGCACTACTTGATGGGAGACAATAAGCGTAGCCTTCTTCCATCTGGAGAAAATGTGGGGCACTGGGGGGATGCTTATTCCCAAGTCCCTGTGTTTCTATGTGAACCTACGTCCCCAGAGTGATACCTCCTCCCTCTGCCAGAAGGCACTGGGCATGCATCTAGCATGGCACAGGGCATGCACCTCTCTCTTCTGTCTTTGGGATGTGCCTACTTATAGACAGCAGACGTTCTGCTGTTTCTCTCTCATACACTGCACAGGGGCCTGCCCTGATGTCTGTGCTCCAGAGACTGTGACTGTTCAGTGGCACTAAAAGCTGAGTGAGTCTGTCTAATTCAGAAGCAGAGTGTCAGCAAGGCCACCCACCTGGAGACTTGTGCTCTGTCTGTCAACCTAGATTTTACCAATGACAAAACTGGCAAGATGTCGGTGTTCATGTAGATCCAACTCCTGCTTCCTGAGTCTGTCTGTCTCCCTCCCCATCCCTCCCACCTACCTCTGGCAGGAAACAGAGGTGGGTTTTGTTTCGTTCAACAACCACCCCACCACCACCACCTTCCACGGCATCACAGGTCAAATAGGATTCCAGCTCAATTTATCAAGGGACTCCTGTGTGCCAGGAACTCTCCCACACGTCTCATTTAATCCTCATGAGGACATCATCCACATTTTATACAAAAGAAACCAAGCACAGTGATTAAGTGAGTTGTACATACTTACATGACTAATATATGGCAGAACTGGACCTTAGGTGTGACTGACCCCAAAGCCCGTGCTTTTTCAAAGGGACCAATATAAAGGTAGGAGTGGAGTTCAGAGTATAGGAGTTGGCAACGAATAGCTGGCAACAGGAACCATTAGTTCTGTCTGATGATCAAAGAGGGGTTAAGTGATATGCTTACGGCACACAGCTAGTAAGTAGCAGAGCTGGGACTAGACCCCTCCGATTCCAGTCCTTACTTCCAGCATTTGCTGCCATCACAGCTAGGAAAGGGGAGAGTTTAGGTCCTGCACCTACTGTACTGAGAGACAGCAGTCCGTGCTGCAGCAGTCTGGGAGCGCTGAAAAGCAGTTTGTAGGAGCCTTGCTCCACTGTTTGAGGACAACTGCCTTAATATCACTATTACAATAAAAAACTTAAAACTACTGCAAAGTTATAGAAGGGCACCCTGATACAATTGCATTGTTTTATATTTTTTTGCTTTGTATTTCAATTATGTTGTCTTCTTCGAACTCTAAACTACTTCATGAGTGATTATCACTTCCGCTGTTGGCTCTGTAAACTTTTGCTGAAAAAGACCAGATAATAAATATATTGGACTTTGTAGGCCTTATAGCCTGTCACAGCTACTCAGCTCTTCTGTTGTGGTACAAAAGCAGCCAGAGGCAATATATAAATGAACGGGTGTGATTGTGTGCCCCTAAAATTTCATTATGGACACTGAAATTTGAATATCATATAATTTTCACATGTGATAAATATTTTTTCCCTAATATTTAAAAATGTACATTTAAAAATATATAAATCTGCATGTCGTAGAATTCGTCTATATGCCCAGCTACTCAGGAGGCTGAGGTAGGAAGATGGCTTGGGCACAGGAGTTTGAGGCCAGCCTGGGCAACAGAGTGAGACAGTATCTCTAAAACAATTTTTAGCTAACAGGCTATACAAAAATAAGCAATAGGTTGGATTTGGCCCATAGGCTATAGTTTGCTGACCTCTGGTTTAGAAGCAGACACCGAGTTTCACAGATTAAATGGCTTTCTCAGATTCATATGGCTTATAAGGAATGGCTTGAACCAAACAACATTCAAAGCATTCACCTTGCTGGATGTTTCTTCCAGACAAAGGGAAGTGAACAACAGATTTATTTCTATGAAAGATCTCCATAAGCACATCTTTAACCAAAGTTGTCAAATACTACAGAAAGGAGTTGGAAATTGATAGGTATATATCAGTTTTATAAACTTTTCCAAAATCATGGTAGCTTTCATTTCTACTGCCTACCAAATTAGTATTTCATACGCATATATGCCTTTAGAAATAAAATATACACTGCCACCTAGTGTTAACCAATAATTTTAACTGAGAACTTAAAAATAAGGTTTTCTTGGTACTAAGCATCAGAATAATTATTTTAGTATATTCCAAAATAATACAAATGAAACACACTTAAAAGTATAAAACTGCCTCTCATGTTAAGTATAAGCAGACAATGCATCAGGGATTAAAATTCACTTGGGTTATTTTTCTCTGTTGAATAATTTATGTGAACCTTTTCCATTTTTGCATATATTGACAAAGTTCTTTAAAAAGTTGAGGATTTCTTTTATATTCTTAACTTTGTGAGAGGAAGGCTTCTGAAATATAAACACCCCTTATTTTATAAAGATGAGATCCCAAAAAGATGCTCCTAATTTCATCTCTGTCAAATCTAACTTTTCCATTAATTTACATAATACATTTGAAAATGTGTACTGTAGCAAAACACCATCCTAAAGCCAGGTGTGAATGGAGCTGAGGGAAGACCAGAAGACAAGATGGCTAGACTGCAATGTGCATGTGTCTGTGGACAGCTGGACTGTTCCAAAAACCACTTTGGAAGTTTTGGTCAAAATGCTTTCTATCTTTTTAAAAATCAAACCCTCTTTTCGAATGGTATTTTAGATGGCATTCCTTCATCTGTTCAATAAATATTTATAAGTGAGAAACTGTTTTTTTCATCTCAGCATGTTTCACAATAGGGCAGACACTGTCTTCAGTTTTACAATAGGACAGACACTGTCTTCAATCCTTTTGCATTTGAATTTCCTTCCTTCCTTTTTACCTAGGTAACTCCTATTCTTTCAGACCTCAGCTCAAGTGTCACTTCTTCAAGGATACTTTCCCTGACAAGGCTAAATTCCTCAAAAGCTACTTGTACTCTATTTCTGCTGTACCTGTCACATCTGCAGTGTTAACCTGTTTGCATGAATCCCTTAACAGCTCCATGACTCCATGAAGGCAAGGACGACCGTGTTTGCCATTGCTCACTATTTTATACTCTACGTCTAGCATGGTGTATAGCACATGGTAGGCACTCAATAATGTCTGCAGAATGAATGAACTGATGAGTGAATCAGCTGATCAAACTTTGGCATTGTGAAACATGCAGAGATGAGTAAGATGGTTTCTCATTTCAAGAAACCTAATGGAAGAGATTACAGACAAATAACTACTGTACCAGGCACATCTGAGAAATATCATAAGAAAAGCACAGAAAAAGAGCTATCAGAGTTCAAAGGCAGGAGAGACAGCTTTTAGATAGGAAGGCAGGGCCAGGACAGCCTCTACGAGAAGGTGGTGGTGGGAAGTGGGTCTTTTAGAATGGAAGCATGTGAACATGTGACATGTACAGATTGGAGTCAAGAGCAACAGGCCAAGCAGACAGTGTGATTAGAGGCCTAGAGGCGGAAAAAATGTTTGTTCTGAATGCAGCTACAGGGCACGTGAAGGGGGAGAGAGGATGGAAGAGTGGATGAGGTTAGTGAAAAGTCTTGCTTATCTAAGAAGTATAGATGGGTCATATCCTGCAGTCAGAGAAGGGATCTGAAGAAGGGAACCATGTGATCATATCCACGGTGACAAGGACAGGATGACAGCTGTGCCTTTAAGACAGATGCGGAGGGGAAGCGACAAGGAGCAGGGAGTTGAGAACCAAAAGATCAGGCAAGTGACAAAGACTGCATGACATCCTCTCCAGGGAAGGAAGGAGTGGGCAAAAGTGGTGTGTGGAGACTGTGCTGCTTGCATGCACTGGGCAGGCAGGACAGTGACAACAGGGAACTAAGGGTACCTGTGGTTCATGGCGTGCACTGAGGAACTGTTGGCATAGTGGTGAGAGAGAGAACTGTGACAATGTATAGGAGCGTGTGGTGGGGAAGGGCGTGGACTCCACGGTCAGACCACCGAGCCCTGGCTCAGCAGCTCACCAGCTGTGTCTTCAGTAGGTTACTTCATCTCTACACTCCATTTCCTACTGTCACACAGGCTTAATAGCAGTGTCTTCCTCATGTGGCTGGTGTGAGGACCAATTAAGATAAAATATTAATTAGTGCTTATCAGAGTACCTAACATGGAGAAGGCCTTCAAGATGGACAGAGAAGGGGGTGGGTAGACAAGTAATGATGGATAGAAATTTTTTTCTAAGCACAGTCGGGACAAATAAGACAAAAGGGTCCCAAACACAATACAGGAGTTCTTATGGGGGTAGATGAAGGACAAAGAGGCAACACGAGGAGTGTGTGAGGAGCCAAGAGATGAATGGAGGTTAAGGGAGCAAGAAATTCCAAGAAATTCATGGTGATCAATAGGGCAAAGGCTGGAGCAAAGAAGAAGAGCTGAGAAGGCCACGCATGCTCCCTGGCATTGTCATTAGAGAAAGACAAGTGTGACACACAGTGAGATACACTTGTACACTTTCTTATCATGGTTAAAATGAAAGAATAGCCACACCAAATGCTAGCAAGGATGTGAAGCAACTGAAGGAGTATAAAACAGTAAAACTGCTTTGAAAAATTGATTGGTAGTTTAGTTTAAAGCTAGGCACACACCTACTATATGTATGACCTGGCAATTTCACTTCTAGGTACTTATTCAAGGGAAATGAATACATATGTCCACAAAAGGACTTGTAGAGACACTACTCATAGCAGCTTTACTCATGGTAGCCCTAAACTGGAAACAACCCAATATTCTCTATTTGATAAATGGATAAGCATATGGTGATAATTTCACACAATGGAATATTATAAATAATAAACAAAGCAAAAAAAGTAACAAACTACTGTACACACAACAACATGGAAGAACCTCAAAAAGATGTCTAGTGAAAGAAGGTAGACACACAGGAGTGTGTACTATATGATTCCATATATATTCAGGTTTGAGGAAAAGGTACTGGATTTGGTGATTAGGAAGTGACAGATGAGCTCCAGGAGAAAAGTTTCAGAAGTGAAGGAACCTGAGCCAGCCCTGACATGATGAGGGAAGAGTGACTTAGGGTGAAGCAAAGGGTGGTGTACCAGGGGTCAGCAAACCACAGTCCGCTGGCCAAATCTAGCCCACAGGCCTGGTTTCTGGGAGAACTAAGAATGATTTTTACATTTTTGAAGGTTGTAAACAAAACAAAACAAAAGCATATGTGATAGAAACCATATAGGGCCCACAAGGCCTGAAGTATTTGCTATCTGGCTCTTTCAGAAAGTTGGCTGGTCCTGAAGCGAAACAAAGACGGGGATAAGTGCCTGTGGCTTGAGAAGGAAGCAAGGTCAGTGTAAACGCGGACAGGAAGAGGAGAAAAGAGCCTGATGATCAAGAAGATTAGACGTGAATCACAAATATTTTAGAAGCAGTGGGAGTGGTGAGATAAAGGACACAGAAAGACAGTTATCTTTAAAAACAGAAGAGAAAGATTTCTCTACAACAGGTATAAAGAAGGAAGGATGAGGTGAGGAGGGACCTGAGAGAGATCCTAACAGAGTTTCCAAACTTCACAGAAGAGGCCACGAGGGCATCTCAAGGGGCCTGTACTGACCACTCTGTAAAAACCACAAGCCTTCCCCACACTCCAATCCCTGTCACCTTGTTCTATTCTTTCTTTTTTTCATAGGACCTATCACCTAATGCACCCTTGTCTTTGCCAGCCTACTAGAATGCAAGAAGCATGAGGGCAGGAATATTTGTCCATTTTACTCCCTGATGTGCCCTCAGCATCTAGAAGAGTGCTGGGCACAGAACAGGCATTCGACAAATCTCTGGTGAATAAAAGAGCTTAATGTGCAGAGTGAGGGTGTTGGGCTGGAACAGGGGCTCTCAATGTCAGCACTACCTACACTTTGGGCCAGAGGGTTCCTTGCTGTGGACAGTTGTTTTGCACATTATAGGAGGTTTTGCGCACCCCTGGTCTCTGGCAGTAGCACTCCTTTGCCCAGTTGGGACACAGAAAAATATCTTCAGATATTGCCAAATGCCCCTGGGGTGCAAAATCACCATGGTTGAGAACCACTGGGCTAGTCATGGACTTTAGGACTGTAAGTGAATCAATCATTCACGTAGCAACTACTTTCTGAGTGCCAAATATGGGTGAGGCACTATGGAAACAAGATGAAAAGCTGACAAGGTTCCTGACCTCATGAAACTTAACAGCCTGGTGACAAAGACAGATAATAAACTATAAACTATTATTATTAATTATAAATTATGATCACTGGTATGAAGAAAATATATAGGGTGGAGAAAAAAAACTAACTAACAGAAGAGATCTAATTTATAAAGGGTAGTCAGAGAAGGCCTCTTGGTAGAAGGAATATTAAAGTTGAAGCTTTAAGTCTGAAAAGGAGATTGCCATGGGAGGAGGAAGAAAAGCACACGCCTGAGCTCTAAAGCTGAAAAGAGCACAGTACCTTCCAGGAAGGCTGGCATGTCTGCAGCGTGATGACAGTGAGGTTTGCAATGAGCCCAGGGAAGAAGGCAGGGGCCAGATCGTGAGTGGTGAGACCATAGTACAGAGGCTGGTGTTAATGCTAACTGCAATGGGGTATTAGTGGTGGGTTTACTCAGGTGGTGGCATAATCCAGTTGATATTTTAAAAAGACTCAGGCTACTGAGTAGAAACTGGACTGAGTTTTCCATGAGGAATGTCCCCATGAGTTACATTAGGGGATGAATAAGAAGATTCATCAAAAGTACCCTAAGGGTCTGGGCATAGTGGCTCATGCCTGTAATCTTAGCACTCTGGGAGGCCAAATCAGGAGGATCGCTTGAGCTCAGGAGTTGAGACCAGCCTGAACAAAAGCGAGATTCTGTCTCTACTAAAAATAGAAAACATTATCTGGGCATGGTGGCATGCGCCTGTAATCGCAGCTACTTGGGAGGCTGAGGTAGGAGGATCATTGGAGTCCAGGAGTTTGAGGTTGCAGTGAGCTAGACTGATGCCACGGCACTCACCCAGGCCACAGAGTGAGACTCTGTCTCAAAAAAAAAAAAAGTGCCCTAAGAAATGAAGGCCATGCCAAAGCAGGCTTGTGGCTGTCTCCAACAGGTGCCAAAAGGCCTGGAAGGACAGAAGGAGATGACCATCAGAACTAAGGACTGGGAATTGGCAAGGAAGACATGACCTAGTGACATGTGACATGAGGATGAGGACTGAAAAATGCTCATGAGAACATCACCACCACAACAAAACTGGTGTCACAGGCTGAGACAATGAAATATGGGCAAAAACAGCCTAGCAGAGCCATGAAAACTTTATTTCTCCACAAATTCAGATGATACACTTATATGTGTCCCTGGCTTCATACACTACTCTAGTAAGTATTCATGAAGTGAACTTCATTTGATAGGAAATAATAGTACACAGAGAGGTACAAACAGACTAGAAGATATTGCTGTTGTGATACCATGACTTTGAAGACACAGAGTACTCTTCCACTGCCAAACTGATCTTCCCCATTACAACTCCAAGTTATTAAGTAAAAAGTAAGGACAAAAAGCTCAGAAGGAATATAGGCATAGAACAGAACACAGCCACCAAAGTCGTGGTAAAAAATGTACACTTACCTATAAGCATTAATATAATCTTTCCTGTGTTCCAGAAGAAAATCTCTCAGTTTGCCAATGTGAGATATCTAAAATTAAAAAAGAAAGCAATCAGTTTATATAGATAGATATGTTATACTCATGTAATGAATTTTAAGTTAATAGAGAATGGAATGCAGGTTGCAGAAGATTTTGAAGCTACAAACTGAGCAACTTTAGTTTTAAACTCTTGCATAGTCACCAATTTGTTAACATTGCTGGGCCTTGGTCTGTTATTGATGGCTCCTTCACCACTGATTATCCTGATCTATGACATTATGAATAGATGATCCCTAAAGAACTTAGAGATTAAATGAGATAATGCATGTCTGGTAATTACACAGGACATGTCCAATAAGGTCAATTCCTTTCTTTATGTGTCTTACATAAAAAATTTTACAGATAAGTATTCCTTCTTCCTTGTGTTCTAGGGGATGGATTCTAAGGCTGAAGCCATCAGCTTTATAAACAGGGAACATGCAGAGCAGCAGAGTTAAAAAAAAATTTAGGAAGCAATTGAGTTATCCCTACACAGCAAATTCCCATCTTCCCTATGGCCTGCATCCATGGATGAGCACAAAGAATCTGAAGACACAGGTACAAAGCACTGTACTCATGATGGCTCATTCCTAGTACAATAAAACCCTATTCTAAAGCACCTTCCATGTGTCAAGTACTACGCATGAAGCTAGGGATTCAAAAATAAACAAATAAAATAAAGAAGAAGGAATAAAACCTCAGATCATAGTTAACAGGGACAAAAGTACTTCCAGAGGAGGGAGTATTAACTAGCAGTGGCCTGCTCCTGTCCTCTGACCACTGCTCAGTCTAGCTTCCTACTCAAGCCCTTTGTGCTCATTCCAAACACATGGCGCCAGCCTTGCAAAGTTTGAACTTTCATCTCTTCATAAAAGTTTTTCTGTCAAGACCAACTCAGGCTGAGTTTTACTCTTGGTACAAACTTAACAGGACTTCTGGATACCCCCATTTGGTACTCAAATTATTCATGGACATGTATTCTTAACTTTTTTTTTTTTTTTTTTGTCACCCGGGCTAGAGTGCCATGGCATCAGCCTAGCTCACTACAACCTCAAACTCCTGGGCTCATGTGATCCTCTTGCCTCAGCCTCCCGAGTAGCTGGGACTACAGAAAGGCACTACCACTCCTGGCTGATTTTTTCTATTTTTAGTAGAGACGGGGTTGGGTCTTGCTCTTGCTCAGGCTGGTCTTGACCTCCTGGGCACAAGTGATCCTCCCACCTTGGCCTCCCAAAGTGCTAGGATTACAGGTATGAGCCACCGTGCCCAGCCTTGACTTAACTTTTATATACATGCTTCTTTGTCAGTGGCATTTTGAACTACGCAAGGAGGGGCTGTCCAGCTTTCCCTACAGTTCTAAGCATAAGAAGCACAAATGGTGATCAATAAACACTCATTGTGGAATGAGTTCAGGCCTAAACACAAAATGGAGTTTATCACCAAAGAAACATTCAGGGTTTGTCAGGGGATAGGTCAGTAAGGGTTCAGTTAAATTTCCCACATAGTCTGGACTGTTATTATAAATGCGGTTCAGAAAAACACCTTAAGTTATTTTAAAAGCATAAACAAAAGAAAAAAAATTAAGTATGGCCTCAATTTATTTAACAGATAACAATAATTGAGAGTCTGTCCTATGTCCCTGGCACTGGTAGGCACGTTCACATGCAGTCTCTTTCACTCTCTCTCTCTCTCTCCCCGACAGCCCTGCTGAGGCCATGAATTATCGGTGTTCTCACTGACCAGCTTGGGAAAGTGAACCTTGTAGAAGCTAAGTGCCATGTCTAAGGTTATACATTTAGTACATGAGCTCAGATTTAAGCTCAGGACTGTCTGAGCCTAAATTCAGCATGTTTCCAGTACACCACAGCTATCCTCCTCACATTCTTGTTCCTATTTTCCACTTAAGCTACATCATGAAATTGGACTTTTAAGTCCGTTGAGAAAAATTTTAAGATATGCCAGCAAGGTTTATTGCATCA
This sequence comes from Microcebus murinus, assembly GCF_040939455.1. NCBI lineage: Eukaryota > Metazoa > Chordata > Mammalia > Primates > Cheirogaleidae > Microcebus > Microcebus murinus. Next base: position 54,924,783 of record NC_134119.1, on the reverse strand, counting down.
CATACAAGATTTGATCAAGTTACTCTTCTATTTCAAAACCTTCAATGGTTTCCATCTCCTTACCTCAACCCTTACCTACCAGAGGTAACAAACTCAGCTCTCTTTAGGGGCCATGTAAACAGTATAAATGAGAAAAGCAGAGGGAGTGATGAGTATAATACATTTGGCAATGGTGAATTCTAGTTCAGCAGCTTTGCAGGCTGATTTGAAAAGGGGCAGCCAATGCATCACAGCAGGACCTAACCAATGGGAGTAAATCCAAACCCCCAAATACACACTTAAGCTGTAGTTTGAGCTTCACAATTCAGCCCCAAAAGCCCTGCCACACTCCTCCCAGGCTTCAGGCTCCAAGTCCCAAGGCCTCCCGTCACTTGCACACTCATGGTTCTCACTGTCCATGGAATGTCCTACCCACCATTCCCTCCAGGTCAAATTCTTCCTTCTCATTTAAGATTCTCATTTTCTTCTTACCCATTCCACACTCTTAGTCATAGCCAGATCCCATTCCCTCATAAAATGCTGCATATGCATCTATTTTAGCACCTACTCCTTCTTGATGACCACGAGGACTAGTTCACAGACTGATTTCCCTTCACCAGACTGCAAGCCCCTAGAGAGTAGAGAGTCCTCTCTCTTTTCCCAGAGCATGGAAAGATACAGTTCCTGGTGCAAAGCAGAGCCTCACAACTTTTATTAATACTGAATAAATAGTGGGTCCTGAATAATCCCAGAAGGATTACACTTGCTGTGGTGGGTAGAATGATGCCTTCCTAGCCCCATCCCCCTCTGTACCTCCTGCCAGATATCCAACTCCTAATTCCTGGAGCTTATGAATATGTTAGGTCATATGGCAAAGGGGAATTAATGTAGCAGGATGAATTAAGGTTGCTGATCAGATGACCTTAAAATAGGGAGATAAATCGTGGGTTACTCAGGTAGGCCCAATGTAATCACAAAGGTCCTTAAACATGGAGGGGGGAGGCAGAAGAGAGAGTCAGGGTGAGAAAGACTCAGTCCAACGTGGCTGGCTTTGAAGGTGGAGGAAGGGAGCCAAGGAATGTGGGCAGCCTCTAGAAGCTGGAAAGGGCAAAGTGATGGATCTCCCCTAGAGCCTCTAGAAAGGAACACAGACATGCCAACACCTTGATTTTTTAAGCCCAGGGAGTCCCAGGAATCAAGACACCTGACTTACAGAACTGTAAGATTCTAAATCTGTGCTGTTTTAAGCCACAGGTTTGTGGTAATTTGTTACAGCAGCAATAAGAAACTAATATACCTTATAAGAGCCTTAATATCCACAACAGTTTTTTTAGGGTTCATAAAGTTTTCCATAAAAAGTTTTTAAAAGTCCAAGGGAATCTATTACACAGGCTAGGTCCAGCTGCCTACCCCCACTTTTAGCTCGCACTGTCTATAAGGGTAGAATGGGCCTGGGGCTGAGTGTCAAGAGCAAGCAGACTCCTCAGGCAGCTCACAAGAACATAATTACAAGACTTTCCTTAAAGTCTAACAAAGGTGATCCCAACTTCATATGCCCTGTAATGGCAAATTTCTATAAAATGAGTTTATTAAAACACAGTAAAGCTTTTTCAGAATTAAATGGAATTCTTGAGAAATTAAGAGGTGTTAATTATTCACTTAATAAATAACATCAGTCTAATAACTGAATACTTAACATGAGCACAATGTATAAAATCATATTTCAAATGCCAAAACTGAAAATAAAGGAATAAGATTTCTTTAGACATTTGAGAGTTCTGAAATTTCTATTAATTCCTAAAAAAATATACAAAAAAAAATAACAAACCTATAACAATGAAAAAAGTTCAATAGGTCTTTCTACAATTTATCTAAATCAGCATACTTAAGTCTCCAAATAACATTTTATGGTAAGGTTATCTTTGTAAAGAATGATGTGACAGTCAGCTGACATGACTAACCATCATCTTTATAAAGATTCTCAGCCAAGCTCTGATCTATTTACAGCCAGGCTTAGTCATATTTTTGTGAATAAACTGCCAAAGACAGCATATTCATACAATTCTGGCATGCCCCTCATATTTTGTAAATTTTAGAGAGGTTAAATAGTCATATGCTTTGGATCTTTAATGTTTCTATAATATATATAGAATAATATATATAATTTTTAAAGGGCCACTTATATGATAAAGTAGGAATATGCATATACCTAAAGAGAATGCAAATGCCTCTTACTTCTAAAAAGAAAAAGCCATTCCAGTATAAAGTTTGATTTAAAAAATCAGAGTAAAATAAAAGTGAATTTACCTCTTAAGATCTAAAACTAGTTCTAATTTCTTACAGTCTTGATCCCACCAAAAACATGAGGAAGGGATGTAGGGAAAAGGGCATGAGAGGAAGGAAGAGATCCCTTGCGAAGTCTCTGAGGGACCAGGTAGGTGACAAGACATAAGAGCTAAAATAAAGAGGGCTTTGGTGACCAAACCTGTGTTGTGAGGCATCTCACAGGACTGGACAGCAGAAGGAACACACCATCCTCACTGCTCCATACCTCTGTGATTGCTCTTCCTCTGCCTAAAAAGCCTTTAATACACTCAAAGAACCCCTGCTTGTCCTCCCAGGTTCTGCTTAAATGGCACCTTGTCTATGAAGACTTCACATTATCTGTAGATACTTGTTTACTCTTTCTGTATTACATGAGAAGTGTTTATCTGTGACCCCCACTAGACTTCCATTAAGTTCCTTCAAGTCAGCATCTCTCTCCTATTCATTTTTGTATCTCAGTTGTGCCTGTATGTTGGAAAGGGCTAAAGTTGTGGGGGGTAGAGAGAGAAAGGAGGGAAAAGAAAATCCAACAGAAAAAAAGGCTTCAAGATCTGATAAACCCTGATGTACTAGTTGGATTAAAAAGGTATCAAAGGTATCACACATCCTGCACTTAGGTAACTGAGTAAATAAAAAAATGAAGAAGAAAGAAAAAAAATACTGACTTCCAACTATCCGAAAAAAAAAAAAAAAAAAGAAGAAGAAGGACAAGCCAGCTGTTTGTGCAAATAAATAGTTCTCCTAGAAAAGTCAGTAAGGTATATTCAGAAGGCACAGCATCACTAAAATCTACCGAGACTGGGCAACCTAATGTGCTTCACAAGAAGATCATCTGTTCCCCACGAAGTGGATAATCTGCCATCTGACTGATGGCCTACCACGGAAAAGAGCTGCTAACAGTAAGCTATGGTTTGATCACACTGTCATACTGTCTTAATTATGTCTCTACCAGAGAATGGGTAGGGACAAAGAATAGAGAATCCTGTATTTCTATCATAAACTATAGTCTAAAGCAAGAATTAAACTATAGCCAAAAGAAAAAAGGAAAGGAATACAATATTTATTTAATGTCTTCTTTGTGCTTGTAAATGGGTTATTTTATTTAATTCTGACATCAATCTGTGGAAATAGTTATTTTTCTAGTGGAAAGAAACCAAAGCCCTGAGAGGAGATATTACCAATAAAGCTGGAACTGGAACCCCTAATTATGCTGAACTGGCATGGGCTCCCTCAGTACTGGTAAACTAAGGAGTACGTTGTCTAGTTTCATTTGACATTAAAGTCATTTTAATGTCCACTGTATATTATTGGTATTTTACTGGTTAAAGAATCTCCCATTTAATACTTAATGATATTAAGCAATTAAAATGAATTTTTTTAGATATCATAATGATATTATATATTAGGATTATGGTTTATTTAAAATAATCTTTATTTTTTAGAGATATATCCTGAACAACTTACAAATGAATGATATTAACAAAATGCCTGGGATTTGCTTCAAAGTAATATGGGAGCTGGGAGGGAACAGATGAAACAGGGTTAGTCATGAGTTGCTAGTGGCTGAGGATGGGTACATGCATACATGGGGGTATCTTACATTATTCTGTCTAATTTAGTATATATTTAAAATTTTCCATAATAAAATATGGGTTTTTTTGTTTTGTTTTTTAACAATACACACCAAGCTTAGTTTATTAGAAATGTGCCAGGCAAGGGAGACAATGGCCAAATAAAGTCAGTTAAATGAACGAATAAAATGTTATTTTTAAAAATCTTGGCCAGGCACAGTGGCTCATGCCTGTAATCCTAGCACTTTGGGAGGCTGAGGCAGGAGGATCACTTGAGGTCAGGAGTTTGAAACTAGCCTGAGTAAGATCCTATCTCTACAAAAAAATTACAAAAATTAGCCAGGCATGGTAATATGTGCCTATACTCCCAGCCACTTGGAAGGCTGAGGCCGGAGGATCGCTTGAGCCCAGTAGCTTGAGGTTGCAATGATGACACCACTGCACTCTAGCCCAGAGTGAGACACTGTCTTAAAAACAAAAACAAAAACCAAAAAACCCTCCCATTTAGTACTTTCTTTTAATAGCAGATTTTCTGCTATTAAACTGGTAATAACTATACTTAAACCAACAACTAAATCCCAACAATCTCTGCCTACTTTATTTCTAAGTACTTGCAATCTGCTTAAGTTCCATTTTACAGGATCAATGCCGCTTAAAAAAAATCAACAACACAACCTTCTTTGAGAGTTTACTCTGAGACAGGCAGAATTCCAAGAGCTACATGTGCATTAGCTCATCTACTTGTCCCCACAATCCCTAGGATGTAGTATTAACATGTCTGTTCTATAGATGAAAAAACTGAGTCAAAGAGAGGATAAGTAATTTCCTCAGCAACACATGGGTTGACCTGAATTAAACTAAACCACTCTGACTATGAGGCTTGAGTTCTTAATGACCAAAGTTAAATAGAGATTTCTGGTAGGTCACAATTATAATTTTCCAGGACTAAATTCACAAGCAGGATGCCTGGAAATTGAGAAAAGCAATCCAAGTAAGCAATATCAACTATCAACCTGTTCTCTTCTTCTTGTATTGTATCTATATTCAACCATGTACTACACACCTAATTTTATCCGGTTGTGATCAGTACTTACCAAACACCAGCCACATGTGTGCCACAACTGCTTGACATGTGCTCTGTTACTTCTACCCCCATAACAATTGTATGAATTAGACCCGTGGTCTCCAAGCTTTTTGGCACCAGAGACCGGTTTCACGGAAGACAATTTTTCCACGGATCAGGGTCGGGGTGATAGTTTTGGGGTGATTCAAGCGCATTACATTTTATTGTGCAGTCAAACGTCTCTACTGATAATAATTTGTATTTGCAGCTGCTCTCCAGCACTATCATCACCACCTCAGTTCCACCTCAGATCATCAGGCATTAGATTCTCATAAGGAGCCACAACCTAGATCCCTTGCATGCACAGTTTACTCCAAGGTTTGTGCACTTATCAGAATCCAATGCTGCTGCTGATTTGACAGGAGGTGTCAGGCGGTGATGCGAGCAATAAGGAGCCGTTGTAAACACAGATGAAGCTTCACTCGATTGCCCACCACTCACCTCCTGCTGTGTGGCCTGGTTCCTAACAGGCCATGGACCTGTACCAGTCCTTGGCCCAGAGGTCACAGACCACAGAATTGGACAACACCTCTCCCCCCATACACATACATTTAAACATGGAATCTGAGGCCTATCAAGGTCACAGGCTAATACATGGCAGAACTGGGACTGATCATAGATCTGTGGGACTCAAAGGCTATGTTATTTATTCTATACTATACTGTCAAAAGACTAATAAACTATTAATACTAATAGTTAGCTTAACTAAGTTTGAGTTTTTCTTCATAGAAACATAACCTAGGTTTCATGTGAGAGTATTTGTGTATGCTGATTTTAAAATGTATGTTTTCACTGACTGACGGTGTCTCCTCTGAAGCTGGCTGCTGTTCCTTGTGTTTGTGACATGGGAGGCCTGGAACTGGCAAGGGCAGAAGAATAGTGACAGGAAAGTCCACAAACATGAGCAGGGACTGAGGATGTCCACAGGACTAGCAGTATGATGGTGACCAGCTTGCCGACTGTCAACTGTCAAGCCACCTCAACCAGTGTCTAGGGTTAGTTTCTCCCCATTCACTCTTTAGCTTAGGACAGGGTATAGGACAAAGGAGAAACTCTGCGCAAAAGACTGTGTGGGATTTGGGTGAACCAGCACAGACAAGAGGAAGATGGGTGAGAAACCCAGGGAGTTGGCCACGATTCTTGGGTTCTAATCCCTGCTTGGCCACTTCCTATGAAGAAGATCCTTGCCTCCGCCCCTATGCCTTGACTCATGTTCCTGGCCTATCTCTCAACTTTTACTCATTCTTCTCAGAGAAAAGAGGAGTGACTTACCTGATTTGTAAATTGGAGAAGGGAATAAGCATGCTGCCCTGTCCTCTCTTCTTTTCAGATCAGCCAGCCAGCAGAGAGCATACTCTGACCCATGCTCCACCCATCTTTGGCCATAAATCTAAGCCAGGTTCTCCACTAGGCTTTTTCTTGCTCTGACTCCTATGTTTTTCTTTCAGGTAGTTCCAAAACTGGGCTGAGAAGAAATAGGTATATTTTATAAGTTCCCTTAAACTTTTAACCTTTGCTAGCTGAAATTCTGAGCAAGCTGCTTAATCTCCCTGGGCTTCACTACAAAGGGAGGGGGATAAAAACTATTTTTAAAAAGTAGTAGTAGTATAAGTTAATAGTCAACTTTTATTGAATACTACATACTATGGTACCAATCCAAATGCTATGCATCCATTTATCTCCTTTACTTTTCCTAGCAACCCTTTGGGGTAGGTATCATTATTATCCCATTTTACAGATGAGAAGACAATAAGGTAACAAATTCCATATAAATAGTTCAAAATAAATGGAAGACTGTCTGGTGTATCCCGAACCAAGCACCTGTGTGCCTTCAGCCCCCATAAGAGTACCCAAATAGGTGACCCTGCTGTCCTGAGCACATTAAGTTTCTGACGGTCTCATTTCCCAGAAGCATAATGGGACATGTTGAGATCTAACTTGTTCCCGTGAAAGGGACTATCTAACAGCCACACTCCAGTATCAGCCATGATCTCGCTGCTTCACTAGGCTAATACTTAACCAAAGAAGTTATTTAACTCCATTCCAAAGCTACAAGCATTCATACGACTCCTCCTTTCTTTCTCCAAAGATAAATCAAGTTCACTTTTAATTGGCTATATTTTAATAAGGCTAATTGAAATTCTCCACACAACTCATCTACCATAAAAACAAACTGATTATAAAACAGTAGCAGTATGGTCCCTATATTAGATGCATTTGACAAAGAATAAGAAGGCTCTCTTATATTATCTGTCTTTGCATATATAAAGTTTTACTAGGAAAGACCAAACAAACAAAAAATCCCAATATATCAACCTGTGAGATCTGGTCCTATGGGTGAATCTATACCATTGACAGGGACCCAACACCAGGGACTGCTGACACAGATAGTTTTTACACAAAGACATTGTTGAATGGGGAAGAACCGAGGCAAAACCAAAGTTGCCCAAAGCATGTACATCATGATCAATTTATGTGGAACATATGAAATGCACACCTAACGCTGCATACATATATAGTGAGGAATCTGAAAGACTGCTCATCAAAATACTGATGGTTGTCTGTGTGGTAAGATTTGGAGACTTTGCTTTCTTAATATTCTTAAAATTTTGTACTTTAAAACTTTTCTATAATTAGTATGTATGATGTCTATAATCAGACAAAACATGTTTTTAAACAAACCAACAAAAAAGGGTGAATGTTCCCATATATTCCTTGGCTAAAAAACTGCACATCAACTTCCCCATGACCTTACTGCCTTCTCCAGATGCAAAGCCCTCCCCACTTCCAATTTGAAGCATCTCCTGACACACCCCTACGCAGGAGAGGCCTGCTCAGGGGTCCCACCTCCTAAAAGTCTTTTCTGAGGTTTCCAGGCCAGGTTAAGGAGGACCACTCTTATAAGCGTATCTCTTTCAGATGTCACTGTCTTGTTTTGAATTGTTTTCACATCTATCTGATATAAGCTGCTCAGGCATATGCCTGATGGCCCTAGCCCAAAGTGGCTCCTCAATAATTATTTAATGCTCAAAATTGAATTGATTTTTTACTTCCTTCAAGAATTAGAAATAGGGTAAAATAAGCTCCAAATGCGGTAAAGCAACAATGCACTTCCCACTATCCACTAGATGGCAACACAAGTATTATAGCAGTAGTCATAACAGGACCTCTTTCAAAAATATCACTATTTTTTACCCCAAGGGCTTTTAAAATTTCTCTGGTTCTTTCTTTTTGATCTGAAACCAAAAGTCTAATACAGGTTCACTATTCTACACAGGCTGAAGCTGAAATGGCATTGTTTTTAAACACACATGTGCACTTTGGATGAGACCAGGAAGATTTTTAAATACTACATTCTAGGCAGATTCAGACACAAAGGGCGCTCTGGGAGCATGGCTGCCAGCTGCCATCCCAGGTGGCAGGCCCAGCTTTGTTTTTAATGTGTCACCCACAGAACAGCCTTGCTATTGCTAGCAGCTCCTTCGTGGGTGTTTTGCAAATTATCAAAAGCAAGATAAACTGTAAAACAAAAACCCTGGTACAAAATGGTGGGATTCTTCTCAAAAAACGACTGCATTTTAACTGTAGGGAGAGTTCAAAGCCATTGACAAGTGTCCTTTGCCCAGCACAGCAGAGGTCTGACTTGCAACACCCCCTCCCATCCCAGGATGATAGAAATTCTATTTTGCTGGCACTCACAACACTTCCAACAAAGACCTGATTGATTGTGAAACACTAAGTACCGATTTGCATAATTTGCCTCTGCAAGAAACAAGCATTGTTCAAGATTAAAGAGACTCCAGTAGGTCCCTCTGGCATATTGTAAAAAGTTCCCTGTAACACAAAATCATTATTTTATTTTCATTCAATCAGTGGACACAGCTTGCTGTTCATTTTAGTATGCAGCCAAAGGCACAGCCAGAACAACCACTGTTGTATAAATGTTTGCCAACTACTGATAAGCTAAAATGATTTTTCACAAGGATCATGTTTCCAATTTTAATTTAGAGCCCACTAACTAAATTCCAACTCCACTCCCTTCAGGCTGAATTAAAAAATGCATCAATACCGATTACTAAGTCTGAACTAACACAGCTCTAGAGAGCGTGGACCTTCCTGAAGTCACGGTGGGGGCTGTCTAAGTCCTGTCCCCTTGGGGGAGACACTCCCCAGGAACTTGGCACCCACAAAAGAGTGTGGCATTGCCACAGACATTCTACTGTGCTCTGGGCCACAGCAGCAAGTTTGCTAAGCAACTCCACGTATATGAACTGTTCCTTTCTTGCTTGCTTTTCTTTCAGTTTGGGAAGCAAGTCCCATGGGTGGGGCCTATCTCCTACCCTTTCCCCCTAATTCTTGCCGAGGGGTGGCCATCACCTTGGGAGCCTCTGGCCACGCTCCTCTCCAGGCCTCACCAAGCTCACTTTCCTGGTCTCCTCCTGAAGCACTAGCCTCCTGTGGCTTCCAAAACACCACTCCCTCCAGGTTCCTTCTGAAACCTCTGACAACTGTTGTTCGCCTTTGCTCATTCCCTCTCTGCCTTTGCTAACCTCCGAAATTTATGTCTTGTAAGTTCAGCCCTTTCATGGCTCTTTTCTCCACACATTCTTGCTAGGCCCTCTCACTGCAATCCACAGCTTTATTTACTGTCCACATGAAACGTTCACCCCGTCCTGCCTCTCTCCTGCGTTGCTGCTGAGCATACACAATTGTCTCCTGGACACTGCCACTTTTTGCCACTGGCACCTCAAAAGCAACACATCCCAACATCATCCTCGTTCAGCCACTCACACTCGCTCTCTGGCACACTCCGAGTCCCTCCTGTCCCAATCGCCCCAAAGAGAAAGCCTTGACCCTCTCTCTCTGGAATCCTCAAGTTAGAAAATCTCAGCCATTTTAGACTCTTCCCTCTTTCTCACCCCACAAATGAAATTGGTCAGCCAGTCCTTGTTACCTACTGGCCACAGGAACTGGGCCCCACCCACCAGCTTCCCCCTGCATTTCCTGCATGCACTGAGCGCACCAGACTGCAGAGTGTTAGAGGCAAAGACCCTCAAAGACCCTCAACTCCCCTATGACTCGTCCTACACACGGACTTCGCCCTGGAAAATTCCAGCTATAGCTCTGAGAAGAATGCAGTCCATGACGTGCTGACCACGGGATGCTCCAGGGTATGCTGACTGCAATTGTTCCCGACCACCTGCCAGGTTGCAGATGAGTAACCAGTCAAAAACAGGATACCGATAAGACACTGATTGGGGCTAATTAACCCAGACCCAAGCCTCATCGTCAACACTCTATTTTTTTGTTTCTACTTCCTTGTTTCTGTATGCTTATAAAACCTACTAAGAATCCAAGTAAAGCAGACCTTGACAATCATTCGCTTGGTCTCGTTTCTTTCTCTCGTTCATCTCTTTCAGGCACGGTCCCCCTCGCCCCCGCGAGTAACAGAAGGTCCCGCGGGTCGGGACAAGTGGCGCCCAACGTGGGGCTCGAGGTACGGACCTTTGTCGGGTGACGCCACAGAGTGCTCTTCGGCTGAAGGAAACCCTACAGAGACCCTCGTTCTGCCGCTCACAGAGTCGACGGTCTGGTGAGTAAAATTTTACATTGTCACCCCATCGAGATGGGCCATTCATTGTCTAAGGAGGCCGTTTTTATTAAGGATCTCAAGGCCTCACTCAGAGAGAAAGGAATTAGAGTTAAGAAAAAGGATCTAGTAAAGTTTTTTGTGTTCATTGATCGTGCTTGTCCTTGGTTTATTATTGGTGGACGTGAGATTCACCCACGCAAATGGCAAAAAGTAGATAGAGATTTAAGAAAAAAGACTTAGTAAAGTTTTTTGTGTTCATTGATCGTGCTTGTCCTTGGTTTATTATTGGTGGACCTGAGATTCACCCACACAAATGGCAAAAAGTAGGTAGAGATTTAAACAATTTACTTCTAAGTCAGGGCCCAGATGCCGTCCCTGGATCTGTTTTTTCGTACTGGGGACTAATCAGAGATATTGTTGAAGGGGCAGATTCAGACCCCAATAAAAAGCAGCTGCTCTCAGTAGCAGAATTCTGCCTCCGACCCGTGTCTCGGTCTGCTTTGAGAACTTCTTTAGAGGCGACCGGAGAGTCGGCTTCTCCTAATGATCCTGAGAGACCAACATGCCCTTCCCCTTGCCCTATTCAATTTCAGTCGGCCTCGGGGAACAGCCGACAAGAGGATCCCCAGCCCCTAGACTCCTCCGAGCGACTTGTGTGGACTTGTGTGCCTCCTCCGACACAATATTAAAACCTGAGGATGGTGTTCAAATTTTGCCTACTGGCTCATTTGGACCCCCACCGGCTAATATGTTCTTTTTTATTCTGGGCCGAGCCTCCTCTACTCTTGCAGGGCTCATAGTCCACCCTTCCATAGTAGATAGTGACTTTACTGGGGAGATTAACATCTTAGCCAGCGCGCTTACAGGCCCTGTGTGTGTCTCTAAGGGACAGCGCTTAGCTCAGGCGTTGCCCTTGCCCCTTAATACGTCCTTCCCAGCCATCACCTCTAACCGAGGTGCTTCCTGCCCTGGCTCTTCTGATCTCTATTGGGTCTAAGCTATCACCAAAAAGCGACCCACCCTGCGGTTAAAGTTAGATGGTAAACTTTTTGAAGGCCTTCTTGATTCTGGCGCCGATTCCACAGTTATTGCCCAGGACGCCTGGCCCCAATCATGGCCATTGCAGCCTTCACTTACACACTTACAAGGTATAGGACAGTCTAATAATACTCTCCAGAGCTCAAAAATTTTAACATGGGAAGACCCTGAGGGAAATAAAGGCACCACCCAACCCTTTGTAGTCTCAAACCTGCCTGTTAACTTATGGGGGCGTGATATCCTTGCACAAATGAATGTCATTATGTGCAGCCCCAATGAAGTTGTAGCCAGCCAAATGCTTAAACAGGGATTCCTCCCAGGACAGGGCTTAGGCAAGGAGGGTCAGGGACTAAGAGCACCCCTGACCACCCCCCCTAAATCAGACAGATCAGGACTAGGGTTCAAAGAACATTTTTTGTAAGGGCCATTAATCCCCCTGCACTTCAGGCAAATAAAATCACTTAAAAGAGTGACTCACCTGTCTGGATCGATCAGTGGCCCCTCCCATCTAACAAGCTAGCCGCAGCTACAGCGTTGGTGCAGGAACAATTAGCTGCCGGACACATAGAGCCCTCTACTTCACCATAGAACACCCCCATTTTTGTCATTCAAAAAAGGACTGGCAAGTGGAGGCTGCTACAAGACTTGCGGGCTGTTAATCAAACAATGGTTCCCATGGGGGCACTCCAGCCTGGTTTGCCTTCACCCGTAGCTATCCCCAGAGGCTACTATAAGATAGTCATTGACCTAAAAGACTGCTTCTTCTCCATACCATTGCACCCAGATGACTGTAAGCGCTTCGCCTTCAGTCTTCCCGTAGTAAATTGTATAAGACCCTCCCCGCGTTTCCAGTGGCGAGTATTGCCTCAAGGCATGGCCAACAGCCCTACCCTTTGCCAAAAATATGTAGCTCAGACAATTGATTCTTTTAGAATTCAACATCCTCAAATATATATAATTCATTATATGGATGACATTCTTTTTGCCGGAGCCGACGAGGCAACTTTACATCAAGTTACTATGCAAGTTGTCTCGGCCTTACAAGCTCGAGGCCTCCGCTTGTCCCCCGAAAAGATTCAGGTCTGTCCCCCTCACCTGTTCCTAGGTTTTGAATTATTCCCCAATAAGGTCCTCTCCCAAAAAGTACAGATCAGGAAAGACTCTCTTCAATGCCTTAATGATTTTCAGCGTCTTCTAGGCGACATTAATTGGCTTCGCCCATATTTAAAACTCACCACAGGACAGTTAAAACCCCTATTTGACATCCTGCAGGGAGATACTGACCCAACCTCTCCCCGCTCCCTAACTAAAGAAGGGCAGCAAGCGCTTAATTTGGTTGAGCGGGCCATAAATGCCCAGGCCATTGGCTACTTCTCCCCAGATTCCCACCTGTACTTCATTGTCCTCCCCACCCCCTTTTCGCCCACAGGACTCTTTTGGCAGGGCAAGCCTCTTTTTTGGGTTCACCTATCGGCTTCCTCCCCTAAAGTCCTTCCCACCTACCCTTACTTAGTAGCTAAAATTATTCGATTGGGGCGAGAAAACTCCCTTAAGCTTTTTGGAAAGGATCCAGATATCATAATACTCCCTTATAATGCTTCTCAAATTCAGTGGCTAATACAAACTGATGATGACTGGGCAGTTAACTGTACGTCTTTCCAGGGCAAACTAGATAATCATTACCCCCCTGATAAACTAATTCAGTTCCTCTATCGGACACCTGTAATATTTCCCAAAAAAACAAGAGTCTCCCCCATTCCAGGAGCCGTCTTAGTCTTTACCGACGGATCCTCCTCAGGCACCGCGGCCTATAGCATTAATGGCCAGGTCTGCAGTTTTCCCACCAAATTCTCCTCTGCTCAACTGGTTGAGTTAGCAGCCTTAGTCGCAGTCTTCAAATACGTAGATCAGTCACCATTTAACTTGTATACTGATAGTTCTTATGTTGCTCATGCTGTCGCCACTTTAGAAACTGTGCCTCATATTCGGCCCACCAACAATACCACTCAAATGTTCCAGCAACTACAAGGACTCATTCACTCCCGTTCCGCGCCCTTTTTTATAGGCCATATTCGCGCCCACACTGGCCTTCCTGGGCCTCTAGTAGCTGGAAATAATCTTGTTGATCAGACGACTCGCGTTGCAGGCGCTGTTCACAATATCACTGTTGATCCTGTCTGCGCTGCACGCCAGGCTCATGATTTACACCATCTCAATGCCCATACCCTCAGGCTTAAATTCTCCATTACTAAAGAACAGGCCAGAGAAATCGTCCACCAATGCAGGGCTTGTTTTACCCTTCTCCCTGAGCCACACCTTGGAGTCAACCCTCGCGGCCTGATCCCTGGGGAGCTCTGGCAGATGGATGTCACTCATTACCCCTCTTTCGGAAAGCTTAAATATGTACATGTCTCTATAGATACTTGCAGTGGATTTATCTTTGCTTCCCTACAAACAGGCGAGGCCACCCGCCACGTTATCAACCATATTATAGCCTGTCTCACCTCCCTCCCTCAGCCTAAAGTTATTAAGACTGACAATGGCCCGGGATATGTCAGCTCCAATTTCAAAAGTTTTTGTGCTCAGTTAGGTATTAAACATGTTACAGGCATTCCATATAACCCTCAGGGCCAAGGTATTGTAGAGAGAGCTCATCAGACGTTAAAAAATACGCTCTCCAAACTACAATCGGGAGGAGGAATTTTGTACCCTTTAACAGGTAATTCCAAAACCCTGCTTAATCATGCCCTGTTCATTTTAAACTTTCTCACCTTTGACACTGCCGGCAAAACAGCTGCCGACCGCCTTTGGCACCCATCCACCACGGATACTTATGCACAGGCCTTATGGAAGGAGCCGCTTACAGGCAAATGGCTGGGGCCTGACCCTGTCCTCATATGGGGAAAAGGACATGCCTGCATCTACGATACCCAGGCAGGAAACGCCAGATGGCTACCAGAGAGAGCGATTAAGCTATATAACCCACCCAGGGAATCCCCTGAGAAGAATTCTTAATTCTGTTCTCTTCCAGAAATACAATGACTCCCCGAAAAAAGATGCTGATCCTCCCGTGCCTAGTTCTGGCCACGGTCAAGAACACCGCCGCAGCCAACATCCACCAGGTCTACAACTATACATGGCAAATAATTAATGAGGCAGGAGACGTTGCCAATTCCTCCTCGCACCTCTCTGCCACTACGCCATGGGATCCACTAGAAATTGACCTATGCGTGTTGGCCCTTGGAGCCCATGACTATTGGGGCACGCCCTCACATTTTGCACCACAGGTAAAACCCATTAACACGGGAGAACCAGACACCAGTTCTTGGCCAGGCTGTAGCTCTGGGGTTCGAAGAACCTATCTAACCATGGCCCCTATATATGTTTGCCCTGGGGCTCATCGAGACCGCTCTCTTGCTAAAGCATGTGGCTATGCCCCTGACTTCTTTTGTGCTTCCTGGGGCTGTGAGACCACCGGTGATGCCTACTGGAATCCCTCCTCTTCCTGGGATTATATCACCGTCAAAAAGCAGTTTCCCCATCGAGCTCCTTCATCCCCTTACGCCCCACAACCCCCCACTGACCCTCAGTGTAAAAACCAGTGGTGCAACCCCCTGTTGATTTCATTCACCAAAGCTGGAAAAAAAGTTTCCTGGGCTCAGTCCAGGGGATTTGAGTGGGGACTTAGACTTTACACATCTAGAAAAAACATTGGTCTCACATTTAAAATCAAGTTAATTAAAAGCCTCCCCAGAGGTCCTACGGTCGCAATAGGTCCTAACCACGACCTACACCCACCTCGACCTCACGGTCCCTCCAGGGACCTACCCTCCTCCCCAACTGTGTCCCCTCCTCTGCTCAGCACCTCCCTATACCAACCTACCCTGCCCGAGGGGCCCCCCTCCTCTGCAGAACTAATTCTCTCCTTAGTCAACGCCTCTGTCAGGACCATCCGAGAGGCCAACAATTCAGAATATCAGGAGTGTTGGGTATGCTACTCCCCCCGGCCTCCCTTTTATAAAGGCGTCGCTACATTTGGTCAGCCATTATTTACTAATGACACCAGCAGACTCAGATGGGGCCTAGAGACCCATGATGGCCTAACACTCAGCCAAGTCACAGGCCTAGGCCTTTGCCTTCTTAGCCCAAGAATGCTCCCTCCCGCACCCTTAGAGAAAATATGTAATCAGTCAATTACTGTCAACTCCACTTTTCAGTATATTCAGGCATCTAACACCTCTTATTTTGCTTGTTCTTCCGGCCTTACTCCGTATGTAGTCTCTGCAACGTTTCTTGAGCATAGAGAATACTGTGTGTTAGTCATGCT
Source organism: Microcebus murinus (assembly GCF_040939455.1). Taxonomy (NCBI): domain Eukaryota; kingdom Metazoa; phylum Chordata; class Mammalia; order Primates; family Cheirogaleidae; genus Microcebus; species Microcebus murinus. Next base: position 54,908,827 of record NC_134119.1, on the reverse strand, counting down.
CTTTCCCAGGCTCACTGTACATCCTGCTAATGAGTTACTTCAGTTTTGGGAGCGCGGCACCACAATGCCCCGGGTAAAGAGAGAACCCATCACGGCCATAACACTCGCAGTTGTTCTAGGCCTTGGTGCCACAGGGGCTGGAACAGGCATAGCCTCTCTAGTCACCTCCAATCAGCAATACCTACAGCTCTCTGTAGCCATCGATAATGACCTCCGAGAGCTACAGCAAGGTCTAAAATATCTCAAGGAGTCCCTCGCTTCACTCTCTGAGGTAGTGTTACAAAATAGAAGAGGCTTAGATTTAGTGTTCCTCCAAGAGGGAGGTTTGTGCGCAGCACTCAAAGAAGAATGCTGCTTCTACGCAGACAAAACAGGCCTGGTAGAAGATAGCATTAAAAAAGTTAGACAAAGCCTTGAAAATAGAAAAAAACAGAGGGAACAAAGTAAGGCATGGTATCAAAATTGGTTTTCTACATCCCCCTGGCTATCCACATTGCTTCCCAGTGTCTTAGGGCCGCTTGTAGGCTTTCTGTTGCTCCTCACCTTTGGGCCTTGGGCATTCAGAAAACTAACCAACTTTGTCAAGTCGCAGGTAGACGCAGCCACACAAAAATCGGTCTCTGTGTTTTACCAACGGCTAGAACAAAGAGGCTCCAGAGAAGACCTCCATACAGAGTCTCCCCATTCAGCCACAGAGGGTCTAAATTTCTCAGACCTTGCCTCAGACATGGAACCCAGTTGGTTCCAAAAGCTGTGGAGACGCCCATGACGGGATTATCGCGATGCCGTGTACCAGGTGCACACCCCCGCCAGCTGTGAGGTAACTCCATGACGGGAATATTGTAGGTCCATGCCCGGGGGCACACTTCATAATCAAAAGTGCCGGAGCTGGATGCCACCTACATAGCCTAAGACAGAGGCCTCACCTTCACATTAATCGCCAGATCTTATATTTGGGGTGCTGGTCGCGGAAGCACATCTCGTAGCCTAAGACAGGCTCTCCACCAACTTATATAAACCTCCCTCATATTAATAAGGAGAGGGGGAGATGTTAGAGGCAAAGACCCTCAAAGACCCTCAACTCCCCTATGACTCGTCCTACACACGGACTTCGCCCTGGAAAATTCCAGCTATAGCTCTGAGAAGAATGCAGTCCATGACGTGCTGACCACGGGATGCTCCAGGGTATGCTGACTGCAATTGTTCCCGACCACCTGCCAGGTTGCAGATGAGTAACCAGTCAAAAACAGGATACTGATAAGACACTGATTGGGGCTAATTAACCCAGACCCAAGCCTCATCGTCAACACTCTATTTTTTTGTTTCTACTTCCTTGTTTCTGTATGCTTATAAAACCTACTAAGAATCCAAGTAAAGCAGACCTTGACAATCATTCGCTTGGTCTCGTTTCTTTCTCTCGTTCATCTCTTTCAGGCACGGTCCCCCTCGCCCCCGCGAGTAACAGAAGGTCCCGCGGGTCGGGACAGCAGAGCCTTTCCTCAGCAAGCCTCTGCTCTGCACCTGGCACCTGCTCCCCTCTCAGCCTGGAATATCTTCTTTCCCACTGGCCAACTTCTACTCAAAGGTGCTGGACCCAAGGAGGCTTTAAAATATGGCATTCTGGGTTTACTTCCCGCCTTCCCTGCACGAAGCCTTCCTTGAGACATGCTGTAAGTGTCTGACAAATGTTAGTTGGATAGATAAAGCACTCTATCTCATCTGTTTGAAAATCTCAGAAGAAACAATATATAAGACTATTTTGATCTATGGAAAATTGTAATCAGTAGCTAAATAACCTGTTCTGGATTTTTGTTGAGAGCTAATACCAATCTTACCGGACTGTAGTTTCCAGAATTCAGTATATATATTTTTTAAGAGAGACAGAGAAAACATGTATATAAAGAGAAGATTGATTTTTCTGGTTCTGCCCTTTTAACGTCATAGAGTCTTGAGTAGCAGATAGCAGAGCTGGTTAAACAGGAGAACAAGGGTGATTAACACTAGATAAATGAATTTAGCAGTCTAATTTCTGATATTAGCAATCAACTTTAGAACAAGCTAAAAAGTACTGCTTCCTTTCTAATATTAAGCTTACATCCTCTTTAACAAAATTCAGAAATTAAAAAAATAAAATCGTAGATTCTTAGTGTTAATGACATAACCAAACAACTCATGATTGAATTTCCAAAGTTGAGTAGCACTATATGGAGCCTAAGTTACTCATTAAGCTCAATGCAACTTCCATTTTACAACAGGTCTAGGACTTTTATACCCGAAGCAAATGCCTATCATAAACTAACTCTTCCTCCTTACTCCTTCCACCCCCCATTTTCTTTTATAACTTTAATCTAATTAAAAATTTTCATTCCTATTCTTCTAGCTACCCAAATTGCAAATTATTCAGCATTACTCAATGCATTCCTTCTGTCTCCAGAGTTCTGTCCACTCCTCTACTCCTAGTTTATCTGACCTTTCTATTTCCCCAGCATACCCTAGGTGGCATACAGGGTATAAAGCAAGTAAGTATCTCCCTGCCTGGATTCTTAAGACTAGCAACAGTCTGGAAGATACCCGCTTTGCCTGAAAAGCAGCATGGTGGGGCATCCTCTGCCTTTCCCCAGCCTCAAATAGTATAAAGTTCTTTGCTACTCTGAATTGAGGTCAGCTATTATGTTTCCCTGTCTTCTCTCTTCTCTGAGCTAAACATTCCATTCCCTCAAGAACTCTTTATGTGGAATACATCTGTGGCTCCTGGCCATACTGATTACTAGTGAATATAGCAGTCCGTGGGCCTCACAAAGCAAATGTGGTTCCCTGAATGGACTCACTACTCTATGTGTCAGCAGCAAGTGCAGAGAGCAGAACCACCGCCTCCCTTATTCCAGACTGAGCTTCTAGTTATGCCACATAAGGGCATGCTTACTTTCATGTCACTGAGTCTTTTCCATCAGTGCCACTGATAAACTAGGTCTTCATTATATTAGTATTTTTCCTGGCCTCCTGTTAGTTGTAATTCTGATCATTTTGCCAATAAAGATATCTACAACTAAAAATCATCAATTTAAAAAAAAAATGTGGTGAAATAGGACTGAGAAAAGAAGCACAGAGCTATAGACCCTTCTCTGTGGACAACCAGCTCAACTAGTCGTGACGCCTCAACATTTTAAAAAAGGTTTTCTCTACAAAAGTATCATGGAGAAACTCTGCTAACTACTGCCTTCTGTAATCAAATATTCTCCTCTCCTACCTGCCTAGCAACACAATTGGAAAGTACACAATGAGGCTGGGAGGACATGGTTTAGGCTTCCTGAATCTACGCTGGTTAATCATCACTACTTTCTTTCTTTCTGTGTGCTTGGAAACCTTTCTTTCCTTTGTTCACTTGACAAATATGTAAGACTCAGTATCGGCCAGGCACATTAAGGAAGGAGAGAATGAAGAAGTGAGGAAGGGAGGAGAGGGAACAGAACAAGAAGTTCCATTCCAAGGATCTGACATGGCTTCACATTGCTTTGCAGATTCAATCCAAACTGTTGAGTCTGGAGGCTGTATGTGCTGAGTGCTCATCAGTGTTGTGCTCTTTCTAGTCTCAGTATCACAAAGGATGGAACACAGAGTCAAACAGACCTGGGTTCAGATCCCAGCTCTGCCACTTACCAGTGAATGGCCTTGTGCCAATTACTTAACTTCTTCCAGCTTTCCTCTCTGCGCTATAAACTTGAGACAATAATAACTGACGGTGACTACAAGTCATTAATGAAAATCTCTGTAAAGAATCTGACACTGTATTTGGCACAGAGTAGGTGATCAATCATTCTAAGTGTTCTTTTCCTTCCCTTCATCACTGTCTGGCTCTCACCCATGAGGCAAGGGACACCTTAAAGCAAGCTGAACTTTAGCACATAAGGTGAAAGGCACACACAATTCAAATGACACCTCAGAAAGGGCACACTGGACTTCTACAGACTCTTGTAGTAAGTTCAAAGCAGCTCCCTGACCCCTGCAGTGTTGGAATAGATTGCTGTTTTATCAGTTGAACATCAGGAGAAGTGACTGGTTTAAGTTCAGGGGACATGATGAGAGTGAAAATATATATTCTTAGATGCTAGAATCTTAGGCAGTTACTAAAGAGGCCCTAGGGAAACCAAACCAATGAAGGGACCAGCAGATTCACAGGCCCCATCTCCCCCTCTCCCCAGAGCCTGCACAGGCTGGCTAGACAAAAGGCACTGATGAAACAGGTGTTTTCTTCCTGTGAAACACACAAGGTTAGCCTCCTACCAGCTAGGCATCTGCAGGACGTGCCTGCGCTGTGCAGCATGCCCCCACCCTGCATGCCAGCGCACTTTTCTATCTTTTCTGCTGCTCTCAGTGCCTTCCTTTTTCTCAATACTCTCTCCCTGGAACAGTCTTTTGGTTCACCACACTTTCTGAGACCACTACTCATACTTGCATTCCACAGGCAGTCTATAACCTTTCACTACCAGAAACAGAGGAGTAGTGGATAGTCAGCGTGCAGGCAGGGAGCAGGGACGCCAGCTCCAGGCACGTGGCGACCTCAGAGTCACTGCTCCGTGCCTCGATTCCTCACTTGCCTACGTGCTGTGAAGGTCAGGAAAGAAGATCCCCAAAGTCCTTTCTAGCTCAGAAATTTCAAGATAATTTTTTGGTGTTCGATCAACTGGAAAGATTCTATGATCAAACCCTGTCAATTTCTTTCCACTTCTTTTATGCTTTCCAAAGTTTCCAGCATCATTGTAATGCTCCAGGTACTTTGCATTCTCATTTATTAGGTTATCTGACTGAGAGCAATTCAGCCATAGGATTTTGGAAAGTCTAGTCATGAAATATTTATAATTGTTCACATGTCAATAAGGTGTAGGTAAAACAGACAATAAAAGAATTACCTTTACAATTGTAATAAGCAAATTTGAATATTTTGTTTTTGAGAAACAATAATGGCAAACACTTATTAATATATAGTACTTACTGTATGTCAAGAAGAATTTTAAGAGCTTTTTACAGATTGGTCCATTTAATCCTCATTATAATCTTATGAGATACCATTATTATTCCCATTTTACAGATGAGAGAAGCAGAGTCACTGGCTCAAGGTCTCACTAAGTAAGTGGCAGACCTATACTTGAAATTAGGAAGGGCTACTCTAAGGGCTTGTATTCTTAACTATTCCTTGCTCTTAAAATTTTTCAGAGCTTTAATAAGAGAAGTGAGAGGAAAAAACATTTCACTCATACTTGAGTTCCTCAAATTAAAATCTCAATTCTACCCTTAAAATTATTCATACATCTTATAATAGTAATAAATAGTATAAATATACTATTAGCACAATAGTATAAATATAATAAATAGTATAAAATTCATATGTGAGTTTCACTTTCTAGGAGGGGGTTATATTTTTAGTTTCTCAAGTGGCCTTACAGAAAGAGTCATGAACATCTAAATATACTTCTTAACCTTTTTATAGGGTACAGATGCCTTTGAGACTCTGACAAAAACTATGAATCTGATCTCTTCCTTTAAAAAACTGAAAACATGCACAGGCAAAAAAACCTGTCTATCATTTCAAGCTTCAGAGGCTCTTGGCTCACTGGAGCTCAGGTTAAGAACCACTGATCAGGCCGGGCGCGGTGGCTCACGCCTGTAATCCTAGCTCTCTGGGAGGCCGAGGCGGGCGGATTGCTCAAGGTCAGGAGTTCAAAACCAGCCTGAGCAAGAGCGAGACCCCGTCTCTACTGTAAATAGAAAGAAATTAATTGGCCAACTGATATGTATATAAAAAATTAGCCGGGCATGGTGGTGCATGCCTGTAGTCCCAGCTACTCGGGAGGCTGAGGCAGAAGGATCGCTCGAGCCCAGGAGTTTGAGGTTGCTGTGAGCTAGGGTGACGCCACGGCACTCACTCTAGCCTGGGCAACAAAGCGAGACTCTGTCTCAAAAAAAAAAAAAAAAAAAAAAGAACCACTGATCATAAATATGGTTCAACACACACACACACACACACACACACACACACACACACAGACACACACACACACACACGAGGATATACACTTTCTGTAAACATCATCTGCCTCAGGAAGAACTTTCCAGCTCAGCACCTGTAGACAGCTGCTGGCCATCAGCGGTGGAGTTTGTCTGCATGGTCACACTAACCAGTCACACTAAGGGGGAGTTTGGGGCCTGCTGGTATGAAGGTAAGACTGAACATACCATGAGAACCACCCACAAGTCTGCCTTACAATATGTAGAATAGGGGAGTGACAGAAGAGAACCTCCAAATCATCATTATAATAAATCATAATGAATATATAGTGTTTCCTATGTGTCAGGCACTGTGTTAAGCCTGTTGTATAGATTATCTCATTTAATCCTCACAACAAATGAGAAAACCAACGAGGAGACTTGTCCAAGATCATACAGCAAGTTGAAAAGCCAGGGTCCACACTCTAAACAGACTCTAGAATAGACTCCAGAGCCTGTGCTCTTAAATTCTTCACTTTATACGTGTGTGTGTGTGTGTGTGTGTATGTGTGTGTGTGTTTGTTTGGGACTCTCCAAGAATAAAACTTCAGCTGAAGAACCAAACCAAAGGGGAGTTATCATGCAGCCTTCTACAATCTCACACACACAAAACTCATTAAAACAAAACCATCAATTTTATCAGTCTCTTAAAAAGCATTTACTAAATGCCTTTTAAATTCTTCTAATGCATGACAAAAAATACTAAGCAAATAAACACATTTACACTCCATCACAGTGCATTCTACATCCAAGTAATATGTTCATTTCCTTTTGTGGTGAAGAATTTAAAAAGCCTTTTAAAAACTATATGTCCACAAAAAGCTATATCTTATTCATTTTGGATTCCCAAAGTCTGACATAGTTTCTAGCTCAACAAGTATCTAGGAACATTCAACAAATGAATGAGTGATACATTTTATCAAGAATTTGTCATTTTAAAATAAACATTAAAGAACAACTACGCCTAAAAACTGATAGTTATGAAGTGTTAAAAGTTTTTTTTTTAAAATATGGAATTGTTTCACTTAATTTTTGCAACTATTTTCATATAAACCGAATTTTTGCAACTATTTTCATATAGTCCCTATAACAAGCAGCCAACAATTTATGATCTACAGTTTATGATCAGCAGCAACTACTCCCCTTGTGAAGTGAACGATTAGCAGTACAGTATAAACAAAGTTTATGGCAGCAAATAGGTTCTATTCAAAGTAATCTCTTAATACTGAACTGAGGTTTAAACAAAAGCACTTAAAAACATGAAGTACTCCAAAGACTGAACACTGTCACACAGTCATTTATAAAAAATCATTTTATATATGAATTATAGTATCAGCTATAAGGGAAAAAGGTCTGTGGAAAGCACGAGGACCAACACAAACACCTACAGAAGTGAGAAAACCACAAGTAAAACTGAAATATCACAACTGCTCTCAATCTCATTCTCCTGGAATTCTAGACCTGGGTTCAAATTATGTTTGAGAAACAATATAAAAACTCACTTATGTGCAAGCCTAGGGCAAGTGCTACACCAACGCAGACCTTCTACTCAGCGCAGCGAGTACAGGACCCTTCCACTAGGTGGTGCTCTCCGCCCACTGTTCCTCAGAATAGTAACAGTACATCAAAATGACAACAGCCTGGTTTTAAGATGATTTGTCTCTTGAGGATAGACATTTGGTTTAAGTTTCCACTGCAAAGTTAAGGTTCTTAAGATAGGTCATGCAGATCAATTGCTCCTGTAATCTGAAACTCAAAAGAGCAAGTAATATCTAAACAAGGGGATGGGGTGGCCCTGAACTTATAAGGGTCTCTAAATGCCAGGAGACAGTCAGCCTGGCTACCTCTAATCTCACCATCAAAGCTGTTACCTTGTTCAGTTTCTGCTTCACATCAGCAAAGAGAATAGCAAAAGCAACTTCAAGTAGTACAAAGTGAGAACATACATTCAACTTCTATAATGCTTAATATATGCCAATAATTTACTTTGAACAGAGAACACTGCTTTGATAACATTCAAACCCCCAAAGTAGAAGTGTTTTTACTCTATTCAAACTTATTTTTTCTCTTTTAGTAAGAACAAAAGCAAAGGAAGGAATGTTCGTTTTATCATGAAACTCTGGGAAAGAGGATTTGGTAACAAGATACACAGCCTTGCTTCCAAAGTCATCTTTCAACTGAGTAAATCGGAATAAAATGCAGACTATGCTGGCCTCAACCAATAACACAGATGTCCAAATTCCAACCAAAATCCAAGGCCTTGTTTCAGCACTCCCTGTCTTCAAAAATATATATTCCTTTCCCTCATTATGGTCTTCTTTGGAATAAATTAGCCATAAATGTCAAAGTACTTCAGTATACATGGAAAAAAATCAGAAAATATTATTTCAAGAAATAAGTTACAAAACATTCTAAAATACTCTGCTTGAAAAAAATTAAAATGTAAAACTCAGTGGTTTCTAGAATTTAAAGAAACTATAGCAAATTGCTAACTAAGTTTTATAAAATAAGGACCTGTTTGATAAAAATTTGTTATTTAAGTGTTCAAAATAGCATAAAAGAACTAGTTTGTGATATAATATTTGCTAGAAAGAAAAATCTGTGTAAAATCAACTAGAAAAATAATGATTAGGTCCTGAACAGTATATTACAGATCTTGATTTTGAGAATCAAACTATATCTTTTCATTCTACTTTTAAGAGTTACTGTTTTCCTTGGACACGAAAAATTTTAGGTCCTGTATTTGAATTCAGAACTTGGTTTGAGAGCTTTAAATGTAAAACCAGCATATACAATTTAAATCCCTTTTAACAGTTTTTCAGATCACTAATTAGGTAAACCATTTAAAACACCACACATAAAAATTTCCTTTCCTATCACAGCAATGAATTTCATTTAAAAATCACACATTAATTTGTAAGAAAAACTGTCATCAAAATGTAACACTACACCCCCCAACCCAAGCAAATATACATACACTTTTAAAGGACACACATAGTTGTATACCAAAGAAAGGAAAGGAAAATTTTACAATGTTCAAGAAATCCTTTGAAAACTCTATAATACTAGTCAGTATCCGATCAAATGTTAGCAGAGCTACGATTTCAAAAGTGCCTATATGTAACAACTGGCAAAGTGATATCTTTCTACACTTATAGTATTACTACAGTAGAAAATAGACAAATTTCCCCAAGAATTGGAGTATAAGCAACTGAACATAAAGTGCCAATTTGTAATTGTGAGGTCAATCTTATAACAGCGAGATTGAAAGCAAATTTCAGATTAAAGTTTTAAAACTTTATTTATACTCTATATTGTGGTATATTTCAGTAATTAAACAAAGTAAAATTTTCTCCCTCCTATTTTTTCTCCAAAAGAGAGAATCTCTATATATGCTTATTTTGTTTAAAAAATAGTTTAAATTTTATTAGAAACTAAGTATTGTGTTTTTTAAGTGAAATCTATAAATACATACATAATTTCTGTGCCCATAATTGAAAAGGAGCATTTTGGAAACTCCCATAACAATCACTAAAGATCTTAAAAACAAAAACAAAAAAATCTCATCCATGTTGAAGAATTCACATTTAACCTTTATTTTAAATTACAGGCAAAGTCTTTGTTCCAAATCTACATAAATCACTGTTCTCTCTGAAAATAAGTGTTTTGAGAAAACATTATTAGATGTTACATCTGACTTTAATAGAGTTTCCCATGTGTTTTTATATGTTTATTAACAAACTCTAATCATGATTTTCCCAAATTATTTATACTTTCACACGAACTTCCAAAGTTTTCCCAACTTAAATAAAAACCCACAAAAACTGTGGGAAATGTTTTGCTTAAAAGATGAAAGTAAATTTGTCCAAATGCACATTTGCAATAATCAACGTTTACTCTTGCTGTTTAAACATTCAGCTTACAGCACTTTGAATATCTGCATTCAACTTAATTTTTGTCTCTTAAAAAAAGAGGAAAAGTAGTTTTCTTCTTTTCCCCTGTTTTGCTCTCAAAATATAAACTCATTTAATGCAAAGCATTCCCAGGATCAGGCATGTTTTAAACTACAAGCACATCTAGTCTCAACAGCATTCATATTACATACAAAATGCCATTCTTTCAAATATGGCATATTTGAATATGCCATATTTGGCATTCTGAATATTTAAGTCTAAATATTTTATAAATCTAATTTCACCTTTCCTAATAAAATCAGGATGTTTTACTATATTAAGCCCAGTGATGCTGTCTAATTCTAGAGACTGAATTGTGTCCTCAAAGAGGATCTAAGTCAACCATATGAGTTAAAGGTAATGAAACTAATACGAAATATTTCCTAATAGAATGAACATAAAGTTTGTATGACTGACAACAGAAAATAATTTTTTTACCATTAAAGAAAAAATCTGACAAGAGATTCTGGTTTTGAAGTACATCACACCCCAGCTCCCCAGCCATGAATCCTAGTTCATTTTCTAAAATGAGGTCTATTTCCTGTAATTTTAGATATTTTAGAGTACAATTATTTTACATTTTTATGATGCCTTTGGGGTATCATTACAAATATTTTTATGTGCTCAAACTTAGGAAAGTAAAATTAAGTAATAGCTTCTCTTAAAGGGAGCTGTCAACTTTCTCCTGAACAAAAATCTTTGTTTTAAAGCAATCTAGAGATTTATATCCCTAGTAACCATAGAAATTAATCTTAAGCTTTAGGAAAAATTGCATAAAATGCTCTTTATTTAATTAAAATCAGAGCTCTGTTCTCAGAAATAAGGACCTTCTTTTGAACAGAAAGAATTTTCCAGAGTAGAATTGTTTTAATTCAAGGTGCACTCTTTGTGATAAATTAATCAAATACATTTAACTCTTGAATCTGTACGCATAGAAAGTTAAATACTTTGTTGGAAAGGATTTGCTCCGGGACTATATCCACTCAAAACTTTTCATAAGAAAAGAAAGTGAAACACACAGCATCCAAGTATTTGTAGATTATCTAAGCGTGAGCAAGAAAAAAAGAGCAAAGAAGAGAATTTAAACAATAACAATCAGGAGAATCACTCACCGTGGAACTCACTTTGTTTTTACTAGGAAACTGAAAATACCATTCACTGTGCCTTAATATGAAGATTCATCAACACATAAATCATATTTCATTTTATGATGACTATCACTTTCTATTTCACATGCACTAAAATGGAGACACGTTCTCAACTGTGCTTATCACCAGATGACTAAGAAGTTTATTTCAGATTTAGAAACCAGGGGGACATCTGGGGGAATCTACTATGTTCTGCACCGCTGCTTTCCTCCTGAGCCGCTCTCCCCCCAAGTGCTCTGAAAGAATGTGCACAGTTGAGGGAAGATAAAGACAAACTCCTCAAACATTTGTAAAATATCAAAGTTTTCAAGGCTTAGGAAATTCAGATTCTGAGGAAATCTGTGTACTACCAAATCTGATTAACTTTCATGAGATTTAAAATTTGTAGCTTCAGGCTTTTCTCTTCATAATAAAAAATTTTAAAAGGCAGCCACATTTTGATTCCCTGATTTCTTAAAAACTTGCATATTTAGAAACAAAGAAATTGCTGATCATGTCATAAAATAAATACTAAATATCTGTAAAGTGCTCGGACAGCATATTATAAACACCAAATAAAGGCCAAATTACAAATATTTCTGCTTTCAGACAATCAAAGTCTTTGGAGAGGTCTAAAATAGATGTTTCTCCACACAAGTTTAGGCAATGTTAAAAATGATAAATGTTCATTTCACCTTCTCTGAGCAACACCACTTTTTGGAAAAAGCATAGGCATTTCCACACCCCACTGTCCATGGCTAGCTTCACAGTCTTACAAAGGAAAGATTCACTAAAGCCTAAGAGAATGAGGACATCTTGGTATATGTCATGAGTTGCAGAACTCAGGACATGGAAGTGATGAGGAACTGTAAAGGGTGAGAATAGGTAGCTCTGTGGCTCATGCCTGTCATCCTAGCACTATGGGAGGCCAAGGTGGGAGGATTGCTCCAGCTCAGGAGTTCGAGACCAGCCAGAACAAGAGCAAGACCCTATCTCTACTAAAAATAGAAAAATTAGCTGAGCATGTTGGCACACTCCTTGTAGTCCCAGCTACTTGGGAGGATGAGACAGGAGGATCTCTTGAACCCAGGAGTTGGGGTTGCAATGAGCTATGATGATGCCACTGCACTCTAGCTCGGGCAACAGAGGGAGACTCTGTCTCAAAACAAACAAGGTAGTTCCCACTATATTTAACTAACAGCACAGCATGTTCACTTGGTAGTCCTAAAAACTATTCCTCTATGGTCAAAAAAAATAAAAAAATAAAAAAAACATTTTTTTATTGGGTGGGGAAACAAATCAAGAATTTTGATTCAAATGATGCATTTTATCTTCATTGTAGGCTGCACACTTTCATAGTAATTCGTCCTCAAATTAAACAATACATAACATGTGTCAATACATTTTCACTTTTAATTCAAATTATAATAATCAATAATGCTCAAAATCTAAAAATCTATGCCAATGCATTAATAGAAAATAATGTTAATAATGGCTTAAAAATAATCTCAAAACATAATGCCATTTTGACAATTTTACAATATGATAGTAAAAACAAAATGTTAATGTTCTATTAGAAGGATAGTTGGAATATGGTCATTCCCCTCTGCTTCTGACCTTACACATACAAGAACTTGTAAAAGATACGGAAGGCTCATTTTCACAGGAAATACAAGAACTGGAAAGAGGTTTGCGGGCTTTCAACCACACATGGTTTGAATGTTTTTAACTCTTCCCTCTTGTGCAAAAAAAAATCAACAAGGTAAATATATATTCTTTTCCTGTACCTCCTTAACCCCATATCCCATGCTAGTCTCCTTTAGGATTTTGTCTCAAAAGCTTTAGACTGGGGTCAGGTAATCTTGGCCTGCAAAGTTGTTTTGAGGGTTAAATAACATATCCATGAGTGCACTGAGGTAGCAGAGAATGCAAATGCTATGAAGTAAACTCTAATAATAATCACAGTGGTAAGTAGTATTCATTAACCATTCATCAACTATTTGTACATGGTATAGAATGGGTTTCTGTATAAAGACTACATAGTATGCCCTTGAGCAAGTCACTTCTCTATGCTTCAATCCTTGCTTATAAAATGAAGGGATTGTATTACCTAATCCCTAGGGTCTATGCCAGCTCCAAGAATTCCACTGCTTCTTGCATTTTATGGAAAACTGAATGTTGTATTTTCAAGTGATTTTTCATATCCAAGTCTTATGAATACTGTACTTCATTTACAAGGGAAAGGATTTAGCATTTATTTCTGATTACCTACTATATTACAGAGCATATGCCATGTTTCATATCTCATTTAATCTTTATAGCAGTCCTCTAGTATTATCACTTCTCCCATTTTATATTTAAGAAAACTGAGGCACAGACATGCTTAGCATTAGTATTCAAATCTAGATCTGTCCAGTTAACTACCCATGTTCTTTCCACACATCATGGGCTTGTCCCTGATGCAAAATAACGACAATATATTGAATCGAGCGCTACGTCACGTGTGAAACACTGCACTGGGCACTGTGCAGGATGTGCACAGGTAGGACATGTCTCCCTGTCTCCATGGCGTATATCTTACAGAGCTATACCAGAGATGTGTGTCTTTAATTGCCCAAGGCCATTGGGAACCCCACATGTGCCATGAAATCAAGGAAAGGAGACTTTTGACCTTGGAAGCAGGAGAAGTGGTAAGATTTGATTAGTCTCATGTAGGGCCCTGTAAAATTTATTTATCTCCCCCGCCCATCTCCAAAAGCTCCCCAGATGATTCTAATACAGCAGTCCCCAACCTTTTTGGCACCAGTGACAGGTTTCATAGAAGCCAATTTTTCCATGGCGGGCGCACAGGGCAGAGGCAGAGCTCGGGGGTTGGGGACGCAGTTCTAATGCATAACCAGGGTTGAGAACCACTGATGTAGGTGGCAGAGGAGAGTGGCTGAGCATGGACTTTGGACTCAGACTGCCTGGATCTAATACAGACTGACATTCATGAGCTATTGGTATCTTTGCCTCAGTTTCCTCATTTGTAAAATGGGAAGGATAATAGTACATACCTCATAGTGTATATGAGAGTGAAAGGGCCTAGAAAAGTGACCAGTATACTCAGTAAGTACTATGCCAATGTCGAAAGGCCTCAAATGCCCAGTGAAGCAATTTCTGTAAGCCAATGATGTTAAAATGTTCTTTTACAAGTGGTGACACAAGATGGCAGCTTTTCTTCTTTCTTTCTTTTATATTTAAGTTGTACAGTTAAATAAAAAAAAAAAAAGGATAATCTTATGTTAATTCATCTCCAGCTTCCCTCATTCCCAGACCATTTTTTTTATTTTTTTGAGACAGAGTTTTTGCTCTGTTGCCCTGGCTAGAGTGCAGTGGTGTCATCATAGCTCACAGCAACCTCAAACTCCTGGGCTCAAGCGATCCTCCTGCCTCAGCCTCCCAGTAGCTGGGATGACAAGCTGTGCCACCATGCCCGGCTAATTTTTCTATTTTTAGTAGAAATGGTATCTTGCTCTTGCTCAGGCTGGTCTCAAACTCCTGGCCTCAAGCAAGCTTCCAGCCTCAGCCTCCCACAATGCTAGGATTATAGGCATGAGCCACCACAGCTGGCCCTCAGACTTCATTTTTAAACAGAAAAACGACATAGTAAAATTCATTTTTAGGCTGGGCATGGTGGCCTAAAAGTTAAGTTGTTTTTTTAAAGGAGGTTCTTACAGTATCCTAATGAAAAGAAATGAAATGAATAAAATGCATATAAGGGTTCAAAATAGAATGGCAGAGCAATGGTATTATCTATCCATATTCACACTAAGGGCTCTAAAACTTATTCATGTCTAAAATATTGGGAAGGTAAATGAGAACATCTATGATTATCAGATAATGTATTTTTTTATCCTATAGTTGAATTACATTTCCTTAAATAATGTACCTTCATCAAGAGCTCTTTGCCATATACACTTTCAAAAACAAGCTTTCTCTTTCTTCATTTATTCTTTACATTCTTAAGAGAAAGGTAAAGCAAATAATAAGATTTTCCATTTTAATTTTTTTTAACAGATCCACCTGACCAAGCCAAGGATTTTTCCACTTAAAAATGAAGAAACTGAGAGTCAGAGGGACTTGCCCCAAGGCCACCACTTAGGTGAGATGAACACTGATTTCATAAGCAGCAACTCCAGTGGTGAGGTGAGAGAAAGAGGAGAGGCCTCGACAGCAAAATGAATCAGCCTCCAAAATCACTGCAGCCTCTCACATCCTGATAACTCTGTCTCTAAACACGGCCCAGCGAGATCCCAAGGCTAAAGTTCCTCTGTCTTTGTTATGAGAAGAACATCACTGTCTTCTCAGGCTAAGACCTCACAGTTGATCGCTGCCTCCTGGTGAACCACCACAGCGAGTCCACCATCAAGTCCTACAGAGACTACATCTTTAAGGGCTCCTAAATCTACTCCCTGTGCTATCCCATCAGCCTCACCCTTGGATTCCTCACCGGTGCCCCTTTCTGATCCAACATCCACCGTCCCACGCCACCTACGAAGCTTACACAACCCTTCGTACGAGGGAGGAAAAGCTGAGGCCTGGGATATTTGTGCTATTTTTAAATCAGTAGCTTCTGCATGCCATCCTCAAGCCTCACTCAGGATGCTGCCCTATCCAACTGTGGTAGAAAGACTGACATTTTCTCTTTAAGCCTTTCCACGTTAAATAACTGTTGCACCATGAGTTTGTGAAGAAAAAAAAAAAAAAACTACCATCAGTCATGTGACACCATGGTGCCGTGCAGGAGACTAAAATCTTGTGCGCCTTAAGTACTTAGGATACAAAAAAGAACAGATGCCTGAAATAGCTAGAGGAAGTGTGTGGGAAGCATCGACTTACATGCCTTTTCCAGCAGGCAAAAAGAATGCTCTTTTAAAATGTCAGGATAAACTAGCCTGTATCTAAAGAGGACTTAACTAGAGTGCCTAGATAATGTACAGATTGGGTTCTACGTGTTTTTCACAGAAATGAATTCCACAAAACCAGCATTTCAACTAGAGCAGTTTCTGAAGATGATGGCTCAGAATTTAGGCCCTAGATCGGCCGTACAAGCAGGTAATCCCTGACACTTATTTGAGAGGACATTACCAGGACTCCCCCTACCTCAGGCTCCAGAGCCAGAGCAATTGTGAAGACAAGATGAATTCCCCAGACCCCAGTTTCTGCACAAGAAGCATCCTAGATAGGGCTTCAGGATGACTTGACCTCTGATTTACTCTCAGAGGCTCAAGCTGAATTCCCAAGATTATAAGACAATATGCCAATGAGGAGCACAAACTTCCATTTTCTAAAATGTTTATAATGCACCATCGGTGGAGAGAGATGAGAAGAAAAAATGTCATCATTCAACTCAATAAGCACTGACTGACCAGGTCTGAGAACTATAACATTTTACTTTATTATTCTGTGATTAAAACCAAAAACATCAATGGATAAATACCTATTTGCTTATTCAATAGCATTCATGTAACACTATGCACCAGGCACAGCGTTATACTGTCCTACAAATATTAACTCATTTCATTCTCATTAATGACCTTATAAGGTTTTTATTATTTCACATGTTTTTATTTTACACCCATTACCCCTATTTTACACATGAAAAAACTGAGGCTCAAAAAAGTTAAGTACTGTACCCAATGTCACTTAGCTAATACGTAGCAGAACTGGATTAAAACTCAGTTAATCTAGCTCTAGAATCTTTGCTCCTAACTACTGTCTACATTGCTTATCATAGTATCACTGCCTCGAATACAAATTATAAGATCTGCCAATTAAAACATATATTCACTGGTCCTCAGAATCACCTTGTCAGTTCTTCCTAAGATATATCAACTATAACTAGAACAAATTTGTCCTGTTCCTGCAGAGGTAAACTAACATCAACTTTATCTTCTAAGACACAAGAATGTAAAAAACCAACATGTTTCTGGCCATTGGTAGTATATTCAAAGGTGCTAACATCTGAAAGTATATGGTATCCATCAAAAAGAGGTATGATTACAGATGACCATAAGTGGGTAGATGCTGCATTTTCCTACTTACTAAAAAATACCACATAAGACTTTAATAACAATATTAATCAGGAAACTCAAACTTAATCACTCTTTTCTAGACAAGGGGAATTAGTCTACAGAACCTCAGTGCATACTGTTGTTCACCAGAAATTTACAGCTTATTTATATATATCTTCCCTAAAGTTTAAAGTTTTTGATTTTAGAACAATTTTTCTCTGAAGGGAAGCACTCCCAGCAAAAAGAAGCAAATAGATTTACAGTGACTCTTCTACTTCTTTGTAAAATAGTACCAGATAACAAGACCAATGATGATAATGAACCCCAAATAATAGTATCACTGTCAATATATCAGAAAGATCTCCCTATTAGACTTGCTATACCTTAAAACACTGAATCTGTGGTTTGTTTTAATCCTTAGTACAATACTGGCACATAGTAGGTATTCCACAAATATTTACTGAATAGGTAAATAAAAGTGCATGTGTTTGTGCTACCTGTATCATTGGTCCAATCCAAAATCAAAGACTTCATAATCTCTTCAAAGAAAACAGTTCCATGATACTAATTTCCAAGTATACAAGACCATTGTCAGAACAAAGCCGGCAGCTAATAATACAGGCAGTCAGGACACTTAAGGAATATAATAAAAAGTTGGATTATATCCATATAAACATAAATTAGTAGCCCAAAATATTAGGCAAAGAGCAAAGCAGTTTAAGTTTTAAGAAAAAGATCTGGGTTTCCTATTAGACATGAGAGAGAGAGAATTGGACACTGAAAGAGGCTAAACACTAGGAAGACTACAGAATTTTCTTCTTTGAAGGCCTCTAATAATAAGACGCCACCGGCCGGGCGCGGTGGCTCACGCCTGTAATCCTAGCTCTCTGGGAGGCCGAGGCGGGCGGATTGCTCGAGGTCAGGAGTTCGAAACCAGCCTGAGCAAGAGCGAGACCCCGTCTCTACTATAAATAGAAAGAAATTAATTGGCCAACTAATATATATATATAAAAAAAATATTAGCCGGGCATGGTGGTGCATGCCTGTAGTCCCAGCTACTCGGGAGGCTGAGGCAGAAGGATCGCTCGAGCCCAGGAGTTTGAGGTTGCTGTGAGCTAGGCTGAGGCCACGGCACTCACTCTAGCCTGGGCAACAAAGCGAGACTCTGTCTCAAAAAAAAAAAAAAAAAAAAAAAGACGCCACCTATTTCATAGAATCTAGGATTATTTCTGCAAGAAGACAGAAAGTTCACTGAGACAGCATAACCTAGCCCTACAATTCCTTTAGCTATAGCATATGAAACAAAACTAAGCCAAAAAGCCAAATGAAAAAGCTAAAAGTGCCACTTCTTAGCAGGGGAATAACAATTTGAGGCTGCATAAATTTATATAAGACAAACATCTCAAAAATGTATCCCTGTGCCTAACAAACTTTCCTTAAAAGATCTTTTCTTTCAACTTAAAAACAGTAGCTTTATTAATGTACAACCCATTTCAAATTTGAAACACAACTCTAAGTCATACCTTGTGGAATGGAAAGCCATAATTGTAACATGGAATGAGATCAACTGAAATCAATATAAGAAATTTAAAGTAAGTAAATATACTTTTTTTTTCTTGGGGGTAGTATAAAATGTATGAAATTACAGTAGTAAGAAGTTATTAATTTGAAATTATAAAGTAGAATTGAAGATTTCAAAATACTCAATAGATTTTTTCAAAAAATTTTGAAAGCAAAGAAAACCATCCTGTGTTCTGGAAAAGCTTACCTTTTAGAAAAACAGCATTTAATTGACACAGCTGCTTGGTCATGTTGTACTGCACAGAAACAGCAATACGCATCCCACCAAGCCCAAAAGTGATTAAAGAATTTTCAGGTTGATAGGTATTCACCTGCTGGCTTCTATACAAACATTCATTATTTAAAGCTAACCCAACTTAATTATTAAGCCTAAACCAGTGAGAACAAGAACTGTGTCAAGTTACCAATATAATAGAATACTCTGGCAAGCATATTATGACAATATCAGCAATCACTGGTCAGAATGTTACCTTCAAGTCAGAGGAACTAACTAAGTAGGCAGGCACCCTATAATGTTTGCTAAATGAAAGAATAGGGGAAAATTCATTCAAAAGGGGAAAATGGCTTTTCAAATTTATTTCTTTCCAAATAAAATGACTGCTGATTAAAATAGCTACTGGTGGATTTTACCCCACTGCTCAGCATCCAGGTGGGTCACTGTCCCCCACACTGGGATAACCACTATGGGGGTAGGGGTGGGGCAGCTGTGTTTGACTATGTGAGCATAAGCATCACAGAATATGTATCTATGATCCTATTGTCAATGGAATTTTTTTTTTTTTTTGAGACAGAGTCTCACTCTGTTGCCCCAGCTAGAGTGCCATGGCATCAGCCTAGCTCACAGTACCCTCAAACTTCTGGCTCCAGCAATCCTTCTGCCTTAGCCTCCAGAGTAGCTGGGACTACAGGCATGCGCCACTATGCCCAGCTAATTTTTTCTATATATTTTTAGCTGGCCAATTAATCTCTTTCTATTTTTAGTAGAAATGGAGTCTCCCTCTTACTCAGGCTGGCCTCGAATTCCTGACCTTGAGCGATGCTCCTGCCTTGGCCTCCCAGAGTGCTAGGATTATAGGCGTAAACTACTGTGCCCAGCCTGTCAATGAGTTTTTAAAATGTATAGTCAGCCCTCCACATCCATGGCCGTATCTGCACCTGTGGATACACAAACCTCAGATGGAAAACAATAAAAAAAAAAAAAAAAATGGATGGTTGCATCTGTACTGAACATGTACAGATATTTTTCTTGACATTATTCCCTAAACAATACAGTATAACAATTGTTTACATAGCATTTATATTGTATTAGGTATTATAAGTGATCTAGAGATGATTTTTGGGAGGATATGCAGGTTATGTGCAAATTCTACACCATTTTACACCAGGGACTCGAGCATCTGTGGACTTTGGTATCCACAAGGAGTCCTGAGCCAATCCCTGACAGATACTGAGGGACAAATGTATATCCTTCATAATAAGTGAAACCACATTATATGTGCTTTCTATATTCCACTTATTTAACACCACGACAAGTACTTCCTGTGTAAATTAAAAATTCTTCTAAAAAATTACCTGTAATGGCTATGTAACAACTCATTGTTTAAACTTACCATAAGTTAACTATTTCTCTACTGTTAGACAGCTAGGTTGTTTCTTCTGGTTTTTCACAAGGACAAATTATGCTGTAATGAACATCTTTTTGCTAAACCATAACAGAGTACTTTTTTTTTTTTTGAGACAGAGTCTCACTTTTGTTGCCCAGGCTAGAGTGAGTGCCGTGGCGTCAGCCTAGCTCACAGCAACCTCAAACTCCTGGGCTCAAGCGATCCTCCTGCCTCAGCCTCCCGAGTAGCTGGGACTACAGGCATGCACCACCATGCCCGGCTATTTTTTTGTATATATACTTTTAGTTGGTCAATTAATTTCTTTCTCTTTTTAGTAGAGACGGGGTCTCGCTCAGGCTGGTTTTGAACTCCCGACCTTGAACAATCCGCCCGCCTCGGCCTCCCAGAGTGCTAGGATTACAGGCGTGAGCCACCGCGCCCGGCCAACAGAGTACTTTTGTACATCAAACCTTTGTCTGATTTTGTAATTCCTTAAGATAAAGTCTTTATTATTATTACTATCATTATTATTTGGCCTCACATAGTCAAACACAGCTGGAAAGATAAAGTCTTAAAAGAGGAATTACAAAGTAAAAAGTTAGAAACATTTTAAAATCTTGACACATGTTGCCACATGGCTTCCTGTCTGCCTCACAGCACAGCTCCCAGCCTCCTAGGCTGGCAGGCCACACTCATGAACAGAGCTGCCAATCCTGCCTCCCCCTCTGCCTGTTTAGAATGACTGTATTTTAAAACAATAAACAACAACATGATTATCCTAACACAATTAAACTCAATCCTTTCACTCAAGTTAGTGATCTTTTTCTCTCTACAGAGCAAAATAAGAACTCTGTTTCTTCATCTGGAAAATCAGGGGAGCCAGACTAAAGGACCTCTCGGGCCTGTTTGGAGTTGTAGCATTTTCTGATTGTTATCTTTCACTGTGAAGACACCAAGTGTTTAGGTTCACAGGACACTAAAGAATAAAACTGAACCTATTTACTTACAGCTGTTCAGCTGTTATTCAATCTTGTTTCTCCAAGAGCAGATCATGAACAGTAACTCTACAACTTAAAAATACTAAAATATATTGCCATACAGCTTTATAAAAAGAAAGATAACATTTCACTTCTGGTATTTAAATAAATAGCCTAGTTCTTGATTCTCAATTCAGGCTCCATAAAACTAGATGAAACAGCTGGAAATTCTGATTCAAAATTATGACTTCATAGAAAACCAGATGCTATATTAAAGGTAAGATTTCCTGGAGAAGTGTAGCATTTTAAAAGGCAATCCAAAGTCTATATTCGATTCCTCCAGGATAGTCCCTAACCATTAAGAATCTGCACATTAACAGAAAGATGAAGCTGCCAATCTGCAGTTAATATTTCTTACCAGTAATATAATCTACTTATTGGTGCACACATGAAGATCTCTATTAGGTGTAATATATACCTAAAAGTATCTGCCAGATACCTCAAAAACACTGTAAGCAAGAAGAAAACACATGACAACACTATTTTTTAAAAATAAGATTAGCATAAAGAGTGCTAAAAATACCCTTAGCACTGTTTTAGCTGAGAATTTGAGCAGAACCTTATTACTTGAAAAATATAAAAGTTACCTAAAACAATGCAAATGGGAAAATAAAGAAAAAGGATTTAGGGAAAGTGGCCATTATTATTAAGTTAGCAAGAAGCTGCTGAGTCAATAAAAACTTTACTTGTAAAAGATTATTTTTGTTCTTGAAAATTAACTTAATAGCATAAAAGAACACTCAAGAACAATAACATTTTCCCTTTTATATCTTTTCAAAGGAAACCAAAAAGGTTCATAGATTTGGAGTCAAATTTTACACAAATTTTTCCCTGTATTCAATATCAATAAAGAAAAAAACTTTATTGGGTTCTTACCAGTTGCCTTGAGCTGAGAAAACTGTGGTTGAAAACAAACACATAGCTCTCTGCCCTGTTGTAGATTTCGGCAGCAGCCCACACAGATGGGTACCCCTGGAAGTGGAGGCTCAGGTGGCTCCTGGCACACGAAATGCTAAGGGAATGGATGTCTAGATCCTCAGCTTCCATCTATCCTCTTCCCAAAGCAGATCCGCATCAGAATCTGCCATGCCCCACCTCTCCGTGGTTCCCATTTCCTTCACGCCCCACACAATCCCCTTCCCCTAATTCAGAGAAGAAAACCAGCTCTTCACCAAGCCTGACTCTTCCCATGCTGCAATGTCTGCATATAAAAACCTCTAATAAAGAGACTCTCAGAAATCCCGAGTAAGCTGAGAAAGTGAGTGATTCTAATGACTAGACAACAAATCCTTTCACAAGTCAAAGGGCTCTCAATTTTTTCCATACAACAAAATTAACAGAGGATCTGAGTTGTCATCTGACAGATAACTAAAAAAAAAATGTTGATGACAGTTTTGTCATGTAACTCAGAGGAAGTTCTATGAACTAAGTGGAATGGCAGTGGTATAACAAAACTTCCTTTCTTATCTACTTATTTACGTAAACAAGTTTTCTTAGCTCTTATGTCCATAAAAATTGAAAACTAAGAATGTAATTGATATTGAACCCTGTCACATTCTAGAAGAAGGTAATAGTCATCAACTTGTACACAACCTATATAGAAAAATAAAATGAACCTATCTATTGTTTTGAGAGGGTTTTCTGATAAAATAATGTATTTTTTGTTTTAATCCATATACACAAATAATAATTGCAAAGGTACCTAACAAAGAACAACTCAATACACAACACTTAGAATCTTTTGGTCACCACTGGAAATTTTTAAAAAATTAAATTTCAACTTGCATACCTATTTTTGTTGTATAGAAGTATGTTAGAATGACCAATAAAAGATTTCCAAGCATATATAGAGACAGGATGTTATGTGGGGAAAGTGAAATGGAAATACGAGTTCAAGGAGAAAAACAAAGGTTGTAAAATTCAGGACTGTAAAGTTTTTTCAAGGATTTTTTTCAACTAACAGTGGTACATAAAACATGGTATTCAGATTCCATGGGATACATTTAAAAGAGTAATTAAGTTTCCCTTTAGCGGTGGGAGGGGAGAGGAGGGGATGGGTATATATAAACACAATGAGTGAGATGTGCAACGTTTGGGGGATGGTCACGCTTGAAGCTCTGACTGGGGGCCTGGGGGGACATGGGCGATATACGTAACCTTAACATTTATACCCCCATAATATGCTGAAAAAAAAGTTTCACTTTAAAATGTCAAGTTTTGTAGTACATTGGACATTATATCATTTGCAACTATTTAAACTTATGATTAAAATATATATTAATAGATGTCAGCTTGAAATATATATGTGAGAAGTTAACTAGTTTTTTAAAAATTCTTTTAGGGGATACATGAACAAAAATGTTTAAAGGTCATGTGTTTACAATCCTGATAAGGAGCAAAACACTAAACATGCATTTACAAATAAAGTCTAATGAAGCAAAAACATAGGGATACTATGAGAGCACAAATAGAAGCATCCAGACTAGTCTGGGGGAGGGGCCGGAGAGTTTTTGCCACTAAGCTAATCTCAAGAGGGTAAGGACTGCTTTTGTCCTGTTCACTCTTACATCCCAGGGTACAAAAGACATAAATGATATTTGAGCTAATAAATAAAAAATTAAGAAGTTGGCCTAGCAAAGAAGGAAGGGAAAAGTGTTTCAGGAGGAAGGAACAGCATATCTAAAGGTTATGAAGTAAGAGGGGAACATAAAATGTTCAAGGAATCCGCTAGATCATACCATGCTTTATAATCTATTTTATATTAGAGATTTATTTATTTTTCCTAAAGAGATAACTGGAAGGAAATGTTTTAATTAGGGAAGTGACAAAATCATGTTTACTTTTAATATTTGTTATCTTTCAGAAAAAAATAATACTCATGTATTGATGAGGACTTGGGTTGTTTCCACATCTTTGCAATTGTGAATTGTACTGCTATAAACATTCAAGTGCAGATGTCTTTTTTATAGAATGTCTTTTGTTCTTTTGGGTAGATGCCCAGTAATGGAATCAAATGGTAGATCTACTTGTATCTCTTTAAGGTATCTCCACATTGCTTGTTTGCAGTCCCACCAGCAGTATTAATAAAATGTGGTCTGTGTATACCATGGAGTACTATTCAGCTATAAGAAAATGGTGATATAGCACCTCTTGTATTTTCCCATTTTTCTAGAACCCATTCTACTAAGTGAAGTATCCCAAGAATGGAAAAATAAACACCATATGTACTCACCATCAGATTGGTTTCACTGATCAACATCTAAGTGCACATACAGGAATAACATCTATTGGGCGTCAGGCTGATGGGGGGGATGGGTATATACATACATAATGAGTGCGACACGCACCTTCTGGGGGATGGACATGCTTGAAGTTCTGACTCAGGCAGGGTGGGGGGTGGGGACAAGGGCAACATACATTACATAACCTAAACATTTATATCCCTGTAATATGCAGATTTAAAAAAAGTTACTAATCAATAAGAAAAATTAATTAATTAATTCATCCATCCATCCATTAAATATTGACTAAATATCTGTTATGTGACTGATACTCTATTAGACACTTAGGATATACAAGTAAACAGATAATAAATCTCCGATAACAACAGATAATAAATCTCCGATAAATCTCCGATCTCTGTAACTCACCAAGAGGTATTTAATCTAAAAGAATGAAAAGATAGTCTAAATGGGAGACTACCAAGAAATATCTGCAAATCACATATATGACAAAGGACTTGTATACAAATCCTATATAAAGAAGTCTCAACTCAAAACTAAGAAAACAACTCAATTAAAAATGGGCAAAAGACTTGAACAAACACTTCACTAAAGAAGGCAAATAGGCATATGACATGTTTGGCACCATTAGCCATTAGAGAAATGCTAGTTAACAATGAAATTAACTTCTCACCTATTAAAATAGCTAAAATAAAAAGTATTGACAATACAAAGTACTGGTGAGGATGTAGAGCAACTAGAACTCTCATATTGGTGTTGGGAATACAAAATGGTACGGTCACTTTGGAAAACAAGTTAGTAATTTTCATTTTTAAACAACAGCCTATTGAGATCTAATTCACATAGCACACAGTTCAGCATCTAAAGTGTACAATTCCATGGGTTTTTTTTAGTATATTCACAAGCTGTGTAATCATCACTCCTGTAAATTTTAGTATATTTTCATCACCCCAAAACCCCCATACCTATTAGCAGTGACTCCCCATTTACCTCAACCCCCCCAGAGCTAGGCAACCAATCTACTTTGTGACTCTATGGATTTACATATTCTGGACATTTCATATATAGCTGCTCCTTGACTTACAATGGGCTTATGTCCCAATAAACCCATTGTTAATTGAAAATAGGGTAAGTTGAAATGCATTAACTGCATTTAATACAGCAGACTAAGCCTCACCTACCTAAATGTGCTCAGAACACTTATATTAGCCTACAGTTGGGCAAAATCATATCCAAAGAATGCTCGCAACACAGTATATCATGGAGTATGTGTTGTTTATCCTTGTGATCGTATGGCTGCCTGGGAGCTGATGCCCAGCACCATGAGAGAGCGTTGTACTGTGTATCACTAGCCTGAGAAAAGATCAAATTCAGAATTTGAAGTACAGTTTCTAATGAATGTGGATCAGTTTTGCAGTACTGTAAAGTTAAAAAGTTGTGTCTTGAACCTGTGTAGGTTGGAGATAGTCTGTAAATGGAATCATACAATATGTGGCCCTATGTTACTGGCTTTTTTAACTTAGCATGTTTTCAAGGTTTATCCACATTATAACAAGTATTAGTACTTCATTTCTTATTACTGCCAGATAATATTCCATTGTTGGGATACACATTTAATTTATCCATTTATCAGTCAATGGACACAGATTATTTTCACTATTTAATCGTTATGAATCATGCTGCTATTAACATTTACATATAGGCAGTTTCTTAAAACATTAAACATACCCTTACCATATGACCTAACAATGTTACTCCTGGGTATCTTCCCTAGAGAAATGAAATTTTATGCTTACACAAAAACCTATATACAAAAATTTGTAGCAGCTCTATTCATAACTGCCAAAAACTGGACACAACCCAAATGTCCTTCAAACAGTGACTGATAACCGTAGCACCTTTATATAATGGAATAACACTCAGTTATAGAGAAGGCCGGAATTACTGATACATGTACATCATGAATGAATCTCAAAGACATTATTCTGACTAAAAGAAGTCAGTTTCAAAGGGTTACAAACTACATAATTCCATTTATATGACATTCTTTTTTTTTTTTTTTTGAGTCAGAGTCTCTGGTGCCTGGGCTAGAGTGCCGTGGCAACAGCCTAGCTCACAGCAACCTCAAACTCCTGGGCTCAAGCGATCTTTCTGCCTCAGCCTCCAAAGTAGCTGGGACTACAGGCATGCCCCAACCACCATGCCCGGCTAATTTTTTACATATATTTTTAGTTGGCCAAATAATTTCTTTCTATTTTTAGTAGAGACGGGGTTTCCGCTCTTGCTCAGGCTGGTTTCGAACTCCTCACCTTGAGCAATCCACCCGCCTTGGCCTCCCAGAGTGCTAGGATTATTTATAGGAGTGACCCACAACACCTGGCCCATTTATATGACATTCTTAAAACAAAATTATAGAAATGAAATAGAATTTGTGGGCTGGTCAGGGTAAAGGGTACAGCTACAAAAGAACAGCACAAGAGAGTTTTTTGTGGGTGATGGAACTGTTCTGTACCCTAATTGTGGAATGGTTATACAAAACACACACACACACACAAAGTAGTTTCCCTCCTTAAGAGCAGGAAATACATTCCAAGACTCCCAGTGGATGCCTGAAACCACAGATAGTACTGAATCCTATATATACTACGTTGATTCCTATACATACATACCTATGATAAAGTGTAATTTATAACTTAGGGACAGTAAGATTAAAAACAATAATAATACGATAGAACTCATAACAATATACTATAATAAAAGTTACATGAATGTGGTCTCTCTCTCAAAATACCTTATTGTACCGTACTCATACTTCTTGTTGTGATGATGTGAATGATAAAATTCAAACCACAGGTGAATATCAGGTAACTGAAACCGTGGAAAGCAAAACCACAGATAAGGGGAGACTACTCTATATAAAATGTTAAATTCATAGAACTGTATCTGAAAAAAAAGTTGCTTTTACTGTATGTTAACTTATAAATAACATTTATATTTTTCTAAAAAGATGTGCAATGATTCTTCTAGCACCTTGTGTTCCAGCCTAGAAAGTCAGCATTCCATAGTTAGCATGTGCTTACCAGCCACTGTGCCAAAGAGCTGACCTCAGAACAAAAGACTTGGCCATCCTAACACAAAAGTAAAAGGTATTTTGAGTCCAAATATAGGATGTTTTTATTTAAATACTAGCTGGCCTTCCATTACTGCTCAGGAGAATTATTAATCATCATTAAATAATGGATCATGCTGACACTCCCCCTGGTACATAAGACACAGAAGTACCTGTGTGAAAAGCACCTGCTTTTAGGACTTTCAACTTGGGGCTCATATCTTTAAACAACTGCTATTTTGTTTTTGGTTTTTGTCTGTTTGTGGTGTCTTAAGTATGTCATACGGGCCTCACCATATTCCCCACTTATGCTTCTCTGGAATATAACAGCCTATCTCTTTAGACTGACACTTCTTGCCTCCCACTTATGCTATAGAGCCTATATTTTACTTGAGATCGCCCTAAAAATTTGGTGAAAATTTTGGAGTTTTTGTGCTGCAGTCAGAAACACAAAGAAATTTCACTTTAATTATTTATACACACACACACACACACACACACATATACTCACATATATAATTTGTTATTCTGAAGCAAAGACTGAGCCCAGAGCATAAGGATATCAGGGTGGTAGATCCCAAAATGTCAGGATTACTCTCAAGTAAACAAGAAGGAGATGGTGTATAACAAAAACTGAACTGAACTTGCGGTCAGAAGATCCCAATTTGAATGATCATGACTCTGCTTACAATCTCACCAGATTCTAGGCAAATAATAAACAAAAAATATATGAAATATGTTAAAAATAACATATAATAATAAACAATAATATGTGTGTTAATAAAGTATGCTACATGGTGGTGAGTGTTATGGGAAAAAAAGCAAAAGTAGAGCAAGGTAAGGGAAATCTAGGCAGAGTGTGGAAAAAGAGGTGAATTCTAATTTTCAATAGGGTGGTCAGGATGGCCTCGCTGAGAAGATGCTATATAAGAAAATGTTTGAAGGAAGGGATGTAAGAATTAGCCAGGCAGATATCTGGGGAAAAGCACTCCAAGAAGAGGAAACAGTGAGCACAAAGTCCCTAAGGCAGGTGTACACCTAGCACCTGTGACAAACAGGAAATAGACTGAGTGTCTACCAGACATCCAAGCAGAAATGTTAGGTAGGTAGACATCTGTAGATGTCTCTAAGTGTAGAATTTGAAAGAGAAGTCTGAGCTGGAAATATAAATGTGGCAATTACTGGACTACGGATATTATTAATAGAGTTATGGGGCTGGAGGAAATCACCACTCATCACTTTGTGAACTAACATTTTAATGAGTGTCTTCTATGTATTAACTGTATGCCAAGGAAAGAGAGAAAGAAAGAGAAACTCGGCCTCACAAAATAATCTGCTAATTTAACTCTAGTTTAACCAGAGCAATGAGGGAAGGTAGGGGAAAGAAACTGAGAAGTCATCCCCAGTCATAGTTTTTAAAAAATTAGTCAACGTGAGAAAAATATAAAAGATTTTTGGTAAATATAGATAATTTTAACTCTGGTTCTTAATCTAGGTGATTACCTGCAGGCCCCTGCTAAATGTCTCATATCCTCATTGTCAAGTCATTGACTAACATTCTTTTCATCAATTTGTCCATCCAGAAATCCATGCCACAGTTTGAATGTGGGTTGGGAGATGAATCAAAGGTGCAAAACATTCTGACAGTTTCAAAGCAGAGCCCTGCTTGCCCAGCCCATGTTACAGCAGACCTGGCAGCTCCCTGTGCCAGCAACATTTTATCAAGGCCTTGAATAAGAGTATTGTTTTGTTCCATGTAGTTGAACACCTGATTTTTATCATAGTGATTCCTAAAAATGGTGATTTCATCCCTGATATACAAGTTATGAATGTAGATCTTACAAGTTGAATGTAGATCTTACAAGTTGAATGTAGATCTTACAAGAAGTCTTAGGAAGGGCAACATAATTTTAACGCAATCCTAGTAGCAATTTATGAATAGCCTTTGCTTCAAAAGTTTAGAATATGTGTTGTTTAGTTACCCAAGACAGCCTACAAATGTCTATTTGAACCTGTATGATAGGCAAACCAAAAGTCCCTCTAAATCTAGGTGATGGGATATCTGTATACTATGTCAGTTATAAGTTGAAAATTTTTAAATATGTATCAATCACCAAACAACACTCACAATTAGTTTATATATGTACCCCTAGGTTAGCTAAGGTCTTCTTGAAGAGAAATAAATTCTAGCTAGCTTTCTAAAAATGGGGGAGAAGGTATTTGAATGGATACCAAGGTAATATATGAAGGATGGGTTAAAATTCAGAGTTTATCAACTTAAACCCTATTGACATTTTAAGCCAGATAATTTTTTGGGGGGGAGCCGGTGTCTAAGGGAAAGCTATCCTGTACATTTGAAGATGTTTAGCAGCATCCCTGGCCCCTACCCACTAGATGCCAGTAGCAGCCCCCTAGCTGTAACAACCAAAAATGTCTCCAAACATTGGCAAATATCTCCTAGAGGCAAAACAGCCCCTGGTTAAGAGTCACTGGCTTAAATGATGAAAACATGGGAAGGACAAAGATACAGCTGGGCTTTTGAAACAACTGAAACCAGATATTTAAAACTCCTCTTGGAAGGCCACATGAAGACAGTGGCAGAGATTGGAGTTATATAGCCAACAGAAGCTGGAAGAATCAAGGCAAGTACCCCAGAGGCTCCAGAGGAGTATGGCCAGCACCTTGATTTTGAACTCCTGGCTTCCAGAAATGTAAGAGAATAAGCTTCTGTTGTTTAAAAATAAAATAAAAATAAAACTCCTCTAGAACTCCCTACATTTCTAATTCTTATTTTCTCTACAATTTTAGCTTTAATTCTCTCATTGCTGCTTAGCAAAGAAAACTGGCCACCAACAGCTCCTGAGTTTTATTTGTTGAAACCCAGGCCTCTGGACAAATAATAACTCTTCTTCCTAATTCCAATTAAAAAAAAATCCTAGGGAAGGATGCTGATTGGCCTGTTTGAGTCTGTGACCTATAGGGTAGATGATGTCAGGGAAACACAGCAGCTTCTACTAAACTCACGTGGTAGAAGTCAGAGGTGGAGTTAGTTCCCAAAAGGAGGAAAATGCTATTGCTGACAGAAGGGTGGTTTGGGGACAAAGAATAATAAGTATACACAACCATTTAATACTGACTAATGAGAAAGGATCCAAAGGGTCTTTCAAGTTCCTAGTTAGGAACGTTAATCTTTTGCCTTCTCTGTGAAGATCCTAAGAAGCATTCAATAAAGGCTAATTATGACAATATTTCCAATATGGGGACAAGAAGAAGGTGAGGCACAACATACGCCAGGACATTAACAGTTCTTCATAATATTGACCTGGATTTGCCTTTTTACATTTGAGGCCTATTTGCAAGTTAGGTACTCTGAGAAGCATTTGAGTCCTTTGGGAGATCACTATTAATTTTTGGATAAATGGGCAGAGTACATATCTATGCTTGGAGGTTTTTTCACTGATGTATTTTAAAGTGAATTTCTGGATGACACGTTTAAGTAATCCACAGATGAAATCTGGGAATATTATTACCATATATTGCTCACAGTCACATATGACAAAGGACTGACAGTTGGTATGCTTTGTGGGCTCCTAATAAAATATACTTCTAACACGAGACTCTGCCTCAGTCAACAGAAGACCAAAATTCAATAACTATTGCCCAATTTGTGGGCTAACAGAAAGCCAAATGTTTGCCTTGAGAATTTCCAACTGGGCTCAAGAATAAAATCTAGGAATATGATAATATACATATCAAATGGACATGAATGTATCCATTTCAGAATTTAAAGAAAGCAGCAATCTAATTTAAGAATTTTTAAAACTTTGCAAAGACTAAATGGAGGTAGTACACAGGAAATCCTTCCCTGGTTCTCTCTTTGGCAAATCCCTGAAATTATGTTCTGTGTTAATTAAATAAGCACCTGTACTTTGACTCTGGAGGGTGAGCTTTGACCTGTATCTTAACTCTCAGCTTTGCCTTAGGCCAGCTAGAACTCATAGGGGTTTCCCAATCAGGAGCTATCTTCCAGTGGAAAGTAGACTCAAGCACCTGATTGCAGCTTTATCCCAGAAGCAGAACTTCTTTATCCAGTCAGGAGCCAATCATAATCAAAGGACAGAGAAAATGTTTGAAGAGGTAAAGAAAAGTGGGGAGGATTTCAACCTTCACAGTCATCTCAGTCTGCTTCATGGGGGGCTTGGGTTTAATGGTCATGGCCCTCACTGCTCTGTTCTTGGACTTCATGGTGTTATGGTTGGTTTTAGGGGCCACATTCCCCAGTGAGCAACATACAGGCACAGTAATATTTTAAAAGTCCATAAGTTGATTACTTAAATGTGGCACATTGAAAATCTCTAAAATCCCAAAGTTAGTAAATATCACATTCCTACATTTTTAAACAGACACCTGACAAAAAGGAATGACCAATGAGATTCTTAATGCTAAGTAAAAAGTACTCCAGCACTCCGTTTTCACAGCAAAGCCAGAGGTCTGGGATGTCTCCTTGCTAATCCAATAATAACTTGTGAGTTGACTACAATTAAACAACCATAAACTTCAATTTTTTCTTATAAAACAGATGATGTTCCACCATTGCTTTTATTAATATAAATGACATGATTTATTTCTCTTTTAACCTCAGGGCAGGGGTGTGATAAAAACATTGAGGACCTGGGGTGGGAGAACCATACAAATGCACCAAGAGTCAACAGTGGAGAGAGACCTGTAAGACTCCACCTTCTACAGTAGCAGAGAGTCCAGCCTACAAGGAGACATGATGACCAATCCCACAGTTCAAAATCCACAAGGCCAGGGCCTGTATGTGATGGTTTCACTGCACCAAGCAGCACCTTAAAAGCAGTAAGTGCTCAACACTGTTTGTTGATTGACTATTTCTGCAAGGCTTATGAATCAGCAAGACTTATTGATATGCAAATCAGAGAAGTGTTTCTCAGTCTTCTCACTGGGAATGGGGAAAGCAGTTGCATAAAAATTATCATAAGTTAAGCAATCAATTTGTCAAATACAATAGATAATATAGCTTCAACAGAAAACAGACCTCATGAATAAAATTTACTCTATCATTGCTCCTATTTTTAAAAATTTAGGGTGAGAAATAAAAATAAAGTTCTATCTTTCAGTTATTTGGGTATGGCAAGAAAAAGAGAGAGCTATGTGTTATTTAGAAGAGATTTCTAATAATTTTTAAGGATCCTTCACACCTACCTTTCAGTACTAAGTATCTAAATGGATGAGCTACGTTGTCTCCATTAAGTCAAAGCAAGTGCCTTCCAAAAACTAGGCACTGTGTTTGATGCTGGAATACAATGGGAGAACATAACACCCCTCTAGCCTTTGATCTGAAGGAGATTATAGTCCAGTGGAAGTGGCATAAACAGATTAATCGACCAATATAAAAATTCAAACCATGGAAGGCAGTTCCCACATTAGATAATGAAAGCAGGAATCAGAAAGGAGCTCTGGTCTGTGAAACAGGGTGGAGAAAGAATCAAGAACACTTTCTGGGCCGGGCACTGTGGCTCACGCCTGTAATCCTAGCTCTTGGGAGGCCGAGGCGGGCGGATTGCTCAAGGTCAGGAGTTCAAAACCAGCCTGAGCAAGAGCGAGACCCCGTCTCTACTATAAATAGAAAGAAATTAATTGGCCAACTGATATATATATAAAAAATTAGCCAGGCATGGTGGTGCATGCCTGTAGTCCCAGCTACTCAGGAGGCTGAGGCAGAAGGATCACTGGAGCCCAGGAGTTTGAGGTTGCTGTGAGCTAGGCTGACGCCACGGCACTCACTCTAGCCTGGACAACAAAGCAAGACTCTGTCTCAAAAAAAAAAAAAAAAAAAAAAAAAAAAGAACACTTTCTATGGATTACACAAGGGGGTGAAAAAGAGAGGAACCAAAGGATCTCTCAAGTTCCTAGTTAGGAAAAAGATCCTAAGAAGCATCCAATGGAGGCTAATTATGATAATAGTTTCACAAAATATGGGGACAGAAAGGAGGCAAGGAAATCATATTATCCAAGTATTCTTGAGCAAATGTCTCATGGAAACATTCAACATAAAGTACTTGTAATCCTCTTAAAGCTTCATTTTTCCCATATAATTCTCAGAAAGCATATTCATGGAATCAAATAAAACTGCTTCTCCCCAACAACAGAGTCCTTAAAACTTCCAAAGGATGGTAAGACCTAAATGAATACAACTTTTAAAAACAATATAACATAATAGGAATGATTGTAAAGTTTCTAGAAAAATTCATGGCTTAATATGCAATGATTATTTTCAATAAATACCTCAAAACATTTGTTTCTAATACTAATTAGAATGTGAATGACTGTGAATACTAAATATCAGGGAAAAAAAGGTTTTGACTGTTGCATAAGTGATTCTAAAAATTGTTTTAATCTTTTGTTTGCTCTGTGTTTTAAGAAAAATTTGAATTTCCAAAGTTCCTGGATAAAATTTAAATATTTTGAACTAGCTATGGCAATTCATGGTAATTATCACTCAAAGATTTATCAGGTCATAAATTGACTTTACTAAGAGAAATGGTTTGAAATGGATTTTGAGTACACTACATTGTATTAATATCTTATAATAGATGCCAATCTGATTAGCAAATGCAATAAAAATATATAAAGAGAAAAAACCTAAGATGTATTTGACAAAAGAAAGGTTTGTTTCAGCAGTCTACGAGTATTTTTAAAAACATCTTATTAAGTGTACAAACCACTGAAAATTAACCTATAGTTTTCTAAGTTTAAGAGGAAAATAAATTATTTTTTCCTAGTACATTAAAAAAAAGACTTATAGTTATAAGCAACACTTTAAAGGCTACCTTAAAAAATACTACTCATTGGTAAAATCCACGCCCTCTCCCATGCAGTCTTTTCTCCAGTGCAAATTATCGATTTGCAGACAAGAGTTAAGTATTCAGAAAACAAACATCTGATTATAGTATAAGCTATAGCTCATACAAAAGCTTTCATGATGAGAAAAGGCATATCTCAAATCTAAGAAGGTAAAACATCAAGTAGCAAAAATGAATCCTTTAAGAACTATCAAACAAAACAAAAAATAAAATTAGATATAAATTCAAGTTTTAGACTGTGGTCAATTGAGGTCTAGACAAAACCCTATGTTTGTTCACTGCCTAGTCTCCAGTCTGCTCCAAGTTTGAAAAGGTAATTGAACACAGTCTATAATTACTGGATTAGACACAGATGGGCTCTGTACATTTCAGGGGGAAAAAAAAGCACTGTTTTGATTCATTTTATGATTGCCTGTAAGGTCAGACTTTTCAAAATGTACTTTCATCTGTTAAATGGTTTCTCAAATTCCCTGGGGTATACCTTCAATAACTGTGATGTTTTAAGCAATTTGGGCCTATCAGATCCTGTCTTTGAGTGTAACTAGCTGCCCATTTTCTAGTATTATAAATGTGCATGTAGGTTAATTGTTACATCTCTTACATATTTTCTGAAGTTGCAGTTTGGGGAGAAAAAATTGAAAAACTGTGCTTCTTTTCCAACAGGAATTGGCAATATTTATGAAGATTTTAACATAAGAAAAAAATTAGCTATGTGATAACAAATGATGTGGTGTCATCTAGTCCATGAAAAATATTTTCTAAATGATTCAAGTGAAAAACAGAAACATTCTGGATGTAAAGTTGTAAGCAAAATAAATTTAGATATCTTGTAACTGAATAATTCATAAAACATTGTAACATATTCTTTGCTAAAATCCTATGCATTTTTATTTAATAACTATAAATTATTTTGTCTACTAACACAAAAAAGTAAAACTATTTCATAACCTAAAAGAAGAAAAATGTTAAACACAGCATTTATATACTTTATAATAATAATGTTATTACATAGCAATGTATTTACATTCATAGTGGAAAATAATATCTAGCTTGCAGAATTCAGTATTTGGTTCCTTCTGTGTAGTCCCTATCCTATTTCCAAACTTCCTATATTAAAAAAAATCTATGCAATAATGTTATCCACAAAGTTTTTAATTATGAAAATTTGTGACATACTCAATAACATCATTAAAATGACATAAAAATCGTCTTTGCTTAGTATACTTAACCACAGAAAGGTGGTTCTCAGGCTAAAGACTTTGTCAAAGTCTTTAGTCCCCAACTCCATCAAATAAGTCTCCAGAGAACAGCTGTTCTGTGCTAGCGGTAAGCAGGGTGGCCAGGATCATCAGCACATTCTTCCTCTCGTTCCCACCCACAGCATGACATTAGGTGCTTTAATTTTTTTTTTTTAAATCTCCTTTCTAATCATAGCTTTAGTTTCTATTCCTAAAATTCACTTCAGTTATCTACTATACCTCAATACCAAAAAAATTAAAATAGGAAGATAGCGTAGAATAAGGAATAATTCCAAAAAGTTTTTATATTTTAGAAAGTTATTTTTTATGTGTACCATGTTTTCATACATTAGGAAAAGGGGAATGTATAGTCACTTAATAAAACTTAAGTTGATATTCGTCATGAAATCACATGTGCATGTAGAAAGTATTTATACTTAAAACAGGAAAATCTTTTCAGCCATGTTCAAGAAAATTTAGCAATTTTACTGGCTCTCTCTACAAGATGTAAAAATGTGATCTACTCATAACTTCTTGTCACAAAACCAAGGAGTTTCTAAACCACGCAGATAATCTTGTGTTTTTTAAAACACACTAATCTGAGTAGAACATTTTACAGAGACAAATGTTTATATCACTATTTACATGAATCCTCATTTCCTTTATAAATGTTCCTATAAAATGCTGTTTTGTACTAAGAAAGTACCTTATAAAATTAAGTCTATTATAAATGTGTTTTATCTTTATGCAAAATGAACTGCAACAATTTTATATTTCACATATATATGGATTTTCTTATGTTTGCTAAACGTAAGATATATCTGTACTAAGTGACTAAAAGCACATAGTACCATGTAAATGCTGTATAAAATTATTAACAATTTCCATCCTTGCTCTTCATAGAGTTCATGCACAAACTCAAGATAATATCAAAATAAGGCATTTGTATAGAAACCGTGACAGAACTTTGGCCTTGTTATTGTGCTGTTTTGTGCTTTCTTCCTGTGGTTGTACATAAACTAAGCTAAACAAAATTGTAAAACTACTAAGGGAGGGGAGTTTCTTCAGGTAAATCTATTTGTGAATTTCAATGTTTCAAAAGATTGGTTACCAAAAATTATCCCTTAATGTAGATTATAAACACACCACAACTACTTAAGAGAGCATAAGGATTTTTTTTAAAAAGATATATATGCTATAAATTAATTCCTTTCTTCTTTCTTTACTCATCACCCCCTTTCCACCCTCTCTCCTTTCCTTTCTTCCTTAATTTCTTTAATTTCATTTCCAAAGTGACAGAAAACATGTCTTAAAAGATTATAATATAATGAATTTGACATTTATTATCTGCATCAACACCCAGTTTTAGCCCAGCTATAGATCACATCTTTACTGATACACATGTACTTTAGATCTTAATGCTCTAAATAAATTGTGAGCTTAAAATCATGAAACTGATTATAGAAACAAAAGAAAGCGTAGAAAGATTTCTTCCTAGCCTCTCTCAAAAAAGGTCTGTCCATTTTTAAACAATTTACATGATGTTTTATGGTCCTTTTAGAAAAGATTATAGTAAACAGTACTCCAAGTGGGTTGTGTGAACCCACAAACCACTCCTCATAAAACTGCTATAATTTTCTAGGACAGGGACAATAAAATATCATACATAAGCCAATGCTAAATCATGGTGTGACCACAGTAACAAACACATTATTTTCTTGAAAATTAAGCATGATAAAGCTGACAAAAAGATGACAAGGAGAAAAATCCTGACAGAGTTTTGTCAATCTACTTAGCACACAAGCATTTACACAACTTTCCTTCATTTCCTAACTGACTTGAAATACAGGTGCTAATCTAGCACCCAAATTTTTATATGTAGTTCACCTATTTTTAATGAGATTAAGAAAATTATTAACTTCAACTGAAGCTCAAGGAACACTTTAAATAAGCCAGTCAACCTACCTAAAATTATTAACATTTTTGTTTCTAATCAAACGTTAAGTTTTATGGAAGATTCTAATGAAATATTCAGGAGATGCATTTCCCATTTCAGACCACTAGGGACCAATACGTGCCTTAGATTCCCAAGTCAGTAATTGAATAGTTAATAGAACGAACATAAGGCAAAAATGAGCACATATTCCCTTCTCCTGAATAGAACCAAATTCATTAACTGTAAAACAGTTGAGAAGATCCAAACAGTATATAGAGAAAAAGAAATGAGCAAATGAAATTTTAAAAAGACAAAAGTAGTTCAAATAGTATAACTATGGAATCATCATCTACTCTGAAAAACTTCCTACTTTTCTTTCCCCACGGTAGAATTGTTGAACAATAAAAATGAAAGGCAATACTAAAAACTGTTTTTCTAACTTGTGGGTGGAAGAAACTGCAATACCACATGTATCAGAAAATAAAGCCTGCCTAATACAATTCCCTGTAGCTGATCACAGCAGCTTATTGCTAAGTCAGGCATAATACTGAAATTAGGATCGGTGAGCCAAGCCAAAATATCTATAAAAGAGTATCATTTATCTTATGATGCAGCAATAATGGTAAAATGAAACAGCATTTTCTACTTAAATCTGTTCATAATTACTAATTCTGGTTAGAGGGAACTATTTAAAATATTTGCGACACTCCTTCATAGTAAAACATTGGAAGAGAACTGGAATGAAATAACATAAAGCCCTGAAAAAAGCTGACACAAATTTTAACGGATATATTTTACTGCTTTTCAGATTCTTAAGTTAAAATGGATGGCTCTTTCTAGAGTAACAAATTATGCTGAACTTATATAGTATTTGTATATAGCTCAAAGTTCCCGATTCTTTCAAATAGATGTTGTTAATTGCCCTCTCAAATTTCCAGAATATGGTAGTGATTCAATTAAATCTGTTAAGACATCATACACAGAAATTTGCTTTCCTTCCTTCTACAACACACAAAATATAAAATAATAAGTACTTCTAAAATAGTGAGAGAACAAAAGTTGAAAACTTGAAATGTATACTCATCAAATCCTTTCATATAAAAATTTACTTTAAATATTCTTGCTTCTAAATCAGACTTTAAGAAATAGGACACCTAAGAAACTTTTTATACTAGTAGATATAAAGAACAAATAGCCACATTAAAAATGAATTCATTATTCTTAAGGTTAAATATGGTTTTGTATAATAAAATACATTGTCCTATCTATTCATCTAGCAGACTTTTGTTTGTGTTTATTGAAAATGCTTTCCATATACTTAAGGCCCCAAATCAGAGCTTCCTGAATGGAATCTACAGAGAAAAAAAATACTGATTTCCAAAAGAAGACTGTGCAAACAATACATAGTTCCAAGATAAATAAATCTACCCAAAGCAACAAAACTTTGTCCGGGTTAATCAACGACTCCTCCTGCTTAGTGAAATATTTCTTTCAGAAAACATAAGATGTCTACATGTCACAGACTTAAAATTAAAATGATCTTTAGAATCTAAAAAAATTTCAACAGCTTAAACACAATATACAATTTATCTAGTCTTGCAAAAAGAATTGAAGAATCTTTGAAGACACAAAATATTTTCACCTCATCCTACAAAATCCAACCTGACTTCTCTGTTTACCAAAGTCCACTCACCCACCTCTACCTCACCCCACCCCACCCCACCCCACCCCACTCCACCCCACTTCCTTTATTAGATTCTCTGTTAATTGCCCATTAGAATGCAAAGGTCTGCCTATGGCAAAATTCTTGTAAGCAAAAAGAAAAATTTACTGAATCTCTTTTCACTCCATGGCCTGGCTTCCTTTAGGTCCCCTCACTGACATTTCTTTGGCCCCACAGTGTGGGGTACAGGCAGATCTGCATGGCTGGCCATATAGATGTATTATGAAGCCTTTACAATTGACCACACAAACACAATACCACAATGTAGGTCAACTTGTGCGCTCAAATGCCAAAGTGAAGCTTATATGGAAGTAAACTACAGACATAAATCTGCAAGGGTAGAATTCCATCCAGTGATCCTAAAATTATTTCAAGGAATCAATTTCCAAGAATGCATCATGAAATCAGAAAAGCCCAGTTACGCTTTAAGAAGTGGGGGTAGGAAGAAGAAAGAAAGAAAATGAAAGACTTTAGAAGAGGCAGTGAAGGTTTCACCAATCATTATATCATTGAGAAGGCTCAAACTACAGATTAAGTTAGAATAAAGAAGATTGTAGAAAGGGTACTTAAAATTATTAACTGATCAAAAATTTGTAGTTGTCATTAAAAAAAAAATACAACTTAGCAATTCAGTTCAGAAAGAAGAATATCCCCAGGAACATACACATCTGTTTAATATTACAAGCCAACTGTCAACATCCTAAGTGAAGTTTTAATTTAATATTTTTTCTTTCTTGATGTTTTACCTTTAATCAATGCCTCATGAGAGTATCAACTTTCTATAAGAAACTGTTAAATATAAAGAAATGTTATTGTAGCATGTTTATAAAATCATAGTTCGAGAACTTTTTATTTTTCCAAAGCCTGACCACAACTTAATTATCTGCAGGACATTCCAAGCTCACAATTGCAAGCTCCAGTTCCCAAGCAATTTTAAACAATATCTACTGTACAGGACAGAGGGTACACAAAAGACCGCAACATGGTTATATTTCCAAAAGTCAGCATTAGGCCCTTTAGACATGGTTTTTATTTTCATTAAGCAATATTTGTTTCCTCACTAATCATTAAATGGTTTTCATCACTATCGCCTGCTTTCCTTTCACATGTCAGTTGTTAGCATCAGTGTTTGTGTTCATAATAAATAAAAAAGTGACCCATCCAGTTATTTAAAAATGAACACACAGGATGTCTGGTTCAACAAGTGTTAAGAGATTCAGCAACATACTCGCACCCTGAATACTGTTCTATTTTAATCTAGACTAAAAAAAGAAAAAACTTAATGGAGTAATATACTCTACAATACTCTCCTCAAAATCAGATTTAAGCTTCATGCCGGCTTATGTTATTGTGGGCATATAGATCTAATCAGTGGTTCAAGACATTTACTCGGGAAAATGGAAGAGGAAAAAAAGACAGTAAGTTCATATTCCTGACCATAACAGAGAGGGGCTAAAATATTGTCAGTTCTGCAGATGGATGAGGAAAGTAGCCTGACTAAAAGTTACATGCCAGAAGCTGACTGAAACATAGGAGAACAACTAACAGAGAATTCCAGAACTTTAGGGATGATTCTGAGAAAGTAAATTTTATATTATATTATTTTATTTTATGTGAGACAGGGTCTCACTCTGTCAGCAGGCTGGAGGGCAGTGGCACAATCACAGGTCACTTCAGCCTTGAACTCCCGGACTCAAGCAAACCTCTCACTTCAGCCTCCCAAATAGCTGGGATTACAAGTGTGCACCACCACACCTGGCTAGGAAAGTAAAGAAAGAAAAGAAAGCTGTAAGCTATGAAATATTAGGAACAATTCAAAAATATGTGAAGTGTAGATGAAACAAAGAGGTGTATCACAAAGACAGAGATAAAATTAATAGTCAATAGAAAAAAATAATCAGTAAATAATCTAGAAAACCTTCCAGAAGTCAGATAATTGTATTGCTGCACTGGAACCACTAGAGTTTTCAGAGGACCAAATTATTAAAGTCCAAATAAATTAATTGTGGGTTTCAATTAACTGGCCAGTAGGTTTGAGTGCAGAGAGACAGAAATGCATAAATGCAGAGCAGGCACATGCATTTATTCATTTATGTATTTATTTATCACAACACTTTATAGTACTTCTTATGTGCCAAGAACTTGGAAAATGTTTTAGTCATTTTAATCCTCCAAAATTAGGTACTACTTTATTCCTATTACACAGATGAGGAAATGAAGTTAGATAATTTGCCCACAGATCACCCACCAGGAGGTGGTAGAGCCCAGAATCTACCCTGTTAACCACCATGTCCCAAACTATCCTAGGTGACATTACTTTTATCAAGGTAAGAATAACTGTTACTTTGAGGGACCCTCAGGCCTAACTTCTCCACAGTCACTACCTCTGGCTTCTTATCCTCTGCCAGCCTCTCAATTGTTGTCTTTCCCCAGGAATTACTTGAGGCCTCCTTTCCTTTCCATCTGAAATGCCCCTTAGGCAACCTCACTCTGTCCTCAAGGCATCAACCTCCACTTACACTCTGACGTCTCCACAGTCTACACCCCTGGCTTAGAAACTTCCTCTCATTCGTTTCCATTTCTATATTTATAACCTCCTGGTAAACATGTGTCCCTTGAGTGTTCAGCAGGTATCTCAAATAACTACAAAACTGAACTCATCTTAACCACTAGTCACCCACAATTGAAACCTCAAAGTCATCATAACCACTGATTTTCATCTCCTAGCCTGTACAAGTTCCAGTTCTTGTCAAATATATCTTGAATCTATCCTCCATCCCTATAGTCATCAGGCCCTCCCTGTGACTTTCTAGACCTGATTACTGCAAGAGCAATTGGTCTTCCTCCTTGCTGCCAGTCCTTCTCGCCTCCACTGAACCCACCAATGGCAGCAGAATCAATACACACCTGATCGTGTCAGTGCTCTGCTGAAAACTTTTTATGGTTTATCATGGCCTTCATGATAATGCCATTCCTCTCCCATTCTAGGGGAATCCATTTTTACTCTTAAAAGGTTCAGTTCAAAATTCACCTCTCCTGTGATTCCTTCCCCCTTTAACTCCTTCCACTGAGTTCTTTACTTCCACCTATTCCACTTTGGTAACAGCACTTACTACAACATGCTTACATTATTTGCCTACAA
This sequence comes from Microcebus murinus, assembly GCF_040939455.1. Lineage (NCBI taxonomy): Eukaryota > Metazoa > Chordata > Mammalia > Primates > Cheirogaleidae > Microcebus > Microcebus murinus. Next base: position 54,866,150 of record NC_134119.1, on the reverse strand, counting down.
GTCTGTCTTTTCACTAGACTGAGTTTCTCAAAGTCAGAGATTGTCTCACTTATTTTAGCATACCCAATACCTACTTGCATGCCTGGCATACAGTGGATGCTCCATAAATTGTGAGTGATTATAAGTGAATTAAGAATTCATTCTCAGAGATACCCTCAGCGCAAAGTGATATTAAGGATCTGTCTAAAGCAGAGTGAAGGGGCACAATTTTCACTCCAAGATATATCTCTTGTTGGCTACCCACATGTATTGCTCCCCTCCTTCTGGGAACAGCTCCCCAAATTTCCTTCGGAAACCATTCTTCCCTGAGCCTCAGGCAGGCACGCTGGGTGGAAGTTGGAGCAGTGTGCCATTTCAATCCAATACCAAGTGAACCAAGCTAAGCAGTCTATCCTTTCTCTGGAGACAGGGGTGGATTCAAGGATAGGCATGTCTCAATCTGAGCCAGTGAGAATGACTGAATCCCAGGATTTTTGGTGGGTACTACAAAGAGTCTCTCTCTTCCTCTGGATGGGGCAGTGAGGGAAAGTGAGGTCTGCAAGGCTGCAGCTATGTGGTGACATTGTTTGGTGCACTGAGTCTAGCCATGCAGGAAGTTAAGTCATATCATTAGAGTTTTAGTGATATAAATCAATATATTCCTTTGATCATTTAAGCTAATTTGCTTAAATTAAGTTCTCTGTAACTTATAACCCTAAGACTCCTGATCAAGCAAGTTAGTATTTATAGGAAGAAAATCAAGCTACAGTTTTAGAAATGTGTAGAGAAATGAAACAAACCGGGAAAGGGTGAGAGTGGACAAGTTAAATCTGACACAGGATATGAAGTTCAAAAACAAAAAAAACCAAAAAACAGGATACTCTAAAACACAAATAGGAGAATGAGACTCCAGATGTGGAAAGAAAGACTTCCATTCCAGACAGCATCAATCAGGCCCACATAGGGGTATCCTGTGGTATATTTATGAAAAGAATAAAGTTTTATAAAAAGCTAGAAAAAGAAATAAAAAAATAACAAATGATTCTTTTGAAAAGGACTTTATGAGAAAAAAGAAAAAGGCTTTTGGATCATTTAATCTGAAGAAAGCAAGTCCTAGAGGCAATTTAACTTGTCAAAGGGTTATTTAAAAGGAGGTGACCAAGCAGCTGTTCTCCAATTTCACAGGGAATAGAATTAGAGGAAATCGATTTAAATTTCAGTATGAAGCTGAAGGCGGGCAAAAGAGAAGCACTTGAGGGAGAACTATTAATGATGGAAAAATAGATTTGTATGTCTTTGAGAAGATGGAAAATCACCTATGTTGATTCTTTTAGCTTGGGGTCAAACTATTGAACAAATATTTGAGGAGTGCCCTCTGTACATTTATTCAAATATCAGGTATTGAGTCTCTACTACACGCCAGGTGCTGTGCTAGACACTGGGAACACAAAGACGAGTAAGAAAGGGTGTCTGTCATGTCTAATGGCTGTAGAACTAGACATAAGACCCACTGTGGGAGACACAAAGTAGCATCAAAACAGAGTCCTTCTCGCTCCTTTTCCATCCCCCACACCCAAAAGAAAGACCAAAAGTAAACAATATCATTTAGGAGACAACAGGACAGCAGTTAGAAAGAAGCAACAGTGTAATGATTAAATAACAATACAAAACATTTAATCAAAGGGTGTCATAGGCCACAGGTAGTTAGCTCCTTGCTCAATAAAATAATACAGACAGCAAATGCTTTGAATTCAGGAGACAAGTATAGGCTAGATACAGGTGTCCTCAAACTACGGCCCAAGGGCCACATGCGGCCTGCCGAGGACATTGAGGACATTTATCCAGCCTGCCAGGTGTTTTTGCCATTGCTGCCTGTCCTGCTTAGCAGCCAACTAGTCCCCAGGCCCACAGTGCTCATGTGTGGAATGTGCGCATGTGTGGAATGTGCGCATGTGTGGAATGTGTACTGACAGTGAACTGGCCCCCTGTTTAAAAAGTTTGAGGACCCCTGGAGAATGTGCCTTTGAAGATAAACAGAATTTAAGAAAGTGAAGGAGAGCAAGCAGTCTAGGCAAGAGAAACAGCAGGAGCCAAAAAGAAGGCAAGCAAGCTGAGGAGATTGCTAACAGAGCAGCTTGGTTAAAGCTAGTGGCTTGATCCAGGGAAAAGTGGGATGTAACACTGGAAAAGTAGGCAGGCTAGCTTTATAAAGACCTCTGAACACCAACCAAATAACTGAGAATTCATCTCGGGGAATGAGCAGTACTGACTGCTTCTTAGCCAAAGTAATGATGAAAGCAACATTTTCTGCACAATGGCTTTGGTTCAGACAGAGACTAAGGGCTGAACATTATTGTGTCAGCTCAGACTCAAGATGGTGAGGGTCTGAATCCATATGGTCACCATGAAATAGACAAGAAAGAGAAAACACAAGTGCTCATTCACTTAAGTCATTTCCAAAGACTATGTGCTGAACTATGCTCCATGCTGAAGGGGAGTGGAACATAGCACCCATCTTCTTGGGCCTGATAATTAACTGGATAGGCAAGTCCAGAAAAACGGATACAATAGCAAAAATGGCAGTCAGTGCACAAGAGCTGTTTGGTCAGCTCTGATTCCTAGAATTTTATTTATACAAGCTAGAACAACAACAAAATGTGAAAATATAAACAGAAAAACCAATTCCCCCAAAATTTCTCTTCATATTCATCATGAGAGATACTGATTTTACCACCAGTTGGGTCAATGGAAAGTATAGAAGCAAATATGCCTGTAGTAATTGAACTATACTAATTAAATGAATAATTAAAAAGACTGCCGAAGCCAGGCATGATGGTGCGTGTCTGTAGTCCCAGCTACGAGGGAGGCTGAGGTGGGAAGATCACTTGAGTCCAGGAGTTTGAGACGAGCCTGGGCAACAGAATGAGACCCTATCTTTAAAAAATAAATAAATAAAGACTTCTAAAAATGAGAGAAATAAGGTCTTTTTTAGCACTGAAATGTTTCCAGATTTCATCTTTTGATATAAGTGAGATGTATCACAGATTTCCAATCACTTCTCCATAGCTAAGTATTTAGAAGCTTTCAAAAAATTCATCACCTCTCCTTGGTAGCTCTTCTTTTTTCTTTCTTCCCTTAATTTAATTTTGATTTAACTTCCTCTTGTCACTGCTTGCTTACAAATCACTGCCTCTGTGTCTAGAGTCAATCAAGCCTATAAAGTACCCCACCACGCCTTCATCTAGGGACCCATTTATATATATTTTCTTATTTCAAGAGGTAGAGCTAAAAAAAAAAAGCCTGTAACTCTAAAAGTTTCCAATCGACCATCACATTCTATTCTTTGGGAAAGTATGCTTCTCTCCACAGTTAAGAAGAAGATATCAAACTACATATTTTGCAAGAATATTTCCTTTCCACCTGTATAAAGATAAATTGTGCTTTGGGAATTCACTTGCAAAAAAGGGTTGAGTGAGGGTAATAAATGCTTAATAGCAATAACATTAAAAAAATCTTTCTACTATTTAAAATTAAATGTAATTTCCTTATTACTTTAATGGAATCCTTTGGAGTTGAAGTATTTAACTGGTCTCTTTCACATCAAGTAATTCTCTTTTAATATTAGGTATGTAAACTATTCATTGACAGAATAAAAACACACATTTCCACTGGAAAAAAAAGCTGGAGAAGGACAAGGCAGCTTGATTCAGAATCTGATAATGGCTTACAGATTCCATTTCAGTTCAAATTTATAGTCAACATGCCACAGAGCCATTTACCACCTCTAACCTTTCAAGTCATATTTAGAAGGAAAGTATGAACAGCCACATCACTGAGGGAAAAATCTGTTTAAGCCTAAAATACTTTACTTTTCCCACTGTAATGGTGAGCTAGAAAGAGGAGGAAAGAAAAAAAATCTCATATAAAAACCACTTTAAAGGCTGGCACGGTGGCTAACACCTGTAATCCCAGTACTCTGGGAGGCCCAGGTGGGAGGATCACTCAAGGTCAGGAGTTCAAGATCAGCCTGAGCAAGAGCCAGACCCCCCCCCCCCCCCCGTCTTTACTAAAAAAATAGAAAGAAATTAGGTGGACAACTAAATATATATATATATATATATATATATATATATATATATATATATATATATATAAATTAGCAAGGCATGGTGGCGCATGCCTGTAGTCCCAACTACTCGGGAGGCTGAGGCAGAAGGATCGCTTGAGCCCAGGATTTTGGGGTTGCTGTGAGCTAGGCTGACACCACGGCACTCTAGCCCAGGCAACAGAGTGAGACTCTGTCTTAAAAAAAAAAAACACCTTAAATAAACAGCCAGAGATGAACTGCCCCAAGCTCTTGCCATGAGGACTTCCCTTTGTTGCTGTCTTTCAAGGTCACTCCTGAGTGGGTTGCAACCCCGTCCACTGCTGGCTGGTACCAGTCGACTGGCTAAACTCATCCTAACTCACAGGAAGTGTTTTGACATACACACAGAAAAAAATTCTACAGCTGGTGGGCAAACACCTAACCCGAGTCGAGGGCTGTGAATGCAAAGCCTCTACCCAGATCCCAAACCAACCCTCCCTTGGAGCCCTCCCACCTCCTGGAGCCTCCTATCAGCTGAATGTGATCAGAAGCCAGATGGCAGGAAAGCCCACCATGCAGTCCCTCAGGATCAGCCCCTGCACCCAGAGCAGAATGGAAAGGACAGAGAGTGGACCCAGAAGAGCCACCCTTGTCTACTTCTCACACTCCTCCAGGTAGAGCTTTTCTCAGTGGATTTTACCATCCTATGCTCTCCCATCCTTCAAGCCTCTGTCATATGTTCCTAGCCTGCCTCTCCTCTTTGCATTTTCACTTGTGGAAAATCTATGGCTCTTTAGAGGCCCATTTAAATGTCACCTCTTCCATGAAGTCTCCCTTCAACCTTACCCAGAAGTAATCGCTCCATCCTCTGAATTTTCAAAGTTCCTCTTTTGAAGGTTTCTGTAATTACTTATGAATGTGTCTTACACTTACGAGTTTACTTAGATTACTTATCACTACTTGACACAAGCATTTTTACATATCCTTGTTTACTCTAAATTTTCCATTAGAATATAAGCTCCATGAAAGCAGATTTTATCTTTTCTCTTTTGACAGTGTCAAAAACAGTGTATAGCTTACAGTAGATGCTCAATAAATATTCACTGAATGAATGCTCTCTTCTAGACTGTGAGCAGATTTACAGCCAGATGAAAGTTTCATTCATCATCAATCCCAAAGAGCAATCTAAGTGCCTTCCTTACTCATAGACTGACACTCAGTAAATCTAAGGTGGTAATAAAGTAATTGCCATTTCATGAGTATCTATAATGTACCAGATACAATGCCAGCAGTTTCACATATACTATAACATCTTACTCAATCTGCACAACCCTAAAAGGTAGCATGGCAGAACTGCACCTTTAGGACTGAGGCTCTTTTACTCCAACTGCTAGAACTGCCTGCTGATGGCTCACAGCTGAGTGTCTTTCAAGCGGAAGGAGCTGCCTGCCTCACCCACCACAGGCTCCTTCCCTGGGAGAAGCCCACGTCCAATGCTGGCCAACGCAGTCCTCAAAAAGGCCGTCCAATACTGGCCAACGCAGTCCTCAAAAAGGCCTGGCCCTTTGCCTCAGCTAGGCAATTCTAAAATGCCATCTCAGCTCCAGAGCCCTCCATGGGATTGACTGTTAAATGAACAAAGAAATTTTAAAACTAGTGTCCTAACAAGGAAAAAAGGGAATTATATTTTTCCATTTCTTTAATCTGTAAATTGGGTCTCCCTCCTTTCCAATTATTTTAGTAACTAAAACCACAAACCTTTTCCCCTTTTCCCCAAGGCATCCCTCAACATTATCTATAAGAAATGTATAGTCGCTAGACAATTATTGATGATAAAAATGTTTGGTTTGGTGGCAAAAGAAAGTTTGGTTTGGTATTTCCCCAAAAGCTAGTCAAGCACCTTCAAATATGTGATTTATGAACCAAAATATGCTCCTAATGACGACAGCAGATGATGTGACAACACACCAAAGAGCAAATCCCCAGAGGCCTGGCCTGAGGAATGCCAAGTGGAGTGCAGCTCCACAACCTGCAACGGCATTCACATGGCACACCTGTGCGTGCCCAAGAGCCTGGGGAGGCAGCAGGAAACCCAAGGAACGTGGCACACATTTGTCATTATACTCATCTCACAGTGCCAGGGAAATCATCTTGGGAGATGGCTTAACTTTCTGAAGCTCAGTTTCTTCATGAGTAAAGGGACCTAAATTGCAAGGATCGTCAAACAAATTATAAAGGTTTTAGCACAAGGCCAGGTAGTATAGTAGTTCAACAAGTGGTAGCTATTATTATCACTTATTATTTTTTAGAATAACAATCAGAAAGCTAAGACATCAATGCAACATTTGTAGATGATTTTCTTGTACAGGTTAAGAAAGTATGGACTGAAAATCCAGCTGAGTTACAGGAAAATTACTCCCTTTATAAAAGGTTTTACCACAGACTTCCTTTAAATAGGGGCTCCCTCCATTGAACATTTAACATATAATTAGATACTGCTTACTCATAACATTTTTCTAATCAAAAGCTATTAATTATTTTCTATTTCCTACCACAGCAAATAAAAACTCATCTGTCAGGAGTTACACTTGTTCTGTTTTGCTTTTCATTTCAAAAGTAATATGTGCTCATTAAAAAAATTCTGGATAATATAACAGAAGCAGAAAAATATTAATATATCCCCACAGTATTAATAATGTGGTATTATTAAATACCCATATTAAATACCCATGTGGTATTATTAAATGTGGTATTAATATACCCACAGTCTCATCACCCAGAAATAGTCATGGTTAACATTTTGGTGTATTCCCTTCTAGTCATTATTTCCATGCCTTGAGATTTTTGGTTTTGTATACATAGTTTTAGTTGTAACTGGTTTTGGTAGTTTTTTTTTTTTTTAATCTAACATGATAATACAAACAATTCTTCTCATGTCATGACCTACTCTTCAGTATGCCACATTTACCTAGTATTTATCTATGTAAAGCACTTGTGATAGCTGCCATCACTACCATCAAAATCATCACCATTATTACCATTAAGACTGATGCTGCTAACTTTTAAACTCAGAAGGACCTTCCAATTCTAGAAAGTATGTCAGCATTCATCTTCACCTTCTTCAGTTTTGCTTTCACAATTAAATATTTAGTTCATCTAGAAATTTACTTTAATATGTGTTTGGTAAGAGATAAAAACCTAAAAATTTCCCTTTTTCCCCCAAGGTGCTAACCAATTATCCCTCAAACCATCACTGAATAAACCTTCCTTTTCTTACTCATACAATGTGTCCTTTAGAATGGATAAAATTTAAACACACACCTCTGGCCTGATAGGTTTTGCTGAACAATTCTACAAGCATATATTATTATATTAAAATATTTTAATAGCTGATAAGGATGGTACCTTCTACTCCAACACACACCCCCTTCTACTCTTTTTTAAAAATCAATTAGCTAATTTCACACATCTTTTTTCTAGGTGAATTTTAGAACTACTTTCAGGTTACTCTCAAAAAGGTCTATTGCTATTTTGATTAGCAATGCATTAAATTTACTAATAATTGATGTCTTACAATACTTTTCCTTCCCTTCCAAGTATATAATATATATTTCTATTTATTCAAATCTTCTATATCTGTCTACAAAATTTTGTAGTTTTCTTCATCTGAATCATTTACATTTCTTTTTAAGGTTAGTACTATTATAGAAATGCTTTTTGTTACTACTATAAATGTTTCATTATATTTTTAATGGTCATTCATTCGAAATAGGATCACCATTGATGTCTGTCTACTTATAACAGAGGGCTCTCAAGGCCCTCTGTTGTCAGGACATAAAGCACCTCCCCAAATTTATTTCACACCAGTGACCAAGAAGCCCTCACTCGCCTCAACAAGCCTGTTTCCTTATCATCACTGAGGCACCGGGCTTATGCTTGCCACCTATCCAATTTTACTTCTTTAAGGGTCGGCTCCCGTATAAAAAATTTCCTGACTAGTCTGCCCCTAACTACATCCCCTTTTTTACTCAACCAGCATTAATAAGTTCTAATACATTTAATATTTTCAAATAATTTGGCAATTAATCTTCCTTTTACCAATATTAGATCCAACTTTTTATATTTGAAAAAAGATTAAACAGAAAACAAAATAAACTTATATTTTTTGTCTTTTTAAGAGGTTATAACTTTGAAACAAATTTGGTAAAAATATACTATCTGTTTAAAATAGCGATAAGCTGAAAGCAGCCTAAATAGCTTTCAATAGGGTTTCAGGTAAATCAATTATGTAATATTATTTTTAATAAATATGCAGCCAAATAAACTGGTGGTAAGAGCAAAATGTACTGATATAGAAAAATGTCCAAAGTATATTATTAAGTAAAAAAGGTAAGAAGGGGGGGGTGCGGAGAGAGAGGTTACATAACAGTATGGTAGAAAAGTCCTGTTTTTACTAGGACTTTTAAAAGTCTGGAAAGTTAAACACCCAAATTATAATAAGGGCTATTTCTGGCCAGTAGTACTAAATGTTAACTATTTTCTTCTTATTCTGTTTAATGAACACTTACTACTTTGATAATCAGATTTTAAAATAGTCAACTTCAAAAATGTGCCCTACTGATAGATAATAGTTCATTATAAGAGTATATAACCACTATTAAACCAAATACATTTGTGAAAACATACCAAATGCCAACTTTGAAAAAAAAAAAACACCTCAGTTTTTTCATCTAGATAAAAAATTCCAAATATGTAGGGACTCGTAGGGGAAATGTTACAAAGCAGTGGGCAGTTATCATTGCAAAAAGCATTTAAAAATATATCCTGGGAATTTTAGAAAGAGTACTGAATCATGGAAATATCCTATTGAGAAGGTCCTTAAAGATTACCTAGTCAACATCTTTCATTAAGCAAATAAGTAGAGTGAGATCCAGAGAGCTTAGGTGAGTTCACCAAGATCACAGAGTAAATTACTAGCAAAATCTAACAGTATTTATAATTCAAAACTTACACCTTTTAATTCCTTTCCCAATTTTTCTGAGTTAAGATATTCTGTAGCATGTCACTTCTACTTAGACTATAAAATTTATTACTGGAGAAGATATCCAAGAAAAGGCAAATGTTCATTTTACCAGTTTTCTGATCATTTGACTATAAATTAGAAATGTTATGATATTGTGAAATAGACTCACTCTCTTGGTTAAATATAGTTTGTGAGTTCCACGATAAGAACATTTTGACAAACAGACATATGTTATACTATGATAAGTAGAAGCTGGCAAATTTTAGTATTTATAGACTTTGAGTATCTGAAAGTCAGAAAGACAAAAGTATTACTGAGTTTAAAATTTAAACTGTGCTGCAAGCTTTTCATATCTGAGCTGTTGGGTTCATTTGACATATACTTTCATTCACTAAAAGAAAGTTTATTCACTTTCTTTTAGAGGAGTTTTGAAGGGGCCTCCTTTTAAGTCAATTTTAAACCTAATGTGTTTTAAACATAAAAGTTTTCATACCTTAAGCCATAATTAACATTTGTAGACTTTGTTGATACTTTACCCACCAGAGAGGGAGAACATATGGATTTTCTTTTTTTTTTTTTTTTTGAGACAGAGTCTCGCTTTGTTGCCCAGGCTAGAGTGAGTGCTGTGGTGTCAGCCTAGCACACAGAAACCTCCAACTCCTGGGCTCAAGCAATCCTGCTGCCTCAGCCTCCTGAGTAGCTGGGACTACAGGCATGCGCCACCATGCCCGGCTCATTTTTTCTATATATATTAGTTGGCCAATTAATTTCTTTCTATTTATAGTAGAGACGGGGTGTCGCTCTTGCTCAGGCTGGTTTCGAACTCCTGATCTCAAGCAATCCGCCTGCCTCGGCCTCCCAGAGTGCTAGGATTACAGGCGTGAGCCACTGCGCCCGGCCACACATAGGAATTTTCATGTGACAAGAACTCTCAAACATCAAGCCTACATGAATTCAATAATCAGGTTATTCATAATACAATCAATATTATAAAATAATTTAATATTCTATTTCTATCCCTCAAAAAGAGAAAAATTAAATAAGATCAGATACATAAAGTCCTTAACAGAGTTCCTGATCTACAGAAGCTCAAAAAATGATTGATTTTCCAAAATTTGTATCCTCCCGCATATTAGTTATAGTGCTCAAAATAAATGAACACACTTGGTATTCTGACTTACAAGTTCATGTGAGCTTGGATGATACCTGCCCTGACATATGGTTCTATCTTCAATATGTAGACACATCTGGTTCTTGAGCCTATGAGATGAAACCAGCCCCTGGATAGGAAGAATTCACTAAAAATGTCACACGGAGGAGACCTGTTTCAGCAGCCCTACCCTAGGTGATATACTGAACTGTTGGTCACCTGCTAACTAGGAAGTAAGGAAGAGGGAACTCTTTGACATATTCCAGATTCTTCTTGGAATGAAGGAGAAAACCAACTGGCTATCCCTGAGGAGAATCATGCTTCTACAACATGAGATACGGTCATTAGCACCAAGATGAGTTTCTTTCAAGAATAAAGAAAGCACAGCTGAGAAGAATGGGAGAGAACCTGGCATTAAACCGGGCTTCCTAAATCTCTATCCCCTGGAATCTCTTGCCACCAAAAAGGCCCAGCTGGTGTTTGCTGGACTTGTGAGACAGGCCTCAATCTCCATGCAGGTGGCTGGACATATGTACTAGGTATGTATTTTGTACTCAACTTTCCCCAAGATCTAAATATGGCAAAGTTGAAGGACCCCACTGGGTTCCAGCTATGGTCTCCAATCCAGGTTTATTAGGAAGCACAGCTGCTGGGGAGTTACCCACTTGCTCTCTTAATAAAACTCCAATGTCCACTGGCTCCTTGGACCTATTGTCTACTGTTTAGAATTGAGAAGGTATGAGTAACTGGCACCCTGCTCTAACTCTGAGAAACATACGTTATTGTGATCTATTACAATTTTCCAACCAGAATTATTCTACCTCTTCCTCTTTCTAACCATACTAGTTAGTTACTAAGTTATACTAAGTTTGTTGAGTCTACTGACTAAACACTAAATACCTACTTCATCTACCCTTTCTTGTCCAACCTACTGTCACTGGCTCCTCAGCTTTCACCTGGATCATGGCAACAGCCTCTGACTAGCTTTCTGTGCCAGTCTCACTACACTCCAAACCCATCACCAATACTGCTACTGCTTATTTTAAAACACAAATATGATCCTTTCATGCCTCTGCCTGCATAGCCCAGAGCATAAGTCCAAGCTCCTCAGCACTGCTGACAATACTTGAATCTAAGAGCTGGCAAACTTTTTCTCTAAAGGGCCTGAGAGTAAACAGTTTAAGCTTTGCAGGCCTTTGCAGGTTATAACTCTGCTACTGTAGAATGAATGCATGCTTGGCCTATATGTAAACAAATGAACATGATGGCATTTCAATAAAACTTTATTTACAGACCAGGCATGGTGGCTCACGCCTGTAATCCTAGCACTCTGGGAGGCTGAGGCAGGAGGATAGCTCAATGTCAGGAGTTTGAAACCAGCTCTGGGCAAGAGGGAGACCCCGTCTCTACTAAAAATAGAAATTAATTGGCCAACTAAAAATATATAGAAAAAAATTAGCCAGGCATGGTGGCGCATGCCTGTAGTCCCAGCTACTCGGGAGGCTGAGGCAGGAGGATCACTTGAGCCCAGGAGTTTGAGGTGGCTGTGAGCTAGGCTGATGCCACAGCACTCTAGCCTGGGCAATAGAGTGAGACTCTGTCTCAAAAAAACAAACAAACAAACAAACAAAAAACTTTATTTACACAAACAGACAGTGGGCTGGATTTGGCCCTGATCTAACCCACTCGAGCACAGCCTCATCTCCAACACCACTCTCACCCAGGCCTCCTCCAAAAAAGGGCTCCAGCCACACCAGTCTTGCCTCTGCTTCCCCCATCACTCCACTATTGTGCACCACTGCCTTTGCTCACACTCTCCCCTTTGAGGCATGTGATTTTCCCTTCTCCTAGGTCTGGTGGGATGGTTTCTGCCCTTTGAGGCCCAGTTTGATGATCACTTTCTTTTTTTTTTTTTTTTTTTTGATGATCACTTTCTCTCTGAGGATTCTACTGAGGTTTCCACCTAAATCCCGAGGAGATTGAGTTATTCTTTTTCTGTATTTTCAAAGAGCAGGGACATATACCTCCTAGTTTTTAATGTCCTCACAATGCCTGACACACAACAGATGTTCAATGCTTATTAGATGATGGAATGAATCAATTATTGAATAAATATAATTTCAAAAGCTGCAATCTTCCTAAGTCCTGGGCAACATTCAGAAGTGCAGTCCACAGAAAGAGCTCACTATTAATCTTATGAAAAGTCTCCAGTGCTGAATTCTGCTCACAGTATACAACTTCGTTATTGCAATCCAAAAAACACAGCATCATGAAGCTAAAAGAGGCCTTGGAGTGCATTAATGCAGTGGTTTTTAAACTGTGTGTCTCTGGGTTCTCTGGTTGGTTCCTAAGGGTTCCTCAGGAGAAGGGGCAAGGATAGTAGAAGGACAGGCTGGCTAATGAAACTCTCTTCCCAGCTGCCTCACCCCAGCTTTAACCAATACTCCTTATTTCATTTGCAACTAGGTTTCTGCCACATCATAATAAAAAAATCTACATGATTCAATATATTCATGCTCTGTTCACAGCCTGTATCTTAAACTTATATTGTTTCCTGACCCTATTCTTATATTGTTTGGGCCGGTTTCCTGTCTTTCACCCTTTGCACCTGGTGCCTGATACTGCTGCTTTGAACCATGCTCCCTCACCTGAAATCCCCTGTTTAACTAGGATTATACTCAATCTTTGGATAAAGTCTATTTCCAGCTTCTCTGGATAATAATACAGGTGGTCCCAGTTCAACCTCTAGGTCCCAACACTGGCACACAAGTTCAACACTACCCCTCAGGAGGAAATAAAGGAGGACCCGGGGAATCAATGCTAAGAGAGATATAGTTGTCACTCACACTTGAGTTCTTGTGCTACCTGTGTAGACTATGAACTCCTTGAGGGAGGAATTGAATCTTAGAAATAAAATAAAGACTACTATTTATTGGCATGTAGATGCAGTTTTAGAAGCTACAAATTCAGTGCAGACAACATAAAGCCTTAATTTTCAGGAAGTATATATGCCAGTAGATAAACAATAAACAATAAATAAAAGGATACATGATATGCTAGGTAATAAAAAGAATAAAGCAGGGTAAGGGACAGAAAAAGGATGCTACTTTATGCAGGGCAGTCAAGGAAGGCCTCATTGAGGCAACATTTGACCAGAGACCTAAAGGAACTGAGAGATCAAGCCATGAGGAATCTGGGAGAAAAGTGTTCCAGGTAGAGGGAACAAACACAAAGGCCCTATGGTAGGAATGTGCCTAGTGAATGCAATAAAATCAAAGAGGCCAGGGTAGCTAGAGCAGAGTGAGTAAGAGGAGAGGGAGAAGAGGTGAGGCCAGAGAGGTAAAGACCACATCTTCTGGCTTTGGGGCACTCTAAGAACTTTGGATTTCAGCCAGGAATTCAAAATAATCAATCCCTTAAAAAAATAAGTAAATGAATGGAGTTTAGCTTTCACAAAAACAATACACGATAAAGAAGAACTAAATCTCATCTGCATGCCTAATCTGAAAATAGAATTGTCAACAATTCAGGATCACTATACCTTACTTAGAATCAAAACATCTTTGTTTTATAAGAAATCTCTGCAGTTATCTAGTCCAGGATCTCAGTTTTACTAATGTACAAAGTAAGGCCCAGAGAGATTGTGTGGCCAGCCCACTGAATGGCAGACCCGTGACTAGAACACAGGCTTCCTGGTTTCCTGCCCAGTGCTCTTCACTGGCCCCTGCTGCCTCTGGACACACAGTTGGGCTGCTTACAGAGGTCTTGGTTACCTGTGTGGTAGCTTCCCCTGGCCTCTGTAACCTTTATAAATCAGTAGGAGAATAGCTGCCACTATGAGGTATTTCTAGTCCCATCCTCACACCCAAAGCCTGTCATTACAAACTCCCACAATTCTAGTTTTTCAGTTCCCACAGAGTTGAAGACAACATGGCAGGTAAGGTGAAGGCATGCCAGGCACTGACCTAGGCACCATGAGGGACATTTGTGTTGGTTTTGCCTGTTCCACGTCCCTTCCTCTTTAACTCCCAAACACAGCACTCCCTTTTCCATGGTTCTGGTAGGGCTGCAATCATAGTACCCAAACCACCTATCGGCCAGACTGAAGTGGACATAGACCTGATGGGCTGAAGAACCTTATCACTCTGGCCATAAGGGCTACTGTAAGAGAGAGCCCAGAATCCAAGCAGAACCAATTAGAGTCCTTTCCTGGGGTTTTATGGATAAGAGCCAGAGAAGAAGCTTTATCCCTGGATTTCCCAGTTATACAAGCTAAAACATTCCCATTTTGTTCAGGTTAGTTTACACTGGGTTACTATTACTTGCAACCAAAAGGATTCATACTCATGCAGACACCTGCATACCTTTTATTTCATCTGCCTTTATAAGTTGCTATAAATCACTGTATTTTAGACGTAAGGACAGAAATCAAGTTGCTTACCCAAGTTCATACAGCAAGAGGATTTCAAATGCAAATCTTTCTGCCCCAAGTTCCATTCAGTGTTTAGTTATGAATTCAGTATAAACTCAAGAAGAAACTCATCACTATTCAAAAGCCGAAGAACTTTTGGTTTAAAAATTGTAAGATGAATGGCTGAATGGATAAAGAAAATGTGGTGTGTGTATACATATACATATATACATATACATGATGAAATACTATTCAGTCACAAAAAAGAATGAAGTCATGTCTTTTGGAGCAACATGGGTGGAACTGAAGGTCATTATCTTAAGTGAAACAAGCCAGGCACAGAAAGTCAAATATCATATGTTCTCACTCATACATGGGTGCTAAGAAATGTGTTCATGTGGATGTAGAGAGTGGAATAATAGGCAATGGAGACTCAGAAGGGTGAGCAGGTGAGACGGGGATGGATGATGAGAAATTAGTTAGTGGTACAATATATGTTATTTGGGTGGCAGGTACCCTAAAAGCCCTGACTTAACCACTACATGATCTATACACGTAACAAAACTGCATGTGTACCCCATAAATATGTACAAATAATAGGAGGATATGGGGGGGGCAGCATTAAACTGGGTCTAAGGACCTGACTTCTACCTCTGGGTCTGCCCTATGACCTCAGCTGCTATGACTTTGGGCAGGTCATTTCATCTATTTGGGTGTTAGTTTTCCAACCTATTAAGAAGAACTCAATGTCCTTTTAAGTGCTTTCAAAAAAAAAAAAAAAAAAAGAAATCCATGGTTCTGCTTTAGGTATAGAGATTTTATTTTTACTATATGTGAGGCAGGATGTCAAGTAGATTTTAACTTGAATTTCAAACCCAACAATTGGTAATGGCTCCTGGGGTACAATGTCACAAAGAATTCTGAGCCACAGGGATCCATAGGAAATCAGCAATGGCTTCCATGGTCACAGGGAAGAAGAGAGAGGAACAGCTATATACTTGCCACATATTTGCCATCACTGATAAAGTTTCACCTTGACACAGAAATGCTACTGTTTTTTACAAGTGCAGGCGGTATTTCTGCTCCACAATTGATGTCATCTATACATGCACAGGATTTTCACTCATTCCTTCATGCACTTACTCGGCTCCCCTTTACAAGCAAGGAATGAAAAGTACAGAAAAAGCTAAGTGGTTTGGAGACTATAGCTTGTGCCATTGAAGAAAATATGTCTAAAAGGCCTACAGGGAGAGAGGAGAGGTAGTGAAGGGGAACACTAATCATCAATATTGTTACTTATGTTTTATAAGATCCTAACAATTATCTTGTGAGTTAAGCAGGGTATTAGCATGTCCATTTTATAGAAATGGAAAATGAAACTCAGGTAAGAGGACCTGCCCAAGTTCCCCCATTTCTAAGTAGCAGAATCCAGATTTGAATCCAAGTCCTGGTTCTCTTTCCAATTCTATGGTTCTCAGTCTCACACTTCAAATGAGTTAACTAATCAAGCTCCCATTGCAAAGTGGCATATTCATCATTATTTGGAATTATTTAAATAATATAAGTTCTTCCCCCCAAAATCTAAAATGTCATTACCGTCCATTTGTAATCTAACAGGTAGACTTGCATTATGAACTTAACAAAATTGAGCATAATAATTAAATATATAAAGGAAAGATGCAGAAGAAATCAGGCCAGAGGACAGGGATCTAGTTTCAACACAATTTTATTACACTTGATACAACCTCTACAACAATTTGGTGAGATAGAAATCTAGTATCAGCATATATTTGAGGAATGTAATGGAAGAATGGGAATTGAGCCAGGTAAAATGCATCCTGGAAATGACAGCAAATGCTTCCAGGAAGAAACTTATCAAAAGACATTACTGTAACTTGCTACATTTCCTTAGGTATGACAACCAGGGCTAAACCTGAATTAGAATATGTGCATCTAGTATTGACTAGATTTTTATGTATAAGAAATTCAGGCCAAACAAAATAATGGCCAGCCTTTTGACACATCTGATTATAGTAAAAGCATGGGACACCTATCACTAGCTCTTCCTCTGGTTAAATTTTCCACAAGGGGAGGAATGGGGAATGACTGTAAGACAGGATATAATACACAAAGCAACTGTAACATAAAATCAAAATTCCTCAAAAGAAGATGTTTTCCCTAACTCAAGGGGGGTAGGGGGCCTAAACAACACAGATGGTATCTTTACTTAACAGAATCACCAAGTCTTCCCACATCACACCTACCCACATCATTAAATAGGAGAATTGGAACTTTTACTGACATGAAGTTGTACCCTTCAACAAATACACCAAGTTCTTCTCATACAACTCTGACAAGTAGTCATCCCTCTATTTAATTACCACCAGTGACAGGGAACTCAGCACCCAGGGGACTGTTATTGTCCCTGCCTGAGGCCCATTAACTCTAAAGCCTGGGAGAAGCTCAAGTGATCACAGGGCTCTCCAAAGGGCTTGCCAACCCAACTATGCTGCTTATTTCTACCATTCCCAAATCCCCTATCCCTGAGCAGAACTCAAAATTAGCACAGTGTTAAGAAGTCAGAATTTTCAGAGTTAGAAAGGGCCTTCCAAAAGCCAAAACTGTGATCTTCACACACTTCTAAAAAAGGAACCTCAAGAATTGCTTGTGCCAAACTAGGGGTATAGGGAGGGAGAATGTCCTGTTTCCCATCCTCTCATTTCAACTGAGAAGCTCCCACTTTGATCCTCTATATATGAAGTATCAAGGTGGTTTTTAAAAAGCCTTATGTTTGAGAAAATAAAAAGGGGAGAGGACCATTTACAGGTAAATAAACTGAGGTCATAAAACTTGCTTAAGAACATGGTATGGCTAATAGTTGCAGGGATCCTTCTCTGGTGCTTTCTCTACCATATAATATCTAAAGGCCTGAGAAGCAAGGTTCAAATTCTGAATAGTGATACACAAGGCCCTTCAAGATCTTTCCTGTCTGCCACTCTAGTCCAAGTTTTCTCAGTGTTCCACACTACAGTCACACTCAAATATTTATTGAACCAACTCTTTTATTTTATTTATTTTCATTTCAGCTTATTACGGGGGTACAAATGTTTAGGTTACATATATTGCCTTTGCCCTGCTCAATATCGAACCAGCTCTTGTCAGACAGTTTTCCATGCCTTTGTGCATATATTCTCTTAGCCTGAGAAGACTTTCCCCATCTTGCCTGCACTGGAACCAACTAATCCTCTTTTAAGACATGTTTCCAGTATCATCGCCTTCATAAAGCCTTTCCTGACCCTCAGGTAGAACTGACCACATTCCCCTCTGTACCCTACATACCTGCAAGGCTTTATGGTACTTGTTTATCTGTTTGTATGCCTGTCTCATCCATCACTTTTGCACTGTGTTACTCTAACACAGTGCTGGTCAGGAGGCAGGTGCTGAATAGGTGTTTATTGATGGACTGAATGCATTCATCTGGTCCAATTCCCCTTCTGATGCTTGAACATCCTCTGCAAACTGCCACACATTAATTCATGAATACATACATTCATTCAAAAATACCTGAGTGTCATAGGTACTGCAGTAATAGGGTATTGGGCAGGTGGGAGGGGGGCGGGTATATACATATATAATGAATGAGATGTGCACCCTCTGGGGGATGGTCATGCTGGAGACTTAGACTTGTGGGGGTAAGGGGGAAATGGGCATTTATTGAAACCTTAAAATATGTACCCCCATAATATGCTGAAATAAAAAGAAAAAAATAAAAACAGATTGCAAAGCCCCAAAAAAAAAAAAAAAACCTGAGTGTCTACACAATGCCAGGCATTGGATTGTGGGCCAAGCAGAGGTGGATTTATTATGAAATTAACGAAGCTTACTTAAGTTTCAGGGTCTCTCACTTGCACCTTCCAAAGCTCTGAACCTTTTCTTGTGATTTTCTATTTCTTAAAGAGGGAAGACAGAACTACATAAGCTTTAGGCCCCACAATAACTAGGTCTACCATTGGTGCCAAGGATACGAAAGGGAACAAGATAAACATCTCTCCCTTTATGGAGTTTCCTGTTTAGTGGGGAAGACAGACAATCATTTGTTCATTCATTCATTCCACAAACATTTACTATTCAACAGCATGAGCAATGCATTCTGAGATGAAGACAACACTGTTCCTGCCCTTAAGGAAAAGGTTCCAACTCTCAGGGAGGTAACAAAGGCCTACTGTGTTTACGGAAGAGAAAGTACTTTAGATGACTGTAACACCCAGCGTTCATGAAAGATTGCCCTAAACCAGTCTGAAGAGGTATTGAGTCCTACTTACAGGGCCAGAGACAAAAGGAAGGGAGCGTTCAGTGGAATGTGGCTTTTTATCTCAGCTGCGGGGGAAGGAGTGGCAGACAAGTAAACTGAAGAAGCAAATGCGGTGTGGTCAAAACTGCGACAGAAACCAAAGGACTGTGGGGAAGTTTCCCCTGCGTTCAAGTCGGCAGTGACGGCGAAGTCATTTACCTCACAAAATAGCCCGTGAACTTTGCAGATAAGAGATTTCCGAGAGCCCCCTGCGCACCACCCCCCCAGAAGAAATCTGCTTCCTAGCGTGCCCCGATATGAGTCTCCCTTCCTCAAAATAAGGCCATTCCTTTCTCAAGACAGCTGTCGGCTCTCCAAGGTCAACTCTCCTGCTCCGCTTGGGACCACTTCCCTCACACAATGCTCAGGGAACACGGTCAGCTTTGGGGTCTGGGGTCCGCCCCCACCATCTAGCCCTCCGCCGTTTCCATAGCAACCAGCTCACCACTTCGCGGGCCCGGCTGGAGAAGTCGCCCTTGGGCCGGGGGCTCCGGCGGAACAGCTCATCGCGGCTGCCATCGACCCCGCCGCCCACCGCTACTCCTAGCGCCTTGTTCCGCGTCTTCACGGTCTTGACGCTGGCCCGGAACAGCAGCGTGATGTCCACCGCCATAGCGACCCACAGCCCCACACCGGGCCGGCCCACGTCAGCAGCCGGCGACAGCGGCGTGAACCCGCCGCTGAGGACTGTTCCTGTTCCTCACGCTTCCCCCGGCAACGGCGACGCGAGAAGAAAGGTTCCGGCCTCAGCTGGCGCGCGTGGCTGATTTGAGACCCCGCGACGCGACACGCTGGGCGCCCCTTTCTTCAGCACACCCCTGCGGGCTTGGCCGCGCGGAGAACTCTCCGCGCTCCCGTGCGCTGGTTTGGGGCGCGTGGGCTCCGGGGGCACGAGAATCGGGAAACCGGGAGGCTCGTTCCCTTCTCTTGGCTCCTCACTGAGCCGGGGTGGTGTGGTTGCGGTGGACGCAGAGGTGTACCACCCTTGACCTTTGACCTCCAGGTCTCACCTTGAGCAGGACAGAGGCAAGTGGACGGTGACCATCTGGGTGCAATAAGTGCTAGGACAGAGCGGGTGTGCAAGGCACAGAGATAGAGACCAGAGGCCTTTATTCTCCAACCTTCAGCCACCTCTTCTGTAAAGCGAAGCCAGGATCTTCCTCGGAATTTATCGTGAACGTTAGATGACGCGTGTAAAGTGTTTTGCTTGGCTCCTAGTAAGTGGCCAATAGGTGTTTGTTACGGTTGTTAATATTATTATTATCATCACTGTTATTATTTATGGTAGGGAAGAGATTTGAAGGATGGGTAGGAATTTGTCAGATGGAGACAAAGGTGAAAGCTCTAAAGCCGCTGGATTCGGTTCATCCGTGATGTATAGTTTTTAAATGTTTCATCTTGCATCATAGTTATTTAAATTGACCACAAGTCAGCCAATGAGTTTTTTTTTCTTGCATTTTCGGTTCATGATTCAGTTTTAGTTCAGGATTTCATTAATTTCATCAAATTTGTGTTGTTGTTTTTTTTTTTTTAAAGAGGATGCACCACTAGAATGTATATTAAAACCGCTTTTTAATGGTCACCAACATAAAAAAAAATCCATAGTAATACTAAGATGCTATTTGCCTTTTCACTCTAATTTTCTCATGAGTTGTGTACAGTTGAGTTTCCAGAGACTGATAATTGCAACAGACTGAATGCAGAAACAGCTGTCTTCTATTAAGCCAGACTTTAAGATTTGCAAAAATGCAAAAAGTTTTTGTTTTAATTTCAGATATGGTAAATATAGATAGATAAAGCCCATATAACAAAAATTGTTTAGGCCCTGAATTATTTTTAAGAGTGCAAAGCAGTTCTGAGACCAAAAGTTTGAGAAGCACTATATTAGAGAAAAAAAAGTTTATCAGAAATAAATGTCCAAGAAAGTACATATTTACCGGAAAGGAGGAAAGAAAAGATTATTTAAAACCCAAACTGTAGCCACGTCCTGTATGAGGAAAATAAATTTCCGCACAGCTTTCTTCCACCCACGGAGGGAAAGAGAAAGAGAAATAAAGAAATTGCAAAATCTTTGCCAAAGATTCTGTCTTGCATAAATGACCCTTTGTTTTATCCAGACATTAATGAGTCTTTGGCTATGCAAAGGTAAAGGCTGGGGTGAGTATTATGCTCTGCATAATAAAGTGAGGGGGGTTGAACTAGAAGAAAGGGATGGGGGGAGCCAAAATCCAGGACCAGGAAAGTAGAAGTTAAGTAATTGGGAAGAGTTTTTAGGTGGGAGGGAGGCTAAGCTACACCAAACCTTCAGTGAGTGGTGCCTTGTGTTTGGCACACCAACACAAGTCACCACTCACTGGTTTTATGGTTGGTTTTTTTTTTTTTTTTTTTTGGATACAAAGGTAGGAAGGGACAAAGATCTAAGTTTTCTGTCTGGATCTGCAAGAGCAGAGAAGATTGTGAAAAAGAGCTTAAAATAATCAGTCTATAAAGCCACAAGTACATATAATTCCTAGAAAAGTCACAAAGATCTTAAGGAAGCCGCTGGACTTCCCACAGACCATGGGATATGGCATTATGCCTTTTTATTTTGTTTGTTTTTACTCTTTTAATATCAGAAAGCAAACCTACTTCAGGACAGTGGACTAATATATGAAACCCTGCAGAGCTGAGCAGGGATGTGAATAGAAAGGAGTAACAGAAATGTTGTGGGGTGGCACTACAAACTGCCCAGTTGGGTGTAGTACACAAATTAGGTTTTCTTTATTCATTCAGCAAACATTTCTTTTTTTTTTTTTTTTTTTTGAGACAGAGTCTCACTTTGTTGCCCAGGCTAAAGTAAATGCCATGGCATCAGCCTCGCTCACAGCAACCTCAAACTCCTGGGCTCAAGCAATCCTGCTGCCTCAGCCTCCTGAGTAGCTAGGACTACAGTCATGTGCCACCATGCCCAGCTAATTTTTTCTATATATATTAGTTGGCCAATTAATTTCTTTCTTTTTATAGTAGAGATGGGGTCTTGCTCTTGCTCAGGCTGGTTTCGAACTCCTGACCTCAAGCAGTTCTCCTGCCTCTGCCTCCCAGAGTGCTGGGATGACAGGCATGAGCCACCGCGCCCGGCCAATTCATTCAGCAAACGTTTCATTGGACCAAACACTGTTGTGAAAAATATACAGTTGACCCTTGAACAACGCAGGTTTGACCTGCACAGGGTCACTTCTATGCAGATTTTCTTCTGCCTCTGCCACCCATGAGAAAGACAGCAGACCGACACCTTCTCTCCATCCTCCCTTGGCCTGCTCAGCCTGAAGACGGTGAGGACAAAGGCCTTTATGATGATCCACTTCATGAATGTAAATATAGTTTCTCTTCCTCATAATTTTCTTAACATTTTATTTTTCTAGCTTACTTTATTATAAGGATCCAGCATATAATACATATACAAAATATGTGTTAGTCAGCTGTTACCAGTAAGGCTTCCAGTCACCAGCAAGCTATTAGTAATTAAGTTTTTAGAGAGTCAAAAATTATACATGGATTTTTGGCTGCGCAGGGGATCAGCACACCTAACCCCCAAATTGTTCAAGGATCAACTGTATTGGAATCTCCAAATACAGCTGCATACAATAGCAATCCCCACACAAGCAAGACAGGTGTAGGCAGTTCAGAATCATTTGGGGACTCTTTCCTAAAAGTCATTAAATACAGCCTCCCTCAAAAAGAGAGTGAATTGCCCATCCAGATGCCCAACCCTTGATGGACATGAGCTGGGATGGAAAAATAGACCCCTGTTGTTGTCAGGCACTGAGATTTTGTCATTGTCACATCCCTTGGAGGGGTTGGTTTTATATCCCTATTGCTGGGGAAATACGGCATGAGCAGGCATTATCCATATGGAGAGTTTCCAGTGCCTGGAAGAGAATTCTCATGAGCTGGGGGGACCAGGGTTTTCTGGATCTACAGAGTCATGGACTCACCACAATAATAAAGTAACTGGAGACCCTCTGAGGTAGTGTTTATTGTTCACTCATATGCAGGGGCCCTCTCCCCAGGAGAGGATTATAGTTTCTTGACCTATTGACCACTGACTTGGCCAGGTGATTCCTTTTAGCCAATGAAAACTGACGTGTCATTTCTGGGCAGCAAATTTAAGAGCTAACATGTGATCCACCCTGCTCTTGTCCCTCTGCTACGACAACCCACAATGTTCCAATGTTCCATCAGCGTGGGTCCCGGAGTTAAGATTGCATGGAACACACTCCAAGGACATGTGTTAGGAATGAGGAGTCAACCCTTGCTGTTCTTGTCCATGGAGGTTTGTGAGGTTTTGTTAACTGTCGCATAATTAGCCTGACCTCACTGATACAACTTGTGTCCAGGTATCTGCTAAAACAAGAATATTGGATTTTTCACTTACCATCATTACAGTATTATTTATCAGTGAGTAAAGGATGGAGAGGAAGGAATGGCTATAGTATGCCTAAACCTAACCAGTGGAAAAGACCTGGCTGTCAGTGTCAGAGTGACAGAAACTTTGGGAGACTGTGACCATGCCATGGTGGAATTCATAATGCACAAGGAAAGGCCTTCAAAAACAGATGCCTTCATGTTAGGAAGTAGACTTAAGGAAATTCATCGAAAACAACTTTTTTTCTCAGGGACTCTAGAAAGGATCATGACTCTAGAGATGAGAGGCTCAAAGAAGAAACTTGTTCCTAAGAAGGAACCTAGCTAGAGAAATCAGGGTTTCTCTGGGGAGCTCTTCCATGAGTTTAGCTCTGAAACGGATGTGCAGAAGAAAAGGGGGGAAAGGTAAGATCATCATGGTCCAGCCTTTGAGGTACTGCCTTTGTCCCTCCACCACCCGCCAAAAAGCACATAGAGGAGGAGCTGCCACCTCCTCATTCTTACCTTATTGTCATCTTGGGTCCTGAGCTCCTTCCCAGGCCTTGTTTGCATTAAGGTATGTCCCAAAAGGTATGTCTATATCCTAATTCCTAGAACCTGTGAATGAGACTTTACTTGGAAAAAGGGTCTTCAAAGATATAATTAAGTTAAAGGCCTTAGATAAAGAGGTGATTTTGGATTATCCAGGTGAGCCCTACATACAATAGCAAGAATCCTTACAAGGGATACACAGAAGCAGATACTGGATGCAAGTATCCATGAGCCCAGAGATGCTGCCAGCTTCCAGAAGGGTTCTCCACTAAGCTCCTGGAGGGAGTGTGGCCCTACCATTGCCTTGATTTCAAATTTCTATCTTCCAGAACTGTGAGAAATAAATTTCTGTTATTTTAAGTCACAAAGTTTGTCATCACATGTTACTGCAACCATAGAAAATTAGTACACACCCGAACTCCTTTCCTTCCTTCGTTACCTATTCTCCATTTTCTGGGCCTTTCTCCTTCAGTTTGCTCTCTTGGTCCTGAGGCACTGGGCACTCTTCCCTCTGGGTGAGCCACCTTCCACTGCTTGGGGTCTGTTTCTTGAGATTTGCCAAGTCCTGCAGCCGCCTTGCCTGGCACTCTTCTTCTATTCCCCATCTCTTCTTTAATCTGCCCACCATCCTCCTCCTTAAGGGATCACATCTAACCAGTCCCCCCGTCCTACAAGAAAGGCTGGAGACCAGGACAAACTGAATCTGTCCAAAAAAGACACCAAAAAGGGCTCTTTTTATCAAATTTGCAGCAAAAAGGACATCTAGTGAGCCAACATGTGGCAAAAGCTTCATTCTCAACAAGTGACTCAGAATGTAAAGATATTCCACTCTTGTTTCCAGCTTCTCTGTTAAGGAGCTATTTGAAAGCAGAAGGTGGGAGAGAGCTTGTTTGGAGGTTCTGGCAGCAACTTGTAGCATCTGGAGTGTCTATGTCCAAAAAGTGGTCCTTGTCAATCTGGAAGCCGCTCCACTACAAGCCGGCCAAATGTGTGGAGAGAGAGAAAGGGGACGCTTGCCCACGCCGCCACAGCAGCCCTGGGGTCAGTGAATAGCAAGGTGCCACTGGAACTGGCGGTTAGGAAGCAAGTCAATCCCAAGAGAACAAGGAGCCACTGGACAGTAAGAGTCTCAGCATGGGGACAAAACATGCGGCAGGTGCTCAGGGATTCGTTTGTCATCCTTGGCCCATGTGAGTAAATGCCAAGAGATAGGGTAAGAAACAGCCAAGTTGGTGGGGCAACTTCTGTGATTTCAACTTCTTCTAGTCATTTCTCAGGCAATCACCATGAGGAACTTGACTTACTCAGAAAATTGTCTTAAGACATGTCCTTTTTGTTGATTTTCATGTGGAAAGATGTGTGTGTGTGTGTGTGTGTGTGTGTGTGTGTGTGTGTGTGTGTGTGTGACGAGACACAAAGGTTAACTAGTTCTCAGTTTGTGTTGCTTCCTGCCATCAGCAATGGCCTTGGGTCTCCATCCCCCCACTGCTTCTGACCCCTCAGGAGATTCCCATTATCTCCTGCTACAAGTCTTCTTGAGTACCAGGTGCAGTGAGGGCAGGGCAGGGTGCTAAGTTTGATGTTTACACGGTTTGGCACAACCCAAAGCCCAGCTTAGAAAGCAGTGATCTCTCAGAATTAAGACCACCCCGAACTGAGACTATCCTTTATTCTGACTCTGCAGGATGGTACTTGGCACCACAGAGTCCCAGTTTGAGTGGTAACTGTGACTAGCCAGCAGGCAAGGACAGAGGTCTGAGGGCTC
Organism: Microcebus murinus; assembly: GCF_040939455.1. Classification (NCBI taxonomy): domain Eukaryota; kingdom Metazoa; phylum Chordata; class Mammalia; order Primates; family Cheirogaleidae; genus Microcebus; species Microcebus murinus. The sequence goes on along the minus strand of NC_134119.1, from coordinate 54,840,449 downwards.
CTGTCTGCTAGTGTCTGTTTCCCTGCCACTGCACAGATGTGGGCACTAGCGAACAAAGAACAAAAGGCTTCTAAAGAGAGAAGGGGAAGTTCCCGCTCTGTTAACCCTCATACTGTATCTGGCCTGGAGGCCTCTAGAAACTGTAAGGCCTGGACCTACATCACTGGCACCACACATTCACTTCTCACCTCTGGACAATGAGTATAGTCCAAAGCTTTGAGTAGCCTTGAGTATTTTAATACCTATGGAATTTTTAGAGGGTACCTAAGAGACATTTATCAGATCTCTGAGTTCTTTCTAGTTAAAACAGAAGTCCAACAGTTAGCAGAGGATGACTAATAGGAAACAAAAAACAAACAAACAAAAAAACCCAAAATACAGGATTTAGAAATGGGAAGACTTGGGTTTGAATGCCAACTTCCCTATTCACTGTCTGTGTGACCTTGGACATGTTACTTTGCATCTTGAGCCTCTGGCTAAAAAATGCAGAAACACCTATTAACCACCCCTGATTTCTGTGAACAAGGATTGGGATTCCCTTCTAAGTACGCTTTACACCTCCACATGGAAGTCGTCTTGGTCATCTAGTTGTTGGGCAGGTTGGAGCCAGTCTATCAATAGTTCTGAGCCTTTGCCATTACCCCGAGCCAGTGCGAGGCAGTGACCGGGAGAGGAGCGTGTTCTGCAGTCTTGTACTTTTGCTCAGGGAAGCGAGAAGCCAGGGCATTACCAGAATGCTCTGTTTCATTCTGCTTCTCTGTTCCTCAATGTAATTATTATGTCCTCCAATCAGTTTTCTCTGCCTCTCTGTTCCTGTGGCTGAACACGAGCCTCCTCAACTCCAGAGTCTGTGCCCCAGTAAAGTCAGCAGTGCGTCAGTCTCCAGAGCCACACTGCCCTCACGGCTGTCAGGACACACTCTGTGGTTGGGGCTTTGGGCGTATCTGTTTCTATTGCTACTGTGACAAATTATGGCAAACTTAGTGGCCTAAAACAACGCAAACTTGTTATCCTGCAGTTACAGAGGTCAAAAGTCTAATATGGGTTTCACTGGGCTGAAATCAGGGAGTTGGCAGGGCTGTGTTCCATTCTCCAGCTTAGGAAGGCTGCCCACGTTCCTGCGTCCACAGCCCCATCCTCCTTCTTCAAAGCCGGGAATGGCAGGTTGTGTTCTGCTCACACTGGATCACTCTGACATTGACTCTTCTGCCTCTTTCTTCCACATTGAATACCTCTTGTCATTACATTGGGCCCACTCAGTCCAGGCTAACCTCCCTCTCTGAAGGCTGGCTGATCAGCAGCCTTAATTCTATCTGCAACCTCAGCTCCCGCTTTGCCGTGCCACGTACGTCTGCACGTTTCAGGATAGGACGGAGACACCGTTGGGAGGGCACTGTGTTGCCTGCCAGAGGGAGGTAGCTCCAGCAGAGGTGGGATGATTATTTAGCAGAGAGATCCACCTATTCTTTTCCATTTCTCAAACAAGGTTTGCAGGCCTGCTTCTGGCAACCCTCTGGATCTGCAGAAATAAGGAAAGTAGAACCTTTGCCCTTAAAGGGTTTAATCTAGGGAGACTTTCTGTGTTCAAACAGCAAGGCAACGTTCCTCTGAAATCTTCTAGACCCTTCTACCTCTCTTAAGGTATTTATCACACTTTGCTTAACCCACCTTAAAGGACTCAACTCACAACAATGTAATCAACAGTCACCAAAGTTCAAGTCCCCCTCACCCCACCCCAGGTTTGGAAGTTGGTGCAACTTCTTTCCAGCACTGACTGCGTCCACCCCAGGAGTTTCATAAATCACCTCATAAAATCTCATTTACTGGTTTCCCCAACATAATGGCAGAAATAAATTGCTCAGTACACACTTGGAAACTCCCTTCAAAAGAGCTGTGCGTTGTTTTGTTGGCATGGCATCTTGGTTTCCAACTTGAATTTCTGCCACCTTTGCTTTTTGACAGTGTCTTCCATAATTAAGACGGCTGAATCCTCTACTTCTTATTGAGTTGGACAGCAAATCACAGAATAAATGCTTTCCCTTGCCCTTTAAAAGGATTTAATAGGAAAATATTTTTCCTACATCCTGTTTCAAGGGGAAAATGTGATTTTAAGGGACATTTTATAGTTCACAACAGGATATTGAAGGGCATTTGGTTTTGCTTAGTTTATTATGACTGTGTTTCTCCAGCATGAAGTCGTGTTTTTTGTGATTATTTAGATAAGTCTGATTAAGGTAGCTAGATAGCCATGAAATGATGGAAATTTAGGACTGGAAAGGGCCTTAAATACCATCCAGGCCAACGTCCCTCATTTTTCAGATGAGAAAAACAAGTGACTTGTCCAAGATCACACGTTGAGTCAGTGGAGAAAATGATATTAGATGCTTTATCTGACAACTGTTCGATGCCCCCAAACCAACTTTGTGGTGGCGGTCGGCGCGGGGAGAGTGGCATTTATACAGAGATATCCATGTGCGTCTGTAAGGACTTCTGAATTTGAGAATTGGAGTAATAAAATAAGTGTGGATTTGTGTGTGATTCATTCACCCATCCATTCATTCAGTCAGTCAGTGAGTCATACTCTAAACATTTCCAGTGTCTACTCTAGGTGTCCCGGTGCTAGATGCTAACAATACAAAACAATGCTGAAGTTCTGACCTGGGAGCAGGTCAAAGGTAATGAACAGACAGATGTTTACAAAGATAATTATAATTGAACATAAGCATGATGATGGAGTTTTTTTTTTTTTTTTTTTTTAATGATACCTCTGAAGAATGAAATAACAAATAACAAAGCTGCTCTGCAAGGAAGGGGAAAGATCAGCACTCCAGACACAGAGCTGCTCTTATGGTCTGTTTCTGACCATTTTGTTATCCCTGTCTTGATAGGACTCCAAGAAGCAGGCACCTTACATACCTCCTGTTTTCATGAAAAAAAAAAAAATTAAAAAAAAAAAAAAAAAAGAAGCAGGCACCAAATCGTAGCCTGGCATTGTGGCAAGGCCTGGGCTCTGTGTCAGACGACTCTAGTTGCAAATCCCAGTCACTTACTAGTAACAAGATCTTTAGAAGTTATTTCCTCATGTATGAATTAAGGATAAAAATGTATCCACCAGGGCTGTCGTGTTCAATGAGATGATCTATATAAAGTGTACAATGCAGTGTCTAGCACAGAATTAGTAATAAAAAGCTGGCCATCACGGCAGTGAGGGTGTCGGGGATGCCGGCAGGCGACGGCACTTCGGGCTGGGATGCTGGGGCAGCTGGAGGTGGTGAGACGTCTTCCTCGAGTACTGGAAGGAAGCTTGGTTTGCCTTCAGGCCTACACGTCACCCAGTGGATGTGTGTTGTTCAAGAATGAAGGCAGAGACAGTACTTGGAATTACAGGGAACACTGAGAAAGCAATTGGCCACATGGTTTGGTTAAGTCTCAGAGAATGTTCCTGGGATTTGGAATACTCATTCTGGAGGAGAGAAGACTTAGGGGTTGGATGAAGTAAAGGTCTTCAAGTGTGTGAACCAGCAATGGAGAGCAGCTGTTCCCTATTTCTGTTTTGGACAGAATGAGAGGAAATGAGCTTACATTGAAGCATGAGGGATTTAGGCTAAACATTAAGAAAAATTTCCTGGATGGGGCATTGTTGGAGTTCGGAACGAGTTACCAAGGTGTTTAAAATAAGGACAGTGTCTCTCTGGCTACAGATCTTTAAATGTGGAAGCATTGGTTTCATGTAGGAATGGCTATACTCCCAAACTCTTTCCAAGCCAGGGAGTCCGTGGCACTAACAGAATCTTCTTGCACGAGGATATGAGCGTCAGCCAACCCCAAAGCACTGCCCTGACCTTGATCTGTCATAAGAAATGACTGAAGTACTAGCTGGGTGATTTCCTCTGGCAATCTGCCATTGGACATTCCGCAAATACCACGGTTGCTTCTGTAGGCTATTCAGTGACCAAACACCTCCCTTCTATGAAATTTATTAAGAAATTCTCTGTAGGGCTTCTTTCACCAGAAGTGCATTTAATAAAGCCTGGAATTTCCTCACAACACATTGATTTTTGCTGATATATTTTTAGAACTTGTCTTTGCTTTTCTTTGCTTTGTGGCACAAAGCAGGGAGCACAGCAGAATTCCAGAAGTTATCAACCCACAGGCACTGACCACACACCTGGGGTCCTGCCCTATTCTCCAAGGAAAGCCAAGTCTTTAGCTGATGATTTTGGAAGACTTTAAGCCAGGGGTCCTCAAACTTTTTAAACAGGGGGCCAGTTCACTGTCCCTCAGACCCTTGGAGAGTGCAGTGCACATTTACACATGTGCACATTCCACACACGGCACTGTGGGCCTGGGGGCCAGTTGGCCGCTAAGCAGGACAGGCAGCAGTGGCCAAAACACCTGGCGGGCTAGATAAATGTCCTCAGCAGGCCGCATGTGGCAAACTCTGAACTTGCAGAGTTTGAACAGCTGCAAGTTCAAACTCAAACAGGAAGGTGTCACTGTGAGCATCAAGGGGAACAGTTGGGGTTTCTCCCACCCCCAAATAGCCCATGATGGGGTGAGGTTTTTGTTTTAAAATTGATTTAAAGTTGAGTAGCTATCACTTGTAAGAGGCTTTAACAGACGCTGTATATTAGCAGATATCAACTACGTCCCTATGTATCCCAAATTGCTTTGTCCAAAATGTCTCATTTACCATAATTTAATTTATGAAGTCCTTAATTGTAATGAAAGGACTTTCCCGTGTTGGCTGCCACCTGTCCCACCCACAGGGTTCTGCTGGTGACTGCGACTGATCCTGGCTTGGCACTTGATTCCCACTACAAAAGGACTGGGTGAGAGTTTCCGTAAGCAAATGGACTTGCTCTTTCCTGGAAATCCCTCGCAGAGTTCAGAAAAATGTGCAAGCAGATGCCCTAGGACCAGCCGTCTTCCCAGCCCCATAGCCAGCGCAGAACCTTAGCACTGGAATCCGCAGGCACCTCCGGGCTGCCCTTCTGGTCCACACAGAGATCTCCCCCTTCCGGCCTTCCTTCTCTTCATCCCTTCTTCTGGCCCCAACTCCTTGGTCTGCTTAACCCCTGGGAGGTCCCCTGGGGTCTTACCCTCTTTGGGTTGTCATTTGTCTTTGCTTCCGCTGCTCAGGCAAGGGCTGCAGGCAAGTCTGCTCTGCCCCTCAGGTACTGTCGTCAGAGTGGATTGGATCAATGATCAAAGGACTTTTCATTTGTGCTTCAAGTTTAAGCTCCATGAGCTCCTTCTCTAGGTTCCATCTGCCTCCTCTTTCCTCCTTAGTTTGTATTTTATCTTATCCTTGGGAAGTGTAGGATCCAGGAAACTGAGGATGGGAGGGTAGTGGAAAATCCATTTCCCACACAAGATAATCTGAAATTTCTGGCTTGGGAGACTGGTGTTGTGAATAGAAAAAGATGGTGATGAAAGGGATGATGATGATAGCCAATCCTCATGCAGCGCTGTGTTCAGTGCTTGAGGGAGAATATATCACACAGTCCTGTGTGGTAGGTATTCTTATCCCCATTTTATTGATATGCAAAATCAAGGCACAGAAAGTTTAGGGTCACACAGCTGGTCAGTAGCAGAGCACGAGTGGAACCCAGATGACCCAGCTCCAAAGCCTAAAGGCCTCTCTGGAAGAGCAGTCAGGCCAGAATGTCTGCAGGCCAGCAGGTAGAAATGTAGAGGAGCTGCAGGGACTCTGGCCTGGAGGCCGGGACAAGGTGACCTGGAGATGGAGCTTAGGGGGCCATCTCTCCCTTTGGGGTCCTGGCCCCACTGGGCTGCTCTTCAAGCTCCACCTTGCTGGCCACATCAGCATCTCCTCCCTTTGTCCATTTGGTTGACACTCTCACCCACACATTGTCCTTATTAAATGCACCCAGTCCCTCCCCAGGAGTCTCCCGACTCAGTTTCTACTGCCTGCCTTTACAATTATTCCTGTTGCACTCGAGCCTCCGCTACAGAAGGACTCACTTCTACGTCCCCATTATTCTGTTGCCTACCCATCCTCGAAGCTCCCATGTACACACAGCAGCCCTGAAAGGACTGTGGTTTAGAATAGAGAAACAAATGCAGTTACAATGCCGTCTCCTTGGGAAGGAGCATTTTCACCATGCAGTTGTTTTCCTCCATCCTGCTCTGCCCCACCTCTGCTCCAGCTCATGGAGAAGGAAAATGCCATAATGCCATTCAAAGAATATAATTTACATAAAATAGTTTCCAAATTTATTAAGGAAGCAAAGGAAAACCCACAATTAAGGAGTTTTTGCACGCATTCGATATCTTTCCACTGGCTGATGTATCATCTTCCTGAATTAATGAGGTCTGGGCAAAAACTACAGCACAAAAGTATGCTCCACATTCAAGACTTCAGGGCATTTAGCATCCTGGTGGGGCAGACATCGGGGGAGGACTTGGCAGGATAGAGTTAGAGGCTGATCTGTTTTTCTAGGATGTGTGGCCAGACTTAAATGATGAGGCTGATACTGTAGGTACAGGCAGGGGAAGGGGCCTGTGTTTGTGACCAGCTAGCCGTCCGCTGATGTTACGATCCCTCCATCCTCTACCTCACTCTTTATCCATCCTTCTATTTAATACATACAACTGGCCTTGTTCTCAAAAGCACTTGAAGCAGAAGGGCAGAGATCTGGACCCAAAAACAACCAGGGGAGAAGAGGTTGGACAGGGAGCAGAAGGTGCCGGGTGGGCGTCACACAAGCCACAGCCACTTCCCCAGGAGCGTGTGACATGGGAAGAGCTGGCTTTGGAGTCAGGCTGCACCAGCCTTGAATCCTGGCTCATTCGGTTGCCACCGTTGACTAGTTTCTTCACCTTATTTCTTTGTCTTGAAGAACAGAATCCCACTGAACCAGTGAGGTGTTGCTGGATTAACTAGTAATGTTAGTAATGTGCTCATTTTATGATATCTGACATTGAGATGGACACTGAATATTTTATTCATTCTCTAAGTATTTACTGAGTGCCTAGCTGCAGGAACTATGATAAAGAATTGGTTAGCCCTGCTCTCATTAAAACTTCTTCAAGTCCTTATAGGACTTTTGCTAATTTAAACCCTCATACAAGGCACAAGATCAATATACAATTTGTCTAAACTTTGGAGAGCAAAGCAAATAAAAGAAAGAGTATTGAGACCCAGAATGTGATGCTCATATGATTTCATTACAAAAAACAAAACAAAACAAAACAAAACATGGAAACAAGGCACACAAAAAGTAACAAGAGGTTTTGTTGTCTGTTTTTGCTTTTAGGAAACATATAAGCTGTTTATAGAAAAGAAAAAGTAAATGTGACCTGATGTTTCAGCTTCAGGCATAATATCCCTGACATTTTTGAGACCCACAAGGGTAGCTTTTACTTCTCCAGAATGCCTGGCTTCCTTTTCCCTCCAGTGGAATAACATAGACAAACTCTACCTATGAATACTGTATGAAATACGTGCTGGCCTAGAGAACATGTCTCTAACTAAATCTAAAGAGTGCAGCATTCATTCATTCATCCAACAAATGTAGTGCTGTTTACCAAGCACTGTGTATTAGGGACAAAGTGGTATAAAACAAACAGACCTAGGCCTCAGGAAGAGAGGCTGTGACACACAGAGACAATGCCATGCACCACAATGAATGCTTTGATGAAGGGACTCACAAAAGGCGGGGTCTCTCCCTGTGGGGGTGGGAAGAGGGGGAACAGCTTCAGGGAGCTCATGGCCCTTGCACTGGCCACTTCCTCCTTTCATCTCTCCTCTCTTCCTTCCTCCTTCTGTCTTTCCTTTCATCCTTCCTTCCTCCCTTCCCTTTGGAAATCACCAATAAAAGAGAAATAGATGTCTGAGAGAGAGGCATGGCAAGGGCTTTCATACCTAGCCTTATGGAATAAAATATGTGAGGCCCCACAGAATTTAGCATCTATTCCCAAGACTTCCTTGGGCACTTAGATTTCTCTCCTAGAACACCACCAGCAAAGGGCTGTCTATTTTTTACTTAAATACCCCCATGGGTTGGGAACTTACTCCTTTATGGGAAAACTCTTTGTATTAAAGATTTTGGGATACTCCAATTTGTTCACTCAGCAAATCTTTACAAAGCTTCAAACACGTCCCAGACACCCGGAATACAGAGGTAAAGCGGACACCTCCTGCCCTCCAGCCAGCCCGTGCATTCTAGCTCCTTTGGGGCCGGGCCACCTCTTCTGCCCTGCTTTCGCACCCTGTCCCTTCTCCCGTCCTGTGGCTCTTCGTTTGGTCACCAGTTTGCTCCTGTTTCTTTCCAGAATTGAGCCCCAGACTTCAGGTGTGGTCTGACTCACGTACCTCTCAGGTCTCTCATCTGAAAACTGAGCTCGTACCAGAGCAGCGGGAGCTCACTGACGTTCCTGGCAGCTGGGCCCTAGCCCTGAGGCGCAGGCGCAGGCGCAGGCGCAGGCGCAGGCGCAGGCGCAGGCGCAGGCGCAGGCGCAGGCGCAGGCGCAGGCGCAGGCGCAGGCGCAGGCCGTCCCAACGGCTGTGGTCTTTACACACTGGAGGCTGTTGTGACTCACCTCCCTCATCGTTCCCCTGTGTGGGGCACTTTTGGACAAATGTTCAGAGTCCAACACCTGCTCTTGTTAAACTTAATCTTGTTACAGTAGTCCCCTTGTTTTAACTTCTCAAACCTTTTGAATCTTGTTTCTGTTACCCAAAAAGACCTAGAAAGCTCTGCATCCCCTCGTGTGTGTGTGTGTGTGTGTGTGTGTGTGTGTGTGTTTGCGTGCACATGCCTGGGTGCAGCTCTGAGGAGCCCACCCATAGGGCTCTGAACATTCTTCCATGAATACGGCTCATTCACACACAAATTTATTCATCTGCAACATTTATTCAACATCCCCTAACAAAACTGTTGGGTTTTCAGCACTTTTTTCCTAGGTATTACAAAGACAATTAAAGCAAACTAATCTATACTAAGGAAGACTGGTCATTTTCACCCTCTTCATAACTATCCCTGAGTATTTGCTTCTTAAACGAATTGGTGAAATATCACACAGTAAAATCAGAAGTAACTGGAGGCTTGTTTTAAAGGGCATCATTCAGCTAACTCCAAAAGAGACCTTTCCATATGTCACCCGGCCATCTCCTCTGTTGGAGCTTTTGGAGAAGGAGGCTGGCTAATGCCAGCACTTCAAGATCTTCAGAGAATCCTCAGCAAACTTTCTGCTCACCCCGGTTACCCACTTGATTGATTGAGCTCAGAAATGTTGTGGGAACCCCAGAACCCCACGGTCTTCAGTGCTTTCTCCCGCCCCAAATCACAACTTTCTCCCTGGTTATTGGGAAAGGATGGAGGACGTTGTTTCAAGTCTCTGTTTCCCAAGGCCATTTTTTGCCCAGACCATACCCCGGTGGAGTAAAACTTCAGCTTACTGTATAGGGATAGGCATGACTGAACTAGGGTTTGTACCTTAGAAGTTGGGTAGAACCGGAGAAGCAGAGCCCTTAGCAGATCCAACCTCTGAAAAAAATTCTAATGTGGCAATAATACCACTTTTTCATAGGATTAATAGAAAAGTTAAACGGCATAATGGCTATAAAATGCTTAACAGAGTGGCAAGCTTGTAGTGTTTGTAAATGTTAGCTATGGTATTAGTTAGAAAAGCTAGCTAATATGGAACATGATACCCAACACAAATCCCTCCTTATGGTAGTTTGAACAGAAAAGGAGTTATTTTCCTTACACAGTAAGATGTCTAGAAGTAGGTAGTTGCAGGCATTGGTTCAGCATCTTAAAGATGATAGGGCCAAGTTTTCTGAAATTCTTCAGGCCATTCCTTCATGGATGCAAGAGGGCTATTAAAACTCTAACAATTGCATCCTTGTTCAAGCCAGGAGAAAAAGGAAAGACTGTTCTAATCACATCTGACATCTTTTATCAGGGAAAAAAAAAGGCTTTCCCAGAAATCCATGAGAAAATTTCTGTTTAAGTCTCAAGGGCTGGAACTGGGTCACTAGCTACTCCAGCAGCAAAGAGGCTGGGAAAGTTGGGAACAGGATAATCATAACTGGCACACCAGGAACAAGCCGTTGCCAGGAAGGAGTAAGCAGTTTAGATGCTAACAGTGATTACCATAATGATCACTACCAGCTCCAGTCTGCCTTTCCATTCATCTACTTCTTATTAGTGGCAAATTATCAAGTGGTCTTGTGCCAGTTGTAAATGTTATTCATAGTACTTACAACTCCCTGCACTCACCCAGGTTTTCTCTTAACCTCTACCTATCCATCTGGATAATGTTTCTGATTGGTCCTCATTTCCTGGGAACTTGTCAGTACTAGTCACGATTGCTGCTTATTCTGTGTAACAAACAACCCTCAAATATCAATAACCATTTCTTTCCTGTTTGCAGGCCTGCAGGACAGCTGAGGTGGCTCTGGTCCTGGATATGGGTTCAGATCTGTGTAGCTGTCTCTCATTCCAGGACCCTGACCTAAGGAGTACCAACTACCTAGCAGATGCTCTCTTCATGGTGGATTAAGAAAGCACAAAAGACTGAACCTTGTGAGCACATTTAAAGCTTCTGCTTGCATCATGACTGGCCAAGCTCTACTGGCAAGTCATGTGGCCAAGGCCAATAAGGAAGATTATTCTTCCCATGGGAGGGAAGGAAAAAGTGAATATTTACTTAACAAGAATCTAATTGACTACACCTTCCCAATCCAAACCTGGGTTAGGAGTGTTCCTTGGGCACCCACGGTCCATAGTATACCCTTCTGTTACAGCTTATGATTCCTCATTATCCTTGTCTGTTCAGTTATCTGTCTTCCCAGTAGATTGCAAAAAGATTGCTGTGGCTGTGGTGTGTTCGATGTCTTTCCTGGTTTCCAGGTGAGATGTGGTAATTGTCATTATGATGGTCAAGATAGTCAATTATTTAATAGTTTATTAGCAGAATTTATTATTGAAAGTTACAAAGTAAGAAATATAAAGAATAAGTTATTTGAAAGCTGTGATTAGACTGTAGTTCTAAACATCACTTAAACTTGATGTCAACATGCTGTAGATAATTCCATATCAATAGAACAGAGATTGGGTCTTCCATAGGCCACAGCGCCATGTTTTTAAGTCCCCTCTCCTAAAGTAGCATCCAGAGTTATATGCTACATTTTTTTTTTTTTTTTTTTTTTTTTTTTTGAGACAGAGTCTCGCTTTGTTGTCCAGGCTAGAGTGAGTGCCGTGGCGTCAGGCTAGCTCACAGCAATCTCAAACTCCTGGGCTTGAGCGATCCTTCTGCCTCAGCCTCCCGAGTAGCTGGGACTACAGGCATGCGCCACCATGCCCGGCTAATTTTTTATATACATATCAGTTGGCCAATTAATTTCTTTCTATTTATAGTAGAGACGGGGTCTCGCTCTTGCTCAGGCTGGTTTTGAACTCCTGACCTCGAGCAATCCTCCCGCCTCGGCCTCCCAGAGAGCTAGGATTACAGGCGTGAGCCACCACGCCCGGCCTGTATGCTACATTTTGAGAGATCAGTCTGTAATTTAAAAATTTAAGCACAACAAATAACTCATTCAATAAACATTTCAGTGCCAAATGCTGAGGATACAGTGATAAATAACACGTGGCCATTGTGCTCAGGTAGCTCACAATAGGAGGGGTGAATAGTGGTGGGAACAGAGTAGTTAACAGATAAAATAAAAAGTAGCACATGGAGCTCTCATTCACTGCTGGTGGGAATGCAAAATGGTACAGCCACTTTGGAAAAAAGTTTGACAATTTCTTACAAAACTAAATATACTCTCACCATATGATCTAGCAAGCAATCTCCTTGTTATTTATCCAAAGGAGTTGAAAACTTACTACATAATAACCTGTACACAGATGTTTATAGCAGCTTTATTAATAATTGCCAAAACATAGAAGCCATGAAGATGTCTTTCAGTAGGTGAATGAAGAAAGAAACTGGTGCATCTATACAATGGAATATTATTCAGCACTTTAAAAAGAAATGAGCTATCAAAACCATGAAGAGACATGGTAGAACCTTAAATGCATATTGCTAAGTTAAAGATGCCAATCCAAAAATTCTGCATACTATCTGATTCCTTCTATATGACATTCTGGAAAAGGCAAAACTGTGGAGACAGTAAAAAGATCAGTGGTTACCAGGGACTTAGGGGAAGGAAGGAGGAATAAATAGGTAGGACACAAGATTTTTAGGGCAGTGAAACTATTCCATATGATATTGTAGTGGGGGATACATGCCATTATATATTTGTCAGAGTCATAGAATGTACAATACAAAGAGTGAACCCTAATGTAATCTATGAATTTTAGTTAATAAGGATGTATCTATATTGACTCATCAATTGTAACAAATGTCCCATACCAACGCAAGATGCTAATGTGGAGGGGCTGACAGAGAGTATATGGCAACTTTTTGTACCTTCTGCTCAATTTTTCTGAAAACCTAAAATTGCCCCCCCAAATAAAGGCTATTAATTTAGAGGACAATGTAATAAAGTGCTGTAAAAGGGAAATGAACAAAGTATTATGACAACATGGAGACAGCAATAATTAACTTTCCCTGAGTACATTGGGAAACCCTTCCAGAGGTGGTGGGTTTAAACTGAATTTTGAAGGGTAAGTTGAAATTCACCAGGTAGAAGAAGAAGAAAGGTGAAGCTGGAGGAAGGCAACACCTGTGCCAAGGTGTCAATGTCAAGATCATCATCTGTGTGTCCACTGATGTATAAATGGCTCAAGTACCTACAGTACTGCCTGCCCCAGAGAAGGTGCTTAATAAATACTTGTTGAATGGATGGATGGTAATTGGACAGGACATGGCAAGGTGGAGCTTTATGTCCTAGTTAGGCATAAGGATTATGCCTAGCTAGGAAAGAATGATAGGTGCTTATTACAACCTCTGCATCCTACCCATCCTTAATGGCTAAAATGGTATCAAATGTTTCCGATTGCACTTTGGCTTGGGAAAGAACATCTTGATGTTGATGCTCATGCTCTCAAGGTAATTAAATACCAGGGAAGGGATTGGATTGGAGGCAATGGCATCTTTTTTACAGAATACATTTATAAACAAGCAAAATCAAAACTGGAAAGTCATATTTCAAGATGGTTTTGTGTTTCCCAACATTGAGCCAACAGCCTGTGAACTAGCTCATACTCCAGTGGAAATGGCTGCCTTGGCCAAATGAGAAAGCCTGTCTCCCAGAAGGTATTTGCGTCAGGAAGGTGGGGCCTGAGCAGGGAGGGAGAAGCACCACCCCTTGGCTCAGACGGCAGGGGCTGGGAACAAATCCTGAGTGCAAAACACTAATGGGACTGGCATGGACATCCTTGAGAAGATGCTTTGGAATCTCGCCTCTGTCCCTGGGGGCTTCCTCACTGGGGGCTCCCCCACCAGGCTTCAGGCAGAGACTGTGTGGTCCTTCTCCAATCTTTCACCCCTTGGAACCTCTAGTTCCTGAATTTGGTCAGACAGTGTCATAACTTGGCCAGCGATGGATTTATCTTCCCACTTATTGAGCACTGACTAAGGCCACACACTGTGCTAGGCACTTTATACATGTTAGTTTATTTCAGCCTCAAAGCAGTGTGCCAGGTAGGTACTATTATTGCAATTTAGAGACTCATGAAAGTCACTTACTTGGTGTTACCAGGAGGGTGAGTGACTGAGCTGAAACTGGAACTCCATCTGGCTTCAAGCTCATGCCTTTTCCAGTTGAGCTTCCAGTTATGCACTGCTACCCTGTCAACTGCCCAGCAGGGACCTGACAGCCTCTGAGCAGCACTGTCAGGGAGGGGCTACAAAAGAAAGAGATGACAGGCTCCTCCTTTGCCCAGAGATTTCTTTTTAAAAACAATTTGCAAAATCCTCCTGCCTGGGACTTGTCCTAGAGTTTGGAAGCTTGGGTTCTGTGATATGTGAGCTCCTACGCAGTGCAAACGTGCCGCTGGAACACCGGCCCCACCAGTACCGGGCCGCGTCTCTGAAGGTGACCCCAGTCCCAGAGTTAAGTCTTTGCTTAAGAAAACAAGCACAAGGCTACCAAACCCCGAAATGTACACTGTACCAACCCACCTCACTAAGCCCTTTTCAGTAATTCTCCTTTTACCTCCTTCTGTAGATTTTCATTTCCACAAAGCTCCCAGGCCCTTTTCCTTCCCTCTTGTTTTCTTCCCCATAGTCCAGTTCCCCCTCTGCTCTCCCTTTAAAAACCTCAGTCCCCCTTGTCTTAGCTGGAGCAGAGCTTGATCTGTCCTGGAGTCTCTCTCCCCCATGGCAGGAGCCTGAATAAGATCTGTCTTGCCACCTTTCAAGAGCCTCTGCCAGCGCTAATTTTTTTTGTTTTTGTTTTTTTTGACAGTTCAAATCCCACTCCCTCTGGGTATTAGCTGTGTGTCCTCAGGTGAATCATTTTACTTCTCTGAGCTTCACCTTTCACACCTTCACAATGGGAATCATAGGCATTCCCACCTTGCTGTGCAGTGCTGAGCGCAGGCCTGGCCTGCTGCCTAGTGCACTAGCTCTTGGAGCAGAGGGAATAACAGAGCAGGTCCCTGCCCGCGGGGAGTTGATGTTATAGTGAAGAAATAGGCAGTATACAGGGAAACCCACATTAAAATGTCAAGTCATGAAGAGCACTATGAAGAAAGTTAATGCAGGTAAAGAGACACAGGTGACTGACCTGGCTGTCACCTGTCAAAGGCCTCTCTGATGGGGGACATTTGAACAGAGAGCACCACGTGGAAATCTGGGAGGACCACATTCCAAGCAAAGGGAGCAAAAGGCCCAGAGGGAGGAGAGTGCTGGGCATATTCCAGAAGCATCCAGCAGGCCAGTATGGCTGCAACATAGCCAGCCAGGCACAAGGGCATGGGCAGGAGATGGGCCAGGTCATGTAGGACTCATGAATTAGGATCAGGACTCTGTGTATTTATTCCAAAAGCAAAAGGGAAGCATTAAGGGTCTGAGCAGTATAGTAATATGTTTTACATTTTATACACACACATATATTTAACATAATCTCAAATTTGCAGAAAAGTTGCGAGTATATTACAAATAATTTTTTTTTCCTGAATCATCTGGAAGTTGCCAGTGTGATGCCTGCCACCCCCAGATACTGTAATGTATATTTCCAACAAACAGGGAAAACAGCCATAAAAACCATGAAGTTCACAACATGCATTTCTACCATCTGGTCCTCAGACCATGTTCCTTTGTCCCAATAACGTTCTTTATGACAAAAGGATCTGGTGTAGAATCATACTTCACCATCCGATGTCAAGTCCCTTTAGATTCCTTACGTACCAATGGTTCCTCGGTCTGCCCTTGTTTTCCATGACCTTAACCCTTATGAAGATTGCAGGCCAGTCACTGCACAGAATGTCCCTCAGTCTGGATTTGCCTGACATTTCATCCTGATTAGATGTAGTACCGTGTTTCCCCGAAAATGAGACCTACCCATAAAATAAGCCCTAGCAGGATTTCTAAGCATTTGCTCAACATAAGCCCTACCCCGAAAATAAGACCTAGTGATGGGCGTGGCTACGCAGCACATCTGCACAACCCATGCATTTCCTCGCGGAGCGGTAAAGAAGACGAGCAGCCCTTCTCATCTGCCCCATGAGAGCTCTAGTGCTCGATGTGAGAGATTGGGGCCAATGGTTCTAAAGGAAATAGAGTCGCAAGAAATTCGGGATGGAATTCGGGGTTTGGAGAGTTATGATGATGTTCCAGAAAAAGATGACTTAACTATATTTGAATAAATGTAGATTGTTGTACCATGCTTAAAAAAAATAACACATCCCCTGAAAATAATCCCTAGGGTGTCTTCTTGAGGAAAAATAAATATAAGACTCTGTCTTATTTTCGGGGAAACATGGTATGTGCATCTTTGGCAGAAATATCACAGAAATGATGCTCTGTTCTCACTGCACCCTATCGGAGGCATAAGAGTTCAGTTTGTCCCATCACTGATGAAATTCACTTGGATCACCTGATTCAGGTATCATCTGCCAGGCCTCTCAACTGCAAAGGTCCTATTTTTACTGTTTTTCCCTCTGTGGTTGATCATTATTTTTATACGAAAATCTTGCTCCTCATAAGAGATTTTAATTTATTCAGTTATTTATAACACTGTGAACTCCTGGTTTCCTATTTTATTCTGTAGGGTATAATTTAAAACTCTTTTGTTATTTATTTATGTTAACATTGCTCCAGAGATATCCAGATATAGCTTCTGTGTTCTTCTGACATGTTTCCATTGTTCTTTGGGCAATTACTTTCCAGGGTAACAAGATGTTCTAGGCTCATCCCTGCCTCGGCCCCAGAATCGCCCATTTCTCCAAGGGTGCCTTCTTTCTTTTGGTTGAAAATGGTATTTAGAAGCCAAAATCTCAGCAAGATGTATGCTCACTGCTTTTGGAGTGTCACTGCTCTCAGGTTCTCTCAGCAGACACAACTAAGGGATATATGTATATATGTACATATCCACACACATATGTGTATGCATATTTTCCTTCCATATTTATTTCTATACCTATTTTGGTACAAGTTCATATCAATACCTCTAATTGCAATCCAAGCCACAAGAGTCTTCCCAAATTCCTGTTTCCATATTTGTAACTTGATTCTCCAAACAATGAAACATCTTTCTCCTTCATCTTTAGCATGTTTGTTTATCTGATCAATCTCCTTTATCTGATCAGTTCCCTTGCGTATAAATAATCTTTCACCTTCATTGCCATTTCCTCCCTTACAAGGACATTGTATTCACTCTGTTGAGGTTCTGACAGCCAGTGCTAGGCCTTCTCCTTGAACGACACCCTGCTCACACTACTCACCCTGCCTGGCCTCTGACACCTCTGTGGGGTTACCCTCTCACTCTGGACCCAGCACCCTGCACGGAGCTACCCTTTTTGTTGCAGACCTTCTTCATTTAGCCAGGGCTCTAACATTCATGTTGGCAGCCCTCCTCCATGGAAGCCTCCTCAGGTTCTGACGCGCCACTCCAGCCACCCTTGATGGATGCTGTCCTTATTCCACCTGTCCTGCCTAGCCACCTGAAAATGAAGAACATTTATCACATCTACCCAGGGGCAGCTTAGCCCCCCCCACACACACTTTATAAGGATGTATCAATTTTCATAGTCTGTGGCTCTGCATTTTCCAAAGGCCAATGAAATCTGAGCAGAAAATAAAAATCACTCGTTTCTTCAATACTCTCTGAAATTGTTGTAACAGCAATCATTTTCCCCGAGTTCTTGTGTGATATTGGAGCTCGAAGGACCCCATTCTAAGGACCTGCTTGCTTCTTCCATGCTGCTTTGCTTTTGTACAGCTGTCTCTTCTGCTTGGAATGCTTTCTTGGGGCTTGGTAAACCCTCCCATTTCAAATGTTTTTGACTCTGTGGAACTTTCTTTGAACTCTGAACTTGACACCAAGTTAATCATTTTTCTCTTTGTGCTACTGTTTTCACACTTAGCATTTTCTTTTTAATTATTTAACATGTTGCCACCTGTCCTACCAGGCTGTGAACTCCAACTCACTGAGAAGTCCTTCACTCATTCATCAAATATTTATTGAGCTCCTACTACGGTAAAGCTCTGTACCAAGCAGTGAGGGTGAAAGTGGAGAAGAGAATGCACTCCTTCCCTCAGAGAGCTCGCAGACGAGTGGGGGTTTCAATAAGTGATCAAGCAACGCCAATCCACATTGCTGGCCTGGTGTCTGGTGCAGGGAAGATGTTCAATGAGTAGTTATCCACATTTATAAGACTAGCGTTGCTGGAAGCACAGAATATGGTACTTGATTCCCTGGCAGAGTCTTTTCTCATTTTCCTTGCCCTCAAGGAGCTGGCTGTTTTCTGGGAGAGACAGACACTATTGCGTGTGAAAAGAGCAATAGAGTGTTTTCTGGGCCAAGACGTGGCACACCCACCTTGCGGCAGTGGGCACTGTGGTGCTCTGCCCAGGGCCCTTTATTGGCTCTGCATGCCCATCCCCCAAGCTCCTGGGCACTATACTCCTAGGACTCACACCTTCAGCCTGACACCCACCTGTGGCCTTCTTCCAAGGACTACCCTAGGCTCTGGAGCCACTTCTGCACAGGCAGTGACAGCCAACAGTCCCTGGAAGTCTGTGTGTCTCCTACCCGTGCCCCAGGGTGGTAGCCAAAGACTGGCAGGCAGGAGAGGAGGGGCGCCTGTGCTCCTGCCTCCAGGCCGGTGTCGCGTACTGGGAGCCGACACCGGCACTCCTGAGGAAGGCCTGTGCTTGGCCTCTTCTTCGTTCCTGTCCTGCTTCCTCCACTCACCTCCTGCCTTCTCCTGAGAACACTCCTTCGCCCACTAATGCTCTGAGGCTCGGCATCTCGGAGCCCGGTGCGGGTCTTCCATCCTGCCGGCTCACAGGGCAGCTGAGTGGTCCAGCCGGGAGTCCGAGCAGCCGGGCGGCTCCGGAGACCCTGGGCTTCACCAGGGAAGGGACGGAAGGAGGCAGCAGACTTCCCAGGGGAGGCGAGTGGAGCAGGCCTCAGGGGTGGGCAGGAGTTCGCGGGGGCGGGGAGCGACGCGTGGGAGCGAAGAGAGTGCGCGCTGATGCGGGCGACGGTCGGGTGAGGAGAGGAGGCTGGAGGGGCAGCTCCGCAGTGCGGGCTTGGGCCCGGCCGTCCTACTGCAGCTCCGGATCTGAGGACGGTCCTCCCCGACAGCCGCGCACGCGCGCCCAGCCTCCCCGCGGCGGAGCCGGCGCAGCCGGGCGGGACGGACGTCTGCCCGCGACTCACGCCCCGCCAGTGACTCTCGCCTGCCGCCTCGGGGCCCTTCGTCTCGGGAAGAGCCGAGGTGGCGGTGGGCGGAGGAGCTGTTTTGCTTCCGGAAAAACTGAAGTTAATTACGCAGTCGGCCCGAGCCTGACACGGACGAGAAGACTTTCACTCTTGGCGCCCCCTGGGGAGGCCCCAGGCCTCAAGGAGCAGGCTGGCCGCGCGCCAGCCCCCCGCGCCTGCCGGACCGCCTGTCCCCCCGCGCCCGCACCCCGCCCCACCCTGTCCCCCCGAGCCCGCCCCACCGTCTGTCCCCCCGCGCCCGCACCCCGCCCCACCCTGTCCCCCCCGAGCCCGCCCCACCGTCTGTCCCCCCGCGCCCGCACCCCGCGCCCGCACCCCGCGCCCGCCCCACCGTCTGTCCCCCCGCGCCCGCACCCCGCGCCCGCCCCACCGTCTGTCCCCCCGCGCCCGCACCCCGCGCCCGCCCCTCCGCGCCCGCACCCCCGCGCCCGCCCCACCGTCTGTCCCCCCGCGCCCGCACCCCGCGCCCGCCCCACCGTCTGTCCCCCCGCGCCCGCACCCCGCGCCCGCCCCTCCGCGCCCGCACCCCCGCGCCCGCCCCACCGTCTGTCCCCCCGCGCCCGCACCCCGCGCCCGCCCCACCGTCTGTCCCCCCGCGCCCGCACCCCGCGCCCGCCCCTCCGCGCCCGCACCCCCGCGCCCGCACCACCCTGTCCCCCCGCGCCCGCACCCCCGCGCCCGCCCCACCGTCTGTCCCCTCGCGCCCGCACCCCGCGCCCGCCCCTCCGCGCCCGCCCCTCCGCGCCCGCACCACCCTGTCCCCCCGCGCCCGCACCCCCGCCCCACCCTGTCCCCCCGCGCCCACACCCCGCGCCCCCCGGACCGCCTGTCCCCTCGCGCCCGCACCCCGCGCCCGCCGGCCCGCCTGTCCCCCCCCCCCCGCGCCTCCCGCGCCCGCCGGACCGCCCTTTGAAGTGCGGCCTTGCCCAGCGCGCCCGGCCTGCCCGCGGCCCCGTGTGGGCGCCCCCGGAACGCCGCAGGGCGGCCGGAGGGCGCAGGGAGGAGCGCGCGGCCCGCGGGACAAAGGCGGAGACGGGCGCGCGGCGGGGGCCGCGGGCTGCACAGCCTGGCTCCCAGCGCCCGGCGCCAGGTCCGCCGCCCCCAGCCCTGAAGAGAGGGGCGGGGACCGCAGGGCCGGCCTCTTCAGTGGGCGCCTGGAACGCGCCTGTGCCACGCCCCGGCCCCAGCGGGGTCGTTTCTGACAGCGTGACCTGGTTTCCCTGCAACGCACGCAGGGACTGTGATGTCCCCTCTGAGCGCGGTGCGGGGCTTCCCTTGCACCTGGTGCCTTTGGAGTGCAAGGCCCTCTTCCAAATCTTAGCTTCCATCGACCCATTTTCTCCTCCGGCGACCCCACCTGGGACCGCTGGCCCCATTGCGCAGGTAAAGGATCACAGGTGATGCCGCCAGGCTGCAGGGCCTCCGAGTGCCGGACGGATCGTCCTGTTTTAATTTTTGGTATTTTGTTCATCTTGCGGGTTTTAAAAAACTTATTTCGATTTGTTAAAAAAACATTACATTAAAGTATTATTTATCTTGGTTATTGAGTTTTTTGGCACTGTCTTAAATTTTGCATCCCAAGCGAGTGAAGCCCTGCCCCGCTCTTACCCACACCTCTCTGCCTGTCGGCAGCTGAGGTTAAGGACCCCGGATATTCCAGAAGGGAAAGCTGAAGCTCAGAGTTGACTTGCCCCGCTGGCTAGCCCACACCAGCCCTGAGCGAGTTAAGGTCGCAAGTTACTAACGGCAGACCCTTAGCCTGCCGTGGCTCTGGAGGACCCAGCCTTCATCGCAGCAAGCTCTTAAGAACACATTACATGCAGCCTTTTTATTACATAATTTCTGAAAGGATTTTTATGATTTGTATTTTGTTTTTACTTGGCTACAAGGCACCAATTTACAATGGTTGTAATTTCACAGGAATGATTGGATATACTGGGAAATTCTTGCAAAGTGAGAAAATCTAAATCGTTTTCACATGTAATGAGATTTTTAGGAATAACTAATTTAGCAGTTTAATGATGTTGACATGGTGCTACCTTCTGTAGACATTTAATTAAACATTTATTAATTTTGACTTTGCAGTTTGCTTTTCTCCTGTTGGTGCCCAAATTGACTTTTCCAGATCTCCAACATTTTTGCTGGAAAGCCCTCCCACCAGCTTGGGAGACCCAGACACTTTGCCTGCAGTACTCAAGACCTAGGGTGGTCGGGTCCACAGAGGGCTCCGCCCACCCTTCTAGTCTCCTGGCTTCCAAGTGATCAGCCTGTCCTCCTCTCAGCCCCTGCTAAGCTGTGAGCCTCCCCAGAGCCCAGTGTAACTGTGACCCTGTCTCAGCCACCCACCTAACTCGGACAGAGAAGGGTGGGGAGCTCTGGTGAGTCCCAGTTAGTTCAGGCTGCTGTAACAAAATACCATAGCCTGAGTGGCTTAGACAACAGACATTTTTTCTCAGTCTGGAAGCTAAAAGTCCAAAATAAAGGTGCTATTCCATGTCTGGTGAGGGATCTTGCCCTAGCTTGCAGAGAGCTGAACTTCTTGCTGTATCCTCACAAGGGGGGGGCGGGAGTGAGAGAGAGAGAGAGAGAGAGATGGAGGGAGGGGGGAGAGGGAGGGAGGGAGGGGGGAGAGGGAGAGGGAGGGAGGGAGGGGGAGAGAAGGAGGGAGGGAGGGGGGAGAGAGGGAGGGAGGGAGGGGGAGAGAAGGAGGGAGGGAGGGGGGAGAGAGGGAGGGAGGGAGGGGGAGAGAAGGAGGGAGGGAGGGGGGAGAGAGGGAGGGAGGGAGGGGGAGAGAAGGAGGGAGTGGAGGGAGAGAGGGAGGGAGGGGGCAGAGAGAGCGCCCTCTCTGGTCTGTTATAAAGGTAGTGATGCCATCACAAAGACCCTACTCTCATGACCGCATCTAAATCTAATTACCGTCAAAGGGCCCACCTTGAAACTTAATCACCTTAGGGGTTAGGGCTTCAACATATGAATTTTGGGAGAACACAAGCATTCAGTCCGTAATACAGTGCTACTACAAATACTGTGTGTCCCCAAGGAAGTTCTGCCCCTCTCTGACCCTTAGTTTCCCCTTCTGGGAAATGAAAATGGACTTGCAGATTCCCAGTCTGAAGCTCCTTTCAGCGCTATCCTTCTCTGACTGCTGTGGGCTCATGGAAGAAGCAGTTTGGTCTCATGCAGTTCCGCATGGCACGAGGGAAGGCCCTAATAGTCTGCTTTGGCAGATGGGGTCAAACACGTTTCAACAGTGGAAGCTTGTGATTCCCTGTGTTTTCCTTCAGGTGTAATTTCCCCACCGCCGTCACTTTCCCTCAAATCCTTAACAGATGCTGCTGTGGCTTTTCTGTGCCTTGTGCCATTGTGACATGTCTGAACACCAGGCATGGGGCCTGGCTCATAACAGGTGTTCAACATGTAGTTGTCAGTGAGGACTGTCTTTTACAGATGAGGAAACTGAGGCGCGAAGCGGTCTGAGTGACTGCAAGAGCAACCCAACTGCTGTGGTGTCTCTGCACAGCCTTGCCTGGAAGAGGAGAGATTTTACGTCTGCATTCGGATGGACTTTCTCCCTACCTGTGCCCAAATCACAAGCTGAATGAAGTCAGTGAAGGGCACTGCTTTCCCACCAGAACAGCTTTTAGGACAGCAGACGGAGAACTTTCCTCCTTATTTAGGCATCTCAGCCCCATTACACCTCAGTGCATTTTAAACAAAGGCCTCTAACTGAAGGCAGCTCGCTGTCTGGGGGCCCAGGAGCCAGGGTGCCGGTTCCAGCCATGGTGCAAACATAGCAGGACACTCAGGGAGACCCTCACCCTCTCAGAGGCTTTGCTTCCAAACAGGAAAGCAGAAGTTGGACTAGAGCAGAACTTCTCAAACAGCCCGCTGGAGGACCCTGTGGGAAGGCAGAGTCTAGCTCAGGAGGTCTGGGTGGGGACAGAGACCCTGCTTGTCTAACAAGCTCCCAGGGGGTGCAGTTGCTGACTTTGAGTGGCAAGGACTGAGAGGACCTCTGAGGTCACTCCTGGCTCTGAAGGGACCCACCTTGAGCCCTGGCAGTGGGCATAAAGGGAGTGACCAAAAAAAGAAAAAGAGTTGCCAGATTTGGGTTATCTAGGCAACACAGAATGTGAAATGATTCCAGGGAGGTCTTTTCAACCAACAGATAAAAAATCTTCGTCATCGTCATCATTATCACCAACAGATAGTTGTGCAGTGCTTTTTGCTGTCCAGAGCAGCTGTGACATCCTTGAACCCAGCCGACCCTTACGGGCACCGCTTTGTGAGAGGTTCATTCAGTCTCAGCAGGGGCCTGTGCGGAGCACAATGTCCCCCAAACTATTGTTTCCCAGCTGCCCTTTGATTTTCATAGCATTTTTTTTTGGTGCCTGCTCTCTGCCTTTCCTCCTTTGTCTCCTAATGCACCCCTCCCCATTCCTCATTCCCCCCTCCCCCAACACACACACACACACACACACACACACACACACACACACACACACACAGATTTCTTACTTTGGGTCTTCTCTTCTCTGATCAAACAGAACCCAGCTTCAGGACCAGAATCTTGGCTCATTTTAGGAGGACCTGGGGCAAATCACCTCCTCTCTTCTGGTTTGTAACAAGGTAATTTTCCTTAAGATGGCATTTGTGAGGGACTTATGTTGTCCAGGCACTATGCTCAATGACTTCATTCTCATTTTCACCCTGAGGAGTAGGAACCCTGAATACCCTCACTTCATTGATGAGGAAACTGAGGCTTTAAGATATTTACCTGCCCAAGGTCACTTAGTTGGTAAGTGATGGCATCAGGACATTACCTGACCTTGGCTGACTGACATCAAGATTGTTGTAGACTCATGCACAGTTGTAAGAAATAATACAGAGAGATCTCATGCACCCTTTATCCAGTTTTCCCTGATGGGAACATCTTGCAAAGCTATAGTACAATATCACAGCCAGGATATTGACACTGATACAATCCAGCCATCTTGTTGAGATTTCTGCAGATTTTCCACTTGTACGTGTGTGTGTATTTAGTTCTATGCAATTCTAACATATACCATGTTTCCCCAAAAATAAGACAGGGTCTTATATTTATTTTTCCTCAAGAAGACACCCTAGGGCTTATTTTCAGGGTACGTGTTTTTTTTTTTTAAGTATGGTACAACAATCTACATTTATTAAAATATGGTTAAGTCGTCTTCTTCTGGAACATCATCATAACTCTCCAAACCCCAAATTCCATCCTGAATGTCTTGCGACTCTATTTCCTTTAGAACCACTGGCCCCAATCTCTCCTGTGGAGCTCTAGAGCTCTCCTGGGGCAGATGAGAAGGGCTGCTCGTCATCTTTCCCGCTCCGCAAGGAAATGCACGGGTTGTGCAGACGCGCTGCGTAGCCACGCCCGTTGCTAGGGCTTATTTTTGGGGTAGGGCTTATGTTGAGCACATGCTTAGAAATCCTGGTCGGGCTTATTTTATGGGTAGGGCTTATTTTGGGGGAAACACGGTATGTAGGTCTGTGTCTGCACCCCCACAGTCAAGACAGAGGACAGCTCCATCACCACAGGGATCCCTCATGGTGCTCTTTCGTAGCCACTTCTACTTCTCCTCCCAACATCCCTAACCCTTGTGACCACTAAATCTATTCTCCATCTTTATAATTTTGTCATTTAAAGAATGTCCTACAAATGGCAGCACACAGAGCATATGCTTTTGGGATCGGCTTTTTTCACTCGGCATAATTCCCTTGAGAGTCACTGGAGTCGCTGCATGTATTAACATCAGCAGTCTGTCCCTTTCATTGTGAGTGTTCCCCAGTGCAGAGGGATTTGCTTAGCCATTCACCCACTGCAGGATGTCTGAGTTTCTGGTTTCTGGCTATTGTGAATAATGCTGCTATGAACATTCATGTACAGGTGTTTGTGTGAACATACATTTTCATTTTTTTCTGGGACAAGTGGCAAAGAGTGTAAAATCCTTGCTTTTAACCCCAACCTCGTGTGGCCCTCTAGGCTGGTTGCAAAAATAATAAAATAAATGAGTAACATTTATTGAGATGTTTCTATATATTTGGCACTATGGTAAATACTTTGCATGGATCAATTCATGAATCTTCAAAATGATCCTTTAAGCTTAGGTGCTATTATTATCCCCATTTTGCAGATGAGGAAACTGAGGTTAGAGAGGCTACATAGTCCAAGGAAATGCAGGTCATAAATGGATGAGCCAGGATTTCAGTTTAAGCTGTCTGACTCCAAATCTGGACTTTAACCTACCTATGAATTTTCTTTTCTTTCTTTCTTTCTTTCTTTCTTTCTTTCTTTCTTTCTTTCTTTCTTTCTTTCTTTCTTTCTTTCTTTCTCTCTCTCTCTTTCTTTGGCAATTTTTTTCTGTAAATAAAACACATACATAGCAATTTGCACAACTCTTAAGAGCAAGGCTCTAGGAATTTTTATGAAATGATGAATATCCCCTTGAAACCACTGCTCAGATTAAGGTATGAAGCATGACCAATGCTACAAGTCCCCTTAATATCTGTCCCTGCCATTATCCCCTAATAAAGTGAACCACTATTTGGACTTCTCGTGCTGCAGATTAGTTTTGCTTGCTTTTAATTGTACATAAACAAAACCACACTGTATGTTCTGTCTTGTGTCTGGCTTCCTTCACTCCCCGTAATGCCCGAGACTCCCCATTGTGGTGTGCAGAGCAGTCATTTGTTCTTTCTTGCTGTGTCGTATTCCATTGTATGGGTATACCAGAGTTTGTTTATCTTTTCTCCAGTTCCAGGGCATATGGTTTGTTTCCAGTTTGGGCTATTATGATTAATGCTGCTATAAATACTTATATAAGCATAAATATTTAGGATTTTCCTAGTTTCATTGTTATTGGTTTCTAGTTTAATTTCACTGTGGTTAGCAACTGTATATGTATGATGATAATTTTTTCAAATTTGTTGAGACTTGCTTTTGGCACAGTATGTGGTTTATTTGTGTAAACATTCTGTGTGCTCTTGAAAAGAATATGTACCCTGCAGTTGTTGTTTGCATTGCTCTGTTCTTTCTTTCTTTCTTTCTTTCTTTCTTTCTTTCTTTCTTTCTTTCTTTCTTTCTTTCTTTCTCTCTCTCTCTCTCTCTCTCTCTCTCTCTCTCTCTCTCTCTTTCTTTCTTTCTTTCTTTTTGAGACAGAATCTCATTCTATTGCTCCAGCTAGAGTGCAGTGGTGTACTCATAGCTCACTGCAATCTCCAATTCCTGGGCTCAAGTGATCCTCCTGTCTCAGCCTCCTGAGTAGCTGGGACTATAGGCATGTACCACCATGCCCAACTAATTTTTCTATTTTTTGTAGAGACGGGGTCTCATTCTTGCTCAGGCTGGTATTGAACTCCTGACCTCAAGTGATCCCCCTGCCTTGACCTCCCAAAGGGCTAGGATTACAGGCGCACACCATGGCACCCAGCCCTGCTATCTATATTTTTATTGGCTCAAGTTCATTAATTATGTTGTTCAAATCTTTTATGTCTTTACTGAGTTTCTGTCTGCTTTTTCTTTTAATAACTGAGAGAAGTATCTTAAAATCTCTACTAGGATCATAGATTTGATGATATCTGCTTTCCTCTAGCAGCTCTTTTTTGTTGTTGTTGAGGCTGTTTTTCACTGCATGCAAATTTACAAAATTTTTATATTGTCTTGTTTAATGACTCTTTAAATTATAAAGCATCTCTAGTAACAAATCTTGCCTTAAACAATGTATTGTCATTAACTATGCATTGTTATAACTGTGTATATGTTATAATCATGTTGCTATTAGGTATATGTTAATATAGTTACATCAGCTTTTCCTATTTTTTTAATTTCAGTTTTTCAGATTCCTTATATTTAAGGTACATGTTCTTTATAATCACAATACAATTAGGTTTTGCTTTTTTAGATATCTGCCAACTTTTTGATTAATAAACAATTTTTGAAAATTTTCCATTTTCCCCACTCTGCCAACTTGTTACTTATGCATTCTGGGGTTATTCCCGTTCCCCGAGAGAGTAGGACAGTTATGCTCGACTTGTATCTCCTTCCGTTTTGGAACTTACATTTCCAGCACATGGCGAGGGACTAACGTCACAGAGAGCCCGTTTATCCCCTTCTGACTTTTGTGCTATGTTGTCGTGTATTTAATGCTACATATATTTTAATTCTCTGAGTACATTGTTACTTTTGTTTTAATTAGTCAGTATTTACTTATATTTACACATATATTTACCATTCCCATTACTACTAATTTATTTTTATCTCTTTGTGCTTCTGTCTTGGATCATTTATTTTAATATTTCTTTTAGTGTTGGTATTCTGGCAGCAAGTTTTTGTTTGTTTAAAATATCTTTTTCTTACCATTGTATTTTATTTTTAATTGACAAATAAAAGTTGTATATATTTATGGAGTACAATGTGATATTGTGATACATGTTTACATTGTGAGATGATGAGATAAAACTAACAAACCCATCACCTCACATACTTATTATTTTTTGGTGAGAATATTTAAAATCTACTCTATTAGCGATTTTGAAATATACAGGGCATTGTTATCTATTATCATCACCATTGTATACAATAGATCCCAAAAACATATTCCTCATACCTAACTAAAACTTTTCACCCTTTGATCAACATTTCCCTTTCCCCATTCCCTGTCCTCCCCATCTTCACTTTAAAAAAGATACTTTCACTGGGTGTCAAGTTCTAGTTGGCTGCTTAAAAGATGCCATTCCATTGTTTGGCTTCCACCATTTCTGTTGAGAAGTCTGCCATCAGTCTTATTGTGGCTTTTTTGAAGATAAAGTATATTTTAAAGATTATTCCCTTTGTCTTTAGTTTTCAGTATTGAGTATGACTTGCTATGATAAGAGTATGATTTATATTTTTATGTTTGATGCTAACAGCTTTCAAGCCCCTCCTCTCCTTCTTCCCCTTTTGCCCCATATCTGGGCTTTACTTTCATGACTTAATCATCCCCCCAAAGGCTTCACCCAATACTATTGCCTTGGGGGTGAGGTTTCAACATATGAGTTTTATAGGGGAACACAAACATTCACAACATAGCACCAAACAAGGAGTCACTGTAATCTAGTCAAGTTGACACACAAAATTAACCATCAAATGGTCTAGTCTTTCTCTCTTCTATTCTTGAGACTGAAGTTACGTGTTGTTAAATATTTTCTACCTGGTCCCATATGCATCTATTTTTCTGTATCTTTATTCTTTTTTCTCTCTGCTTTAGTCTGAATATTTTTATACCCCTATTTTCTGGTTCACTTGTACTCTCTTTTGATAGAAATACTAAACCTACAAATGAAATTTTACAATTTTATAATTTTAGGATTTCTAATTGATAATTTTTAAATAGATGCCAGTTTCTGCTGATTTTATCATTTTCTCTATTTTTTTGGCATATGGATCATAGTTATTTTAAAGTGTATGTTTGGAAACCTCAATATCTGTTTCCTCTGCAGTCTGTTTTTATTCTGATTTTGCTTGATTTTTAACATTTGATCATGTTGCGTGTCCTGCCTGGTAATTTTTAGACTTTTTTTTTTTTTTTTTTTTTGAGACAGAGTCTCACTCTGTTGCCCTGGCTAGAGTGCTGTGGCATCAGCCTAGCTCACAGCAACCTCAAACTCCTGGGCTCAAGCGATCCTCCTGCCTCAGCCTCCCAAGTAGCTGGGACTACAGGCATGCACCACCGTGCCTGGCTAATTTTTTCTATATATTTTTAGTTGGCCAATTAATTTCTTTCTATTTTTAGTAGAAACGGGGTCTTGCTCTTGCTCTGGCTGGTTTCGAACTCCTGACCTTGAGCTATCTGCCCGCCTCGGCCTCCCAGAGTGCTAGGATTACAGGCATGAGCCACTGCGCCCGGCCTCTGTCTGGTAATTTTTTTATTGCATACTGAAAATTGCATGTGAAAAACTGTAAAGCTTCTGAGTGGCATCATATTCTTTCAGAAAGGGTTTATTTTCTTCGTCCTAGCACATAGAGTATGGCCAAATCATCTTTATCTAGTCATAGCTGGGCTATTTGCATTTATTCTTATTCTTAGCCTTTGTGGGGTTTTGACTGAAAGGCTGAGATGTTTATTGGGAACCTTCATCCTTGATTTGCCCTGAACTCCAATTTTTGTTTCCCCAATCCCATGAGACTGCCAAATTCTCTACTCAGCTCTTAGATTCTTAGAAGTTCTTTCTAGCGGAGTTCTCTGAGTCTCTCCCTGTGGTTACATATTTAGGATTTAGTATGTTTCTTGCAGAGAAATTGAGTGCAGACAGTAGTTCTTACTTCTCTGTGACTCCCCACCCTCTGGTATCTCGTCCTCTCAGTCATGGCTGCTTGTTACCCTTGAGATCTAATTTTTCTAGTCTGCAGCCCAAAGGAGGGCCCCTATCAGAACTCCACCACGCTTGTACCCTGATCCGAGATTTCCATCTTCCAGAACTGTGGGAAATGCATTTCTGTTGTCTGTGAGCCACCCAGCTGTGATATTCTATTGTAGCAGTCTGAAATGATGAAGACCAAAACTAGTATTCCAAAGTGGGGTGCTGCTGTAACAAATCCCTAAAAATGTGGAAGTGGCTTTGGGTAATGGGTGGATCTGAAAGAGTTTTGAGGTACGTGCTAGAGTCAAGATTGTCACGAAAAGACCTTGAAGGTGATCCTGGTGAAGGCTCACATAAGAAAGAGGACAGCTACAGAGAAAGCCTCTACCTTCGTAGAGAATGCACAACAATAATTTATAGACCATTGGTTGGTACAAGGCCATTCTGATGAGGCCAGAATGGGAATGAATGGGAATGAGGAACATGTTATTAGACAATGGGGGGGCAATCATTGTTATCAAGTGACAAAGAACTTGGCTAAATTGCCTTTCTGTTCTAGCATTTTGTGGATGGTAGAACTTGTTAACAATGAAATTAGACCTTTAGCTGAGGAGATTTCTACGTGTTGGAGTGGCTTGCTTCCTCCTGACTGCTCATAGTAAGATATGAGAAGGGGGAACAACTCGAGATGGAATTGAGAAACAAAAGGGAAGTATAACTTAAAGATCTAAAATTCTCAGCCTATTCATTTTGCAAAAAATGAGAAAGCATGTTTGGAAAAGAACACTAAGGGTGTCACTGTGTGGCTGTTTGATAAGGAGGTTAGCTGGGTGTGAACCATGGACCTAGCCACCCCAGCAGGAAACTGTCTGTTTGAGCAAAAGGGGAAGGAGATGGGAAAAAGTAAAGGAAGGTTGTTGGACTTCTTGAATTTTACAGAGTGGGCCCATAGAGCCACTCAGCTGTGAATGTGTGCTATTCTTAAAGACAAGGAAAGAATGATCCCAAAGGCAATGCAGAGATTATTAGGGTTGCCTCCTCAATTTCAAAAGGGGATCACAGCCTTGAGAATGGCTTCACTCAAAGCTGTGGGGCATGGCCAGCCTGCAGAGACCTGGGGCTGTGCCTCCTGCCCAGCAGAGCTGCAGGAGAAAGATTGGTCCCGGAGTGGCTCTGCCCCAGTGTGTCTGGAAGGCAGGACTGCTGCCCCAATGGGCCTGGAGGAGAAAAAACACTGAGGCCAGAGGATTATCTTCATCCTTAATATCTCATGAGATTTGCATTGCTAGGTTTTGAACTTGCCTGGGACCTGTTACCCCTTCCTGCTTTCCTATTTCTCCCTTTTGGAATAGGAATGTCTAGCCTATGCCTGTCCTGCTATTGCATTTTGAAGGTACATAATTTGTGTGATTTCACAGGTTTGCAGCTGGAGAGGAATTTTACCTTAGGATGAATTGTATCTAAAGTCTCACTCATATCTGATTTAGATAAGATTTTGGACTCTGTCTCACTCATATCTTTAGATAAGATTTTGGACTCTAGACTTTAGAGATGCTGGGATGTGCTCAAACTTTGGGAGGTTTGGGGATGGAATGACTGTGTTTTGCACATGAGAAGGACATAAATTTTGGGGGTTGGAGAATGCAATAGACTCATGTTTGCTCTCCCCACCCCCAATTTATATGTTGAAACCTTAATCCCAATATGATAGTATTTGGAGATAGGACCTTTGGGAGGTGACCAGGTCATGAGGGTGGGAGCCTCATGAATGGGATTGGCGCCCTTATAAGAAAAGGCCAGAGAGCCAACTAGCTCCCTTTTCACCATACAAGGAAGTTGGCTGTCTGCAACATGGAAGAGGGCTCTCACCAGTATCCAACCATGCTGGTGCCTGATCTCAAATTCCAGCCTCCAGAACTGTGAGAAATAGCTGTGCTTTGTTTATAAGCCAGCCAGTCTGTGATCTTTGTTATGGCAGCCTGAGCGGACTGGGCGTCCTTCTTACCCTGCTAGGGTGTTGCCTTGCACTCTAGATCACTGCTTCCAGTGGCCTCTGCGGCCCACACTGTGACACCCCCCAAGGGATAGAACCTGCAGGGGTGCAGCATGAACCTCAGTGTTTCTCTGCGGTCTTGGTCCCTCAAGTCCTGCCTGCCGGTATATTTTTCGATGTCTTCAAACAGCCCCTTTTAAAGAAATTTTCAGCTTTCACAGTTGTTCTCAATGAGTATGTTAGTCTGATATCAGCTACTTATCTTGAAGCAAAAGTCCGAATTAAGTTTTGTGTGGGACTTTGCATTTAGAAAGTTTCTAACTCAATACAGGTTCTCTTCCCTGATGAAAAAAGGCTACTGGTTTGTCTGGACCATGAAGGAAAGAACACCCTAGTGGTTTTTGATTTTTCAAGACATGCACTTGTTCTAACTGCCCTGAAAGGAAGCTCCCATGTGAGAGTAAACAGGGCGGAGTCTCTTTTCCGCGTCAGGGCAGTGTGTCCTGCCTGCGGCAGGGCTGGGGCAGGGCTCAGACTCACAGGCGGCGTGGAGCCCAGTGGGGCCGGGCCCTCCCATGGTGCACGTTAGCGGGCGGGAGGCCTCTGAAACTGCAAGCAAACATGGTGTCCACCTGCATATGTGTTTCCATCAGACTCCTAAAATATCCTTGAGACAAGACAAAAACAAAAACAAAAACAAAAAACAACTAAGTCCAGTGATCTACTCTGAGGAACTGAGGCAGCCCAAGACAGGAAGCTGTGTTTGTCTGCCTGGCTGTGACCACCCATGGCGGTTCCCCTGGGTGCATGTGGAGAGAGAGTTCTCTCATGTCTCCTTCTTTTCTTATAAGAAAAGAACCAGTTCTGTTGGATCAGGGCCCCACCCACAGGACCTCATTGAACCTTAATCAGCTCCTTAAAGACCCTGTCTCCGAACACAGCCACATTATGAGCTTTTGGGGTTCAGGGCTTCAACACATGGATTTTGGGAAGACACAATGCAGCCCAGAATGCAAGGACTATCCAAGGTTATGGTTGGTGACCAGACTGAGGCTAAAGATGAGACAAGCCCCCACTGCCTCTCTGACCCCCAGCTGAGCTCATTAAAAGGATGTGTTTTCTCACATCTGTGGCTTCTATGCCTACGTATTTTTTTAAATTTTTTTAATTTTAGCGTACTATGGGGGTACAAGTGTTAAGGTTACATATATTGGCCATGCCCCTCTCCCCCCTTGAGTCAGAGCTTCAAGTGTGTCCATCCCCCAAACGTTGCACATCTTACTTGTTGTGGTTGTATATACCCATCCCCTCCTCCCCCCTCCCACCCTCCCGACATCCAATAAATGTTACTCTTGTATGTCCACTGAGGTGTTGATCCGTTAATACCAATTTGCTGGTGAGTACATGTGGTGCTTGTTTTTCCATTCTTGAGATACTTCACTTAGTAGAATGGGTTCCAGCTCTGCCCAGGAAAATACAAGAGGTGCTAGATCACCGTTGTTTCTTAAAGCTGAGTAACTCCATGGTATACATACACCACATTTTATTAATCCACTCATGAATTGATGGGCACTTGGGTTGTTTCCACAGCTTTGCAATTGTGAACTGTGCTGCTATAAACATTCGAGTGCATGTGTCTTTTTCATAAAGTGACTTTTGATCTTTTGGGTAGATGCCCAGTAGTGGAATTGCTGGATCAAATGGTAGATCTACCTGTATCTCTTTGAGGTATCTCCATATTGCTTTCCGCAGAGGTTGAACTAGTTTGCAGTCCCACCAGCAGTGTAGGAGTGTTCCTCCCCTTCCGAATCCATGCCTGCCTTTGTTGTTTGGGGACTTTTTGATAAAGGCCATTCTCACTGGAGTTAAGTGATATCTCATTGTGGTTTTGATTTGCATTTCCCTGATGATTAGAGATGTTGAGCATTTTTTCATATGTTTGTTGGCCATTATTCTGTCTTCTTTTGAGAAGTTTCTATTCATTTCCTTTGCCCATTTTTTGATAGGGTTGTTTGATTTTTTCTTGCTGATTTTCCTGAGTTCTTAATAGATTCTAATTATGAGCCCTTTATCAGATGTGTAGCTTGCAAAAATTTTCTCCCATTCTGTGGGTTGTCTGTTTGCTCTCTTGACGGTTTCTTTGGCTGTGCAGAAGCTTTTTAACTTAATCAGGTCCCATTTGTTTATTTTTGTTGCTGCTGTGATTGCCTTTGGGGACTTCTTCATAAATTCTTTGCCTAGGCCAATGTCTAGAAGAGTATTTCCAACATTTTCCTCTAGAATTCTAATAGTTTCACACCTAAGGTTCAAGTCTGTTACCCAGCGTGAGTTGATTTTTGTAAGAGGTGAAAGGTGTAGGTCTTCTTTCAGTCTTTTACATGTGGCTATCCAGTTTTCCCAGCACCATTTATTGAATAAGGATTATTTTCCCCAGTGTATGTTTTTGTCTGCTTTGTTGAAGTTTAGTTGGCTATATGAGGATGGTTTTATATCTGGGTTCTCTGTTCTTGGCAAGCATCTGGATTCGATTGGCTAAGATTTTGTTGAGAATTTTTGCATCTATATTCATAAGGGATATTGGTCAGTAGTTTTCTTTTTTTGTTGCATCTTTCCTGGTTTTGGTATCAGGGTTATGTTCGCTTCATAAAATGTGTTGGGGATGATTTCATCCTTCTTGATGTTGTGGAATAATTTCTGCAGGATAGGCACCAGTTCTTCTTTGTAGGTGTGGTAAAATTCGGGTGTGAAACCATCTGGTCCAGGACTTTTCTTTTTAGGAAGGTTTTTTATTGCTGTTTCAAATTCAGTACTTGATATTAGTCTGTTCAGGAAGTCTCTTTCTTCCTGGTTGAGCCTAGGGAGGCTGTGTGTTTCTAAGAAATTATCCATTTCCTACACATTTTCCAGTTTGTGTGCATAAAGGTTTTTGTAGTATTCATAAATTATATCTTGTATCTCCATGGCATCAGTTGTAATTTCTCCTTTATTGTTCCTGATGAAGCTTATTAGAGATTTTTCTTTTCTGCTTTTCGTTAGTCTAGCCAATGGTATGTCAATTTTGTTAATTTTTTCAAAGAACCAACTTTTTGTTTTATTAATCTTCCATATAGTTTCCCCATTGTCAATTTCATTTAGTTCTGATTTGATCTTAATGTTTTCACTTCTTCTGCTGGGTTTGGGGTTGGTCTGTTCTTCTTCTTCTTCCAGCTCTTTGAGATGATTCATTAGGTTGCTATTTGTGATCTTTTTGACTTTTGGATATAGACATTTATGGAAATAAACTTTCCTCTCAGGACTGCTTTAGCTGTGTCGCACAGGTTTTGGTAACTTGTGTCACCTTTGTTGTTTAGTTCAAAGAATCTTTTGATTTCCATCTTGATTTCCTCATTTATGAAGTGATCATTCAGCAGAAGTTTGTTTAGGTTCCATGGCTTTGTGTAGAAATGAGGACTCCTGTTAGGATTGATTTCTACATTTATTCCACTGTGGTCTGAAAAGATACATGGTATAATTTCTATTTTTGTAAATTGTTGGAGACATACTTTGTGTCCTAGGATATGGTCAATCTTAGAGAATGACCCATGAGCTGATGAGAAGAACATATATTCAGTGGTTTTGGGGTAGAATGTCCTGTAAATGTCAGTCAGGCCCATTTGTTCTAGGGTTCTGGTTAAATCCATTATTTCTTTGTTGATCTTCTGTTTGGAGTATCTCTCCTGTGCTGTCAGTGGGGTGTTAAAGTCTCCAACTATTATGGTGTTGTTGTTTATCCATTTGGTTAGATCCAGTAGGGTTTGATTTATGAATCTGGGTGCACCAAGGTTGGGTGCATATATATTTAGAATTGTTATGTCTTCTTGTTGAATTGTACCCTTCACCATTATATAGTGACCTTCTTTGTCTTTTATTACTTTTGTTGATTTAAAAACTAGGTTATCTGTAATTAGCACCTCTACGCCAGCTTTCTTTTGGCTTCCATTTGCTTGAAATATTGTTCTCCACCCCTTTACCTTTAGTCGGACTGCATCCTTGCAGGTTAGATGTGTTTCCCGAAGGCAGCAGATACTTGGCTTGTGTTTTTTTAGCCATTTGGCCAGCCTATGTCTCTTGAGTGGGGAATTTAAGCCATTCACATTTATTGAGATAACTGATAGGTGGGGCAGATTTCTGTTCATTATGTTGGGTTGAACTTTGTTGCTTTGTTTTCTCTCTTGAGCCCTTGTAGTGTCTGGGCTTTGATCTTTAGCTTTGAGTAGATTTACATTTGTGAGTGTTTATTGTGCTGATCCGTGGGTAACACTGTTTTGAGTACTTCTTGAGGGGCTGGTCTTGTCTTGGTGAATTCCCTCAGTCTTTGCTTATCTGAGAATGTCTTGATTTCTCCTTTGTATACAAAACTTAGTTTTGCAGGGAATAAGATTCTAGGCTGGGCATTGTTCTGTTTCAGAAGAGTAAGAATGGGGCCTCAGTCTCTCCTCGCTTGTAAAGTCTCATTAGAGAAGTCTGGTGTCATTCGAATTGTATGTTACTTGCTTCTTTCATCTTATAGCTCTTAGAAGGGCCTCTTTAATTGATATTTTGGTCAGTCTGATGACTGCATGTCATGACGTCTTCCTGTTTGCATTGAATCTCCCAGGGGTCCTCTGAGATTCTTGAACTTGTATATTGAGATTTTTAGCAAGGCCTGGGAAATTTTCCTCTATTACATCTTCAAATACCTTGTCTAAACCTTGAGTGTTTTCTTCTTCCCCTTCTGGTAACCCTATGACCCTCACATTAGGTTTCTTCACATAATCCCACATCTCTTGTAGGCTTTGCTCTTTTCTCTTGTTTCTCTGCTCTATCTCTGTGACTGATTTATTTAATTGGAAGGTGTTATCTTCAATCTCTGAGATTCTTTCTTCTGTTTGATCTACCCTGTTCTTGAGACTTTCCACTGTATTTTGTAGTTCCCTGAATTGATCATTTCCAGGAGTTTGGTTAAACTTTTCTTCATTGTATCGATTTCTTTAGTGAATTTTTGTTCCAGGTCCTGGAGGCTTTTTGTGGTTTCTTTGTGTTGGTTATTGAGTTGTTCTTGCAGATGGTTGGATTTTCTTATGATCCACATTCGAAATTCCTCTTCTGTCATTTTGGTTGCCTGATTTTGGTTGGTGTCCATTTCTAGGGGGCTGGTGCTCCTCTTTGGGGGTGTGTTTTCCGTTTGGTTCTTCATATTTCTTGAGTTCCTTCGCTGATTTCTTCCCATGT
This sequence comes from Microcebus murinus, assembly GCF_040939455.1. Lineage (NCBI taxonomy): Eukaryota > Metazoa > Chordata > Mammalia > Primates > Cheirogaleidae > Microcebus > Microcebus murinus. Next base: position 54,803,958 of record NC_134119.1, on the reverse strand, counting down.
CGATCAGTTGTTGCTTCTTTCCTTTAGGTTTCTGTTTGGGTATTCACACGCCTTGTTTAGTTTCTGAGCTGGTAGGTGGTGTCTGTGGGTGAGATTCGACCACTCCCTGTATACTGAAGCAGTAGGTGTCGTGAAATGGGTGTGCAGGATGTCCTCCCTGTCAGTAGGTGGCACTTGCTCAGAGGTACAGGCTATGCTGTTGTTTTAGTATCCTGTTATCAGCTCTTGTTCCTGTAGAGGGGACTCTAGTGCTTCAGGTGGTGGGTGGGGCTCTGGGACTTCCTGGTGTGTCCTTTTCTCCCCCTCAGTGAGGGCTGGTCTGGGAGAGAGTCTGGGCAGAGCTGGGTTGGGTAAGCCTGCCCTCAGGCACCACCAATGCCGTTAGCGGGGGTCAAAGTTCTGGTCTCTGCTTCCAGGAAAAGCTGTCAGGGAGGGGCTGGAGTGGCCCCACTCAGTCAGAGAGTCTGCGTGTGGGGGTGGGGCTGTCTGAGACCTGCAGTCTGGAGTGGGCCTCGCTTCTTTCCACCCTCTCCAACTCCCTGGCTACTCCTGGGCCTCTGCCAGCAGGCCAGACCTCACGCGACTGGGTCTCCCCTGGCTGTGAAGCCAACCGGGAGGTTCCCTGCACAGGAATGCCACCTGGGCTGGGTGCACAGCCTCCCTTTGGGAGGAGGGTTGCCCTGTAGGACGCTGATCTGTCCCTGAAGGCACACACACCTCAGTAGGCTGTTCACAGATATCGCTTCTGTGTCCCAAGCAATTCAAGACCTTGGTGCATGGGATGTGGTCTGCAGGTCTGACCTCTGGCCCCCAGAGTTCAAACTATATCCCCACCAGGGAGAGGAGTGCCGGTCCCAATTCACCCACAGGGGGCCCAAGCTGGGTCTATGTCTCTCAGCCTCTGGGTCTGCTCCGTTCTCCTGGGATCACCGTGCCAGCAGCACCTGGGAGGGCTGGCGGGTAGGGAGCTCACAGTCTGAGTTCCCCTTAGTCAGCTGTAGGGCCCCAAAAGGTAAGGTCCCATTCCCTGGAGGTGCCTCAGGCTGGTGACTATATTGTCTCTTGGCAGCCTCGGATAGGGTCAGCGGAGGGGAGGAGGAGGCAATATGGCGTCTGCCACTCGGCTCGGGTCTGTGCACACGGAGGTGCCTGGAGGGAGTTGGGCACCTGCTGCCGCGTCCGCATCAAGCTTCCCGCTCGCTGGCGGTGTGTGCCTGTGTATTATGTGCTTAATGAATAGCTCATGGAGTGCAGCGACCCAGGGTTCTAACTGGAATCTCCTCTAAGTGCAATATATAACTTTTCTCTTCCTTAAATATAAAAACTGAGCCCAGAGTAGGTAGAGTGTTTGCCTGTGATCACATGGTGGGCTGGTGGCAGAGGGAGGACAAGAACTCAGGTCTCCTTCCCCCAATCCCATGTGCTCTTCCCCATCCCTGGGGGGGGTTCCTCCATGCCCCGCCAAAATCAGAGAAAAGGGAGCAAATCTGTGAGTCAGGGAGTCAGCAACAACTCATTTCCTCTTACGGGATATTTGTGTCTGAGTCCCTGTGCCAGGCCGAAGAGGAGAAATTGAAGCCATGTGTGTGCGGTGGGCTCCCAGCCTGAGGGCCAGGCAGGTCGTGGGCCTGGGGCTGCAAGACAGGGCTGCACGGGAGACCTGATCTGCATGGTATCTTGATCTTCCTATCCCCCACCTGATTTCATCCTTTGAAACTGGGGTGTGTGTGTGCGCGCGCACACACACGCGTGCACAGAAGACTTGAAAGAATTGGACCAAGTCTCTGCAACTAACACTACAGTTTCCATTCTCAAATTCCAAATGTAAGGAAGGCCAAAGTAGCTCATGTCTTCATATCTGAGTCATGATTTAGAATAAAAATGAAAGTGAAATGTTCTTAAAATGTTAAGGAAAAAAGCATTTCTGTTTCTAGGATGGAGTTAAAAACACAATGGCCACAAAGCTAACAGCTTTCACGGAAAGCACAGGTCTCTCACTGTGGATGAAGCTGCCAGGAAAGCTTCCCGAGCCTTCTGGGGCTGTGGCCCCAAGGGGCTGGCTGGCTGTGGTTTGCTGACATTCTGGGTCCCCTCTCTGCCACTTGTTTCTCACACATGATAGCATCTCATGTCATGCCTCCCTTTCATGTCGTGAGTGGCATGGTCCCACCTTACAGGGAGGCAGGTGGTCCATGAAGGCCCCCAGCCTGCAACAGCCAAGCCGGAAAACACCACCGACCGCTCAGACTGCAGCATGGTCTTTGCACTCTTTCGAGCAGGGAGAGTGGTGTGACGTGGAGCGAAGCCTGTAACCTCTCTGCTTCCTTGTCTGTACATCGGAGCAGGATGGGCACCCAACTCCTGAGGGCTTGCTGAGCCAAAGGCAAGTAAGAAGCAGTGGATGCGGGAAAGCCCTCTGCCCTCCCTCTGCCTAAAAGCAGGTAGAGATTTACAAGGACAAAAGGTGTCCTGCTCCCACCCCTCCAGGATGAACAAAGGGTAACCGCTGAAGGCAACGTTAGACCCTTGTCACCTTTTAGGTGGCACCGGCTCTGGCTTTGCCAACCAGCCTTTATCTGCCAGTTAATTTGCTGCCCTTAGAGACTCAAGTCCTTTTCCTTTGTCTTGTCACTTCCTTAAACATCTGCTGTTCTCTGTTGGAGGTGCTATGTAAGCCAGAATTCACAGCCACCTCTCTAAGGTGGCTCATTCCCTAGGTGCCTCCCACGCATGAAAAATACATGTCACTAAATTTCTGTTGGTTTTTCTCCTGTTAGTCTATCTTTCATTACAACAATCTGTTCCAACTAAGAACTTATGAGAATTGAAGAAAAATTTATTTTTCTTCCCCTACAGAACCATATATTATGTACCTTAGTGGGTTGCTGTAGGGATTAAATAAATAAAGCTCTGACACTTTATTAGATCGATAAAGGCAGTGCCTGGCAGGTGAGAAGCAACGAAGTCAGCATTAGCTACTGCCTGTTCCCATCGTCTTTGAAATTTGCACTTTTAAATGTAGGAGGTGAGGCCCTTTCGTTATCAGCAACAAATGCCAACTCTGGCCAATGTGAGCCGCAGGGCAAGCTCTCAGAGACTTCGCCGCAGCTGCCAGTGCCGGTGGATAGGCTGAGGCGCCAGGTTCCAGGACAGGGCCTGGGCCTGCAGGACGATGGTGCTCAATGCTGGCGCTAGTCACTGTTGGCTCCGGCTCTGTTTTCCTCGTGGCCGCCTTCTGCTTCAGACTGAAGACCAGGAGAAGAAGAAAGTGTCTGTTCGAGTTTCCTGTTGCTGATGTAACAAATGACCACATACCAGTGACTTGAAACAACACAATGCTTCCTCTTGCAGTTCTGAGGGTTGGAAGTCAGTTTCCCTGAGCTACGGAACCCGAACCCTAACCCTAATCAAGGTGTCTCCGCAGGGCTGTGTTCCTTCTGGAGGCTTCAGGGAGAATCTGTTCCTTGTGTTTTCCTTCTAGAAGCTGTCCACACTCCTTGGCTCCTGGCTCCATCCTCCATCTCCAAAGCCAGCAGTGTGGCAGCTTCTCTCCTCCCTGACCTCTGCTGCCACCTTCACACCTCCCTGACTCCAGTCCTCCTGCCTTCTTGTTATGAGCCTTGTGATTGCACTGGGCCTTGGTAGGTAAGCCGGAATAATCGCTCCATCTCAAGACCCTTAATACAATCACATCTGCAAAGTCCCCTTTGCCATCCATGTATTTTAATGTATTTTCAGGTTCCTGGGACTAGGACATGGGCATCTTTGGGAGCCATTATTCTCCTGACTATGGTGGCCACCTAGTCACTTAGATCACATACCTGTCGCTGGCACTGGTCTGCTCAGGACCAGGGGATGGCTCACTGAGACACCAGTTGCTAGGCCCCACTCTCAGACTTTCCGATTCAGCAGGTTTGAATTTGCAGTTCTTATGGGTTCCAAGGTGAGGCTAATCCTGCTGGTCTTGCAATCATATTTTGAGACCCACTGGGTTAAGAGATGGTAGAATTCCTTGACTGGCCTTCCCACATAGCCTACATGTTTATGGGAAGATAAGTTTCCCAAAAGATCCTGGTGTACAGAAGTCAGGAGAGAGGGAATGGCTGCAAAGTGGCAGGAACGCCGATGTCTGGGCTGTCGGGGCCCACACTAGAAGAGGTGCGGGCGGCACGGGCAGGTCCGTGGGAGGCGAGCTTGGCTGTGCAGGAGGGCAGGATGGCTGCAGAGACCTTGGCGGCCGCTGAGACCCACTGGGTGTTGGGTGCTACGTCCTGGCACGTGCTCAGGGGTCTGGCCACCAATGCTCATGTGGGGATTCAGCTCAGCGGGTACGGTGTGGTCCCAGCGGAGCCAATGTGGGGACAGTTGTACCCGGATCTTGGAGCCAGAGTACAAGCCAGAGGGAGAATCTGCTTTTAATTCTCAGAAACAAGGAGGCTGGATCAAGTGACCTGCGGGCCCAGCTGACCGGCCCGGCCCGGGACCCTGCGCTCTCAGTCCCAAAGCTAATGATGCCATAGCCCCGGGCTGCATCCGATCTGTGTAGTTAGGGTGATGGGACTAATCAGCTCACGTTAGCATGTTGATGATCGTGAAATAAAGACGACCGTTTCATTAGGATACTTGGGGCTGAGGGACTAAAGTGAAATCATTTGGACTTCTCCAGAGGTCATGGCTGAATTATCACAAAACTTCCTTTACTCGAAGCAGATGCTTATTAAGATTAATTTAGTGTGAAAAGTGAACCAGACTGAGTATAAAGGACATTGTCTCCTCAAGTATGTAATAAGACACCTCCTCATTGTCTTCTACTCACTGAAGATGATTGCACATTTCCTTGGGGACATTCTGGCACGGCGAGCCGAGTCACTGTGCAATCCTTCTTTTTTGGGATGTTCAATGAAATCTCAGCATTCACACAAAGACAAAGTGGGCAGAGACAAAAGGGAACATCAGCTGGGACTGGGAAAAAGGGGACTGAAGACAGAACCCATCTTTCTGCTGAAATCATGCATTCAGCAATTTCCAGAGACGTCTCTTGCCCGAGGACGAGAAACAGAACTGCGGAGTGACCCTGCCTTCCCGTGAAGAAGGAGCACGCCTGCGTGCTGGGTTGCGGTGGAGGTGCAGAGGGACCGAGCGTGACTGTCTGGGGCATCCCTGGGCCCCGCGCAGGACTCAGTCTTCCCTGGACCTCTGCAGCATGGTCATCTTCTCCACATTCTTCTTTTTTGAGTAAATAAAATCTATTCCTCTTGTTTGTCTGTTACAAAAGGCTCTGTTTTAAAACTTTTCCCTTCATTGCTGAGACCTCCACCTGCCCTGTTACATGGGCCCTTGAATTTGCTGTTTCCTGGGGCGCTGGCCTCAGCACGAGCTTCTCTTGCTGGAAATACCGTCTTCCTGGAGTGATCCGTCCCCGTCCGCTCACCTGTTTTCTTCTGCCACTGTAAGGCTAGAGATATCTGGGAGTCAGTGCTACCACCCTTAATAAAATAAGACCAGGTTAGTGCGGAGAGGAGAATTTCCTGGTGGGAGGGGACAGCTGGCCGTGGGGGCCCTGTGTGAGCTTTATTTTCTCTGGAATTCTTGTTTTCTAACTCGTCCCCCCGCCGGGCGCGTCAGGAAGAGCCTGCTTTCTTGCAAATGCCTGACTTACTGAGAGTGAACAAAATCCTTCCCTTTGGTTTTCCTACAGCGCACTTGAGACAGGAAGAAGCTTTCTTATTTTGCTACATACAAAGGGACACACAAAGAGGACAGCACAGTGAGACCAGGGAAGGGAAACAGCTTGGCTCTGGTACGCACTGGGCGAGCCGTAGGAGTCACCCACTGCTGTGTGACAGATCACCTCGGAACAGCACAATAATCCTTCATTATACTCACGGTTCCCATGGGTCAGGAACGCAGCGCGGCCTTGGATGCGTGCTTCTCACTGGAGATCTTGCCTGTTGTCACGCTCCTGTGTCGACTGGGGCTGCAGCCTCACCTACAGGTGTGCCCGCAGCTGCAGGATCCACTTCCACGGCGGCGCGCGCAGCTGAGCTGCCACTGGCTGCTGGGTGGAGGCCTCAGCTCCTGCGCGGCCTCTCCACAGAGGCTCTCGAGCCCCCCACTGCTTGAGTCCCGTGGCTTGGCAGCTGGCTTCCCCTAGAGTAAGCAGTCACTGCAGAAGCCGCAATCCCTTAATCAAACCTCAGAAGTCGCACATTTCCATTTCGTTCATTTCCAATTGGTCACAAAGGGCAGCCCTGGTTCAGTATGGTGACAACCACACACAGCACGAGTGCTGGGAGGGGAGGATCGCTGGGCACTGTCTTGGACATGGCTACCATGTGAGCCAACTCATTCTCCAGGATTTGCAGGACGGTCCCACCTCATGAGGGGCCCTGGGTCCCCAGGGACTTTTCACAGACCATTCCTTTTTGGTTTCCCTGCAACCACAGGTCGAGCACTGACTCGCCAAGAGCACGCAGGGCCACCCTTTCTCTAGTTTTGTCTTTGGACATCATCTTACTCCTCAACTCAAGGTATACTTCCATCCTTGGTCTGTGCGAGGCTTCTTTCTTGCTATATTCATTTATTCTCTTCTTACCTCCATTCTACACTCAAATTCTCTCCTGCACTTCTCCCTCAGGACTCCCGTAGGAGATGGCTTTGAAATGTTGATGGGTACCCTCACATTTTAATGCATACTTATAAAGTGCATAGTGTTGTTTGGTCTGCTCATGGATTTTTAGTTTTCATGAATGTTATTGGACTAAAGAGCGTGTTCTGTGTCTCGTGTTGTTCATTCAGTATCTGTGCAGTGTTTAACTCCTGACTTCCCAACACTCCCCCATGCAAAACAGCCCCAATTTGCCTCTAACCCTTTGGAGCGGGTTACAAAATCAGAGCTGGCATTGCAAATGCTGCCTGACTTTTATTTTTTAGTTAAGATAAAATTCACTTAATGTAATATTTACTATTTTAAAGTATACAATTCAGTGATATTCAATTTATTCACAGTGTTATACAATTCACAGTGTTACACAATTTTTCCATGGACCGGTGTGGGTGTCGTGGGAGTGGGAGGCGGCGCAGAGCTCAGGTGGTGACGTGCAGCGTGTTTCCCAGCAGGCCACGGGCCTGTGCTGGGCTGTGCCCAGGGCTTGGGGACCGCGGGTCTGTGACTGTCTTCCTCGTGTGTGAGTGCAGTAGTCCGGATTCTCCAGAGAAACAGCACTGATAGCACATGCATGATGCATATCCTAATGTACACTGTCATTCTATTATATATCATGTGTCCTACAGTCCTAGTATATATTATATCCTACATATCTGCTACATATTTTCATATAAAATAAGGAATCGGCTCATGTGATGATTCTGGGGATTGGAAGGTCCTGACCCGGGACAGCTAGTGCTGTAGTTCCAGTCTGAATAGAAGGCATGAGAACCACAGAGCCCACGGTGTAAGTTCCAGTCCCAGTTGGGTAGAAGGCCAGAGAAGACAGAGAGAAAGGATTCTCCATACTCAATCTCTTGGTCTAGCCAGGCCTTCACGAGACTGGACGGGGCCCCACACTGGGGAGTGTGCCTGCTTCACTCAGGCTACTGATTCAGATGCTAATCTCACCCACAAACACCCTCACACACATACCCAGAAGTCATGTTTGACCAAATATCTGGGTATCCATGGCCTAGTCAAGTTGGCACATAAAATTAACCATCAGGGTGAGTAAATGGACATGCAGATGTCTAATCTTAATGTCACTGGGTTGTTCTTTGGCCATGCTCAATAAATGACTATTAAGCAGTTACTCAAAGGGACACCTGCATCAGATACCAGACACCATTAGGATGTGGGATTCAGGATAGACAATCTCAGGGTGGGCCAAGAATAGCCAAGGTCTCAGAAACTTCGGTATGTTTCTGAGAGAAATAGTGTACCCTAAAAATTCATGTCCCAGAACCTGAATAGGGTCTTGGTGGATGTAATTGAGATGAGGTCATACTGGAATAGGGTGGGCCCTACAGCCAAAGGTGGTGTCCTTATAAGAAGGAGACACAGGTGTGTAGAGCGCACAGGAAGCCAGAGCAGCCTGCTTCCTGACTGAGCCCCGGCCTTCTTGCCCAGCGAGGGTGGTTGCCTGACACTACTTCTCTTTCTGGAGCACTCCACCAGTTTAGCAAGAGTCCCCTCTCCTGGGCCTTAACTGTGAATGCTCAGTCCCCAGTACTTGGCAGTAGATATTTAAATTTATTTTTTTCGTTTTCCTGTTGCTTATCAGGGCAGGAGGTTCAGATTAACTCCTGAGGAACTTATTTGCATTTTAGATAGGAGAGAACTGCTGACTCGGGTTGGTGCGGGAGCGAAGGGGGGGCTGAGATCAGATCCAGTCTGAGCTGTTGAAACCCTTAAGAGAAATTTTCCTTGCACAGGGGCACTGCTAGAGAACACGCCGCGGAAGGCAGGGCCTGGTGCCCGTCTTGCAGAAGCAGAAGTCACATGCAGTACGCTGCTGCCGTTTGCAGTCTTCCCCTCCCTCCCTGAATGTAAAGAACTTTATTATTTTTCTTATTACAAAGTAAATGCATATTCCTTGGAAACGATTCAGACAATATGCATAAAGGGGCAAAAATGAGCCTTACTGTTTTCAAACCTAACCATTATTAACATTGTGTCAACTTTTTCCCATTTTGTCCTCTGTGCTGTCCACACCCATGTATGCCTTTTTTGTTTACTTTTGTATTAAGAACAATGTGCACTAAACATACCATTTTATGACCTGCATTTCCACTTATACTGCCTTGTGCGCATCTTTCCGTGTCCATAATCATGAGCTGATGCCAACAGTTTAAATTGCTACACAGGAGTCTATTGCTGCTGGGACGGCCTTCCCTGGACACGCCCTCCGTCGGATGTTTAGGTTAGGGCGTGCAGGTGGGAAGAAAAGAAACTCACCCGCCTGAGCACAAAGGGTAGAGTTCCAGCTTTTTCTTGTGACTTTGTTTTTCTGATATTAAATGTGTGCAGGAATCTGCAGGATGAGTGAGAGGCGGCTGCTGGGTGGTTAGAAACAGTCCTGTGGTATGAACTAAAAGTCCTCAAGTGGATTTTTTTGTTTGTTGTGGTTTTTTGTTTTTTTTTTTTTCATTCGTTACTGTGGGACCTTAGGAAAATATTAGGAGGTGAAGTCATTTGAAAGCGTGTTGTTTATTGTTGAGCAGGGCCGAATGTCTGCTTTTGTTCTCTCCCCTGATGGGCAGCTGGGGGAGTGGCCTCTGGGCCCTGGAGCCCCAGCCTGTGTGTAAATCTCAGCACTGCTGACTGGCGAAGAACCAGGGAGCTCACCCGACCATGGTCTGCCTTGGTTTCCCCGTTGAATTGGTTTCTTGTGGGTGCTCTAACAAATTATAACCCAGATGGCTTGAAACAGCAGCAATTCACTCTCCCATGGTTCTGGAGGACAGAAGACCGAAATCAAGACATCAGCAGGGACGTGCTCCAGGGAAGAATTCTTCCCTGTCTTTCCCAGCGTCCTTGGTTGCTGGCATCCTTTGGCTTGTAGCTGCATCTCTCCAACATCTGCCTCTGTTGTCACTCGGCCTTCTTCCCTCCGCGTGTCCCTGTGCCCAAATCTCCTTCCCCTTTCTCTTGTAAAGACACCAGCCACTGGAGTTAGGGCCCAGCCTAGACTAGTGTGACTTCATCTTCTGAGGTCTGAGTGGACATAAACTTCGGAGGGACACTTACTTATTCAATCCACTGCACCCACCCTTTAGAAGGAGAGGTAGTTTGGGGAAGTAGTTAATATACACAAAACACTTAGAACAGCAGCTGGCGGATGAAGCCCTCAAAGCGGTGGCCAGGGAGACCTTTGGGTGCTCAGAGAGGAGGCGGGTGTGAGCGTGCGGTGGAGAACGCTCCTGGCCCAGAGAGCTTCCCCGCCCCACGCCACCCACTCTACACGTTCTGCGTCTTCATGTCTCATACACCAGAATATCAAGTTTTCCTTTTGCAACTCTTCAATTAAAGAATGGTTTATCTGGCCATTTGTTATGTGTGGAAATGCATAAAAATTTATAAAATAAACCCATTTACTTCCAGACAAAAGTTAGCATTTTGCCTGGGGTAAATTTTTGTGGCTGAGTTATGAGATTCCGAAAATAAGTGTTTCTAATGAAACTGCGCTACCCTTTAATGAATATCACCACCCTCGCTACAATGAAGAATGCACAATATTTGGCATGATGACCTCCGGAAAAATTGCCTAATGTGTAATATGAGTGGTCGCTCTCTTTGTGAGCCAAGCTCTGTTTCCATTTTGTGGAGAGAATTCAGCTCAACAAGTATTTACTGAGCACCTACTAAATCCCAGTCCCCATGCTGGGCAAGGGGATGTGCAGACGAAGTTAGTGGGGGCGGCGTTGTGTAAATAATGAGCTCTCGCGGGCTGCGCTAAGTGCCGTGTGCACGTTAGCCACACAGCCCTGACAGGGTCCTGGTGAGAGAGGCCCTCTGTGTGTATCGCCATTTATGGATGGCGCACAGGAATTCTAAGAAATTTGGTCTCCGTTGTGCAGCTAGTAAGTAGAAAGTCGGGGTTCAAATCCAGGCAGTGGGGTTTCTGAGTTTGTGTTCCTAACCACCGTCCTGGCCAGCCGAATCAGAGAGGCCGTGTGGGGGCCAGCGCTGGGCTTGGAAGCCACAGTGGGGGCACCTACTGATCACGGTCTGGGGGTGCCAGAGAAAGCTTCTTGGAGGGGTGTCCTTATGGGGACTGGCGCTGGGCTGGTGAAGGGGAGAAGGGAAACAGCGTGTGTGTGGGGGGGGAGGTTGGGTGTGGCTGGGTCCTACAGCAGGGTGGGGAGGGTAGAGAGGGCAGGCGGGAGCCGTGGGCAGGGCCCAGCTCGAGGTTCCTGCAGAGGAAGGCCTGCGTCAGGGCTTTAGGGAGGAGCAGGAATTTGAGAATTTCAGGACCTGTCACCTGGTGGTTCATTGCAGGGATAGGGAGAAAAATGTAGGTTATTATCTCAAAATTCCAATCAGCCTGCTGTCTTTCTCTCTCCTTCGATCTATTTGTACCCATTTCATCTTTCAGGCCCCCTAAATCTGAGGTTTTTTTTTTAACCAGTATTTTTCTTTTTGCTGAGAGTAGGATGTTCCTGCTGATATAATAATATCAACTAACATCTCCAAATGCTTCTTATGGACCAAGCACTGCTGCAAATATCTCATTCAATCCTCCTCAGGACCCTACAAGGCAGGTACTATTGGTGTCCCCATTTAGGACGGGAAAATGTGAGGCACAGAGAGGTCGCCCAGCATCATGACACTGGAAGAGGCTGAGTCAGGACTTGAAACTCACAAATGGCTTCTTCATCCAGCTCCACCGCCCTTCCCATATCGCGGTCTCCCTGCAGCCTAGCAGATAACGCTGGGCACCACCCGTGGGCTTCAGGTGTGCTGCGGGCTGGACGGCCCACCCCCAAACTCATATGCTGAAGCCCTGATCCCCGGTGTGCTGGTGTTTGGAGGTGGGACCTTGGGGTTGATTAGGTTTTAGATGAGGTCATGAGGGTGGGGCCTTGTGACGGGATTAGTGCCCTTGTAAGGGAGACACCAGAGAGCTCACGCTCTCTCTGTGCTGTGGGAAGACACAATGGGAAGGCCAGGAAAAGATCCCTCAGTAGGACCTGACCATGCTGGCACCCTGACCTTGGACTTCCAGCCTCCAGAATGATGAGAAAATAAATTCCTAGTGTTTGAGCCTCCAAGTTTGTGGTATTTCATGGCAATCAGAGCAAACTGAGACAAGGTGTTTCAAGATGCTAAGTCTAACAGCTGTTCCCTGGTTGGAGACACTTGTCTGCCAGTTGCTTCTGGCTGGAGCAGCCCCGGTCTTGGCCCCCAGGGGCTGCCTGAGGTGCTTGACCTATGTGTGTGTGAGCCACAGCAGGGTGAAGGCAGAGCCCACCATGTCCTGCTTTAGAACAAAGGGCATTGTTAAAACCTGTGAAACGTGGCACGTACTGCTGGAGGTGTGTACCTTGGGACAGATATTCTGGGGGCCAAGATCCAGTCGGCCCTCTTGGGCTCTGCATAAACTTAGGCGCATTTAATCCCTCTGGACTTTGGTCTTATCACCTGTAATATGGGCGTAATAATACTTAGCTCTCAGCATTGATGTGACATTTACATGAGATACTCCAGGTAAAGTGCCCAGCACTTTAGTGAATACTTAATAATAGTGGATATTCACATCAACATCATAAAATTCACCTTTGATACCCAGCTGAGGCGGCCCCTCATCTGAAAAGGCCCTGCTGGGCCCCGCTCCTGTCCCCACAGTGCCCCACACACGTGCAGCGGCTCCATCTCACATCGGGTTCTGCGAGACAGCTGGCTGTCGCCTGTCCACCTCTCCGCCGGATACAGAGACAGACCCTCTCACATACGTGGTTGGGGAGGCAGCAGAGGACCAGGAGAAGTGCCATAGCCAGCACGAGGCCAAGGAAGGAGGGTCATTTCACAAGCAGGTGCAGGCTGAGCCAGGCCTGGGTGGCTGGGCTGGAGTTCGGAGGCTTTCTTCCATTTTTTGTCCCGTGATCATTAGGCTTGCTGATAAGTGGGGCTTATTAACTACAGGGATAGAGCGTGTGCTTCCAAGGTGATCACCATTGCTATAAATCAGACTTAATGGCTGCAGAAATTCATTAGGGATTCATTTGCTAATGATAACGAATTGGTTTGAGCAGATGTCAGGCGCAGCCAGGGTCGTAATTCTCATTCCAGGCTGGAGGAGTGAACAGTGTCACCCTCCCTGAGCCGGGCTGGCACTGAGGAAGCGCAGCGCCTGCTGGGAGCGCCGGCCGCCGCGCCGTGCCCAGCGCTGGGTGCCCAGGAACGGGCTTCTCCGGGCAGTTCGGCCCTCGCTCCTGCTGCGCCTTCCTCCAGGAGCAGCACGTCTGCGCGTCTACCTCGAACCTCGCCGCCCTTAGAAGTCTTCCCTGACTGCTGGGGCTGGGCTGGGGTCTGTCTCAACTCCGGCCCAAGGTGGTGGCGCCGTCCTCCCGCTGCGGACCCGCCGGAGGCGGCGCGCGACCGACCGTCTCTGCCCCGTCCCGTGCCAGCGCACAGCGGGCCGGACCGCGGCTGAGCCGGGGGCCGCGGTGCAGAGGGCTTGCCGAAGGCACCCAACGTGGCGGAAAACTGATTCTCTCTGGAATTTGGGAGTCAGGGCGGGACAGACTGGAACAGGCATGGCAGGCCCCCGGGTTGCTGGGGACGCTGGCCCCACTCCAGGCTGTCCTCCTCCGTGTGCGCGGCTGAGCCCGGGCCCTTCCCACAGGCGCGCATGCGTCCTGGGGCTCAGGACTTTCGCAGGATATGGACCCAGACTGCAGGAGCTGAAGGACACAAGCCAGCCGCCAACCCTGGGTTTCCTCACCCGTAAAAGGGGATCTCAACGGTTAATGTGAGGTGTAGACGAATTAATACACATTAAGAGCAAGCACAGTGCCTGGCACATGGTAAATGTTCAACAGACATTAGCCGCTATTACTACCATCATCGTTATTAATATTATTGTTACTTTGCTGCACCGAAGAGCGGGACTGGCCAACTCTGCGAGCAGCAGGAGAGGGGTGCGGACCCTCACTCAGGATGACAGCCAGGCTTTGGGAGCGTGCGGCTGGGAGGGAAAGGAGGGAAGAGCAAGCGCCGCAACAAGGGCCGCACAGGCTGGCTCGTGGAGGGGCCGGGGGTGCCCAGCCAGAGTGGAAGGACGGACCTGCCGAGCCCAGCCCCCCCAGCCCTTCCGGCGCCAAGTGGCCCGAAGCGGAAAAGTGGAGCCTCCGAAGCGTCAGAGCAGTGTGGTCGGAAGATCAGCGGTGGGGTCCGTCCCAGCAGGTGGGGCAGGTGCCCAATGTGCCACCCGCCCTCCCAGGTCTGCTCACTCAGCCACGTGCTTGCAAAGTGATTCGGCTCGGTCTGGGTCCTGTGGACGAGGACCCAGGCTCAGTGAGGTGAGAGACCTGCCCCGGCACTCGGCAGAGACCCCTCAAGCCCTGCACACTCCACACTGTCTGCAAACCTGGGCTCAAAGGAGAAGGGCCCTCTGCAGGCTTCTGCTGGTGCTGTGATTGCCGAAGGGAGCAACGTCCTTGCTGATGCCGTATTGCGTTTGCCGGGCCAGGACTTAGTGTTCGGGTCCTTGGGAATTGCCAAAACCTCTTGCAAACACAATCCGCAAGTATCTATTAACATTGAGAAATACACATGCCCTTTGGCCCAGCAATCCCACTTCTGGGAATGTGTCCCACAGAAATGAAAACCCCAGAACAACAGACATAGGAACAGGATGTTCACCGCTGCACTGTTCCTGGTGGCAAAACCTGGAAGAAACCTGAAAGTCCACTGGGACTGGGAAGGCTGAATAAGTTATGATGCGTACATTTGGGGTTTTCATTTCTCTGTAACTATCTAGAGGGCTCTCCCTGACATGTTATTAAGTAAAATAAACAAAAATCAAACAAATAACCCCCCAGTTGGCCAGCAATATGGCCATTTTTTAAATACCATTTTTTAAAAAGAAGAGTTGTGTGTGTGTATTATATTTGTATTTGTGCATAGAAAATGGAGTGAAAGGTATTTACCAACTCTCACAGTTGCTCTTGGGGAATGACAGGGCGTGGCCACCACCAACATGCATGCTGCGGTTTGCATGCGGAGTGCTGTGAGTGCTGGGAGTTTGTCCTTCCACTGCTTCACGGCTGTCAGAGTGTGCAAATATCTTAGCCTCACAGAACCTCAGCTCCAGTATCTGTAACATGGAGCTAATCATCTGCCCACCTCACAGAGGCCCATGTTTTCATGAGAAAGTTTATGACTGCATCCTCCATGCATCTATTTATTGTTCTCTAACCTCTGCCAGAGTGCCACCATGTCCTGGCCCTGGGAATGGCCAGGGAGGTTCAGAGGTGACTAAGATTCAGCCTGTGCCCACTAGAAACTTGCAGATTGCATCACTAACCATAGAGTGGAAAGAGAGAGGGAAGTTATTGACTTTGAAATCAGGGAGGCCTTCCTGGCAGAGGTGATGCTTAAGTGGGGCTTGAAGGAGGAGGGAGATTTCACCAGATAGAATGTGACACCGATGTATACGCTGAACAAAGGGAATAGTTGATCAGGAGTGGGGAGCCTTCAAACATCTTGGGGTGTCACTAGATTTTGGGTGACTGTACATGGCTGGAAATGATTAGGGAATGAGACGAGAGTGGACTAGGGCCAGGCTGCGTGGGCCTTACACTAGAAAATCAGACTGGGAGAGAGGACACATAGGTCACTGTTCAAGGGCCTTCCACGTTTTGCTTCAATGAGTTCTCACAACAATTTGATGAACTAAAATTATCCCCATTGTACAGATGAGGAAATTGAGGCACAGAAAGGTTAAATGACTTACCAAAGGTTAATTGGCCAGCTAGCTGTAGAATGAGAATTTCAACCCGGGCAGCCATGCTCCAGAGGCTCTTTGCCCATAACATCCAACTGTCTCAGCATTGTGGAGTCTGCACTGTTCTCGCGGGTGAACTTGACCTGAAATTTTAAACCCCATGACTGCAGCTGCTATGTCTGTGTTTCTGGTGGCAAACCTGGCATCTCCAGCTGGGCCCGATACGTGGCAGAAACTTGCTCTATTCTTCAGACTTAGAGGAATAAATGAACTTTTCAAGACAGAAAGGAAGTATTATGCCCATTTAACAGATGAGAAAACTGAGACTTTGGATGATTAATCACCTGTCCAAGGCCATCCAGGGGACTCCATGCCCAGGATTTCTTAGGTCTCACAGTAATGTGAAAGGCATTTCCCCTTTTGGAATGGGGAAACCGAGGGCCTGAGAAGTTAGGAGCCTGCCTGACCTCTCGGTTGGGTGGAAGGAGAGACCCCTCTAGCTTGGTGATGTTGGGTCCGGCCTAATTCTTTGGTCACGTTGTTCTCAAGACACATCTGGATCTGGTTGGAAGGCTGCTCGGGTGAAGGGCTGTCTTTCCGAGTGCCTTTTTATAGGCTTGTAATGAAATTCTCTTGTGCCTTGCAGGTCCCCACTTGCTGCTTCAAAGATAATTTCTTCTCCAACTGGAGGACAGAGGCTTGCTGTTTGTTTTCATAACAGCAGTAGAGACAGGTGCACCTCTTTTAGACATCTCCATTGCTGTTTGAAAACAAGTCTACATAGCTGGGGCAGGAAATAACCGTTGTCATGGGCTAAACACTGCGCTGTGATCTCAGTTAACACTCCCGACATCGCTGCTGGATAGGCACTGCTGTCCCCACTGGACAGAAGGGGAGACTGAGGTTCAGAGAGGGCATGGCTCCTGCCCAGGAGCAGCTGCTAAGTCCGCACTGGAGGTGGACAGGGCTTGTGTTTTAATATATCTTAGCTGTTTCCCGCGGGGCTGCGGCCTGAGTCCAGGCTCCTTGCCGTCTGGCCTCCAGAGCATTCCAGTCCTGTGCCTCGAATCTGGACCTCTCCCCAGAGCCTTCGCCTTGCACCTCCAGACCTCCCTAACCGGCAAGCCTCCGCCGTTCCTCCACGACACGCCAGCGGACCTGCAGTCTTGGAGAAAATTCGGTGCTTCGGCTGCACTTGTCTCCTGCGTTTAAGTCTTAAAAATGGTTTTCACAGGAACCGTCCTTTCGGCGAGAGGACTTTATGACAGAACGGAAGGCGAGACAGAACAATAGAAACAAGAGGATAATAAGACAGAGCCTAGAGCAGGCCGCGCGGCGCCGGCTCCTCAGGGGCAGGCGGAGTTCTCTCAGGAAAGTGCTCACACCTGCAGATTCCCTTCCTTCGCGGCGGGCCGCGGGCGCGGCGGGGCTTGCAGGACCGAAGGCGCGGGCAGGTGCCGGGCGCCGCCGCCCAGCGGCCCCGGCCTTCCCGGCCTTCCCGGCCCTGCTCTGCGGCGCCCGGCGCGCGGCCCTGTGAGGGGCAGCTGGGCCGCCCGCCCTCTGGGCCCCGTCGGACGCCCACTGCCAATGGCCTTGGCCATCACGCCGCCCTCCGAGTCTCTGCGCGCCGAGGCACCGGCTGTCCGGCGCGGGCTCGCGGGCGCCCTGGCGCTCTGTCACCTCCCCGCGCATTTGGGGACCTGCGTCCTCGCTGGCGTGGGGCGCGAGCAGCGCCGCCGCAGGGCCTGCGTCCGGGCCCTCCCCGCGCCACGGCCACCCGCGCCCAGCGCGAGCTTCTCCGACAGGGCTGTGGCTCCGCCGGCTCTGCCTGGCCAGCAGGCCATGGGCTCGACACTGTCCAGCTTTCCCAAATCCATGTAGATACTCTGACCTCAAGGTCTCTGTCCTGCCTCCTTCTTCCTCCTCTGAGAGGGCGGAGCGTTGCAGTTTGCTCTCCTGCCCTACCCCACAGGCGCGAGCGCGCAGCGAGGCGGAGCAGGGAAAGCCCGTCTCCATAGAAACCAGATACTGCTCATGTCATAGTGCATGAAATGGACCTTGAACTTCTCAGTAGCCCTGCAAAGCTTAAAGACGAGGGAGCGTGGAGTTGAGGTGATTTCTCAAAGTCGCACAGAGACTGGGGAAAGTCTGAATTCAACCCGGGACGCTGCCTCTCTGGTTAGCGTCTGTTCCGCCGGACAAGGACGCAGGTGTGCGAGCGGCGGGAAGCGTGGGCTTTGGGGTGAGCCGCGCCTGCCTGTGACTTCCGGTCCCTTGATTCTGGTAAATGACATTGGAGCAGTTACTTAACTTCGCTAGCCTGTTTCTTCAGCCAAAAATTGGTGGTATTAATACTTATTTCTCAGGACTGTTGTCAGAAGTAAATAGAATGATATAAAGTACACGCTACATGGATCAGGATCATTTCGCTACAAGTAAGAGAAGACCCCTCCTCAACTGGCTCACCCAATAATTAACTTATTGTCTCACGTGAAAGGGAGTCTGGAGGTAGTAATGTCCCCTGGTTGGCTAATCCAGCAGCTGACCCATGTTAGCACAGACCAGGCTCTCTCCACTTGGCCTGTGTGCCACCCTCCGTGTTTTCACAGGCTCGCCTCATGGCACAAGATGGCTGCTGTGACTCCACACATTAGCTGCTCACATACCTATGTCTAGAGGCAAAGAAAAGACATTTCTTAGGACAAACTAGGATAAAAATAAAAAAAGAAAAGAAAAGACATTTCTTCTGAAGAGTAAAGAAATATTTCCAGGATGGGCCCTATCGGTCTTCCCCTTAAGTTGTTTGCTAGAATAGATCATATATTGTTTTGGGCACCTCTACCTGTGCCACAAGTCATCCGAAATTCAATGACTTATAACCACAGCAATCATTTACTTTGCTTATAAATTTGCATTTTGCATAGGGCTCAACCAGGACAGCCTGATTTGCTCCCTGCAAAAGCTTGGGTGGCTCAGTTGGGAGTTTCAAGATAGCTAATTTGCATGGCTGACAAGTTGGTGCTGGCTCTCGGCTGGGAGCTCGGCTGGGGCTGTTGGGCCAAGGGCTTGGTTTTTCTCTGCGTGTGCCTCTCCATGGGTGCCTGGACTTCCTTGCAGTGTGGTGGCTAAGTTCCGAGGACAGGTATCCCAAGAGAACCAGGTGGAAACTGGATTCCCTTTGATGACCTAGCTTTACAAGTCACATCGAATTCTTCCTCCTAGACACAAGCCCACCCAAATGCGAAGGGAGGCAACCCAGACCCCCACTTCGCCATGGGAGGTTTATCTTGTGGGACATACACTGGCCAACCATTGCTGGAAAGCACAGTCTCCCACACATGCCACACACGCTTACCTCTGGACAAACCTGTAGCGAGGAGGACGGGCCCACCACGTTCAGCTCAGACCTACCTGGATTTAGCAGAGTGCCGATGGGAGGGCCTCGGAAGAAAGGGGAAGCTGCAGTCAGGCAACTCAAAGAATTTGCTTTGAGAGCTACACGACAAATGATGAATGCTGCCATCGCTGGCCGTGTAGTTCTGAGATCAGGCGGATGCATACTGTGAGTCCTACGTGCAGCCAGGTGGAGCAGAAATGTCTTCCAGAAGGAGTTTCTTGGGGACAGCTGCACACGCGAAGCTGCCCCGACTCCTGCAGCTCCCTGCAGCACTGTGAGCTGTGCTCCAGCGTGACTGTCCCTCATGCTTGGGGCTAACGTTTTATTGGTGTGGAACATTCCAGCAGGACAAGTTAGTGGCCGGTTGAACCTTTTCTGAGGCAACTAACTGTTGTCATTGTTCCTTCATGCCTATTTTTCTTGTAGCTGTTTTCGGGTGTTAGAAAATTGGATTAAGCTTCAATCGCATTTCCCCCTAAACACAAAAGTCCAAAATTAGTAGCAGGTTTCTAACAGATCTCGCTTAAAGCCACATCAGATTGAATAGGGCTGTTTTAAAATGGGCCCTCCTGTATATTTATGGTGTGGCGTGGATTGGAACAGTTTATGAAGTGAGGTATGTTTGTAAATACGGGAAAGCTCAAAATTGTTTTGACCTTGTGATATTTGAACCATATTCTTGTAAATTGTATTCAACTTGGAATTGGCATCCTGTGGATTTATAGCCCTTATCCCCTCTCTATGTTGCTTTGGAATTTTATTACAAGCTCGTTTGATGAGGATTTGTTTTTATAACCCTTGTTGTTATCTGAGCTTGCATAGATAGGATCAAAGGATATTGAGGGTAGAAGTCTCCTCTGAGAACTCCTATTCAGCCCTCAGAACCCTCTCATCTTAGAGATGGATAAACTGAGGCTCAAGGAGGTGAAATCAATTTATTTAAGCCACATAGAGGAGGGGTGTCAGGGTTGGAAGTTGAACCAAGGATTCTGAAAGCAGAATGGGGGACTGGAAGGAAAGCATGCTTTGAAAGGACAGGGCAGACCTGAACTCCATGCCAAGCTGCTTCCATTCCTAGCTACATGGCCTTGATGTGTTGCTAATCTCTCTGAGCCTCCATCCGCTGCCCCTGTGAAGTGGGGACAAGTGTCCTTACCTCAAAGTGGTTGCAAGGGTAAAGGAGATAACACGTATGAGGCACAGAACCTGGGGCCTGGCTCCTAGAAGGTGACTATTTTAGTCCATTTGGGCTGCTCTAACAAAAATACCATAGATTTATAAACCACAAAAATTTATTTCTCACAGTTCTGGAGGCTGAGAATTCTAAGATCAAGGGGCTGGCGGGTTTGGTGCCTAGTGAGGGCCACTTCCTGGTTCACAGACGGTGCTCTCTTGCTGGGCCGCACATGCTGGAAGGGACGGGGCAGCTTTCTGGAGCCTCTTTTGTAAGGGCCCTAACTGCATTCATGAGGGCTCCCTGCTCATGATCTAATCACCCAAAAGCCCCCACCTCCTGCTACCATCACCTTGGGGGTACGATTTCAACACAGAAATGGGGCACACACACTCAGACCACAGCAGTGCCCAATTCTTGCCCCACCCCTTCTAACAACTCCTAGTCCAGCGAGTGGTCACTACAGTAGGCTCGGGGGCAGGAGAAGGGGTGGGAGTGAGCCCAGCAGCAGTGGGTGTGGGGCATTGAGTGGGAGAAGGTGATGGTTTATTTAGTTGGACAAAGTCCAGGTTCTAAGTCTCAGAGGCCCGAGAAGAGTGTGGGGTCCTAGAGACACTCACAGTGACTCGGGGAGGACGAGAGAGTGCCCCTCTGTACTTTTGCCCATGCGGAATGTTCCGTCTCTACTCATCTTTCAAGACTTGACTCAAACACCACTTCCCTATGAGGCCCTTTTATCCTTTCTCCTTTGTGCAGCTTGAATACTGCACACTGAGTTAGGGGCTGTGGCTGGCTGCATGAAACAGAAATGTCACTGGAGGTTCTTAACCAAGTATGTGTCTTTTCATATAACAAGAAGCCTAGAAATGGGCAGTTCTGACTAGTATAGTGGCTCCATGGTGCTCCCAGAGACACAGGCCCCCTCTGTCTTTCTGCTCCGCTGTCTCTAGTGTGTGGCAACCAGTAACAGTTGCTTCCTGGTTACCAGATGGGTGTCCCACCCCATGTCTCCCATTTGAGTTCTAGGATTCAAGAAGCAACAGTATAGAAGAATGTGAATGCTTTCCTAGGCCTCCCCAGCAAGCTCTACTTACATGTGATGGTAGATTAAAGGTGGCCACTGCCCTCATTAAGGAGTAAGGCTTATATCTTCTCCTCTTGAATATGGGTGAACTCTGTGACTGCTTAACCAATAGAATACAGCAAAAGT
Source organism: Microcebus murinus (assembly GCF_040939455.1). NCBI lineage: Eukaryota > Metazoa > Chordata > Mammalia > Primates > Cheirogaleidae > Microcebus > Microcebus murinus. The sequence goes on along the minus strand of NC_134119.1, from coordinate 54,782,737 downwards.
GATGCTATGCTAGTTTCTATGTCAAGGCTTTAAGAAAGTGGCAGTTTCCATTTCCTGACTCTTGGAACTTCTGCTTTTAGAACCTCCCCACAACACTGTGAGGAAGCCCATATGGAGAGGAACTTAAGCCTCCAGACTGTCTACCCTATAGCAGACATGGGAGTGAACTATCTCAGAAATGGATCCTCCAGCCCCAGCTGAGCTGCTCCAGCTTATGCCATTGTAGAGCCAACATGAACCATCCCAGCTGAGCCTTGCCCATATTCAGATTTGTAAAGAAAACAAATATTAAGTTACTAGGTTTTGGGTTGGTTTGTTCCATTGTAATAGATAACCAAGTGTGCCATATGGTAATCTCTAACTGCAAAAGAGGCTGGGGAATATAGAATTTTAGCAGGCACATTGACACCCAGAAAAAAAAAAATCAGTGTTATACTTAGTAAAGAAGAAAAGAACAGACAGAGAGTAGATAGCTAGCATTGCTCAACTGGCACCTATAACTTATTATCTACTTCATTATTGGCATACCTTTCATCCTCTCTTGCCCTTGGTTGCATTTAAGAAATGATTTACCCCATAAAAATATTTAACATGCACTCCATAAATTTATTTATCTCTATATTTTATGTACAATAGCTGCTAATATATTATGAATGTTATAAACTTTACACAAGAGGATCAAGATGGCAGACAAGAAACACCGCCAGACAGAGTGTCTCTGGAGAAAAGACAGATTCTAGGAGAAATTAGAAAAAAGAAGCAAGAAGATGAGCATACAGCGGATGAGGGCCGGAAGGAGGGGTACCTGAGACCACGGGAGACTCCACAGGAGGATGTTGCGAAGGAGAACTGGAAGCTGAGACCGCCGGAGCAGCCCAGAGACCAGCAGGAAGGGTGGGTGGATCAGTCACCTTTCCCCTCCCCCTCCCCTGCATCTGGGACTGCTGGTGGGCTCCCCAGTGGGTGGAGAGACCTGCAGACACCAGCCCAGAGACGGCCGCTGCCAGTGAGCAGTAAGCCTGTAGCGGATGTGGCACCAGGCTCCCAAATCCCTTGAGGCACCTCCGTGTGCACAGACCCAAGCCTCGCGGCAGGCGCCATATTGCCTCTTTCTCCCCTCCCCCGACCTTTCCCGCGGCTGTCCAAGAGACAATACAGCCACCAGCCGGAAGCCCCTCCAGGGAACAGGACCTTCCCTTTTGGGAACCCACAGCTGACTAAGGGGAACTCAGACTGTGAGCGCCTTACCTGCCAGCCCTCTCAGGTGCTGCTGGCACGGTGATCCCAGGAGAACGGGGTAGGCTCTGAGGCTGAGAGACATAGACCCAGCGTGGGCTCCCTGTGGGTGAATTGGGACCGGCACTGCTCTCCCTGGTGGGGATATAGTTTGAACTCTGGGATCCAGAGGTCGGACCTGCAGACCAGATCCCATGCACCAAGGTCTCCCATTGCCCGGGACACAGAAAGGATATACGTGAACAGCCTACTGAGGTGTGTGTGCCTTCAGGGGCAGATCAGCATCCTAGAGGGCAACCCTTCTCCCAAAAGGAGGCTGTACGCCCAACCCAGGTGGTGTTCCTGCACAGGGAACCTCCCTACCGGCATTACAGTCCAGGGAGGCCTGGTAGTGTATGGTCTGGCCTGCTGGCAGAGGCCCAGGAGTAGCTGCGGAGTTGGGGAGGGTGGAAAGAAGCGAGGCCCGCTCCAGACTGCAGGTCTCAGACAGCCCCACCCCCACACACAGACTTTCTGACCCAGTGGGGCAATTCCAGCCCCTCCCTGACAGCTTTTCCTGGAGGCAGAGAACAGAACTTTGACCCCTGCTAATGGCATTGGTGGTGCCTGAGGGCAGGCTTACCCAACCCAACTCTGCCCAGACTCTCTCCCAGACCAGCCCTCACTGAGGGGGAGAAAAGGACACACCTGGAAGTCCCAGGGCCCCACCCACCACCTGAGGCACTAGAGTGCCTCTCTACAGGAACAAGAGCTGATAACAGGATACTAAAACAACAGTGTAGCCTGTTCCTCCAAGCAAGCGCCACCTACTGACAGGGAGGACATCCTGCACAGCCTTTAAATGGCACCTACTGACTCATACAGGGAGTGGTCGAATCTCACCCACAGACACCACCTACCAGCTCAGAAATTAAACAAGGCATGTGAATACCCAAACAAAAACCTAAAGAAAAGAAACAACAACTGATCAACGTGGGAAGAAATCAGAGAAGGAACTCAAGAAATATGAAGAACCAAACAGAAAACACACCCCCAAAGAGGAGCACCAGCCCCCTAGAAATGGACACCAACCAAAATCAGGCAACCAAAATGACAGAAGAGGAATTTCGAATGTGGATCATAAGAACACTCACCGACGTGGAAGAACAACTCAATAAACAACACAAAGAAACCAAAAAAAGCCTCCAGGACCTAGAACAAAAGTTCACTAAAGAAATAGACACAATGAAGAAAAGTATAACCAAACTCCTGGAAATGAAGAATCAATTCAGGGAACTACAAAATACAGTGGAAAGTCTCAAGAACAGGGGAGATCAAACAGAAGAAAGAATCTCAGGGATTGAAGATAACACCCTCCAACTAAATAAAACAGTCACAGAGATAGAGCAGAGAAACAAGAGAAAAGAACAAAGCCTACAAGAGATGTGGGATTATGTGAAGAAACCTAATGTGAGAGTCATAGGGTTACCAGAAGGGGAAGAAGACAACACTCAAGGGTTGCGCAAGCTATTTGAAGATATAATAGAGGAAAATTTCCCAGGCCTTGCTAAAAATCTCAATATACAAGTTCAAGAATCTCAGAGGACCCCTGGGAGATTCAATGCAAACAGGAATACGTAACAAAATGCAGTCATCAGACTGACCAAAATATCAACTAAAGAGGCCCTTCTAAGAGCTGCAGGACGAAAGAAGCAAGTGACATACAAGGGAAAGCCAATTCAAATAACACCAGACTTCTCTAATGAGACTTTACAAACAAGGGGAGACTGGGGCCCCATTCTCACTCTTCTGAAACAAAACAATGCCCAGCCTAGAAATCTTATTCCCTGCAAAACTAAGCTTCATATATGAAGGAGAAATAAAGACATTCCCAGACAAGCAAAGTATCAGAGAATTCACCAAGACAAGACCAACCCTACAAGAAGTACTCAAAACAGTGTTACACATGGAACACCATAATAAAAACTCACGAATATAAAAACAACCAAAACCCAAAGATGAAAGGCCAGATATTACTGTGGCTCAAGAGAGAAATCAAAGCAACAACATCCAACCCAACAGAATGAACAGTAATCTACCTTACCTATCAGTTCTCCCAATAAACGTAAATGGCTTAAACTCTCCACTCAAGAGACATAGGCTGGCTGAATGGATAAGAAAATACAGGCCAAGTATATGCTGACTTCAAGAAACACCTCTAACCTTCAAGGATGCATATAGACTAAAAGTAAAAGGGTGGAGATCAGTATTCCAGGCAAGTTGAAGCCAAAAGAAGGCTGGCGTGGCAGTTCTAATTTCAGATGATTTAGTTTTTAAACCAACGAAAGTAGTGAAAGACAAAGAGGGTCATTATATAATGGTGAAGGGCACACTTCAACAAGAAGAGATAACAATTTCAAATATACATGCACCCAACTTAGGTGTGCCCAGTTTCATAAAGCAAACCTTACTTGATCTAAGCAAATTGATTAATAGCAACTCCATAATCACGGGAGATTTCAACACCCCACTGATGGCACAAGATAGATCCTCCAAACAGAAAATTAATAAAGAAATAATGGACTTAAAAAAAACTCTGGAACAATTGGGTCTGACTGACATTTACAGGACATTCTACCCCAAATCCACTGCATATACGCTCTTCTCATCAGCTCACAGGACATTCTCTAAGATTGACCATATCCTAGGACACAAAGTAAATCTCAAGAAATTTAAAAAAATAGAAATCATACCATGTATCTTCTCGGATCACAGTGGAATAAAAGTAGAAATCAACCCTAACAGAAACTCACATTTCTACACAAAAACGTGGAAATTAAACAACCTCCTACTAAATGATTACTTCATAAATGAAGAAATCAAGATGGAAATTAAAAAATGCTATGAACAAAATGACAATGGAGAGATAAGTTATCAAATCCTCTGGGACACAGCTAAAGCAGTTCTGAGAGGAAAGGTTATCTCCATAAATGCCTATAACCAAAATACAAGAAGATCACAAATAGGCAATCTAATGAAATGACTCAAAGAGCTCGAAAAAGAAGAACAGACCAACCCCAAACCCAGCAGAAGAAGTGAAATCAACAAGATCAAATCAGAACTAAACGAAATTGAAAACAGGGAAGCTATTCAAGAGATTAATAAAACAAAAAGTTGGTTCTTTGAAAAAATAAAATTGACACGCCATTGGCTAAGCTAATGAAAAGCAGAAAAGAGAAATCTCTAATAAGCTCCATCAGGAACAAAAAAGGCGATATCACAACTGATCTCAAAGAGATACAAGATATAATTTATGAATACTACAAAAATCTTTATGCACACAAACTGGAAAATGTGGAGGAAATGGACAAATTTCTAGAAGCACACAGCCTCCCTAGGCTCAACCAGAAAGAAATAGATTCCCTGAACAGACCAATCTCAAGAGCTGAAATAGACAGCAATTAAAAATCTCCCTAAAAAGAAAAGTCCTGGTCCAGATGGTTTCACACCCGAATTTTACCACATTTACAAAGAAGAACTAGTACCTATCTTGCAGAAACTATTCCACAACATCGAGAAGAATGGAAACCTCCCTGACACCTTTTATGAAGCGAATATTACTCTGATACCAAAACCAGGAAAGGATGCAACAAAAAAAGAAAACTACAGACCAATATCCCTAATGAATATAGATGCAAAAATTTTCAACAAAATCATAGCTAACCGAATCCAGACGCTTATCAAAAAGTAATCCATCACGACTAAGTGGGCTTCATCCCAGGGATGCAGGGATGGTTCAACATACGTAAATCTATAAATGCAATTCACCACATATAGAGAAGCAAAACCAAAGACCACATGATTCTTTCAATAGATGCAGAAAAAGCTTTTGACAAAATTCAACACCCTTTCATGATACGCACACTTAATAAAATAGGCATAGAAGAGATATACCTAAAAATGATACAAGCCATATATGACAGACCCATAGCCAACGTCATACCTAATGGGGAATAATTGAAAGCATTCCCACTTAGAACTGGAACCAGACAAGGCTGCCCGCTATCTCCACTTCTATTCAACATAGTGCTGGAGGTCCTGGCTACAGCAATCAGACAGTAAAGTGGAATTAAAGGTATCCAAAAAAGGGGCAGAAGAGATCAAACTTTCACTGTTTGCTGATGATATGATATTAAATCTAGAAAACCCCAAAGATTCAACTAAGAAACTCCTGGAACTGATAAATGAATTTAGTAAAGTCTCAGAATACAAAATCAATACACAGAAATCAGAGGCATTCATATACGCCAACAACAATCTAATTGAGAACCAAATCAAAGACTCAATTCCCTTCACAATAGCAACAAAGAAATTAAAGTACCTAGGAATATACTTAACCAATGATGTAAAAGACCTCTACAGGGAGAACTATGAAACACTGAGGAAGGAAATAGCAGAGGATGTACATAGATGGAAATCCATACCATGCTCGTCGATCGGCAGACTCAACATCATTTAAATGTCTATACCACCCAAACTGATCTACAGATTCAATGCAATAGCTATTAAAATCCCATCAGCATTCTTCACAGATATAGAAAAAATAATTTTAAGCTTCGTATGGAACCAAAGAAGACCCTGAATATCAAAAGCAATTCTAGGCAACAAAAACAAAATGGGTGGCATTAATATGCCAGATATCAAACTATACTACAAAGCTGTAGTAATTAAATCAATCTGGTATTGGCACAAAAATAGGAATATTGACCAGTGGAACAGATGTGAGAATCCTGATATAAGACCATCCTCATATAGCCATCTAATCTTTGACAAAGCAGACAAAAACATACGCTGGGGAAAAGAATCCCTTTTCAATAAATAGTGCTGGGAAAACTGGATAGCCACCTGTAGAAGGCTAAAACAGGACCCACACCTTTCACTTCTCACAAAAATCAACTCACACTGGATAACAGACTTAAACCTAAGGTATGTAACTATTAGAATTCTAGAGGAAAAAGTTGGAAACACTCTCCTAGACATCAGCCTAGGGAAAGAGTTTATGAAGAAGTCCCCAAAGGCAATCACAGCAGCAACAAAAATAAATAAATGGGACATGATCAAACTACAAAGCTTCTGCTCAGCCAAAGAAACAGTCATGAAAGTAAACAGACAACCTACAGAATGGGAGAAAATTTTTGCATCCTATGCATCCGATAAGGGGCTGATAACTAGAATATACTTAGAAGTCACAAAAACCAGCAAGAAAACATCAAATAACCCTATTAAAAAGTGGGCAAAGGACTTGAACAGAAACTTGTCTAAAGAAGACAGAAGAATGGCCAACAAGCATATGGAAAAATGCTCAACATCTCTAATTATCAGGGAAATGCAAATCAAAACCACAATGAGATATCACTTAACTCCAGTGAGAATGGCTTTTATCAAAAAGTCTCCAAACAATAAATGCTGGCGTGATTGCGGAGAGAGAGGAACACTCCTACACTGCTGGTGGGACTGCAAACTAGTTCAACCTCTGTGGAAAGCAATTTGGGGATATCTTAAAGCGATACAAGTGAATCTACCATTTGATCCAGCAATCCCATTGCTGGGCATCTACCCAAAAGATCCAATGACACTCTACAAAAAAGACACCTGCACTCAAATGTTTATAGCAGCACAATTCATAATTGCAAGGCTGTGGAAACAGCCCAAGTGCCCATCAATCCAAGAATGGATTAATCAAATGTGGTATATGTATACCATGGAGTACTATTCAGCTCTAAGAAACAACGGTGATATAGCACATCTTATATTTTCCTGGTTAGAGCTGGTTAGAGCCATACTACTAAGTGAAGTATCCCAAGAATGGAAAAACAAGCACCACATATACTCACCAGCAAATTGGTATTAACTGAGCAGCACCTAAGTGGACACATAGGTACTACAGTAATAGGGTATTGGGCAGGTGGGAGGGGGGAGGGGGGGTGGGTATATACATATATAATGAGTGAGATGTGCACCATCTGGGGATGGTCATGCTGGAGACTCAGTCTTGTGGGGGGAGGGGGAATGGGCATTTATTGAAACCTTAAAATCTGTACCCCCATAATATGCCTAAATAAAAAAAAAAGAAAAAAAACCTTACACAAAATAGAAATTATAAAAAGAATTTTTAAAAAGACTAAAAATATTTAAAAATTTTATTCATTCACAGTACTATAATAAAAGAAAAATTATTAATGTTTTGGGTGCTTAAAAATATCTTACTTCATATAATTTTTAATATTTCCAGGCATAATGATATTTATGGTCAGGACTGCTGTCAATGATATTGGATATGAAACTATATTTAGCTCCTTTTCCTGATGAATTCTCTCTCTCTCTCCATTGCCTCTGATCAGATTTTCAACGTTTTTAACTAAGGAATGACAACAAGCTCATACTTGGAGAAGGAGAAATACCAAATCTGCTGATTTCTCACCCTCCCCAGCTTCCATATTTAGTATTATCTTCAATCTGTGGTTTCTTTGCAGGAGTTCTGTTCAGCTGTGGGTCTGCTTGAGCATCCATGTACCTGACTAGATAATATAAAGTTGCATACCCACCTCACAGGACACAGATAACCACACAACACTGAGCGGGCTAGCGGGCGAGCCTCCCTTAACCCCCACATCACCGGCCTGGATGCGGATGGTCATTCTTCCTGCCAGATGCTTATGCGAATCCACCGGACACATGGTGGGCTCCTGGGACCAGCATCAAAGCTCTTATTCAATACAGCATGGCTTGATTTCCTAGCTCTTGCTACCCATTAGCTACAAATAAGTATGAGTAGAGGTTCTTACGCATTTCCCCACACCCCAGGGTGTCATCTTGCTTCTCCCTGGCATGCATTTGCCCCACTTTGGAGACCATTGGCTTCTCAGACTATGAGCTTCTTGTTGGCAAAATGTAATTGTGCTCATCTTTGAGTCCCCAGTGTCTGGGCTGTTCTGGCACCAAGAAGTGGCTCACTCAGTGTTTGCTGAAAGAGTGAATGGAGGAATGAATGAACTGGATAAGTCCATGAGGAAAAGGACCCCAAGCTCTAGAGTGGGCCCAGGGGTGAGCTTCTGGAACCAGAGCCAGACCTGTTGTATATGGGGAACTGGGGGCTTGTGAGATCCGGGACATGGAGTTCACCAACCCACTTAAGCTCCTCCCACACCGTTTCTTCACCTGTAAACAGAGTTCTCATAATAATGGGCACTGCACCTGCTGTCCAGAGGCATTCAGTGGACAGTGTGTGAGAGAGTGAGCCAGGAGTCTGCCAGGCTCTGACACCACATATCGATCTTTGCTCTTTCTCTTGGAAAAATAAAATAAAACAGAGTGAGAATGCCAGTGCCTGGAGGCAGCCAGAGCCTCTGTCTTAGTTTCCTGTGGCTGCTGTAACAGCGGACCCCAAACTTACTGGCTCAAAACAACACAAATTTGATGATCTTACAGTTCAGGAAGTCAGAAGTCCGATATGGATCTCACTGGGCCACAGTCACACTGTGGCAGGGCTGGTTCCTCCTGGAGACCCGGGGGACCCGTTCCTCGCCTTTCCCAGCCTCTGGATTCCAGCCGGGCTCCTTCCTCCTTCTTCAAAGCCACAGCGGTGCCACACCAAGCCTGCCTCCGTGTTGTGTCCCCTTCTCCTGCCTTTGACCCCCTTGTCTTCCTCGTATGAGGCCTTGTGATTACACCGGGCTCACCCAGATAATCCAGGATAATCCCCGTCTCAAGATTCTTGATTTAATCACATCTGCAAAGTCACTTTTGCCATTCATAGGTTCTGGGGATTAGGACTTGGACATCTTTAGGGGGCGGAGGCAGGGTGGCATGCTATTATCCAGCCTGTCACAGGGAACCACCAGCCCGGCATGCCTGGGCAGCTGGTCTTAGCACTGAGAGCCTCACGTGCCAGCAGGCCCGGCAGGCCCGGCAGCCCCGGGCACACTGGGGCCGGGGTTTGTGCTTGCAGGTGGCGCGGTGTCAGTGGTTGATGGAAGGGCTGTGGAATTAGGCCTGGGTTGGAATTTCCCTTCATCCACATACCCGACATGGTACCTGGTGCCAATTGCTTAGCCTCAGTCTTTTTATATGAAAAGTGGAATAATAATAACACCTACCTCTTAGGTGCTTGGAGGGTTGACGGGAGAATGATAGAAGAAGATGTGTGCAATGGTGACACATACGAAAGTGGCAGCTATTACTGCTTTCATATGGCAAGGTCTGTGTGGGGCGGAATGGCACCCGAGGAGCCACACCACCCACAATGCTGACCCCTCAGATCTGAGTCTTCCTTCCCCTCTGACCCCAGCCCAACCCAGCACAGCCCTGGGTCTCCATGGGCCCTGTCCCCGTGGCCCATACTGGGACCTGTGCTCAGTGAGGGCGGGTCACTACCTGAGCAGGGCCAGGTTCTGGTGGCCTGAACATCTGGCTGACTGGGCAGCCCAGAAGACTCCTGGGCAGAGGGAATGGCCCAAGCAGGCGGACCTGCTCCGTGGGCTAGCTCGGCCTGCTCCTGGCTGGCTCCCTGACCTGCGAGCCCGCCAGGCCCCTCAGCCAGCAGTTCTGGGTGTGAACAGCGGCCTCGATGAAGCATCCAGCAAGCAGAGACCTTCCTGGGCCTCTACACCTCCCTCTGAAAGGAAACGGTGTGGGGAAGAGCCCCAACATCCACGCTCCCAAACACAACAGCTCACTTACGTTTATCTTGAGGTCAGTGTATTTAACTTTGGGCTCTTTTTTGCTGATTGACGTTTGTTTAGGAGACAAATGTGTTCTGTGTGAACAAGTCAGGGATATTGCACCCCCTGATCGGCTCAACAGGAGGGGCTGTAGAATCTGAGGACAGGGGATCTTGACCTTGGAGGAGCAGAGGATTGATTTAGAGAATTCTGTGTCTGCTTCCTGCTTGCATCCCATTAGAATTTCACTTCCTGCCGGCGCATTTGGAAGTGCTGCGAGGGTCCAGGGCTGGCTCGCTGGGGCAGAGTCCCTGTGCTGTCAGGCCTGAGGCACGAGAGTCCATCTTTATGAGGCGAACAGCTTTAATGATGCACTAACGTAGCCAGACCTGCAGTGTGGGCCACTCAGGCCCACTGGGGACTAGGAGAGCCCAAAGAACATCTAGGCTCACAACGAGCCTAAGTTTTCCAGGCCCCTCTCCACCTGCTCTGGGTTGGCTGCTAGGCCAAAGGTGGTGGACAGGCTGCAGGCTGCCCTCCTGAAGCTGACAGTCTAGCAGAAAGACCCCTGATTGCAGGCTTATACAAGTAATTAAACAAAATTCACAAGCGTGTAAAAGCTTCTGGCAAGAGGTTAGGCCTGGGCTGGATGATGTGTCCCTGGTCTCTGCAGCAGGACAGCTCCCTCCCAGCCTCCTGCCCCCTGGTGTTCTGGCCACACCCTCCCTCCCCACCCTCCTGGTGTGCTGAGAAGCTGCTTCTCTGGACATACCATGTCTCTGCTTGGGCCTTTCCCACCGCCTGATGAACTCCTACTCATCCTTCAAAATTCAACCCAGATGTCACCCCCTCCAGGAAGCCATCTCTGCCCTCCGGCTGGCTCTGCCCTTCAGTTGGCTCTTTCCTGGAGTAACCTGCATTGCCCCAAGCACACTGTATTGCAATTCCCCACATTTGTTTTTAGAGTAGACTTCATTGGGATATAATTCACACAACAAAAAATTCACCATTTTAAAGTACACAATTCAGTTGTTTTTAGTCTATTCACCATGCTGTATTATCATTATCACTAATTCAGAACATTTCCATTGCTCCCCCACCCTACCCCCTGTCTATTAGCAGTCCCTCCCAATTCCCCCCTCCCCCAGCCCCTGCAAACACTAATTCACTTTCTGTCTCTGTAGATTTGCCTACGCTGGACATTTCGCATAAATGGAATCATGTGATCTTTTGTGTGTGGCTTCTCTCATTTCACATGATGTTTTCAAGTTTCACCCGTGTTGGAGCAAATGTCAGATTTTCACTCCTTTTTATGGCTGAATAATATTCCATTCTACGGCTGTATCACATCTTATTTACCTTTTCATCCATTGAAGGATGTTTAGGTTGCTTCCACCTTTTGGCTATTATGGATAATGCTGCTATGAATATTTACATAGAAGTCTTTGCATGAACACACAATTTCAGTTTTCTTGGGTATAGAACTACAAGTGGAATGGCTGGGTCACATGGTTACTCTTATGTTTAACTTTTTGAGGAACTGCCCAATGGTTTTCCAAAGCAGTTGCACCATTTTACATTCCCACCAGAAATGTATGGGGATCCAGTTTCTCCACATCCTCACCAGTGTTTGTTATTGTCTGTCTTTGTGATTAGAGCCGCCCTCTTACTGGGTACAAAGTGTGATCTCATTATGGTTTTGATTTGCATTTCCCTAATGAGTCATGATGTTGAGCATCTTTTCTTGTGTTTATTTGCACAATCTACCTGCATATCTTTTTGGAAGAACTGTCTAATCAAATTCTTTTATATATATATACTTATATATAAAAATAAATATATATTTATATATTTTATAAATATAATAAAAAAGTGTTTTTTATTGTTGAGTTGTAAGAGTTCTTTATGTGCTCTGGATACTAGACCCAAATTATCAGTAGATAATTTGCAAATATTTTTGCCCATTCTGTGGGTTGCCTGTTTACTTTCTTGTTAGTGTCCTTTGATGTAGAAAAGTTTAAATTTGGGGGAAGTACAATTTATATATATATATTTTTTAATTTAGAAATGGAGTCTCACTCTGTCACTCAGGCTGAGGTATAGCAGCATTATCATAGCTCACTACAGGCTTGAACTCCTGGCCTCAAGCAATCCACCCACTTCAGCTTCCTGAGTTGCTGGGATTATGGGCATGAGCCATTGAGTCCAGCTAGTTTTTCTTTGGTTGCATTTTAGGTGTCATATCTAAGAAAGCATTGTCTAGTCCAAGTCGTAAGATTTATACCTATGTTTTCTTCTAAGAATTCTATAGCTTCACCTCTTACATTTAGGTCTTTGTTTTCTTGAGCTAATTTTTGTTTATGGTGTGAGGTAGGGGTCCAAATTCATCTTTTGTATGTGGATATACAATTTCACCAGCACCACTTGTTGAAAAAACCATTCTTTCCACCATTGAATGGTTTTGGCATCCTTGTTGAAAATGAATTGACCATAAATATAAGAATTTATTTCTAGATTCTAAATTTTATTCTGTTAATCTGTATATCTATCCTTACGTTAGTACCTCATAGCCACAATTACTGTAGTTTTTTCTCTTTTGGATGTACTTGTTTTAAATTGTGGTAAAATATATATAACATAAAATTTATCTTTTTAACCATGTTTAAGTGTACAGTCCAGTGGCATTAAGTACGTTCACACTGTTATGTGTCCATCACCACCATTCATCTTCAAAACTCTTTTCATCCTGAAAAACAGAAATGCTCTATTCATTAAATAATAACTCCCCGTTCCTCACTCCCCCATCCCCTGGCAACCACTATTCTTTTTGTTTCTATGAATTCGACTACTCAGATACTTCATATTGATTACTGTAGTTTTGTAGTAATTTTCAAATTGGCAAATGTGAGTTCTCTGTGTTCTTAAAGTTTGTTCTCAAACTTTGTTTTGGCTAGTCTGGGTCCTTTACATTTCCACATGAATTTTAGTATCCACTTCTGCAAAAAAGGCAGTTGCGATTTTGATAGGCATTGGATCAGATGTAGATTAACTGGCAAATATTGCCATTTTAACATTAAATCTTCTAATCCATGAACACAGAATATCTTTTTATTTATTTAGGTTGTCTTTCATTTCTTTCAACTATATTTAGTAGTTTCAGTGCACAAGTGTTGCACTTCTTCAGTTAAAGTTATTCCTAGGTGTTTTATTGTTTTTTGATGGTATTGAAAATTGATTTCCCCTTTTCCTTTTCCTTCTGCAGTGAAGCAAATGTCTGTTGAGTGAATTAATTTATTTCAACATTGCCTGGGGTATAAGAAAACAATATTTTGTGAAAGTATCAAAAAGTGGAAATCTGTAGATAGTAACAACCATTCTTCCATTTGCAAAACTCGCTTAGCTGAAGTTTAAAAATTGCTTTTGCTCTGTTTTATAATCTGATCCTCACACTGTCCCTATGAAGTAGGTACACCAGCTACCCCATCTGAGTGGTGAGGACACTGAGGTCCAGGAACATGAAGTAATTAGCCCATCACAGTAGGGCCAAGTGAGAGGGCAAGCCCTGAGGTCATCTGGGAGAAGAGCATTCCAGGCAGGGGCACAGCCAGTGCAAAGGCCCTGTGGTGGGCGTGTATCTGGAATATTGGAGGAGGAGCAAGGAGGCAGACATGCTGGAGTGCAGGGAAGGGGTGAGGTCAGAGGTAGCTAGGGCCAAAGGGTTCAACAAACATTTCCAAGAGCTGCCTTTGAGCTGCATATTGGGGGAAATGTTGGAGGCACAGAGACCCTCATCCCTGTCCGCTGGAGGCAGGGGCATTAGGTTCGAACCTCTGTTCCTTCCTTTATTAACTGTCATCAGGGCTGAGTGATCGACCTTTCTGAGCCAGAGTTTCTTTGTATAAAATAGAGACCACCACAGCTACTTTTAACTAACGAGGTGGTTTGTTTTCTTTATTCCTGAGCGAAAAGCATCTCTTGGTCCTTAACACTTGGTTCCAGTTCCCGCACTCTGAGTTGGGAGGCAGCTGAGACATAAAATTACAAAACTAATATAGAGAACTTCAGAATTTACAGAACTGTACACATCTCGGCTGGGCGCGGTGGCTTATGCCAGTAATCCTAGCACTCTGGAGGCCAGGGTGGGAGGATCACTTGAGGTCAGGCGTTTGAGACCAGAACTGTACACATCTCCTTCAGTTTTTCCAGTAAACAGAGTGGTGTGTTATGTATGTATTATTGGTAATTATTAACTTCCTGTGTTACAAATGAGGAAGGTAGGCCCAGGGACTGGGCATGAGGTGCACAGGTGGTCCAGGGAAGAATTGAACCCAGATATGTGAGACTCCAAAACCCAAGTATTTGGGCTGATTTTTCTCCTTCTGGTTTGTCACTTGAACTTGCCTTTCCCTTACGTCATAACCTCTGACCTCTGGCTCACTTCTGTCCCTGTGCCCAAGCCTTTGCTTTGCTTGTCAGCCTAGGACCGTGAAGTGCTTGAGGATGGGGGAGGTGTCAGCAGTCTTCACATCCCATCACACAAAGTCGTTAGCACCGAGAGAGGTGGTGTGCGGCAAAGAGCACTAGGCTGGGAGTCTGACACCCACCAGCACCTTCTTAGCAGACATCACTCATTTGTGAGCAGCTGCATTAGTCAGCAGAGGCTAGGCTGTGCCAAGGTGACAAATTAACCAGAAACCTCCCGGACTTGACACACTGAAGGTTTATTCTTCATTTGTGTCACATGTCGGTGCTCTCCTGCAAGTGGTAATTTGGGGTCTCGGCTTCTTCCATCTTGGGACATCATTATCTTAAACATGTGGCTGCCAAGTTTGCCTTGGAAGGGAAGGGGAAGGCAGGGATTGCAAGGAGGCCTCGTGAGGACCAGGGTTGAGTGGCTCACCCTCGCCCTGCCGGCCACAGCTGTAACTCAGACCTACGCTCTCCACCTGCCTGCGAGCTGGGCTGGGAGGTGTGGACCCGGTGTGTCCAGGAACCAGAAGCGAGTGGCGGGCCCACGCCCTGTCCACGCCATAGCCCCTCCCGGAGATCTCACGTCCGGACCAGAGTCCAACAAAGCCAGTTATCTTGTGGAGAGAACATGGTAGGAGTTTCCAGTTAGTATTTCAGGGCACATCATTGCCGGCATCCCTGAGGCAATTCCCTTTCCACTTTTGATACTTAATTTTTCCATTAATTGGGGGGGGGGTGGGGGCAAAAAAAAGAGAGAAGAATATAAAAAAGAAAAAAAGGAAACAAAAGAATTTTCCCACTAATAAAATAGGTAGTTGTTCCCAATCTGTGGGAGTCTTAGGATTCCAATGCCAACCTAGCACCGTTGTGGACGGAATGAGTGCAGATGCTATAAATACTAAGTAGAAACATATTTACTTTAAAACCTCACTGTTTTTGTTATAGATATTCTCAACTAACATAAACATGAAAATATAATTTCTATCAGGTGAAGCTATGTGAAATACTTTATATAGAAGGTCTTCATAATGAAAAATACCTGAAGCCATAGAATTAGCTTATTTCCATCAACACTGAGAGGCTTTCATATGCCAAACGCTGTGCTTAGTTAATGAACTAGAAAATGTACTTCCCTATCCCAAAGAACTCCAAGTCCAGTGGCATACATGTCTATTGGTGGGAGGGATGCACCTGTAAACAGACAATTGTAAAACACTCGGGTAAGTGCTGTGATTGAGAAAAGCCCCTCACCCATGGCAACACAAGAGGAAGGGTACCTATCCGAGTCTAGGACTATCAGAGAAGGCTTCCTAGAGAAGGCGGCATTTAAATTGAGACTTGAAGGTAAACAGGAATTGACTCAGCTAATAGGTGAAGGCTGACTATTTCAAGATGAGAGAACAGATAAAAACTCCGAGGCAACAATGATTAAGGAGCACAGCCAACAAAAGAAAAAATAGATAAATTGGACTACATCAAAATGAAAAACTTTCATACACCAAAGAACACTATCAATGGAGTGAAAAGACAGCCCCCAGAATGGAAGAAAATATTTGAAAATCATATATCTGATAAAGATCTAGTATCCAGGCCAGATGCCATGGCTCATGCCTGTAATCCTAGTACTCTGGGAGGCCGAGGTGGGAGGATCACACAAGGTCAGGAGTTCCAAACCAGCTTGAGCAGAAAGCAAGACCCTGTCTCTACTAAAAAAAGAAATTAATTGGCCAACTAAAAATATATAGAAAAAATTAGCCAGGCATGGTGGCACATGCCTGTAGTCCCAGCTACATGGGAGGCTGAGGCAGAAGGATGGCTTGAGCCCAGGAATTTGAGGTTGTTGTGAGCTAGGCTGATGCCATGGCACTCTAGCCTGGGCAACAGAGTGAGACTCTGTCTCAGAAAAAAAAAAAAAGAATCCAGAATATATATAGAACTTCTAGAAGTCAATAACAAAAAAATAAACAACCCAGTTAAAAAATGGGCAAAGGACTTGAATAGACATTTCTCCAAAGAAAATATATGGATGACCAGTAAGTACATGAAAAGATGTTCGACATCACTAATCATCAGGAAAATCACAGTGAGATACCACTTCCCACTCATTAGGATGGGTAGTATCAAAAAACTAGAAAATAACAGGTGTTGATGAAAATCAGAGAAATTGGAAACTTTGTGCATTGCTGGTGGGAATGTAAAATGGTGCAGTCACTGTGGAAAACAGTATGGAGCTTCCTCAAGAAATTAAAAATAGAATTATCACATTTTCTAGCAATTCCGCTTCTGGGTGTGCACTGAAGAGAACTGAGAGCAAAAATGCAGATATTTGCTCCCCATGTTAACAGCAGCATTATTCACACTAACCAAAGGTGGAAGCAACTCAGTGTCCACTGACAAATGGACAAGCAACATGTGGTCTGTCCATACATGCAGTGGAGTATTGTCCAGCCTTAAAAAGGAAGGATGGATGAACCTTGAGGACATCACGCTAAGTGCAATGAGCCAGTTACCAAAGGACATATACCATATGACATACCCAGAATGGGCAAATCCATAGAGACAGAGAATAGAATGGGGGTGCCAGGGGCTGGGGGAGGAGGAATGGGGAGCTAGTGTTTAATAGGAACAGAGTTTCAGTTTGGGAAGATGAGAAAGTTCTGGATAGGAGAGTGGTGATGGTTGCATTCACAATAAGTACATGTGAAAATACTTAATGCCACCGAATAGTACACTTAATACAGTTGAAATGGTAAGTCCTGTGTTATGTATATATTACCACCACAACAAAAACAGTGTTGGGAGGAGAATGATGAAGGCTCCTGGGAGGGTGGAGCACTTCACTGGGAGTGCAGGGGAGGGGAGGGTGGTGGCGGGCAGGCAGGGCTGCAGCAGCCTGCCTGGCTTTGGGGGCTCTGGGACTGGCTCCTTCTCCCACTAGCTCCTGCGGAGGGGTCTGGGAGGCTGGGCCTGGCCTCTGGTCTCAACGGCATTTCTGACGTGCTGCGTGGGAGGGCAGCGCTTCCTGCCACAGTGACGTGGGGGCTGTTCTGGGGACCCGTCTCGGCTACCTGGCCTCTCTGGCTGGCCTCTGGTGCCAGGCGTCATCTGGAACCTCTAAAAAGTTCATTTTCCACAAAGGCAGAGGCTGTGACATTCAGGGTCTGCCCCTTAAAAAAACAATTAATTCAAAATAAGTCCCCCGGATCACAGATCGTTAACAGACATGCTCCAAAAATGTCCAAATAATTGCAACTTTGGGGGGTTCTGAAAAACCTCTCTATTGTAAATTAATGAAATGCTTGGGATGAAAGGCGGGAAAGCTCCAATAAAGATTCCAACTTCACGTGTGAACTGGATCTTTTTTTTAAGCTTAGAAGAGGTGTCTTGTACGAATTTTGTTTCATTTTCCTTTTTGTAGCATCTTGCTTTACAGGGGTGACAAGAGGTGAAAACTCCGAGAGAGAGGGCTTTGAACCTTGGCTGCTGCAGTCTGGTGGGAACAGAAAGACGCGAGGAATCTGCAGGTGTGGTGCAGCCGGGTCTGGACGGTGCAGCCGGGTCTGGACGGTGCGGCCGGGTCTGGACGTGCCCGCCGGGTCTGTTCGTGCCCGCTGGGTCTGGACGGTGCGGCCGGGTCTGGACGGTGCAGCCGGGTCTGGACGGTGCGGCCGGGTCTGGACGTGCCCGCCGGGTCTGTTCGTGCCCGCTGGGTCTGGACGGTGCGGCCGGGTCTGGACGGTGCAGCCGGGTCTGGACGGTGCGGCCGGGTCTGGACGTGCCCGCCGGGTCTGTTCGTGCCCGCTGGGTCTGGACGGTGCGGCCGGGTCTGGACGTGCCCGCCGGGTCTGGACGGTGCGGCCGGGTCTGGACGTGCCCGCCGGGTCTGGACGTGCCCGCCGGGTCTGGACGTGCCCGCTGGGTCTGGACGGTGCGGCCGGGTCTGGACGTGCCCGCCGGGTCTGGACGTGCCCGCCGGGTCTGGACGTGCCCGCCGGGTCCGGACGTGCCCGCCGGGTCTGGACGGTGCGGCCGGGTCTGGACGTGCCCGCCGGGTCTGGACGTGCCCGCCGGGTCTGGACGTGCCCGCCGGGTCTGGATGTGCCCGCCGGGTCTGGACGGTGCAGCCGGGTCCGGACGTGCCCGCCGGGTCTGGACGTGCCCGCCGGGTCTGGACGGTGCGGCCGGGTCTGGACGTGCCCGCCGGGTCTGGACGGTGCGGCCGGGTCTGGACGTGCCCGCTGGGTCTGGACGTGCCCGCCGGGTCTGGACGGTGCCACCAAGGCCTGGGCGCTGCGCAGACTCAGGGGAGGAGAGCGCAGCGCGGAGGGAGCACGTCCCGCGTGGACAGCCAGCCCTCCTGCTGGGGCCCTCGCCTCCGGATGGGCTGTCTTCCCATGTCCCTGTTTCCTGCCAGGAAACGCTGGAGCTAGAGTATGTGGATTTCAACCCTGGAGGCTCCCAGGACCGGAGTTCCTTCGCTTCCCAAACGTCCACTGTGGTGACGGGAGCTCTGGCTGAGGACCTGGCCCTCTGGGAGGTTTTGCCGTTTCTGTCCCTCCATCCCTGCTCCTCCCCTCCACAACGCCGGCACCTGTGGGACGTTCCAGCTGCAGAGGGAGAGGGGCCTGAGACGCGAGTCTGTGGCCGCGCCCGGAGCCCCTCAAAGGCCGGCTGGGTGCCGAGCACGATTTCCGCCGCCCAATCTGACAGGGACAGCTCACCAGGGCCCTTCTCTCTTTCTGTCTGTTCTCCGTGAGGGGCCTTCTCAACTTTAAGGCTGATAGGGCCTTGTCACAAAGTCTGGCTGGAATAGGCTGAAGCGAGACAGAAACTGATAAATTTTCTTTTGATCTTGGAGCTGCAAAGCAACTCAGAAAAATAAATCACAACAGTGGGCCCACTGGGGTCCGTCAGAGCCAGGACAGAAAAGACTCCTCCTGGAGCTCAGGGTCCCGCATCCCCTGGCACGTGACACATCAGAAGGTGGGCCTGGGAGGGATCCCCTGCTCAGAACAAGGCAAGGAACCTAATTAGGTGAAAATCATTTAAATGGTTTTCAAGGCATAGCTTGATTTAAGGCATTTATCACCACCTAACGCATAATTAACAGCAGGACAAACGACTGAACAAAGGCTCTCTTCTACTCAGAGGGACTATGTTAATTTTCATTAATCTTATATATTACCATCTCTCTCTGAATGAATGTTATCTTAAAGGCCCAAATGTCTCCTTTGATCTTGGGGAAAAGGAGAGAGAGAGAGAGAGAGAGAGAGAGAGAGAGAGAGAAGAAAATTGTAACCAGTGTTTGTTTTGAAATGACATTCTAACAGTGGGCTCAGAGGATAGGATCAGAAGTTTTTGGTTTGGGGAGTTAACCCAACCACGGGAAGAAGAGACTGTGGGGAGGGATGAGATGCTGCTCTTCCCTGAGAACACAGAAGGATTGGGCAGGCTGGCTTGTTTGAGGTCGTCTGTAGTTTGCTGGGTTATTAGGGCTCCAACAAAACATACCCAGATTCTGAGATAACCTTCCACGATCCCTTATACTTCGCTGTAATTTGACACATCTGCCACTCTTGCTGTCCTGGCCAAGAGGGTCTCCTACAATAATTTTACTTAAAAAAATTAGTTAAGACCAAGCCACTAACTAGTAATAGCAACTGGCTCGACATCAATAAAACCACATATTTACTGAGCTCCCATGTATCAGCTGCTCAACCTATATTTGCCACGAACCCTTACCAGCCCTCACCACGGTCAAGGCCTGTCATTCTTGGCCGCCGAGCCTCACTCGGGCCTGTGTGGTCAAGAATCTTGCTGCAGTCGTCTGCCTGGGCTCCTGTCTCAGCTGGGCCCCACCTTGGGGTATGATCTTGGGCAAGTATCTTTCTTTCTGAGGCCTCTGTGTCTTCACCACTAACTTCCAGAATATTGGTCTCAGTGCTGTACTAACGGCTTATGTTTATGGAACACTTTGTTGAGGGTGCTGTTATTTTCCCATTTTACAGATGAGGAAACTGAGGCCCTGCCCAGGGTCACACAGTTGTGAAGTGTAGAGCAGGGATTTGAGCCCAGGTCAGCAGATCTCTGGGCCCCTTCTTAACCTATGTGCTGTGTTGACTCAAACTCAAACAAGAGGCCTTTCTAGCTTTAAAAAGGTAAGATCCCTGCACAAGGGGTTCTTGTGTTAGAACTGTTCAGTGTCTTAACTGTGGTGGTGGAAACACCACCCCGCACAGCTGATGAAATTGTATAGAATTTAACACGCACACAAATGTACAAATAAAGCTGGGGGGAGCTGGATAAGACTGAGATATTGGATCAGCGCCAGTATTGGTCCCAATAGAGCTGCATATAGCGTCACCATGGGCGCGCATGAGCAGAGTGTACGAGGAATATTTCTGCATTATTTCTTACAACTTCACATGAATCCACAATGATCTCCATAAAAATATCAGTTAAAAAAGTAGAAACAAACTTAAAAATTTATAGGGTCCCGTCTACAAACACATTAAGTAGCGTCATTGTGTATACGTGAAATGCTCAGAATAAATGAATTATAAGACCTGGTTCTTGCCCTAGAGGAATGCACTGAAGTAATAATAATAATACTGGTAATAATTTGAAAATCCCTCATAGAACAATGTACTGAATTAATAATAATAGTAATAATTAATAATGGTAATAAAAATAATAATAGTAACAAAAAGTAACTACCATTTATTAAGTGCCTATGTGTCAGGCACAGTGCACAAGCACTGTATCAATCTCCACAGCAATCTTTTCATTACTTCTTTACAAGTGAAAGAGTCTGAGCATCAGAGAGGTTAATGAACTTGCCCAAGGTCACCCAGCATGTGAGTAGTAATGGTGGTGGCCACGGGTTTTGAGCCAAGCCTAACCCTGACCCCACTCTGCCACGCGCTTTCCAGCTGAGTGGGGCTCCCTGAGCACCACTGTGCCAGTACCTGCCACAAAACCATCTCGCCCAGCCCTAGCACGGTTCAGCGACACAGGACTATCAGCCTCACTTGCGGGCGAGGAGGCCAGGCGAGGAGGCCAGGCGAGGAGCAAAAAGAGTCTTGAATCCAGCTGCCTCTTCCTACAGGAAGAGACTTCGCCTGGAGCTCAGTCTTCCAGCCCTGTGGGGGTGCAGGATATGCCTCAAAGCAGGGGTGTCAGGTCAGCATGGGGCGGGGGCAGGGCGGGCAGGACCCAGATAAGGGGTTTCAAGAGCTGGGAGCAGGGTGGAGTGGAGCGCGGAGCTGTTTACTCAGCTTTAGGGGAGAGATTTCATGCCGGCCCTGCGGGATGTTTTCAAACCAAACACGGCCCTTCCTCGGAGGACCGGGAAATCAGTGGAAAGATACTGCCCGCCTGTCCTGTGGATCTTTCCGGCCATATCACCAACCAAATATCTCACTGGACTCTTAGGGGAAGCTGAAATGAACTCCCGACAAGATTCAGACCGCTGCTGGAAACTTCAAAGAGCGGCCATCCAGGGAATGTTCAAAGCCCTGACAGTCCTTTAAAGAAGATGCCTGGACACACACTGGCCGGGCGCCAGCGGGCCCTGACCCTGACCAAGTGCCCCACAGGATGGGGCTGCAGAACGCCTGCAGGCGGGGCTGGCTCTAATTCAGCCCTGGGACGCAGGACGGAGAAGAAAACCCCTGTCATGCCTGCGCCAGGCCCTAGGAACTTTCTGTATGTTCTCTCACTTTAAGACTCATAACAGGCCGGCGCGGTGGCTCACGCCTATAATCCCAGCACTCTGGGAGGCCGAGGCGGGTGGATCACTCAAGGTTAGGAGTTCAAAACCAGCCTGAGCAAGAGCGAGACCCTGTCTCTACTAAAAATAGAAAGAAATTAATTGGCGAACCAAAAATATATAGAAAAAAATGAGCCAGGCATGGTGGTGCATGCCTGTAGTCCCAGTTACTCGGGAGGCTGAGGCAGAAGGATCGCTTGAGCCCAGGAGTTTGAGGTTGCTGTGAGCTAGGCTGACGTCACCGCACTCTAGCCGGGCAACAAAGTGAGACCCTGTCTCAAAAAAAAAGACTGATAACAGCACTGGGTGGGAAGAAGTCTCCCGTCTTGTTACAAATTCAGAACATAAGGGGAAGAGATAAGAAGGGTCTCATTCAAGGTCACCGGCTGGGAAGTGGTAGATCCGGGATTTGTTCAAAGCACAGGGTTGTATTGGCCTGGGTGGTCACAGACCATGACAATGACGATGACAACTACTACTACTTATTATTATGACAGTGTGGCAGGTAGTATTTTCTGAAGATGGCTGCAACCATGCCTCCTATTCTAAAGATTCTTCTTATAATGTGGCTTTGACACTCCTGCCACTGAGTGGTGGGGTCTATATTCCCTCCCTTTGAACCTGGGCAGGCTTGTGACTATAGCAGAGGTGACACTATGACTTTCGAGGAGAGATCCTTAGCTCATAAAATGCCAGGCATCTGCCTTGCTCCCTGGGTAGTGCTCACTTGGACCTGCCACCATGCTGTGGGGAGGCCCGATCCAGCCCACAGGGAGAGGCCGCATGTTCCAACCAGCAGCGCACTGAGGTCCCACTTGGCAGGCAGCGTCAACTGCCAAACATGGGAGCGAAGATGCCTAAGAATGACCCCAGCCCTGAGTAGCCCCTACCTGACTCTCTGGAGTCCCAGATGTTAGGGAACAGACAAACCTGCCCAGACTCCTGACCCACAGGACCACGAGTGTAATAAAGTGGTTGTGTAATAATGCCACTACATTTTAGGTTCGTTTGTTACTCAGCAACAGTGGGTAGAACAAACACAACAACCATTACAATAAGAGGTGACATTTACTGAGCGCCTGCTGCATGCTCAGCACTGTTAAGAATTTATAAGAGGTAGAGGGACATTAGGCATGTGATCCAGTGATTCACAATCCTGGAGAAATTAAAAATGTAGGTTTCCAGGCCCCATCCAAACCTGCCGAGTCAGCATCGTGCTCTGCACCCCAGTGGCTGTGAATTCACTGCCTCAGGCGGCGCCGGGCCAAGCCCAGGAGAAGGGTAGCGCCAATTTGGTTCAGTTTAACGCAGCAAATATTACTGATTGGCCCTACCATAGGCTGGGTGCTTGGACAGCAGGACACTCACAGTGTGTAGATGGAATACAGGGATGCGAGTGACATAATGCCAACGAGAAGAGGATGACAATAAAGGCTGTCTATTAGGCTTGTACTGGGCACTTCCTTGGTGCTCTACACACAGACTCTGTTCTAGCGCCTTCTCACAACTGCTGCCCCCCACCCCCCGCCCTTTAAATTTTTAAGACACAGAGATTGAGAGCTTAAGTAACTTTCCTAAATGATCCAGCTGGAAAGTGACGGAGCCAGCATCTAAACCTGAGCCTGTCTGACTTCAAAGCCTGTGTGTTTCGTTCCCCCCACTGCCTCACGGAGTGAGAGCTCGGCGTGTCAGGGGAGGCGCTTGTGAGATGTGCCACCGGAAGATGGCACTGTTATTTCTGGTTGTGGAGGGCTGGGATTTCTCCCAGTGTCCGCTCGCTCTTCCTTCTCAGTCATGGGCACATCACTACAATCTCCAGTCTCTTTGGAGCCAGGTAACCAGCTGAACAAGTTCTGGCTGACGAGAGCAAGCACGAGTCTCGTGGAGCACACTTCTGGGAAGCCTCCTGAAAGGCAGAGTGTGTGCTCTGCTTTCCATCCCACGCAGAGCCCTTCTGGCAGGAATGTGGATGTGATGTCTAGAGCTCTGGAATCCCATTAGACCCTGAGAATAAGTGTACACCCTGGGAATGGTAGAGAAAAAGCCAAAAGCAGCCTGGTCCCCAGTAACTGAAGAGCTGCCACATTGGCCCCTGGGATTTGTATCTATCTATGGTGATTTTTATGCATGAGAGAATGAGCCTCTGTCTTGTTCAGGTCACTGTGATATTGGGTCTTGTTTCCTCCCATTTGAATCTGATCCTAAGTGATATGATGGAGCAGCAGAGAGGACTTTGAGGAAGAGGATGAACTTGGGTTGGGTTTTGAAAGATGAGTATGACGGATATGCAGATACGGGAGAAGAAGTTCCTCACAGGTTCTGGCAACAGCAAGAGTGACAAGGGTCTTCCAGGCGGTGTGTGGAGCATGACAAGGAGATGTAGGAGCTAAGTAGGGTTGGAACACCGCTTCATAAACAGCTTTGGCTGCTAGGGAAAGAAGATACAGTTTTAACTCTTAGCACTGGGGAGCCACTGAAGGTGTTTGAGTGCAAGAGTGATGTGTTTGGAACTAGATTTTAGCTTGATGAAGATCTGTAGGCAGAACTGGAAAGTAACCTTGGGCCAGAACTGGGGAGCTGAGGGTGAGAATTGGTTGGAAAGGAGGTATGGAGACTAGATTATCCGATAGTATATGGAATAGCTAACGGATTAAACAATGGTGTGCTAATATCACGGATAACTTGGCAGCCACGGAAAGGATGACATGCAAGAAAGTGTGATAACATGTGAAGGTGCTCTTGGTATACTGTTACATGACATAGAACGTTCTCACTCAAATGTGGGAGCTAAAAAAGTGGATTTCATGAAGACAAAGAGTCGAATGTGGTTGCCAGAGGCCAGGAAGGGTAGGAGGGAAAGGGGTGGGGGGTGAAGGGAAGAAAAAAGTGTAAATGTATTTATTACCACTGAACTGTACACTTGAAGCCACTAAAGATGGTAAATTGTATGTGTATATTTTATCCCAATAAAAAATAAAACAAAAGACAAAACCAAAAACACCCCCCAGATTCCCTGTTTGTTTATGATCAGTTCCTGAAAATTAAAAAAATTAATTCCATGCATTAAATATTAAAAGCCAAGAAAGTTATTCTCCCATTGTTAATAATAGTTACTGCTGGGTGGGAGTTTTTAGGGTGCTTTTTATTTCTTTTGTTGCTATTTTCTAAATTCTTGGTCATAGTGATAATAGCAGCTGAGCACCCCTGCAGACTGCAGAGCTCTGTGCCAGCGGCCTCAGCACTGCTTCATGCTTTAGCTTTTTAAATCCTCCTTGTGCCCCATGAGAGAGGAACTTTATTTTTCATCTTTTTATATTTGAGGAAACCAAGACTCAGAGAGTACTGGGGTGGCAAGGGCAATATACGTAACCTTAACATTTGTACCCCCATAATATGCTGAAATAAAAAAAAACAGAGTAGGATCCTCCTTCAAGGGGAGAGAACCAGTGCGAAGAGAGGTGCCTGGGAGGTGTGGGGGGCCCGCAGGGGGCAGAGGCCCTCTAGGGGTCCGGGAGGACCCCGCGCCCGCGCAGCCTGCCGAGCCCACCGTGGACACCATCTCCCGTCACGCGCTGGTTAGGACTCACAATCGCCTCTTTAGGGGAAGGGAAACAGAAGCTCAGGAAGGTCATACAAGTTGCTCAAGATACCAAAGTAGGAGAGTCAGGATTTGAACCCAGAGCTCTCTGCCTGGCTCAAAAGCTTTCTCTGCCACGCCTACCCACAACAGGGGCGCTAGTTTCAAATAAGCAGATTCTGGAAATCTGCTTATTTGGCCTTCCCAGCTCCCTTAAGCAACAGACTGTGGGCAAGCAGCGAGAACCATTTAAAAACAGGCCTCCAACCCTGTCTTTTGGGCGAGTCTTAGTCTCGAACGGCTCACCCTCCCTGTCTGGAACTTCCTGGCGGAACCTGACCTGATTTCACCTGCTGGGTTCACAGTCCAGCCTCACTCCTTAAACCCACCGCCCTTCCTTAGCCGCTTCCTGACCACAGTCCCGCAGCCTTGGCCCCGAGGCAAGGTTCCGCAGTCCGCCCAGCACCTGCTCTCTCCACGCTCTGCGCCCCTTCTCTGCCACCCGGCCTGAGCCCCCCGAGGGGGAGGCCGGGAACACTCCGTCCTCATGTCAGACATTTCCCTAATTCCCTGTGGCTTAATCTTTTGCTCTTTCAGTTTATCGTAAATGATTTTCCAAGCCAGTGGATTTAATTACATTACACTTAGGGAAATTGGTGCCATTTCTTAATTACTTTTATAGTTGAAAAGCAATTACTTAGCAATCACATGAAGAGATTCTCGTATTTCCTGGAGCTCTGCAGAGAACTAGACCGGCTTTGAAGAGGTTGGGTTTGCCCCTGGGGTAATTGGAACTGGGGTAATTGCTTTTGGGGAGAAAGGTAAGTTTTGTGGTATTGTTCCAGCAAGGGGTATAGCTAGTATTACAGCTCTCGTTGCAGTGCCCGACTGGGGAAGGAACTGAGCAGCACAGGAGAGGAGAGTCGGTTATTCCGCCAGCAGTCTCGGAGCGGATCTGACTTTTAACCCCCCTTCCTTGTTCTCTTCCTGTTTTTATACCCTTGGTAGGACTCAAAAAATGTCCAATCAGCAATAAGCTTTAACATCCAATCAGCAATAAGCTTTAACATCCAATCAGCAACAGGGGGACTTGAAAAGTATCCAATCAAGATCGCGCGGCCGGAGGACGGGAGCAGGTGGTTGAGCACTGAGCGCCGACAGAGCAAGGCCGCCCGGCAGCACGCACCTGCTGTGGCCTTCAGCGCCCGTGCAGCCGCAGCCCGCAGCGATGTGGAGCAGCGGGGAGGCAGCGAGCGGCCCGTCCCGGCACCTGACGTTTTTCCCCTTTGATGCCCTTATCAGTTTACACAGAGGCGTCAACCTCTCTATGACGCTAATAACTGCACTGGGCAAGCTGGGTCCCACGGTTACCATCAGAAGGATCTCTTAGCCCTTTGACTTTGGTGGTTACAATTCCTGACTGGTTTGCATAGTAACAGCATTCTTCCCCCAGAGAGCCCCAACCAAGAACAACACAGAGTTACCCCATGTAGACCCAGAAAAGGATTATCAAGAAGCAAGTTAGTCCAGTCTTTTGGTGCAAAGGCCCCGAGTCCAATTCTCAAGAAGATCGTCAGTATTCCTGTAAGAGTCCAGGTCAGTGGTCCCATTCAGTCCTTGGCTTCCAGCCAGACTCCGGGGCAATCCGTATACATTGGCCCTTTAGTCTTGGGCATACCTGACGTGACGACTTCGCTCCCCGTGGTGACTGCGTGGCCAGCCAACCGTTTGCCGTCCTGGGTGTGGCTGCTGCCGTCCCTGTAGAGCCACAGGTCAGGCGCTGGCAACGGACCATCCCTCAAGTCCGGCGGCTTGCGCAGACCTCCTCTACGGCCTCGGCACAGTCCTGGCCCGGTAGGCAGGAAGGTGGGAGGGTTCAAGGTCCGCAGTCTCGATGGTGACTCGTGGGTTTTCACACACCAGTCCCTGGCACTGCGCCAGCCAACTGCTAGAAAGCCATCGGTGCCCCGATGTGTTCACTGCTGCGTGCGGGACCTGCACACGGACACCCTGCCCAAGCACAAGGCCGTCCACCTCCTTGACCAGTGAGACGGTCGCTGCCAGTGCCCGCAGGCAAGGCGGCCGTCCCGACGCTACCGAGTCTAGCCGCTTGGACAGACAGGCCGCTGGCCTCTGCCAGGGCCCACGGTCTGCGCCAGCACCCCACAGCTCCCTGCCTCTCGCCTCCAAGGGGGCCTGCTCAGCCTCAAGCCGGCCCGGAGCTCCACACCGCCTGTTCCAGCGTCCTCTTCATCCGCTCCAGGAGTGCACGTGTGTCCTGCTCCTTCAGCTCCTCAGCCATCATGGCGGCATCGGTCGGTGATGGCCTTTTTGGCCTTCTCTGCCTCCCGCCTCTCCTGGGCAGCTTCCTCCACCTCCCCACTCAGCTGGGCCAAATCTGCCTCGAGCTGCTTCTTCTGGTTCAGGAGGCCTGTGTTCTGCGAATGCAGGAGGTTGAGACACTCGGTGGCCTCCAGCAGCTCCTGCTCCGCCAGCCGCCGGCTGTGCTCGCCCTGCTCCTGCGCAGCCCCCAGCTCTTCCAGCTCAGAAGCCAGCTGCTGCTCCTCATCCCGCCCTGCCTGCTCCTCCTTCCGCGGGGCCTGCAGCAGCTGTGTGGCCAGCTGGGCCTCCATGGCCCGACGGGTAGCGTGGCCCAGCTGCAGCTCCAGGTCACTGAGGTCACCCTCCATCTTCTTCTTGAGCCTCAGTGCTTCGTTGCGGGCCGGGTCTCAGCACCCAGGGAGGCCTGCAGGGACTCCACTGCCCGCTGGCGGTTGCGCCTCAGGTCAGCGCGCTCCTCATCTTTCTCCACCTGCTTCTTTTTTGCCTCCTCCAGCTCCTCGGTCCGCTGGATGGCGTCTGCCTCACGCTTGCTCAGCAGGTCCTGCCCCAAGAGAGGCACCGGACAGTCTGGTATGTGGAGGACCTCTTGCCTTATCTGATGGCCCCCCAGGTGGCCTAACTGGGACTGGCAGGAGGGTCTGGCTACCCAGTAGCTCTGACTATAGTTTCCTGCTTTGTAAGTGGGGCCGTGGGGGTTATCACAACGAGTGTTCTGCTCCAGCATCCACCATGAATGTCATCTGTTGGCCCCCTACTTGCATCTTAACCACAGGTTCCTGAGGGCTGAAGGAACCTGGTTGGCCTAACTCGGAGTCAATGCCACCAAGCCCCACTAGCTCTTGGGCTTCTGGTTTCTGCTAGATAGTCCCAAATGGGGCCCTCCCTTGTGACAGGTGACTTCTCTTGTGGGGGCATTCATTCTTCCAGTGGCCGAACCCCTTGCAGTTGGCGCACTGGTCTCTTGCCAGGGGTGCCCGTCCTCTGGTTCCCCCCTTTTGTGGGGGTCCGGGCCGCTTGGAAGGGTCGGGTCCACCAAGGGCGGCCGCCAGGAGGGCAGCCTTTTTCTTCATCCTCTGATCTTTCTCCCTCTGAGCAGTCTGGTCCCGGTTGACGTACATCTTGTGGGCCACCTCCATTAACTGTGTGATGCTCATGCCTGCAAATCCTTCCAGTTTCTGCAGCTTCCTCCGGATGTCGGAGGCAGACAGCCCGACGAACGCTGCATTCACCATTCTCTGGTTTTCGGCTGCCTCCGGGTCGATAGGTATGTATACTCGGTATGCCTCACAGAGGCGCTCGTAGAAGCCATAGGGTGACTCTTCTGGCTTCTGGGTAATCAGGACAACCTTGTTCATGTTGGTCGGCTTTTTGGCCCCTTCCCGCACTCCTTGGGGAAGAGCCTCTCGGTCCCGCTCGAGTGCCGCTGTCCTTCTGGTGCGCTGAAATCCCACTCTGGGTTGGTCTCGGGCGCCGCTCGTGATGCCCACCGTTCCACATCCGGGTGCCCGCCGGCGCCCGCTCCTGCAGCCACTTCCGAGTTCCAGTCGTGATCCGACGCCGTTCCTCGGTACTGAAGAGGGTCAGCAGGAGCTGCCGGCAATTTTCCCATTGGGGCGGTGAGTCTGGAAGACAGACTCCAGGAGGTCGACGAGGGCCCGCGGTTTCTCTGAGTAGGACGGCGTATGGTGTTTCCAGTTCAATAGGTCGGTGGTGGAGAAAGGCTGATGATACAGGGCAGGTTGCCCCGGCTGGATGGTTCCGGCATCCCGAACCCGAGGAGGAGCTAGCGTTTCCTGCAGAGGCATCTGGAAGGCCAGGCAGACCGCAAGCGGCGGGCGAGTGGTGGAGATGCAGTCCCAGTCACCATCTCCACACTGAATGCATGAAACTTATCAGCATGCACCTTGCAACTGTTGGCTTGGACTCAGACCCTCCCATGCGTTAACTGATTTAACCAGCTCTCTTATTCCCTACACCGCCCGACAACACCCCTTTTCTGAACCTTGTCCCTGCCCAGACTCTCGTCCCTGCTCTGGTTCTTCTCAGGACACAAAAGGGGTGGGGGCTTCTCTCAGTGTCCGCCTAGCTGCGTCCCTCGAGGGAACTTAGGCGCGTCTTGGCCAAGGCGTCATGGGAGTGAATCGCCCTTGTGCTGACGTCACCACAGAACCCCGGTTAGGACCCACTCAAAGCTGTAGCTGAAGTTGTGGGGCTATAGACACAATGACCTCAAGCAGTCACCGTTCCCTCCACGCGCATTTACTCAGAGGTTACACATTCCCTCCCCTGGGGGATCCCTGTCCTTAGGAGCTGATCCAGCTCCTCTTCCTTCCCACTGACGGGCCTGCACCCTGGGAGCTGATCCGGCTCCTCTTCCATCCCACTGACAGGCCTGCACCCTGGGAGCTGATCCGGCTCCTCTTCCGTCCCACTGACGGGCCTGCACCCTGGGAGCTGATCCGGCTCCTCTTCCATCCCACTGACGGGCCTGCACCCTGGGAGCTGATCCGGCTCCTCTTCCTTCCCACTGACGGGCCTACACCCTGGGCGCTGATCGGGCTCCTCTTCCATCCCACTGACGGGCCTGCACCCTGGGAGCTGATCCGGCTCCTCTTCCTTCCCACTGATGGGCCTGCACCCTGGGAGCTCATCTGGCTCCTCTTCCATCCCACTGACGGGCCTGCACCCTGGGAGCTGATCTGGCTCCTCTTCCATCCCACTGACGGGCCTGCACCCTGGGAGCTGATCCGGCTCCTCTTCCTTCCCACTGATGGGCCTGCACCCTGGGAGCTCATCTGGCTCCTCTTCCTTCCCACTGACGGGCCTGCACCCTGGGAGCTGATCGGGCTCCTCTTCCATCCTACTGATGGGCCTGCACCCTGGGAGCTGATCGGGCTCCTCTTCCTTCCCACTTACGGGCCTACACCCTGGGCGCTGATCGGGCTCCTCTTCCATCCCACTGACGGGCCTGCACCCTGGGAGCTGATCCGGCTCCTCTTCCTTCCCACTGATGGGCCTGCACCCTGGGAGCTCATCTGGCTCCTCTTCCATCCCACTGACGGGCCTGCACCCTGGGAGCTGATCTGGCTCCTCTTCCATCCCACTGACGGGCCTGCACCCTGGGAGCTCATCTGGCTCCTCTTCCTTCCCACTGACGGGCCTGCACCCTGGGAGCTGATCGGGCTCCTCTTCCATCCCACTGACGGGCCTGCACCCTGGGAGCTGATCGGGCTCCTCTTCCTTCCCACTGACGGGCCTGCACCCTGGGAGCTGATCCGGCTCCTCTTCCTTCCCACTGACGGGCCTGCACCCTGGGAGCTGATCCGGCTCCTCTTCCTTCCCACTGATGGGCCTGCACCCTGGGAGCTCATCTGGCTCCTCTTCCATCCCACTGACGGGCCTGCACCCTGGGAGCTGATCGGGCTCCTCTTCCATCCTACTGATGGGCCTGCACCCTGGGAGCTGATCGGGCTCCTCTTCCTTCCCACTGACGGGCCTATCTCGGGCCGGCCCCAGGACCTTACCTTTTTCGACGTCCTGGCCTTGGTCTGCCGCTCCAGCTCACTAAGCCTGGTGCCCACCCTCTCAGCCTCCTGCTCCTGCCCGTGCACCGTGGAGGCGAGCACCTGCCTGGAGGCCTGTCGCAGCGTGGCCTGTATCAGTGCCCCTGCTTCCCCTACCTTAGCAAGCCTTCGCGAGCTTGGCATTGCCCTTGGCCGACAGCTCCACTTCTCTCTTCTCGGCACTGCAGGAGAGGGATGACGCTCAGCGCAGGCTAGTCTCAGCCTGCTGTCCGCCATCCGGCGATCTGGTGGCTTCATGGGGCCAGCGTGGTCGGCTTTCCAGGTCAGGGAACCAAAATGTTCCGGCAAGGGGTATAGCTAGTCTTACAGCACTTGACTGAGGAAAGAACAGAGTGGCACATGGAGAGTTGGAGAATTCTTTATTCCGCCAGTCAGGCTCAGAGAGGATCTGACCTCTGACGTTCACTTTCTGGTTCTCCTCCTATTTTCATACCATTGGTAGGACTCAAAAAGCATCCAATCAGCAACAAGCTTTATCATCCAATCAGTAATAAGATTTAACATCCAATCAGCAACAGTGGGATTCAAAAAGTATCCAATCAAGATCTCGCAGGCAGTGCAGGCAGAGGACGGGAGCAGGCTGCTGAGCAGCGGACAGACGCGATGCTCAGCCCCAGCAGTGTGCACCCAGCGGCGTCCAGCAGCCGGTGCAGCACTGGCCCGCGGGGATGCGGAGCGGCGGGGAGGTGGCGAGTGCCCTTGTCCTGGCACCGACAGTTTTCCCTGTCAGTGTAGCATTGGATAAATAAAGATTTGTTTTAATTGTGATCCACTCTGTTGCTTAAGCCCAAACCTGACAGACACCCTTAACATCTCCCTCTTCTTTAGTGCTCTGTACCTCCTCGTTAGTGAAGTGCTAGGATCCCACCTCCTGGTCTCCCTCTGTCCACTCTGGCCCCATGCCATGGGTTGAAGGGTGGTTCCCAAAGAACACCTGTGAAGGTAAACTTATTTGGGAAAAGGGCCTTTGCAGATGTAATTAAGTGAAGGATCTTGAGATGAGAACATACTGAATTACCTGGATGGCCCCAAGCCAATGAAAAGTGTCCTTCTAAGAGAGGAAAAGGGACACAGAGGGATGCGAAGATGGGCTGAGACTGGACTGATGGATCTATACGCCAAGGAAGGCCAGGGTTGCTGGAAGTCACCAGAAGCTGGGAGGGAGGGACAAGCCCTGCCTTTGCCTTGGTGTTGGGCTGCTGGCCTCCGAAAGGTGAGGGAGTGAGTGTGGGTTGTTTGAAGCCACTCAGTTTGTGGTCATTTGTTAGGGCAGCTCCAGCATCCAGCTCCCTCAGTCAGTTTCTAGCGCTCCTAGCTACAGTGCTCAATGCCAGCAGCTCTGGTCTGCTTAGAGCGCAGCGGCGTCCCTGCCACGGCCTGGCCAGGTCTAGGCCGAGCCCCTCTGTGATCAGCCCCTGTCATTCTGCTTTGGCTGCCTGGACCTCTTTGCTCTTCCTCAAACACAGAGAACCTGCTCTTGCCTCAGGGCCTTTGCACCTGCTGTTCCAGCCACCTGGAATGGTCACTCCCAGAGACCTATGGTGTTCCCAGGCTCCGCTTCAGAGGAGCCTTCCCGGCCAGGGTAGTCAGAGCCCCACCCATCAAACGCCTGTGTGTTCTGCTGGCTCCCGGTCTACCGTCCCCTCCTCTAGCGGGCGGCCTCCCAGAGAGCAGCGCGCGGCCTAATCTTGCACCCGCCACACCTAAAACAGCACCCACAAAGACAAAGACATCTGTTGAAGGAACATCTGTCTTTGGGCGAGGAGAGGCTGGAGGATCCGCTGCAAGTGTGCGGGCCGGGAGTGGACCTGCAGCCCGCACGGAGCAGACGCCAGGAGTGGACCTGCAGCCCACACGGAGCAGACGCGGGCCGGGAGTGGACCTGCAGCCCACACGGAGCAGACGTGCGGGCCGGGAGTGGACCCGCAGCCCGCACGGAGCAGATGCGGGCCGGGAGTGGACCTGCAGCCCCCCACGGAGCAGACGTGCGGGCCGGGAGTGGACCTGCAGCCCACACGGAGCAGACGTGCGGGCCGGGAGTGGACCTGCAGCCCGCACGGAGCAGACGCGGGCCGGGAGTGGACCTGCAGCCCACACGGAGCAGACGTGCGGGCCGGGAGTGGACCTGCAGCCCACAGGGAGCAGACGTGCGGGCCGGGAGTGGACCTGCAGCCCACAGGGAGCAGACGTGCGGGCCGGGAGTGGACCTGCAGCCCACAGGGAGCAGACGTGCGGGCCGGGAGTGGACCTGCAGCCCACAGGGAGCCGGCACGTGGGCCGGGAGTGGACCTGCAGCCCACAGGGAGCGGGCACGTGGGCCGGGAGTGGACCTGCAGCCCACAGGGAGCAGATGTGTGGGCCGGGAGTGGACCTGCAGCCCACAGGGAGCCGGCACGTGGGCCGGGAGTGGACCTGCAGCCCGCACGGACCTGCAGCCCACAGGGAGTGGACCCGCGGGCGTGCGGGAGTGGACCTGCAGCCCACAGGGAGTGGACCCGCGGGTGTGCGGGAGTGGACCTGCAGCCGGCACAGAGCAGACGCGAGGCTGAAGAGGGGGCAGCGATGCTGGGTCAGGGCCACTGAGGCAGGGCTGCACAGATTCACCGGCTATGGAACTGGGCAGGTTATTTCCTCTTACCCGGAGCCTCCGTGTCACACCTGGAAGCCGAGTGGAACCACGTTCTTGGCGGCCACAGCGTGACAGCCCGGGCGACTGACAGCCGGGCGCAGGGCTGGGCGAAGTCCCCTTCCTTCACCCCTCGCGGTGGGGGTGCGCGGGTGCCCACTGCCCCACCCTCCTGTCTTGATGCTTCTTAAACACTGAAAAGGCTAAGGGGAAATGAAGGATATGAAAGGATCTCAAAGAGACTGGTGGGATTTATCCCCTGTTCTGTGCAGCTGCAGGTGGCTCACTCTGCTTGCTGTGTAGACTTCCATCCTGTTGTGGAAAAGGAAAATTACCAGCTAGACAATACTTAGTATGGGATGGGAGGTGGGAGGGGTGGTTGAGGGAAACTTTATGTTAAAGACAAAATGTTCTGCAAGAGAGTGTAGCTGATCGGCAACTCACAAGAGGATGTAGCTAACCGCAAATCTGGGCTCCTGTGACCGGCTTGCTCTGCAGTGCAGGGTCAGCCCAGGGTATGAAGCCCCAGACTGAGAACGTGCGGGGCTGCTCTCCCTCCTTGCATGCAGTGGTGACAGCCCCTGCGCAGGAACAGATAAAATTTGGCTGATTGGATTTTGGTGTCCGAGTCCCCTTGACCCGCTGGTTTACAGCAGTGTGGACGCCTCCGTCCACAGCTGAGGGCGGGCGCTTTCCGGGGGGCCGTGCCGAGCGTGGCTCCTGAGAATGCTCCAGTGCACAGCTCTGAGTGAGCAGACATACATACGTTGGGTACAGAACTAAGAGTAGAGTTGTCAGATTTAGCGAATTAAACTTGGGACATACTCACACTAAAAAGATTACTCGTTGTGTATCTGAAATTGTAATTTAACTGGATATGTTGTATTTTATCTGGCAACCACACCACAGAGTGGAGTTTCAAGCCTTGGAGTGTGTGTTCGTTCGCTGTTAGCAGGGAAATCCCAGCGTTTCCTCAAAGTGGCAGCACCCACATCCACCGGCAGCCGTGGGAGACGTCCGTTCCACAGCTGGTGTCGTGCCTGCTTTTCCTGCTAGCCATGCCGCGGGGCTGTGAAGGCACCATGCTGTGGGTTCAGTTCGAGTTTTCCTGAGGACTAATACAAAGTTGAGTACCTTTTCATGTCTACGGACTGTTTGAATATCCCCTTTTGTGTGTCTGTTCAAGTCTTTTGACCATTGAAATAATTGGGTTGTCGTTTCCTTATTTGCTTATGGGAATTCCTTACATATTCTGCATACTACTCCTCTGTCGGGAGTGTGCGACGCGAATGTCTTCTCCCATGCTGTGGGCTGCCTAGATGACACGGAAAGTGTCGGGCGCCAGGACACGGCCACTGGCCGCCTCCCCGGCGCCCCGCATCTCCGCGGCCCAGCGCTGCGCGTGGCCAGTTGGAGGGCGTGCTGCTGGGGCCAACCCGAGGCAGAGCGCCCTGGGTCCTGCGTGCCTCTGGGGCGGCTTGCAGCCACCTGTTTCCGGCCGTGCTGCTTGCCTGATCCTGATTGGGTAATTTTTGCTGATTGGATGTTAAAGCTTGTAGTTGATTGGATGCTTTTGGAGTCCTACCAAGGGTATAAAAGCAGGAGGAGAACAAGGAAGGGGGGGTCAGAAGATCAGAAGACGGGAAGAGAGCTGTAACACTTTCTGGGTTGAATCTGCTGGCGGAATAAAGACTGTTCTCCGATTCTTCGTGTGCCGCTTGGTTCTTTCCCCGGTCAAGAGCTGTAACACTAGCTGTTCACTTGCCGCAACATTTTGGTTCCCTGACCGGGAAAGTCGACCCAGCTGGCCACTTGAAGCCAGTGGGACAGCACCCTTGACAGCTTACGGCACCCTTGACGCTGCGACAGGCCTCCCGGAAGGGGCTGGTCTGCACGGTGCATTGGCAGGAGCAGGAGGCTGATCGGGTGGGTGGGTGCCGGGCTGAGCAAGCTGGAGCCACCAAGGCCAGGACGTCGGACAGGGTAGGGTCTCTGGGACCCACCTGAGATAGGCCCTTCAGTGGGAAGGAAGAGGAGCCCGATCAGCGCCCAGGGTATAGGCCCGTCAGTGGGACGGAAGAGGAGCCCAATCAGCTCCCAGGGTGCAGGCCCGTCAGTGGGAAGGAAGAGGAGCCCGATCAGCTCCCAGGGTGCAGGCCCGTCAGTGGGAAGGAAGAGGAGCCCGATCAGCGCCCAGGGTGTAGGCCCGTCAGTGGGACGGAAGAGGAGCCCGATCAGCTCCCAGGGTGCAGGCCCGCCAGTGGGATGGAAGAGGAGCCCGATCAGCTCCCAGGGTGTAGGCCCGTCAGTGGGAAGGAAGAGGAGCCCGATCAGCGCCCAGGGTGTAGGCCCGTCAGTGGGACGGAAGAGGAGCCCCATCAGCTCTCAGGGTGCAGGCCCGTCAGTGGGAAGGAAGAGGAGCCCGATCAGCGCCCAGGGTGTAGGCCCGTCAGTGGGAAGGAAGGGGAGCCCCATCAGCTCTCAGGGTGCAGGCCCGTCAGTGGGAAGGAAGAGGAGCCCCATCAGCTCTCAGGGTGCAGGCCCGTCAGTGGGAAGGAAGGGGAGCCCCATCAGCTCTCAGGGTGCAGGCCCGTCAGTGGGACGGAAGAGGAGCCCCATCAGCTCTCAGGGTGCAGGCCCGTCAGTGGGACGGAAGAGGAGCCCCATCAGCTCTCAGGGTGCAGGCCCGTCAGTGGGAAGGAAGAGGAGCCCGATCAGCTCCCAGGGTGTAGGCCCGTCAGTGGGACGGAAGAGGAGCCCGATCAGCTCCCAGGGTGCAGGCCCGTCAGTGGGAAGGAAGGGGAGCCCCATCAGCTCCCAGGGTGCAGGCCCGTCAGTGGGAAGGAAGAGGAGCCCGATCAGCTCCCAGGGTGCAGGCCCTTCAGTGGGAAGGAAGGGGAGCCCCATCAGCTCTCAGGGTGCAGGCCCGTCAGTGGGAAGGAAGGGGAGCCCCATCAGCTCTCAGGGTGCAGGCCCGTCAGTGGGAAGGAAGAGGAGCCCGATCAGCTCCCAGGGTGCAGGCCCTTCAGTGGGAAGGAAGGGGAGCCCGATCAGCGCCCAGGGTGTAGGCCCGTCAGTGGGAAGGAAGGGGAGCCCCATCAGCTCCCAGGGTGCAGGCCCGTCAGTGGGAAGGAAGAGGAGCCTGATCAGCTCCCAGGGTGCAGGCCCTTCAGTGGGAAGGAAGGGGAGCCCGATCAGCGCCCAGGGTGTAGGCCCGTCAGTGGGACGGAAGAGGAGCCCGATCAGCTCCCAGGGTGCAGGCCCGCCAGTGGGATGGAAGAGGAGCCCGATCAGCGCCCAGGGTGTAGGCCCGTCAGTGGGACGGAAGAGGAGCCCCATCAGCTCTCAGGGTGCAGGCCCGTCAGTGGGAAGGAAGAGGAGCCCGATCAGCGCCCAGGGTGTAGGCCCGTCAGTGGGAAGGAAGGGGAGCCCCATCAGCTCTCAGGGTGCAGGCCCGTCAGTGGGACGGAAGAGGAGCCCCATCAGCTCTCAGGGTGCAGGCCCGTCAGTGGGAAGGAAGAGGAGCCCGATCAGCGCCCAGGGTGTAGGCCCGTCAGTGGGAAGGAAGGGGAGCCCCATCAGCTCTCAGGGTGCAGGCCCGTCAGTGGGACGGAAGAGGAGCCCGATCAGCTCCCAGGGTGCAGGCCCGTCAGTGGGAAGGAAGAGGAGCCCGATCAGCTTCCAGGGTGCAGGCCCGTCAGTGGGAAGGAAGGGGAGCCCCATCAGCTCTCAGGGTGCAGGCCCGTCAGTGGGAAGGAAGAGGAGCCCGATCAGCTTCCAGGGTGCAGGCCCGTCAGTGGGAAGGAAGGGGAGCCCCATCAGCTCCCAGGGTGCAGGCCCGTCAGTGGGAAGGAAGAGGAGCCGGATCAGCTCCCAGGGTGTAGGCCCGTCAGTGGGAAGGAAGAGGAGCCCGATCAGCTCTCAGGGTGCAGGCCCGTCAGTGGGAAGGAAGAGGAGCCCCATCAGCTCTCAGGGTGCAGGCCCGTCAGTGGGAAGGAAGAGGAGCCCCATCAGCTCTCAGGGTGCAGGCCCGTCAGTGGGAAGGAAGAGGAGCCCCATCAGCTCTCAGGGTGTAGGCCCGTCAGTGGGAAGGAAGAGGAGCCCGATCAGCTCCCAGGGTGCAGGCCCGTCAGTGGGAAGGAAGGGGAGCCCCATCAGCTCTCAGGGTGCAGGCCCGTCAGTGGGATGGAAGAGGAGCCTGATCAGCTTCCAGGGTGCAGGCCCGTCAATGGGATGGAAGAGGAGCCGGATCAGCTCCCAGGGTGCAGGCCCGCCAGTGGGATGGAAGAGGAGCCTGATCAGCTCCCAGGGTGCAGGCCCGTCAGTGGGAAGGAAGAGGAGCCTGATCAGCTCCCAGGGTGCAGGCCCGTCAGTGGGAAGGAAGAGGAGCCCGATCAGCTCCCAGGGTGCAGGCCCGTCAGTGGGAAGGAAGAGGAGCCCGATCAGCTCCCAGGGTGTAGGCCCGTCAGTGGGACGGAAGAGGAGCCGGATCAGCTCCCAGGGTGCAGGCCCGTCAGTGGGATGGAAGAGGAGCCGGATCAGCTCCCAGGGTGTAGGCCCGTCAGTGGGACGGAAGAGGAGCCGGATCAGCTCCCAGGGTGCAGGCCCGTCAGTGGGAAGGAAGAGGAGCCCGATCAGCTCCTAGGGTGCAGGCCCGTCAGTGGGAAGGAAGAGGAGCCCGATCAGCTCCCAGGGTGCAGGCCCGTCAGTGGGAAGGAAGAGGAGCCTGATCAGCTCCCAGGGTGCAGGCCCGTCAGTGGGAAGGAAGAGGAGCCCGATCAGCTCCCAGGGTGCAGGCCCGTCAGTGGGAAGGAAGAGGAGCCCGATCAGCTCCCAGGGTGCAGGCCCGTCAGTGGGAAGGAAGAGGAGCCCGATCAGCTCCCAGGGTGCAGGCCCGTCAGTGGGACGGAAGAGGAGCCCGATCAGCTCCCAGGGTGCAGGCCCGTCAGTGGGAAGGAAGAGGAGCCCGATCA
Source organism: Microcebus murinus (assembly GCF_040939455.1). NCBI lineage: Eukaryota > Metazoa > Chordata > Mammalia > Primates > Cheirogaleidae > Microcebus > Microcebus murinus. The sequence goes on along the minus strand of NC_134119.1, from coordinate 54,743,458 downwards.
GCTCCTAGGGTGCAGGCCCGTCAGTGGGAAGGAAGAGGAGCCCGATCAGCTCCCAGGGTGCAGGCCCGTCAGTGGGAAGGAAGAGGAGCCCGATCAGCTCCCAGGGTGCAGGCCCGTCAGTGGGACGGAAGAGGAGCCCGATCAGCTCCCAGGGTGCAGGCCCGTCAGTGGGAAGGAAGAGGAGCCCGATCAGCTCCTAGGGTGCAGGCCCGTCAGTGGGAAGGAAGAGGAGCCCGATCAGCTCCCAGGGTGCAGGCCCGTCAGTGGGAAGGAAGAGGAGCCCGATCAGCTCCCAGGGTGCAGGCCCGTCAGTGGGAAGGAAGAGGAGCCCGATCAGCTCCCAGGGTGCAGGCCCGTCAGTGGGAAGGAAGAGGAGCCCGATCAGCTCCCAGGGTGCAGGCCCGTCAGTGGGACGGAAGAGGAGCCCGATCAGCTCCCAGGGTGCAGGCCCGTCAGTGGGATGGAAGAGGAGCCGGATCAGCTCCCAGGGTGCAGGCCCGTCAGTGGGATGGAAGAGGAGCCGGATCAGCTCCCAGGGTGCAGGCCCGTCAGTAGGATGGAAGAGGAGCCCGATCTCCTCCTGAGCACAGGGACGCCCCAGGGGAGGGAATGTGTGATGAATGTTTGGGGAAAGGGCACATTGACGGTGTAGGCACTGTGTCTGTAGCCCACAGCTACAGGGTTTGAGTGGGTCCTAACCTGGGGTTCTGTGGCGACATCACAACCGTGATTTGCCAAGGGGAGGAGTCGGAGCAGGGACCAGAGTCTGGGCAGGGACAAGGTTTTGTCGGTGGTGGTGGGAACAGGAAAACATGGGAGGGTTTGAATCCAAGCCAACGGTTTTGGGGCGCATGGTGACAAAGTTTAAAACAGGCTGTAAGGGCAGATATGGGTTCACGATGACACCTGACAGATTGAGAACCCTCTGAAAGCTGGAGTGGCCGACCTTTGGAGTCGGCTGGCCTGCGGGGGACCCTTGGCCTGCCCACTACACGTGCAGTGTGGAGAGTGGTGACTGGGGTTCCAGTTACCCAGATCAATTCCCTATATAGATACATGGCTGGAGATTGCTCAAACTATGCCCCGTTGGGCTCGGTTCTGCGCTGATGAGGAACAGAGTAGGGCTCTAGTGGTTCAGAGGGTCCATGGTCTCAAGACACAGCCAATACATCAGGGAGACCTGATGGAGGACCAACCTCCACCTTACAACCCACAACACGCCACCCTCCCAGGCACCCCGACTGCACCTGAATCCCCATCATCATCAGTTTCTCCACCACCCGTCCGCTGGTTGTGGTCTGTCCAACCCCTTGCCCCAGCCTTCCAGATGCCTCTGCAGGAAACGCTAGCTCCGCCGCGGGTTCGGGATGCCGGAACCATCCAGCCGGGGCAACCTGCCCTGTATCATCAGTCTTTCTCCACCACCGACCTATTGAACTGGAAACACCATACGCCGTCCTACTCAGAGAAACCGCGGGCCCTCGTCGACCTCCTGGAGTCTGTCTTCCAGACTCACCGCCCCAATGGGAAAATTGCCGGCAGCTCCTGCTGACCCTCTTCAGTACCGAGGAACGGCGTCGGATCACGACTGGAACTCGGAAGTGGCTGCAGGAGCGGGCGCCGGCGGGCACCCGGATGTGGAACGGTGGGCATCACGAGCGGCGCCCGAGACCAACCAGAGTGGGACTTCAAGGCACCAGGAGGACAGCGGCACTCGAGCGGGACCGAGAGGCTCTTCCCCAAGGAGTGCGGGAAGGGGCCAAAAAGCCGACCAACATGAACAAGGTTGTCCTGATTACCCAGAAGCCAGAAGAGTCACCCTATGGCTTCTACGAGCGCCTCTGTGAGGCATGCCGAGTATACATACCTATCGACCCGGAGGCAGCCGAAAACCAGAGAATGGTGAATGCAGCGTTCGTCGGGCTGTCTGCCTCCGACATCCGGAGGAAGCTGCAGAAACTGGAAGGATTTGCAGGCATGAGCATCACACAGTTAATGGAGGTGGCCCACAAGATGTACGTCAACCAGGACCAGACTGCTCAGAGGGAGAAAGATCAGAGGATGAAGAAAAAGGCTGCCCTCCTGGCGGCCGCCCTTGGTGGACCCGACCCTTCCAAGCGGCCTGGACCCCCACGAAAGGGGGGAACCAGGGGACGGGTACCACTAGCAAGAGACCAGTGCACCAACTGCAAGGGGTCCGGCCACTGGAAGAATGAATGCCCCCACAAGGGAAGTCACCTGTTGCAAGGGAGGGCCCCGTTCGGGACTATCCAACAGGAACCAGAAGCCCAAGAGCTAGTGGGGCTTGCTGGCATTGACTCCGAGTCGGGCTGACTGGGTTCCTTCACTCGTGGCCCTCGGGAACCCATGGTCAAGATGAAAGTAGGGGGCCAACAAATGACATTCATGGTGGACGCAGAGGCAGAACACTCGTTGTGATAACCCCCGTGGCCTCGCTTGCAAAGTGAGAAACAGTTATAGTTGGAGCTACTGGGACTCGGGTAGCCAGACCTTTCTGCCAGTCCTGGGTATGCCAAATGGGGGGCCATCAGATAAGGCACGAGTTCCTCTACATGCCAGACTGTCTGGGGCCTCTCCTGGGACGGGACTTGCTGAGCAAACTTGGGGCACAGATCCCCTTCCATACTGGAGGAGCTGCGAGTCTGAGGCTCGGCACCCTGGGGACGGCCCTTGTGATGGCAGTCACCCTGCCACGAGAGGCGGAGTGGAGGTTATATGAGGAGGCCATGGACGAGCAAAATCCCACTGAATTCCGGCAAGATTTCCCGCTGGTCTGGGCAGAAGATAACGCCCCGCCCCCTCCCCCGCCTTGCACACCAGCACGCCCCTCTAGCGACTGAGGTGAAGCCTGGTGTCCAGCCGGTCAGGAGACGGCAGTACCCCCTCTCCAAGGAGGCACGAGAAGGGATTGGGGAACACATCGAGAAGCTTAAGCGGGAAGGGATATTGGTGGAGTGCCAATCTCCTTGGAACACGCCGCTCCTGCCAGTCAAGAAGCGAAATGGAGGGTATGCCCTGTCCAGGACCTGCGACTGGTCAACCAGGCCACAGTGACCCTCCATCGGTGGTCCCAAATCCGTACACCCTCCTGGGACTCATCCCACCCGATGCCGCTTGGTTCTCCTGTCTAGACCTCAAAGATGCATTCTTTTGCCTGCGACTGGCTCCAACAAGCCAGCTGTTGTTCGCTTTTGAATGGGAAGACCCCCAGACAGGAAGAAAGACCCAGCTCACCTGGACGCGGCTGCCACAAGGGTTCAAGAATTCACCAACCCTGTTTGGGGAAGCCTTGGCTGCAGATCTAGACCCCTTCCCACGAGAAGAGATTCACTGTGCGCTGCTGCAGTACGTTGATGACCTTCTAGTGGGAGTAACTAGGGAGGACTGTGAACAAGGGGCCCGCTGTCTCTTGCGGCTGCTCACAGATAAAGGATATAAGGTTTCCTGGAAGAAGGCACAGATTTGCAGACAGCAGGTAGAGTATCTGGGCTCCCACATCACCCGGGGGCGCCGCACGCTGAGGCACGAGCACAAGCACGCCGTCTGCACCATCCCAAGGCCGGCGAAGCAGAGGCAGCTGCGGGAGTTCCTCGGGGCGGCAGGATTCTGTCACATGTGGATACCAGGTTCTCCCTGAAAGCTAAGCCGTTGTATGAGGCATTACGGGGCCCGATAGTGCGGAACTAGAATGGACCAAAAGCCGGGAGGCGGCTTTTCAAGAACTGAAAGACTTGCTTAAGAAGGCCCCCGAGTTGGGCTTGCCGGGCGACACCAAAGACTTCAACCTGATTGTGCACGAGAGGAAGCAGGTAGCTACGGGGGTACTGACCCAGACCGTGGGCCCTGGCAGAGGCCAGCGGCCTGTCTGTCCAAGCGGCTGGACTCGGTAGCGTCGGGACGGCCGCCTTGCCTGCAGGCACTGGCAGCGACCGTCTTGCTAATTAAGGAGGCGGATGGGCTTGTGCTTGGGCAGGGTGTCCGTGTGCAGGTCCCGCACGCAGCAGTGAACACATCGGGGCACCGATGGCTTTCTAGCAGTTGGCTGGCGCAGTGCCAGGGACTGGTGTGTGAAAACCCACGAGTCACCATCGAGACTGCGGACCTTGAACCCTCCCACCTTCCTGCCTACCGGGCCCAGGACTGTGCCAGGCCGTGGAGGAGGTCTGTGCAAGCCGCTGGACTTGAGGGATGGTCCGTTGCCAGCGCCTGACCTGTGGCTCTACAGGGACGGCAGCAGCCACACCCAGGATGGCAAACGGTTGGCTGGCCACGCAGTCACCACGGGGATCGAAGTCGTCACGTCAGCCCTCTACCTCAGGGATAGTCAGCCCAGAGGGCAGAGATGTGGGCGCTCATCTAAGCCCTCAGGTGTGCCCAAGTCCAAAGGGCCAGTGTACACACAGACTCCAAATATGCCTTCGCTACGGTGCTCGTACACGGGCAATCTACAAGGAGAAAGGACTATTCACTGCGGGCAGAAAAGAAATCAAGAATAAGGAAGAAATTCTTCAACCATTGGAAGCAGTGTGGCACCGAAGGAGATTGCAGTCATCCACTGCGGGGACACCAGAAGGGCACACACTCAGTCACCCACGGTAACCGTCTGGCAGACCAGGCAGCAAGGCAGGCAGCCAGTATGGGACAACCAGAGGATCCCACCAAATGCCACATTCTCTTGGCCCCCGAGTGGCCAGAGAAACCCAGGTACACACCAGAGGAAGACCAATGGGCAGAGCAGGAACAGGCCAAGAAAAACTCAGATGGTGGCAGTTGCCCAACCAAACCGTGTTCATCCTGGGGAAGCTGGCCTATCCCATTGTGTCACGGTATCATAATCTGACTCATCTGGGAAAAACAGCCCTCACCCAGCTGCTTGCCTGATACTATTATATAGCCAAACTCCCCTCAGCGGTAATGACGGCCAGTGCCCGGTGCCAGACCTGCGCCAGGAACAATGCAGTGGCTAAACCAAGGCCAGCCCCAGGAATTCAGCACACTGGGGTGTCCCCATTCGAGGATGTGGAAGTGGATTTCACAGAAATCAAACTAAGCCAGGGATACAAGTATTTGCTGGTTATGATATGTACTTTCTCAGGTTGGGTTGAAGCTGCCCCACCCGAACCGAGAAGGCCAGAGAAGTAGTGAAGCTCTTGCTGAGAGAGGTCACCCCCCGGTATGGACCCAGCTTCACTGCAGAAGTTACACAGATCCTCTCCAAGGCATTAGGTATCCAGTGGAAGTCACAGCCCATAGGCCGCAGAGCTCAGGGAGAGTAGAGCGCGTGAACCGAACCCTCAAGGTTGCATTGGCCATACTCTGTCAGGAGACACAGCTACCCTGGGTAGATATGTTAAGCATCGCCTTACTGGGGTAAGATGCACTCCTGGCCCCACTGGGTACTCACCCTTTGAGATCCTATATGGCAGGCAACCCCCCATCATCAAATGCCTAAGAGGGGACACTAGGCAGTTGGGAGAATTGAACCTAAACCAAGAGCTCCAGGCCTTGGCTAAAAGCATGGCCACTATACACCAGACTGTTCAAAAGAGAAACCAAATTGGACTGGGACTCCCAGTCCACCCCCATCAACCCGGGACCTAGTCTGGGTAAAGGATTGGAAGAAGGAACCCCCCGAGAGCCAACCTGGAAGGGCCCCTATACTGGGATATTGGTTACTCCCACTGCGGTCAAAGTTGCAGGTGTCACCCCAGGGATCCACCATTCCCGAATGAAGCGAGCCGAGAAGGATGATGCGACCAGGTGCAACAAGGTCAACAGGACCCGCTGAAGATCCGGCTCAGACGCTCGTCTACAAGTTGCCCCTGGCTATGGCTGGACTGTATGGGACCACCGGTCTGGACTCTCATGGGAATTGGACTTGGGGCTTTTGCCCCAAGAGACTGGACTAACTTCTTCGTAATCCTTTTCTGGGATTACATGGGGTGCCTCTGTGTTCTTGGTTGGGGCTCTCTGGGGAAGAATATGTAAACCAATCAGGAATTGTAACTGCCAAAGTCCAAAGGGCTAAGAGATCCTTCTGATGGTAACCGTGGGTCTCAGCTTGCCCAGTGCAGTTATTAGAGTCATAGAGAGGTTGACGCCTCTGTGTAAACTGATAAGGGCATCAAAAGGGGGGAATGACATGGAAAATGTCGGGAGCCGGGATGCAGCTGCTTGCCACCTCCCCATCACTCCACATCTCCGCGGGCCAGTGCTGCGCATGGCCAGTTGGAGGGCACGCTGCTGAGGCCGGGCCCCGAGGCAGAGCTGCCTGGGCCGCCTGCCACCGCCTATTTCCAGCCGCACTGCTTGCCTGATCCTGATTGGGTAATTTTTGCTGATTGGATGTTAAAGCTTGTTGCTGATTGGATGTTAAAGCTTGTAGTTGATTGGACGCTTTTGGAGTCCTACCAAGGGTATAAAAGCAGGAGGAGAACAAGGAAGGGGGGTCAGAAGATCAGAAGACGGGAAGAGAGCTGTAACACTTTCTGGGTTGAATCTGCTGGCGGAATAAAGGCTGTTCTCCGATTCTTCGTGTGCCGCTCGGTTCTTTCCCTGGTCAAGAGCTGTAACACTAGCTGTTCACTTGCCGCAACATAGGCACTCTCTTAATGGTGGTTTTGGGTAGGTAGAGTTCTTAATTTTAATGTATCCCATTTTATCAGATTTTCCCTTATAGTTAGCCCCTTTTGTGTCATGTGTAGGAAATACTCTGAGATCATGAGGGTGCTCTCCTATGCTTCCTTGAAAGCATTACTGTTTACCCTTACACTTGGATCTCCAAGCTGTCTGGATTTTGATGTATGCTGTGAGATAAAGGTCAGCCTCATTCCCACCCATATCTGGCTGTCTAGTCACCTGAGTATTGCAGTGCTATCTTTAACATAAGCAGATGAGCATATATATGTTTGGGTGTGTTCACTGGTTTTTAGGTTAATCCTTCCCTCTGGATCCCCAGGAATGGTAGGCTCTGGTTGATAGGAGGGGCAGATCCATAGCCCAAGGATAAGGGGGTAATGGGTGGACTTTGGGTCCCTGGCCCTTGTCCAGCAGGTCAGCTTGGAGGGTGGCTGGCTTCCACTTTGGCCTAACTAGTGAGACTGCTTGGGGAGGTGGCTCGTCCCAGGTTCATGCTGAGATGTCACCTCGACAATCAGAAAAGGGGTCTCAGCCTGTGGACAGTCAGGAGTTTCAGTCACTACATTTTGGTCTGACAAGCACTCACATTTGAGGCCCTCTCCAGGCACTTTGGGGGGGCTGGTAGGAGCAATGAGTCTCATGTCAGGAGGAGAAGGGAGAGTGAAGGGAGGCTACTAACGGGGGGCATTTGATCTAGGAGTCAAAGGGTACATAGGAGTTTCCATTTAAAAAAGGAAGGGCAGTGCAGGCATGTGGCGTGGGGCAAGCGAAGGCAGGGACGAGGAAGAGCTTGTCTCGCTGGAGCAGGCTGCGCCAGGGAGCAGGCCACACATAGGGTCTAGGGAAGGGAAGGAAAACGCACACCAGAGTGGGTGCAATGGCCACGTGGTTACCTGGCCTTAGAAGGTGTCTTGGTCTGAGCGTATCGCCCCAGAGTCATATGTCGGAATCCGGTGGCCACTGTGACTGCAGTAAGAGGGCTTTACGGGGAGATGCGGCCGTGAGGGCTGCACCCCTAGGGGTGGGCTCAAAGCCTCTTAGAAGAGGCTCCACATTCTTCCCTCTGCCCTGCCTTCCTTCCACCACGTGCGGACATAGTGCCCCTCCGGGCACAGCCACCAGCGCCATCTCAGAAGCAGAGAGCAGCCCTCACCAGACCCTGCACCTGCCCGTGCCCGGGGAGTGTGCCCAGCCTCCAGAACTGCAAGAAATACATTTCCGTTCTGTGTGATTTGCCCGTGCCAGGTACTGGGAGACAGAAGCAGCGACAGACTGAGACAGAAGGCTAAGCAGGAGGCGCAGCCCTGTCTGACACCCTCCTGCCATGCAGCCGTGTGCCAGCAGTAGCAGTAGCAGTAACTGCCCGCTGCATGTTGACAGTGGCCAGACCTATCACTTGATGTGTTTGTGTTTTTGAATTTCCGTTTTGCAGAGTTGTTCAACGATTAAAAATTTGAACTTGGGTGTTTGGCTGACTTGGGTCTCACCTCTCCTATTTGTGGGCTGTGTGAGCCTGGGTACTCACTGAACCTCAGTTTCTTCATCTGTGAAGGGGGGTCATAGTGTTGTCTACCTCATGGACTTTATGACGGTTGCTCTGAGGCAGATGTGTGCAGCAGGATTATTTAGTGCTCGGATGCAGCAGCCCCTGATGCTAACCGATCCAAGCTCCCAGCCTCGTTAAGGCCCTGGCTTGGCCTCTCTGGGATTCTTCCAACCTTCTCCTCACAGTCACAAGGTGGCTGCCTGGCTCTGAGCATTACCTCCTCACCCTACAACAGTACAACAGGAAGCAGGAGACAGAGAGCACATCTCTTTCTTTCCTCAGGGAGGAAAATTTTTTCCAGACGCTTCTCCTGGCCCTGGAAAACATGCACTGAGGACTCCCTTAGCAGACTGGTGGAAGGCTGCTCCTAGCTGTGGGGAGGCTGGGAATGAGGCCCCTGGCTGGCACTTTGGTCTCCCTGTGGAAGCCGGTCTCCAGCCAGGAAGGAGGGAGGGGGCCGTGCGGGAGCTGAGCAGGGGAGAGGGCCGTCTCAGAGGTGGGGCGGCCGTTGTCTGAGGGTGGGGGCTCAGGCCCCGCAGTGCTCTCCATGCTTCTGTGGAGGAGGACGCTGGGCCCCCAGGAGGGCAGGGGTGGTGCACGGCATGCAGGACGGGGGGGGGGCTGCCTGGAGCGGAGCTTGTGGGGCAGGAGGCAGTGGGAGAGGAGTTGGGTGAGCGAAAAGCCTCACGGCGATGCCCAGTGCTTGCAGAGACTGCTGTCTGTTCCACACCTCTTCTCCCACTTTTCTTTAGTAAGAGGACCCGAAGAATTGAGGGCCACAAAATGCCCAGCTAAAAACTATTTCCTGGGTCCTTTTGTAGTAAATGTGGCCATAGGCTCAGTTCTGGTCAATGAAGTGAAAACGGAGTGTCAGTGGGACTTCTAGACAGAATTCTTAAATGAAGCTGACTCATCCCTATCTACCATTCCTTCCTTCCTCCTTCCAGATGCTAGGGATGCAGATGTGATGTCTGGAACTCCACAGCCCACTTACACCCTGAGATGGCTTTGAGTCTGCAGGCTGCCTGCCAAGATGGTGGGACAACATGATGGAAGGGGTCCAGGGCTTGCATTTTCACATGTGTCGTCCATGTGGTTCTCATGAGAGTCCTGAAGGTGGGTATTGTTTCCCCCACTTTATATATGAAGAAACTGAAGTAGAGAAAGCAAAGATTCCTACCACCAAAAGGCTGAGATTCAAACTTATTCTGTCTTACTTCAAAACACTTGCTTGTATCAGTTAGAATTCTGTTTGGAATAAATGGACTTATTTTTCTCATTTAACAAGAAACTTGGAGGCAGGTGATTGCTAGTGTTGATTTAGCAGTTCCAGGGAGTCAGGCTGCTGTGCCTGTTTTCTCTTAGCCTTTTCCTCATGGCTGCAATATGGCTGCTGCAGCTCTGACCATCACATCCCTATTCAAGGAGGGAAGAAAGGGGAAATGGTACAGCACTAGCAACACCTGGAGCCTTTCGTTGGGAAAGTCAAGCTTTCCCATAATCCCCTAAAGCCTGCTGCCCAGTGTGGCAGATTGTGCTTTTCAAAAGATAGTTACAACAGTATCTCCCATTGCACGTGCTCTTGTGCAAGGTCCCCTTGACAATCCCCCACCACAAGGTGGATGTTGTTTCTCCATGCTCTTGAGCCTGGGAAGAGCCCATGACTACTGAGAACACAATGGGATCACGGTGTGCCAGCTCCAGTGTGGCCCAACTGGCTGGACACAACTTCTATCTCCTGCCTCTTGTTGGCAAGAAGTCAGATTACCTGGAAGATGCCATGCCATGAGAAACCCTGATGGAGGAAAAGCCACCAGGAGGGAGGAGTGTCAGGGGCTTTGAGGCTGCAGACACGGGGGCGAGGGGCCGTCCTGGAGGTGGGTCCTCCAGCCCGTCTCCCTACTGGGGCCACTCGGATCAGAGACGGCAGCCCAGCTGGCTCTTCCCAACTGCCCGGCCCACAGACCATAACAAATTACAGCGGCCATTCTAGGCTACCGAGTCACAGGCGGTTGGCTGCGTGGCGGCGGATAACTGGGCCCTCCACGCCGGCCGGAAGATGGCTGGCAGTGGCAACTGGAGCCTCCCCCAGTCCACGTCGGGTGAAGTGAGAAGGAAGCCAGAAGACGAGCGTCTGGTGTTTCCAGCCCCAGACGCGCAGAGGCCAAGGAGAGCCCTGCGCACACGCGCCCGCTTCTCCTCGCTGCTGCGGCTGGACCCACAGCGCGGGCCGCCGTGTGGGGCACACACCGCTGCTCCTGCGACGTGGGTGGCAGTTACTGCCCCCATTTAAAAAAAATATTTTCTCAATTACTTTTTAGTTTTTCTATTTTTTTAAATTGACACGTGGTTTTGCACATGACGAAATGAGGCTTAGAGAGGTAGACACCTGGGACCACCCAGGCGGTCAGCAGCAGAGCCTGGGCTCGAACCGAGGACGGGCCACTCCGTGCAGCCGCGGCTGTGCAGGCAGGTCGATGCTCGGGGAAGAGCGCTGTGGTGAGAAGGAACAGCGGAGCAACGGGACAGAATGCTGACACAGCGAGGCCGTGTGGGGAGGGATGGGGCTGGGCAGGGCGCCAGGCAGAGACCAGGCTGTTCCTCGGCCTCGAGAGCTTGGACGGCACGCGGCGGCTAGCACGGCACGCAGCGTAGAGCTGCGGTCCGCTTGCACCCAAACAGCACAGCAGGACACATTCTCAGAAATGAAATTGCCGGGCAAAGCTACAGAATGTGCAGTTTGATATGCATCTCCAAATAGCCCACGACAAGGCTGCACCGCACGAACTCTCAGATGAGGAGGATGGTTGGGGCGGGCGTGGCTGTGGCACGTGGCAGGACGGGCGGGGAGGTAGCTGCAGCGTTCCAGCGGAGGCGGGAGGCAGAGGCAGAGCACAGCACACTGGGAGGTTAGAATCAAAGGACAGGGATGTGGTGACTGGCTGGAGAAATGTTCATGAGGAGAGACCAGGGAGAGAGTTCCTCAGGATGATTGATGCCTGGAGGTGGCAGGGCTGGCCCACTGTCCCTGCATGTCTGTTCTGTCCTTCTTCTATGGTGATGGAGTTCTTAGCTGGCATGTGGTTGCCCAGCTAATGACTGCTTTCCCAGACTCCCTTCCAACCAGGTGTGGTCATGTGATCAAGTTCTGGCCAATGGGTCAAGAGCAGAAGCAAAGTGTATACCTTGCAGGGCATGTCCTTCCTCTGCCGCCTTTCCTCTCACTGGCTGGAGGGTAGATGTGAGGGCAGGAGTGGAAGGAGCCGTCCTGGGCCATGAGGTGAAAGTTTCCTATTAGGCAGATCAAAAGACAGAGGGAGCCTAGACCCCCGAATAAGAGAGAAATGAGCCTCTATCTTGTTAAGTTACTATTCTTCTGGGTCTGTCTCAGAGCAGCCAAAACCAAAGGGCCAGTGTGTGCCTCTCACTAAGGCAGGGGCTCCGGGGAGACAGCCAAGTTGCTTAACTTTCTGGATATTGAGAACTCACTGTATCCCGAGTGCAGTGCTGGGTGCTGGGGTGTGGTGTGGCTAGCAGACACAGTCGCCTCACCTGGGGACCCACACACGGGCCTGCAGGAGGCTGAGCTGGGAGGGGGTCAAAGGCCTCCTGAGGAGGTAACATTTAAGCTGAGACTGGCAGGAGGAGAGGTGTTAGGGCCAAGGCAGGTAAGGATCGTAGTTTCAGGCAGAAGGAACGAGAGGACAGCAAATTTGAGGCTCAGCGAGTTCAGTGCAAAAGTGTGACTTTTATCCCAAGAGCACAAGGTCTGTTCCAACTATCCCTTCTGGGTGGGTTGTGGTCACTGGGGAAAGAGTCAGCTGTTGGCTGTTTAACGTCTAGAAAGTCTTGCTAGATTCAGGACTTGGTGACGTCCTCCCATAAACACCACGCTGCATCTGGAACCTTTCTTCCCAGAGCCGGTGTTATGACACCTCCGGAGGACCCATCCCTCTTGGTCTTCCCAAGCCAGTTGCTTTCGGGGAGTTAACTGCATCTCCATTTCCGCCAGCAACAATGCTCCCTGGCAAGAAAGCAAACAGTAAAACTGCAGGCTGACAGGCAGCTCTGGAAGCCGTAGAGGAGACGTTCTGCAGCCAGACGAAACATGCTCTTCTTACACGCACGGCCAAGGAGCAAGGCTCACACAGTGCGTTTCAGGTCTGGCTTAAAGGGAGCCCAACTTAGGGAATTCACGGGGATTTTCCTCTTCATTTATTTTTGCTCTTCTAGGGGACAGCAGGCCATGCTGGTTTTTTCTCCTATTTCTGTTCCCACGTGAGGGCCCCGGCCTTCGCGGTGACGCTGAGTTCCGTGTGGAGTGCGTGTTGTGGGCGCGCTGGCATGCCCGGCCACGTGTTGAGGTGTTTGTTCATTCAGCACACATCCCACGCATCATGGGCGGCAGGCGTGGGGTCCCGGAGGTCACAAGGCCAGCACGGCGTGACAGATGCCCTGTGAGGGGCCGTGGGGGCGCAGAGCGGCGCGGAGACAGGCTGGGGCAGGGCAGCTCTCCCTGGACTGGGTCTCGGGAGCGCGAGAGGTGGCCCCGCTCCTGACCGAGAGCGAGCGCAGAGCCGTGCGAGACGCGTCCCCGCTCTCCGTGATGCTGTGGGCTGCAGCTGCCCCAAAGGACGTCACCTTGTGAACTGCGAACACGGCGGGCGGGCAGGGTGCTTCCTGGCCTCCTGCCTTTCTGTGTGAGAGCCGGCCACAGAGAGCTCGCCAGCCGGCCCCCCTGGAAGCAGGCCGTGGGACGCTCGGGTGACGGGCGTCCTGCCCCGCGCCCGGAGGAAAGGGAGGACAGCGCAGGTGCCCAGAGGGGTCTGGACACACAGGCCTGGCCGAGGCCCCTGGCGCCGGAGCACGGCCCGCGCGCCAAGTGCACACGGCCCCTACCGTGGCGCGGCTGCTGAGGAAAGGAGGCCTGACTCGGGAGCCGGCGGCAGGGAGGCCGGCGGGCGCCGTCTGCCTCCCCAGCCTGGAGTCTGGCAGGTTTGGGGCTCAGAGGGCAAGGGGAGGGATCTAGGAATGTCAGCTTGGCAGAGTTTGATTGGAGGGCTTCACATCTGACCATTTTCAGGAAGGTATGTTGAGGCAGATTTTAGCTCCCGTCTTCTAGGCCAATGGACTCCTCGCTTCTGGAGAGTTCTGGCAATGTCTGGTCTTGGTTCTGAGGAGAAAAATCAGTGGTTGTGGGTGATTTTAGAGGTCAAACCTTTTCCTGTTGTTCATGCCCAGGCTACGTGACTTGTAACGTCTGGTTCTGCTGGGCCTGCACAGTGACCCGGCGTTTTGTCACCAACAGAGCAGGCCCAGTTCGTCTGGTCCCGTGGTCACACCCCGCCCCCCGTTTGTTACCGTTAGATCACACCCCTTTTTATCCAGTCACACGGATGTCCCCTCTTTATCAAACCTAAGCATAAAAATACATGGTTTTCCTTTTTCTTTGGGTCTTTGCTTCTGAAAGCTCTCATGCCACGTAAAACTTAAATAAATTGTTGCACTTCTGTCTTGTTAATAGGTCTCTTGTTGTGGGGTGTTGGCCCTGAGCCTTACACTAGGCACGAAAGAGACATTACTTTCTCTCCCCAGCAAGCTCGGAGTCCAGCTGGGGGACAGAGCGTGTGATCATGGGGGCAGTTTGGGAGGTGCCTTAGTCTCCCGTGGTTGCCATACTAAGCACCACGCACTAGGTGGCTTAAAACCACAGAAATGTATTCTCTGCACTTTTGGAGGCTAGAAGTCTGAAATCAAAGGGTCTCCAGGGCCCAGATCCTCCCTCTCCTCTCCCAGCTTCCAATGGTTGCTTACGATCCTTGGGGTTTCTTGGCTGGCAGCTGCATCACCCCAATCTCTGTCTCCACGTGACCTTCGTCCCTGTGTGCCTCTGTCTCTGCGCCCCAACTTCCCTCTTCTGATCAGGGTGCCAGTTATTGGCTTAGGGCCCGCCCTAATCAAGTATGACCTCGTTTTACTTTGTTTACATCTACAGAGGGCCTATTTCCAAGTAAGGTGACATCTGCAGGTACCACAGGTTAGGACTTGAAAATATCTTTTGAGCGTACACAATTCAATTCCCCCTAAGATGTAACTAAACACAGTCCTCTCCTCTGAATTCACCCAGCACTAAATCCACCAAATCCAGGCACAAAATGCCAGCTTTGCTGCTTGTGAGAGCTCGTGTGGGCGGCTGCGTCTCACCTGCCCTGCGCCAGGGCCTTCCTCGGGCTGCCGCCCGGAGCCAGCAGGTCCCCCACGCAGTCCAGCCGCCCTGCCATGCTGGGGGAAGGAGAGGGCCACGAATGCCACTGAATGGAACCTGGAACATGAGGCCGGGGAAGGAGGCTGCTCTACAGTGACGATGCCAAATGACAAGCGTGGTGCACAGTGCACAGTGAGGACAGAGACGGACAGACACCCTCGGACATGCCGTCTGAGCGTCATCCATGCAGGGCCCAAGAGGAGGGATGATTTAAACTGGGACAGATTGGAAGGAGCCAGAGAGAAGAAGAGGTCTAGGAAGAAGGCCTGCAGGTGGGGGGTCTTTTGCAGGGCACCCTCATGCTCCCCACATCCCCACTCCTGGGTTGCATTCTCGTTATCAGAATGCTGTGGGTCGGATTAAAGGAGGCAACCCTGCATTTTCATGGGTAACCCGTCCCAGACCAGATCGCTCAAGTCACGGTCTGCCCGGACCTGGCGCGGCGTGTCTGAACAGCTTCTGGCCTGGGCTCCGCGGCCGCTCGCCCCAGGAGGCCGACTCACTGAAGTAGCCCACGCTTCAGGTTCTTGCTGTTTGCATTTCTTGACAAAGGAAATTTGTTGGACTTAAGTTGCCAAGGCTTTGCATCTGGATCCTATGATGTCTGGCTTCGGGAGGCCTGTGTGAGAAGCAGCCCGGGGCCTCCACGGCCTCCATGTAATTAACTTAAGTGCTCCGAAGATGAAAGCTTATTGCCGATTCGGATTACGGCGTGCGCCCAAGGTAGTCGCGCAGCCTGCGCGAGTTATCTCCCGCTATCGAAATTTCCAAAGATACCAGCGGTGGACAGTGGAAATCAGGAAGTTTGGGCATGTTGGAATTTATTAAATTTGCAGTTAAAGAAAAAAAGCCAAGTTCTAGATGCCAGCACAAAGAGGTTAAGTGGAAACAACTTTACATAATGAAGTGGTTAATCATATTTTGCTTTAGAAACACTAATATCATAAATTGGCTTCATACTTTCCTGCTTTCAGTTTCAACAATAGAGCAAAGATGTTAATTTCCTGACTTGGTATAACTTCTGGGGTTTTCCTTCTGTGCTGCCTCCTCCTCCTCCTGTCCTTCCTCCTTCCTCCCTCAACTGGAGTGAGGAAGATAGCTTTGATCCTTGATGCTGGGGGGGTGCTGGGGGAGAGGGGTGGTGGGGATTCCTACAGGTGATTTTTTGGCCTGAATTCCATTGTGACAGCAATGATTTATTTTAACTACAAACCCAGGAAAGCAGGCGCCACCAGGATGAATGCCTCCACTAGCCCCTAGCAGACTAATTTTACTGTTTATGAATCACTAATATGTTTAAGAAAAAAAAAGGGAGTATCATCTTAGATAACTAAGACTTTGAGAAAAGACCGCATGGTGCTCAAATAGTTCCACATGGGGAAGATGACTTTGGATTACAAGATAGAGAACACATGGGGTCCAGAGAGCTGCCCACCCCTCCGAAGCAGGCAGAGGCTACTGGCAGATGGAACACTTTCATCTCTCCCAGGGAGATAAACAGGCCGGCCTGGATGGGCCTCTTTATTTACAAAAGAAAATTAAATCCGTTTTAACACTTGCACCATTCATAGGAAACACATGTTGGCTGGTAATTGTTTTGAACTCCTTTCGAGCCAGCCGCACCACGTTGGGCTGCTCTTCCGTTTTCGAGCTGGTTTGAGATGGCTATGGAATTTGGGAGGAATTTCTTCCCAATTCCAGAGGCTCCACGAGGGGGACATTCCTTGACTGAGCTGGCAGAGGAGCCCTGTTTGTTTCCTGCCTCTGGAGGAAGCACTTTCCCCTTGTTGGGGGGGGGGGGGCTGCCGCCAGCCCTCCCCATGGTGTTATTGGGAGGTTGGAAAGGATCAAAGGGTCTCAGGCCCTGATCCAGCCAGGCTGCCCTCCTGCCTGGGAGTTTTTCCAGAAAAAGAAATAAAAGGCTGGTGATTTTACCAAGAGTTCCTTATGGAGTTTCACAGCTGCAAGGAGGTGTCACTCAGAATTTGGGTGTCACCCAGCCCTAGGGCTGCACTTTTCAAATGTTAATATGCACAAGCCCCCTGGGGACCCTGTGCAGTGTGGATGCTGATTCAGTAGGTGGGGTGGGCTGACATTCTGCATTTCCAACACTTCTGGGAGCTGACTACAGGTTAGGCTACCACGCTTGTGGGGGGCAAACAGCAAGTGGTTCTCAGGCTTTTCAGAGCATCAGAATGGCAGGGGTGCCTTGGTAATGTGGATTGCTGGGCCCTCCCTAGAGGGTCTCATTCCACAAGCCTGGGTGGGACTTGAGAACCCTGTCTCTAAACAGCTGGCAGTCATGCTGATGCTGGTTTGGAGAGGATACTTGAAGAGGCACTGTCCAAAAGCAGTGCCTTCTCTGGGGAAACTGAGGCACGGAAGGATTTTTTTTTTTTTTTTCCCCTCTGAGGTCACATTGCTCAGGGTGGCAGGACCCGAGCCAGAACGTGGGTTCAGGTCTTGCTCTTCTCTCCAGTCCAAGGCAGGACCATGAGAAGAAATAAGTCCACTTTCCAATGGGGTCCCCACCGTCCAGGCACCAGAAATGAGTCCGCTTGAGGGCAGAGCTGAGATGCGATCCAGCACCTAGGCTGCTGTTCTCCCTTGCAGTTATGTGCTTCAGCATTCCCTTACTCGGGAAGGTCCCTCTTCCTCTCTTCTGAATTATTTCCTACTCACTTTCAAAGCTCAGCGCTGGCATCACCTCTTCCAGGCAGCCTCCCTCTCCACCAGGCCTGCCTTTGCCCTCCAAGCATGCTTGGCATGTCTGTATCCTTCCTTCATTTCACTACAGTGACTTATTGCAGGTAATAGAGGGTGGGGAAGGGCCCTTCTGAAACCTCAGAGAACAGGACAGAGAAAGTAGTAAGTGATATTTCTTAAATGAACGAATCTTCCCAGTGATATCTCTGCCTGCTGTGTGTCTTCGGAGAGGTTACTTAACCTCTCTGAGGTTTGGTCTCACCATCTATAAAATGAAAATACTACTGTCTGCCCCTCAAGGTCACTAGGAATAGATCCAATATATGTAAACAGGCTAGGCACAGAGGAGTGGCAAATGAAGGGTAGTTTGTTGTTTTAGATATTTTTATTTTTAATCATTATTATTTCTCTCAGGGTCAATATTTGTATCCTTAAAGTTACTAATTTGACTACAGTTTTGCCCTAGTTGATATGAAAATGTATTTTGAAAAAGTTCATATCCTAAGCCATTAAAAAGTAGGAATATGACTCACGTTTGTTAAGCACTTCACAATTTATCTGACAATTTTGCCACAAAATTTAAGTCATTTAATCTTTACAAAAATCTGTTCAAGCGAGTAGTATAATTTTAAGCTCAGAGAGGTTAAGGCATTTGCCCATGTTCATACCTGGCCTTTTCTTGCCCTCGTCTGAGAGGGCAGCCGCTCAGGAAGGCGGGCAGCTGTGCTCGCCGAGGGCTTGGCCTGTCCCCCCAGGACCACGGCTTGGGGCCTCACGGCCTCATCTTCCTTTCTAGCTCAGAAGACAGCTCCTGCAGAAACTGCAGGAACCCTCTCTCCTGAGGTTCTGGCGTGTTTCTGGGGGAATGTTTATCTGGGATATGCTCCCCCCAGAGTTCGGGGGTCAGATAGGCTTGGGAGCGTGGTACCTTGTCCCATCCCTGAGGCTTCAGCAGGGCCACCAGCCTGTCAAAGGCCCTTGGTGAGGGACACGTGCTTCGCTTCTGTGGGCTTGGCGCTTCCCTTCCCCCGCAGCGGGCGCAGTGGGCGCAGCGGGCAACTGGCGCCTGCTCGCCCTTCTCCAGCAGCCGCACGGCTCCGTCTCCCAACGCTTCCTTCCCGCTCGCTGCCTTTGGGGCCCTGTTCTCTGCTGGGATTCTCCGTTCCCTACTGCCTCACTTCCCGCAAGTCCCTGATCAGAAAGGACTTTCCTGATCCTTTTATAGGAGACAGTGACCCTGCCCCTTACCTATCATCCTCCTGGTTGTATTTTCCTTCACAAAACTCATGACCAGCTGACATAGTTTCCACTTCTTTTTTGTTGCCGGGCTCTGCCCAGTAGGGTACAGGCTTCATGAGGGCTGGGAGGTTTCTGTTTTGTTGTCCACTGTTTTCTCAGTGCCTAGAACAGCGTCTGGCCCTTCACGGGCACTCAATGAATTGAATTCCATCAATTTGTTGATGGAATGTATGAATGAATGAATGAATGCAGCCAGACTGGCCACATGAGTGTCACTCAGCATGTCCCCAGTTGGTGCCCTGACCAGGGGCATGTGGCTCCCAGATCCAAGTGCTGACTCCTTCTAGCCCTGGTGTGATGGGTGCTGGGGCCACTGTGTTGGGGGGGCAGGCAGCATGTACAAATAAAAAATCAGGGGCTTTGAAGTCAGGCAGATCTGAGTTTAAGTCTTGGCTGTTTCTCTGATTGGTGTTGCAACCTTGGTCAGGTTGTTAATGTCCTGAGCCCAGTCTCCCATTGTTAGATGGGGACAATTATAATTCTCCTGTATGGTCATTGGAGGGTAGATAGCAATCAGGTATGTAAAGTGCTTGGTGCATGGTGGATGCTGGGATGCATGAGTACTACAGAAGTGGCACAAAGAGGCATGGATTCAACTTTTGCCATGGTTAGAAGGTGGCCAGAAAAAAACTTCTGAGAGGAGGTAAAGCTTGAGCTAGAGCTAAATCTGCCAGGGAGATGAGGCAGCAAACAGCACTATAACCAGAGCACGCACTGGAGCCAAGAATGTCTGAGTTCAAATCCTGGCTCTGTCACTGACCAACTGGATGACCTTGGGCAAGCCGCTTAAGCTTGCTATGCCTCAGTGTCCTGATTAGAAAAATGGGGATTTAGTCTAGTGAGCGCATAATGAATTAATGATGAGTGGTCCTCGTCATCATTGTTGTGGGTAAAGGCAAGGAGGTGTGAAACAGCAGTGGCAGGTTCAAGGAGCTTCAGGAAGTCAGCTGGAGCAGAGCCTATCCTGGCTTTGGATGAGCATGAGACAGGTGGTCCTGCCTAACTAAAAGTGACTCTCCTTTTTAGAAAGGGATGTCAGGCACCCTCAATTCCTCAAGTGAACCCTGTTCCTCCACCAGGAGTGGGTGCTGTGTCCTGCACCTGGTCACCCAAGGGGACATTTGGCTTCCAATCTGTCCAGTGATCCTCCCTTGTTGGCTCTTTCAACATTCAAGGAAACCGTAGAATCTTGACTCAAATGGCCCTCAGAGATGGCAGGGTCAGAGGGAATCTTCCCTCAGTGATATGAGGCAGGAGTCATTATCCCATTTTACACATGAGAAAGCTGAGGTTCAAAGAGGGGTATACCTGAGTCACACCCAGGCTCTGTCTGTCTGCCCCCATCTCACCTGTTCAGCCAGGGTTTGCATATATTTGCATACAGGCTAGCAGGTGAGATCTCCAGGAAGGGTGGAGCCGGGTTTCTGAAGTAGAAAAAGAAGGACCTGAAAATTGCATTATTATTTCATTATATGTTAGTTTTTTCTGTTGTTCTTTGCATGTTTTGGGGCTGCAGAGTAACATCCCCTTCCTTAGTAAGCTCTTCACTTTGGAAATCCCCAATGGTATTTGATCCTCCCAATCAATAGGTAAGAGGAAGCTGGAGGCCATTGTTGTGTCCATTTTATGCATGGACAGATGAAGGTACAGGATGGTGAGTGCCTTGTGGGTATCTACATTAATGTGGAGCTGGAGCCTCTGTCAAACAGAGAATTGCTGTCTCTGACCTGGGTCCCTTCTCTCCCCTAGGCCATTTCCTTAGATCTAAGGTACCTCTTCTTTCTTTGTAAATGAGAAAATGGTGGAAAAGTCAACCAGAAATGCCCTTGAATGACTGTTCTCCCACTTTGTAGTTCGGTGACTCTGGGCTTCAGTTTCCTTATATGTAAAATAGGGATAAAATTAACCCTTCATTAGGTTGATTTTATGATTAAAAAAAAATCTGTACAAAGTACTAAACACAGGTTGACATATAAGAAATGTCCAGTTAATAGCAATAATAAGAGAAATTATTATTACCAATAATAACTCTCTGGCATAGGCAGGAAAAAGTGGCCTTAAGCCTCACCACTAAGGAGCTGAAAGGCTTCTATGTTTAATAAAATCTCTGTCCCAAGGGTTGTATTCAGGGGTTACAGACACAAATGCTGACAGGGACCAGAGACTGAGGGTCAGTGGGTGAGGCTGGGCAGGGACAATGGCCCGTTTAAGGTGGACAGCTATGACCAGCATCCACCAGGAGGGAATGTGAGCCCGGTGAGGCCACAACTTCTAAGTTTTCAAGAGAAGTTAGCCACTATATTAGTTGGCTCAGGCTGCCATAAAATGTGCCACAGACTGGGGGCTTAAACAATAGAAGCATATCGGCCCATAGTCCTGGGGGCTGGAGGCCAGAGATCGAAGTGTGGGCAGGGCTGGCTCCTTCTGAGGCCTCTCTCCTTGGCTTGCAGACGGCACCTTCTCCCATGTCTTCGTGTGGTCAGCGCTCCACACCTGCTAGCGTCCCGGTCTCCTGTTCCTGTGAGGGTGCCAGCCATATAGGGCTAGGCCCACTCTGATGACCTTATTTTTATTTTACCTCCTCTTTAAAGACCTCATCTCCACACACAGTCGCATTGTGAGGTGCTGGGGCTAGCACTGCAACATGGGTCTGGGCGCGTGGTGCAGCCCACAACAGCCACTGCCCCAGGCACTGCCGTGAGCCCTGTCTGAGCCGCACGGCAGGGAGCGCCACTCCTCACGGAAGACTGTGGCCAGAACATGCCTTCTGGGTGCCGAGGTTCAGACACAGAAAATGTGCTTGTAGTGGCAAGCTTGTCAACTCCCCACTTTGTCCTGACAGCAGGCCCTGGTGGTCGGGGTCCTGCCTGCTGTCCTGCCGGCGAGGTGCATGCCCAGCCACCCTCAAGGGTCTGTGCTGCCCGCGGAGACCGCGACCAAGGACACCGCCAGCATCCTGCTGCCGCTGTTTCAGTGCCCGGCGTCTCGTCACCCTTACTGTTCCACGGCCTTCTTGCCCGCCTACGAGCGTCGTTTGCGGGAGGTGCAGCGGAGGACTGCCTGTGCACTAGGGGTGGGCGGCCAGCTGCTCTCAGAAAGCAAGGGGGAGCGCGGGCTCCTCATCTGTTCCCGAGGGTTGGCCTCGGGGGCTGGAGGAGGGAGACTGCTCCTCTCGAGGCTTCCAAATCCGCTAGACAGAGAGGAAGCGCGGTGACAGCGCAGCCCTCTGTCACCCCCACCCCCAGGACAAGTACATAAAAGCCACACAGTGCATGTGGTGCGTGGTGCAGTGTGTGAACACGGCACCGCGTAGTAGGTGCCCAAGAAACACGGGTGTCTTCCTTTCCTAGGGAAAAGTCTCCTAGAGAGACTGGCGGCTGTGCCCTCGCAGGAAGCATGGCCGCAGCACTGTCCCGGCCCAATAGTGCCCTCCTGAAATTTGGTATTTGCAAGTTCCGACCCCCAGCACCCAGAATGTGATGTTGTTTGGAGATAGGGTCTTTACAAAGATAATTAAGGTAAAGTGAAGTCATTAGAGTGGGTCCTACTCCAATCTGAATGGCGTGCTCAAAAGGAGAGATACCCACACACACTCACCGAGGGACAACCACGTGAGGACACATGGTGTCCTTACCAGGAGAGGCTGGGACACACGCACCGAGGGACAACCACGTGAGGACACACAGTGTCCTTATCAGGAGAGGTTAGGACACACACTGAGGGACAACCACGTGAGGACACATGGTGTCCTTATCAGGAGAGGTTAGGACACACATACACTGAGGGACAACCACATAGGACACATGGTGTCCTTATCAGGAGAGGTTAGGACACACATTCACCGAGGGACAACCACGTGAGGACACAGGGTGTCCTTACCAGGAGAGGTTAGGACACACAAACTGAGGGACAACCACGAGAGGACACATGGTGTCCTTACCAGGAGAGGTTAGGACACACACACTGAGGGACAACCACGTGAGGACACATGGTGTCCTTACCAGGAGAGGTTAGGACACACACACTGAGGGACAACCACGTGAGGACACACGGTGTCCTTATCAGGAGAGGTTAGGACACACGCACTGAGGGACAACCACGTGAGGACACATGGTATCCTTATCAGGAGAGGTTAGGACACACACACTGAGGGACAACCACGTGAGGACACATGGTGTCCTTATCAGGAGAGGTGAGTATACACACACACCGAGGGACAACCACGTGAGGACACACAGTGTCCTTATCAGGAGAGGTTAGGACACACACACTGAGGGACAACCATATGAGGACACATGGTGTCCTTACAGGAGAGTTTAGTACACACGCACTGAGGGACAACCACGTGAGGACACAGGGTGTCCTTATCAGGAGAGGTTAGGACACACGCACTGAGGGACAACCACGTGAGGACACATGGTATCCTTATCAGGAGAGATTAGGACACACACACTGAGGGACAACCACGTGAGGACACATGATGTCCTTATCAGGAGAGGTGAGTACACACACACACCGAGGGACAACCATGTGAGGACACATGATGTCCTTATCAGGAGAGGTTAGGACGCACGCACTGAGGGACAACCACGTGAGGACACATGATGTCCTTATCAGGAGAGGTGAGTACACACACACACCGAGGGACAACCATGTGAGGACACACAGTGTCCTTATCAGGAGAGGTTAGGACGCACGCACTGAGGGACAACCACGTGAGGACACAGGGTCTCCTTACCAGGAGAGGTTAGGACACACGCACTGAGGGACAACAATATGAGGACACATGGTGTCCTTACAGAAGAGGTTAGGACACACACACTGAGGGACAACCACGTGAGGACACAGGGTGTCCTTATCAGGAGAGGTTAGGACACACATACACTGAGGGACAACCACGTGAGGACACATGGTGTCCTTACCAGGAGAGGTTAGAACACACATACACTGAGGGACAACCACGTTAGGACACAGGGTGTCCTTACCAGGAGAGGTTAGGACACACGCACTGAGGGACAACCACGTGAGGACACAGGGTGTCCTTATCAGGAGAGGTTAGGACACACACACTGAGGGACAACCACGTTAGGACACAGGGTGTCCTTACCAGGAGAGGTTAGGACACACGCACTGAGGGACAACCACGTGAGGACACAGGGTGTCCTTATCAGGAGAGGTTAGGACACACGCACTGAGGGACAACCACGTTAGGACACAGGGTGTCCTTATCAGGAGAGGTTAGGACACACGCACTGAGGGACAACCACGTTAGGACACAGGGTGTCCTTACCAGGAGAGGTTAGGACACACGCACTGAGGGACAACCACGTGAGGACACAGGGTGTCCTTATCAGGAGAGGTTAGGACACACGCACTGAGGGACAACCACGTGAGGACACAGGGTGTCCTTATCAGGAGAGGTTAGGACACACACACTGAGGGACAACCACGTGAGGACACAGGGTGTCCTTACCAGGAGAGGTTAGGACACACGCACTGAGGGACAACCACGTGAGGACACATGGTGTCCTTATCAGGAGAGGTTAGGACACGCATACACTGAGGGACAACCACGTGAGGACACAGGGTGTCCTTATCAGTTGAGGTTAGGAAACACACACTGAGGGACAACCACGTTAGGACACAGGGTGTCCTTATCAGTTGAGGTTAGGAAACACACACTGAGGGACAACCACGTGAAGACACAGGGTGTCCTTACCAGGAGAGGTTAGGACACGCATACACTGAGGGACAACCACGTGAGGACACAGGGTGTCCTTATCAGGAGAGGTTAGGAAACACACACTGAGGGACAACCACGTGAGGACACAGGGTGTCCTTATCAGTTGAGGTTAGGAAACACACACTGAGGGACAACCACGTGAAGACACAGGGTGTCCTTACCAGGAGAGGTTAGGACACGCATACACTGAGGGACAACCACGTGAGGACACAGGGTGTCCTTATCAGTTGAGGTTAGGAAACACACACTGAGGGACAACCACGTGAAGACACAGGGTGTCCTTACCAGGAGAGGTTAGGAAACACACACTGAGGGACAACCACGTGAGGACACAGGGTGTCCTTATCAGTTGAGGTTAGGAAACACACACTGAGGGACAACCACGTGAGGACACAGGGTGTCCTTACCAGGAGAGGTTAGGACACACACACTGAGGGACAACCACGTGAGGACACATGGTGTCCTTACCAGGAGAGGTTAGGACACACATACACTGAGGGACAGGACACATGGTGTCCTTATCAGTTGAGGTTAGGACACACGCAGTGAGGGACAACCATGTGAGGACACAGGGTGTCCTTATCAGGAGAGGTTAGGACACACGCACTGAGGGACAACCACGTGAGGACACATGGTGTCCTTATCAGGAGAGGTTAGGACACACATACACTGAGGGACAGGACACATGGTGTCCTTATCAGCAGAGTTTAGGACACACGCAGTGAGGGACAACCATGTGAGGACACAGGGTGTCCTTATCAGGAGAGGTTAGGACACACGCACTGAGGGACAACCACGTGAGGACACATGGTGTCCTTATCAGGAGAGGTTAGGACACACATACACTGAGGGACAGGACACATGGTGTCCTTATCAGCAGAGTTTAGGACACACGCAGTGAGGGACAACCATGTGAGGACACAGGGTGTCCTTATCAGGAGAGGTTAGGACACACGCACTGAGGGACAACCACGTGAGGACACATGGTGTCCTTATCAGGAGAGGTTAGGACACACGCACTGAGGGACAACCACGTGAGGACACAGGGTGTCCTTATCAGGAGAGGTTAGGACACACGCACTGAGGGACAACCACGTGAGGACACATGGTGTCCTTACCAGGAGAGGTTAGGACACACATACACTGAGGGACAGGACACATGGTGTCCTTATCAGTTGAGGTTAGGACACACGCAGTGAGGGACAACCATGTGAGGACACAGGGTGTCCTTATCAGGAGAGGTTAGGACACACGCACTGAGGGACAACCACGTGAGGACACATGGTGTCTTTATCAGGAGAGGTTAGGACACACATACACTGAGGGACAGGACACAGGGTGTCCTTATCAGCAGAGGTTAGGACACACACACGCATGCACCGAAGGACAACCACGTGATGTTCACGAGGAAGGCGGCCGTCCCCAAGCCAAGGAGGGAGGCCTCAGAAGGAGCCAATTGCACGGATACCCTGGTCTCGGGCTTCCCCCCCCGGGACTGGGAGATGATCAATCGCTGCTATTCAGCCCCCAGCCCGTGGGAGTTTCCCGTGGCAGCCCGAGCAGAATAACACGAATGCTGGCACATGCGTGACGGTCTGCCATTTTTCAGGCGGCCGTTTTACAAATGAAAGCCTCATGGCTCAGAGAGGCGAGGAAACGTGTTCCCTGTCCCTTGCTCGCTCCTGAGCCCATGTCTAGCTTATAAACCTGACCTCTTTGCAGTATGCAGGCATTGCTAGAGCTAAGTCCTGAAGCAGGAGCTGGCAGAGTAAGAAGCTCTTACTAAGGAGTTTGGGGGGCAGACTCCAAGCTTGGAAGTCTCCTGGTCCCCCCTCCTCAGAGTGGTCTGGCCCAGGGCAAATGTCTCCATCCTTTTGGTGATCCTTGAGGAGGGGGCATGTGGGCTTTCCCTAGCATCCTGGCTCCAGAAAATGTGCAGGACCATTTCCTTGTGGTTACTCTGAAACCAGCACTCACGGAGCAGCCGCAGGAATAAATCCTAAAGATGCTTATCCTGAAAATTCCAAACCTAGTTCACGTCCTCCTGCAGACAGCAGCTCGGCTAACCAGCCACTAGGGCTCTCATGTGCAGGACATGTCTCCAGGTCTCCAAGCACAGACACCTGCTGTCAGCTGGGCCAGGAGAGGGCAGGGCCCCTTATGGGTTGGGGTCAGGGGTCTGCTAGTCTTCTAGTTACCTTCCAGTCCCTCCAGAGGATTTGAAGCTGCTCTTGTCAACTCCCTCTGAGGTGAGGTTTAAACCCGGTCAGCTCCCAGGAATCTATTGACAGCAATTTGTAGGACTGGCTAAAACACTGATAAATAAACCCAATTAGAGGGGACTTCTGACTTGTTAGATAAAGACATACACAGGGCCAGTTCTAGCTACCAAAGTTAGTCACCATTGCTGCAAACATGTCGACATTCCTGGGAAATTCTCCAGGCTTTGGTTATTTGGGGCAAGGAAACAACTTAGCAGCTGAGGGGTGTATTTCACAGGGTACCGGGGGCGGGGGAGGGAGTGGAAGGAGCAGAGAGGCCTGGACATGAGCCCTGGCTCCCTGGGTAAGGCTGTGGGCCAGTGTCAGGGTACAGGGCCTTTCTGTGTCTCCATGCGCTCAACATTGTATGTGTGTGTGCGTCTTACATGTACAGGGAATGCCTGACACACAGTAGGTGCTCATACTGGCAAGTCTCTCATTCCTGGTACACTTTTCTTTCTAGAACCCTCATTCTCCTGCCTTCCAAGTGAATGTTGTCATTGAGTAACTGATCACTGATGCACTCACTCACTCACTGTTTGATACATTGATTTATTCAGTGTGAATTTGCGCAGTGCCATGTGTTGGACACTGGACTTGGGATGGGCAATGTTCCAAGTATTAGGCTCTTTCCGTATCATTTGAATGCTGCTCTTTGAGTTCAGCGAAGACACTACAGGCAGGTGTGGAAATGTAGTGGAGCTTGAGCAGATGGATGCTCGAGTTTCCTGGTGCCCCACGCCAGGTGTCACACGCACAGACGGCGTGGTGTTTGGACGTGCTTATTACCTTTACTGCCATTTGTTCCCATTAGGAGGCCAGCTCCGTGAGGCCAGGGCCCTTGTCTGTTATGTTCACTGACATGTTCCCGGAGCCTAGTGCCCTGCTGCAGACACAGTAGGCGCGCAATAAACACTCGTCGAATGGATGGGTAATATAATAACTCACGGGTGGCTTTCAGTGCAGAAATGTTTGTGTCTGATCCTCCCATTTAAAAAACTTCACAGAACAACTGCTCTCCACCCTGTTCCCAGAAATAGCAAGTATGAAATACTTGTATGTATGAAATACTTGTAAGTATGAAATAGCAGTGTGAAAAGAATCAGACCATTGGTTATTTCAATAATATATGTAGTGCTGAAAAACTTAACCACTCTGACTCTTCCCGAGTCCTTTCCTTTGACCTTCCTTAGAACTCCGTCCTCACCTGCTCACCACGGAGAAGGAATCTGTGTGAGCTCTTGTGCTGAAGGAGCCTGAGCGCACCTACCTGCCAAGCCCTCTGCCTGGAGTCCCGCACCGGCCGCGCCCCTTGCCCCTCGCAGCCACTTTCCACTCTGCCCGTGACCATGACCACCGTCTCACGCCACGCCCTCCTCACCTGCCACTCGCTGTCTCCCACTCTCTGCCGGGCCCTGAGGAAGGGACCGTTCTGGTTGCAGCTAATGCGTGTCTCTGTACATACACCCCATACCAAGGCCAACTCAGACCATGTTCCCTCACCACCAGCTTATTTGCAAATGACTTTGCTCGAGGAGACGACAGCTGCTCACCTCCCTAAACAGGTACCTTAATTCCACCCGCCAGCATCACAGGAGCACGTGCATACTGTAGGAAATTTAGGGGGAACATGAAAATATAAAAAGCTGAAAAGCTATTATCCATTATTGTAGTATGCTACTCAGAGTATTGGAGGTAATATTTTGGTCTTTTTCTAATATACTATTTTTTTCTTTATGAGCTTATTAGTAGTTTGCATATACAATTTTTTGTACTGTTTTAATGATTTAAAATGACCTCACATATTACCCATTTCTTTATAATTTTACAAATCTCATTTTTTTTTTTTTTTTTGAGACAGAGTCTCACTTTGTTGCCCAGGCTAGAGTGCTGTGGAGTCAGCCTAGCTCACAGCAACCTCAAACTCCTGGGCTCAAGCGATCCTCCTGCCTCAGCCTCCCGAGTAGCTGGGACTACAGGCATGTGCCACCATGCCCAGCTAATTTTTTCTATATATATATATTTTTTAGTTGGCCAATTAATTTCTTTCTATTTATAGTAGAGATGGGGTCTCACTCTTGCTCAGGCTGGTTTCGAACTCCTGACCTCGAGCAATCCGCCCACCTCGGCCTCCCAGAGTGCTAGGATTACAGGCATGAGCCACCGCACCCGGCCAAATCTCATTTTTAATGGGTGCACAATAATTCACAGAGTGAATGAGCCATCATTTCCTAACCAGTCCCCAATTTTTGGATGCGTAGATTAATTCCAGTGAACAATTGGGTGATGCATGTAATTGTGCATAACTCTTTATCTGCATTTTGACACTTTTCCTAGGGACTCATGCCTTAAGTAACTTTACAAGGGGTCAGAGAGCACTAATCTTTTTCTTCTTCTTGTGTAAAATATACATAACAAAAGCTACCATTTCAACTGTTTTTAAGTGTACAGTTCAGTGGCACTAAGGACATTCCTACTGTTTGTTGTGCAACTGTCATACCATCTACCTCTAGAACTTTTTCCCTCTTCCAAAACTCTATCCCTGCTAAACACTAATTCCCCACCCCCACTCCTAGCCTCTGGTAACCATTGTTCTACTTTTGGTCTCTGATTTTGACTACCCTAGGGACCTCATATAAGTGGATTCATATAGTATTAATACTTATCTTTTTGTGAATGACATATTTCACTTATAATGTCCTCAATATTCATCTATATTATATCATGTGTCAGAACTTCCTTCCCTTTTGAGGCTGAATAATATTCCTGTGTGTGTGTGTGTGTGTGTGTGTGTGTCACATTCATCTGTCCGTGGACATTTGGCTGTTTCCACCTTTTGGCCATTATAAATAATGCTGCTATGTACATGTGTGTGCACCAATCTTTTAAAGATTCTTGTTAAGCTTTACCATCTGGAAAGGTTGTACTAATTTAACTGCCCACTAGCAGTTGGTATATGAGTGCCTATTTTATTATATTCTGCACTAGACAGCAATTTTAAAAATGAAAGACCTGTGACTATTGAAGGGAGAATGCTGTAATGAAATTACATATAAAAATAAGAAAAGGCTTATTATGTTTATCCATCCACTAATCCACCAAGCTACCTACTCATCTCCCTTCCCTCTACCTATCCATTTACCTATCCATCTACCCATCTAGCTGCTCACCCACCCTTCCTTTCATCCACCTACCCATCTATCCATTACTCAACCACCTATTTGCCCATCTACCCACCCTCTCACTTGTGCAACTATCCACCCACCTGTCTATCCATCTATCCATTCCACCCACCCATGCACCCACCCATCCATCCACCCATCCATCCATCCATCCACCCACCCATCCATCCACCCATCCATCCACCCATCCATCCATCCATCTACCCACCCACCCATCCACCCACCCACCCACCCATCCTTCCACCTATCCATCCATCCACCCACCCATCCATCCATCCACCCTTCCATCCACCCATCCATCCACCCATCCACCCACCCATCCATCCACTCACCCACCCACCCATCCATCCACCCACCCACCCACCCATCCATCCACCCATCCTTCCACCCATCCATCCATCCATCCACCCACCCATCCATCCATCTCCCCACCCATCCATCCATCTCCCCACCCATCCATCCATCTACCCACCCATCCATCCACCTATCCATCCATCCATGCATCCATGCATCCATCCATGCATCCATCCATCCATCCATCCATCCATCATTCATCCATCAATCCATCATTTCCAGATCCATATTCCTTGGATCTACTCACATATTTGTTTACAACAGAGCATAAAAAGATAAGGACATCTGAGAATCTTTCTCACTCTCCTCTTTATTCCTCTAGGGGTATCTGAAAGGTCACAGTTTATTACCTTTCTAAGTTACTCCCTGCTCCTCACCCTGAGCCCCCAGCTCTTTGACATTTCTCCATTGAATCTTTGTATTTTTTCAAGGAAGACCAAACTTCCTTTCCTTCCCCCAACCCCTAGTTTGCACTATGTTATGAAAATACTTTCAATTGTTGTTATGGAGTTCCAGTGTCACCAAGGAGCCGCCCTGCTTTTGTCTTTTCCTAAGCAGGTGGGTGGTGAGGGGCTGCCTGTGGTCCTTTCATGGGGCCTTTTGCAGAGGAGGAGTTTCTGTGCTCTGAAATATCTCCCCTTGTCCATAGTGTCTTGGGCCTGGAGCTAAGAGAATTAGGAGGTATTCACAATAGTTTACAGCTAATTTTACACTCTGTTACATTCTTACTTCGTCCTGAAGTTCATAAGGAAAGATTCTGTTTTAATGTAAGTGTAAATGACAGGCAAATTGTATGGGGGCATTTCTAAAAAAAAAGGAAACAACTATAATATATCTCTATTAATTCCCTGAAGAGAGACTACCTCAAATAAACAGAATAGTGAGAGAAAAAGTATTTTCTTTATTCAGCCCCTGAAAAGTTCAGAGCATAGAAAAAGTATTTTAGAATTAGATTTAATTGGTATCCAAAATAAAGTCAGAGATAACAAAAAGGTCCTAAAATTGGTTTAACAAATACTTCGACCTTTTAAAAATTAGTTTCTCAGCTAAAAACAAAATGAAGAGAAAGGTTTACTGTTATAGAGTTAATGTTCACATTGAAAAAAGCAGAGGATTTCAGACTTCTAGAGAGGGTAGTGCTCCACCAACTGCATTCCGAACTCGCTCCAGACCGGACTTCTGAGGCCGGGCGGGTTCCCGCACGCTTTGGCGAGCCCTCCCTGTCCTTCACAGCAGCACCCCATCTCCCCAGCGGTTTACTTTGAGCGCAATTCTAGCATCCGTCCAACGGGCACTTGAGAGAGAAGCCCTTTCATAACATTTAGCTGAGGACCAAGCCAAACATGAAACATGCCCCACGGGGGAAAGGTTCAGCACTGGAAGCGCTAGTGCTGTGCCCGCACAGGCCCGGCCACCGCCCTGGGGAGCTCCCAGCTAGTCCCAGGCGGTGACCCCCAAGGAGCGGCCAGTGAGCCCCGGGGAGGTGGGAAGCACTGTGTAATCATTTCAGAGATGCTGCTTGCTGCCTTGGATTGCTTCCTTTCCTAGCTTCGCTCTTGCAGGTGGGCTTTCCTGGGCTGTTTCCATTCTTTTGAGCCCTTTGATCAAAAGAAAAAAAGTTTAGTTTAAATTTTCTTTTTTCAAATGATATTTGGGGAAAAGCGGAGGGTAGTCCTGATGGGACGGAGTCCACATCTCTCCCTGATCCCATGTGGAAGCATCAGCTTCAGGAGGATGTTTCCATAACTGCCCAAAAGGCCCTCACCAGCCATGTCCTCTCTGGGGAGCAAACTTCTGTTGCAGCTGTCCTCACGTGGGGGCTCTAACTGGTGGCCTTGCGTGACGTTTTGAATACGTGTACATACTGTCGTGATTTCCACACCCTCTCGGCCCTCCTCCCTTTCTCAACGTCACTCCTCTATGTCCTGCTCTTTAGGTTATTTTAAATTTCCTCTTTTATTCTTGCTATTTTCCTATTCTTAAATAAACAAGAATGGTAATTCTGGGTTGTTTATGACGGGGATCATATCTGTTTGTCAAAGTCTTTCCAAGGTCTGGCCCTCCTCCTCCCCACACAGAGCAGCTTTGACCTGGCAAGAGTTTCTTTGGCGTTTGAGCAGGGAGCCTCACTCGGCAGAAGGTGTTGGTTCAAGGGGGCCTCCCTCTGGCCTGGGTTCAGCAGGTGCTGTGGCGTTTCCCTGGGGGCTTGTGACCTAAATGGGCCTCAAGTGTGAGGCAGCGACAGCCCAGGGCTGCCTTGCCTTTGAGGTGAAAGCCTCTAGTGCTGGTACTGGCTCTTCTCCAGGCTACATTTAAATACCCTACCAGAGCGTGCTCCTCAGTCAGGGGTGCTAAATGTATTGCAGATTACTTTAAAATACATTTATTCATCCTGAAAAAAGTCTCTTGGAGCCAAAATGTCTGTGTTGTATTAACACTCGCCACCCCCACCGCCAACTCCAGCCACTTTCTAATCGTGTTTTCTCTTTTCCTTCAAAGCAAGAGATTCTTCCTGCTCTTCCATTGTGCACCTCACGGTAGCAGTTAGGAAAGGCCGTAATCATTGAAAATATCAGAATAGCTTCAGTCCGTGGCCGTGTGACAGTCAGCCCTGCCTGTCAGTTCACAACAATCTTTTCTCACTTCTCCCACGCCCTTAAAAATCCAGTGGTTAACATCTTTTAGTCAGTCGGCTTTGAGTGTGATATGCTGTGGTTGACAATAAAAGCAGTCCTAGGAAGCAGGTGCGGAACTTGCCTCCGGATGCTGCGGGTGGTTTGACCAGCGATTTGGCCGTGGGCCTGCAGTTCTCATGTTCTACACAAGAGGGCGCGTGGATATCCCGTGCACAAGACCCAGAGGATTACCGCGTGTCCTGTGGAGGTAACTTCTCATAAAAGTGTTTCATGTCCAGGGCCCACTTATTCTCGGAAAAATTACTTCAAGCCACAATTAAGAACAGGGAAAGTTATATTTGTGCAGATTCCTTATTCTGCTTGCATACGCAACTTGGACGGACGGCTTGGCTTCCGAGGCCAGAGCCTTCTGAGGAAGGAGCAGGCGCTGACGGGCTGTGTCAGCCCTTCCCACAGCCCGGTCCGCCGTGGGCACAAGCAGGGCGCGCTCCAAGATTGTCCCTCAAAAGGCATCCGGTCTCGAAATGTCACGTGGTGGTAAAGATTCCAAAATGATCACTGCCTCCTTCCTGTCCTTCATCCTTGTCTTGTTAAAGCGTGGTCCATCTCGCCCTGCCCCCGATGCAGTTTCGGAGCTCGAGCTAAGCCAGTCTTTGAGGAAACAACTCCGGATGTTTGAAGAGATTCCCGCCGAGACCTGAGTTGATCGCCCCACTCCCACCTGAGACGCGTCCAGAATTAAAAGCAAACAAGATGCAACAGTGCAGAGCAGCGCCATACCTAGCTACGGCAGATAGAATTGCGAGCAAGAAAGTGAACAGTGGTAGACTGACATGTTGGACAGACGTGGGTTCAAGTTCAGATGTTATCACGGGTGACTTGGGAACAGTCACTTTCAATAATGTACTCACCAAACATTTACTGAGTGCCTACTGTGTGCAAGCCCCCCGGGAGGTGATGATGAGCAAAACCAGACAGGCCTATTCCTGGGATCTCCAACCCGAGGGGAAGGTAGATGCTAGTCACAGTTACACAAACTCGTGTGATGCACAAGTGGGTAAGTGCTGCCGTGGCAGTCACTAGGACTGTTCTCCAGAGTTCTGTCCCCCCATCCCTGGCTGCACACGTGGTAGGGTTGCACTTGTCATCCCCGGTGAGGTTAGGCATGCCGTGGCTGGTGTGGCCAATGAAATGCAAGCATGAGGGCCATGGATCTCAGTGATGTGCGGCAGCCTTACGCACCACACTCCCTTCCCACTGCTGTGATGAATGAGGACGCAGGTGTCAAGATGAAGCCTTGCTAGGCCTGGGCCCCAGAGTGACTCTGATGCACCACACCCCCAATCCCCAGCACCTCCAATGAACATGTAGCATGAGGCAGAAGTGAGCCTTTGTGAAACCATGAGATTTTGGGGGGGCTTGTTTGTTACTGCAGCATGGCCCAGCCTATGCTGATTGATGCAGCTCTGCGGACAGCTAGATGCCTGGTGTTGTGAAGTATCATAGGGGGCTGGCAGTAGAAGGTTAGGAAAATGTCCCTGAAGATGTGACAACACAGCTTATGTCAGGAGAAGATAGGGAAGCACCCTGGAGGAAGAACATTCTAGCATTTCTACCTGTGAGGTAGAACCGTAGGTGGAGAGAATTGGGTGGATCAGGCTGTCTGAGCTACTGGGTACAATGGAGCTGATAGGTTTGTTGAGAGGGTAAACAGTGACAGAAGGAGGGCACCCAGCCTGGAGCCTGGTATGCAGTAGGTGCTCAATGCATAGTGACAGTGAACAATGTGTACCAGATACTGTGCTAAGTGCTATTCCTCTATCTGTGAGCTCATCCACTTCCCACGCAGGCCTACTGTTTAAGTATGCTTATTAGCTGGACGAGTAACTGACAGACAAAGAGATTAAGTAGTGCATGATAAAACGTAGTTTTGAACTCAGAGTCTATGATTTTTTAGCCACGGTGCCATCTGGCCTCTCATTGTTGCTGCTTTAGTTATTACTGTGGTTTTAGTTATAAAGGCAGAGGGCCTTTATTCCTCCTGTTAGCTATACCAGAACAACTGATTGCCAATTTAAAGCCCACAACTACCTTTTTGTCCCACCAATATCAACCATTGCCAGATAATTCTGTGTAACAAGTAATCACAAAATTCAGAGGCAGTCAACAATGAACATTTATTTCTCGGTGGGGGGGGTACAAGTTATCTGGGGCAGTGCATTCAGGCTGGGCTCAGCTGAGTGGTTCTGCTTCAAGTTGTGAATCCAGCTGAGCTTGGCTGGGATGGCTCTGCCCACTGTGTACTTGTTTTTGGTGATCTCTGAAGGAGCAGCAGCTACTTAGGGACTCGCTTCTCAGGGTGGTGGCAGAAGGGCATAGACAGCAAGCAGAAGCCCACAGTAGGACTCATATAAAAACTTGCCAGTGACTTGCTCAAGGAGGCTGAGCTAAGAACTTCCAGAGCCTGGATTCATACTCATGTCTGTTGGACTCCAATGCCATAGAAAATTCCACAACAGTATGCTGCCTTGCTCAGGTGGAGTCTGACCCTTGGAGAGGCATCCAAGATGGAGACGATAACATCATATATGCTTATATATTTATTACATTAATAAATATGTTATTGTCTATATTTCTGTAAAATTGCAGGATGTCAAATACCCAGCACTGTCTGAGCAGGGTGTGGCCAGGGGAGGCACTGTGAACACAGCACGGTCTTTGGGTCTAAAGCTCTTTGCGCTTTGTGGAGTCTGGGAGGTGGCGCTGCAGTACACACCGAGAGGCCTGGCCTCGGCCCTGTGGCTGCAGAAAGTGCTGCAGACGTGAGCGCCCTATGCTGACTTTCATCTAAGTGTGCATCAGTCATGGGGTTACTCTAACAGCAGAGCAAAGCATCATACCTGTGTCCTTAAGGTTTACACTTTTCCATGCCTTTTATTTCTATTCATTGTCTCTTTTAATAGCCATGGCTTCCCTGGCTGGGATGCCGTGGCTCGCTCGCGGAGGGGAGAGGAACATCACCCCACAGGCTCGCTGTGAGGAGAAACGAGATGACAAGTGCCCAGGCAGGGTGGGGGAGCAGTCTGCTCAGAGTGCCATGACAAAACACCGCAGGCTTGGAGCTTAAGCAACAGAAATGTATTTTCTTGCAGTTCTGGAAGCCAAAAGTCTGAGGTGAAGGTGTTGTCAAGGTTGGTTTCTTCTGAGGCCTGCAAGTGGCCATCATAGCCTGTGTCCTCACGTGGTTGTCCTGTGTGTGTCTGTGTCCTAATCTCCACTTCTTATAAGGACACCAGTCAGGGTGGATCAGGGCCCACCCCAGTGACTTAACTTTACCAGAATCATCTCTTTATAGGCCTTATCTCCAAATACAGCCACGTTCTCAGGTGGTGGGGTTAAGACTACAGCATGTGAATTCTGGGGCACGCAATTCAGCCCGTAACAACAGGCAACGTACGGCCATAGCACCAGCCCTGCCCCTTAATAGCTGTGTTTCCTCAGCAAGTCCCTTTTGTGGCCAGATCCCAGCCTCCTCATCAGGGAGGTGGGTGGATCCTATGAGCCCTGGGAGGAGGAGACATGTGGAGGGCTGCAGCTTTGAGAAGAGCAAGGAGCAGCCTTTGAGCAGGCCATTGTCACAGGCAGAGGGGCAGTCGTCCTTTCTGTTGGGTTTTGATCGGGCTTGCTTGTCTGCACGCTCTGGCTGGAAGGTACCTCTGGGGCCAGGTCAGATGGCCTAGGTGACAAGAAAGGGTGGTGATCTGTCAGTCTCCATGACTTGTTAAGCCAGCTACACCTGCTTGAGGAACAGAGCGGAGAGGTTGGCAGTAGAAGGAAGGGAGCAAGGGCCCGGCCCAGGCTGTGCACCGTGAGCCCCGCACTCAGCCCCAGCTCTGCCATTAATCTTGAGAGAAAGACAAGGGCCATCACAGTTTCCACTCCCTTCTTTTAACTTAAGCAATGTTGTGAGAAGAGCTAATACAGTCACATGAATCAAAATCCAAAGGTCTAAGAAAACATACGACAACCACTTTCTCTGTGATCTTTCCCCAGCCCCCTCCCTCCGCTCCCTGCAGGCCTGGTGTCCCCAGCCCCCCGTGCGGCCTTCCAGAGCCCACTGTCCTCCCTTAGCCCCTTCCGCTCTGCATTTTGCTCTCCTTCCTAACGCCCTGGAGACGGTAGGGTGCCTCGCTCTGGTTCCCGCTGCGCATTTCAGACTCCACTGTGAGCTGTGCAGCAAGCTGTTGTCCATCCCTAGGGATGGGTATGTAGGTTGTTTCTGATATTTGGGCCAGTTACTTTAACTCTCTCTGTCTCAATTTCCTCATCCATAAAGAATATACAACAGAGCTTGGCACAAGGTAATTGTTCAATACATAGTGACAGTAAAAAGTAGCTCTTTCGGTCTTTACTGTATTCTTTTTTTTTCTTTTTTCTTTTTTTTTTTGAGACAGAGTCTCACTTTGTTGCCCAGGGTACAGTGAGTGCCGTGGCGTCAGCCTAGCTCACAGCAACCACAAACTCCTGAGCTCATGCAATCCTCCTGCCTCAGCCTCCCAAGTAGCTGGGACTACAGGCATGTGCCACCGTGCTCGGCTAATTTTTTGTATATATATTTTTAGTTGGTCAATTAATTTCTTTCTATTATTTTTTAGTAGAGACGGGGTCTCGCTCAGGCTGGTTTCGAACTCCCGACCTCGAGCAATCCGCCCGCCTCGGCTTCCCAGAGTGCTAGGATTACAGGCGGGAGCCACCGCGCCCGGCTGTATTCCTCTTTTTTCAATTTTATTAGTTCACTCTCTCATACTCTGAGTCTAAGGGCATGCTGTTCCCGCTCTCTTTCCGTTCTGTCCCCCTTCCTGTACCTTCTTACACCCCCTTCTTGGGTGTCCCAGCCATGTGGCGGTGTCATGCCTTGCCCCTTCCTCTAAGAATCAAGAATGAAAGCAAGAATGAAAGCAGGCTGAGCAGATACCAATGAATTAATTGAGAAAAAGAAATAAACAGGCCAACCAGACATTTATGTTATCATGTTTTTCATTCACTCATTCAAAAAATAATTTGGAGGCAGCTGCTCTGTGCCAGGCACTATGGTAGGCATTGAGGATGAAATGGTGACCCAGTGGTCACATGTCCTATCTGATGTGCCAAGATAGGGTTTCCTGGACAGTGATGGCATTTGTGAGGTAGCCCACCATGACGCACGTCTTGGCAGGAAATAGCCAAGAATAGATCAAATGGCTCTTGGACCCTTAATCTAAGGCAAAGACATTAAAAGGATCAGGAGAGTGGAAATGGAAGGATATTTTTGGATAAAGTTGTTGGCGCGTGGGGATGGGGATTGGGGAATACTATCTCCAAACCCAAATCCGGTTTACAAAGGCCCTGAGGACCGTCTGCGGGCTCGCTGCCTGCCCTGCGGCTGGCACAGCACGTGGTGCCTGCCGGTGCCGGTGGCCGCGTAGGGAGGGTCGGCAGCGAACGCTGGCCGGATGCGGAGAGAGGGCACACCTGCCAACGTCTGCAGCCAGCCCAGGCGGGAGAGGGGGAATCTCAAGTGTGAATTGGGTTCCGAGGTTTGGTTACTACCTGGGATTGACCATTTCGTGCTGAATTGAGACCAGTTTGACTTACAGAGATGGTAGAACTTTCCGTTGCCTAAGAGGGAGCAGAAAAGTCACAGGACTTGGTGTTTTCACGGGGCGGGAGGCGAAGGGCGGGCAGGCAGGGGCTGCGAGGAGCCAGACGACAGCTGCCTTTCTGACGCACCGCCGCCCCGCGCGGCACCCCGGCACCAGCTCTACGCTAACGCACAGGTCTTCAGTTGACATGGTGTCCCTCCCTCGTGAGGGCAGGGGTCACGTCTGCACGGCTCACCAGTCGTGCCCACGGTCTAGCCCACAGCAGACGCTCCACGTGGTCTGCGGGGTGGCCGGTGAAGCCCGGGACCGCCACGCGCCCAGCTGCCCGAGCGCTCCTTTCTTGGTTTGAATTAACCACCTGGCGTCTCATCCACATGCTTCTGTCTCAGGGCTGCGATGTGCGTGGGGCTGCCGGGAGGCTGGCCACTATGGGGGTGCTGACCGGCCCACGGGTCTGGACCCGCCACAGTGGAGGCTGGGGTGAGGCCGTGGGGAGCAGTGGTTGTCACAGGATCGGGGCTCAATTTTTACTCCATAAATTGACAGCTGTGCAACCCTGGGCAGGTTGCTGAAATAATACATAACCCTTATTTATTACTACCCACTATGTGCCATGTGTGTCTAATGCTTTATATACATTAACTGATATGCTCTTCACACAGCCCTATCAAGGAGACTGTTATTCCTATCTTCATTTTGTAGTTGGGGAAACAGCCACAGAGAGGTTAAGCAACTTGTCCAAGATCACACAGCTAATAGTAGCAGAGCAGGTATAGGAACCTATATCAGTCTACTCAGGCTGCCACAACAAAATACCGGGTTGGGCAGCTTCAACAACAGAAATTTATCGTGTCACAGTTCCAGAGGCTGGACGGTACAAGATCAGGGTGCTGGCGGGGTGGTTTCTCCTAAGCCTCCCTCCTTGGCTGGCAGACTCGCCTCGCCGAGCCCACACACGGGCTCCTACGGGCATCCCCCGTCTCCGCCTCTTCCCTCGGGACGCCAGTCCCGCCGACCCGGCCGCCCTGCCACCTCGCCTGACTGCGACGCCTCCAGAAAGCCCTGTCTTCACAGGCAGCTGCACGAGGGCGAGGGCTCCGCCGTGTGGACCAGGGCCAGTCCCACCTGACAGCGACCGCAGCCCGCTCCAGACTCTGAACTCGGTCCCTCCCCCCCTCCCCACTTCATGTTTCTAAGTTTCAATTTTATTGCGTTATGAAAGGATGATTGGAATGATATTTATATCAGAAAGTTGTCAGAAGATAAAATGAGACATGTGCAGGGGCTCTTTAAAAAACAATAGGACACTATTGAAATATGAGGCTATTAAAAAATAAATCTCGTGACCCACAGAGATGAGAAAATGGAGGTTGCCGTTTGAGACCACATGTTAGTTGGCTCGGTCGGAAAGATGCTCCCTTAGAGTGTCTCCTGACGAAGTCCATACGCTGACCTCCTCTGGATGTCTGTCTACTCTCACCAGCTTTGCTGGGTGAAGCCACCTCCAACTGCTTGCTCAAGACTCTGCTCAAATGTTGCCTCCTGTAGGAAGCCTTCCTGGGTTTTCCTGGACTGCGTGGTCTCCTTCATTTCCCACAGTCTCTGTGCTCCCGTTAGCTCCAGCACGCATCAGGGGCACCAGGGCAGCCTGCTGCTTTCTGGCCACTCCCAGCCTGAGGTTCCTTGGAAGGTGTGACCCCGTCTTATTCTGCTCATGCTGTGCTGGCACATAGCACGTGGTCAGTGAAATGTTCGGAGAAATGGGCTGAAGTTCTTATTTTCGACTGGTGAAAAATGGCGGAATAGGGCTGACCTCGGCTCTCGGGGAGAGAGGCGCAGAGGGCAGACGACCACGCGCGGGCCACCTGCGCCTGCTCTGGAGCAGCTTCGCAGGGCTGCAGAGAGACACCGGGACACGGAAATTGTGGACAACAATCGAAGGTGAACCGAAATTCTTCCACGAAACCCGGGGAGTCGGAAGTGCCGCGGGAGGGAGTGTCGCGCGTCTGCCGCCCACGGGCTGGCCGGAGCAGGCACCCTTCCCCCCACAGGGAGCCGGTCCCTGCCCCACCGACCCGACCCACGCCCGCGCAGGCAGGCCACTGCCTGAAGGTGGTGGGAGGGGGCAGCGTGGGCAGACGAGCGGTGTGGAGGGGAGCCCGAAGCAGGCAGCAGTTTGAATTCTACACGGCGCCCCGCTGAAGCAGTGGCGGGTGCAGGAAGGGTCTGACCCAG
Organism: Microcebus murinus; assembly: GCF_040939455.1. NCBI lineage: Eukaryota > Metazoa > Chordata > Mammalia > Primates > Cheirogaleidae > Microcebus > Microcebus murinus. Next base: position 54,702,929 of record NC_134119.1, on the reverse strand, counting down.
CAGCCGCTTCCCAGCCCCGCCGCCCCGCCCCGCCCCGCGGCTTGGAGACGAGGTGCGGGAGGAGTTTCTCAGGCTTCCCCACTGCCCCAGGCCAGCCCAGCTGTTCGCCCTTCTGGAGAGGGCAGCTCTTTGAGTTTCCAACACTCTGCTTGGGTGGCAGTCGGTGGGGAAAAAGCCCAAGCCCTGCAGCTGCTTCCCAGCCCCCCCGCCCCACCCCGTGGTTTGGAGACACCACAGAGGGCAGCAGGAGAGGGGTTTTCTCGGGCACCCCACTACCCCAGGCCAGCCGACCTGCGCGCGCTTCTGGAGAAGGCAGCTGTTGGAGCTCCCAGCACTCCACTGAAGCAGGCGCAGGAGCTGAACCTACAGGTGCTGAACTCAGTGGCCGCCTGCCCGCACTCCACAAACGAGTGCTGAATTGGGCATTCTACCTCAGGATGCTTTCAGGTCCAGGAAGTGGGGGACTCTACCTTAAACGAGGCTTGGCCTTTGGTTACTATTGAAGCTTTGGCACTAGGTAGACAGAGGGCAGTTCCCCACACATAAACCACTGGGTCTTTGTGAACGGGTGAATTAGGGAGTGCAGCAGTCGTTTGAAGCCAACCTGCCAAACCCAACCCAGCCTTCTGCCGAACAGGGGACATGCGGCATCAGCACCGCCAAAGCGTGCCACCTCCACCCTATAGATTGGAACTGCCCTGGTAGTGTGCTCAGTGTCCACCTAACCTGGCAGGTGGACTTGGAAGCTGAATTTAAAAGGGTGGAAAGGCGAGAGCAGTGTTTTGTTCGGCGGCTATCTCGCAAGCTAGACCTGGATGGTTTCTTGCTGCATTTAGCTGTTTGTGATCTGTGCCGAGAGAGCAGAGCCTATTGTAGCAAGGTGGAGTAGTGAAGGAGGCTGCTATTCCTGAGGACTTGAGGAATCTTTGGGAGTGGCAAGACATTCGCTTAACACTGAGATATCTGTATATCCTATTTAGAGGCTTAGAGCGCAATATAAAGATCTTGGAATATATTGATAACTGACTCCTTCCCACAAACCACAGAGATCAAAAGAAAGAGTAAACTCAGAGCTTAACACAGTGCCTCCCATTTCAACCCAGTGGTGGAAACTGGTCTCCATCTCACTAGAGTGAACAATCCCTTGGGTGTCTAAGTAAGGGACCCAAACCCACTAAACTCTGTGGACAGAAGGTGAAAACATCAGGTCAAAGATAATCCAACAGGCTCAAACTCCTCTTAGATGATACAGGACCAGAACACATACTCCCCAGCTCTTCCAAGGATCATTCCTTTGGAAATCAAGAATACAGCCCATAATCGAGTTCCAATACCTCTGGTCCTCAGCAAAGTATCCAGATGAGGAAGAACCAGTGAAAGACATCAGGAATCATGAAGGATCAGAGAGAAAGGTCACCTCCAAAAGAAAATACTCATTCCCCACCAACTAACACCAACTTACATGACATGATTAAACTAACAGAGGAAGAATTCCAGATATGGATTGTTATAAAGCTCAACAGAATTGAAGAGAAGATAGAATCCTAACATAGAGAAACCACAAGAATAATCCAGGAAATGAATGAAAAATTCTCCAAAGATATAGAAGTAATTCAGAGAAACCAAGCAGAAATTCTGGCAATGAAGGAAACATTCAAGGAACTCTGTAATACAGTAGAAAGCTTCAAAAACAGGATAGATCATGCTGAGGAAATAATCTCAGAGCTTGAAGATTATACCTACACGCTAAACAAATCAGAGGAAGAAAGGGTACACAGAAACAAGAGACAAGACCAAAGCTTACAGGAAGTGTGGGATTATGTAAAAAAGTCAAATCTCAGACTGATTGGGATTCCAGAAGGGGGAAGAGGAACATTCACAAGGGTTGGAAAACTTATTTTATGGCATAATGGAGGAAAATATGCCAGGCCTAGCTAGAAATCTGGATATCCAAATACAAGAAGCACACAGACCTCCTGGGAGAAACAATGTGAATAGGCAATCGCCTTGTCATGTGGTTATTAAACTGACCAAAGTAAATGTGAAAGAAGCAATCCTCCGTACAGCAAGGTGAAAACAACACATAACCTATAAAGGAAAGCCTATGGGACTAACCACAGACCTCTCATCTGAAATCTTATAAGCCAGGAGGGAGTGGGTGCCTATCTTTAATCTTCTAAAGTGAAACAAAGCCCAACCTAGAATTCTTTATCTGGCAAAATTAAGTTTTATCTATGAGGGTGAAATAAAATCCTTCTCAGACAAGCAATCGCTTAAGGAATATGCAAAGACTAGACCAGCCCTACAGGAAATTATCAGACCGGCCTTCCACGGTGAACAGGGCAATAGACACTCCTCCAAATAAAACCCTCAAAGAATTTAAGTCTAGACCTTGAACTTCATGATGTCTCAAGATCTAAGACAAAGCAACAGGACTTCACTCATCAATATGAATGGAAATCTTACTCTAATTTCAAGCCTCTCAATAAACATAAATGGTTTAAACTGTCCTCTGAAGAGACATAGGCTGGCAGAGTGGATAAAATTCCACAAGCCTAGTATTTGCTATATACAGGAAACACATCTAAACCATAAAGATGCCACCCGGCTGAAGATCAAGGGATGGAAAACTATCACCCAGGCAAATGGAAGTCAAAAGAAAGCAGGGGTAGCAATATTATTTGCAGACAATATTAGATTCAAATTAGCAAAAGTAAAAAAGGATAAAGATGGCCACTTCATAATGGTGAAAAGGAAAATCCAACAAGAAGATCTAATAAGTCTTAATATTTATGCACCCAATACAGTAGCACCCAATTACATAAAGCAAACCTTGTCTGAGCTAAATACCACTTTAAACAACACTACCATAATAGCAGGGGACTTCAACACACCACTAAATGAACTGGATAGATCCTCCAAACAGAAATTAAGTAAAGAAATAAGGGACCTAAACAAAACTCTTGACCAAAAAGGTCTGACAGAACATTCCACCCAAAAAAGCTGAATTTACATTCTTCTCAGCAGCCCATGGATCCTTCTCTAAAATTGATCACATACTAGGCAGCAAAGCAGATCTCAAAAAATTCAAGAAAATAGAAATAATACCATGTGTCTTCTCTGACCATTAGTGGTATAAAATTAGAGTTAAATTCTAACAGAAATACACTACATCACTAAGTCTTAGAAACTAAATAATCTATCATTGAGTAACTATTGGGTCAAGGAAGAAATTCAGAGGGAAATCAAGAACTTCTTCGAACAAAACGACAATGGAGCCACATCTCACCAAAACCTGTGGGATACAGCAAAAGCATATCTGAGAGGAAAACTAATAGCAATAAATGCTCACATCCAAAAAACAGAAAGAGTAGACACTGACAACCTAATGAATATACTCAGGGAATTGGAAAAAGAAGAGCAAACCAATTCCAATCTGAGCAGAAGAAAAGAGATATCTAAGATCAAAGCTCAACTAAATGAAATGGAAAACAAGAGAATTATATGGAAGATCAACAAAACCAGAAGCTGTTTTTTTGAAAAGATTAACAAAATTGATGGCCCTCTCGCTAGGCTGACAAGAACTCAAAGGGAAAGGACTCTAATAAACTCAATAAGAAATGAAAAAGGAGAGATCACAACAGACTCTACAGAAATACAAAACATTATGTTTGACTACTATAGAAATCTATATGCCCAAAAACTACAGAATGAAGACACATTTCTGGACTCATACAACCTCCCTAAGTTCACCCAGGAGGTAACAGAATTCTTGAACAGACCAGTCACATGCTCAGAAATTGAAGCAGTAATTAAAAACCTCCCCAAACAGAAAAGTCCTGGGCCAAATGGCTACACTTCAGAGTTCTACCAAACATACAAAGATGAACTCATACCTATACTACAGAAACTATTCCACACCATTGAGAAGGATGGTATTCTGCCTAACTCATTCTACAAAGTCAATATCACCTTGATACCAAAGCCAGGAAAGGATGCAACAAAAAAAGAAAATTACAGACCAATATCCCTCATGAATATAGATGCAAAAATCCTAAATAAAATTTTAGCAAATAGAATTCAGCAGCACATCAAAAAAATAATTCACCATGACCAGGTGGGATTTATTCCTGGGATGCAAGGTTGGTTCAACATACACAAGTCTATAAATGCAATCCACTTAATAAATAAAAGCAAGAACAAAGACCATATGATTCTGTCAATAGATGCAGAAAAAGCATTTGACAAAGTCCAACATACTTTTATGATAAAAACTCTTAACAAAATAGGCATACCTTACCTTAAATTTATCAAATCCATTTATGACAAACCAACTGCTAATATCATCCTAAATGGGGAAAAATTGAAATCATTCCCTCTTCGAACCAGAACTAGACAATTCAACATAGTGCTGGACTATTCAACATAGTGCTCAAAGTCCTAGCTATAGGAATCAGGCAAGAGAGGGGTATTAAGGGCATCCAAGTCGGAGCAGATGAGATCAAACTCTCACTCTTTGCTGATGATATGATATTATAACTTGAAAACCTCATGGATTCTTCCAAGAGACTCCTAGATTTGATAAATGAATTCGGTAAAGTTTCAGGGTATAAAATCAATACACACAAATCAGAAGCATCCATATATGCCAAAAACCATCAAGCAGAAACTCAAATAAAAAACGCAATACCCTTTACTATAGCCCCAAAGAAAATTAAATACCTAGCAATATACTTAACGAGAGATACGAAAGATTTATACAAGGAGAACTACGAAGCACTAAATAAAGAAATTGCAGATGATTTAAACAGATGAAAAAAATCTACCATGTTCATGGCTTGGTAGAATCAATATTGTTAAAATGTCAATATTACCTAAGGTGATCTACAGAATCAATGCAATCCCCATCAAAATACCACCAGCATTCTTAACAGATCTAGAAAATATAATTCTTCGCTTTGTATGGAACCATAGAAAACCATGTATAGCCAAAGCAATCTTAAGTAAAAAGAACAAACTGGGAGACATCAGTCTTCCTGACTTCAAACTGTACTATAAAGCAATAATAGTTAAATCAGCCTGGTACTGGCACAAGAACAGAAGCATCAATATCTGGAATAGAACTGAGATTCCAGAGATGAAACCATCTGTAAATGGTAACCTAATCTTTGATAAAGCAGACAAAAATATACTTTGGGGAAAAGATTCTCTCTTCAATAAATGGTGCTGGTAAACTGGTTAGCAACATGCAGAAGAGAAAATCAGGATCCCAACCTCTTACCTCTCACAAAAATTCACTCAAGATGGATAACAGATCTAAACCTAAGGCATGAAACTTTAAGAATCCTAGAAGAAGATGTTGGGAATACCCTATCAGATATTGGTCTAGGGAAAGAATTCATGAGGAAGACCCCCAAGGCAATTACCGCCGCATCAAAAATAAACAAATTGGATCTGATCAAATTAAAAAGGTTTTGCACTGCCAAGGAAATGATCATTAGAGCAAATAGACAACCTAGGGAGTAGGAGAAAATATTCACTCTCTACACTTCCAATAAAGGTCTAATTAACAAGAATCTACCTAGAACTTAAAAGAATAAACAAGAAAAAAATCAAACAACCATTATCAAGAAATGGGCAATGAAAATGAACAGAAACTTCTCCAAAGAAGACAGCATAATGGCCTGCAAACATATTAAAAAATGTTCAACATCTCTAATCATTAGAGAAATGCAAATCAAAACCACAATGAGATACCACCTAACCCCAGTAAGAATGGCCTGTATCAAGAAATCTCAAAACAACAAATGCTGGCGAGGATGTGGAGAGACAGGAACACTCTTACACTGCTGGTGGGACTGCAAATTAGTGCCACCTCTGTGGAAAAGAATTTGGAGATACCTCAAATAGCTAGAAATAGAAATACCATTCGACCCAGCAATAGCATTGTTGGGCATCTACCCAAAAGAACATAAGTCTCTCTATTATAAAGACATCTGCACCCGAATGTTTATGGCAGCACAATTCACTATTGCACGTGTCCATCAATTCATAAGTGGATAACTAAAATGTGGTATGTGCTCACAATGGAATATTACTCAATCCTAAGAAACAACAATGAGCTAGCACCGTTTATGCTATCCTGGATGAAGCTTAAGCCCGTACTACAAAGCGAGATGACACAAGATCTGGAAAATGGGCTACACATCTACTCGCCATCAAATGGGTACTGGCTGACTAAAACTATGGTGCTCAAAAAATGGTAGTGTTCGACAGGGATTTGGGGGGGAGACTCACATCTTAAAGAAGTGGCCCATTTTAGGAAGAGGTAAAGATATACATTGTAACCAAAATGTCTGAAAAAAAAATCTGTAATCGGAAAGTGAGCAGGGGGAAGGGGGACAGGAGGGGAAGTGTATGTACTTACACAGTGGGTGTGGTGCACACCACCTGGAGGCTGGACACGCTAGAAGCTCTGGCATAGCGGGGTGGGGGAGGGGAGGCAGGGGCAAGATACGTAACCCTAACAATATCTGTACCCCCATAATATGAAGTAATGTAAAAATTTTTTTAAAAAGTTCTTATTTTCTAAAATACTTTTCCATTCCACTTTTCTAACTTTCATCCTTTTTCCTCCCATCCCACTTCTGTTCTTTCTTTATTTCTAAACATTTCTGGTTTCTGATTTCAAAGCATAACATACCCTTCCTAGGAAATTTGGTAAATTTGAAAAATCATCTGTAAAAGAAAAAGCTGTGATTCCACTCCCTGGATGTTTTCCTGTAGGAAAAGTTCCTTCCACTCTTTCCTCTGTGTGTGTGTATAATTATAACTACATATGCCATTTCATACCTTTTCCCCTTTTCTTCTTCACATCCTACCAAGCATATTCTTGCATCATCAGAGCTGCTCTGTAAACACTGGTTTCCATGGCAGCGGCATGAGTCACCTTGCCTGGGAGCCTCATCTGTATTAATACCCAACAAGTGCATCAAGCTTGTGGGTGTGAGATATACTCCGCCCGTTTGCAGATGGAAACGCGGAGCCGCGGCGAGGCTGTCAGTGCAGCGCATGTCCTGGCCGCTGGGCAGGGGCCGCCCCGCGCGCTGTGTGGCTGGTGCCCTCGCCCACTCAGCGTCCGTCGTGGACCACCACCCCTAACTGCTTTCCTTTTCAGCTAACAGAGGACTGAAGCAAGGCGCCCCGACACTGCGGTCTTCATGCTGTTCCAGGAAGACAGCCTGGAGAACATCTAGAGATGCAACTCCCTTCCTGACCTCAGTGTGAACACGCCTACCTTCTCCAAGCCCACATCTCTGTCCCTCGCGCCCTGCCTTTGCCTGTGCTAGCTTCTCTGCCGGGGATGTCTGTGTCCCTCTTCCCCACTAAATTCTTACTCCACCTCTGAGATGCACCTCACGGCACTTCCTTTCTGTCTCTTCAAGTTGGAGTTCAGAGCCCTCCCGTTCTCCGTCCTCCCTGTCTGTGCCCACACTTCCACTCAGGGTCACAAAGACTTTGACAACAAGGGCTGTGTCGTCCTCACCTCTGAATTCCTGTTGCCTAGCACAGTGCCTGCGAGATAGTAAGCACTTGGATGTGTCCAAATGAATGAGTTGGGCACAACTCTCTGCCATGTGGATTTTCATGCCATAAAATGGAAAAAGAGACAAAGGGAGATAGAAATTTTAAGAGTGGAGGAGTCAAAATTAGGTCAAATTGAGACCATGTCACCAAGACATTCAGCTTATTCAACCATCTGACCCCTTGGCAGTTGCCTTTGTCCTCATGAAAGGGCGCTTGGCACGTGGTTCACCTGCCCCTGTCATGTGCACTGGTCCCAGTGACATGGTCCACCTCTGTCCTCCAGCCATGCCCAGCCTGGCTGCCCCCGGGAGCTCTTGGCCGGGTGCTGCCATCAGGACACCACGACCACACGGAGCGCGTGTGGGCGGCCAGAGGCCTCTCCCCCGAGCAGCGGCTCCCTTTCCTCTTGCCTCATGCAGGTGCTCGCCACATGTCTGCTTAGCACGTGTCATAGGCGGACAGCTTCCAAAATGGCCCCCGACAGTCTCCACCTGCTGGTGTCACTCCCTGTGCACACCCCTCCCCTTGAGTGTGGGCTGCTCCTAGAAAGTCTCTTCTAACCATGGAATATGGCAAAAATGATGGGATGTCGCTTCTGTGCTTAGCTTCTAAAAGACTGTGGTTTCCACAGTCTTTTAGACTGTTGGCTTCTGGGCTTGCACCCTCTGATGCAGCCAGCTGGTGTGGGTGCCAGAAGCTCAAGGCAGCCTGCAGCCAACACCCAGAGAGGAACTGGGGCCCTCGGTCAGCACCACAAGGAGCTGAGTGCTGCCAGCAATTGCTGACTGAGTGGATCCTTCCCTGTTGGAGTTTTCAGATGACACCACAGCCTCTGGGCTGACACTTTGCTGGCATTTAGTCAGAAGCCATGAAGTAGAGCACCCGGCTACGCTGTGCCTGGATTCTGGACCCACCAAAACCATGAGATAGTAAATGTTGTTTTAAGCTACTAAGTTTTGGGGTAATTCTTGCACAGCAATAGGTAACGAACACAGCGCCCACTCTGTGCCATTGCTGAATGTTCTGCAGGCACTCTTCATCCACGTGTTCCCCTCCCCATCTCTGCCACCTGCTATTTCCCAGGGGATGGAAGAAACTGCACATCCTACCCTCCCCTGCTGCTGAGGTTCTGGGTGTAACTTAGGTTCTTCCAAAGGGATGCATGTGAGCAGTGTTGGGACAGTGGGACGTGCTCTGTGGAAGTGGCAGCAGGTGGGCATGCTCTGACCAGCGCCGGCCTCCGCAGAGGCCACAGTCTCTGTGTACCAGTCTGTGGGGGAGGGGCTCTGGTGAGCCCCAAATCATTCTCCCTCCCCCCCCACGTCTGAGGACGCTCATTTAATGGAGACATGTTTCTCTAATGGGCCCTCAGTGCTTTATGGCGATGGTCCAATGAGCTCTATTAGGGGCACCATGTTGTCGGGACTGTGGTCACCCCCATCTGCAGCAGCAGGAACAGAGACCGAAGGTGCGGTCACTCACCAAGGGACACCCCAGCTAGCATGAGGGGTGGAACGCAGGTCTCCTGCCCTGAGCTTTGAGCCTGGCACACCGTATTGGGTCAGTAAATGGAGAGATTGTCAAACAGTGAGGGCCACTTAGTGCATTCTTCTGTGACACAGGGCTTTGGGGTTTAGGCGTGTTACTAGGGTCACTGGGGAGGCTGCAAAGTGTGTTGGCATTGCTCTTCAAGGAGCAATTGATCTAGGGCTGCAGCTCCAACTCCCTCACCTGTCGGGCTGTTTTGCACTGAAGCTTGAAACCAGGGGAGGTGGCAGACAGAAAGCAGGAGCCAGACGAGACTCCTGCAGCGCAGGTTGCATTCAGGCCCGCCAGCTGGGTGAAGTTGCGCGAGGCATTAAATCTCAGAAGCTCCATTTACTCATCTGCAAAGTAGGGATAAAACATTTTTCTGCTCCTTGACCTCATACATAGCTGTAGCAATTACATCAGTACTCGCAGGTAGGAGGCGAGCGAACCTGCAGTTCTGATGTGAAGAGTGGTTTTTCTAAAGCCTTAATGTGGTCAGGTTAAAATTCTATTAAAATTCTGCTTTTTGTCCCCATGTGTTCATTCATTCATTCAGCATTATGGTCAGCAAGTCTATGCCAGGTACTGTTTTAGGCACCAGGAACAAAGGAACAAAACCGACAAGGTTCCTGTCTTGAGCTTGCAATACAATGGAGAACACAGACAATAAAGAAGATGCAAGTGAAACGTAGATAGGTAGGCAGACAGACAGACAGACAGACAGTCCTGCTGTGACTGGGAACACAGAATGCCCTGGGGCCCAGAGTGAGAGAAAGAGTGGGAGTGGAAAAATGAGGACAGCGGTCCCCGACCTTCTTGGTACCAGGGATCAGTTTCATGGAAGACAATTTTTCCACGGACCGGGGTGGGAGGATGGGGTGTCGTGGGTGGGCAGGGGTGGTACGGACTCAGGCAGTGATGTGCAGCCCCTTTCCTAACAGGCCACAGACGGGTACCTGGCCATGGCCTGGGTGGAGGATGCAGGTCTAGAGGGTAGTGAGGGGCTGGTGATGCGAGACCTCATGGCTTTGACTCTGCAGGAGATGGAGAAGTTGCTGGAGAATTTGAGCAGAGGAAGGGCCTGATCATTCATGTTTTAGCAACGCCACTCTGGTGGCTGAGGTAGCCAGGGTAAGGACAAAAGCAGTGATCCCAGGTAGAGGGGATGGTGGCTGGGATCAAGTGGTGTCAGGGAAAGGTGGTAAGAAACGCTGGAATATGATAGTTTTCTTATTTGCACTTGGTTGTACCTGCCAATTTGCTCCCACCGTTTTGTAATTGTGGCATGTGAGCTCATTTTCAGAGGATATGCTTTGCAGCTGGGGGAGAGGGATGCATTTCCAAGGAGATTTTGCTTATTCTTCTTCTGGGTACCTGACCCAACACTAGGAAATTTGTAAAACAGCCAACAAATACTGATTCATGACAATAGCTTCAAGGTTCTTCAACCACGTGGGGAACATAAATGCTAACACTAGACATGAATGCAGTCTAGCTACGAGTGTGAATTCTTAAAGGATGATGTAATTGACAGACTAGCCTGCTGGTCAGCGGCTAAGGTCTTGTGTTCTGCTGCCAGCCAGCCTCTAACACCTCGGCCTCTGTGGTGTGCAAACCTCGCCCCACAACCCCGCCAGATGGCTGCAGGGCAGCTCCCATGGCTCGCTGTTTTCAGATCCTGCTTCTCCTTTGTGCCCTGGAAATTTCCTTTATTTGACTTTAGGAGCTTAGTTCTGCATTTAATTAAGTTTGTACATTTTTCTGAAGCATGTCAGGAGGGTTTTCAGGTTGTCTGGTCCACCATGCTCCTGGAAACCCCTCTCATTCTCTAAGGCATCATCAGCATCTCTCGATGGGACTAATTTAAGGTCTATCAGTATCACAGTCACCTTGGAATGAGTAGTTAATAAATACACATTCCCTTGTTTCACACCAAAACTCTGAAATGACACTTTTGGGATATTGGCACGGGAACGTCACTGTAGCAAATGCCCACGGTGGTTATGATGCACACGTAAGTGTGGGAACCACTGTCGGTTTGGAGGTTCAAGCCCCTTAATTAACCCAACACACATTTACAAGACACCTCTGTATGCCGGACACCACACAGGCTTCGCAGGATACAGAAGTAAACTGAATTATTTATTTCTTCAGAGGGCTCACAGCATAGTCCAGGGCTTGGCAAACCTCTCTCTAAAGGAACAGATAATAAATGGTGCAGGCGTTATGGGTCATGTGGCTTCCTTCACGAAAGCTGCCACAGACAATATGTGAAGAGGGGGTAAGGCTGTGTCCCAAACGTTTTATTTACAAAGCAGGTGGTGGGCTTGCCCGCCGTGGCTTGCCCCCGGGGTAGCTAAGAGAAGCATGCCACGCAAAGGCTCCCAGTGCCAGCAGCTGCCACAGCAGAGGTGAGGGCAGCAGGAGGGGCGTCCCAGGCCTGGGGAGCTTGGGGACCTTCCTGCACCAGCTGACACCGGAGCCGAGACCGAGGGGTCCCGTGGAGCACGTGGCAGGTCATCTCTCTTTGGGCACTTGGGTGGTTTCCATTCTTTGCTATTATAAACAGTCAGAATGACCATCTGGGACTTGGCGGACTTGTCTGATTCCTTAGGATAAAGGCACTGTTTAAGCACATTCCCAGAATTCCTTCTGGAAAGTTCATACCAACTTCCACGTCCTCCAGGAGGGTACATGAGGGTTCCCACTCTTATCAGCAATAGCTACTAACTTAATTTCTAAAATCAACAGGTAATATCAATTCACGCTGAGAGTCGGTCTGGCCTTTAATCACAGATTCAAGAATGTGGCCTGACCATCTCGCTTGCCTTATTCTCATGGCATGTTCCAGGTATTTCTTGATGTCAGGCACATAGACTGTGCGTTTTGGGTAGCTCGAAGGGTCTGCCTGGCTTGGGCGTGACTCCCTGGGGCCTGACGTTGCAGGAAGGTGGTGTCTGGCCCCTCTGCTGTGCGGGCTGTGCCGGGCGTGGAGCCCCCTCGCGTGGCAATTGGCGCCCGCCACCGTGGCTAAACGCACATCCACATCAGTAGAACGGAGGCCCTGGGAGCCCGTTTGATCTCAGCGGAAAGCTGGCCCAGGCTGGCATTTTGACATTTGGAAACAGTGAATACAATTACCCATCTGTGGACCAAAAGGGATTTTTCCCTTGAAGGGAATTGAAGGTATTTTGCCTATGGTAGAGTTTCTCTCTAAGAGGCCCCTCTGACTTGAATGGTGTGGAGAATCCTCCACCAGATTTAATTCAAAAAAGAGCATACTTGCGGAAGAGAAGACGGCAGTGCCCGGAGCTCTGCCTTCCCCTGCGCTGACCTTTTAATCAGAGGAGGCGCAGGCAGCCTGGCGGGCCGGCCCTTTACCAGGACTCGGGGCTTTTGCAGACATCACTGCGTCTGTCCCTGTCCTCTGCCCTGGGAAGGACGTGTAGTGATTTCATCATCAACAAATGGGGTCAGTGGGGTCAGACCTGGCATGGTCGTCAAAGGCCCCATGGTCAGCCAGTGGCAGGGCTGGGACGTAAGTCAGGTCTCCTGACTTCAAATTCAGTTCTTTTCCTACTTATTGTATCCCTCAAAAATTCCTATGTTAAAGTCCTAACCCAGCATCTCAGAATGTGACCTTATTTGGAAATAGGTTTATCTCAGATGTAATTAGTTAAGATGAGGTCATACTACAGTAGGATGGGTCCTAAATCCAATGACTGGTGTCCTTAGTTTTAAACAAAAAAAGCCACACTGTGAGCAGTGGCCTGTGCCTCTAGTCCCAGCTACTTGAGTGACTGAGGTGGGAGGATCACTTGAGCCCAGGAGTTTGAGGCCAGCTTGGGAAACATAGCGAGACACCACCTGAAAAAAAAAGTCATTTGGAGAGACAGAGACACATACAGAGAGCAGACACTATAAAGACATGGGAGAAGACGGCCACCTACAGGCCAAGGAATGCCTGAGGTCACCAAGAGCTGGAGAGAGGCCTGGAACAGACTCTCCCTTGACAGACAGAGCCCTGCGACACCTCTATTCCCAACTCCCAGCCTCCAGGCTGTGGGATGATAAATCTCTGTGCTTTAACACACCTGGTCCATGGCACTTTGTTATAGTGGCCTCAGGAAAACAGCGCACCACTCGTCATGGTAGAAGCATCATCGTTATTGAAGCAATGCACTTTGTTGGGCATGTGGCAATAGTATTAATATGTTATATAGTTGAGATTCACAGGGGTGCAGGACAGAGAGACAGAGTCACCAAGGCTATAATTATCAAAAGGAATTTTATTGTCTAGCTCGAGCTAGGGTCTGAGCCCCCACAGTGCCAGCACAGTGGCCTCTTCTTCGGGCAGGGACCCCTCTTGTGTGCTAGTGACCCTTTTATACCTAAGCTGTTTACATGCTGGTCATGCATCAGCCCCCACAGTGATTCTTACTTCATCCTGCCCCGATAGGCTCCAACCTGCTCCGGGTCCTCGCTGAGAGACTCCTGTTTCCTCGTTCTTTGTCTTTTTCTTCTGCATCGCATAATGTACTCCTAATGCCTTGCGGTTTGCAAGCAAGTAGTAAACAAAAGCTGGAAGGTGTCCGTTGTGCTAATCACCCAGTATTTCATAGTATTTATTGAGATTTTCTGTTATCTCTCTGTTCCAAACCTGGTAGAGCAGGGATGGCTTCGGTTCTCCAGTGTACATTCATTCTCCCTCCGTTTATTAAGGGAAACGCCTGTCCTGATTTCAGTAGCCAGAGACTACATTTCCCAGCTTCCCCTGCAGTGAGGTTTGGCCACATGACTATGTTCTCACCAATGGGACGAGGGTGGGAGTGTTATGTGCGGGCTCTGCAACACTTCCCTCAGTGGAGAGTGCTTGCCCTTCAATTTCCTTCTCTTTACCCTGGTTGCAGGATGGAATGTGGTCACGTGCCTAGCCCAGGCTAGTAGTGAATGATCAACTTCCAGCATGTGCACATGGGACAATATAGAAGGAACCTGGGACCCTGAATGATCTGTGGAGCAGAGACCCTTGCCCGCCCCCCGCTGCCTGCTTTCCTCTGGACTGTCATGAGACAGAGGTTCTATCTTGTTTGAAACACTGTGTTTTGGGAACCTTGGGTTATAAGCTTAGCCTACATATCCTAACAGATGTATGTGTTTGCACTTTGCTGCTTTTGGAGATGGCTGTGTTGTAAGCCTGGAAGCAGAAGTTGTACCCAGACTTCCCAATTTACTGCCTTTTACAATAGTGTTCCTGAGGTATAACTGACATGAAGTGTTTAAAGCTCTCAGGCTGGAGGGAGAATTGACATCAGGGTCCCATCGGAGAGGTGCCAAGGTGCCCCCCTTCTCCAAAGCTACACATTCCTGTGTCAGGATCCTACCAGGAAATAGAGGGCCCATTCAGACAGGGCAGTTGTAGGAACTGCTTTCAAAGTGGGGTTAGGGAAATCAGCAAGATGTGATGAAGCACCCTGAGGGTAGCCACGCTGGGAGACAGTCTCACTTGGCTTGAAGGGTCAGGCAGGTGCAGTGACTGGACCCAGCGATAGCTTAGCCACAGCTCTGGGGAAGGACCACCTAACATGAGCTGTACCCTTCCACAGCGGGGCCAGGCTGTCCACCTGAGGCCCAGAAGGAAGGGGCTCCCTCATCCTCCACTCACGGCTCTTGCCAACGCTTCCTATGGACTGGACGTAGCTGGAAGCCAGAGGACAAGGAAACTCCACTGACCAGACTGCAGAGGCAGCTCCTGGGCACAGAGTGCCACTCTGGGTAGGGAGTCTTCCCAGAGGGCCAATGAAGGCCCCAGGGCACGCGTCTCAGAGGACTGAGCATCGGGGGAGCAGCACTCACTCCCAGCAGCACCGCCACACATTCGCTCTTTGACTTGCCAAGGCCAGGCTCCAGGGGCAGTGCAGAGCGAAGAGAACTCATTAAGTCCTCGTGGATCTCTTGAAGGGAGAGTCCCTAGGCATGCTGGGTGGCCGTGTGCAGGTGGTGATGGGTGGAAGGGATGGCAGGACAGGGGCGGGGACACGCAAACGTGCCAAGCAGAGGAGAAGCCCGTGCAAATGTCAGAGTGTGAGGCAGACAGCACGGGGACATTGAGGGAGCTGCAGGTGATCTGGGATGGCTTAGCTGTGGGCTGGAGCTATCGAGCAGAAAGGAGACTGCGTAAACTGCTCGCTGCCGTTTCAGTTAGGCGAGGGCGCCGGGCAGGAACTCCTCCTGAACACAAACCACCTGGCTTATCCTGCCACTCAGAGATGTGCTCCACTGCCCGCCAGTGTGCCCACACCACTGGAGAGGGCCATGCCCCAGTCTGAATGAAGGATGACTACAGCCTCCCAAAGCCAGAAGGAAGGCCTTGAGCTCATGAGAAGGCTGGAGCTCCTCTTTCCAGCCAAACGAATTCCAGCCCTCTTTGTCATTTTTATTTTCTTGCTTGAACTCTGTTTTGTTCAATGAACACCAGCCCGGGACTGAGCGTCGCGGACCACCATGCCGGAGGCCTGCCCTAGAACCTCCTCAAACACAGGGACCTCCAATGCCACATGTGGACAGGAGCTGAGCTGCCTGCTCAGGAGACCTTCCGGGATGGCCGACAAAAACCCAGCTGTGGGGGTCTTGTATGTGGAGGCCGCGGTTCAGGCTGGTGGGGCCTGGCAGCATGAGTTCTCAGGAAGGCTGGAAAGCGATTCTAACAGTCAGTCGGGGCAAACCTGGTCTTAAGCCTTTTCTCAGGAGACGCAGGGGGCCCAGGGCAAGGCAGGCTCCACAATCCACCCACACTCTGGCCATCGGTGTGGCCCTCCCTGCACAGAGTATTAATTTTGTATTTTACAAAGAAAACAAAGAGAAAAGCTGCCATTCTTCTGATTAACAGGAAAGCTGTCTAACTGGCTACACTTGCATTATATCCCTGGAATGTTAACCTCAGGCTTTGTTTAGTTTTCACTTATTTTATTGGATTGTACTAAGACATTTTAAAAGAGAAAGGCGAGGGCGGAGCAAGATGGCGGACGAGAAACACCGCCAGACAGAGTGTCTCTGCAGAAAAGACAGATTCTAGGAGAAATTAGAAGAAAGAAGCAAGCAGACGAGCATACAGTGGACGAGGGCTGGAAGGAGGGGTACCGGAGACCACGGGATACTCCACAGGAGGAGGTTGCGGAGAACTAGACGCAGAGACCTCCCAAGTAGCCTGGAGACCAGCGGCAAGGGTAGGTGGAGCCGTTAACTCTCCCCTCCCCTGCATCTTGGACTGCTGGTGGGCTCCCCAACGGGTGGAGAGACCTGCAGACACCAGCCCAGAGAAGGCCACCGCCAGCTAGCGGTGAGCCTGTAGCGGACGTGGCACCAGGCTCCCTAATCCGGTGGGCACCTCCGTGTGCACAGACCCAAGCCATGGGGCAGACTCCATATTGCTCCCTTCTCCCCTCCCCCACCCTATCCATGGCTGCTGAGAGAGACAATATAGCCACCATCCGGAGGCACCTCCAAGAAACGGGACCTTCCCTTTTGGGTCCCTACAGCTGACTGAGGGGAGCTCAGACTGTGAGCTCCCTACCCGCCAGCCCTCCCAGGTGCTGCTGGCACGGTGATCCCAGGAGAACGTGGCTGACCCTGAGGCTGAGAGACATCAACCCAACTTGGGCTCCCCATGGGTGAATTAGGACTAGCACTCCTCTCACTGGTGGGGTTAGGGATTGAACTTTGGGGCCCAGAGGTCGGACCTGCAGACCAGATCCCGAGCATCCAGGTCTTGCATTGCCCGGGGCACAGAAGGCCTACTGAGGTGTGTGTGTGCCTCCAGGGCAGATCAGCATCCCTGAGGGAAACCCTTTAAAGGGAGGCTGTGAGGCCAGCCCAGGTGGCAATCTTGCGCAGGGAACCTCCTGGCCAGCATCACAGCCAGGGGAGACCTGGTCGCGTGAGGTCTGGCCTGCTGGCAGAGGCCCAGGAATAGCCTCGGAGTTGGGGAGGGTGGAAAGAAGCGAGGCCCGCTCCAGACAGCAGGTCTCAGACAGCCCCACCCCCGCATGCAGACTCAATGACTGAGCGGGAAGCCCCTCCCTGACATTTCCTGGAAGCAGAGAACAGAACTTTGAACCTTGCTAATGGCATTGGTGGTGCCTGAGGGCAGGCTTACCCAACCCAGCTCCGCCCAGACTCACTCCCAGACCAGCCCTCACTGAGGTGGAGAATAAGGACACACCTGGAAGTCCCAGGGCCCCACCCACCACCTGAGGCACTAGAGTGCCTCTCCGGGGGAACAAGAGCTGGTTACAGGACACAAAAACAACAGCATAGCCTGTTCCTCTGAGCAAGTGCAACCTACTGAGAGGGAGGACATTCTGCACAGCCTTTTCATGGCACCTACTGACTCATCATACAGGGAGTAGTAGAATCTCACACACAGATACCACCTGCTGGCTCAGAACTAAACAGGGTGTGTCATTATCCAAACAAAAACCTAAAGGTAAGAAGCAACAACTGATCCAGATGGGAAGAAATCAGCAAAGGAACTCTGGAAACATGAAAACTCAAATGGAAAGCACACCCCCAGAGGAACACCAGCCCCTTAGAAATGGACATCAACCAAAATCAGACCACTAAAATGACAGAAGAAGAAAAATGAGCATGGATCCTAAGGAAATTCAATGATTTGCAAGAAAAACTGGATAACCAAAACAAAGAAAATGCAAAAAGATTCCAGGACCTGGAACAAAAATTCGCTAAAGAAATTTAAACAATGAAGAAAAGTCTAACCAAACTCCTAGAAATGAAGAATCAATTCAGGGAACTACAAAATACAGTGGAAAGCCTCAAGAACAGGGTAGATCAAACAAAAGAAAGAATCTCAGAGATTGAAGATAACACCTTCCAATTAAATAAATCAGTCACAGAGATAGAGCAGAGAAACAAGAGAAAAGAGCAAAGCCTACAAGAGATGTGGGATTATGTGAAGAAACCTAACGTGAGGTTCATAAGGTTACCAAAAGGGGAAGAAGAAAACACTGAAGGGCTGGACAAGCCATTTGAAGATATAATAGAGGAAAATTTCCCAGGCCTTGCTGAAAATCTTGATATACAAGTTCAAGAAGCTCAAAGGACCCCTGGGAGATTCAATGCAACAGGAGGACATCATGAAATGCAGTTATCAGACTGATCAAAATATCAACTTAAGAGGCCCTTCTAAAATCTGTAAGACAAAAAAAGCAAGTAATACACAAAGGAAAGCCAATCCGAATAACACCAGACTTCTCTACTGAAACTTTACAAGCAAGGAGAGACTGGAGCTCCATTCTCACTCTTCTGAAACAGAACAATGCCCAGCCTAGAATCTTATTCCCTGCAAAACTAAATTTTGTATATGAAGGAGAAATCAAGACATTCTCAGATAAGCGAAGACTGAGGGAATTCACCAAGACAAGACCAGCCCTTCAAGAAGTACTCAAAACAGTGTTACCTACGGATCAGCACAATACACACTCATGAATGTAAATCTACTCAAAGCTAAAGATCAAAGCCCAGATATCACAATAGCTCAAGAGAGAAAACAAAGTTCAACCCAACATAATGAACAGAAATCTGCCCCACCTATCAGTTATCTCAATACATGTGTATAGCATGAACTCCCCACTCAAGAGACATAGGCTGGATGAATGGATAAAAAAATACAAGCCAAGTATCTGCTGCCTTCAGGAAACACATCTAACCTGCAAGGATGCAGTCAGACTAAAGGTAAAGGGGTGGAGAACAATATTTCAAGCAAACAGAAGCCAAAAGAAAGCTGGCGTGGTGGTGCTGATTACAGATAACTTAGTTTTTCAATCAACAAAAGTAATACAAGACAAAGAAGGTCACTATATAATGGTGAAGGGTACAGTTCAACAAGAAGACATAACAATTCTAAATATATATGCACCCAACCTTGGTGCACCCAAATTCATAAATCAAACTCTATTGGATCTAAACAAATGGATAAACAACAACACCATAATAGTTGGAGAGTTTAACACCCGGCTGATAGCACAGGACAGATCCTTCAAACAGAAAATCAACAAAGAAATAATGGACTTAAACAGAACTCTAGAACAAATGGGCCTGCCTGACATTTACAGGACATTCTACCCCCAAACCACTGAATATACGTTCTTCTCATCAGCTCATGGGTCATTCTCTAAGATTGATCATATCCTAGGACACAAAGCATGTCTCAAACAAATTATACCATGTATCTCTTCAGACAACAGTAGAATAAATGTAGAAACCAATCCTAACAGGAGTCCTTATTTCTACACAAAGTCATGGAACCTAAACAACCTTCTGCTGAATGATCACTTCATAAATGAGGAAATCAAGATGGCAATCAAGATTCTTTCAACTAAATGACAAACGAAACACAAGTTACCAAAACCTATGAGACACAGCTAATGAAGTCCTGAGAGGAAAGTTTATTTCCACAAATGGCTATACCCAAAAGTGGAAAAGATCACAAATAGCAACCTAATGAATCATCTCAAAGAGCTGGGAAAAGAAGAACAGACCAACCCCAAACCCAGCAGAAGAAGTGAAATCATTAAGATCAAATCAGAACTAAACGAAATTGACAATAGGGAAACTATATGGAAGATTAATAAAACAAAGAGTTGGTTCTTTGAAAAAATAGAATTGACACACCTTTGGGTAGACTAATGAAAAGCAGAAAAGAAAAATCTCTAATAAGCTCCATCAGGAACAATATAGGGAAATTACAACAGATGCCACGGAGATACAAGATATAATTTATGAATACTACAAAAACCTCTATGCACAAAAATCGGAAAATGTGGAGGAAACGGACAATTTCTTAGAAACACACAACCTCCCTAGGCTCAACAAGGAAGAAAGAGAATTCCTAAACAGACCAATATCAAGTACTGAATTTTAAACAGCAATAAAAGACCTTCCTAAAAGGAAAAGTTCTGGAACAGATGGTTTCACACCCAAATTTTACCACACCTACAAAGAAGAACTGGTGCCTACCCTGCAAAAGTTATTCCACAACATCTAGAAGGATGAAAGCCTCCTCAACACATTTTATGAGGTGAACATAACCCTGATACCAAACCAGGAAAGGATGCACCAAAAAAAGAAAACTACTGACCAATATCCCTTATGAATATAGATGCAAAAATTCTCAACAAAATCTTAGCCAATCGAATCCAGATGCTTGCCAAGGAAATAATCCATCACATACAAGTCGGCTTCATCCCAGGGATGCAGGGATGGTTCAACATATGCAAATCTACAAATGTAATTCACTATATAAACAGAAGCAAAAAAGAAAGACCATATGATCCACTCAATAGAGGCAGAAAAAGCATTTGACAAAGTCCAACACCCTTTTATGATAAGAACGCTCAAGAAAATAGGCATAGACGGGGCTTACCTAAAAATGATACTAGCCATATGTGACAAACCCACAGCCAATATCATACTGAATGGGGAAAAATTGAAATCATTCCCACTTAGAACTGGAACATGAGAAGGTTGCCCACTATCTCCACTTCTGTTCAACATAGTGCTGGAAGTCCTTGCTACAGCAATCAGACAAGAGAGTGGAATTAAGGGCGTCCAAATGGGAGCAGAAGAGATCAAACTCTCACTCTTCGCTGATTACATGATATTATACCTAGAAAACCGGAAGGATTCATCCAAGAGACTCCTTGAATGGATAAATGTATTTGGCAAAGTCTCAGGATACTAAATCAATACACAGAAATCAGAGGCATTCATATACGCCAACAACAGTAAATGTGAGAACGAAATCAGACTCAATTCCCTTCAAAATAGCAAAAAAAGAAAATAAACTACCTTGGTATATACATATATATTTATTTATTTATTTTGGCATATGATGGGGGTACATATTTTAAGGTTTCAATAAATGCCCTTTCCCCCCTACCCCCACAAGTCTGAGTCTACTGCATGACCATCCCCCAGAAGGTGCACATCTCACTCATTATGTATGTATATACCCACGCCACTCCCCCCTGCCCAATACCCTATTGCTGTAGTACCTATGTGTCCACTTAGGTGCTGCTCAGTTAATACCAACTTGCTGGTGAGTATATGTGGTGCTTGTTTTTCCATTCTTGGGATGCTTCACTTAGTAGTATGGGTTCCAGCTCTAACCAGGAAAATATAAGATGTGCTATATCACCGCTGTTTCTTAGAGCTGAATAGTACTCCATGGTATACATTTACCACATTTTATTAATCCATTCTTGGATTGATGGGCACTTGGACTGCTTCCACAGCCTTGCAATTATGAATTGTGCTGCTATAAACATTCGAGTGCAGGTCTCTTTTTTGTAGAGTGTCATTGGACTTTTTGGGTAGATGCCCAGCAATGGGATTGCTGGATCAAATGGTAGATTCACTTGTATCGCTTTAAGGTGTCTCAATTGCTTTCCACAGAGGTTGCACTAGTTTGTAGTCCCACCAGCAGTATAGGAGTTCCTCTCTCTCCGCATACACTCCAGCATTTGTTGTTCTGTGTCTTTTTGATAAAGGCCATTCTCACTGGAGTTAAGTGATATCTCATTGTGGTTTTGATTTGCATTTCTCTGATGATTAGAGATGTTGAGCATTTTTTCATATGTTTGATGGCCATTCTTCTGTCTTGTTTAGAAAAGTTTCTGTTCAAGTCCTTTGTCCATTTTTAATAGGGTTATTTGATTTTTTTCTTGCTGATTTTCATGAGTTCTAAGTATATTCTAGTTATCAACCCCTTATCGGATGTGTAGCATGCAAAAATTTTCTCCCACTCTGTAGGTTGTCTGTTTACTCTCATGACTGTTTCTTTGGCTGTGAAGAAGCTTTTTAGTTTGACCATGTCCCATTTATTTATTTTTGTTGCTGCTGTGATTGCCTTTGGGGACTTCTTCATAAACTCATTGCCTAGGCCGATGTCTAGGAGAGTGTTTCCAACATTTTCCTCTAGAATTCTAATAGTTTCGTACATTAGGTTTAAGTCTGTTATCCAGCGTGAGTTGATTTTTGTGAGAGGTGAAAGGTGTGGGTCCTGCCTTAGCCTTCTACAAGTGGCCATCCAGTATTCCCAGCACCATTTATTGAAAAGGGATTCTTTTCCCCAGCATATGTTTTTGTCTACTTTGTCAAATATTGGATGGCTATATGAGGATGGTTTTATATCAGGATTCTCAGTTCTGTTCCATTGGTCAATATTCCTATTTATGCCAATACCAATTTGATTTAATTACTACAGCTTCGTAGTATAGTTTGATATCTGGCATATTAATGCCTCCCATTTTGTTTTTGTTGCCTAGAATTGCTTTTGATATTCAGGGTCTTCTTTGGTTCTATACGAACCTTAAAATTATTTTTTCTATATCTGTGAAGAATGCTGATGGGATTTTAATAGGTATTGCATTGAATTTGTAGATCAGTTTGGGTAGTATAGACATTTTAATTATGTTGAGTCTGCCGATCCACAAGCATGGAATGGATTTCCATCTGTTTACATCCTCTGCTATTTCCTCCCTTAGTGTTTCATAGTTCTCCCTGTAGAGGTCTTTTACCTCCTTGGTTGAGTATACTCCTAGGTACTTTAATTTCTTTGTTGCTATTGTGAAGGGAATTGAGTCTTTGATTTGGTTCTCGATTTGATTGTTGTTGGCGTATATGAATGCCTCTGATTTCTGTGTATTGATTTTGTATTCTGAGACTTTACTAAATTCATTTATCAGTTCCAGGAGTTTCTTGGTTGAATCTTAGGATTTTCTAAATATAATAACATATCATCAGCAAAGAATAAAATTTGATCGCTTCTGCCTCTTTTTGGATACCTATAATTCCACTTTCCTATCTGATTGCTGTGGCCAGGACTTCCACCATATGTTGAATAAAAGTGGAGATAGTGGGCAGCCTTGCCTGGTTCCAGTTTTAAGTGGGAATGCTTTCAATTTTTCCCCATTAGGTATGACGTTGGCTATGAGTCTGTCATATATGGCTTGTATCAGTTTTAGGCATGCTCCTTCTATGCCTATTTTATTAAGTGTTCGTATCATTAAAGGGTGTTGAATTTTGTCCAAAGCTTTTTCTGCATCTATTGAAAGAATCATGCGGTCTTTGTTTTTGTTTCTGTTTATGTGGTGAATTTCATTTATAGATTTACGTATGTTGAACCATCCCTGCATCCCTGAGATGAAGCCCACTTGGTCGTGATCGATTAATTTTTTGATAAGCGTCTGGATTCGATTAGCTAAGATTTTGTTGAAAATTTTTGCATCTATATTCATTAAGGATATTGGTCTGTAGTTTCCTTTTTTTGTTGCATCCTTTCCTGGTTTTGGTATCAGAGTAATATTTGCTTCATAAAAGGTGTCATGGAGGTTTCGGTTCTTCTTGATGTTGCGGAATAGTTTCTGCAAGATAGATACTAGTTCTTCTTTGTAAGTGTGGTAAAATTCGGGTGTGAAACCATCTGGACCAGGACTTTTCTTTTTAGGGAGATTTTTAATTGCTGTTTCTATCTCAGCTCTTGAGATTGGTCTGTTCAGGGAATCTATTTCTTTCTGGTTGAGCTTAGGGAGTCTGTGTGTTTCTAAAAATTTGTCCATTTCCTCCACATTTTCCAGTTTGTGTGCATAAAGATTTTTGTAGTACTCATAAATTATATCTTGTATCTCTTTGGGATCAGTTGTGATATCTCCTTTTTTGTTCCTGATGGAGCTTATTAGAGATTTCTCTTTTCTGCTTTTCATTAGCTTAGCCAATGGTGTGTCAATTTTGTTTATTTTTTCAAAGAATCAACTTTTTGTTTTATTAATATTCTGAATAGCTTCACTGTTTTCAATTTCGTTTAGTTCTGATTTGATCTTGTTGATTTCACTTCTTCTGCTGGGTTTGGGGTTGGTCTGTTCTTCTTTTTCCAGTTCTTTGAGTCGTTTCGTTAGATTGTCTATTTGTGATCTTTTTGTCTTTTGGTTATAGGCATTTATGGAGATAAACTTTCCTCTCAGAACTGCTTTAGCTGTGTCTCAGAGGATTTGATAACTTGTCTCTCCATTGTCATTTTGTTCATAGAATTTTTTTATTTCCATCTTAATTTCTTCATTTATGAAGTAATCATTTAGTAGGAGGTTGTTTAATTTCTACGTTTTTGTGTAGAAATGTGAGTTTCTGTTACAGTTGATTTCTACTTTTATTCCACTGTGATCTGAGAAGGTACATGGTATGATTTCTATTTTTTTTAATTTCTTGAGGTTTACTTAGTGTCCTAGGATATGGTCAATCTTAGAGAATGTCCCGTGAGCTAATGAGAAGAACGTATATGCAGTGGATTTGGGGTAGAATGTCCTGTAAATGTCAGTCAGACCCAATTGTTCTAGAGTTTTGTTTAAGTTTATTATTTCTTTGTTAATTTTTTGATTAGAAGATCTGTCTCGTGCCGTCAGTAGGGTGTTGAAATCTCCGGTGCTTATGGTATTGCTATTAATCAATTTGTTTAGATCCAGTAAGGTTTGCTTTATGAATCTGGGTGCACCTAAGTTGGGTGAATATATATTTGAAATTGTTATCTCTTCTTGTTGAACTGTGCCCTTCACCATTATATAATGACCCTCTTTGTCTTTAACTACTTTTGTTGGTTTAAAAACTAAATCGTCTGAAATTAGAACTGCCACACCAGCCTTCTTTTGGCTTCCACTTGCTTGGAATACTGATCTCCACCCTTTTTCTTTTAGTTTATACGCATCCTTGCAGGTTAGATGTGTTTCCTGAAGACAGCATATACTTGGCCTGTATTTTCTTATCCATTCAGCCAGCCTATGTCTCTTGAGTGGAGAGTTTAAGCCATTTACGTTTATTGGGAGAACTGATAGGTAAGGTAGATTACTGTTCATTCTGTTGGGTTGGATTTGTTGCTTTGATTTCTCTCTTGAGCCACAGTAATATCTGGCCTTTCATCTTTGGGTTTTGGTTGTTTTTATATTCGTGAGTTTTTATTATGGTGTTCCATGTGTAACACTGTTTTGAGTACTTCTTGTAGGGCTGGTCTTGTCTTGTTGACTTCTCTGCGGCTTTGCTTGTCTGGGAAAGTCTTTATTTCTCCTTCATATACGAAGCTTAGTTTTGCAGGGAATAAGATTCTAGGCTGGGCATTGTTTTGTTTCAGAAGAGTGAGAATGAGACCCCAGGTCTGGTGTTATTCAAATTGGCTTTCCCTTGTAAGTTACTTGCTTTTTTTGTCTTACAGCTCTTAGAAGGGCCTCTTAAGTTGATATTTTGGTCAGTCTGATGACTGCATGACCTGACGTCTTCCTGTTTGCATTGAATCTCCCAGGGGTCCTCTGAGCTTCTTGAACTTGTATATCAAGATTTTCAGCAAGGCCTGGGAAATTTTCCTCTATTATATCTTCAAAAACCTTGTCCAACCCTTGAGTGATGTCTTCTTCCCCTTCTGGTAACCCTATGACCCTCACATTATGTTTCTTCTCATAATCCCACATCTCTTGTAGGCTTTGCTCTTTTCTCTTGTTTCTCTGCTCTATCTCTGTGACTGATTTATTTAATTGGAAGGTGTTATCTTCAATCTCTGAGGTTCTTTCTTCTGTTTGATGTACCCTGTTCCTGAGACTTTCCACTGTATTTTGTAGTTCCCTGAATTGATTCTTCATCTCCAGGAATTTGGTTAAAGTTTTCTTCACTGTGTTGATCTCTTTAGTGAACTTTTGTTCCATATCCTGGAGGCTTTTTGTGGTTTCTTTGTGTTGGTTATTGATTTGTTCTTGCAGGTCGGTGAGTGTTCTTATGATCCACATAAAAAATTCCTCTTTTCTCATTTTGGTTGCCAGGTTTTGGTTGTTGTCCATTTCTAAGGGGCTGGTGCTCCTCTTTGGGCATGTGTTTTCCATTTGTTTCTTCATATTTCTGGAGTTCTTTCGCTGATTTCTTCCATGTCACTCAGTTGTTGTTTCTTTCCTTTAGGTTTTTGTTTGGGTATTCACGTGTCTTGTTTAGTTTCTGAGCCGGTAGGTGGTGTTGCTCACTGGCGGCGGCCGTCACTCCGCTGGTGTCTGTAGGTCTCCCTACCCGCTGGGGAGCCCACCAGCAGTCCGAGATGCAGTGGAGGGGAAACGGCTGATTCATGTACCCTTCCCGCTGGTCTCCGGGCTGCTGCGGTGGCCTCCCATCTTCTGCCTCCTTAATTACCAGGTGCAGATAGATGGCAGGAACGGGAACAGTTCCTATCTCAGCTCCACCCCCACGGCAGGGCTAGATACTTTGGAGCCAAAGGCCTAGCCCCAAGTCACCAGAGTGTGTGGGTCGTAAAATCTCTCTGCCTTATATCCACCAAAGACAGCCTCCTACTATGCTCGGCCTTGCCCAGGCAAACTCCAGGATTTGGACATCGAGCACAGGAGACCTGTGCAAGGAGAGACTGTCCTGAAGCCGGCAGGCCAGTAGCCAGACCCATGGATCCCCGTCTTCTGTCTCTTTAATTACACAGGTGGAGATAAATGGTAGGAATGGGTACAGTTCCTATCTCAGCTCTGTCCCCAAGGCAGGGACAGAGACTTTGGAGCCAAAGGCTCAGCCACAAGACACTGGAGCGTGGTGAACGTAAAGTCTCTCTGCCTTATAACCACCAAGGGTAGCCTCCTACGAGGCTCGGCCCTGCCCAGGAGGGCTCCACACTCTGGACACAGAGCGTAGGAGACCTGTGCAGAGAGAGATTGTCCTGAAGCCGGCAGGCTGGCAGCCAGACCCACCAAGCCCCGTCTTCTGTCTCTTTAATCCCACAGATGGAGATAAGCGGCAGGAACGGGAATAGTTTCTACCTCAGCTCTGCCCCCAAGGCAGGGATATGAACTTTGGGGCCAAAGGCCTAGCCTCAAATCCCTGGATGTGGGGGTCGTAAAATATCTCTGCCATATAACCACTAAAGGCAGCCTCCTATGAGGCTAGGCTCTGCCCAGGCGGTCTCCGTACTCTGGACACAGAGCGCGGGAGACCTGTGCAGGGAGAGACTGACCAGAAGCGGGCAGGCAGGCAATGGGACACACCAATCCCTGTCTTCTGTCTCCTTAATTACACAGGTGGAGATAAGCGGCAGGAATGGGAACAGTTCCTATCTCAGCTCTGCTCTCTAGGCTGGGACAGAGACTTTGGAGCCCAGGGCAGGGCTCCGGGTCACAGGGGAGTGTGGAAGGCAATGTTTCTCTGCCTTAAGTCCACCAAGGGCAATCTCCCCTGTAGTACTGCCCTGTCCAGGCAGGGTCCACTCTCTGAGCACAGCAAGTGACGGTCCAATATCAAATTGGTGGAGCAGGGGCACATACCAGCACTCTCCCTGCACCTCCCCTCCACACCCCGAGCCCAAGTCAGCGCTGGAATGCCAAGTCAGCGCTGGAATGCCAAGTCAGCGCTGGAATGCAGGGGCGGGAGTGGTGCCGGAGGGGCAGAGGGAGAGGGTCCTAATGGATCAAGGAGTCTAACTTTGCACTCTCTGACCTCTCAGTGCTATCCCAAACCTCCTCTATATCCAAAGTCAAAGCCTCCTTCTGTGTAAACTCCCCTTAAGCTTGACCTGGGAGTGTTCTGCAGGGAGATGCCCGAGTGGGCTCTGGTTCCTGCTGCGCAGAGAGTGGTCGCTGGGCTCGGACCCTCCCCCTCCTTATACTGCGGCCACTGTGTGCTCTGGAGAACTCAGAGTGTTCCCTGCTCTAGTCTCCTCCCCACACGGCTTTGTCCCACGTTGTCACTTCTCACCAACTTCAGGCACCTCCCGGCCTACGTGGGAGTGGAGCTCGGTGTAGGAGGGGTGTCTCTCAGCACCAGGTAGGGCTGGCACCACTGCCAGCCAGCAGCGGCTTAAACCATGCCTCACTCCCTCCCTGTTGTGTGCCTCCAAATCCCCACTTTTTGCGGAAGAATGATGGATTCACCTTTGCTTTAGGCTGTAAATGGTCTTATCCCTCCGTTTCCTGGTGGATGTCTGCAGGCTTGCGAAGCTGGTCTCGTGGAAGTGCAGATCGCTCGCGTGTGGCTATCCGCTTTCTTCACTTTTCGCTCTGGGAGCAGAGAGCCAGGAGGGCACCCCTACTCCGCCATTTTTTCTCCCCCCCCCTTGGAATATATTTGACTAAGGAGGTAAAAGACCTCTACAGGGAGAACTATGAAACACTGAAGCAAGAAATAGCAGAGGATGCAAACAAGTGGAAGAATATACCATGCTCATTGGTCGGCAGAATCAACATTGTTAAAATGTCTACACTACCCAAAGTGACCTACGGAGTCAATGCAATGCCTATCAAAATACCATCATCATTTTCCACAGATATAGAAAAAATAGTTTTATGCTTCCTATGGAACCAGAGAAGACCCTGTATAGCAAAATCAATCCTAGGCAATAAAAACAAAATAGGAGGTATCAATTTACTAGATTTCAAACTATACTACAAAACTATAGTAATTAAAAGAGCTTGGGACTGGCATAAGAACAGGGACATTGACCAGTGGAACAGAACAGAGAACCCAGAGATAAAAACCATCCTCATATAGCCAACGAATCTTCGACAAAGCAGACAAAAATGTACACTGGGGTAAAGAATCCTTATTCAATAAATGGTGCTGGGGAAACTGGATAGCCACATGTAGAAGACTGAAACAGGACCCACACCTTTCACCTCTCACAAAAATCAACTCACGCTGGATAACAGACTTGAACATTAGGTGTGAAACTATTGGAATTCTAGAGGAAAACGTTGGAAATACTGTTCTAGACATTGTCCTAGGCAAAGAGTTTATGAAGAAGTCCCCAAAGGCAATCACAGCAGCAACAAAAATAAAGAAATGGGATCTGATCAAATTAGAAAGCTTCTGCACAGCCAAAGAAACTGTCAAGAGAGCAAACAGACAACCCCCAGAATGGGAGAATATTTTGCAAGCTACACAACTGATAAACGGCTGATAACTAGAATTTATTTAGAACTCAGGAAAATCAGCAAGGAGAAGTCAAACGACCCTATCAAAAAGTGGGCAAAGAACATGAACAGAACTTTTTCAAAAGAAGACAGAATAAAGGCCAACAAACATATGAAAAAATGCTCAACATTTCTAATCATCAGAGAAATGCAAATCAAATCTGCAATGAGATATCACTTATCTCCAGTAAGAATGGCCTTTATCAAAAAGTCCCCAAACAATAGATGTTGGCATGGATGGGGAGAGATAGGAACACTCCTACACTGCTGTGGGTACTGCAAACTAGTTCAACCTCTGTGGAAAGCAATATGGAGCTACCTTAAAGCGATACAAGTAGATCTACCATTTGATCCAGCAATTCCACTACTGGGCATCTACCCGAAAGAGCAAATGACACTCTACAAATGGGACGCCTGCACTCGAATGTTTATACCAGCACAGTTCACAATCTGAAAGTTGTGGAAACAACCCAGGTCCCATCAGTACATGAGTGGATTAATAAAATGTGGTATATGTATACCATGGAGTACTATTCAGCTTTAAGAAACAAGGATGATATAGCACCTCTTGTATTTTCCTGGATAGAGCTAGAACCCATTGTACTAAGTGAAGTATCCCAAGAATGGAAAAATAAGCACCACATGTACTCACCAGCAAATTGGTATTAACGGATCAACACCTAAGTGGACACATAGGAATAACTTTTATCGGGTGTCAGGCGGGTGGGAGGGGGAGGAGGGGATGGGTATATACAAACATAATGAGTAAGATGTGCAACGTTTGGGGGATGGACATGCTTGAAGCTCTGACTCGAGCGGGAAGGGGGGCAATATATGTAACCTTAACATTTGTACCCCTATAATATACTGAAATAATAAAAAAAATGGAAAAAAATAAATGAAAGAGCAAGGCACAGGCTGAGGGAAGGATTCTGGGGTGTGTGTGTGGCTATTTTCACAGTTGCGGAAGGCCACGGCTGCTTCCAGGAGACACGGGGAGTCCTTCACTGAGTGAGAGTCTGTTTTTTTCCAGAGATACCTGGGTCGTACTTCTTTACAAGCCGAGCACTCTCTGGGTCGCAGCGTAACATGGATTCCTGGCTGCACTCTGGTCGTGCAGTAGCTCCCCCCCTCCCCCCCGCAGTGGCAGTGTGATTGTCTAGCACGGACTCTTAGAGGACCGGTCAGAGATCATGGGCACTCACGCCCTCTGCCGCGCTTAGAACATTGTGATTCTCCGTAAATAATCTGGAGCATGGTGTTGGTGTGTTGTTTTGAGCCGTCACAAAGAGTTTCCCAACCTGTATTTGCTACCTCAAAGTGAGCGTGTCTGTTTCCTGGCGCAGACGCTTGCGCCCCGCTGCAGGGTCGGGACGCTCTGCTTAGTGAGGGCCCCATCCCCGCAGGTGTCTGCTCTGCGGGGCTTTGTGGGTGCTTGTCACCCGAAAGCCACATGCCTCTAGCACAGTCAACTACAGCATGGCGGGGCTTGGGAGGTCAACATCAAGCAGAGAAGTAACAGGGCACACGGCCAGTGACCACCAGAGCTCCTGGCAGTGCACCTGGCCTGGACACGCTGTGGAAAGGGCTCTGGAGACACCCTGGGCATGCTCTGCGGAAAAAGGGTTCAGGAAACTGTGGGCAGCAATTAGGCAGCGGGACCTTCCTGGTGGCAGACAGCTTGTTAGAGATGGCGAGTCTAGAACCCAGCACCTGCTGCTCAGACGCGCCCCGGCTGACAGGAGCTCGCACCTGCCCCACTGGCTAAGCTCTCCAGGGGAATGGGACTTCCGAGTTGCCTTCCTTCCGTATCCACGTGACTCTGGGACCCTGACCTTGCAATCCGAGCACCGTGGGCGCAGCACGCAGGGCAGCAGAGGCGGGCGGACCCACGGGACTTGCCCTGATCGCGGAGGCCCCGGGCTGCAGCGGGGAGGCCTGTGTTCCGTGCCAGCCTAAGGCCTTCGCCGAGGCGCCAAAAGCTGTGTCTATTCCTGGGCTTTCATCTGAGCCGAGAATGAGATTCCTTTTGTTTGTTCCAAGTTTGTGAAATGTAGCCTTATTTTTTTCCTTCTTTAAGTGTTACTTTTATCAAAATTTTTACATGCACCCAACTTAAAGGCCAGATACTTTCCAGTGCTTGCCACAGAGCTGGCTGCTCTCCTTCCTTCCCGCCCTGGCCCTGCGGCTCGCAGTGTGGCCCTTTGGACTGGTTCTTTTGGTGATGACCTCTGTATTATTAAATAACGCGCTTATGCTTGCTACTTCTTAATGTGTCTGTCTGAATTCCCACTACAAAAGATCAAGGTTCAATTTTCTTTTACCTTCATCCCCTCCCACCATCCCACTGCTTCTCTCCACCTCCCACCACGCTGCCTCCGAATTCGGTTTTGCTTAAATTTGCCTTTACGTTGTTACGACTCTGCAGATGCTGCTCAGAAACATCAGCATCCTGCGCATTTTCGCTGTAGCGCAAGCGTCTCCTGGAGGGTTCTGACTCCTCCCGCCGCGGTCGTGCGGTTATATTCGAGCCCTTCCCCTCGCCGCCGCTCTGGGGATGCCGCGCCCCTCGCCTGCGGCCCAGCCTGTTTTCTTGCAGGCCACATCTTTCTCTTGCTCAGTTTCTTCCTTTATTTTATGTGTGCCTCTTTTTTAACACACAGCCTGTTGTAGCTTTCTAAGAAAAAGTGGATGGCAGATACAATTTTTAAGACCTTGCATGTCTGAAGATACTCTCACACTTGATGTTAAATTGTCTGGGGGTGGAATTCTAGGTTCAAAGTGATTTTCCTTCCCAGCTAGAAAGGCAATGCCCCACTGCCTTCTAGACGTGGTGCTAGGGGTGGAGATGCCTGACCCTGATTCTTGGCCTGTGATCTATTCTTTTCTTGTGGGCAATTGTAGAATCTTCTCTTTGTCTCCAGCATTCCAGAATTTTATGGTGATACACGGTAGAGTCTCCTTGTATTCTTGTTCTGGACACTAAATGGAGCCTTTTGGTCTGAATATTCATGCCTTCTATTCTGGAAACTATTCCTGAAGTTTATTTCTTTGACGATTTCCTCTACCATGTGGTTTGTTTCCTCTTTGGTAATTTTTATTATTCATATATTAACTTCTTAGAGATCTAATTTTCTTATGTTTTCTCCCCCTTCCATATTTTTCTTTGCTATTTTCCTCTGTTTTCTGGGATATTTTCTCAAATTTATCTCCCAAATCTTTAATTTCATCATTTCTGTGATTATATTTTTAAATTCTACTACAACTTCTTTTTGGTGGGGGGAGTGTTCTCTATTCGTTTTCTATAGTGGCATTTCTTATTTCATGGATGTAGTATCTTTCCTCTTCCTTGCATAGTCTGTTTTCCCCAAGTTGCTTTCCCGTTTGTTTGTATCTCTGTATTTTATCTTAGCAGTTTCTTCAACACCGGCAATTTCCTCCGATGCCCCCCTCTTCTGCCTGCGTTGTCATGATCATCTCTGAGCTGACCCACCAGCTTTGGTCTTTCGCACCCTCTAGCCCAGGTGGCATGACCTGTGACACCCACCTTTCTTAAGTATTCCATTCACCATGTTATTCTGCTGGTGAAAAGCCTTCCACGGCTCCCTATTTCCCACTTCATCAGACATAAACTCTGCCATTTCCAACATTTTCAAACTCTGACCCATCTCAGGCTACGCACCACACCTCTTGCCTTGGAATGTGGATAGTCTTGTGTTCAAAGTTGGTGATTAGACAATAACAGTACTAATCTGCTAAAAGTAATAGTAATCAACGATGATCAAGGCTTTATACATCTTATTCACAGAAGTTATTGACTTCTGATGGCTCTGCGATGCTCACATCGTCATACCCATCTCCCGGATAAAGAAACGCTGGCTGCAATGGCGCACGTAGCTCAGGACAATACCTGGTCAGGAGCAAAGGGGTCCAGACTGGGTCTCAGTGCTCTGTCCACCATGGTGTACACTGGACACTCAGGCGGTTTTCCTGGGTGACAAGGCTTCCTCAAGGCCACCTGCAGGTAAGTGGCACTGCCGGATCCATTGCCTGGGAGCTCCCCTGTGCTTCTGCCAAGCCCCAGGCCCTCTCCTCACGTGCTAATCTGCTGTGCACACTTTGTACTTCACTCATAAAGTGTGTGAAAGCCTTCCCTACTCCGGTGCCAGGGCTGATGGGAACTGCTCACAATCTTCCAGGACCATCCAACCTGGCCTCCTGCCTTTTTTCCATATAATTTTTAATAAGCCAGTAATATCCCTCCACGCACTGCAGACCTCTGGCTTGGACTAAGAAACCTGGAATTGTTTAAGAGAACATTAATTTCCTTTGAGCTAGGATTACAGGCCGTCTAGAACTTCTTAATGAATGGCCACACTGCCTTTTTGAAACATTTGTATCTGCCAATGCAGATTTGAAGGTTAACATTAAATGTTGTGAGTTGTCCTTTCTGGAAATTAGGGCCTTCTAGAAGTTTTCCTGGTGCTCTGTCATGTCTCTGGGGAGACTCCTGGACTGCTCTGTTCATAGTCCTCCCTGCATGTGCTCCCCAACATCTTACTCTTCTATTTTATGGGTTTGGGGTTACTGAAACCTTTAAGATTTAATCCCACCACTTTCTTGAAGATAAAATCAAGTTCAAACCCTGCTTTATTTTATTTTTCGATTTCTTTTCTCTTGGACTAAAGTAGTGAGGAAACTACTTGCGCAAAACCCAGACAACCCAGTTTGGAGCTGATGCTAATCGGCTGGAAGGTGTCAAACAAAACACAGCTCCTCTGAGCCTCAGTGTCTTGATGAGGGTTAAACTCAGGATGCTTAACCTGTTCTGGCATTCTGTAAATAAGCCACTTGCTTCTGACTCACAGTTTCCATGGAATCAGAGGACTGAAGTGTCAATGAACCTCCCTTGATGTTCCCTTAAGACTCTAGGACCCTGCTGGGAGCCTTCCCCTGGCCCCCTTATCCAGGGAGGAAACATGAAGAATACTTGCTAAGAAGGACTGTCTCTGGGACTTTTATCTCCTGATTTCAAACACAGTGGTTCTGCTAAGCTGCACTTTTTTTTTTGTCGTGAAAATGATTTTGTGAGAAAATGTAACCAGTGCAATTACACTGAACTTTCGTAATATGAAATGTTAATAAAACGGATGTTTGACCAATAAAATCCTTGATGCCAAATTAAATGAGCCTGAAGGGAATACTGCTTTGGAGCAAACTTCATGGGAAACAGGATGAAAAAGAAAATAATATTTTTGAGCCACTATACAAATTTCCCCAGAAATAAAAATTCTGTATATAAATTGCAACATCTTTGGCTTGCCTGGAGGGAATCAGATGTCATAGCCAAAGATATGGATTCTAAGGACAAATTTCTTAGGTTCAAATCACAACTTTGCCAGGTCTTGTCTGTGAGCCTTGGGCAAGCTACTTAACTTCTCTGTGCTGCCAATTCCCTGTCTATAAGTTGGGGGCTAATGAGAATACTTTCCCCATAGTGTTATTTCGAGGGCTGCTTTTATGCACGTGACTCAGTCAGTCGGTGATGCCTGGCACACAGGAAGTGTTCGGTTTGAAATAGCCCTCATTGCTAGCAAGTCACGGACTTGCAATGGAAATGGCACTTACAAGATTATGCATTGACATCCTTGCTCTGGGCACAAGGTTTCCTCCCCTACTTTACTGAGAGGGCATCTGGGACCTTGAACTATTAGAGGATTTTCCCAGTGCTGCTTGCAGAGGAACATTAGCATTCAGGCCCAGTGACCTTCAGACTCCACAAGGCCGCTCCTTTGTGGAGCAACAAAGTGATGATTATCCGGAACTCTCGGAAGAAATATTATGGTTAATGTAATCTGGAAAAAAACCTATTATAGAGTCTCCGCCAGAGTAATTTAGGGTAATGGCTGCAAAAAGTTCTGAACAAAGATACCTAGAAAGTTCACAAATATTGGAAACTGAGCAATTATACTTTGAAATGTCAAAACAATTTAAAAAAAATTTAGAAAATCCAAATAATGTAAGTGAATATCAAAAATGTGAGATGCAGTTAAAGGTATACTTAGAGTGGGATTTTTAGACTTAAGTGCACACAGTGGAAAAGAAGAAAGGTTGGAAATCCAAGCACCGGTAACAGGCAGGGCCCTGCTCGGACTCTCCCCTTCCAGCCCCAAGCCCTCATGCCGGCACCTCTCACAGAGTCCTTTCTGGGAAATTGTCCGTGGCTGATGACAGCCCCTTGCCCAGGACACATCCTCTTCTCAGGGAGGCCCACATCTAATAGGCAGGTGGAGGGGCGTGATCGCTTGGTCCCCGACTCAGTCATATGGTGGGACTTCCTGGAGGTGACCAATGCACTGGGAGGCCAATGCACTGACAGACTTTCACTCCGCACGTTTCCTGAGAGGAGGGCAGGCTGTGCTGCACAGTGCTGTGGGGAGCACCTGAGAGGAGGGCAGGCTGTGCTGCCCAGCACTGTGGGGAGCATCTGAGAGGAGGGCAGGGTGTGCTGCACAGCGCTGCGGGGAGCACCTGAGAGGAGGGCAGGGTGTGCTGCACAGCGCTGCGGGGAGCACCTGAGAGGAGGGCCGGCTGTGCTGCACAGCGCTGTGGGGAGCATCTGAGAGGTGGGCAGGGTGTGCTGCGCAGTGCTGCGGGGAGCACCTGAGAGGAGGGCAGGCTGTGCTGCACAGTGCTGCGGGGAGCACCTGAGAGGAGGGCAGGCTGTGCTGCACAGTGGTGTGGGGAGCACCTGAGAGGAGGGCAGGCTGTGCTGGGCAGCACTGTGGGGAGCATCTGAGAGGTGGGCAGGGTGTGCTGCGCAGTGCTGCGGGGAGCACCTGAGAGGAGGGCAGGCTGTGCTGCACAGTGCTGCGGGGAGCACCTGAGAGGAGGGCAGGCTGTGCTGCACAGTGGTGTGGGGAGCACCTGAGAGGAGGGCAGGCTGTGCTGGGCAGCGCTGTGGGGAGCACCTGAGAGGAGGGCAGGCTGTGCTGCACAGTGCTGTGGGGAGCACCTGAGAGGAGGGCAGGCTGTGCTGCGCAGCACGGTGGGGAGCACCTGAGAGGAGGGCAGGCTGTGCTGCGCAGTGCTGTGGGGAGCACCTGAGAGGAGGGCAGGCTGTGCTGCACAGTGCTGTGGGGAGCACCTGAGAGGAGGGCACGCTGTGCTGCACAGTGCTGCGGGGAGCACCTGAGAGGAGGGCAGGCTGTGCTGGGCAGCGCTGTGGGGAGCACCTGAGAGGAGGGCAGGCTGTGCTGCGCAGTGCTGTGGGGAGCACCTGAGAGGAGGGCAGGCTGTGCTGCGCAGCGCTGTGGGGAGCACCTGAGAGGAGGGCAGGCTGTGCTGCGCAGCACTGTGGGGAGCACCTGAGAGGAGGGCAGGCTGTGGTGCACAGTGCTGTGGGGAGCACCTGAGAGGAGGGCAGGCTGTGGTGCACAGTGCTGTGGGGAGCACCTGAGAGGAGGGCAGGCTGTGCTGCACAGTGCTGTGGGGAGCACCTGAGAGGAGGGCAGGCTGTGCTGCACAGTGCTGTGGGGAGCACCTGAGAGGAGGGCAGGCTGTACTGCACAGTGGTGTGGGGAGCACCTGAGAGGAGGGCAGGCTGTGCTGGGCAGCGCTGTGGGGAGCACCTGAGAGGAGGGCAGGCATGTGCTGCACAGTGCTGTGGGGAGCACCTGAGAGGAGGGCAGGCATGTGCTGCACAGTGTTGGGGGGAGCACCTGAGAGGAAGGCAGGCTGTGCTGCACAGTGCTGTGGGGAGCACCTGAGAGGAGGGCAGGCTTTGCTGGGCAGTGCTGTGGGGAGCACCTGAGAGGAGGGCAGGCTGTGCTGCACTGTGTTGCGGGGAGCACCTGAGAGGAGGGCAGGCTGTGCTGCACAGTGTTGGGGGGAACACCTGAGAGGAAGGCAGGCTGTGCTGCACAGTGGTGTGGGGAGCACCTGAGAGGAGGGCAGGCTGTGCTGGGCAGCGCTGTGGGGAGCACCTGAGAGGAGGGCAGGCTGTGGTGCACAGTGCTGTGGGGAGCACCTGAGAGGAGGGCAGGCTGTGCTGCACAGTGCTGTGGGGAGCACCTGAGAGGAGGGCAGGCTGTGCTGTGCAGCGCTGTGGGGAGCACCTGAGAGGAGGGCGTCATGTGCTGCACTGTGTTGCGGGGAGCACCTGAGAGGAGGGCAGGCTGTGGTGCACAGTGGTGTGGGGAGCACCTGAGAGGAGGGCAGGTTGTGCTGCACAGTGCTGTGGGGAGCACCTGAGAGGAGGGCAGGCTGTGCTGTGCAGCGCTGTGGGGAGCACCTGAGAGGAGGGCAGGCTGTGCTGCACAGTGCTGTGGGGAGCACCTGAGAGGAGGGCAGGCTGTGGTGCACAGTGCTGCGGGGAGCACCTGAGAGGAGGGCAGGCTGTGCTGCACAGTGCTGTGGGGAGCACCTGAGAGGAGGGCAGGCTGTGGTGCACAGTGCTGTGGGGAGCACCTGAGAGGAGGGCAGGCTGTGCTGGGCAGCGCTGTGGGGAGCACCTGAGAGGAGGGCAGGCTGTGCTGGGCAGCGCTGTGGGGAGCACCTGAGAGGAGGGCAGGCTGTGCTGCACTGTGTTGCGGGGAGCACCTGAGAGGAGGGCAGGCTGTGCTGGGCAGTGCTGTGGGGAGCACCTGAGAGGAGGGCAGGCTGTGCTGGGCAGCACTGTGGGGAGCACCTGAGAGGAGGGCAGGCTGTGCTTGGCAGCACTGTGGGGAGCACCTGAGAGGAGGGCAGGCTGTGCTGCACAGTGCTGTGGGGAGCACCTGAGAGGATGGCAGGCTGTGCTGCACAGTGCTGTGGGGAGCACCTGAGAGGAGGGCAGGTTGTGCTGCACAGTGCTGCGGGGAGCACCTGAGAGGAGGGCAGGCTGTGGTGCACAGTGCTGTGGGGAGCACCTGAGAGGAGGGCAGGCTGTGCTGGGCAGCGCTGTGGGGAGCACCTGAGAGGAGGGCAGGCTGTGCTGGGCAGCGCTGTGGGGAGCACCTGAGAGGAGGGCAGGCTGTGCTGGGCAGCGCTGTGGGGAGCACCTGAGAGGAGGGCAGGCTGTGCTGCGCAGTGCTGTGGGGAGCACCTGAGAGGAGGGCAGGCTGTGCTGCACAGTGGTGTGGGGAGCACCTGAGAGGAGGGCAGGCTGTGCTGCACAGTGCTGTGGGGAGCTCCTGAGAGGAGGGCAGGCTGTGCTGCACAGTGGTGTGGGGAGCACCTGAGAGGAGGGCAGGCTGTGCTGCACAGTGCTGTGGGGAGCTCCTGAGAGGAGGGCAGGCTGTGCTGCGCAGTGCTGTGGGGAGCACCTGAGAGGAGGGCAGGCTGTGCTGCACAGTGCTGTGGGGAGCACCTGAGAGGAGGGCAGGCTGTGCTGGGCAGTGCTGTGGGGAGCACCTGAGAGGAGGGCAGGCTGTGCTGCACAGTGGTGTGGGGAGCACCTGAGAGGAGGGCAGGCTGTGCTGCACAGTGCTGTGGGGAGCTCCTGAGAGGAGGGCAGGCTGTGCTGCGCAGTGCTGTGGGGAGCACCTGAGAGGAGGGCAGGCTGTGCTGCACAGTGCTGTGGGGAGCACCTGAGAGGAGGGCAGGCTGTGCTGGGCAGTGCTGTGGGGAGCACCTGAGAGGAGGGCAGGCTGTGCTGCGCAGCGCTGTGGGGAGCACCTGAGAGGAGGGCAGGCTGTGCTGCACAGTGCTGTGGGGAGCACCTGAGAGGAGGGCAGGCTGTGCTGCACAGTGCTGTGGGGAGCACCTGAGAGGAGGGCAGGCTGTGCTGCACAGTGCTGTGGGGAGCACCTGAGAGGAGGGCAGGCTGTGCTGCACAGTGCTGTGGGGAGCATCTGAGAGGAGGGCAGGCTGTGCTGCGCAGCGCTGTGGGGAGCACCTGAGAGGAGGGCAGGCTGTGCTGCACAGTGCTGTGGGGAGCACCTGAGAGGAGGGCAGGCTGTGCTGCACAGTGCTGTGGGGTGCACCAGGCTTGGTCAGGGGGCAGAGCAGGGAGGAGGGCAAGGTCCAGCCAGAGCCTCTTCTGGACGTTTTGCAGGCCTTGTCCAGTTTGATTAACTCTAGCAGGCTTTGGGGCACAGGTCTGTCCTTGATTTTGGGCAGGAAATCTCTGCTCGTGTGTGAGTTAGCCAGGGAGGTGGCTCAGAATGAGCTGGATCACAGGGGATTGGGGAATAACCCTGGCGTTAGTTTGGCTTGTGACTAATGGACAACAAATGCGCTGATACAGAATCTCAGAAAACACAGAGCACCCCTTGTCCCAGAGCACATCTCAGCACCAGGGCTTGTCCCGCTTGGCAGAAACCCTTTCTGTGGCTGCCTTGCAATTCAGCTTCTCCTCTGCCCAGTCACGCTTGTTTTCCTGCCTTACAGAGACTGATCCCACAGGCACTTCTTGGACCCAAACCTCAGTCTTAAAGTTTGTTTGGAGAGAGCCCGTTCTGCAACAGTGTTCAGCTAAGGGAGTTAGTGTCTCTGCGTGGGCTGCTGCTGCACAACGCCGTAGCCTGCATGACGTAGACAC
Source organism: Microcebus murinus (assembly GCF_040939455.1). Classification (NCBI taxonomy): domain Eukaryota; kingdom Metazoa; phylum Chordata; class Mammalia; order Primates; family Cheirogaleidae; genus Microcebus; species Microcebus murinus. Next base: position 54,663,287 of record NC_134119.1, on the reverse strand, counting down.
AGCAGGGATTTCTTTCTCGCAGTTCTGGAGGCTGGCACGTCCAAGACCAAGGAGCCAGCAGGTTCAGCGCCTGTGAAGCCCGCTTCCTGGTCCACGGACAGTGCCTTTGTGCTTGTCCTCCCACGGTGGGAGGCGTGAACGAGCCCTCTGGGGCCTCTTTTATTAGGGCACTAGGCCCATGCCGGGGGCCCCATCCTCATGACCTGACCACCCACCAAAGGCCCCACCTCCAAACACCATAACCTTCGGGGTTAGGATTTCAACACATGGGCGTACACAAACATGTAGACTACTGCAGGTAAAGGATAGAAAAATAAGCACAGATGATGTAAAAGGAAGGAAATAATAAAGGTAACAGTAGAAATTACTAAAATAGGGAATAAACGTGCAATAGAAACAATAAAGCCAAAATCTGAGATTTGGATAAGCTGACAGAATTCCTGGCCCACAGGAGGACTTCATGAACACTGGGCTCTGCCCCAGCGCCCAGCACCCCCAGGCCGATGCAGGCCGAGGCCCTGCCGACGCTCAGGAGACGGGAGGAGGACGCAACCTGATGCTGAGCAATCGCCAGCACCCCTTCAAGGGGTTGGGTGTAGACAGAGCTTTTTAACCAGTTTCTTCTGACTGCGACGAGCAGAGACCCGGCGGGCCCTCACAAGCACCAAAGGGGACTTGGGATGAGGGGGCGGGGAGGGCGTCCCATGCAAACAGCAGGTAGGAAGCACTTGCTCTCAGAATAAGGTTAGCAGGGGTTTTCACCCTAGAGGCTACAGATGCCCAAGGATTGTGCCTAGAATTCAAGAGGCCCTTGAACTTGATTTGAATTAAAAAAATTGTATCTTTAGTTTTATTAATCTCAGCTTGAAATTTAGCATTTCCTTTGTGCATGTAGACAACAAACCAAAGCAGTATTAGCAATACCTGTGAATTTGTCACAGATAGAAATCACAGGTACTCCACACCCCATGTGGCCATTGCCATCTGTGCCAGCCGCTACCCCCGGGCTAGGGCCTCACACCTGAGGCCAGGCAGTGTCTTTCAGCGTGCTGCTAAAGCAGCCTGGATAGAGCTGTCTACAAACGTGCCTTTAAAAATATTTTGGTAATTGGTATTACCAAATTGGTAAATATTACCAATTGGTAATTGGTAAATATTTGGTATTTAGCATAATTGCTTTCCTTGGCGATCCTTTTGGTTTGATTTTATATGTTATCTTTTTCTTGCCTGGACAGAGTCCCTAGGCTTCCGCAGGCTATTGCAGAGCCCGCGACTCGCAGGGAAGAACCCGTCACGCTCTGTCCGCGGCTTCTCTTGCGGACTGACTTCCTGGTCTCTCTCGAGACTGCAGACAGACTGCTGTGCTTCTCAGCTCGCACGGTGAAAGGGTCTGCTGGGAGCTAAGCTGAGCACTTCCCCTCATGTGGTCCCTGCGTCCACTCTGTAAGGCGAGCTCTGCGACCTGCGTCCCTATTTGAGATGAGCAAATGGCGACACGGGACAACTTGTGTACCTCCGGGTGGTGCGGGTGGGATTCACTCTCCAGGCCAGGCCAGAGCATGCATGGACCCCCAGGGCGTGGGAAAGGCATCCTCTGGCTGCAGCCCGAGAAGGGCACTGACCTCTGGGAGACACTCGCATGCCTCTTCTGGATCCGACCCAGCGTGGGTTCTCTGCATGGAGTCCTTGCTGTGTCCCCACCCTTGTGATCTGGTGCTGGGGCGGAGAGACGAGACAGCCACGGCCTTGCCATGTGGAACTCGGGACTAGGAGACAGCAGCCACAGAGCTGCGAGACATGCTGGGGACGCAGTCTCCGTGAGCCCCAGAAGGAAGCAGCCTGGTTACCTTCTTGGGTTTGTGCTTCTGGCCTCCAGAATGGTGAGAAAATGTACTTCTATTGTTCTTAAGCCACCAGGTTTGTGGCACTTTGTTGCAGTAGCCTGGGAGCGAGTGCAGCTGCTCCCAGCCTTCCCTGAGAGGCCCGCCCCGCCAGCCGTCCTGCTGGCCGCCCCCGTGCCCCACCAGGCCTCCCACCCAGCCCCTACACCCCGTAATTTCTCTCAGCTCCTGGATCCAGGACAGGTTCCACAACTGGCAAGGCCCAGGGCAAAATAAAAACATGGAGTCCCTGTTATTAGTTAAATAATTAAAATTATTTCGGATTTCAAGATGGGAGCATTAAACCAAGCTGGGCCCCTCTGTGCAGGCGCCCTGTGTGCAGGTGACGTGCCGGGAGCACGCGACACCATCTGATGCCACGCGGGGCTGATTTCTTTACCGTGTTTGTTCGGTGTTATCTGTTTCATTCCCTAAGTATGTAAACTCACAGATCGTCACATCCCAATCCTTTAGGGAGCTTGACACGCACAGTCGGCGCTCAATAAACGTGCGTTAGTGATCGGCCAGGAGGCAATCAGTGGCACCGTTCTCATCCCTGGCCAAGGTCCAAGATTGGAGCCCGGGTCTGCCTGTCCCCAAGCCTGAGCGCTGCCCTCCTCCCAGCACAGCGCAGAGCGCAAAGCAGGCATGCCACCAACACTAGCTGCTTAGGTTGGGACCTGAGAGCTGCTCGGCACCTCTGGCCTCAGCTTCCTCATCTGGCAAATGGGGTAATCGTAGTATCTACCTCTTGAGACTGTTTGGCAAGTAAGTGCCATGATACATGGAAGCACTAAGAACAGTCCTGGAGGCCTGCGGGCTCCTGTCACTGCTGTCGTCTGGATAGTCTGTGCCCGTGAGCGCCCGTGGACAGGATGGGGCGGGGGGCGTGGTTGTGGTAGGGCTGTGGTTAGTATTTCCCACGGTGTTTGTGGGACAACTGAAAGAGAAAAGGGGAGAGGACAGAACATAACTCACGTCAGGAAAGTGTTCGTGCCGGCCCCGGGCAGATGGCCGCCGTGGCCCTGCCTGTGGCACACGGGGCCTTCCTGCCCCGCGGCGTCTCTCTTACGGCGTAGAGGACACGTTTTGAAGACTCTACCAAACGCTGAATAATTGATTTTGAAATATTTGAATTCTGGAACATGAAGTGAAACCCTTTAAGCTTTCCACGTACCTTTCTCTGCTCCGTGACAACACGGAGCTTATTTCAAACTCCAGAAATAACAAGAAGATCCGGGAGACCACCCCTTAGAATAACTCCCCGCGTCGATGGAAGGAAAGCGTATCAAATTCACTTTGGGATAGAAAGGACTCTAAGAAATGGATTTTCACAATGTCAAAATGGAGTTGGCCTATAGATTTTCACAAGGATTAGATCAGCCTGCTTTGCCTTAAGATGAACCCAGATGGTCAAATTCATTTAACTGGGGTTACTAAAAAAAGTTTTAAGGGGCCTGGAAATGTTTTAAAACAATGTGAAGTTCTTGAACAAAATTATTTGTTGGCAAAACATTTTTCAAATTAATAAGCTTTTTTTAAAGAGCAGTTTTAGGTTTTTAGAAAAATTGAATGGAAAGTACAGAGAGCTCCCATGTACAATCCCTTTCCCACCCTAAAAGTTTCTCTTGTTATTAACATCGTGCATTACTGTGCTACATTTGTTACAATTGAGGGGAGCCAATATCCTTTCTTTATAACTTAAAGTCCATAGTTTACATTAGGGCTTATTCTTTGTGTTGTACATTTGGACAAATGCACAACGACACGAATGCCCCATTATAGCGCCATACAGGATAGTCTCCCTGCCCTAAACGCCCCCTGGGCTCTACCTAACCATGTCTCCCTCCCCCTGCCATCCCCAATCCCTGGCAACCACTGATCTTTTTACTGTATCCAAAGTTTTGCTTTAAGTTTTGCTCTAAGTTGCTTATTGTGCCTTGGAATATAAGCCAATAATAGTAAGACATGTATTGAATTTATAAATAAATTAATCAACATATATTATTGGTGCAAATTTGTTTTACTAAATGACAACCAGATTTTTAAAAATTGGAGATCACTGCCAATGATCTTATAGCTAAATCACTTTACATGAAAGTCTACAAGCTTATACTACAAAATAAAACATTTATTTTTTTAAATACTATAATATTTTACAATTGAGGGGTGCACTCTTGAATTTGCAAAAGCTTTCGCCTCCATGTGTTCTAGTTTACTTCTCTGTGGTGTGAGAAAGCAGGGATATTTACTTGCATTTTCATGGCAATATTTGAGTGAATTCTCAGCTCACAAGGCTTTCTTCCTCCCTTCCCTTTTCTTCTTTCTCTTGGAGTGATATGTTCAATAAGATATTTTTTTTCCACTGAAATCAGATTATCTTATGATTCTCCTGGTTTCTTTGTTGGAGGCAAATGTGTTTTTGCCAATTCAAGGTAGTCACTTCTGCTTTAACACATAGCTTCTTTGGGGCCAGTATTTTTGGCCCAAATTCTGGATTTTCGTTTTCCTACCAAATTCTTTTCCCACACCTGGGGGTGATATAAATTCTGGGGCTTGAGTTGCCAGTATATCTTCTGGTATTGCACTGCCAATGAATTGTGCATATCTGGAACTGTTGCCTTGTGCATAGGTGGTTGACTGTGTTAGGTATTGGCCCTGAATGGTTAGACTTAAAAAGTCCCAAACTGAGCTGATATCTTTCTCCCTTCATTCCTAGCCCACTGCCCCTTCTCCAGGGCTCCCTATCCCACATGTGACACCATTGTCTACCCAGTTGTTCAAGCCAGAAACTGGAAATCATGTTTAGGAGTCAGCCCCTGCAGTTTCTGCTATATCTTGGCTTTTGTTGCCTCCTTTTAATCTGTGCAAAATCTAAGGGCTCTAACATGAAAATTCTCATTGGTAGTCAATGTACAGAACAGTAGGGACAGCCACTTTGCAGATGAATAGTTCTCATTTTTGCAAATCTGTCTATACAAACATCCAAGTCTAGTACAGACTTTTCCGTGGGACCTTGTAGCCCACAGCCAGCTAGTGCTTGCCTTGGCCACATCTGGGAAGACAGGGAAGGAAAGAGATGCACCTTTAGATGAGTGTCCCAACTCTTTGTCTCAGATTTAAAGATGAGCCTTCAAACAAGGACCATCCTCCAGGGCTCAGAGAAGACCCTGCTGTGGACACTTGGGCACATGTGTTGTACTGGGTCTCTCCCTTCTCTGCTACAGGGACTGCTGTTTGGAAGACCAGGGCCATGCTGTCCTGGACCCAGTACTACTGGCTGTATTGGATCTCCCTGTTCCCTCCATTCCCTTTCTCTGGGAGCTTATTAGATCTGGGCATTTTGAAGGATACATACTTCTCTGGAAAATGGATCTTAAGAATCTGCCAGTTTTAGCCCTTCCCAGTCTCCGTGCCCCTGGAGCATGGACACCTGGCTTTCATGAGCTGCCTGTCAGGTGCAGGCAAGGGGAGCAGCTGCTGCCAGTGCAGAGCTTGAGACCTTGCACAATTGTCCAGCAGTGCTCTGCCCTTCTCTGGCTAATCAAGCGAACCTCCTCTTGGATCATCGATGCAGAGACTGTGCAGCTCCTTGGGTGGCTAAGGACCCTCAGCAGAGGACCCACCCCCAGCAGTCTGCAGCCACTGTGGGGAAGGCAGTCTGCACAGAAACTCCACAATTGTGGAGGACTTGGTGGAGGGGCTTAGCCAACCGTGTTTCCAAGTGATTCTCTCAGTGAAGCACTCTGCCTTGCAGCTTTATAACTTTTCAGAATAAGCTGTTTCATATTTTTTATGGTAGGCTTTGGCCCAGTGTTATCCCCTCCACCTTACCAATGTGGAAAATGCAGATAAGGAAATGCCAAAATATTAAGTGAGTTGTCCAAGATTTCCTAGCCAATAGTGTTAGAGCCAGGGGTGGCATCTGGGCCTTGTAAACGCTCCGATTGTGAAGGTGTTTCCAATATTGGATGTGCCAGGGCCCCCATCTCTCCAGAGAAGCCTTCTCCCTCACTGAACCCCCCGGGGCATTTGCAGAGCCAGCAGCTGACAGACTGTCAGACTTGGAAGGGACTTTAGAGCTATCTAGTTCTGTCTCTTGTTTTTACTGAGACCTAGAAAGATGAGTGATCTTCCCAGTGTCCTATATCTGGCTCATGACAGACTGCTCCCAAGTATTTGGGACACAGTCAGAACTTTCTGCTTTCCCATAACAACCAGATGGAATAAACTCTGACTTCGCTATAAACTTTATTCGAATACAAGAGAGGCAGAACAGAGAAAGCTATTACTTTTTTCCCATCTGGACGAAGCTTGGCAATTAGGATTTGTAGGCCTCCATCCATTTGTCATGAAAAGATGATGGGGAAACAATATGATAAATAATAGACATTATCAAACTTTCATTTCAGTATCATAGTCAACTTCTACTGGAAGTTAATAGCTTGGCTAAGCATACTTTGCTAAGCATACTCCCTAGAAGCTGTTTTGATTTTGGCTGATTGATCCAAAAATGGCTTTAAAAGTTTGGAGTGTAGTCTGGCCCCAAGATAGCTAAAATGAGCTAAGGATTAAGGCACAAATCCAATTTTACTTTTCTATTAACAGTAACACTGTTATTAAATCATTATTATGAATTATAAGGGGCATATTAGCTTTGCCACTGACCGGCTGGCCTTGGAGAAGGGATTCAGCTCAGGTTCTCATTGTGAATGGGAAACACCACCTCCCAGGGTGAACAAAGAATTCAATCAGGTGAAAAAATGTGAGCAAGGTGCATTTAGTAGGTCCACAACTGGTGCAGTGGTCTGTGATTGCTCAGGTTTCTAAAAGCTGGTCTTGGATTCTCTGCCCCTAGGAAACCGTGTGATTCATCTTGGAGAAGATCCTCCCTCTTTGTCCAGGAGAGAATCCCTTGAGGGGTCTCTCAGTTTGTCCCTATAGCATGAGGCACACGGGCCTCATTTTTCAGGCAATGGAGAGGAACTTGCCACTTGGCATACAAAGCCCAGAGACCCAGATGGAGTCCCGCTCTCTGAGGTTCTACTGTCAGGAAGGACTGAGGCCATCTGAGCGAGGTCTGCAAGCAGGAAAGGCATCGGTGCCCAGAAGGACAGCTTGTTTGGCAGTCAGGACAGTCGGAGCAGTGTCTCAGTACAAGGACAGGGGTGTATCAGTCAGCGTTCTCTGAAGAAACAGAACCAACAGGAAGAGAGTGTGTGTGTGTGTGTGTGTGTGTGTGTGTGTGTGTGTGTGTGTGTGTGTGTGGAGAGATTTGTTTTAAAGAATTAGCTCACACAATGATGGAGGCTGGCAAGTTCAAAACCCGCAGGTGGGCTGGTAGGCAGGAGATGCAGGAAAGAGCCAATGTTGCAGTTTGAGTCTGAAGGTCTTTTGCTGGCACAGGTCCCTCTTGCTTGGTGGGGAGGGCAGGTTTTGTTCTACTCAGGCCTTTAGCTGAGTGGATGAGGCCCACTCATATTCTGGAGGCAACCATTCCACTCAATCCTCCAGTTCAGACACTGGTGTCATCTAAAAACACCCTCATGGAAACATCCCAGAATGTTGACCAAATATCTGGGTACCATGGCTCAGCCAAGTTGTCTCATAAAATTAACCGTCACAAAGTGTTCTCAGGGAAGGAGCTGGTTCGGGCAGAAGTTGAGACCTATTCTGAAAATTTTTCTGGACCCAGTCACCCTTGCAAATGGTTCTGTTTGAGGGAGCAATGGCTAAGCAAGGGAATACGGGAATGTGAACTGCAAGGCTTGTATTGTTGGTGCCTAGACTGGGGTGCCATGATAGCCCCAACAAGCAGGTGCCTCCCAGCAGCAGGGGCAAGGGGGGTTAGCCAAACTGTGCTGAGCTCATCTTCAACAGTGACACCCTGTGGCCATGATATGCAATGACAGCAGTGGACAGATCAGACTCCACCTCTCCAAGCAGACTTCAGAGGCAGGAATGGCCCCTTCTAGACTGAGCAAACCTCCAAGGATCTCAAACAACCATGAGACTGGTGCAGGTTGGTTCAGGTGTGCAGAAAGGAGGCCTCAAGAAGGAGATATGAGTTTCTGCTAGTTGGGCACAAAAATCTTCCAGTGATTCTCTGGAAAAGTACAGGAGTGTCCACTGTGCCCAGAGTTGGTGAAACAGAGCATAGAGGTTGCCTCTTATGAATTAATGATGATGACTTGCTCCCCGCACTGCCAGAATGCACAGAAATAGCAGAAGCCTTGCCGGCACCCTCGTGCTGTAGGGACAGAGTCTGAGGTACAGATCTCACTGTTTTCCTTCTGGCTTTCCCCAGGAGGCACTTTAGGTGTGAGGCCAGTAGAGTGAAACACAGTTTTGTTTTACATCTCTAAACAAACTCCCACGCTTACAACTTTGGGAGCACTCACTCCTCCTCCTGGAGCTTGGGGTTCTCCCTGGGTGGAGGGGGAGGAGTGTGTGCTTTGGAAGATCTGGAAAGTGACATTTTTATCAAAGTGCCGGCCATGAGTCATGATGGGGATAGATGCCTCTGTTATGTCTACATATCCTCAAACCACCCCAGGAGGTGAGTCTTAATGCTTCTATCTTATGTGGGTAAACTGAGGCACAGAGAACTTTGGCAACGTATCCATGGTCACAAATCCTACAAGCATCACAACCTAGGAAAGGAGATTATGCCCTACACTGAAGCTCCCCTGGAAATGGACGAATTCTGTGGATGCTTTCTTAGGAAGCACAGGAGTGTTCCTGCTCCCCCAAGAACTCCTTGGCATGCAGACAGTATTTTTTCTACCACAATTTGCTTTCAGGGTTTTTTTCTCTGAGGCCAGTGGAGGAACATGGTATGATCATTTTTCATGGCTCAGTTACCCGGCAATCTGCAATTACAAGGTGGTGGGAAAGTCTCCTTTTTCTTTGTGGCAGCTTGGAGCAAACCCTGGGCGTCTCTCCGGGGACTGTCTTGGCGGCAGAGAAAGGCTTTACCCATCAGCCCAGGGCCACGGGCCGTCCGAGTGGCATACACAGTGGATCTCATCACAACGAATCACACAAAAACAGCAAAACCACTTACGAGTCTGTTTTGGAAGGGAAATACCTTACAGTTTAGGATGGGTTCCTCATACTAAAACCACCAAGCTACTTCCTACCCTCATTAAAAAATTCTTTTAAAGTAATTTTTTCTCCAACTAAGAAAATCTTGTTCTCACGAGCTAATGCTTGCCTAGGCTCTGAGCTAGATGTCCAGAGAGTCTGAAATGTGCACTCTGTACAATACTGGGCAAGGCACTGAATCTCCCTGAGCCTCGGTTCCCTCGTATCTGAAAGGAACTGTGGCGCCTGTGCCGGGTGCTGGGGAGCGGGCTGCATCCGGGGTGCAAAGTCTGTAAATTGTGAAGCACTGAGCTCACTTGCAGAGCTCTTATTTTTCACAGTTACAATACATAGATTTTAGGACATCACAAGGGAATTTTTGTCCTTCTAGTGACTGGCTGAGTAGATCACAAAATTCATGGGCACATGAATTCCTCAATTAACAGAGGTTAGAATCACAATGAAGGGCTCTGAGCCGGCAGGGGTAGGGGCTGGGGTCACTGAGGATCCTTTCCCCTCAATCCCCGGGGCAGCTTTGCAAACTGGGCCTGGTCACACGGCTTGCCACAGAAGTGATGGGGGTCAGGGTCCGGGGTGCTGGCCTCCCTGCGGTCCAATCCCACGCTGCTGTTTCCTAGCTGTGAGACTTTGGGCAGTCGATTCTTACCTCTTGGCACCTCATGAGCAGGAGGGAGCTGGTGTCAATAACAATAGAGTGTTCTTCAGAGAGTCGTGAGAATTAAGAGCTTTGAAAAGCAGAGTGTGAGGTGCCCATCTGGCACATGGGAAGTGCTGAGGGTGCCGAATGTCTCACAGCCCTTTCCGGAAGTGTCCATCTCTAGAGTGGCTCCTAGCTGCTGCTGGCCGCTCTGTGGCTCCTGCCCACTGTCCACTAACAGGGCCAGGCCATCTCCTACGTGACAGTGTAGAACCCAGTTCCCCTCCCCACCCCAGAAGCCTCCCTCAGTGCACACAGGCTAGTGCAGAGCTCTTACGGTGGCCAGGGAAACGTCACAGAGGCCTACACCCGACAGGGTGGCAGTCAGTATCTGCTCTCACTTGGGTTTTCCTTGTGTTGCTCAGGACGTGGGCCTGCCCCCAGGGGCACGCCACGCCACCCCTGCCTCGTGGCCCTGTCCTGGCCCGGGATCCAGTTCTCTCTCCTCCTCTCAGCGCGAAACTCCGCTCCTCTTTCTGGAAACGGGGATTCCCGGCACTGCGCGGGGCTGGCCTGGGCACGGGCGTGGGCCTGGCCTGGGTGGGCGCTGCCGCCCCCCGTGCTCAGCCGCCCGGGCTCCGTGGCGGATGAGCGGGCACCAGCGGGCTCTGAGCTTCCTCCTCCACCCTCCCGCCCCGCAGCTGAGGCCCTCTTTCTGCCACCTCCCTCCAAGACCGCGCTGTCTGCCCTTGGTGACCGCACGGAAAGACGGTTTCTTCTGCAGTCACGGCTGGCACGCTGCCCTTGGAGACAAGGGCGCCTGATGGTCCCGAGGCGCGTCCTGTCTAGGGTGCAGCTTGGGCTGCTCCGTGTGCGCCGCGGAGACCCAGGCGCCCCTCTGCTCGCGCTGCTTGGCGCGCAAAACCGACTCCCACCCCCAAGCTCCTGCCTTGGAGCTTCGTCTTGGAGAACGGCACCACCATCTGGGGAGTCACCCAAGCCACCAACCCGCTGCGTGTTCGACCCCGACACCCCCCACAGCCGACGGTCCGCGGCGTCTGCGTTCTCACTCAGTCATTCGACAAGCACTGGCTGAGCCCCCGCCGAGCACCCGGGCGGGGCACGCAGCCCGCGCTCACCCGCTGGCAACCGGGCAGCGCCCG